>NW_026126625.1:0-2400000 GCF_943737965.1 Phodopus roborovskii | reverse complement strand
AAAATCTTGACTAGCTGTATATCTGCCTGGAATATAAAAACAACTCAAAACAATGACTTAAGAAAACAAACAACCCAATTTTTAAAAGTGGAAAACAGAACTAGAGTTTTCAAAAGATGAGATACAAATGACCAAAAAAACATCTTTAAAAATGTTAAACATCCTTAGCCATCAGGAAAATGCAAATTAAAACTAATTTGCAATTTCATTTTACCTCATTAAGAATGACTGATAATTTTTTAAAAATGATGACAAAATGCTAATGTGGATGTTAGGATAAGGGAAGATTTATTCACCACTGGTGGGAGTGCAAACTTGTCCAGCTATTATGGAAATCAGTGTGGAGCTTCTTTACAAAGCTAGAGATAGGTCTATTAAACTGGAATTTATCTACCATATGGTCTAAACATACCACTCTTTGGAATATACCCAAAAGACTCTTCATCTTACTATAGAGACACTTGCTCATCTATGCCTACTGCTGCTCTATTCACAATGGCCAAAACGAAAAAGAAAACAGGAACCAACCTACATACCCATCAATAGATGAACATTCAATAAAATTGTGGTACATTGACACATTGGAATATTATTCAGCTGGTAAGAAAAATGAAATTCACAGGTAAAAGGACAGACCTGGAAAAGAACATTTGGAGTCAGGTAACCCAGATAAGCATTTTCTTATATTTATGGATATTACCTTTGAATTTTTAGATATGTAAATTGTCTCTCATTACTCACAGAGTTCAGGAAATTAGTAAGGAGCCACAGTGAGGGGGCCTTCAACAGTGGGAAGATAGGTAACAGTCACAAAAGGGAGAATGGGGAATAATGAAACAAAAAGGATTAAATGAAGTGTCATAGGAGGACAGAGTAAAAGAGGGAAAATTGAGAGAGATAACACTAAGAACTTCTGAAGGAATTGTATAAATAAGCTACTGCTGCAGAAGTTTCCAAAAATACAAACATACAAAGTATTAAAAGAGCTTAAATTGAGTTTCCCTATAATAAGGCAACAAAACTCCTAATACATATTCCACAGACTAACAAACACAAAGCCTAGGGTCAAAAATTCATTATATATATTGGAGATGTTGACTTGTAATTCTCATGTTGCAGCCTGTTTGTAATTGCTCTTGGATACTCTCCAGAATTTTTCAGTAAGACTCAATCACATACTTGAATCAGAAAATGTGGAGAACCAAGCTGGTACTAACCATAAATCTTCACCTATATTGTCTAGATTTCATAGTGCTGGAAGATACTATGTATGCAACTATAGAAGAAAGGTCAGCATTAATCTTGCAACCATGCAAGCCACAAAGAGGAACATCATGGCAAGAGATATCCAGTGGTACAACTGTTGTATGAATGGCATGAGAGTAACCAGCTGAGTTTTAATTAGATTTTAGTTTGCCTTCATAAGATGGATCTTATAATTGTGACAGTTAATGGGGCCAGGAACATGTAGCTACATAGAACATAGGCCCTATTGGGGGAATCTAACTACTATTACTTTGCTAATGTGAACATATTTTTAAACAACTATGGGTTTTGTCATACCCATAGTTTAGGCCATCTCTCAAACCTCATTAGAGAAGCTTCTTTTTTCAATAGATGGTTATTAACACAGAGACCCACAACTGGTCAAGGTATGCAGAATAAGTGACTACAGAATGTTCATCATGAAGAACTATGTCATACCCCTTCCTTCAAAAGCTTAGGAATCACTGTAGAAAATCAGTCAGAGTTAGTGGATGGAGACAACAAAATTGTGTCTTTCAGATACAGTAAGTCATTTGCACATATGATCTCACAGTGGGTGTAACAGCATGCAGGAACCCTGTGCAAGCTTAAGCCAGACAAAAGCCCACCATGGAACAGATAGGTAGGCAGGAAATTCCACCACAGGCTGAAGAGCTACTTGTAATTGATAGCTCCTGGGAGAAAAGAAGTTAGATTTTCTTAAGGGTGTGGCATCTACTAGGTCAAACAAGCTTTAATGGACAACAATACACCCAAGAGTATATAGCCAGCAATAACTGAATGCAATGGTTTAAAAAGAAAGAAATGAGTATTATAAGTTTGATAGACATGAAATGGGGCAGTGGATCTGGAAGGAGATGGTGAAGAGGGTGGATATAGTTAAAATGCAACATCTAAAATTCTCAAAGAAAAATATTTTAATACTGTGAAATAAAACACACAGCCTAGAGGCCTCAGGGCAACACACAACACATCCTACTTGATAGTAACTGAGCCCCTTCATTCTAAGATTGGAGAGTAAATAAATTAACATGGCTGTTCTATTCTCATCACTAAGTAATTAGGAAAGTCACACCTGCCTCTGGTTCATTTGTAGATACATTCTGGCTTCTCTCTGAGTTTTATACCTGTCTCTTTTGGCAATTAAAAAACTCAGCTGAATTTTCTGTGACACACCTCAAAGTACCATATGCTCATAATCACTTATGTCTAGAAAAGCAGCTGACATTGCAAGGAAAACATAAGTAAATGCTGAGTAAACAAACACTTCTGGGGACATATGCTTAAGATTGATTCTCTCTCAGGCAGCTTCCATCACTCCCTAAAATGAATGAGCAAAATCAAACTATATCCTGGTAGCATTTACATTCAGACCAGAATTTTTATACCAAAGAATGAGTGTTACAGTTTGACACTGAGTCTGAAGTGTTATAACCTACAAAGTACCACCTGCAAGACAAATGGCAGCTCTCCCACTATGGGAGGAAAACTGTTCTTTCATGCTTGGAATCTCAGAAGTTTATCAGGTAAGAGCTCAGTTGGCTCCATGTCTAAAGTAGGTGCCACTAATGTTCCTATTAATTCCTCAACTCATTCCATATCCCTGAACTATACAGTGTTGACTATAATGATTTCAGCTCTCCCAAAGGAGCTGAGCAAGCCCTGTGCTCTCTCTATGTTACCTTCTGTCTTAAAATATTTTTCCATTACCCTTTAAATGTTCTTACTTTGACCATTCCCTTCAAATCCTTATCTGGCTCTCTTCCCCACTTGCTGATGAGCCAATAACACCCCTCAAAAAACCTCCAGGACATGCAATGTAGCCTTCTTTTCCCTGGAACTTGTTATTTTGGTAACACTGACTAGCCAGCAAACCCTTAAAATCCACCTTTCTCTGACTCCTAATACTGGGGTTACAACCATGTGCAAGTAAACCTGGTTTTTCATTCAAATTCAAACTCAGGCCATAGTGTTTAAAACAGAAAATACTTTCTTCCCTAAGCTAACTTTCCAGACCCAGAGGCTTCTTTTCAGTCATCTATGGTTAATATATTCTGATTCTAGTATAACTTCTCTAGGATACTTTATCGTTAGTTATGATCAATCCTGTCTGTTTTTTCCGTATTACCCAATTTAAAATGAACTTTTGATCCAGCCATAATTTCAGAATCTTGCTGGGCCACTTTGCTCCACATATTTATCTTATCATACATACATACATACATACATACATACATACATACATACATATAAAATAGACCTATGCAAGCATATAAAATGTATGCACATACATATATGTGTGTATATACACATATGTTTACTATATGGCTGAATAAAGTTTCATTTTATGTATTTCTTAGCTATTGTGAAAGGAGCAGCAAATATCTCTACAGTATGCTGCCTTCGATATTTCTTCTGGTATTCACCCAAGATATGCATAGAGATGGACCACATGGTAGTTATACATTTTGTTTCTAGAGGAACTCCTACACTGATTTCTTCAGTGGCTGAACCTGTTTGCATTCCCAGCAGCCATTTATAAGCACTCTTCCCTAAGGTGGTTCTTAAAAATGAAATATGAATGACCAATAGATGTTTGAGAAAAAGAAATCCAGCAAGGAAAGAAGGAAGGAAGGCAGACAAATTAAAATGGCAGTCACAACAGCTATCATTCAGAAAGAAAAGAAAATTCATCTTATTGAGAAAATGGTCCAATATCTCTTGTTCATATGAAGTTGAGCAATGTTGTTCTAAACAATTAAAAGCATTGCCACACCTTGGTAAACTGTGCCCACTTCCTCAGTCACTATGAGTAAGAAGCTTATAGAGAAAACATATAAAGTGTTTCCCTGTTCACACTACAAACTAGTTTTGGGTATGGCTTTGCTTGATGATGAATCAATCAAGATACACTAAGGAAAGGGACATTGGCTATTCCATGCTTATATAGTTGAGCTGTTGGGAGATGGATGTGCTGATGCTTACTGGACTGTGTCGCTGGCCATCTCAGAGACACAGCAATGCCAGGCTGGCAGCAGAGGTGAGGACTCTCAAGTGTGAGAGTTGATTCCCTACCATGCAGGTGAGCAAATTGCAGAAATGCTATTTTCCAAAAGGCATCCATCTCTTATTCAATTCCTGATTGTTCTACCAGTTCCAGATAGGACTGGATGTCCACCTGCATATTGCTCCTGTCTCTCATACTCGAGAATATGAGCATTGCCTGTTGAGCAGTAATTTATCTGCCCTCTGCAAAACTTGCCCCTCTTGCAGAATCTTGAGGCAAAATAGTTCACAGAATCCTTGTCATCCATAGATGTCCTGTTTTTCTCCTTGTTTCTCATGCAAACAGTTCTCAAATAATTTTCTCTCTTACCATGCTATAATATTCCTTCCCTTCTCTTGTCTCCTACCCTTCTGGGTTATTCTTCACTGACAGAGGTGTAACATTTTTAAAGCACTAATTCATCCTCTCTCTTCCTCTGTGCCTTTGTCTGTTCCTGACTCTTTATCTCACCCTCTTTCTTTCTGTCTCTATCTCTTGTCTCTGTGTCTCTCTCTCTGTTCCTTCTCTATTCCTCCTCCTCTCTTTCCCCCTCTTTCCATGTGTGTATATGTATGTATCTTTGTAAGTGTGATGTGTATGTATAGAAGTGTACAGATGTGATAGAGGAGGGTGCCTTTCTATCACAGTCTTCCTTTTCTCCTGAGGCAGTGTTTCTGTCTCAACTTAGATCTTGGCTGGAAACCTCCTTTCTCCATATCCCAGTGTGCTATGGTTTATAAATATACATGTGCAAAATGTGCAGTTGTATCTGTTTTTAGTGAGGGTGCTGGAGATTCAGACTCAGATCCCCATGCTTACATACTGTGATGGTGCGAATAAAATGGCCCGCATAAGCACATAGGGAGTGGCACTATTAGGAAGTATGCCCTTGTTAGAGTATGTGTGTCCTTGTTGGAGGAAGTGCATTACAGTTCTCTTTTGCTACCTACAGATCCAGATGTAGAACTCTCAGTCACCTTTCCAACACTATGTCTGTCTACATTGTGCTATGCTTCCCATCTCAATAAAAATGGATTAAACCTCTGAACTATAGACCAGCCCAGTATAATGTTGTCATTTATAAGAGTTGCAGTGGTCACAGTGTTTCTTTACAGCAATAAGCCCCTAAGTAAAACACATACCAAGAGTTCTTCCCTACTGAGACATCACTTTAGGCATTTCTCCCCCTCTGAATTCCTTATTGTCAATAACATTTTCAAAACATGGGGAAAACATGAGGCTGGAGGATGGCTCATCAGTTAAGAACAATTGCTTGTCTCACAGAGGACCCAGGTTCAGTTCCCAACACACACATCACTGCTCACAATCATCTGTAACTCCAGTTTCAGGAGATCTGATATCCTTTACTGGCCTCTGGAGACAACAGAAACACAGATGGTATATAGATATAACACACACAGACAACCATCCATACACATACAATGTAAAAATAAAAAAAAATAACCTCAAATTCTTTAGAGGTTGTCCATCATCTACAATTTAAAATTGAAACTAATGGGTTTTTTTTGTTTGTTTGTTTGGTTGGTTGTTTGGTTGGTTTTTGGTATTGTTTGTTTGTTTGTTTGTTTTCTGGCTGCAATGCCTCCAATTATTTTCACCTGCCTAGCTCTCCCACACTATTTCCCACCATGACTATGAACTCCTTTTCATTCCTGGAATACATCAAACTGTTCATGCTATGTGACCACCCATGCTATTCCCTTTGCCCTGAAACCTCTTGTCCTTGTCTCCGCAGCCTACTTTAGTCCCATTTTTAAATGGTAAGTTCTTGCTCTTAAGACATAGGCTTAAAGTTTGTCTAGTTAAAGAGGACATCTTTATCTAAATGATTTATCACAACCTTCCTTCTTAATCTTTATCCTCACAACTACTAGTTTGGTTTCTTCACAGATATTATTACATTTCCTGTGATAGTTTTTCTGGTTTATTAAAAGTTTATTCTTATCAAAAAAGTACGCAAACAGCTTAAATTATAAATTAGAAATCATATAGATATACATCTCTGATGAAGTCCCTGGTACTGAGTAGAAGCAATATTAATTAAATTCATAAAGACAGTAATATATAGGAATTGAATAAAGGACCTCTGACCACTGTGACCTCCAACCTACAGAAGGCCCTGTGTGCACTCTACCATCCTAAGGAAAACCTGGAAGATTTCCAGACCTAATTATAATATTTGCTTTCTCAAGTCTTATCGACTTCTTTTACTCCAAAGTATAGTTTTCAATTCCCTCCTTTATACTGTATCTTGAATTTGTATAAACTTTTATACTAGTCTTGCCATATATAAATATATTTCTGTTCTTCCTCTTCAGATAAATATTAGTCATAACCATACCTTACTACCTAATCCAGTGCATAATACCAAATTAAAATTATATTTGAATTATTAAAGGACTAATGAAATAACACATGCATAGGATTCTGTTGGGTTCCTTTTTCGTACAGCCCAAGAGACACCAAGCTCTAGAAGTCACCTGGTAGTACTCTCTGCACACATCACCATGTACCACCTGGCTTTCCTGAAAACATAATAGTGCAACATAGAGTTTACTACCTAGCAAAGTATACCAGTTTCAAAATGCAAGACATATCAGGGTTATACATGGAAAATTAGAAAGGTAGTGAAAGAAGATCAACGCTAAATCCATTAAGTTTGTGAAATACTATAAAAGACTGGACATCAATAATCCATGACCTTAATACAGTAAAAGAAATAGCTTCAGCTGTCTCAATTCTGGTGTTGAATATAAAGACTTCCAAGACAAGCAAACTCATTAGAACTGGCCTTTAGAGATTAACACTGTGCTTGTATATAGTGCATGTCACAGATGAACCCAAAGACTTGAATACATTTAGAACAAATGTCTAAGTCAGAGTTTGCACTGGAAACTTACTGCCAAAAGTACATTTGTACCTGTGAAGTTGGATGATCCTTAGCATCATCTGTTGGTTAAATGAGATTTTCTCCTGACTGTGGTTGGAGTTTGAACATATTTGCTCATGTAACTAAATGGAGGCTTAGAAAGCCCCTATAGAACCAAGTCTATTAATGTGGTGTTGTCTAGGCATGGCATTCTCCGTACAGATTTCACATCCATTTCTTATGTTAGTCAATTGTTTACAAGCCACGCACTTTATTCTTTCTAATATTTTTATCATATCACTTTGCTGATTTCTAGAGCCACTCTAAAATGAAGTCATGAAAAACAGTCTTCAAAAAGTCTCTCCTGTTCCTGGAAATGAAGCTAAGGAAACACCCACACTTAACTTCAAAAAAGTAGAAAAAAGAGCACCAGACATGATTAATATAATGCAAAGTGTCACTAAGCAGACCTTAGAAAGGAACTGCTATACTCTAAAACAAAGTGACAACAGAAGACCAAGAATGTGGAAAAGTACAGTCACCTTTAACTCTGAGAGTCTCCTGCAAACCCCTAGACAATTCAAGTTTTATTTTGACAATAGGGAAGGTCACAGGAGATCTAAGAGGACACATAAAGCCAGGCAAAAGTGGAGACTTTTAAAGGAGGTTATTGTAAATAGTGATGCTCTAAACAAGATAAATATATTCTACAAAGTAAACCGGGAGCAGAACCAAAATCAAAACTTCTTCACAAAGGGAATAGTAAGAAAATTACCATGATTTAAATCTGATGCTGCTTTGGAAAAGCCATGCACACAACCACAATTTCCAGATAAATTTTAGTTGAAATTCATACTGTTGATGTAGCTTGAAAAATCGCTAAACTAAGAATCCAATACAAAGTGTGCCCATGTTATACATGCTGCCAGGAGATGGGTATAAGAAATTCTCTCAGGAAGAATCTTATGTGAAACTACAGGGTGTTCCTCTAGGTACCCCAAGTAAATGAGCACCTATGCAATCAAATTCATAAAGCATATTAGAAACATCATACAACATGATAATAAATACCCAAAGATATACATTACTAGATATACTATGAAAATACTTGCCTCCCAAATGGTTAAACTACAAATATTATATAAAACAAAGTATTGTCTAGTCAATTAAAATAAAGAAGATTGCTATATAATTACCAATATCTCGATTAATATGATGTATTAATTCTACATTTATATGTAACTATCAACAGTGTCACAAAATAGATAAAGCTAAATTTGTTAGCGATTAGCAAAAAATTAACTCATCATTGTAATGAAACCTAAACACAGTTCTCTCAGATAATGTCAAATTTGGGAATCAAAAGAAGAGTAGTAGATGAAGATATCAGAGAGTTAAGCAACACAGATTAACATTTGTGTTAATTAATATTTGATCTAAGACATACATATACAGTAGCATAATAAATGTTCAAGTGATATATATTCTTTCATAAATGCATGAGATATTTAGGGAATACTCATATTTCAGTCTAAAGATAGCCTCAATATTTACCTAATTATGAGTAACAGACAGCTCACATATTTTTCATAATAAAAATAATTTATAATCAAATAGATCTTTTTTCAAATCTGGTAACCATTCCAAAGATCAATTCACAGATTGAAAGGAACAGTAATTGATATTAGATATTAATATATATGACAAAAAATAAAAATGGAGCATAGAAATGCCAAAAATATAGACCTGAAGAAGTATATAAAAGAAAATGATGGTCAGGAGAGATGGATAAGTGGTTAAGGGAACTGACTGCTCCGTTTCCAGCACCCAAATGGCAGCTCACAACTCTCTAACCCCAAGTGCTCCAGGTAAAGAAGTGCTTCACATTCATGGATACTTAAAACCCATACACATAAAGTAATAGTTAAAAATAAAGGAAAACTAATTGCCTTCTATAATTATATCAGAAAAGAATAAGAAGTAAATAAAGATTAAAGGAAAAAAATAAGGCTGGGAGATAGCTCAGATTGTAAAGTGTTTCTCATGTAAGGATGGGGACATGGTTTTTATTCCAAATTCAAACCACAAAAGCAGCTTGAAAATATATTTAGTATCCATGAACCTCAAAAGAGTATGAGAACCTCAGAACACATACAAGAAAAATCCAGATGCAGTGCTGCATGTTTGTAATCCCAGCTGTAGAAAGACAGAGACATACTGATCCCTGGACTCTCAGAATAATTAGCCAAATTTACTTGACAAGCTCATTCCAATCGACTCAGGAGCTCTACCTACACACACACACACACACACACACACACACACACACACACACACACACACACGGGAGGGGAGAGAGGGAGGGAGGGAAGGAGAGAGGAAGGGAGAAAGGAAGGAAGGACAGAAGGACGGAAGGAAGGAAGGAAGGAAGGAAGGAAGGAAGGAAGGAAGGAAGGAAGGAAGGAAAGAAGGAAGGAAAGAGACAAAAGTCTGGTATTATACAAGATGGATGGATAGCACTGGCAAAACAACATCTGATTTGACCTGTATCATATGTATACACACATGATTGTGTGCTTTAACAAACATGTGCACCCTTAAACACAAACACATATATATACAAGACCACCTGTCAATATTGTCTCAGAAGTGAACATGAAACAAATGTCATTCATCCTGAACCAAGAGGTTAAAATATCTTGCATAAAAACACCAGACCCAGAGAATAGTAACAGTGTATTCTCTCTTGGATTATAAAGATTTCTAGATAAGGGGAAGAGGATGAAGAGTTTGCTCAACCTGATTTTAATGTGCAAGCTCAACCCTGATAGCCAACCAAAGGAAGCAAAGGAAAGAAAAATAACAAGCTTCTTTTAATCCATCAATACACAAATGCAAATCGCCCACCTCACACTTTGACCAAACATTGTACTCAGAATCTAATATATAATGACAAATGAATTTATTTCAGGAATGTGAGTTTAGTTTAATATTATAAAATCAATTTATGTGATTCATCTCAATAACAGATTACAAGAGTAAAATTATCTGATAATCATAATAGATGAGGGAAGAAACAGTGAATAAAATTCAATATCCATTCATGTTTCATGTTTCAAAAAGTATTTTAGCAAATGGTGACCAACAAGGCACCTTGTAATCTCATAAATAAATGTACTTGCACATGGATGTGTGTATGCATGTATGTATATGTACATGACATGTGTGTTCATGTGTCTGTATGTGTGTGTGTGTGTGTGCGAGAGACAGAGACAGAGGCCTCAGTCAATTTCATAGCTAATGGTAGAAGGTTGAAAACACTTTTAATATCACAGCTAATACAAAGATAATAATTGCCATTGTTCCTACAACTAAAAACTATTCTAAGTGCAATAAAAATTAGATAAAATGAAGAATATAACACATAAACCAAGGGGAGAAAGCTGTCATTGCTGGATAATATGATTATTCATATAGGGAACACTAAATAATGTACAGGAAACCATTACTTAAATTTTTAATGATAGAGCGCTTGACTTTCTAAGAACAAAATGACTGGAAAAGTTGTTCTCATATCTCTATGCCAGTAAGAATCATTTTACCCAGAATTTTAAAGTATATATCACTTACAATAGCCTGCAAGTATATAAATTTTCCAGAACAAAATCATAATGTATAAGCAATCTATTTATTCCAACACTGAAATTTTATGAAAACTATTGGGAAGCTTTGGCTAACTGGGAAATATATATTTGTGGAACTTTCATAGATAGGAACATTCAATATCACAAAGCAGATGTTTTTTTTCTTTTTCCAGACAGATCTATAATTTCAATGAAATATAACTAAAAAGCCCAGTAGGAGTTTTATATTTATGTTCTGCAATAAGACAAGCTGATATTAAAATGTTTTACAAGTTTTTTTTTAAAATCATGAGTCATTAAAATGCTCCTAAAGCACATCAAAGCCCAAGACTTCCCCCATCCATTACCAGAATGTACTTAAAGTGACACGAATGGAACTTGAATGATATGGGTGCAGAAACAACATGTAAAATAATGAATTAAGATATTAAAACCTGGCCCACACACCTCTAAAACTATGAAGTCCATCACAGCTGGCACCACAGTGAGGGAAAAAATTTTGTAAATATTACGGGGAATGGACAAATCGAGAGTAAAGACATTTAGTAAAAGAACAAATCCAGTGGGCAAAAGAAAGAGCTTAAATGATGCCTCACCTTGCTATAATCAACAAAACACCAGCCCAAACTCTGAGAAGATACCATCATCAACTCACTAGACCAGGAAAAAAGAGAAAGAAAGTTTGAGGAGTTAAGAAGTTAAGCCAGCACATGAAGCATCTCTCTTCCATGATAGTCTAATTTCCAAGTAAAGTTAAATTTCTCTACAGCCCTAGACATACATGATTTATAACATGTGTTCAGTCACATATTAGAACATCACTTTTAGCAGCAAACATCTTATTATGGACAATTGGAAGATAAACGTGAAATGTGCTTGTACTCATGAAACAGAATATCACTATAGAGGCAAAAAATAAACATTGGTAAAGTTGTTGGTTTTGTTTGGCTATTTGTTTTAATATCCCTGCTGGCATTAATATCCCTGCTGGCAGGAGGATGTAAAGAAGTAATCCATTATTCAAACAATTTTCAAGATACATCATGACTACAAGAAGATACAGCCAACTGAGCCAATAAACATATAAGTTCAAGGGTTTTCATGCCACTTTATCCAGATCCACAACTTTCAGTAGAATCCATACATGGAAACTGGTTTTCTATCTTTAAGAACATGGCTTATGTGTTCCAATAACTTCCTCATTTACAAATTCTAATCAATCTACCAAAAAGACTACCATCTTTGTGTTCTCTTTTTTTGTTGTTTGTTTACAACATCAAGTCCAACTTAGGTTGCCCATATATTCATGGATATGTGGTCTTCCTCTGGAGCATGGTTGATTCACCAGAGCCTACACTCTTGATGGAAACTGACTCTCCCTCTCTCAGGAGCTTTCACTGGCCAATAGCTTCTCAGCATGGACTCTTCCCAAGATCTTTCTTTGACCTAAACCCATATTGGGGTTTTCAAGCCAGATTTTAGTAACCAGGGGAAAAAAAGTAAATGGTCCAAAGGGAATTGTAGAATGCAGGATATCTAAACTAGCTTAGATGAAATGTCTCACCTTCTTCGACCAAAGATCCCCCCAAAAGGAATTTCCTTTAATATCACCCACTCATGTCTTAAATGAAGCAGTTCAGTGCTCTGCTAGAAATCTGAAATGCCCAAACCTTCTAAACAAGCACCAGGTCAGGAACAGAGACTCAGCAGCCAGTGCCTGATACAGTCACCCTTTAGAAAAGGCAGCTTTCTTGGAATAAGTCTTTTTTTATTGTTTTAATCTCCATTGAAATAAAAAATGTCTGAAGATAACTGACTAACACATTTTCTTCAGGACAAGAGTTTCAAGAAGCTTGGAAGACAAAAAAATCTTGTTTTCTTCTCTGAGATACTACCTCTTTCCCTAAACAAGACAGGAAAATCACCCATCTCTTTCAGGATTACAGCAGGTTGCTTCAGGTTTGGCATGGACCCACTTGATAGACTCAAAAAAAAAAGGAGGAATATTTTTTTTGCCATCTGGGGTTAGGAATCAAAAACTCTGGCATCAGTCACCTCATTAGTAGAACTCACTAGCTAACACCATCAATGTCTTTTCATTCCTCGAGCCTCCCTTTGAAATGTCAGCACCCTGTCTATGAACAATGCCAAGTTGAGAAATTCTCGTTCATTCTGACCATCTCTGAATTGATGATAATCTTGCTTCATTAAAAACCTCATCAGCTTTATCTGTAAAGTTTTCTCAAGGAAAAACATGCTTAAGGATTTCATAATTAACATGTGGCAGCAGGTGCGATGAGCAAGGCAAGCACAATTATAATAACTTGAAGTCAATAATTCATAAACGATAATGTATTATTAATCAATTATTGGGGCCAGAACAACATTTAATGAGATTAAGCTGATTGCCAGCCTGAACTGTTGGATACACATTGATTTAATCAGAGTGCTTAATTAAACTATGTAAGTTGCCCACCAAATCATTACATCACAGGTTCCTTCAGAAGAGGACCATTTATATTCTGCTTCTCCCTTTCTTGTGAATAAGGAATTATTATTGATTGAAAAGAAATTAAGATAAAGATGCTTGCAGAAACTGCCATGCCATCTGGTGACATTTCTTTTCAATCATCAGGAGTAAGTGTTCTCTGTATACATACATACAGAGTTCAGTTTTCTGTGCAAGAATTCTTTGTGTTCTCCAAAGAGTTCAGAATCTTAATAAGCAAGGCTACATAATATCGCTGAACAAAGTAGATAGTAGTCGTTTGCAACCCTCCACTTTAAAAACAGATATATCAATCCTCAGAAAAGAGAATGAGCCCCACCCCAAAACACTGGCATAACCCATGATTTCAATCAGGTGCCCCCCCACTCCCATTTCTGTTCCCAGAGGATCCATTTAAGCACCAGGCACTATTAACAGGAGATTCACACCAGTTTCATGTTCAATTTCCAGCATCCTCAGAGGTGAAGACTGTTTCTCTAGCAGCTGAGACCTCAGCATCTATAGCCATCATTATTGTCAAGGATGAACAAATCCCTATCTTTTGCCATGCTGGTCCTCCTTTCACTTGTCATGGTGCTAATGATAGGAGTTATTTATGTTGAACATTGAACAAAATGGTTTTTTTCTCTCAGTATTCCAGTCGGATGATCCTGCCTGGGGGTAGACAGTGACAGCTCTGTCAAAGTATTCTGGGGTAAAGTGAGACCTGCTGGTCTTTCCTAATTAGGGCTTTACCCTGTCAGTTTCCTGAATAGCCATGTCTAAATGGGATGTACATCGCTACACATTGAGGTTGCCCTTGCCCTCTAAAACTCTGGGATGTCAAAAACCCACAGCTGCCACCTGGATGCTCAATGAGCCACAGAGAGCCAGCTGCAGGGAAAGTGCTCACAGGCACTCTCAGTGCCTCTAAGCTGCTGTATGGGAACCCTTCAAGTGATCATCTGGTGCAGGAAACACAACACTTGCACAAACCAGCTTGAGGCAAGAAGGTGATCACTCAATCATTAGCAAGGTGGCTACGGACATACATTTTAATTACCGTATTCTGGGTAGTTAATGCACCCAATGACTCAGCTCATAACCTGTGGTCCTAAATCTCTCTTACAGTGAGACTCAGTGAGGTGAGATCACAGCTATCATCTCTGGAGGCTCCTGTTTACAAAAGACTGTCAAGTCAAATCACATCTTTTCTTCAATTTGGTTGAAAACAATAACAACAACAAAACTGGCTGTGGAAAATCACCTCAAACTGAAGTTGCCATGTTATTCATATCTGCTTTTCTCCACTCCACCAAATCCTACTTGTCAAGAAGAGAGAAGTGGCAATGTAGTACACCTCAGCATTCTGCAAGGCAGGATTCTGATGGTACTGTGTGCATGAGCTCTGCTTTGATGGGGAAAGAAGCCCCTTCTGTCTTAGCCACCCATCACACACTTCTCAGAGAGGAGAATGAGCTCCATGGGTTATGAACATTCCTTATAGAATCTAGCTCTGGGTTCTGTTGTGTCATTCTAGCCTGGCTTTTGAAAAGCATGGGGAACACTGATCACAATGGCAAGCTGAGTCTCATTTATGTTTCCAATTATTCTGCATACCTAGCCTACAAGTGATAACTTACAAGGCTTACCTTTAACTAAGAGATATTGAGGTTTAATAAGATCTGGAGAAACAAATGGGCCAAATAGATGTTTATTCAGGGAGAAATAACTTACAACAGAGACAGATGAACAACAGCAGTTTCCTAGTCCCAAGGAAGCCTCCAGATGCTCTCCTGTCCCTATACTGCAGGCAAGCACGAGCATGCTCCCAGGGCCCCTCCTCAGACCTAGTTCCCCCAGGTAAAGTCTCCCCTATCTCCAGCCCCAATGGGCATGGTCGGTGCCACAGGTGCAGACAGAGTGAATATCTCACTACAGTTCCCCTTTTAGTCTAAAGTGAATTCCAAGAAAAAGAAAAATTGAGAACATACAAATTTAAGACCTACAAAGAGACTCACTGCAAGACTCAAGAAGTCAAGTTCTTCCACACCAAAGGTATCTCAAGTAGATCACACAGAGCAGAGCAGCTGGGGTGAGTTACCTAACTCATCTACTGGTGGTTACTGGAGTTGGTGCTGGATACAGGTGACTAGACTCACACAGCAAGATGTTTCCAGGTAGATCAGTCTTCTTAAAGACAAAATTTTACTCTTCTAATGATCCACATGGCCAAGGAAATAGAAAGGTCTGCAAAAAAATGGACCCTTGCAATATTAATTTAAAAATACCTTAATATTTCTTCACTAAAATTCTTACCATATATGGGAAAACTATGACAGAATCATAAAATAAAGAACATTCTTTTCAAGAGAAATATTGTTATTTCCAAATATAGAAGACATACTATTTCAAATTACAAAATTTGAAAAGCATATTAACCATCATAGTAAATTTTATGTGTGGGGGGAATAGAGTATTCATGTGTGTGGCACATTAATATACACAAGTGTATGTGCACCATGAATGCATTCATATATGCAGGTAAACATGGACATGTATGTGAGTGTGTGTGGAGGGGTATAACAGACCCAACTTGGACTATAATTTCTTGGAAAACATACACCTTATTTGTGGTGAGACAGAGTTTCTCTATAGAGCCTGGAAATTTGCCTAGGTTGTTTGATCATTAAGCTTCAGAAACCTGCCTGTCCCCACCTTTCCACAGCTGGGGTGATAAGTACATAGCAGCGCACCTGGTTTTCTTCCTTTCTTTCTTTCTTTCTTTATTTCTTTTTTAATGTGAGTTTTGGAATCGAACTCTGGTCCTCATGCTTTCATAATCCACATTTTATTGACTAAGCTATGTCCCAAGTCCCATCATAGTAAAAATTTAAAATAGATCTTGATTTTTCTATTCTAATAAAGAGAAGTAGCATGTATACAGTAGAAAGATCACAGAGAGAAAGAAAATGGGTTTCGAGTATTTTCGTGAAAAATAGACAAAGTAATCTGAGCAATCCTTCAAGTAAAACAATACACTGTTAAAATAAAATATTTCTCCCAGAAATCCCTTTAATGCACTGCTGCATTTGTCTGAAAGGAAAATTCTGTAGATGGTAAAAATAAACACCAAAGTAACATTGGTAGGTAGGCTTTAAAGCATGTATTTTTCCTGAGGGATTCAACAAACATTGCAAGCCTTGAGCTTCTGCTTTGAGCACTTCAAGAGACATGAGAAACCAGGAGAGTAGCATGGGGTACAAGTAGGAGGCCCTGGAATAACACTGAAATCTCTCCTCCTGCCTCAAATTCACAGAATAAGAAGTAAAATGACCTTTTATGTTAATTTTGTCCTAGGAATTCATGAGACATGCAAGTTCTAAAATACATTTGAATTCATGATCTAAGCTAGAAAGGACTGGCCCAGCCTGAGATCCACTTCAAAGAGTAAACCCCACTCCTGACACTGCCTGGAGTGTCAGGACCCAGAGACTGGTTGACCCAGAGGCCTACAATAGAACAAAACACAAGTGGAAGGGGAAAATGTCACCAAAACAATACCTACTGATATTCTGCTATACTCATAGATTGGTACCTAGCCCAATTGTCATCAGAGAGACCTCACTCAGCAACTGATAAGAGCAGATAGAGAGACACACAGCCAAGCATTAGGCTGAGTTTAGGGAATCCTGCTAAAGAGAGGGAAGAAGGATTGTGGAGCCGGGGGGGGGGGGGGAAGAAGGGGTGTCAAGGACATCACAAGAAAACCTACAGAAACAACTAGCATGGGATCATAGAAACTCACAGTCTGAACTGACAGCCAGCATGCCTGCATGGGACTGACCTATACCCATACTGGGTTGCCTTACACAGCCTTAATGCAAGAATACTTAATCCTACCACAACTTTATATGCCATGCTTTGTTGGTATCCATGGGAGGCCTGCCCCTTTCTGAACATAAATGAGTAATAACAGACTGAGGGTAGGCAGAGGAGGTATAGGGAGAAGGAATAGGAGGAGGGAGAGGAAGCTGTGTTTGAGATGTAAAATAAACAAATTAATTTTCAAAGCCCACAGGTAGCTATTATAATTGTCTCAAAATGAAAACACTATTGAATGACTAGGAGAAGCAAATACTGACAATACCATGTCCCCAGGCTCCAGACCCACCCTCACAACCTCACAGTCCAGTGGACCCATGGTCCAAGCCTATCACACAAGACTAGCTAGCTTAAGGCGCATCCTCAGATAACTCATGCTCACATCTGTTGTCCTAGGCACCAGGACTCCAGAAATCCTTTCTGTGATTATATCAGAGCACACACACACACACACACACACACACAGAGAGAGAGAGAGAGAGAGAGAGAGAGACAGAGACAGAGAGACAGAGAGACAGAGAGAGAGACAGAGAGACAGAGAGACAGAGAGAGAGAGAGAGACAGAGAGAGAGAGAGAGAGCACCACATAAGCAAAACTAAGGTGGCTTTCCAAAAAGTTAAAATTTAGAGACTTCTGTCTGGACTGAACATAACAAAAGAAAAAGCTCAACTAAAATGAAATGAAAGAAGCATTACAACTGGTGTAACAAAATCTACAGGGTCGTGAGCTTACACTGCACAACTGTATGGCACAAAATAATTTAATCTAGAAAACAGATACATATCTAAGAACATGCAACCCAGCATGACTGAAGAAAAATATGCCCAGCCTCTGATGGCATTATGAGTTAGTTCTGCCAAACATTCACAGAACCAAATAATCCTTCTCAAGCTCTGCCAGACAATTCAGAAGCAGGAAGCACCTCCACACTTGCATACAAAGGGAGAATTAGCATCATATCAAAGCCAGATAATGATGCCACGAGGAAAGGACATTTCAGATCAGTTTCCCTGATGGTCACAGCAATAACAGTTCTAAAGAAAATCTGAGCAACCCTATATTAATGTTACATTAAAGGATTTATATGGCATGACTAAGTAGAATTTGATATAAGTAATACGTGATGTCCAACAATAAGTGGGGAATACCACATCAATAGATAACATGAATAAAATGAGAGAGGAAGAGTATATGACCCTGTGTGTATTCCTCAAAATCCTTCCATGAAGAATTCCTTCTCATGCTGGACTGTACTCATGAACTGTGAACCACATTAAACCTTTTCTCCTTAAAGTCTGTGGGTTGGGCTATATTATCATAGCATCAGAGACATGACTAAAATACTGTTATAATAGCATCAAAATATAAGTAAGATAATTTGGGATGAGTTTACTCAAAAAGTAAACTATGAAAACTCTGACACATGAATAAATGAAATATAAAAAGACATGAATAGCTAAAAAGGTATGCCATTTAAAGTACAATAACAAAAGGCAATCCTAAAATTCACACTATGCTACAAAGTATCTGAACCAGTCAGGGTCCTGAAAATCTCTGGAGACCCCTGATTTCCAAGACATGCAACAAATATACAGCCAGAAAACACACACACACACACACACACACACACACAATCACTGGACAACAAAAACAAAACAAACAAATAAAAAACAGACTTGAAAAACATGTGACAGTAAAGCCAAGGAGTAAATCTGTGAACTTAGGGTCAGTTAATCTTTGGCAAACTTGACAAGAACACACCCTGATGGGACTGTATCTCTTCAAATAATGATTTTGAGAAAATTGAATATTACATGAAGTTGGATGGAACTAGACCTTACCTCACATCACATGTAAAAAATCAGATTAAAGTGGACTGCAAGGTAAATTTTAAAACTTCAGAACACAGAAGAAGTACCACAGACTGAGTACCTTAAACAGAAACTTCCTTCCATAGTTCTGGAGACTAGCTCCCTGAGGCCAGGCTGCCAGCGTGGACATTCTGGTGAAGGCTAACTTCCTTCCTTATACGTTAACACCTTCTGTCTGTATCTTCAGATGGTCCAGGGAAGACAAAAATGTTCTCCACTGACTCTTTATACAATGATATGAATCTTATCAAACTCTGTCCTTCAGATTGACTTAATCTTCATGATAACACTTCCTTCTTTTAAAGACAATCATATTAGGATTGAGGCTTCATCCCATAAATCACAAAACAGTAAATTGACATAAATTCATGTGAAAATTAAAGAGATATGAATAATGATTAACTCAGACTTAAACATGTAAACTTGATTGACTCACAAAAAGATTTTTAAATTATATATAATTATACAGACATAACTACAAACAAATATTTTTTTCCTTTTTTTCTTATTTAAATTTGAAACAAGGTTGTTTTACATGTCAATCCTAGTTCCCTCACCCTCCCATCCTCCCCTTTCACCCCCACCAAAACCAAGCCCATCCCCTTTTTGCTCCCAGGGAGGGTGAGGCCTTCCATGGAGAGTCTTCAAAGTCTGTCATATCATTTGGGGCATCCCTCTATGTGGGATGGGCTCCCAAAGTCCATTTGTATACTAGAGATAAATACTGATCCATTACTAGAGGCCCCATAGACTGCCCAGTCCTCCTACTAACACCCACATTCAGAAGGTCTGGGTCAGTCCTATGCTGGTTTCCCAGCTACCAGATGGGTGCATGGGCTCCCCCTTCTTCAGGTCAGCTGTTTCTGTGGGTTGCTCCAGTCTGGCCTTGACCCTTTTGACATCACTCCTCCCTCTTTGTAACTGGATTCCAGGAGTTCAGCTAGTGTTTAGCTGTGGGTATCTGCTTCTGCTTCCATCAGATACTAGATGAAGGCTCTAGGTTGGCATAAAAAGTAGTCAATCTCATTATCATGAAAGGGCATTAAAGGCAGCCTCTACACTATTGCTTAAATTGTTAGTTGGATTCATCCTTGTAGATCTCTGGGCATTTTTCTAGTGCCAGATTTCTCCTTAAATCTATAATGGCTCCCTCTATTATGGTATCTCTTTTCCTGTTCTCCTCTATTCTTTCCCTGTCTCAATTTTCCTGTTCCCTCATACTGCAAACAAATCTTAAAGTTTATGAAGAAAGGCACATGTCTATTTGACGTTGCACTTAAAATGTAGTTACACAAAGGCAGTAATATTGGAAAACATGAGGGGTGGGAGTGGGAGAATACTATCATATGGGGCTAAATATGTATGGATATATTTCTTAAAATATATGGTATATTCATGAGTGAACATTTTATTCTTGTCCCTTGATCTATACCTATGTGTTACATGGATTATTTTATAAGCATTGCATTACTAACATGGGTCTTGGTATCACGAAAGAGGGGTTAATTCTGACTTCTGGTTCTATGTCTAATAGCTCAGCAGCTATGCACAGCTCATTATCTCTCACTTCCATCACCTTTAAAGTAGTAGTAACTGATCCTCCAGTGCACTGTTTTCAAACAGAAAATACTTTCACTGCTATGTTAGGCTGCATTGAAATTAAGTAAGAAAGACTGACACATCTAAAAAAAAGATGACAGACAAGAATTGCTTTTCTCTAACCATTTTTAGTTTTACTCTAATGCAGCCATTTTCTTAACTTTTTATTTAGATATCAAATATGGAATATAGAAATCTTAAAAAACTAAAACGACAGATATCCATGTGCTTACTATCCAGATTTAAAAGCTATTATGCTGTTTAGTCTTTCAGACTCTTTGTTGGGAAGGATCAACTGCCTTTTAAATTAAGACTTCTTTGGTACTTCTTCCTGACTCAGATGAACTAACCACAGTCAAGCTATGGCTAGATTTGTTTTGAATAGCACAGTTTTAAATTTTTCTATAGAACACACAGATAATTTTAATGGCTGTCCCTTCACCTCTACCTGGAATCCAGTGGCTTTCTGAAGACACAAGTAATGGCAGTGGCCAAGTCCTCCTCAGAGCATGTAACAGCAGAGATGAAAATAAAAGCAAATAACTAAGAGGAGATGTTCCCAAAGAAGAATGGAGTAGCTCAAAATGGTGACTTCAACCTGTGACTCCTTTCTTAGATCATTTGAAGTTATCCTTGGGGACACCAAAAAGCTCATGAAAAGAAATAACTCTTCAAGATCAGAAGAGAGGCTAAAGGCACTGTTGGTGAGTAGGAACAAGTACAGATAAAACAGTTTCAAATATGTGTTCAATAAGCATTTTGTGCAGGGAATGCTAGTTTCTAAAGACATAATGTTAACAGCTACACCATACAGTCTATGCTTTTGTGGAGCTCAATCACAGGAGTTATAAGGAAACTGCAACAAGGTCATAAGATAAGGATTTTGCTAGGGAGGAAACAACATCGTATGTAGTGACCCAGGAAGACTTCCTGAACCAAAGTTAAGCTAATAGATGACAAGGAGAAAGCAACCATGCAAAGCTTGGGCTTAGAGGTAACAGCAAATTCAGTGGCTGGGATAATGAGACTGCTGTGTTTGAGAAATAAAAAATAAAATAAAATTTAAAAAAAGTCAAAAAAGCTCCAGGGGCTGCAAAAGGAAATTGTACGGGGAAAGTAAGATTTAGCTTTTACTAAAAGGGCTACTACTTTTGACATGAGAGTTCAACATCAGAGAAGCTTGGGATATTTAGCTTGTAGGATATTATTCTCTTGTACAGAGAAATATATCTTTTATTTTCTTTCTGTGAGGACTGGCCTTACTATGCAGCCCTGACAGGTCTAGAACTGTCAATGTACAGCAGACCGCCTAAAGCTCATAGAAATCTGACTGTTTCTCTCTCCCAACTGATGGACTGACTATAAGCATGTGCCTCCACATTTAGCTCCGTGGCTTGATGCTAAGGACCTTCATTGTTGAACAGCTGAAAAGTGTAGAAGAGGAAAAGGACCAAGATTGTGGGTTTAGAATTCAGAAAGTTTTCATTAAAATTCCAGTTCTGCTTCGTGTATTGGTTTGTCACTTTTTCAGAGCCTCAATGTCACCATCTGAAACTGGAGATAATAAATATACTTATTTTTTGTATTCTTACCTCACAGGGCTTTTGCATGGAAAAATTAGTCATACATTAATGCTTTGCAAACAGTTTATTACCTTAAAATATGTAAATCATTATAGCAAGTGAGCCAATTTATAGAATAGAATGTTCTGGAATTTGATTCTGATAAAATATCTTTTATGTTTCTGGTACAATAACCACATCTCAACAACACTGGTCTCATTGCTAATTGGGCAAATTATTCAAGTAATACAAAATTTGCTTTATTTCCCTCTGAATTGGATTATATTTCATCACATATTGGCTTTATAATTACACTTCTACTGAGTTCTCGGGTAATTTTAAAGATTCTGAAAATGCATTTTCCAATACTGAACTCATCCTTCCCTACAACCATCTCCCTTTATTTTCTTTCTTTAATTTTTAAGATGAAAATATAATTGCATCATCTCCCCATTACCTTTCCTTCCTTCAAATGCTGATATATATCCCTCCTTGCTTTGCTTTCTAATTCATGGTCTCTTTTTTCATTCATGATCACATGCATATATATTGTATACACATATATGTTCCTAAACCACTCAGTGTTAACCAAGGTTTGTGCTCCTCCATGGGGAAGCCTATTTCTCCAACTCTCAATATGACTTGGTTGTCTCTTGTGTAGGGATAAGGTCTTGTGGGCTTTCCCCTGTCCATTTCAGCATGTCTACTGTTCTCCTTGTTCAGGTCATGTTTAGGCAGTCAAGTTTATGAGATTTTATGGGTGTGGCTTCTGAGATTATTGGGTGACAGTCTCAGAAAACTCCCTGATCCTGTAGCTCTTAGTCTTTCATTCCTCTTCTGCATTGTCCCCAAGCCTTAGGTATTTTATCTCTTTCTTAAACATAGTTTGGTTGGCACTAAACTATCCAGTCAACATTTCCATTTTTAATCATGGCCAAAACCTCTCAGTTCTTAGACATGTATCCTAAATTTAGAAACATCCCTCCCATTTCACCAGGCATAGCTTTGTTTAGAATCCTATTCCCTGTGTAGCTAAACTGAAATATTTCTTGAGCATCTACTATGTGTTAGGCATAGTACATTTTTATGATTTTTTTTGTATTTAAATTTGAAACAAGGTTGTTTTACATGTCAGTCCCAGTTCCCTTACCCTCTCACCTTCCCCTATCACCCCCACCAAACTGCAGCCCATCCCCTTTCTGCTCCCCAAGGAGGATGAGGCCTTCTATGGGGAGTCTTCAGTGTCTGTCATATCATTTGTGGCCGGGCCTAGGCCCTCCCCCATGTGTCTAGGCTGAGAAAGTATCCCACTATGTGGGATGGGCTCCCAAAGTCCATTCGTATACTAGGGGTAAATACTGATCCATTATTAGAGGCTCCATCGACTGCCCAATCCTCCTAACTATCACCCACATTCAGGGGTCTGGGTTGGTCCTATGCTGGTTTCACAGCTATCAGACTGGGGTGCATGAGCTCCCCCTTGTTCAGGTCAGCTGATTATCTGGGTTTCTCTAGCCTAGTCTTAACCACTTTGTTCATCACTGCTCCCTCTTTGTAACTGGATTCCAGGAGTTCAGCTAGTGTTTAGCTGTGGGTGTCTGCTTCTGCTTCCATCAGCTACTAGATGAAGGCTCTTGATTACCGGCCTACAATTCACACCACCAGAAAAGCAAGGAAACAAGGAGGACCCTAAGAGAGGCAAAATGATCCCCCCAGATAATGGGAAAGGGACAAGATCTCCCGATCAAATTGGAAGCATGGAGAGAGAGGAGAGGGAGTTAGGAGAAAGAAAATGGGAGAAGAGAAGGGGAGAGGTGAGCATGAGGGAACAGGAAGATTGAGACAGGGAAAGAATAGAGGAGAGCAACAAAAGAGATACCATAATACAGGGAGCCATTTAAGGAGATTTAAGGAGAACTCTAGCACTAGGGAAATGCCCAGAGATCTACAATGATGGACCCTACTAACAATCTAAGTAATAGTGGAAAGGCTACCTTTAATGCTCTTCCACTATAATGAGATTGAAGACTACCATATATACTAGGCACAGTTCTAAGGCTCTTACTATTTACAGATTAAAGGATGTACTATTAGTATTCACTGTTTATAGAAGGAAAAGCCAAAGTAAAATATTTGAGAATCTTTCCCCAGACATCATATTTTTTTTTTTCTGGGGAGATGTGAACAAACATTTGTTCATCCCAGACAGTCATGAGTGGCAGTCAAAGTAATGGTTCAACTTTAGTCTAGTTTGGTGAACCAATGCATACATTAACGTAACTTATAGGGGAATAACTGCATCACCAAAGAGCCTACCCCGACACAGACAACAGCTCACAAAAACTGTATAAAAGCACACTGTGTCTCTTCTCCTTCAGTTAATTGTCCATATCCTGTGCAGTCTTGGATACCCGGAGACCACAAGTGGCTGGGGAAGAATGACATACAACAAGGAATGAGGTGTGAGAAGGACAGAATGGGTAGAATTTCAAGTGAAAATCAAGTAACCCTGTTTGCCTCTTCTCTCTATGACTATGAATGGGTTGTTCATATGAAGGATTCTTGGAGGTATTTGCAGTTTCTTTCTTTCTTTTTTAATGTGCATTGTGTTTTGGCTGCATGTGTATCTATGTGATGGAGTGGGATCCTCCGAAACTTGAGTTTTAGGCAGTTGTGAGTGCTAGGGATTAAACCCAGGTCCTCTGGAAGAGCAACTGAGCCCCTCTCTGAATCATGGGTCAAAATGCATATGAGTGCTATTTTTCTGACCTCCATCTCACCATTACCTTAGTCAGTTCAATTTTTTTGTTTGTATGTTTGTTTTTGTTTATTTTTTTTTTGTTTGGTTGGTTGGTTTTTGTTTTGTTTTTAGTGTTTTAAGATAGGGTTTCTGTGTGTAACAGTTCTTGCTGTGTAGGAACTCACTTTGTGGACCAGGCTCACCTCAAACTCACAGAGATCCTGCCTTCCTCTGCCTTCTGAGTGCTAGGACTAAAAGGACACACCATCACTGCCAGGCCAGTTAAAATTTTTTCTACCATATTGTCCCAAAACTTCCCTCAGAGACGAATTCAATCTTACTGCCCTGCTTGTGATATCCCAGTACTGCCCTGCTTGTGATATCCCAATAAGTCATCGTTGACTTTAAGAGACTCTTCCTGGCATGAAAATGAAGATTATTTACCATTTAACCCAAACTGCTTTGCCCACCTTATTCTTGTCCTTCAGTCTTCTACCATGCTATTGCCCTGATACTCTGATACTTTCACAGAATCATACCTGATCTTGTGTATATTTTTCTCTCTCATAAAATCACAAGCACACACAGGCATGCACACCCATACATACTAGCATAAAACCCTCTTGAATGCAGAAGCCCACTCAAGATGCAGAACAAGTGGCGTTTCCATTGGCTCTTTCTTTTATTATCACTAATGATGGCATAATAGTGATTTACTTCTTAATTCACAAAGCAACTATTGTCATCAAATAATATTTTGTAAAATTTCTAACACTAGCCTATCTTTGGTAATGTAGGCTTGTAACCTCAGGGATTTAGGACTATGAGACAGGAATTATATACTTAAGACCAGTCTAAACAACTCAGTGAGATCCTGACTCAAAATCAGATTCCAAAGGAGCCTAGGGATATATCTCTGGCTAGAACACAAAACCCTTCTAAGAATAAAATATATGCTATTATCAATGTCAATTTACCTACCTCCTGGGTTTTATGATCTTTACCACCTCCTCCAACTAGCCTTGAGAGAAGGAAGGATCTTTGGCCTTCGTTTAATTGATATGACCTGGTCAAAATTGGAAGCAAGGAAAAACTACTCAACTAATCTAAATGCCATGGAGTGCTAGGGGTTTGTGTTACAAGGGCCAAATTTTAAAGGTCCCCATTTTTACGGGTGCAGATCAACAATGAGATGCATGAGAAAAAACAAACAACAAACTGAAGATGGCTTGGTATGTTTCACAGACTCTCTTTTATATAGTCTCAAGGAAGAGTCGGGTAATTCTCTATGTCATTTCCAACTACGGTTCTTGGAAGCCCTACTAATACATATGAGAGTACCTTACACAGTGGTTTATATGGGGCGCTTTGTATGTATAAGTCTACACTTGGTAAGACCTCTCTGCTCTGTACCTCCACTGTACTTCCTTTTCCCCTGATGCTGTGCTCCTTGTTATGGGGATCTGAATAGGAATGATCCCTACAGGCTCATAAATTTGAATGGTTTATCATCAGGGACTGGCACTATTTGAGAAGGATTAGGAGGTGTCTGAACTTGTTAGAGTAGATGTGACCTTGTCAGAGGAACTGTGTCACCAGGGGTGGGCACTGTGGATTTAAAAGCCCATGCTAGGCCCAGTCTATCCCCCTCTGCCTATGGATCAGGATGTAGCTCTCAGCTACTGCTCCAGAACCTGCATGCATGCTGCATGCTTTCTACTAGGATGATAATGAACCAAATCTTTGGAACCCTATGCTTTCTATTATGAGAGTTGCCTTGGTCCTGGTGTCTCTTCATAGCAATAGAATAGATAGTGGCTAAGATATTTGTTCTATTATAATCACCTGTTTACATGACTACACACACACACACACACACACACACACACACACACATACACACACAACTCATATACCCTATAGATTGTGAGTGCCTCAATCACCAGGGATAGAATAAAATTATCTTTATATTCCTATTCCCTAACATAGACTCCTGCTCTGTTTGCTTGGAATAATGAAAATCCTAAGGCAAGAAATGGGTACGGTTTGGGTTCACTAATTCTGACTCCCTTTTTTTCATGTTTCCACACAAACAAAACAATCTGTTCTTATAGTTATTCTGTATTTGCTTAGAGCTTCTTCAAATGCAGTACACTCCCCAGGAATGAAAGGAGGAGGTTTAAGCAGGAAGTGTGAAGTCTAGCACTGCCTCTAATACCCCTTAGCTAAACTGTCCAAAGTAGACCACTTCCATACTCTAAAATCTAGGGAGTCCATAGGACTACTTGGTTGCACATGACTCTGGGAGGTTTCAAAATAAAACCTTTCTGAAATTTCCAGGATTGAGGGGTTTTTCACTTGACTTGAGTTTCTGTTTTACAGTGCCACCGTTGTCACTTTCTCTAATAGAAAGCTCTGTCCTCCATACCAGATCATGCATCTCAAAAACAGACAGAGGCCAGAGAGGATGGAAAATGATTTGCAAAGAAGCCAAAAGGAGAATTCTGTAACCGTGTATTTTCCCACTCTGTTCTAATTTAAAACCACTTACAAGTGACAACTCCCAACCCCAGGCAGGTGCCTTGTGGTAGCTCATTACACCCTTGGGACCTCATGTAAATCTTTCTTTTTTTTCCCCCTGAGAACAGCTATTGTCTTCCAAGGAAAAGCTTTTAGCATAATGGCAGGCTGAATAGAACATTGCTTCTGTAAGAACAATTTTAGAAAAAGAAAAAGAGAAAGGTATTCTTTAACAACTACAAGTGCAGCCTCCTTAGCTCCCTCCACCTTGGTTCCCTGGGAAGAACAGCATGCTAACTGTGGGAGACCCAGTCAGTGGAGTGAGATTATCTCACCTCTAGAGACGTATAAAGGTTATACTCTGCTCTTTTAGCTATAATAAGTGCAGGGTGGAGGTACCTCAGTTGCAAAAAATAGCATATCCACCCCCTCATGTACCTTTGTTGTTTCCTGGCTTCTCACCATCCAGTGAGCCAATAGCCACTCTGCCTGAGGAGAATAGGACCTGTTAATGAGAGGATAATATGTCTCCTTCAGAAAAGATCCATGGAGTAATTATCCCCCCTCATATTACTCTTGTAGTCAAGACAATAAGGACAGTGTGTTACACATATTTTTACATACATTTTATATGTCCAATGTGCTCAAAAAGTTTCTGGAAAGAAAGAAGCACCCATTGTAGAAATGTAACTCTACTTAATAAAATGGGTCTCAGCTTCCTCTGGCAGAAAAGGATCCTTTAAGAATATGACATTGTAAAGGGAAAGTAGAGAAAATAAGAAGGATTAACAAAATGCTAGCAGTCTTTAATGCACATTTCTGGGGAAATTTCTCCTGAAATAGAGAGAAAACCATAGGATGGTGGAGAACATGGAATGGTGGCCTGGAGTCTCCAACCCAAGTGACCACTTCCCACTGTCCTGGCCAAAGACAGGGATTTCTTATCCATATGACACCCTAGGTCAATGCAGGAGGCTAACTCTATCCCAAACACTCTCATCTTTCACAGTTTTGTTTTCTGTAGTTCCCTTTCTTTTTTTCTCAGCTCCTGTTTGTTTTTCCTTTCTATTTTCCCATATACATGCCTCTTATTGTTATACTTCCAAATGCCAGAGACTGGCCTGTTTCATGAAATATGAATACATGGCTTCACCCCTCCAGTCTATATTTTTCCTTTGTCTCTATTATTCCCACTCCTATGTATGTCCCTTTCCTCAACTTCCCATCCAACAATCTAATATTTACCACTAGGCTCCATTTGGTTGCTTATGTCTTTTCCTTTCCACTCATGCCCACTTTAACTGTTGTATTGGCAAACACAGTACCACTGGGTCTCTTTATTCCCTAAACCAATAAGCACTTAACAAATGACTATTTTGTAGTCACCTGCTACCCTGTTGTAAGAGTGGTTTAACTGCTGAATAGTACATGTTCTTACAGAGAGCACTCAACTCTCAGGGATAGAGTGTAAATTCAGCCTGGCTCCTGGAACACCAGTCTAACAGAGGAAAACATTACAACTCTACTGCAATCTGGTCTCTCCTGAACACTGTAAGTCACACCTATAGATAATACTGGCAAGAATACCTTAGGCTTAAAAGAAATAGAAACACGTTGGAGAGACTGAGGGAGAAAAGAAATGATGCTAAGGCACCAGTTACACAATATGCAACTAAAAATTCTCCATAGAGTAAAAAAAAAAAATTAAAATAACAAGAAGCAATACACATTGTCTTAGTTAGGGTCTCCTCCAAATACTACCTCCAGTAAGTGATGACTAAAACCATATAGCCAGACAAGATGGCATATGCCTCTAATTCCAGCACTCAAAAGGCAGATATTTCTGTGAGTTTGAGGCCAGCCTGGTCTACATAGTGAGTTACAGGACATCCAGTGCTACATGATGAGACCTCATCTCAAAGAAAGAAAGAAAGAAAGAAAGAAAGAAAGAAAGAAAGAAAGGAGGGAGGGAGGGAGGGAGGGAGGGAGGGAGGGAGGGAGGGAGGGACAGAGAGACAGCAAGAGAAAGAGGGAGAGAGGGTGAGAGGGAGAGAGGGAGGAAGGGAGGTAGAGAGGGAAGAAGGAAGGAAAAAGAAACCCTATAATAACAAAATTCTTACCAATGATTAAATCCAGATAAGCAGATCCCAGAAAACATACACATATATAAACACACACTCATATACACTACAACAACTGGAACAAACTGTGATCTCCAAAAATTCCCAGTCCCATAGTCATGGCCCCTGATGAAAATGACTTACATGCAATTACAAAAATAGGATTCAGGTAAGTATAAGTAACTTACAGAGCCATGATTATTTCTAAGAGACTAGGGAAGGAAAAAAAAATGATGCTAAGACACTGGTTAAACAAAATGCAACTAAAAATTCTCTAAACAGGAAAATTAAAAAAAAAATGTAAAAATAATGGCAAAAAAATACATATTGTTTTAGTTAGGATTTCTGTGTCGTAATAAAACATAATGACCAGAGTAACTTAGAGAACAGGATGTTTGTTTCATCTTACATCTTCTATGCCATACTCCATCACTGAGGGAAGTCAGGGCAGGTACCTAGGCAGTACTTGGAGCAGAGGCTATAGGGTAAGAATGCTTACTGGCTTTCTCCGCATGGTTTGCTCATCTTGCTTTCTTGTACATCTCAGGACCACCTGCCCAGGAGTGGCACCAACCACAGTAGGCTAAGCCCTCCCACATCAATCATTAATCAAGAAATGCCAAGCAGAGTCACCAATATCTAATGGAGGCACTGTCACAGTTGAGGCTCCTTTTCCCCAAATGACTCCAGATTGTATCAGATTGACAAAAACCACTGATGATGCATACCATTCAGGAATAACTTTGAATATTAATGTCTCAATTCCCTAATCAAGAGACATAAACTAGCAAATTGACTTAGGAAACAGAATCATTTTTGATGCCTCCAAGAAGCACATCTCACATTCAAAGATAAACATAATCTTAGAATAAAGGGGTAAAAAAAATGGCATTCTAAGCAAATAGAACCAGGCATTGCTACTCTACTTCATGATAAAATAGTCTTCAAATAATATATAATCAGAAAACTTAAAGAGGGACACTTCATATTGATCAATGGAGCCATATATCAAGAGTAAATTACACACACACACACAAACACACACACACACACACACACACACACACACATGCACATATATGTAAATTATAATTTATATATACCAAACACACGCTCAGTTAATTTCACAAAGCAAATACTACCAGATTCAGATTCACAAATTAATTTTCAACACAGTAGTGGGGGAAAATTGAATACTTCATTCTCACCATTAGACAGATTAACTAGACCAAAAAATGAATATATAAATATTTGAGTTAATTGATATTATAGATAAAATTAACCTAACAAATATCTAGGGAATATTTCATCTAAACACCAAAGAACACAATTCTCCAGAGAAGCCCATGGTACTTTCTTTAAAATAGAGCACATATTGGAACACAAAGCAAATCTGAATAAATATAAGAAAAGTAATAAAACCCTGTATTCTAGCTGACAATAGAATAAAGCTAGGTATCAGCAGAAACTGTAGCTCATATACACAGTACTTTTAATATACAAAGGCCAGACAACAAACTCTTGAATGATACAATCCAAGTCATTGCTTAAATCAAGAAGAAAACTTGAAGATTCATAGAATTTAATAAAAACGATACACAATGTACTCAAATCTAGGACATATAACGAAAGTAATTGTAAGAGGGAGTTTATTGAGCTAAGTTCCTACACTGAAAAATCAGAGATATCTCAAGCAAATTAGCAGATTGTCAATTCTAAGGCATTAGGGGAAAAAAGACCAAACCAATTCTAAAAGCCGTAGACAGAGGTAACAAAGATTGGAGTGAGAATTAATGAAACTTAAATGAATGAAACAATACAATTAATCAGATAAAAAAAATAGACTGGCTCTTTGAAAAGATAAGCAAGATTGGCAAACCCTTACTTATATTTACCAAAAGAAAAACAGGAAGGGAAGACCCAAATTAAAACGATGAAACGAGAAATGTTACAATAGACACTGGGAAATTTCAGAAAAGCATGATGACATTAAAACTAAATTCCACTAAATTATAAAATCTAAAAGAAACTGCTCGATATTTACATGCTTATGACATATCAAAGTTAAACCAAGCTGAAGTAAATAATTTAAACAGACCTACAGCAAGTACTACCATAGAGGTAGAAATTAAACATCTCACAACAACAAAAAAGAAAACCAAAGGCAAGATGGATTCATTGCAGAATTCTACCATTTGTTCCAAGAAGAGCTAACACCAAAGCATCTCATTATATTCCATAAAATAGAAAAAAAAAAAAAACAAAACAAAACACTTCCAACCTCACTTTATAAAGCCATTGCTACCATAATACCAAAATCAGATAAAGATACAACAATAACAAAAGAAATTACAGGCCAGTCTCCAAATATGCAAAAATTCTCAATAGAATACTTGCAAACCAGATTGAATAACACATCCCAAAGATCATCAACCATGATCAAGGTGTATCAATGCAGGGATCCATAGATAGTTCAACATATGCAAATCAATAAATATAATTGACCACATGAATGGACTCAAGGGCAGAAATCGCATACCATGTCAAAAGATGCAGAAAAGATTTTTGTGAAAATTCAGCATTCTTTCATAATATGAACCCTAGAGAGAGCAGGGGTAGACAGAACATATCTCAACATTGTAAAGATCATTTATATGACAAAATAATAACTATTGTAATGTCAAATGGACAAAATCTCAAAGCATCCCAACTAAGATTAGAAGAAAGACACTCTTGACATTGTTCTTCAGTTTAGTACTTGGAGTCCTAAATAAACATATAGAGAAGGGAATAAGTGGGGTAACAAAAAGGAAAAGAAGAAATCAAAGTGTCACTACTTCATATGATATAATTATATGAATTAGAGACCACTATACTGGACCAGAAAACTCCTAGAACTGAAAAGCACAGTCAGTGAAGTAGCTGGTTGCAAAATTAACAAAGCAAAATCATAAGCTTTCCAATTTACCATAGACAATTATACTGAGAAAGAAATCACAAAACCAATCCCATAAAATAGCCTCAAAAACACCTTTGAAGAAACTTAGTCAACAATCTGAAATATCTATAAAAATGAAAGTTTTAGGACACCAGAACATGCCATTCTACAAACAATCTACAAATTCAATAAAGTCTTACTTCAAAATTCCAATGCAATTTTTAACAGTTTTTAATTTAAAATTCAGATGAAAACACAAGGTCATGAATAGCCAAAACAATCCTAAATAACAAAAATACTGCTGGAGGCATTACCATTAATGATGTCAAGTCATATTACAGAGTCATACTACTAAAAATAGCATGGTACTGGAACAAAAATCAGACCTATGGACTGATAGAGTAGAAGTAACTAAAAACAAGTCTACATACAAACAGTCACCTGTTGGGTTTTTTTTTTTTTTTCTTGATTTTTGTTTTTCTCAAACAAGCCAAAGGTACACATGGGAGAAAATACAGAATTTTCAGCAAATTATGCTGGATAAACTGGGTATCTACATGTAGAAGAAAGATCATTGACCCCTATTTCTCACACTGCACAAAAATCAATTTTAAAAGATTAAACCCCTCAGTGGTAGAACTGAAACTGAAATTTCTAATAAAAATCACAGGGAATATAGTTTGGGCTCTATATCAGGCAAGGACTTTATGAATAGGTCTCTAGATGGCCATGTAGGAAATAGAACCAACCATCCACAGATGGGACTTCATGAAATTAAAGAGCTTCTGTAATGCAAAAGAAGCTGTTGGTTGTGGAAAAACAAAGCCTACAGAATGGGGAAGAATGGTTGCCATCTATACATACAACAGATAATCTGTGCTAGAATGCATAAAGAAAGTGAAAATCTAAACACCAAGAAAACAAACACAATTTAAAAGTGGGTCATGGAAATGAAAGGTGGCCCTGAAAAGAAGAAACAAAAATGGCTAAGAAATATATTTTTAAGTGTTCAACATTCTTAGCCCACAACTCAAGGCAAATTTAAGTAACTTTGAGATTTCACATTACCCAAGTCAGGATGGCTAAGATTACGAATACACATGACAACAGATGCTGACAAGGATGTGGGGAGAAGAAAAAGTATTCAGTGATGGTAGAAGTTCTAGCTGATACAGCCACTGTGGAAATCAGTGAGGAGTTTTGTCATAAAGCTAGAAATAAACACATGACTTTGGGTCACATCTTCAAACTCTTTATTCTCCTACAGAATTGTTCATTCATTGTGTGCATTGCTGCACTATTCACAACATCTCTACCAAATGATGACTATATAATGAAAATTTGGGACATACACACAATAGGATTTTATTTCATCATAAAGAAAAATAAAATTAGAACTGGAAGGGTGGCTTAGTGAGTAAGAGGACTAGCTGTTCTTCCAGACACACCCGAGTTCCATTCCTACCACCAACATGGTGATTCACAACCATGTGTAACTTCAGTTCCAGGGCATCTGAGACCATCTTCTGGCTTCTGCAAACATAAGTACATAGTACTTATGCCATCCTAGTACTATGCATAGTACATAAACATATATGCAGACAAAACAACTGTAATGACTGTCAACTACATCTGGAATTAACTAAAATCCAAGCAGCTTCACACACATAAGAAGGAATTTTCTTGGTCATATAATTTCAAGTGGAAAAAACAACCTTAACCCCAGATCTTTTTTTCTTTTTTCTTTTTTAATGATACTATCTTTTATTTAAATTTGAAACAAGCTTGTTTTACATGTCAACCCCAGTTACTTTTCCCTCTCCTCCTCCCCTGCCCCCCAAAGACCCCCTATCTCATCCCATTTCTGCTCATGAGGCCTTCCATGGGGATCTTCAAAGTCTGTCAAATCATTAGGATCAGGGCATATGCCCTCCCCCATGTGTCTACGCTAAGAGAGTAACCCTCTAAGACAAATGTGCTCCCAAAATCCATTCACAAACTAGGGATAAAAACTGATCCACTACCAGAGGTCCTATAGACTGCCCAGTCCTCCTAACTAACACCCACATTCAAGGGGTCTGGATAGATCCAATGCTGGTTTTCCAGCTATCAGACTGGGGGTGCATGCGCTCCGCCTTGTTCAGGTCAGCTGTTTCTGTGGCTTTTTGTAGCCTGGTCTTGACCCCTTTGCTCATAACTCCTCCCTCTCTGCAACTGGCTTCCAAGAGTTCAGCTCACTGTTTAGCTGGGGATATCTGCTTCTGCTTCTTTTACCTACTGGATGAAGGCTCTAGGATGGCATATAAGGTAGCCATCAATCTCATTATCAGGGAAGGGCATTAAAGGTAGCCTCTCCACTATTGCTTATATTCTTAGTTGGGGTCATCTTTGTAGATCACTGGACATTTCCCTAGTGCCAGATTTCTCTTTAAACCTATAATGGCTCCCTCTATTATGGTATCTCTTTTCTTGTTCTCCTCTGTTCTTCCCCTCATGTCTTCCTCCCCCCCCCCCTCCTCTTCTCCCCTTCTTTTTCTCCTAACTTCCTCTTCCCTCCCTTCAAGCTCCCAATTTGCTGGGGAGATCTTGTCCCTTTCCCCTTCTCAGGGGGACCATGTATGTCTCTCTTAGTGTCCTCTTCGTTTCCTAGCTTTTGTGGCAGTATGGATCTTTTGCTCTCTGTCTAAAATCCATATATGAATGAGTACATACCATGTTTGTCTTCCTGTGACTGGGTTACATCTCACTCAGGATGGTTTCTTCTAGTTCTAAGCATTTGCCTGTGAATTTCAAGATTCCTTTGCTAAACACAGATATTTGATGTGGAAAAATCCACCTTATAGCTGGGCCACACCTTCTGGTGGCAGCCTATAGAAAGAGCAAAGAAGGAAGAAGTACTTGCACTTTGCATGTTTGTCTTCACTTTCATTAGCAATTTCAGTTATTCACTGATATTAGAGCCTACTTCTTTAGGATTCTGGTGTGTACTGAAGACCAGTTATATAACCAGCCTTCTGAACAGAACAGCTATTGGATTCTTGGAATTTCTGTTTAGAGACATCCATTGTGAGAATAGACAAACCCCATCTATATTCATTCATTCTCTCAGATCTGTTTCTCTAGAGAACTCTGGCTAATACAACATCCACACACATGAAATAAAAATTAAAAGTGAAATTCAAAGGAAAATGGATGGAACTGGAAAAATGATACCAAGTGGGAGAACTCAAACACAGAAAGAGAAATGTGTCACTCATCTCATAAATATAGATCCTAGCTTCAAATTTATCAAATTATGTGTTTAACTTGGAGTAGATATAGAAGCCAGAAAACTAGAAAGGGCTGTTGTAAAGGCAAGAAGCTCTTTGGGGATTTAGGATGTTTAAAAAAGACAAATGGGAACCTAATATTTTACAAGTATTTTATAAGTTCACATATGAGAGACCGAGAAGGAGGGAGGGAGGAAAAGAGGAAGAAGGAGAGAAAGAGAGAGAGATAGATTAAATAAAGTTACCCAACATGGGGTGTGGGGTAGAGATGTTCCAATAGTCTTAGGTCACTAAATAGAAAGCCCAGTGTCAAGCATGATATATCTCCCTTTGAGATATTGATAAGGGGAATTCCTGAGACCCCTAAAACAAGACAGGCTATTGCCATTGCTCTTGATTGCCACTAGAATTTGATATTTCTGAAGATACTACATACTTTGACCACAGGACATGGAAAAATCATGATGGCATTGACCTAGAAGCTTCCTTTCCTCTAGCTAGATTTTATAGTGCTAGAAGGTGTTGTACAGCTAGCTGGGGGGGAAGAAAACATCAACATGCTTACTAAGCCACGAACCCTATGAGTTAAAGTAATGATTGACTTGACAGTTATGCTAATGGATGAACAGTCATTTCAATGTTACAGGGATAACCAATTGCTTTCTGGGTGGATTTAAGGTCCTTTACACAGGAGGGAACACATGTCTGGTTCTATAAGCCTGACCAAGAACATGTGACTGGGGAAGACATGGGTCCTAAGAGAGAACCTACTATGATTATTTTGCCAAACAGACACAGCATCAAAGTATCTTTTAAATATTTCATGTATGCATAGGTTAATAAGGCTTTCCTCCCCAGAAAAATAAATGAGTGGAGAGTGGTTCATAAAGGACTCAAAACTTGTCAAAGTGCAGAGAATGTCTGTAAAGTTTTTAGCTATACAAGGGACATACACATGAAGCTGAGAAAGGAATGTGGGGGATAGAATTGTCCATGAAGAGCTGAGAATGAATATAGTAAGTAGACATCAAAATACATTGTATACATGTCTGAAATTCTCAAAGAATCAATTTAAAAGTATTATACTTGTTTTAAAAAGAGGACTGTGGGTAGATCACATGGCAATAAAGCAGTGGAAGGTGTGTCTACCATGGCAAGGCTGTAGGATCAATTCCCAGAGGTGGGGGGAGGAGGAGGCAGAGGAAAAACAGTAATTTGTACACAAAGGCAGCATATGGGGGGGGGGGGAAATGGGATGATTGGGGAAATGCCTAAGCCAAGAAAAATGCAGAACTCCTAGCCTCTCCAGGTTTGGATAAGTAATGAGACCCAAGACTACTCTCACTTTCAGCAGGGTCTGAGTGAGTAATGGCCACTCAAGACTTTCTTTACTTTGAATTCTTCTCAATTTCTGCTAAAATTCAGCATCTTCGCACAGTTAAAATCCAAGAATGCAGACAGATAGGTACAAACACACACATGCACACACACTAATTTATTGACAAGTATGAACCAACAATAAAACTTTCTCTGCTTTTGAAAGTTGCATGTTCAAGGGATGGGTGAATCACAGTATTTATTAACATACAAGTTGTTAAAAAATAATAATAACTTAATTAGCCTAATTGTAATGTGTGCTGAAATACCATTAGCTAATGAGCACTAGTCTCAGAAATCAGTAGAAACAGTTTTCTGTACCAATCTTGCCAACCAAACCTATCCCTAACTCTGCTCATGAGCTAGCTGTCTTCTGTCTCATCCTGTCAGAGCATTTGTCCCTTCCTGGTAGATTCTATTCACTCCTCACCCCTTGCTCTCTGCTGTGCATGTCTTACATGTCATATTTTCCTTAGATAACATAGACTTTATCAGTTAGGAGGGGCCTAGACTTACTAATAGTAACTTAGGAAGGGTCAAGACTTGTTTTTTTTTTTTTTCCTCTCTCTCCTTTTTGTATTTAAATTTGAAACAAAGTTGTTTTACATGTCAATCCCAGTTCCCTCAACTCTCCTATCCTCCCCTATCACCCCCACAAAGGCCCAGCCCATCCCCTTTCTGATCCCCAGGGAGGATGAGGCCTTCCATGGGGAGTCTTCAAATTTTATCACATCATTTGGGGCAGGGCCTAGGCCCTTCCCCATGTGTCTAGACTGAGAAAGTATCCTTCTATGTGGGATGGGCTCCCAAAGTCCATTCATATACTAGGGATAAATACTGATCCATTAATAGAGGTCCCATAGACTGTCCAGTCCTCCTAATTAACACCCACATTCAGGGAGTCTGGTTCAGACCTATGTTGGTTTCCCAGCTATCAGACTGGAGTGCATGAGCTTCCCCTTGTTCAGGTCAGCTGATTCTGTGGGTTCTCCAGCCTTGTCTGGGTCAAGACTTCTTAACTCCCCAATGTTTCATACATCCCTCATGAACCATGATGCTAGGCTGAGTTGTTCATTGTCTTAGAAAGGGCTCCTTTCATTCTCAACTTCTCCTGAAGCTCATCTCCTCTATAATAATGTCATTGGTGCTTTCCCATGATTCCTACCTACTGTCTTACTGAAAAGGGGAGATATGTGTGAGACTCTTGACGATCTGTCAGGACCTTGCTTCTACAGGTGCAAAGTCATGAGTCCTGTCTTAGGAGAATTTTAGGGAAACATCATCTTCAAGTTTCCAAGCAGAGATAAAATACACATCCAGTAAATCTGGTGAGTATTGAACTGAAAAAAAAATATTTATCAAGAAAGTGAGGAGAAATCATTCCAGGAAAATAACTTTTTAAAATAAAAAATACTTTAGAAAGATAAATCAAACCAAATAAATGCTTCTGGGAGACTCTCAGGAGTCTACACCCAAGGAAGAAGTAAAAAAAAAAAGTAATCAATAAATCATCCTCAGAAATTATCAACTCTGGGCATTTACAACAAATGGCCAAGGGAACCAGCCTTGAGGAAGGAGATTCTTATTGGGCCCCAATGCCACACTGGTATTCTTTGGGTTTCTAAAATGAAATTCAAGTGATAATCCTATAGAGGGCAAGGAAAACCCTTCACTCCACAAATCCCTTCTCATGAAAAGTGAGTTGCAGCCATTGAACAAGAAACAGGTTGCATCACAGCTAGACACTGCATACCTGACTGAAGCAGGCCCAGTCTCTCCTGGGGAAGAAATAAGTGAGAAAATTCAAGCTCACCTGGAGGGAGGCCTGGAGGCAAAGAACCTTGAGCCTCTGGCTCATTTGCTGTGTTCTAAATCAATATATCCCATTCTATGGTTCACAGAAAGTTAAGTGGCTTTATTTCTGAATTATAGGTATGCTTAATTGCACTTTGGATAGTGTTTACATTCTGTTGGGTTGTTCTTATTTTACAGACCCAGAGATGGCATTTATGCACTACAAAATGTGCTTACAGCCGTGTGCATATGGGCAGCACTAATTGAATTCAGTAGGTTAAAAATAATGATGATGCTAATAATAATGATGGAGTTAGGAGGGAGATGTGTTGGGGAGACCCCAGGAGAAATTGGAGGGAGGTTGGAAGGTAGATATGATAAAGACACATTGTATACATGCATATACTTTGCAAAGAATAAAAAATATAACAAAAATATTTTTTTTAATTATATGGCTATGCTGAGTCTGTGGACCTCGACATTTAAGTCCACTCTCTGCAATCTGAGCTCTGTTGTGATGTGAGGGATCAAAGGAAAGATCTTCAAGTCAAAAAAGTATAACCTATGTCTCCCTGTTCCTGTACCTGGAACATCTACATTTATCATTAGGAAGAGAAATGGGGGGGGGGGACTCACTGTAAGCCTCAAGAGAGCACAATATCTTGGGTTTATTTAATAGGTATTGCCACAACAACTACCCTACTTCCTATTAAATTACAGACAGAGTACAAAAGCAATAGAGGAAGGTCCTTCTCAGAGCGTGAAGCCAGATACTGATGCACAGCGTGAAGATGGAGTCAACACATTTGCTTTGTTTGGAGACTATGAAGTCAAAATAACAAGGTTGTAAATCTGGCATTACCATTGGTCATGGTATTGAACCTCTGTGAGTACCAGTTGTCACATCTATAAAATGAAATTTACTGAAAATTAATCCTCATAATAAAAGATAACAGTTTTACCTCTCATTTTATGTCATCTTGACACAAGCTCTAGCTAATTGAGAAGAGAAAACTACAATTAAGAAAATACCTCTGTAGATTTTGAATTAAACAAGCTTGTGTCTTTGCTTAAGAGAATGGGGGTGAGGGAATACATCCATAAGACTGGCCAATAGTCAAGTCTTGGGCTTGATTGTACTGTTTTGATTAGTGACTGATGTGGGAGGGTCCAGCCCATGGGGTTAGTGCCATCCTGGGCTAATGGCACTGAATCTATTAAAAAAAAAAAAAAAGTAGAATGAGCAAGTCATGAGCAGTAAGCCACTAAGCAGCACTCCTCTGTGGCCTGCACATGGCATCCAGGTTCCTGCCCTGAACTTCTTTTCTGGCTTCCCTCAAAGATGGACTGTGATGTGGAATGCAATGTCAGCTGAAATAAGCCCTTTCCTCCCCAAAACTGCATTTGCTCATGGTATTTTATCGTTAAATTGAAACCCTAAGATAGCCCCATAATACATACAATTAAGGTGTTTGCTTGTTTGTTTTTGGTTTTTTGTTTATTTGTTTGTTTGTTTTCCAGTGAGTGAATGGACAGGGTAGACTAGAACTATTCTTGTATGATCAGGAAAAATAAGATGGTAATATAGAAAAGCACCAGACTTGCCTATGTTTTAATTAACCTTGGCTCTTCAGAATCAGATAGACTATTTGCAAAACCCACTGCAAAATGTAAATCCAGGGCCTCTTGTCAAAGCTTGTTTATTTATTTATTCGGTACTGAGGCCCTCAATTTTTAATTTGTTAAGTTTCTTAGTAGACACACAACATGCACATATTTATGAGGTAGTGTGAGACTTCAGTATGTTTACAATGAACCATGATCTGAAAAAAGGTTTTGATGTATAAAACACCTCAAACATTTAGTATTTCCTATCAAAACCCTCTGTACTGGCTACTTGTAGCTACTACAATGAAACCCTAAGAGCTATGGTTACCTCTCTGTGTCCTGGAGCATGACAAGTTTCTCTTTCTATCCAACAGCATCACCATACCCACTAGCCATCCCTCCCTTGTTCTTTCCCCCTGTACCCTTCACAGTCTATAGAAAGCACTGCTTGAGTCTGTGTTAGTTTACTTCTCTACTGCTCTCATAAAACTCTGACCAAAACCAAATCAGGAGAAAAGACAGTTTACTTGGTTTACAGTCCATCACTGAAGAAATAGGACAGGAACTCAAACAGAGCAGGACCAGAGGCAGGAACTGAAGCAGGGAGGACAGCAGAACACATCATAATTGCTTTCTCTCCATGGCTTGCTCAGTTTACTCTCTTCTACAACCCGGGACCATCTGGACATTGTCCACTGTTGGATGGACCCTCCCACATCAATCTTTAATCAATAAATGCCTGCATTGCTATCAAGCCACTTTTATGCCTCTTGTCACCTGACTACAGTTTGAATCTGGTTGACTAAAAGTAGTTAACAGCAGAGTATCTGATTCTATAAACTACATTTTTAGCTTCTACATATAAATGATATTATGGGGTATTTGTCCTTCTGCACAAGACTTGACTTACTTAGCTAAAGGCTTTTAATTTCTTTCCATGTTGTTACAAATACCTGGTAGAAACAATTTATTTTATGAATTTCAAGATGATGAAGGTAAAAGATAGGAATCAAACAAAGTCATAGCCCTTCTAAGCAGTGAAATGTGAAAATTTACGTTTTAAATATTAATTAATCTATTATGTATTTGTTTATTTTACAGCCCAACCACAGTTTCCCCTCCCTCCTCTCCTCCCTGTGCCTCTCCTCGACTTTCCCTCTATTTAATCCCCCATCCACTCCTCCTCCATTTCTATTCAGAAAAGGACAGGTCTTCCATGGATATCGGCAAAACATGGCATATCAAGTTGAAGTGAGACTAAGCACATCCCCATATGTTAAGACAAGGCAAGGCCACCCAGTATGAGGAATAAGGTCCCAAGTTGTGGGAAAAGAGTCGGGAGTCCCACAGTTAGGAGTCTCACAAGAAGATCAAGCTACACAACTGTCACATATAGGCAGAGTGCCTATATCAGTCCCATGCAGGCTCCCTGGTTGTCAGTCCAGTCTCTATGAGCTGCTGTAGGTTTTCTTGTGATGCCCTTGACTTCTCTGTTTCCTACAATCCTTTCTCTCTCTCTTCAGCAGGATTCCTCAAGCTGAGCCTAATGTTTGGTTGTTGGTCTCTACATCTGTTTCTACCAGTTGCTAAATGAAGAGTAGGGGTGAATAGAGATGGGAACATGAGGGACCAGGTAGTGGTGAGGGGAATTCCTGAGACAAATGGAAAACAGGGGCATTTCACAGATAAACCTGGTGCAAGGAAAACTCCCAGGAAATTACGAGGATGACCCTGGCTAAGATTCCTAGCATTTGAGGATATGTAGCCTAAACTGGCCATCTCCTGTGACCAGGCAAGACTTCTAGTGGAGGAATAGGGACACTAACTCAGCCACATTACTTTCAATGTACAGTCTATCCTACCTATGGGATGTGCTGGGGTAAGTGTGGCCTAGAGACTATGAGAGTGTCCAACCATTTCACATCTAGCCAGGAGAGTGAACCTATCCCTGACACTGCCTAGAGTGCTGGGACCCAGAGACTGGACTGGTTTAACTAACCACATAAATATCAAGCAGAGATCATTCTTATTTGACTCCAAGAAAAAGATCAATAGAAGAAGAAGAAGAAACAGGCAGAAAAGACCAATTATGAGTCAATCGGGGCTGATTTCTGCTTTGCTGTATATTATATATATTTCATGTGTATTTTATGTTCCTTCCTTAGGAACAAAAGCTGGAAAACACAGATGTATATGTATCTACTTTATTAAATAAATAATTAGCCAGTGAAGATTGCAGGCTCTGCTCATCTACCAACTGGAGAACTCTGTGGTTGCTGGAAAATTGCTCTTAAATGCATAAAACACATAAGAGAATTTTTAAAAAATCCCTCACTATTCATTAAGGCATTTTAGGGCCTTGTTAATTCAGATGGGATAATCAGTTGTTGATTAGTCAGGTTGTTAAGCATCCTTTGTCAGATGCTGATGGGATGTGAGAAATTACATTTTGTATCTACCCAAGAGTCACCTGAACACCATTAGCACTTCATCAGGTAAGACTGTATTTTCTGGGGATAAATTAGCTTGGCTTTTATTCTCCAGTCTTTTCTTTCATCTTCCAAATTTCTTTTCATTGCAAATCATTCCTCATTCTCTTTTGTTTCTCCTGCCCCACTGAGGTCTGAAACTCATTGGTAACAAGTCAGTGACACTTATACTCAGGACTCTAGTATTAAAAGGGCATCATGGACCTGTATGTGGGGCTGTCTGTGTGCATCCATGTCTGTATGGCTGCATAAGTACCCACGTGTGAAATGATGTCAGCGTTTTTACTGTGCCCTTGATTTGGGTTTGCTTTGATTTAAGAGTTTTGTCTATATCCTCTTACATCCTCAGACATTAAAATGCAGGTAGTCAGGTTACCAAGAGAGTTCCTCGGCTAGGGCTCAAAGAATCTGTTTCCTTCCTTGTCATGCTGACTGACTGAGGGTCACAGAACAACAAAGAGCATGTAGAAAGAAGGGCCTGGATTAGAGGTTGGAAAATGTGACCCAGGGGCCTGGTTCTGTTTTCAAAGGGGAAGTCACCATCACTGGCAATCTGTTCTGTGTTCTAGCAGGTCATTTCCTCTCCCTGACAGTTAGCAATCCATTTTCCCCATTCTTTGACAGGAGAGTAACATTAACATTTCTCTTTATGTCATATCAAGAAGACTCAGTGATGTGTTTCTATCAAGACAAGCAAGTCCCCAGTGAGATATACAGCTTCTGTTCTGAAACAGAAGGAGCATTACCAAGATTTCAGAGGGACTTCTCAGCCAAATTTGCAAAAGGGTCATCGGTCTACTCACGAAACTGTTCCAGATGCTTGGCACTGTTAGATTCAGGAAAAGCAGTGATAGTCACCAATGGACATGGATTCCCTCCCAGAGTTTGACAGAGATTATCTTGCCGGAAGTAGACTTGCTTGGGATCAATGCTGCTTTCCAGAATTTGAAGATGAGTCTAGAACAGAAACAAAAGAAGCATACCTAGTATTAATACTTATCTAATACCTCAAACAGGAAAATATCTTACATTTACTAAATCTTGCAAATTTTAGAACTGATGTATATGGAGCACTGAGTGATGAGAGGCTGTTCTTAGGAGGTTAGTGAGGCTAAACAGACAGCATTGTTCCTGCACATACCTGCATAACAGATTTGTTTGCATATGGCACTGTAAGTAAGAAAGCAAGGTCATAAAATATCCTTCCCATCACCTCAGTGTGGTTACTGTGAAGACAGAGAATACCCAGACCACTGAAGACCATGAAACCATGAGTCCCAACTACATAGACTATAGAAGGTACAGGCATTAATAGAAAGCTATGAACATCTTGAAGGAAAACCAAAAAAATCAGCTTACCTATGAGATGCTAAGTTAACAGGAAACAGAACAATAACTACTGAATTTTCCTACCATACCTCCAAATTTAAGTACTAGTTGAAAATACAGCATTGCACAAAAGATGGGAAAGCCAGTGAAATAAGAACACCTAATTAATAACCTTTTAAGACTTCTAATAGTTTTACTAACCAAAACAAGGAGACTAGTTATAAACATGCCAGAAATATCTTGTGACTCTCCCATGGTTACAGTGACTTCAACAACCAGAGAGGACACAGCCAGCCCCACTGCAACACAGGAGATTGGTAGACAAGCATAAATCAACTTCATATATCAAGTTTTAACTGTAATTGGGTAGATATTAACAGAGAGAAGAAACAGCCTACCATATCCTTTCCAAACAGCCTACCATATCCTTTCCCTTGTGTATGAGACTGTTAGATAAATCTCTCTCTCTCTTCCTCTCTCTCTCTCTCTCTCTCTCTCTCTCTCACACACACACACATACACATACAGAGTTTACATATTAAGATTATATATTTAAGATACTTGTGAATATATTAATGGCAGGTTGTAGTGTAGAAGAAGTGTTTATACATGGGCAGAATTATGTTCTCACCTTAGAACATATGAGTACTTAATCTTGAATGGGCACACAGGTATCCATGAGACAGGAGTCTATCCTGCCTTACCTTAATCTGTGTGGATCAATAGGATTATAAGTGATGAAAAGCAAAGACTCTTTCCTGGCTGCTGGGAACCAATGAAAACTCAGCCTGCTAACCCAGCATGGAAGATAGAGAATGGCACAATCAACAGAGGCAAACAGGAAGCTTCCGGAAGCTATAGGAGGCAAGAAAATGATCCCCTCGGGCTTTAGAAAGGGGCACATTCTAATACTTTGGTCTTTGCCCAAATAGATCTATATTAAACTTCTAATTTAAAACTTTTAATTCTTGTTTGAACCACTACATTTGTGACAATTTGCTATAGCAGAAACAGAAAATGAATATAGCAAAACACAAGGAAAATAATGTTCTCAATAAACGTTAAGGAAAAAGCATGGCTATAAGTATTTAAGTACCAAAATATTTAAGACCTGTGGAAAAAAGAAAATGTGTCAATGAACAAAGAGAACCCCAAAATTCCATGGATTTTCTTCTACACTCAAGAGGACATGGAAATTTTACCTGGAATTGAGCCTACTAGCTCTCATTTGTATGTACAACACTCAAGAGGCACACAGGGAGAAGGCTGAGGTTGAGGCCAACCTTGGATGTCTAGTGAGCTCAAGGCTAGCTTGGCCTACAGGAGGATCCATGTCCAAAAACAAACAAATAAAACAAAACTGAGAGATCTGTGGAGAAAGAAAAGAAAAGAGGAAGAATGAAGAGAAGAGAGGAAAGGAGGGAGAAAAAGCATTAGAGAAGGAAAAGGAAGGGGAAAGGAGACAAACGAAGATGAGGAGATAAAAACGAAGACCAAGAAAATTTCACCTGGAGTCACATGCTCCTTGAAATTGATATACACAATCACCCACCCCTTATGGTTTACTGTTCACATTAATATGACCTTTACTACTTCACAAGACTACTGTTCAAGAAAATAAAATATAACATCAAACTTCCACCCATAACTATTTGAATATCTCTCCTCAAAATGGTCCACATATCCCAAACAACCCTCATAATCCTTACCTACTCCTACTCCCATCCCCACATTAAACTACCCACCTTTACACTGGACCCCTAATTTTCAATAAGTATTCCAATTTTGTCCTTCCTCCTTTAGGAAACTGTCAAGATTATGTCCTATTCTTTCTCCCTGGTCAAATACACATAGTACCGAGGTCAAGAAACTCAAGTGCTTCCCCAGGCTCATGAATTCCCCAGGCTGATACAGTACCTACACACTCAGCATCATTTCTCAGACCATGCTGTTCCATCACATCAAAGAAAGCTATTCTGGGGGAGACCAAAGACTTCAACAAAGTCCTCTCTAAATATCCGATCCAGTTGTCTTGGCTGCATTCTTTCCTATTCATGAAGTTTATTTGTGGTAAACCCTGGCCTCGTATCTAATGTTTTTGATTCTTATTCTAAACCTGATAGCATTGCCTTCTCTGGAACAGAATAAAACTTGGGCCTGTAATTAAGTCTATTTTTAAAATGTTTTAGTGTGGGTACCTGTCAGTATGTGTATGTAAACAATCCTATCATATATGTATCACACACACACACACACACACACACACACAACTTACTTCTTGGCTTATACTTCTTTCCGCAGAAATGGATGCCAGAAGAAATAAAGCACTGTTTAAGATTGATAGTAGAAAGGATTTTAATGAAACAGCCCTATATCTCTCATTTATGATCATGATCAGTTAAAGAAGTTTTAAGTCAGAACAACTATTGAAGAACTAGTTTTGAAATAATACATACGACTTTTACAAGAAATAAAAGCAAAATCAGATCCTGAAAGAGGAATAATTTAAAACAAAATATTAACTTTTTCAGTGCACACACATAGCAATATTTGATTCCTGAAAATAAAAAGGTATTAAGCATCATAACAGCAAAGCTAAATGAGAGGGAGGTGCTTAGGTCCCGCTGTCGGTGTTTACATTCTCACTATTGCTTTGTAGAAACATCAGTAATTAGAAAACAAAAATGTGAGAAAACATCTATTGCCAAGTGGCACAATCCCAGAACCTTGGGAGGCTAAGGTAAGAGGCTGACAATTTTAAGGCCTGCCTGGTCTAAAAAGAGAGTTCAAGGCCAGCTTAAGGAACTTAACATTTCATTTTTTTTTTAAATTCTAATAACTATATCATTTTCCCCAGTTCCCTTTTCTCCCCCAAATCCTCCCATATATCCATCTTTGCTCCTCTTTTTTTTCAAATTCATGACCTCATTTTTCATTAACTATCATTATGGTCAGATAGATAGATAGATAGATAGATAGATAGATAGATAGATAGATAGATTCCTAAGTAGAATCTGTCCAGTCTGTATAATATCACTTATAGATATGTTTTCAGGGATGAAACTTTCTATCTGATAGTCAGTTGATTTCCTCTCCTTTGGGGAAGGCTATTTCTCACACTCTCAACATTCCTTAGTAGCCTGTGGTTCTGCCTTATGGTTGGTGTCTCCTGGGTTTCCCCTAGAGGGGAAAAGCATGCCTCCTACTTTTATTCTTGTTCAGCTCATGCCTAAGCAGTTATGTTAGTGAGACTTTAGGGGAGAAGTTTCTGTGATTAAGAGACACATTATTACAGAAAACTCCCTGATGTTTACAATCTACGCAGCCCATCTTCCCACAGTGATCCCTGGGCCTAAGGTGTGGTTTTATTGTAGATATGTCATTGGGACTTGACTCTACAACTCTGCATTTTGATTGGCTGTGGTTTCTTTAATGGTCTCTGTCTGTTGCAAAGAGGTTTTTCTTGATGTGATATAAGGACTACAATTATTGAGCTAGACCCTGAAGAAGGGGGTACAGGACCTGGCTGGGTGGAGAGGTTGGATGAGGTGGTATTTATTTATTTATTTATTTATTTATTTATTTATTTATTTATTTTTAAGATTTTATATCTTTGCCTAAGGAGGTAGCTCAGAGGTAGAGTAATTGTCTAGCATTTATGATTTCCTGAACTCAATTCCTAGTACTGAGTATAAAATGTAATGATCTAAAATAAAATGAAAATAAAAACAAGATCTGGAGAGGCTGTTACATGGTTAAGATGCAAGTTCCATTCCAAATGGTTCATGGGTCCCACACTCTCTTCTCACCAACATGAGCAACAGCACTCATGTGCACATACCTCTACACAGCACACATGCATATATATCACTTTTCTTAATTGTGATGCAGGAACACTCAATCTTACTATTACTGTTAGTAAAACAATATTAACTTCAACCATGTTATATTTAAGAAATAAAAATGAAGCACCAGTAGTATGCAAACAGTTAAGAATAGGGGAAACAAGTCAAAAAAAATATGGTCCACTTCCCACATGCAAACAAAGGGAAGACTGCAGCAAAGCACAGAAATGAACATCTTCTCAAATGACAGCTATAACCAAATACGTTTTAAGTATACATGTGCTAAATAAGTCTTATTAAATGGCAGAAACATTCAGATTACTGTTTTTAACATTCTACTGCTTGTTGCATATAAGAGGTATTTTTGAAAGCAGCCCTTTATGTACGAGAAACACTCCTAAATTATCTCTTTATTTTGTTTGCCCGTATTCTATCATTTTAAGGGAGTAATATTGAATCTAAGAGGAAACATAAACATAAATTAAAGTAGGCAAGACAACAGTAATATATGACAAAGTCATATTCCAGATCAAGTGCATTAAATGGGATTTTAAAATCTTATTTTGATAAAGGGCACAATTCTCAACTAACATATAAAACTCATAAATCTTAAGAATCAAATAACATGGCTTTGAAATATATAACAAAAAAAAAACAGCAGAAAGAGAAAAATGACACTAGGAGTGGGAAATTGTAAAATGGCATCACAGACTTGGGTAAGCAAAAGTGGCAAAAGCAGTAATACAGGACCACTGAACAGTGTTGCTGTTTACATAGCTGTCTTAACAGAGAACATGTTTTATTTAATTATCCTCAAACATCCATGAAATTGGGATAGCAATTACTCATATATGAGGCTATCAAAATTCACTACAAAAATTCACAACAAAAAGGAAAATCATATAAACCACATTTCCTGATCATTGTTAAGGGAAATCCGAGATAAATTAAAAATTATTTTAAAACAGCAAAATAAAATAAAATAAAATAAAATAAAACAACTGTTTGAGAAATAGAAAAATATTTTTCTAAGAGATTATTGAAGAAATTTATATTCCAAAAAAGGAAACCAATCTTAAGTTACTAGAGTTAGATGTGTGAAGTGCAGATTAATATTGAGGTGTTTCCTTAGTATTTAAAAAGCAAAGAACCTGCCCTACATCCTTTCCCAAAGCACATTCAGTGAGATGTTAATAAATGCTGGAACATCTAGTGAGCTGGAGGAAGTGGTCATTCATAGCCCAAGCACTGGAAATGGTAAGTTAAACAATATGAAAGTATCTTCATGACATGGAACTTCTCGGCCCTTTACTATGCATGCATGTACTGTGAGTGCCAAGAAGAAAGACGAGTACTCAGAGCTTCATAAATCTATATGGCCATTAGGCTCTTGTTTTTATAACAATTTCAGGGTGGCTTGTGAAGTGGCTCAGTGGATAAAGGTATTTGCTGACAAGCCTGAGGATCTGATCTCCAAGATCCACATAATAAATAGAAGGAGAAAACCAACCTCTCCAAGTTGTTCTCTGGCTTTCACATGTGCACAGTGGTTCACGTGAATACATGTACATACATACACTAAATAAATGTATGAATGTACTTTAAAATTTAAAGATTTGGAGTGTTATAGAATATACTCTGGGAAAAATTATTGTGCCAAATTGTTCTGTGTGTCAGACTCTATCTTTCATTTGTTTCTCATTTCGTTATAGCCACAAGGGTCCTCACCAAGATGGACTGGGATGATTGACAGCCTGTCAATGAAAAGCAGTGATTATCCTTTTGTGTTACAAATAACTCACAGAAGTTTAGTCCCTGATACCAAACAATAAAAAAATAAATGAAATGATGAGGCTGCAGTGCTCCTTAGTGTGGTAGAACATCAACTTGACAAGCCTGCAGGAGACCTTGGCTTTACTAGATGGCTCTACTGGGTATCATAATAATTGCATTAATAATTAAATCTAGATTGTTAGACCTCAGTTACAGGAAGCAAGCTCAGCTTTCCAATTGTCTATGGAAGTCATTGGGTATAGCTGCTTGTGACTCAAAGGTGACAAAGACATTACCATACCAGGGAATTTGTCCTTCCCCCACCCCCAATGCGCTTCAATCTGCTGCCCACCAGCAAATGCAGGAGCAACAGGCTTGAATTCTATTAATTTGAATTATATGCATAATTATCACTGGCATTACAACCCTCCAATAGCCTAGTATACATTAGCTTGAGATCATTCCCATAAACCATGATTTTTCCCATAGCCATCTTCCCCACTCTCAATGAAATATTTGTCCCTTTGGACCTATCACCTAATGGGCACCAAACATGTAACACCTCCAGCTCCCAGTGGATTATTTTGGCTCTAGTCACAGAAGAGATGACTAGCAGTCAACCAACAAAAAGATTCTGTGGTTTTCCTTTAACTCAAATGCTTTGTCTTGATCTCCAGCTGAAATGCTCCCACCTCAGGACCAGAAAGGCTTTCTTAATTGGATGTTGTTGGGATCCTTGATGGGAGGAACAGGGCCTATGAATGCAAGTACCAAGTGATGCTAATTACAGCCCTGTGAAAGCCACAGGGGTGGGTTTCTTTGTGAAAATGGCACTGAGTTCAGAGAAATTGCTGCAACACCCAGAGAGATTGGCTCCTTAAGGAGAAGGGCCTGTATTCATGGAAACCAAGCAGATAACCTTAGCCTGGGGCTAAGCCAGGGCTTCTCCAGAGTCCTTGGAGTCCACAAAGCTTCCACAGAAGCTACTCCCTGACCCCAGCAGACTACTCTGTTGGTGAACACTTACAAAGTGGGAAGCACCATGCTTAGGAAAACCTTCTCTTGTTGTGATTCCCTAAGAACTGCACTTTCTGATGCCCCCATTTAAGGGAGAAAGCCCACCCCTAATGACAAGGCCTACTTTGTTTTTTTGTACTTGCTTGCTTCACTGGGCACTTCAATTCACTAAGTAGATATCAGAACATCTTATCACAAGAACAAATAACATTTTAGGTAAAAACCTAAGCTGGAAAGCACAGTGGACATTCCAGACAAGCTTTAGCCAAACACCCATCTGATAAAACAACAACAAAAACAAAAACAAACAAAACAGCTTAAAGGGACTTACCTTTGTTCTTTTCCTGTAATGTCACTGATGGGTGTGAACAACCTGATAAACATCTGGTAACACCTGGAAATACCCTACCACTGAGAGATACCCTCACACTCCAGAGTTTACTCTAAGACCAAGGGGGACATTTACCATTTATAGAGTGAAGAGGGCTTTAATATCCTTTATCCATTAAAAAGTAAAGATAATACATAACCACTATCATAAAGACATCACTAGCCTTGTATTTATTTATTTGTGCTCTTTTATTTGATCTTTAAATACTTTCCATCCTAGTAGAGATTATGGATTGGATAGTCAATGACTCTAATAGAGAAAATGATTATCATAGAAACCACATCAGTGCTCTCATGGTTACCAACTAGACTGGTTACTGGGACAGGCACTTTTAAACCTCCATCTATCAATGATCTTATATTCATAACAGCCTAGATAGCAATGGCACTCTGCTTCCATTTTACAGATGGGAAAACTAAGGAAGAATTTAAAAATTTGCACATACTATGAAACAAACAAACAAAAAAATCCCACAGAGTCTAGATACATCCATGTCCATCTGACTTGTAAAAATTGTCACAAAATTGTGACTCTCATGGTGTGAGCTTTTCTGGAAAAATGTCTCAGGACACATCTACTCCCCAGAGGAACAGAAGGCACTGACAGACCAAATAAGTGATTTTTGCCCAAGATCAGCTTAGAGAACCACTGAGTTTATTGGGGTTACTTGCAGGTGTATGGGTGACTCAAGGTAGCGGCAGTATTCAGTCTGCCCCCAAGACCATAGGCAGCACATGGGCACTGAAGTGAAGAGTCTTAGGAAAGGGGATGGTGGCTCTCCCTCTTTTATGAGGGAATTAACCTCCTCCTTACTAGTGTATCATAGACCTGGTTCCCTTTGTTGTTCCTATTTTCATGCTTTGACTGTGTTCCATAGCCAGCATAGCAACTATGCTTCATGACCACCTACATTAATGTCATACCTGGAGAAGACAACTCCACTACAACAGCTCCAGACACCTGGAAATGTCCTGTTCTTTTTGCAAAAGCCTGTCTTTCACACATATCTTGCATCCTTCATGTTCATCTCATCCATGTCAAGACCCTGCACCAACACTGGCCTTTTGTTTTGGCCCATACTAAGCTAGGTCTCTGCCAATTGATTATGTGACAACACTGATTTATAGCTTTTGGGCTGCATCTTTGATCTACCACATGGAAGTCACCATTTCCCATTTGATGCCTTTGAAAATCTCCATTTATTCTGAACTCTTTATAAAGTGGAAAATGCACACATGCTCCTTCCTGTCTTCCCCTACCTCCTTTTTCTTTCTCTACTCCTTTTCTCATCTCTGAAGATGGTAGAATTATTTTCTCTACTAAGCATATATAACAGGTAAAAAAAAAATCTCTGTTCCACTAATCTATTGCTTATAAGCTTTATTAAGCTCTCCTGATGCAGGAATCCCACTTATGCCAACCTTCCTTATCTGTTGCTAACTGATTCAGAGAGAAGTTCTCAATGAGATTCTATTTCCTCATCTTCTAATCCACCCAAAATTGTCTTGGAGCCTCATTTTCAGGTAGTACCACACTGCTCCATATAAATCATCCATATCATCATCTCAGTCCTTTACCAGCCAATACTAACTAACATGCCTGAGCAGTCTTTTCAGTTATTTCTATCTTGATATGGCTGATGGAAACATAACTCTTTGCTTAAGAAGTACACTATCCTATTTCTTCCTCTTAGCTTTATTTTAATTCTTTAATTTGCACAATTATCCAGCAGAATTTCTGGCAAGTATCTGGAAGATAGAAGTTTGAAAGGACCAAAAATGAATTCTCTTATTATAAAAAATGTTTTTAAAGTTTCAAAATTATTTTCACAATAAAAACTTCCAGCACAAAGCCCTTTTCTATTAAATGTTTGCAATTATTAAGCATAATTATTGTTATGAGATTCATAATTCCACATGAAAATTTATTTTCTACCTCAACATAAACCTCAAGTTACAGTTAATTCTACTCCTGGGGCATCATTCATATCAGTTTGTCATTTGTCAGTTGGAAAAGGACGGATTTAGGACATTCCAAAAATAAAAATGGCCAGTGTGTGTCCCAGAACACAGTCATTCTGTTGGTGGTGAGAGGAAGGGTTTCACAACTGAAGCCACAGAGTCAGTTACTCTTTTAACCTAGAGAGGATGAAGGATCATCAGTCATTGGAAATGTGAAACCTAAACTTGAGAGGATTTTTCCACTTTTCCTATAACAAATTAACTTTTTTTTACTCTATTCTGCTCATTTAAGAAGAGGAAAACTCTCCAGACACATGTTCATGTCTTTTCTTAATAGATTTTCTCAAACTACTACAGTTAGTAGAAATATACCAAATGCCAAGAGTCAATTATCTATCTATCTATCTATCTATCTATCTATCTATCTATTCATCAATTAACAATATCTGTCTATTCATCCATCTTATATATCCATCATCTATCATCTATCTATATCTATCTTTCCATCTCTCTATCTCCTTATCTCTCTTATCTATTTAGGCCTCTATCTGTCTATCACCTATCCATCCTCCATCTACCTGTCTACCTATCTACCTATTTATTTCCCCTTAGAAGGGTCTTCTTTGCTGGTGTTTTTATCTTCCTGGAAGATGAAATTCTTTTTTCCCTTGCTCTTAATCACTTCTCAGTTATTTGTAAGTGGTTACGCATTGGATCCTGTGCTCTAGTGAGAGAAACCTCTAGAAAGCAAGTGGCCCAGAGGCCCAAAGCAAGAGGGATGACTGATTCTAGTCTTTGAACCAGCTCATAGACACCCATCAAGAGTCTATCAGAGCACCCTGAGATAAGTGCTGGACCACGTTTGATTAAAACAAAACAAAACAAAAACCCTTGATAAAGTATTCAGCTGAGTCACAACCACAGAACTCAGTATTTCATATAAAATCCTTAAGTTGGTGATTTAAGCTCAGCCATCAGATATATCTGTATCCTCACAGAATTCAATGGCTATACATAATTACAAAACTTATCAAACTGGATTTTTAGTAGCTTTGGCATGCAATGACACTGAGCTGATCCCAGAGCAGAAAAGCCTACGGGATTTATTCCAAGCTTCTACAGTACAGTAGAAAGGAAAGCCACAGGATTAACATGAAAGGCCTATGTTCTGTTCCCTATCATGCCACTTGCTAGCTATCATCTCAGGCTCAGTTTATACAGCTATAAATGTGACATGTGAATCAGACAAGCTCCAAAACACCTTTTAATGTTTTATATTCACCTCCACCAAGGTAGTCTAGTGTGTGTGTGTGTGTGTGTGTGTGTGTGTGTGTGTGTGTGTGCGTGCGTGCGTGTGTGTGTGTGTGTAGGAAGGCAGGGGTATCCCATATCCATGTCTCTTCCTCCAATAGAAAACCAACATCTCCACCAGTAAACATTCCATATGGCGGGCTTCACAATCAAGACCATACAAACATGGGGAGAGACACATGAATCCTGCCTGTTGTGTGTCCCCAAAAGCAGAGAGCATGTCTTACAACAGGCATGGCTTTTTCAGCAAAGTATGAGATGTGCATTCCTTAAACTTCTTGAGCTCTCTAAGGATGATACACAAATAATACTAGTTGTGTTTCTTCTGCAATCTGGAAAACAGTAAAAATATCTCTGTAGGCAAGACAACATATGGAGAGAAGGACAGCTGCAATGCACGAAGAGCTTAGCGAAGTGGTTTAATTGTGCCTGCTCCATTAGAAGATTTTTATTTTATACCAAAGCATTCCTATTGAATGGTTGTTATCTTGTCCTATTCTTTATCATAGTCTTAAAATCAAAATGTTCAACCTCTAGGCTAAATGCTATATACAGGCACATACATAATATTATGAATATGGCAGTAACATTTTTTCTTAACACAGAGAATAAAAGCATTTCTGGATGATACTGTAGCTCGTTATTCCAGAGAATAGTCATGAAATAGCTAGAGGAAAGTGATACTTTGCTAACTTTTAAAAATGCTAGGAAACTGCATGGTCTAGGCATAAGTTTACTCAAAGTTGTCCTATGAATAATTTTGTAGAGGCTTCTAAAACAGGAATAATTGTGAGTCTGGCTGGTTTATGCTGCACTCTCTCTGTATCTCTCTCTATATATATAATCATGGCCACTGAACAGACTAGCCCAGACTGACAAATGCAAAATCACCTCTTTCCTTCCATCTACTTCTCCGATCTGGTGAGGAGTCCTTTGCTGCATCTGAGCTTACTTTGACCCTAATTCACTGTCCATCTAACAACTTCATCCTTTACTTGTGAACTTACTAAAGACAGAGCCCCCTAAAAAATGACCCTAATCCCTACATCTCAACCAGTAGATAACTTGGGTCTTTAGAGCAACTCTAATCATGACCCAGCCACTGAAGGATAGAACACCACCCAAGTTACAGCAAACATCATTGTCTTAGGAAGGCAAGAAATTCTCTCTGCCTGCTCACCCCCTGATGTCAGCATCTCTGGAATGTTCTAAGAAAGAAAGAAAAAAACCTGAAAGCCCTTTCTCTCTTGCCAGGGTAACAAGTTATAGGGCATTACCATGAGGGTGGAGTAGGTGTAGGGATAGTGATAGGCCAGGTAGCAGGCATCCTCATTGTGTGGAAAGGTGACAGAGAAGGTGAGGGTATAATAATGCTTCCCAGATACTTCATCCACGGTAGCTGCATTCGGACGATAGTGGTTTCTAAAGAAAGAAAGTGAAGGACAGCATAAGGACGAATGAATATGAGAAGAGAATAAGGATGCAGATGGGATGGAAAGACCCCAGAGTTCTAAATGTCATAAACCTCCTGTGTTACGTATTGAGAAGTGAACATTACTTGATGATCAAAAACACCCGTGGATACATGCAAGGGAATTTACTGCTCATGTACCATCAGTTCAACCACACATAAGCATGACTTAGTGTCTTCCACTTGTGACATACTGTTGTGGCTTCCCTTGCTGCATCTGCAGATGAGTACTACCAAATCCTTTTAAGCAATTCTCTTTCCTACTGTCTTATTGTAGACACCCAGCCAAATTTTGGTTCTCCAGTCCTTGTCACTCTGCACAACCATATAAGGTACAGATGATTCCTTTAATTTTGTTTTATTTTGCTATGTTATGTACAAAAGCTGTATTTTGTTAAATTCCCCCCATCCTCTCTCCATTATCTTCTTCCTGTCCCTTCTTCTGTGTTGTTCTCCAAGTTTTGGAAGGAATGATGTAGATATCCCCTTCAGGGCTGAACACAATCACCATTTATCCTTGGTGCTTGGACCACTCACAAGTCTCTGCATTAACTGTATTTAGCTATGAGGAAGGCATAATATAGCACTAATCTGTGGATACCAATCAACCAGCAGCTCACACTCATTGTGTGTGCACACAGATTTATAGCTATCACTATTGACACTAAATTCCACCTCAAAGCTCACGTATTTCCTGTTTTGTTATTACTATAGTAACTCGCTGTGCAAATGAAGAAATGAAATCTTGGAAAAACTAGCCTACCTTACAGCAAAGAAGTACCTGATGCAGGACTTGAACACAGATTTGTCTAGTTGAAAAGACTGTTCTTTTCACATAACAATAAGTTCTTACCAAAGGAATGTCTTGTCATCCCAAAGGTCACTCTACTTCTTAAAGCTTGACAATGCACATTTACCTTTGTCAAAGATGAAGAAGCAATTTTGATACTTCAGAAAACAATATCAAAGTAAATTGCCCCCAGAAGTACATTCCAAGCAATATTTTCCATAAACACTGCCAGTTACATTTTTGTTTTGCCTTTTGAGGTTGGGACAGCTGTACAGGATTTCTTGAGAAATGTTATCAATCAAGCTGCATGAAAATGCGAAATACACATAATACCAAAGAGGCAAGTCCACCTTTGGCATGATATTAGCTTGCTGCTTCATTGTGAGATTTTAGAGTTTTGGATGAGGGAGAAGAAAAAGAGATGGAAGAAACAAATTATTATTTGTGTGTTCTTACAAAACATAGATAGCAGATATTCTTTTCCACTTTCGATACCGTCATGCTTTTCTTACCACAACTAAGCAAAGAAAGGCAGTTGTATATGAAAGAACTAATAGCACACCATCATATTTCCATGGGGTCTGTGATGTTTCAAAGCTTATAAAACTATGGGTATGTGTATGAGACAGTCTCAATCCTTACAACTTCAGCTTCTGCCCACACGGCAACCTTTAGCCTTCATTCTGGCACAAAGAAGATACTCCCCATAACAACATCAGGTCCAAGTGACTGTCCCACACAACGTTTGAATCACACTAATAGTGTCTATTTCCCATGTGCTTGCAGAAATAGCTTTAAAAGATTATCTAGATCTTGATACCTAACTGGGTCTGTTTTTTCCAGATTTCCCCAAAGTTTTGAAGTTTCTCCAAAAGCTAAGACTATGGTTATTAGAAAGCAGATGGCAGCCCAGAAGGCATGTGAGGCACATGCATTCTGTCTTTATTTGTTTTCTAATTGCACCTGCAAAGGCTCTAATGAAAAGGCACGTTTTCTTTATATCTAGCTGAATAACAAATAGGTCAGTTACAACTCCTAACCAAGAGAAATGAGCCAGGGACAGTGCATTAAAGCATGAACGAGTGTCCAATCTAAATTCACATGTGAATAAGCGAGTGCACGCACATGCACATTGTTGTTCTTTCGGTACAGTTATAGGAATAAAAGGAGGAGAAGGGGGGTAGAGGGTGGCCCCGGGTGAGGGTCCCAAGTGAGTGGGGTCCCAAAGTAAGGGACCACGTGGAAGAGCATAACAGGTTCCATAGAAGGTGAGGGTGACCGACGCGGCAGGGAGTAACACGCCAGGCAGACAGAGCTTGAATGAGGAGTTTATTTAGAAAAGCGAGTGAGGGAGAAGGGAAGACACATAGAGTAACTTGGAACAAAAAAAAAGAGAGGGGGGAGAGAAAAAGAAGGGGGTAGCTGGTGGCCAAGCAAAAACAGGAGAGAGCAAAAGAGAAAGCAAAAGAGGGCAGGGGTCTGACTTTTAAAGGGGTCCTTTACACCTGCAGGCTAGTTCATGGAACCCTGGGCTGACCAGAGTACTGCCTGAGTGCATTCCGCCAGGTAACAGGGGCAGGCCAGCCTAATACCTGAATCCTTACACATGTGAACACACACGTACCACATCTCTCATAGTATCATCTACAGCCTGAGGGCATCAACTCCCCAGCACCCTCTCTGGCTGGCTTTCCCAAGATGGTTGTATCCTAGTATGCTGAAAGAAACTGGAAACTAAATTTTGGTGGTGGTGTTTTTTCTGGTATTTGTTTGGTTGGTTGGTTTGGTTTTTCAAGACAGGATTTCTCTGTATTGCTTTGGAGCCTGTCCTGGTACTAGCTCTATAAACCAGGCTGGCCGCAAACTCAGAGATCTGCCTGCCTCTGCCTCCCGAGTGCCGGGATTAAAGGTGTGTGCCACCACCACCTGGTTGAAACTAAATGTTCATAGAGAAGGAAATTCATCTACAGAAAGTTATGCTGCAACCGCTAGTGAAGAATCTGAATTCTGGATGAATCTAAAGAAAATGGCAGACTTTACCTCTGGGTACGTTTCTGGTAATTACACAATAGAGGAGGTGACAATGCTTCCAAACAATACTTTTCAGAGACTTTTGACAGTATGTCTGCTAAATCTGTAAAGTTAAAGTTGGCTGACATGATTCACTTTGTTCATGGTAGAAGGAAAACGACCAGTTAGTTACTTTTGTTTTCTCAGTTACAGTGTGAACATACTAAAGGATGTCTTCAAGTAAGTGACATTCAACCTTCCTGTATTAGCTGCTCAAATGTTTCCCTTCTCAGGGATCCTTCTATAACACCCAGCATAGGCCTTTGACACTTGTATCTCTCTCAAGGCTAACACTTATCGAAAGGACTGGGGTTAACCCTTTGTGTGTTGTTGTACTTGTGTCTATGTGCCATGCCTGAACACAGCAAATGCTCAGTTGAAGTTTTCAGAATAAATGGAGCTAAGATTCTCTGAGCAATAATTAAGACATCTTGCCTATTTCGCATCAATCTTTGTGGTGATATATTGTTTGTGATTCATTAAAGCTTGCCTGAGGATTCAGAAAGCAAAGTCAGCTACAAGCCATAGAAGCCAGGCACAGACCTTTAATCCCAGCAGCCAGAAGCTAGGAGATGGTGGTACACACCTTTATTCCTAGGACTCAAATTTCAGAGGTGGACGGATCTGTGTGAGTCCAAGACTACCTAGGGATACATAAGAGTGAATCCGTCTGAAAGAGAATTATAGCTCACACCTTTAATCCCAACACTAGAGGAGTATAAAAGATAGAAGTGCCATCTTCAGTATTCAGTACAAGGCATTCGTTCTCCAGCCTCACTGAAGGCATAAGTATTCAGTCTCCAGCCATGGTGAGGAGAGCTTGTGGGTCAGCCCTTTCAGCCTGAGCTAGAGGTGAGAATTAGTGGCCAGCTGCTTTGCTTTTCTGACCTTCAGCTTGAAGTCTGAAGCCCAATATCAGTCTCTGGGGCTTTGTGTGTGTGTGTGTGTGTGTGTGTGTGTGTGTGTGTGTGTGTTACAAATCTTAATGTTACCGTTTCAGGTAACAATACCTTTCAGGAAAAATTACCCTTTCTGGGTAAATACTTTTTACACAGTGGAGACACCGGCTCAATGCTCTGAAGTAGCTTGAGCAATTACACATAAACAGTACTTGGTGTGGACATAGCTCTGAAACCAAGATTCTTTTCATTATATCATTTCCCTCTTAGAAATGGACATAGAGACAGGAGAAATTTCCTCAGTTCGGCAAATAAGAATCTGCAGTTATGATCTGTGTACACCAGTACTGCTACAAATTTAGAGTCTAAGTCAAAGAATGAATATAAAACAACCTAGTAAGCCCTAGTTACGGTGAGCTCTGCGCTATGATGCTATCATCAGCCTTTGATTTCTTTAAGATGGTTCTAGTAATTATCGATAACAATTACTCACATGAATCCAATACCTACAGCACTCACTGTCATTGAATTACTGTGTTTTATTGTGTGCCCTTTGATCTTCAGAACTGTTCTGTGGAGGCTGATGGCATGTTTATCCTTATTTTTATAGACAAAGAAGCTAACATTGATTAAAGTTGTGGTAAATTGTCCAAGGTCACTGTGGTGAAGGAATGGAGAAAATTTTCCTCCAAAAACATTTTTCTCAGCATCTTTTTGGGTGGGAAAATAAAAGCCTATCACTGTGTTTTCAGATCAACTGTGCCCAACACAGGTCATCCTGGGACAAAGACGACCTGGGCTACAAAGACCCAGCTGCACCACAGTTAAGTTTCCCCTTCCCTGACCCATTCATCCTCAGAAGGATTCGCACTTTGGTAGCCATAACGCCTTCGCTGAGGCAGGAAGAAAAAAGTCCACCAGTTACAAATGACATCCATCTCCACTTGCGCTCAGAAATATTCCAGGGAGTTGCGTGTCATTTCAGTTGTTCTGTGTACATATGAAATTATCAAACACTGAAGCTACACTCGAATTGGGCAATCTGACAATAACGATGGCTCTTTAACAAGGGTACATCATTTGACTTAATGGGATCTAATAAGGCACAGCAGTCGAGCCGCTGGGCTTCCCCGTGACCGCAGCATCCCTAATATTCTATACAGCGCCAAATCTCTCTCCTGAGATCCCTCGGAAGGATGGATGACGGCAGCGCCCTTGTATGGCATTCATCTTCATGAATGAGCTGTTCCATCTCCTCTCATGAGCGGAGATAAATGTCAGAAGAGATCATCTGCAGCGTATTACATGGCCACTCAGCGCCTGCGGCTTCCCTCCCTCTGCCCTTCAGCATCGAGATTGCTTTGGACCAGAGCTGGGAGAGGATTGGGAAAGGTGTGAAAGCCTTTCCCAAATGATGGAGTCAGACTGACCGAGAAGCAGGCCACCACAAGGAAGTAAATAAAACAAACCAACGTGTCGTGTCCTTGCTTACTTTATGAGAGGCGGAGAAAAAAATGAGTCCAGCCAGTTTGCTCTTCCATCTCCTCAGCCATCCCCACCACCCCCACTCCAGGTATGGTGGTCTTGGAAGTAGGTAGGGAGGGTGTGGAAGCAGAATAGAAACAACAGCAACAGAAGTGACTGAAGGCATACCCAGATACAGTATTGAAATTTCTCCAGGGATGTATTACTTAGCTAGGTGATTTAAAAAAATGGAAAGAAAAAAAGAAAAGAAAAGAAAAGAAAGAAGGAAATTAAAAAGCCCTAATGTTTAATAAGGGGATTGACCTGACTGGTCTTTGAAATCTGTGTCAACCATCTACAATGAATAATTACAAAACAAGCTTGATTTGGGAGCAGTGAAATCAAACCCTCTCCCCTGTTTTATTCCTGGGCAAGAATACAAGGGACACACTAAATTCTGCACCAGCTGTTTTTGTGATGTGAAGCATATCATCAATGGCCCAGTAAGGATTTTGATGAGAGGGAAGCAAGAATGACTTGGCCCTCTGTCTTTTGCTTTTAGCTTCTGGCCAAGTATTTAAGTATCCAGAAGCACATTTTTTTTTTAATGGATCTGTAGATTAAACTAACCCTCTCAGGACAGACAATTGTCTTTGTAATGTTCTGTTTAGAAATCACAGATTGATGACATCATGAAATCACAAACACACATAACAGGAAAAGAGCAAAATATGTATGAACCAGCCCCAGACCTTCCGTTCTAGCTTTCTAGAGTACTATTATGCATAAAAGTAATCTGGTTATATATGGAAAATTACCATGTTTGATCAAAATTATTCAAAAGTGTGGTTTTACACACACACACACACACACAGGGGCAGAGAGAGAGAGAGAGAAAGAGAGAGAGTTTTGTTTAATTGTTTTTTTTCCAGACAGGATTTTACTATATAATCTAGGCTAGCCTAGAATTGATGAGAATCCTCCTGTATTGGCCTCAAATGCTCTGGGATTTCAGGCATGAGCTAACAGTCAACTATACCTATTGTCTCATTCTGCAGAATTCCATTGCAGAAGTATAGTGTATCCTGAGCTACCAACAGTATAAATATGGAGCAAACACTTTATTGGTTTCATCTTTTGCCCATCATTTTAGCACTTCTATGCTTGCCAAGGTATGCAACATCACCATTAGGTGAAATCTTTAAAGTGATTTATGAACAAATATTTGCTAACTACTGCTAGTAGTGTACTATCAAAATAATTTCAAAGCTACTTGTAATTGAATACCATAAGTCAGCCAATACACTTTTGAAACTGCTCATTGGTACTGTCAACTTTCAAAGAAAATGGAGGCCTCACTCCTTCCAAGTATTCTATTCATTTCACACTAGCATTTAACTATCCAGATAGCACACTGGTATTTCTCACTGCATTGAGCATCTCAACTTCCCTTAAAACAGAACACTGACTGGGAATTCAAAACCACAGTAACAACAGAGCATCTGAGTTGATACTAACATAGAGAAGACTAGGAAACAAAGAGGTAAGGCTCCCCCTAACTCTCTGGAGACTAACACAACAGTGAAAATAAATGCGGGAATGAAACAAAGAAATTCTCTGCCACAGATCAATTCATAGATTGTGATGGGAAAATGGGTAGGAAATGTTGTACAGTAAATGTATTTCATAATAGACAGAGATGTTGTAATCTGTGGGTGAATAGAGATTACACATATCTGGCCTGTTGTTACATTGTATTATTGGAAGTGTGTTAACATACTGTGGTGAATAATTGTAAAACAAACTGCATCACAATGTAGCAGCCTTATCCATTCATCTTTGTTACATTCATGGCTGGAATGTGAAAAATGAATTACATTATACATGCATGGTTTTCATCTTACCCCTCTGTTACTCCTTAATCACATAACAATTGTCTTGTTAATGAATCTAAAAGCTATTAACATGGGCTTCCCCTAGGCCAGGGCTGTGCTTTTGGATATGTGTCTTCATCTTTCTCCTCCAAAGAGACACCTGCTCTCCTTGAACTTTATTCTTACTCCCAGTTGCAAGAAGAGCATCCCACTGGCCAGCTCTGTTCCACTGATTTATAAACACAAAACCTCATGTTTGAGCAATCCTCATATCCCAGACATTCGCACATTTTATATTAAGTCTTTTACATCTATTGACACTAACTGTTTTCAAAGGAAATTCAAAGATACTTCTGTTACAATAAAAAATTAGATTCCATATTTGTTCCCTGCAATTGTGAACTCTACAACCCTGGGGTGATTTTTAACCTAAATCTCACTGTACCATAAAAGGAGTCCTAGGGGTCCTAAGATAAGTGGGCCAGGAAGTAATTGCCATTTAGGTGAATGGAAAACCAACAAAGTTGTAATATTTTGCTATTCTTCTAAAGAATATATGAAAATGCTGCTTGGATCCATATCTTAATTCATCAAGGACTGAAGCTGCCAAATTCTTTATTGCAGACTGTTCATCAACTTGGCTCTGTGCTTTGTGTGCTGGTGTTGTCTCTACAGTGATTTCTGCTTTTATCCAAGCAGAACAATAATACCCCTGACCTTTGCTGTCAGTACCATTCCCAGAGCCTCGGAGCAGAAAGACATTAGGTGTATATACCATCCTTCTCCTAGATGGTGATAGTCATCCTAAACTGTAGATTATCTGCTAGTAGTTTGTTAGGGACCTGCTGTAATCTTAGACAGATGAGGCTCACTTTGGCCAAGAGAAAAGGCACTAGCCTATTGATTTTATGAGACCTAGCAATGATCCAGTAAGGCATTATGCAAAATCTGCCTGTCCTAATATTTCTTAGCCTTTATTTATGTATTTGAATCTCATTTTTCCATGTAATAAAAATGCATATGTAAATAACAAATAAATCCATTTATTTCACTAAGAATATATATAATTTAAGTTTTCATCACAAATTTGTTGAGTGAATTGATGAAACTAGCTATTGATTGGAGAATAAACATGAATAATTCAACTCTTTTCTCTTGTTTTGCACACAAAACTGTGTTGCTATGGAAAAAGGCTTGCACATGTACATTTGCCATATAGTCATGTACCTGGACCCATGAAAAGTAAAGCTCATGTGCATCAGGACAGGACACAGCCTCTCAGACATACTGTGCATCCAGTCCAGTGAAAATAGGCGAAGATCTAAGGCTTGAAGCACTAACTATATCTTCAGTATGAACAACTTCTAAGACCTGGCAATAAAGTTCAAAAGCTGTAACAATCATGTATGAAGAGAAATTAACTGTTTTCCAGTAAATCCAAAATTACTGAATGGGGAGTCTAATGTGAGAACCATGTAATCTAAAATATCTCAGTGCAAGGTATTCACAAGGCTTTGACAAACAGTTATGGATGTTTATAAGGTCAACAGAAAAAAGGCAAAAAAAGGAGGGAGGGAAGGAGGGAAGGAAGGAGGGAGGGAGGGAGGGAAGGAAGGAAGGAAGGAAGGAAGGAAAGAAGGAAAGGAGGAAGGAAAGAAGGAAGGAAAGAAGGAAGGAAAGAAGGAAAATTTGAGAGTAAATGTCTATATACATCAAATGAAGCCGGCTGACATACTTGTAGTAACAAATGTCAGAGCCTGTCCGTATCCAAGCAGGTCGGCCGAGAAGAGCTTCTTTCACAGAATAAATGGTCGGCTGCATCCCTATGAAGTGAAAGCAAGAGTTAATCCACAAGAAGCCAAATGAAGAGTAGAACAATAGGCTAGATCGTGAACCAACCCCCCCCCCAAAAAGTACCCAGTTCTTGATCCCTCAAGGCGTGTTGTGAATATTCACTATATATCATTAAAGAGACTTTGCAAATGTGATTAAATTTAGATATTGAACAAAGGTGATTATCCCTGTGGGTCTTGAATGTAACCACAGATGACATTATCAGGAGGAGGCAAAGAGAGGTTTGACTAAAGAGAAGCAATATGACCAGAGACACTAAAGATATTGTGCTATTGGTTTTATAGAGGGAGGTGCCATAAGCCAAGGAATGCAAGGAAAATAGCTCCAGAATTAGGAAAACTGTGTGCCTTCTCCCTTAAAATCCCCAGAGAGAATGCAGCCTTGCACACACTTGAACCCACATTTTTGTGAAATGGATGCATCAAGGCTCATATTTTCTCTTTCTTTATGAATGAGTGTCTATTGTAGGCAGTATGGAATAGGAGCAGGGGCCTAAAGTAGTATGAAACAAAGGTAGTACCCATAGTTATTCATCATTCAAAGCCACAAAATGTATTAGTAAGTGAGCTAACCCAAGCAGATGATCAGTATTTAAACACTGCCAGTTTTCTGAGTGTGTAAGGCACTGTTCAGGTAGATTTTGCAGCTGTCCTGTCTTGCAGCAAGCAAGCCAAGATATTTACTCTTGTGATATTTAGAAGACTAAAAGCAGAAATAAGTGAAAGCAACTTCCAGACTTCAAAGTCAAAAATGTGTACCTCGGAATATACTGCCACATTACATGTACTACTCACATTCTGGGGAAGAGTGAGAATCCTTCACTGCCTTCCTTATTTGCACTATGCCTTCAATTGGCTGCTGTCTTACCACACTGGCAAGCAAAGGCCATCAGTCCAGCCTCAAGCCTCCTAGGACTGCAAAGGGCTCTGGCGATAAATGCATACTATCAAGCAGTGTCACCATTCATGATATACAGAGAAATCCCCTAGTTCCCTGAGAGCTCATACCATAGTTGAACTGGCTGTTGGGCTTCTCACAGTTGATGATGTTGAATCGGTAAGGGATGGCAGCCCTCATGCTGCTCACCTTGAAGTAGAACCACTGCTGGTGTTGGGAGCTATTCACATCAGCATTGACCAGCAAGTCATACTCAAACCTGTAGAGTCAGAAAAAAGAGCAAAGGGTGGAGCTGCTCTTCAAAACAGAAAAAGGAAAAGATAAAGCTGATATTTTTACCCTGATATTCATGCACATTCTTCCATTCCCAACCCCAACCCCAGATAAATGATTTTTTTTTTTATCTCAGGATTTCTATTGCTGGGATGAAACACCATGACCAAAGCAAGTTGGAGATGAAGGGGTTTATTAGGCTTATTCATCTACATAATATTCTATTATCAAGAGTAATAGGTGTTTTGTTGAATAGTCTCTTGAGTTCTTTGTATATTTTGGAGATCAGCCCTTTGTCAGATGTAGGTTGGTAAAAATCTTTTCCCAGTCTGTGGACTGCCGTTTGGTCTTGTCCACTGTGTCCTTTGCCTTGCAGAAGCTTCTAAGTTTGAGGAGATCCCATTTATTAATTGTTGATCTCAGTGTCTCTGCTACTAGAGTTATGTTCAGGAAGTGGTCTCCTATACCAATTTGTTCAAGGATACCTCCTACTTTCTCTTCTAAGAGGTTCAGTGTGGCTAGATTTATATTGAGGTCTTTGATCCATTTGGACTTGAGTTTTGTGCATGGTGATAGACATGGGTCTATCTGCAGTCTTCTACATACCATCATCCAATTGTGCCAGCACCATTTGTTGAAGATTCCTTCCTCCTCCCATTGTATTCTTTTAGCTGTTTTGTCAAAATCAGGTGTTCATAGGTGTGTGGGTTAATATCAGGATTTTCTATTTGATTCCATTGGTCTACTTGTCTATTTTGTGCAAAAGGGGGAAAGGACAAGTCTCCCACAGCACTTGGAAAGTGGGGGAGCAGTAAATGGAGAGAGAACTAGGAGAAAGAGAAGGGGAGGAGAGGAAAGCATGTGCGATGAGGAAGATTGAGTCAGGGTAGGAATAGAAGACAGGAGAGAGAGAGAGAGAGAGAGAGAGAGAGAGAGAGAGAGAGAACATAAAAGAGGGAGTCATTATTGATTTGAAGAGAAAAATGAACCTAAAAAAAGGTCTAGAGACCTACAAGAGTGACTCCAACTAACAATTTGAGCAACAGTGGAAAGGCTACCATAAATGCCCTTCCCTGATAGTGAGATCAACAACTAACTTATCCACCATCATGGAGGCCTCATTAGTACCTGTTGGAAACAGAAGCAAACACCTACAACTAAACACTGAGCCAAACTAGAATCCAGATGCAGAGAGCACAAGACCAGGTTGCAGAAACACATAGAGACAGCTGACCTGAACAAGGAGGAGCTAACGGGGCCCCAGACTGATAGCTGGGAATCCAGCATGGGACTGACTCACACCCCCTGAATATGGGTCTCAGCCATAGGACTGGGCAATCTAAGGGACCTCAGACAGGGAAAGCAGGATGTATTCCTGGTGCACAAAAGGACCTTGTGGGCACATCCCCCATGGAGGGATACTGCCTTAACCTAGAGACAGGAGAGAAGTCCTAGTCCCTACTTCAAATGACTTGATAGATTTACATGACCCCATCTGGATTTCATTGCCCTACATGTGGAATTGGGGTGGGGGATGGGAGAGGAGGGTGGTCAGGTTGCAGATGGGGAGGCAGAGAGGGTAAGAGGGAGAGAGGGAGGGATGGAAGGAGGGAGAAGGAACTGGGATGGACATGTAAAACAGCAACAACAACAACAACAATAATAATAATAACAACAGCGAAGTAATCAGGACAGGAACTCAAGTGGCAAAAACCTGGAGGCAGGACCTGATGAATAGGCCATGGACTTACTGGCTAGCTCATCTTTACTTGTTCACCCTGCTTTCTTATAGAACCAGGACTACCTGCCTAGGGATGGCACCACCCACAACAGAATGGGCCCTTCCCCAACAATCACTAATTAAGAAAATGCCCTACAGTCAAATTATGGAGGAAATCTCTCAACTGAGGTTTCTTCCTTTCAGATCGCTCCAGCTTGTGGTGAATAAATATAAACCAGCCAGCACAACACTGTTTAGTGATGAGTATGAAAGGATAGAGCTTGGTAAAGATATGAGAGTACAGCAGAGGTAACCAAGGAAGTCCCATCTCTCATCCTGTGGTTGTCAGGATGAGCTCAATGAGCTCACCATGCAATGACTGAAGCTTACTCCACTGGGTGTGCAAATCAGGCCTACAAACAATTCTATAACCCTTGTTTTCTACTGTTCCCACTAAAATGTTTCTTTTCTTCCAATTTACCCTGATGCTCTAACTATAACTGATTTATTTAGGATTCCCATCTCTGATTAAAGGCGGAACTGAACCATGGCAGTAACTTAGGCAGATTTTGTACTGAAAATGATCCACAAAAAAAGACCCTTAAGTAACTATTACTTTCTGGATCTTTTAAATTTGACTTTAGAAATAAGAAACAATGTAAACAATGTATAATTTATTTCCTTTCCTTTGGAACCTATGCCTACGTTTGGGTATGTAGAGTTGAGCCTCTCTCTCTCTCTCTCTCTCTCCTTCCTTCCATCTTAAATCTATATATGTTATTGTAAGAAAAGTAAAACTAAGTTCTTCTGCAATATTGGGGCATCCATCTTCAGCCTATAGGCCTAGTGATCTGACAGACTTTTCAATGAAGTAGGCAATTTGAAGTACTTTCCTGCCTTATATTGGAAAAGTTCATCAGTCACTTTCCTCCATGTCCTGAAGAATTGTCTGGCAGACTCTTCCATGAAACAGGGACCCTGACAATCCCACCTTGTTTTGTCAAAGTTCAGCAGTCACTTTCCTGTGAGACCTGCATGTCCATTTTATACATCATACAGTCAAACCATCAAGGCAAAAGCAGTTTCTTGCCCAAATAATCTTGGCACTTGAAAACAAATTCCTATGGAGTTTCTTTGTTACCTATCATTTTCTCTAAAATAAATTGGTACTGCCAGGAACAGCTGTGCCTCCCTGCCATGGAAAACCTCATGTTAACAAACCATGTTAAATGCCATATTCTGTAGGTCTTTGAAGTGGTCTCTGGGGTGATTGTCCAGGAAGTCAGAAGTCTCTGTTATTTCTAGAGTTTTGGAAGTTGCTTGGAATGCACTTACTGTTTACTCAAGTAATATTATATCCTTTTGGGATCTTGTATGAGTTTGCATGATAGATAATTATAGTTGCAGTTTTACTTAATTATAATAGAAAGTAAATTGGTTATAAAACTTTGGAGTCACTAACAAGGGATGGATAGTGGAGTGTTTTCTCTGAATTTTCTAAATACAAATAGACTGACTATTGTAAAGTATTTCTTACTTGATAACTGTATTGTTGTATATAGTTTACTATGTTCAAGTTAAAATCTTTCAGTTTTATTTAGGCAAAAGGGAGGAAATGTAGAATACTAGTTAAAAATATGTTACACTTGTTTATGCTGGGAAATACTTATTTAATGATGCAAAGATTGCTGCATTCTTTTATGTTGCATGTGTTTAACTCTGTAAAGCTGTGTTACTGTGCCTGTCTAAAACAGCTGACTGCTCTAATAAACAGTTAAACAACCAATAGCAAGGCAGGAGCAAGGATAGGTAGGGCTGGCAGGCAGAGATAATAAATTGAAGGGGGTAAAGAGAGAAAGAAGGAAGATTAAGTAATGAGAAAAGGAGGATAGTCAAACATTGGGGCCAGCCACCCAGCTACACAGCAAGACATGAAGAAAGAAGTAAAGAAAGGTATATAGGATAAAGATAAAAGTCCAGAGGCAAAATGTAGGTGGGATAATTTAAGTTAAGAAAGGCTGGTTAGAAATAAGCCAAGCTAAGGCTGGGCATTCATAAGAAAAATAAAGGAAGGAAAGAGGGAAGGAGGGAGGGAATGACAGAAGAAGGAAAGGAGGGAAGAAAGGAAGAAAAGAAAAAAGGGAGAAAGGGAGAAAGGGAGGGGAACAGGGAGGGAGGGAGGGAGATTGTCATTATGCTCTTATAACTGATCTAAAGTAGAAGTAGTAAGTTGGAAAGTTGACTTGACTACTTTTTCTTTAGCCCAAGTAATTCAACTTATCTCTGCCTTATGTGTCAGGCTTTGTTGAAGTAGTTCATGTACAAAAATAAAATAATGTCATATCACATATAACTCTCACCCCAAAATTTAACTTCAAGAATGTTAAACCTGAGCTACACTAAGTGCTAAGTTCAGGTCATGGTGACCACGTGTGCCTGCCTAAGATCATGTTGGCTTGGTACATGCCATGTGCTTTGCACAATTCAAAGAATTTTATAGCATACTAATTAATTTTGTAAAAACAACTACAAAGTAGGTGTTACTACTATCTTCATTTTGCAGGTGAGAAAATAAATGCATGGAGTGGCTAAGCAACTCAATCCTAGGCCACCTAGAAAGAGGTAGAGGGAGACATGGTTGATTGATTCTAGCATGTATGGCTATAATACCATTAACTATTATATACTTCATGATTTGTCAGAAGTTCAACCCACAGTTGTATAACTATAATTCTGTGGCAGAATTGTGTTATACCAAGAAAGCTGTAAAATGATTATTTCACTACAACTGAAAAGGGATTATCTCCTTCCTTTTAATTTTTTACATCCTTAATCCATCCTTGTCTGTAGAGTCATTTTATATTAATAAAATCTCATGGATGCATAGCAAAGTCCCTGGAATGAAAGAAGGAAGTTCAAGATTGCTGTCTCCTAAATACAGCATGGTGGAGTTAATAGTTATGAAGAAGAGTAGGAAGACAGAAATATCCTGTACCCGTCTGTGTCAACAGGTCCAGCTTTGGAATAATGGAAGTAAAATTATGCACTGAGACAAGTTTCTTACGCTGAAATACGGAAGTGCTACTTGGAAACATAAGATACATGAATGCAGGAAATGTAGTAAACAGTTCACCTTGCTAAGGTATCATTTAACGGATTCCCTCATTGTCTATTGACAAACATTTGAAATATGGAAAAGGAATGAGAAACTTAACAAAGAAACAAAAGAACTAACAGAAGTTATGTCTCAATTGGGTTTAACAGACATCTATGGAACATTCCATCCAAAGACAAAAGAATATACCTTCTTCTCTGGTCCATATGGAACCTTCTCTAAAATCGACCACATAGAAGGTGACATAACAAACCTCAACATATACAAAAAAAAAAAAATTGGAATGTTCCCTGTATCTTATCAGACCACCATGCTTTAAAATTGGAATTCAGCAACAACACAAATCACAGAAACCCTACAAACTCAATGGAAACTGAACAATGTGCAATTGTACCATACGTGGGCCAAAGAAGAATGAAAGAAAGAAATTAAGGACTTTCTAAAATTCAACGAGAATGAGGACACAACATACCTGAACATATGGGACACCTTGAAAGCAGTATTACAAGGAAAGTTCATTGCACTAAGAGCTCATAAGAAGAAAATGGATCATAAGCACATTACAGAATTAACAGCACAACTGAAAGCCTTAGAACAAAAAGAAGCAAACTCACCCCAGAGGAGTAGATGCCAGTAAATAATCAATTTGAAATCAATAAAGTAGAAATGAGGAAAACAATACAAAAAAAATCAATGCAACAAAGAGTTTGTTTTTTGAGAAAATCAACATTATAGACAAACCTTTATCCAAACTAATGAAAAAGCAGAGAGAGAACATGCAAATTAACAAAAGTAGACACGAAAATGGCGACATAGCAATGGACACACAGGAAATCCAGACAATGTCCAGGTTATACTTTGAAAACCTGTACTCTACAAAATTTGTAAATTCAAAGAAAATGGACAAATTTCTGAATAACTATCACTTACAAAAATTAAATCAAGAACAGACAAACAACTTACATAGACCTATAACCCCTAACAAAATAGAAGCAGTCATCAAAAGCCTTCCAAACAAAAAAAGCCCAGGGCCAGATGGCTTCACTGCAGAATTCTACCAGAAATTCAAGGAAGAGCTAATACCAATACTCCTCAAATTGTTCCACATAATAGAAACAGAAGGTTCATTACCAAGCTCTTTTTATGGGGCTAAAAGCACCTTGGTACCCAAGACACACAAAGACACAACAAAGAAAGAAAACTATAGACCAATATGAACATTGATGGAAAAATACTCAATAAAATACTGGCAAACCGAATCCAAGAATACATCAGAGAGGTCATCTGCCATGACCAAGTAGGCCTCATCCCTGGGTTGCAGAGAAGGTTTTAACATATGAAAATCTATCAACGTGATCTACCATAGAAACAAACTAAAAAAGAAAAACACATGATCGTCTCACTAGATGCTGAAAAAGCCTTCAACAAAATTCAACACCATTTCATGTTAAAGGTCTTGGAGAGATCAGGGTTACGGGAACATACCTAAACATGGTAAGAGCAATATTCAGTAAAACAACAGCCAACATCAAACTGAATGGAGAGAACCTTAAGGCGATTTCTCTAAATTCAGGAACAAGACAAGGCTGCCCTCTCTCTCCATATCTCTTCAATATTGTACTTGAAGTTCTAGCTAGAGCAATAAGACAACAAATGGAGATCAAGGGGATCCAAATTGAAAAGGAAGAAGTGAAACTTTCTCTTTGCAAATGATATGATAGCTTACATAAGCGACCCAAAAAACTCTACCAGGGAACTCCTACAGCTGATAAATATAAACACCTTCAGCAAACTAGCAAGATGCAAGATAAACTAAAAAAAATCATAATAATAAAAAGTAGCCCTACTTTATTCAGACAAAGAGGCTGAGAAAGAAATCAGAGAAACATCACCCTTTACAATAGCCACAAGAAACATAAAGTATCTTGGAGTAACGCTTACCAAAAAAGTGAAAGACCTATATAATAAGAATATTGTGACTTTAAAGAAAGAAATTAAAGAAGATACTAGAATATGGAAAGATCTCCCATGATCTTGGATAGGTAGGATAAACATAGTAAAAATGTCAATCTTGTCAAAAGCAATCTATAGATTCAGTGCAATCCCAGCACAATTCTCCACTGACCTTGAAAGGATAATCATCAACTTTATATGGAAAAACAAAATTACCCAGAATAGCCAAAACAACCTTGTACAATAAAGGAACTTCAGGCAGCATCACCATCCCCGACTTTAAGCTCTACTACAGAGCTATAGTCCTAAAAACACCCTGGTATTGGCACAAAAATAGACAAGTAGACCAATGGAATCAAATCAAAAATCCTGATATTAACCCACACACCTACAAACACCTGAGTTTTGACAAAACAGCTAAAAATATACAATGGGAGGAGGAAAGCATCTTCAACAAATGGTGCTCGCACAACTGGATGATGGTGTGTAGAGGACTGCAGATAGACCCATGTCTGTCACCATGCACAAAACTCAAGTCCAAATGGATCAAAGACCTCAATATAAATCCAGCCACACTGAACCTCTTAGAAGAGAAAGTAGGAGGTATCCTTGAACAAATTGGTATAGGAGACCACTTCCTGAACATAACTCCAGTAGCAGAGACACTGAGATCAACAATTAATAAATGGGACCTCCTCAAACTTAGAAGCTTCTGTAAGGCAAAGGACACAGTGGACAAGACCAAACGGCAGCCCACAGACTGGTACAAGATTTTCACCAATCCTACATCTGACAAAGGGATGATCTCCAAAATACACAAAGAGCTTAAGAAACGTCAACAAAACACCAAAAAACCCTATTTAAAAATGGAGTACAGACTGAAGAGAGAATTCTCAATAGAGGAAATCAAAAAGGCTGAAAGACACTTAAGAAAGTGCTCAACATCCTTAGCTATCAGGGAAATGCAAATCAAAACAACTTTGAAATACCATCTTATTCCTGACAGAATGGCTAAAATTAGAAACACCAATGACAACTTATGCTGGAAAGGATGTGGACAAAGGGGAACACTCCTTTACTGCTGGTGGGAGTGCAAACTCGTACAGCTATTTTGGATATCAATATGGTGATTGCTCAGGAAAATGGGAATTAGTCTACCATAGGACCCAGAAATCCCCCTCTTAGGCATATACTCAAATGTTCCACATCCATGCAACAAAGTCATCTGTTCAACTATATTCATAGCAGCACTATTTGTATTAGCAAGAACCTGGAATCAACCTAGATGTCCCTCAACTGAAGAATGAATAAAGAAGATGTGGTACATCTACACAATGGAATACTACTCAGCAGAAAAAGCAATGGAATCTTGAAATTCGCAGGCAAATGGATGGTAGTGAAGAAACCATCCTGAATGAGGTAACCCAGTCACAAAAAGAGGAACATGATATGTATTCGTTCATATATGGATTTTAGACCTAGTGCAAAGGATCACCAGTCTATAATTCACACCACCAGAGGAACTAGGATACAAGGTGGATTCTAAGAGGGTTATATAAGGTCCCTCACAGAAGGGGGAAGGGAAAAGTTCTCCAGAGCACATTGGGAGTGGGGAGGCAGTGAATGGAGAGGGAACTAGGAGAAAGAGAAGGGGGGGGAGAAGAAAGCACGTGCAACTAGGAAGATTGAGTCGGGGGAGTAAGAGGAGGAGAAGAGGAGAGGGGAGGGGAGGGGAGGGGAGAGGAGAGGAGAGAACATAAAAGAGGGAGCCATTGTAGGATTGAAGAGAAAAATGAACCTAAAGAAATGTCCAGAGACCTATATAAGACTGACCCCAACTAACAATTTGAGCAACAGTGGAAAGGCTACCATAAATGCCCTTCCCTGATAATGAGATCAATGACTAACTTATCTACCATAATGGAGCCCTCATCTAGTACCTGATGGAAACAGAAGCAAACACCCACAACTAAACACTGAGCTGAACTAGAATCTAGATGCAGAGAGGGAGGGCAAGACCAGGCCACAGAAACACATAGAGACAGCTAACCTGAACAAGGAGGAGCTAATGGGCCCCAGACTGATAGCTGGGAATCCAGCATGGGAATGACTCTGACCCCTGCACATGTGTCTCAGCTAAAAGGCCTGAGCAGTCTAAGGGTCCTCATACAGTGGAACCAGGACTTTGTGGGCACATCCCCCATAGAGGGATACTCCCTTAATCTAGAGACAGGAGAGAAGTCCTAGTCCCTACTCCAAAAGACTTGACAGATTTAGATGTCCCCTCCTGAAGTGCATCACCCTACATGTGGAGTGGGGGGTGTTGGGAGGGGAGGGTTGTCGTGGTGCATGTGAGGGTGGGAGAGAGGGAAAGAGTGAGGGAGGGAGAGAGAGAAGTAGATGGAACTAGGATCAATATGTAAAATAAAAAATAAAAAAAAAAGAAATATGGAAAAGGAAACCTTTATTAGTAGATAGCATTTGCCTATTTTCTTGGTAAAGAAACTATCACAATGGCTGGTTTCAAGCTACCAATATTACTTCACTGAACAGATAGTGTCAAGTGCTGACAGGAACCATACATGAAGCTCTTCTTACTTACTCGCGTACTTGGATGGCTTTGCGAAGATTTCCTGATTCAAACTTGGAGTGGAATCTCAAGCAACTAGAAATAGTGCCTTGCAAAGGCCTATAAGAAAAGAGATAATATATGAACATGTCTTATTTCTATCCTTAAACACAGTTTCACATTCTTTAAATGCAAGGTATCTCTTATAATGTTTGAAACAGAATAGTCACCATGCTGGTTTTAGAACAGAAGTGGATTATCAACACCTATTCACTCCTATTAATAGAATCCCTCATGACTCCTATTCCATGGGTGTTCAAGACCACCTACCAAGGCTCATCCAAACTGAAGACAACTTTATTTATGATATCACTTGGCTGGAGGAACCTCCGGACATCCTCAAGTATCTTGATCCTTGAAAAGGAAATTAGAAACAATGTGAGTTTTGGTTCTTACTTTTTACCTCACTCTCAGAAGTCATTAGAAACACACAGGAAAATAAAAATTTCATAAAAATGCCTCAGCCTTAGGATTGAGGGGTACAGACAGCACTGAACACAGGGAAAAATAATAGGTTTTATTCAAGGGATTCATAGCTTCAAGAAAGTCATCAAGAGAATTTGGGCTATTTTACTGAAGTTCTTCTGGCTGTATGAATATGAAATTCCTCTGCACTGAGGGAGCTTTGAGGGGGAAATTACCACTATTGACTATATGCATCCTTGAAGCTTGGGTGGCTCCAGCAAGGCTTCTCCTACACATTTATTCTGTACATTTGTATTCCTTAGACTCTTTCTGCCTGTTCTATAAAGCTGAGGTCAGCCTTACGTCTGCATGAAAAATATCTGTGAGATTTAAATAAGAGGGAGGCAATAAGTTGGAAAGGGATTTCTTATCTCTCCTCACATTTCCAATTCATTTTGTTGACATTGGGTAAGAGAGTGGTGAAGTTGATGTGAACCCGGAGCCAACTGAGAAAGAAGAGATTCTGTACATAAGTAAAACGTGGACCACCCATGAGGTCTTAAGCATGAGGATCCTAAGCATGCCATTCGTGTTGAGGTGAGATCAGCCAAGAATTCAAGTGGAAACTGTTCTTGAACCCTACCATCAAAAGAATAATTTGCTGAAGACATGAAACTTAAATTAAAAAAAATATTCTAGTCTGCACAGTTGGCTTCAGATATGTATACCTACATTTTTCCTCAGGAGAAATCTATTTTCCTTCTTTTTATCAGATTTAATTTTAATCTCATTGTGCTGATCCAAAGACAATGCAGCCTTTCTTGAACTCTGGGAATAATCTATCACTCAGGATTACTGCCCTGGAAAGTATGAGGGGTGTTTTTCCATCCCTTCCTTGGTGATAGAGCAAAACCACTCTACAAACACTAGGGCTATGGAATAGAAATATGCTACTCTTCTCTGTCAACAAGAAATCAAGTACTGATTTGTATTAAATTCTCAAAAAAAAAAAAAAAGATCTCAAGTAATCAGATCCTTGTTTTCTGAAGATTCCTTTTAGAAAAGGTTGCAGTATGTACAGACACTAGCTGATGTCTCCTGATGCAATAACTTGCCATGGATAAGATTCAAGGGTTTATATTAGAATCATCCAAGGAATTAACTGCCCAAAAATACATACCTACCCCTGCCCCCATACTTACATCTTGGTTTACAAATGTTCCAGTTTAGAGGCAAGATTATGGGTCTCCAAATGGCTTTAAGGTACTCTAGACTAATATTCAATTCCCAACATTTAAAAGACTATCCGTATAAACCACTCCATATACAAAAATATTTAAAAGAAAAAGTCTAGACTTAACTTCCAAGTCAGTAACACCCTCACCTCTGTACTCCCCACTTGCGATCCAGCATGGGCTGAGCAGTGGGAGGTGGACAGTGCCCCCAGAAATCAGGAAATGCCATCATCTTGAATCCCACAGCGGATCTGGTTCTCATAGCATTGGCCATATAAAGATGAGGGTCATGGAAAGGTGTATGTTTGGGATGTATGTGCAGAAGCTTCTCTGCAGCTTCATTGCTTTCTTCTGGCTTAGTGGAGTTGGAAAATGAGGAAGTTATTCTTGGGCAAGAAATGGATTCTATGTCATAAGCAGCCTCTTCTAGGGAAGCCTGGAAGTCAGAGGTATCATATCCAGAAGAATCTATCCCCAAACCATTTTGTTGTATACTTTGGTTCGCATTCTTTGTAGGGCTTTGTTTTGAGGATCGCTGTATAGTGGACTTCCCTGCCTTCACCATGTCCAGAATGGAAGTGTGGACTGTGTCTTCTCTTTCTCGCCTCCAGCAGCCATCCTCCCTGCTGAAGCACTGTTGTCTTAGAGAGGTAACATTTGGAATGTGATAGTGATTGGCATACAACGTATCATTCATTTTCAAATCATCTCCATATCTGGGTTCTAGTTCCTTCAAATTCAAAGTAGAAAAACGTTTGTATTAATGTTTCCTTCCAGACAGACAATATAATCTGATGCTTATGGTAACTGTCTGCATCCAAAGCTAAGTGTGTAACCCTTGTGATTTAGGAGCTTTTTGAAAGAGTCAACCAAAGGGGGGGGACCCTAAACTTTAATAGTAAACAAAAGAATCACACAAAAGTCAAGCTCAGAAAGTGATTCAGATGGGTCTAATGTAATTCTATACAGTTTGAAATTTTTTTTGCAAGCCCCCAATCCAATTACGGTCTGAGTGAACAACTTCATCTATAGGGGATCCAGTGATACACAGGGGAATGCCCTTTACTATGCTCCAGGCAGTGTCTTTGGTTTCAAGACAATTCTGATTTTGTTTTAATTCTTTACACTGAGCTGAAATTTTTTTCACTGAAACTTTGACCACTGATCTATCATCTTCTGCTTTCTAAAGTTAAACAGGATGTATCAACTCCTCTCTACCTGTGCCTCTCTCTGCCCTTTGATGTGGCCAGACTCATCAGTTGTTAAAAGAAATAAGAAAATAATAGAAATCAAAAGGCAGGTCTAGGTTTGATATCAGCAACAGCAACAGCAACAACAGCACTCTGGCTTAGCACCATCAGGTCCAAGGTGTCCATTTACCTTTACTGATCCCAAGAGCCTGGAATCTGGATGGTGACCTTTAGCAATCCAGATATGGTGATGGCCTTCCATCCTGAATTTTCATTTGTTTCTTAGTATGGAGTCAGGGCTGTATGCCAACTCAGCAAGTCATAGTAAGTAATGTGTAATTTCATACCAATTCTATGGCTAGAGTAGCAGACTAAAGGACCCTTGAGAATGTTCTGGCCTCAATTCCTTCTCCCTTCTCCTTTTCTCTCAGAAGGATCTAGGAACAATGGTGATGATAAACAATGTGATCCTTCTGGACACCTCTGTTTGGCTTCCCAGGTTCTGCAAAGATCACGCCATACATAACCAAGCAGACTACACCCTGTGCTTACCTCAAAGCTACAGGAGAGCTCTGGACACATAGCATTGTATTGTGCCAGCTCCTCCTCAGGACGGTCAAGACCAGGTTTAGAACTCAGTTTGTTCAGATCAGTTTCCAAGTCATCATCCTACAGAACAAAGAAAAGGTCACAGTCAAGAAATTCATCCAGCAAGGTGTCAAGACAAGATACATATCTGCTTCTTTACCAAATGAGGCCATGAGTTCTTTGTCTTCAGATTATAATGCTAGCACAGTCAGGGAAGAACTTAATATTCTAGGTTATATTTTTAAACTTAAAAGAATGAGGTCATAAACTCTGTCTAGCATGTCTGTCAGTATTTACTAGCCCTCATCAGAAAAAAATATGCAATAAACTATGTAAATAATAAAACACACTATAAGAAATTCTTTGTATTGTTCATAAATAGATAAATAGTGTCATTGCTGTTATTACCCCTTTTCACTTCTCTACCTTTGCTAGTTTGGTTCTTTACCTCAACAAGCATTTAGTGAGCACTTTCTAAGAGCAAGTGCCTTTCTAGATACTAAAGAGCCCATGGTGATGGAACAAAGGTCCGTGGTACTGTGGGACTTGTTCTCTAGTGAGAGAACTGATACAGAATAAAGTAAATGGAACACCATCATTTCTAACAGTGGTAAATGTCCTGACAACGCTGGAGGATGGAGATAAGACTGGCATTAAGATTGAAGTATCTGGGTCAAAGGCCCTATACTATAGTTGAGTGGCCTGTCTTATCACCAAAACAATTCAGATGTCCATAGACTGTTCTGCCACCTGAAGCCATGTTGAAGTTCTATGGACCATGAGAGTGGCCTGTGCTGCAACCTGAAGCCATGGCAATACCTGGGCTTGTCTTGCCTCTGAGGGGCAGATTGGAGACCTTAGTCCTACTGCAGCCAAGGTCTGTATTGATGCCTGTAGCCCCTGTTACTATATAAGGCCAAGTGGGTATCAGTGGTCTATTCTGCAGCCTGAGAACATGTTGATGTCTATGGTCTGGGCTGTCCCTGACAGCCTTATTTGGGCCTGCATCTGTGCTGTCGCCAGAAACCATGTAGGCACCCATGATCCATGCTCCCACTGACTGTGAAGAGTAAGGAAGCTACTTGGGGAGTGTTATCAATGACTGCAAATGCACAGTTGAGAAACAGGGACATGGAAGACTTCTGTGACAACACTTACCCCTACCTGAGCCCCAAAAAGTAACAGCCTAAACAGTTAGCCATCAAAGAGAACTCTTAAAATATATGATAAGGGTGTGGAAGTGTAGCTCTCCACAGTAGATGGCTTCCTTCAGGCAGCAGTACAAGAAAGGAAGGACTCAGCTCTATCTAAGGGCCAGGCCACTGAGAGTTTGACCAAGCTCCAATAAGAAAGAATATAGATAGCACAAAGTAGACTTTTTTATTTTTGTTTGTTTTTTTAAATTTATTTTTGTTGTTGTTTTCTTGGGGGGAACAAGGCAGAGAGGGCAGACATGGAAGGACTGGGAAATGGGTGTAATGGGTGTATGATGTGGAATTCCCAAAGAATCAACAAAAATATTATCTTGAAAAGAATACTGGAGTGTGGGTAGCTGTTGGGACTGAGTGACCTGAGAAGGCTCACAAAGGAAGTTACTGCACTGTACTGAGACCCAGAAGGCACAAAGAGCAGCATAAAGACAATTCTTCCAAACGTGCTGCTTGAATTTACTTACAGAAAGAAGATGCTGGAAGCATGGAGACTAAGAAGAAGATCACAGCAGTTGAGATGTGAGAAGAGGCAGCAGAGGAACACAGCCTATGTGAGCAGTTTCTGGGGAAGTCTATTCTGCTGTGCCTGTGTCTCTGTGTGGAGTTAAAAGTTCACAAGCACTCCTAGTTTTCTCTTCATGGAGCAAATCATATGAGCAATTATGCTTTTCTTCTAGACCAGCACCCTGTAAGAGCTCCACTGACTCTATTTTGAACATACTGGTGCTTTCCAGGGGTTGTAGTGTCTTACAGATAAAATATACCAAGAATGATAATGTCTAAGCTCTCTGACTTTCCATATCCTAGATCAAATAAAATTACTGAAATAGAGGACAAGTACCTACCACATAGAAACATTTGGAAAGCTAAGGAAAGCCTGTCAGCCCTGAAGGCCTAAGTCAAAGAAATGTGGGAACTAGATACCTGTATTTCTGAGCCAGTGAAAAAGAAGAAAATGCAATGTTCCATTAATCTTACATAATTTTCCAACAAACTCAAATAAAAAGAAAAGCAAATCCCCTGAGTTTAACTTAATGATATATTCAGGCTTCATTTGGGCAGGCTCCCAAACCTACTACTCTTGTCTCTACAAGGTTATTCTGTGCATATACATGTCTGTGCATATGTCTATGTGTATACATGAACACACAAGGCCCCTGTAGCTTAACAGTTACATCTCCAAGAATCATCACAATATCTTACAAGGCTACTTATACTCCTGTAAGAATGGACCCATTATTGTGTCCTCACATTATCTAGAATACTGATAATTCCTTAATCTAGATAGCATTTTCTGACTTTATGACCCTTCCTCCTTAAACTGGGCCTCTTGGGCATGGTCTCTGCCCTGCCTCACACTTGCTTATTCAACTTGTAAGTGCCGATTTGGTCTTCAGTAAAGACAACTCACAAGTTCATGGCAGTAAAAGTCAACATCTTGTTTGTTTATGTATCATACAACTAAGCCCCAGAACGTTTCCTGATGTGTATGGATCATACCCAAGAAAGCAAATGAAAGAAAGAAATTCAAAAGGGAAGACAAGTAAAGTGGAGGGAAGGAGAGCCTGAGTACAGTGTACGTTCTCCATAGTTTGCTCAGATCTACTGCACGCACGAAGAGCACACACTGCCCACACCACATCTCCTTGTGCTGTTTCTCTTTCCTGTGCTGACCATGACAGTGTCTAATCAGCTTAGAGCTTTCAATCCCTCAGACCTTCTCCTCACCAAGTTTCCTTGTAAATAGTTTTACTCAGATATAGGTCACATTTATCTGCAGTTTCAAATGAGGATGCTACAGGCTAAAGGCCCAGGTCAGCTCTGCAAGTGGAAAAAAACACACAGGCCTGATTCCCTGCCCATGTTATCAGCAACAAATGTTACAGGGTTCGCCTAGGAGTAGCTAGCTGCTGGAGGGCCAGTACTCCTTAACTTACTGTACCCCAGAGTCAAGCCTAATTCCTATGCTACCCCATTGCTCTATGGCTGCTATACACACCCGATTCTCATCATCTCATCAGCCATAGGCTTTGCTGAATAGTTTCCAGACCCTCACCATTTATCTTCTGTTTCTGTCCTAGCGGGATTTTTATATTTGTTTAGTTTCCACTCCCTGCTAGCCTACCATCCTCTCCAGAGTGGAGTCAGGGGAAAGTATCAGGACTCCCTCCTACTCTAGCTAGCTGCATTGAGTCAGGCACTGTCATATGCTGTGTCCTCCTGCATCAGATACAAGAGATGCCTGACAGTGCATCAGACATCTAGTTATCAGAGTGCAAGCAAGAAGGGAGTGGAACGTGGCATTGATGAATAACTGCAGCAGCCCAATATTATTCAAATGATTCTGCACGTACTCTCTAGGCCTGCATGGCCAAACTACAGCAAAGAACCAATTTGCTACTGATGACTTCAGAAATGATTCTATTTATCAACAAAACCCTGGGAACATCAGATTGTCACTAGCAGTCTAAGCCCAGAGATGGGGCTGAAAGATAGCCTCTAGATGTCTGCCAGTGCCATTAGAAAGGAGAAAGAGTGCTCAGATTGAGAACTCCAAAACCTCTTTCTCTCTAGGAAAAGACAGAAGGGGACAGAGGAAGGGAAAAGAGAAGTAAGGAAGAGGGGGAAGGACTTGTTTCCTTTGTTTTTGTTTAACATTTTAATGTGTGTGTGCATTTAGGAGGACTGGATGCTGCCTGTCTCTGTAGGTGCTTGTGGGGGATGCATACATGTGTGTTTATGTCTGTATGTGTGCATGCATGCATGTATACACACACATTGTATAAGTGTATGCACACAGGTCAGAGGACAACATGGGAAAGATTGTTTTTCCCTTCTGCCCTGTTGGTTCTGGGGATTGAACTCAGAATATTAAGCTTTTCAGCAATTGTATTTACCTGCTGAGCCATCTTGCTGGTACAGAATAATTTATCAATTTGAATTTCACCTTTAAGACGATCTCTTGGATCTTATGCTACAGATGACAAAATTAAGGAACTATAAAAGGAGAAACTTATCCAAAACTACATACAGCAGGAGAAATGGAGACAGAATTATAACTCATAGTCAAACAATCTTTTTATAGGAGAATGGCTGTCAATTAGGAGTGATTTGGCAGTTCTTAGAGATATTTTTGGTTCACAAGTGAGTAACAAAGTGATGGATGCTATGGGGGACTTGTGAGTGGAGAACAGGGATGCTGTGAAGCATCCCACAATACAAGAAATATCCAGTTATATTCAAACAATGATGAAGTGTAAAACACCTATCACACACACAAAAAAAGCCATAAACAAACTATATCTATTCTTAAACTCAAAAACAGATGTGTCCATTCATTCCAGTATTGTGGATGCCAGTTTTTGTGTTATAATGGCAAGTTGAGTCATTGAAACAAAGAACATGTTGCTCAAAGAATATCAAATAATTACTATATGAACTTTGATTTTAAAAAAAAAAAACAAAGATTACTGATGTCCCCTTCATGGACCATTGTGTAATAGGGAACAAGGAGCATCACTTCTATTGCAAGTCATGGAAGACTTATTCACACATGTGTGAATTGGGATGTACAGTCCCACATCCCTGTGCAGTATGGGCAGGGGATAAGAAAACCGATTGATGAAAACAGGTGAGGTCAAGCAGAATTTTTCCTAAAACATCTTTCTATGTACTTACTCAATATACCAACACTAAGCATGAGTCTGTCAGGCTTATCCTGATAGAATATTTGATCATAATCAATTCACCTGATTCTACAAAGAGGATATGTACTAGATAAAGCAAGATGAAAATGGCAAATAACCCTATTTAAAAAATGGGGTACAGAACTGAAGAAAGAATTCTTAATAGAGGAAATCAAAAAGGCTGAAAGATACTTAAGAAAGTGCTCAACATCCTTAGCTATCAGGGAAATGCAAATCAAAACAACTTTGAGATACCATCTTACTCCTGCCAGAATAGCTAAATTAGAAACACCAATGACAACTTATACTGGAGAGGATGTGGATAAAGGGGAATACTCCTCCACTGCTGGTGGGAGTGCAAACTCATACAGCCATTTTGGAGATCAGTATGGTGGTTCCTCAGGAAAATGGGAATTAGTTTACCACAGGACCCGGCAATTCCCCTCTTAGGCATATACCCAAATGAACCACATCCATGCAACAAAGACTTAAGTTCAACTATGTTCATAGCAGCACTATTTGTAATAGCAAGAACCTGGAAGCAACCTAGATGCCCCTCAACTGAAGAATGGATAAAAAAAGATGTAGTACATCTACACAATGGAATACTACTCTGCAGAAAAAAAAATAATGGAATCTTGAAATTCGCAAGCAAGTGGATGGAACTTGAAGAAACCATCCTGAATGAGGTAACCCAGTCACAAAAAGAGGAGCATGGTATGTACTCGTTCATATATGGATTTTAGACCTAGCGCAAAGGATCACCAGCCTATAATTCACACTACCAGAGGAACTAGGATACAAGGTGGATTCTAAGAGATTCATATAAAGTCTCTCACAGAAGGGGGAAGGGACAAGTCCCCCAAAGCACATGGAAATTGGGGGGCAGTGAATGGAGAGAGAAGTAGGAGAAAGAGAAGAGGAGGAGAGGAAAATACGTGCGACTAGGAAGATTGAGTCGGGGGAGTAAGAGAAGACAGAAGAGCGAGAGTTAGAGTGAGAAAGAGAGAGAGAGAGAACATAAAAGAGGGAGCCATTATAGGATTGAAGAGAAAAATGAACCTAAAGAAATGTCCAGAGACCTATATAAGACTGACCCCAACTAACAATTTGAGCAACCGTGGAAAGGCTACCATAAATGTCCTTTCCTGATAGTGAGATCAACAACTAACTTATCCACCATCATGGAGGCCTCATCTGTTGGAAACAGAAGCAAACACCCATACCAAAACACTGAGTCAAACTAGAATCCAGATGCAGAGAGCACAAGACCAGGTTGCAGAAACACGTAGAGACAGTTGACCTGAACAAGGAGGACCTAACGGGCCCCCAGACTGATAGCTGGGAATCCAGCATGGCATTGACTCAGACCCCCTGAATATGGGTCTCAGCCATAAGGACTGAGCAGTCTAAGGGACCTCGGACAGGGGAAGCAGGATGTATTCCTGGTGCACAAAAGGACCTTGCAGACACATCCCCCATGAAGGGATACTCCCTTTACCTAGAGACAGGAGAGAAGTCCTAGTCCCTAATTCAAATGACTTGACAGATTTATATGACCCCATCTGGATGGCATTGCCCTACATGTGGAATTGGGGTGGGGGATTGGAGGGGAGCATGGTCAGCTTTCATGTGAGGGGGCACAGAGAATAAAAGGGAGGGAGTAATGGAGGGAGGGAGAGGGAACTGGGATCAACATGTAAAATAAAAAATAAATTAATTTTTTAAAAAAGAAGAAAATGGCGTCTGCAAAATCAACAGTAATATCTGTGCCTTGTAGACATCACCATCATTGGAGTGGCAATGCTTGAGTGAGCTCAGTAAACATAGGAAGTGACATATTTTCTTTTGCATAGTGTCAGTATGGCTATTATGGCAAGCAAGGGCTGGTTTACCTACTTCTTTCACAGCCTCCACATCTGAGTCTTTGTCCATCTCCTCCTCACCATCATCTTCAGCATCTTCTCAATGGAAAAAGGAAATCAAAAAATGAGCGTGCTCATTGTCTGGTATTTACTCTCTCGTGCTCAGTGGCTTGCATTTCTTGCAAATAAGGGAGTCATTACAAAGCAAGTGTACTGTATCCCTCCCTGCACACACAGATGCTCACTGTGCATACAAGCATATGGGAACCGGGTTCCATAGTGCCTAGACTATTGTTTCATGTAAAATGCAAAATTAATTTGAACAGAAATGACACAAAAATGATGCTACAGTTACCCTCCCTCCCAATTTTGATTATTGATGCAAATGACACTGTCTCCAAGTTTATAAACCATGTGCATACTAAAATCATTGGAATTTAGATAGTGCCTCAGTTAAATCCCTAATTTTAAAAAATGGAAAATTAATTCCAGAATTATCTACTAAGTTTAGAAAGTATAAACTGTCATATGACAAAAATTCCAACTGTGGGAAATCTGTTCCCCAGAAGGAAGGTCGGGGCAAACAGCACTGGAGTCTTTGACCTTAAGATCTTCCTAAAGGTTTAATTGTCCACAATTTCAGATATTCTAAAACATGCATCATGCAGTTTTTCATGGTGAAAGTTTTATTGCAGTTTTGTCCAAAAGACAAATTAATTCCACCAATGGGCAGGGCAGTAAAGATACCGGGTCACAAAATTGTGAAAAGATTGTTTTCTTAATTAGATGAGATGACTGTGCAGGCATTCACTAGCCACCAGGCAAAGCGGCGACAGCTAATAATTAGGGACACCATGAGTGAGCACAATGTTTGTTCTCCCTGCTTGTGAAAAAGTCTACTCCTGCATACATGTCTCTAATGAGCTTATTAGGAGCTCATGGTTGACCTGTACAACAACCACTTCTGCTTTACTCCCCATCCCCCTGACATGTTGTAAATGCAAACACTCCTCTGAAAGCTGCCTGCTACCTTACCTTCAGTGAGAGCTTGTGGAGGCTCTGAGCTGGTATTCCCAGGAGCTGGAAAAGTGTAGGCACTACTGGCTGTGACCAGGGGAAGTGGACTCTTGGGGTGGCATTGCCTGAGTATCTGAAGCACCACGGAGGTCACAGGTTCCATGCTCTTGTTGTCCAAACAGGTCTGAAAAGAGAAAATATTACAACAGACCCTGTGTACAGCCCCCCATGCAAGGACACCATTCATATAACTAAATGCACACAGCCTAAGTGGTCAGCAAATAGTCTTACTGTATAAGGTTTAGTCATTTGAACATCTGAAGAAGAATGATATCTACTCAGAGTCTATATCATTATTTCTAATTTGCTGGGATGAATTTAGTCTGGAAGTAGACTTGAACTTATTTCAAGGAAGGCTGTACCTGAGGCAAGTCCTTATCTGGGATGCCTGAGGAAAGAGGAGTGACACATTTCCTCAGGCATCCCTAAGTCGCTGAGAATTATTGCCTACATTAGGGGATGAGCAGCTGAATTGATGGAAGTCTTGCTTTTGTCTTCCTGCTATGTCTGAAGAGAAAGATATAATTTTAAAAAAAAGATAGGATAAAATGCAAAATCATAAGGAAAGCCTGAGTAAATCCCACGTGCCTAAATTAGCCAACTTGCTTGTCTCAAAGCCCACTGTGCAGATCCTGCCTGGTACCTACTCAAAGCAAAGAAAACTTGGATTTGCAGATGTAAGATTTTGATGGTGATAGAACATGACAATACCTTTCTTTGCAGACACTGAAAAAATGTAAGAACAAGTTTACTAAATTGAAGCAGAGTCAGAAGTAGCTCAGTAACTCTTTGGCCAAAACATATCCTCTTCTCCAGAAGCTTGAAACAAGTGCTGTGTGCCGAACTTGGTATAGAAATACGTCCTTAATGAGCCTCCAGACTGAGAGCATTAAGGGGTACAGAAAGTTCTGAGACCAAGAAACTTTAATAGGTGTTGGGCATCCACCACAAGGCCTTGGTTACAGTGCTGTCCTACCGTGGTACTTCTAAGTCCATATTACAGGTAGCTCAAGAAGGAAGAGAGAGAAAAATATAAATAAAGACATAGCTGAGGAAATGGCTCCACTAGTAAAGCACTTGCCATGCAAGCATAAAGCTCTTAGTTCAATCCTCCAGGACCCACATTAGAAAAGCAGACAGCACTGCAGAGCGAACCTGTGACCCTAGCACTGAAAAGATAGAGATAGAAGGACTCAGAAACCTTGACGGTCAGCCGACCGAGCCAAATCAGTGGGCCTCAGGCTCAGTGAGAGATCCTGCCTCAAAAACTATGGTGGAAAGGAAATGAAGAAGGTACTAGATGTCAACCAATGGCTTACACACACCCACGCACACACGCACACATGCAGGCACACACAGGCACAAGAGTTAACAATGAGGGCTTTGGATACCGTTCAGAATTGGAGCACTTGCCTAGAATGTATAAAGCCTACATTCGATCCCCATCCACCCCAGCACACACCAAAAACAGACTTAAAAATATAAGCAAGCCAACTCAAAACAGCAATGTCTTAATGCAATCAAGAATGCCCCTTTTCCTTTAGTATGCTCAAATGGTACCAATCAAGTGTCTCTGTGGGCACAGCAGGAAACACTCCTAGTGGAAAATTAATTAGTGGAAGACAGTTCAGCCCTTTGGCCTGGTCAAATGGTCTCAAGTACTTGTTGTAAAGTTATTACTATTGGGGAAAAAGAGAGAAAATTGAGTATGGAAGAGAGAGAAAAGGGGGAAAGTAGATGCATATTGGAGATGAAAGACGAAAAATGAAGTAGATGCAGACTGGAGATGATACTCTGGGCTTCAGCCTCAGGGAAAGCAGAACTAAGACCAAGCCAAGAATTTCATTGGAGCCCAGCTCTGTTCGTAATTGCCACTGACATGGCCACTGATGGTGATTGATGGCAATTGCTTTTTTTCTTTGTATGAGATGGTCCAGATGAGAACTGAAAAGAAGAGAAGAAGCAAGCTCATGCATCCTAAAAGTGTGGAACATGCCATGAACTGAAAGAAGTGTATCAGGCAGGGTTGTTAAAATGTGCAGAGACCAGGGCATTATGGACAAAGCCATATTTGGTGCCTTCTATCCGGAGGGAAATGTTTATAAATTTAAATTTTGATTATCTGTCCCAAGGTAATAAAAATTCCTAGATTCACTCATCATCATGTCCCTTGTTAAAGAACCAGGTGCTAGGCAAGAGGCCAATGTCAGCAGACATAGTTAGGTTAATAATTGAACTTGGGGAGGCTGAAGAGTGATTAAAAGCACTGGCTAATCTTTTAAGAGTTCCTGAGTTCAATTCCTAGCAATCACATGGTGGCTCACAACCATATACAATGGGATCTGTTGCTCTCTTCTGGAATAAAGTTGTACATACAGATAGAGCACACACACACACACACACACATACACAAAATAAATCTTTTCAAAAAATTGGTAAAAAGTTCCTCTGGAAAAAAAAATTGTAACAAACTATATAAATGGTCCCTGAAAGTATAGGGAACTTGGATTGACATGTAAAACATTGTTTCTAATTTAAATTTTTAAAATAAGAAAATGTTTAAAAGGCTGGAAGCCAAGTGAAGACATCAGTGAACATGAGGAGTTCAGCACTTCAGGGTTTCACCCACAAATTGTGCACTTGTTTCCATGTGACCGGCTTAGTACACCATGGCCAATTTATTCAGCATTGTTCTAGGATCTCTCCTGGGTTACTTTCTCACATAATACCAATCAGAGATTGCAGCATGAGCTGGGTCAACCTCACTATTAAATGCAGAATCTGCCTTCACTCATATTTAGCTTTCTCTTACAATAGTAACTGGAGGCTGGAAGCTTGCTGTTCACTTACTAGAAAAGTCAACAACATTACTAACCTGGTATGGAACTCCCTCTAAAATCCTGCATATGTGTTTCCAGCCCCTCACATGCCTTGGGCTTCATGTGGTGTAATATATTTTACTGTGTCCCTCTCTGCAATATACAACTGTAATGTCACCATCCTCTTCCTCTATTGCCCTTCCAGGTATTTTTAGTCAAAGAAAAACTGTCAATAACATGGAGGGCAGAAAGCACCAAGGATGCCAGCCAGGATAGGGGTACCCAGTGTCAGCAGCCAAGGGGGAAAATTCACAGGGACTGAATGAGTTTAGAGACTTGGAGGATTGTGAGCCTACAGAGTACAAGGAAGCTGGGAAAAATTGAAAGCACTGCTTGGTCCAGAAAAGCAGAATGCAAAATGCAGCTATTTCATGACTGAGAAGCTCCAAACTCAGCAGTGATGGAGAAAAACCCAGAGGTGACAGAAGACAGAAAATTAGATAGCTCAGTATCATGTTAGTTTGGAGGAGGAATGCTATTTAAAAAACACAAAGAATAGGAAAAGTGTAACAACGCTATGGTGGGAGAACAGCATTCACATTTGCTGCTTCATTACCTCTGCATGTACCCGGGCAGAGTAAATTTGGAAGCTTTCCAGAGAGGAGCATTGAGCACCAGAGACTGACAACTAGGTAAACAACAGGGAGTGTGAGGCATATGCAAGTGAGCAGGGATGGATATTTGGGATGTTCTTGTCACCAGCTGGCACGGTACTGAAATCAGTTCTAGTCAAGTGTAGCTAAGGAATGTTGTGACTTGGGTTGAAATCCAAATAACCTTGGGCCACATGCCCTGATTGTTGCAGTCAAGTACCAGCCAAGAAAGATTCTATTCCCTTTATCTGGAACACTCTCCCCCTTAAGCCTAGCTTGATGCTTGGGTGTCACCTACACAGAAAAACAAACAAACAAACAAACTTACTCTCTCTAACTCTCTAAATTACCTTTTTCCTCAACCTATATGAATCTGTCTCATTTTCCTGGTCTCACAGACCACTGTGAAACCCTTCTCATTGATGTTTTGTTTATTTAATGCCTGTCTCCTGCCAGGATGTAGGCCCCATAATATCAGAAGTCTCCTTTGCCAAATTCCCCAGTGCTATTTAGTCCAATGACTGCTCACTCTCAAGAAAAGAAGAAAATAAACTATTAAAATACAGTATGTACTTTCCTGAACACATGTATCACATGAACTTACTTAATACACAAAATAATCTAAATGTTTTAATTCTACTTTTTTAGTGTATATACCTATGTTTCTCCTATTTCTTTAGTTATTGTTTGTTTCTTGGAACAGAGCTTCTCTGGGTAGCCCTGGCTACCCTGGAACTCACTCTGTAGAACAAGCTGGCCTCGAACTCAGAGATCTGCCTCCCAAGCATTAAGGGTATGTGACACCATCTGGCTATGTTTCTTTAAAAAAAAATTGCCGGTTTGAAAAGGGAGATGGTAGCTTCACAATTTCACAACTTTAGGCTGGGGTCTTTGGTTCTGGAACCCATACTCTTAATCACTATGCTATTTATCATCTGTGGTAGTGTGCTAACAATAACCACGTAGTGGTTGAATGAACACATACTGATTGAATTACTGAATGGAAATGTGAATGAGTGAGTGAATAGGGATTTGAATTCAGAGCACCTGCCAAATTGAAACAAGCACCATGTTGTAGTCATTTCCGTTTTCCCTGCTCTGTTCGGGACAATCTCCAAGCTTTAGCCTTCAGTAAACACTCTTGAAGCCATCCACCTGCTTAGAAAATCCCCGTGCTGGCTACCTGTGCAATGCTGAAGAGAGTCTCCATGCCTTGGGCTGCCAGAAAGGCCTCCCTGCCAGACCGAAAGGTGACAATGTGCCTGAGACAGAGCAGGAACCCGTGGCGGATCAGCACATAGGTGTTGGTCACATCATGGCTGTGCCAGTCCTGGTGCAGCCTGAGCAAGCTGGTGACATAGCCTCTGTTCACTGCCCTGCGGCTGTTAGACTCTGGAGACAAAGGAAAAAAGGTCATGTCAATCACAGCTCCCCGGGACACAGTTGCCTGAGAATGTCACACATGGTACTTATAAGGGCAATAATAACTTTTCAGTATGTAAAACTGGCAGGTGTTATTTTAACAAAATGATCAAAAGCAACATTTCCAGCAATAGGACATGGGGTTATAACATGGCCCCCTTGTTATGATGACCTGAGAAAAACACAGCATTATTTCTATAGTATTCCTGCCAGAACACATGACCTTAATCCTAGCATTGGAAAAGTCAAGAAACTCATAGTGAGGTAAACGCTATAAGACACGTGACCTAGATGGCTCACAAATGTCAAGAGCATAAGAAGGAAGAAGATATAAAAAAGAAAAGACTTAGAATGGGGACAAAAAAGATAAGAATACATGACACCTAAGAATAGTATGTAATTATCATTCAAATAACGGGCCAAGAAAAAAATTCATCCCACTAGAAAAAGCATCAGTGAAGCTCAGGTTAAAATTTGAGGAAGGTTTTGTAGATCATTGTGTAGGGTGGTGTCAATGTTTATGCTATGAAGCTATTTTCCCTTGACTGAAACAGTCTGTCTCCTTCCTGGAGGGAGACTCAAAAGACAACTCACAAGATTCCCAAGACCCTTTCCCATGGTTATATAAGCAGGAAGATGCTGTAGTGATTGAGGAGACATTTTTCTGGAGCAGTTGCCTGCAAGTTCTGAGGGGTAGAGCTGTAATTTTCATGAGTCATTGCTCTCACTGCAAGGGTGGGCCCTTCCGTGACACAGCCATCTGAGTCACACATGTCCCTGTAACTAACCTTTAACCCATGCTCCTACAAAGTAACCGCATGGTTTCACTAAGCTAGATTTAAGCAGAATCTTTTCTTTGGTCTGTCATCAGTACCCTTTCTGTGATGAATATATGTTTATTCATGTCTCCACAGGGAAAGTCACATAACGCAATTGCCACCCAGAGACTGCTTGGCAGAGCATAGATAATGTTGAGGGAAGCTGTTGAATGGCTTCTGCTTTTGGCAGTAAGACATGCAGCTGAGACTGGTGTATATGAAGGTGGGGCTTCCACAGGGGCAGTCCCAGTGTAGCTACCTGTCCCCTGTGTAGTAAGGGACGGTGTGGTTCCTTGCTGTTGTGGATGCTGTGCGGATTGACAAAACACGTTACTGATGCTAAGTCATCTGAGGGCTGAGTGCCCTTGGGGAAAATCATAGGATGGCTGTCTTCCTCCAGGTGACAGGGAGTGGCTCATTTTGAGTCTAGCATGGGTTGGAAGATGTACCCAGGTGACTGCTAGAGAAGATACTTGAATACCTGAAAGTGGTTCATACCGAAAGGGCTCGGAGAGGGGTGGTGGGAGTGCCTGTGATAAGTGACAAGACTTACTACTGAACCTAAACTTTCTGACTGGAAAGAACTTTGCCCATGTGGGGCAGAGAGGGGCATAGATGCTCTCCTCAGCACCAGCAGGAAAGTGTAAAAGGCTGGGAGAAGACTGGGGTGTTGTGGTTTATTATAGCTGATGGGACACGAAAGAGAGTACATGTTAGATCTTGCTAACGAGCTCTTCCTGGGATCCCAACACATGGGATCCATGGTAAGGGCAAAGAGAGTGAGATCAGCCCACTCTTCAATACAGAGAAAGGGAGATCCTTGACTCTGTGTGCAGATGGAGGCTTTAATAATGGAGGCTGTCATAATCAGGGAACAGTCTATCTCAGAATTGCTGGAATTGGGCAAGCATTTTAAACAAGCGATGGAAGAGTCCCTCGCAACTCGGCTTGTGCAGTTGACAAACATGGCAGCAGAGAGGATCAGTGTAAGAACCTGTTCAAGTGGGGAAACTGAGCAATGCAAGTGCTCATCCCTCCTCAAGACAAGGCTTCATGCGAGGTGACAAAAGGGTCCCTGAGGGACGGGCTCATATAGTCCATTAGGGATACTTGACTATCACTCAGTGAAGTCCTTGTGAATATCAAAAATGGGGAGATAAGAGATAATTCCTTACTGAAGGAATTAGGTGGCAGGTTCTGTTCCATGCCCACCCAGTTCACTGGGCCAGACAAGTTGGTGTTCAGGGGAAAATTAAAAAAAAAAAAAAGAATTTAATTCATCGGGGAACTCAAGACTAGTTTGGAGCTCTAGCGATTCTACAGAGAGCTATGGAAGGCGCGCTCATGAGGCACAGGCCACAGATTTCACCTTGCATGGTGTTCCCTCCTCCTGGTTTCTTTCAGCAACCAGGTGTGACTGAGGAAGAAGCTATGGGTGCTGGCCTGGGGCCTGTCACACCCAGGGTGACAGCTTGCCAATTGCCCTCTAAATGCCCATCGATCACTGTTGCCGTCAGCCTCAGTAATGGGGAGAAGCTTCCCTTTTCTTTGCAAAAGACAGTGGGTACTTCAGAGACTCATAACCTGTTAAGCTGCTGTGAATAAGTGGCTGTTACTGTGACATAGTAGTTCAATGCATCCATAAGTGCACGAAAACAAGCAGACATCCACATCACCTCCTCCAAGGTTCAGAGAACACCTCTCTTCAAGGCTCAGGAAGCTCACAAGACTTACCAGATTGACAAGATGCTCATCTCCAGAGTTATGGAAACATTAAACAGTTGTGGAGCCAAGACTGCTGAGTAGAGAAACTGCCTGCAAGCTGGGACAGGGAGTGCCACCCATGCAGGTCTATGATCCATGCAGGGATCTGGTGTCACAGATGCCTGAGTTTCTTGTGTTCTTGTAAGTAACCTGTTATTCGAGCTCCTGTATGCAATGCCCCAGAATTAACTGGTTCCCCAAGATAGACTTTCAACAGAATCAGTGCTTTGGTCTGGCATTCCCTAGCTGAGAATAGACATTTGTTTGTAACTCCCCAGGAAAATCAACACAACTGTTTAATTTTTAGATTTTTGTCAAACAGAGGTTTTAAGAAGAAAATACCCTACTTTTTAGTTAATTCACTATTGAAAACTATGAACATCTTTAAGTTATTCTCAGAAATAAAGGAAATGCTGGAAGAGAAAGGGGAAGATAGGAAAGGAAAGAAAGAAAAGGGACAAAGGGGGAAAATGATGGAAAGATTTAGATGTATCTCTAAAGGCTGAGTGGAGTAAAAGATCAAGCTAAGTGCCTTATCTTGAAGGCTGTCACTTATAGGAGACATGGCATGTGTTTCCCCCATAGTAGAGAAGCCAGTTAATGGACATTCATGGGGGTCACATGTTTATTTAATATAGTTGCCATGACATCATCCAGTCACCCCAATATATGACATCACCTCTGGCCTAATAAATCTTCCCCTCTCCAGAGTGATTCCAATATGATGTAGTTGTTTGTCAGCTCATGGACTCTAAACAAGCTCTTCATTCATCTGTCAGCCCGATCTAATAGATAGCACCAAAGTTATGTTAGTTAGTTAGTTAGTTCCTCTCACTCCATACTCCTTTGAAGGGGTCAGTCCACAACCTCTATGGGCAAGCTCTTAAATGGACTATGACTTTTAGTGAAGCTGTGACCCCTTTACATTCTCTCTTCCTACCACACACTGACTCCCCACCACATCCAGATTCCTTTTTAGCACCTACAGGCATCTCACTTTTCTCCAGGTCTGAAACTAATAGCTGCTACTGTGACAACATGTGTTCAGTTCTGTTGTATCCTCTGATCAACACACCAAACAGGACCTCCCCTTGGTCAGCACTGTCCTTGTGAATGGCTGTCCTAGCTTATGGTTCCTCTATGTAGAAGGACTGCAAGACCAAACTAGAAAGAAATTACAGCAGAAGGTTGGGTTCAAACAAGAAAGGAACTCCTCACGTAAAGACTATCAAACACCAAGGTGGGCTAGAGGAGGAAGAGAGCAAGCTGCTCTGATGATGTTCAGGCCAAGGCTGAATGTCCACCATAAAGGGTTGTCCCATGGGGCTTCCCAACCATATCTGATAGAAGTTTAATAGAGTTCTGTGCTCTCTGTCTTCCACACAAACGTTTCTCTAGCTCAGCTCAGTTTTCCTGGCAAGCTCCGATGAGACTCTTATATAGTTCTGTCTACCAAGATGCCTTGTCAATTGTCTCTGAGGAAACATGGGGCCACAAACAGTCCAAGATACCTCTGTCAACAGTTAGTCCATGCTATTCTTCAGATTAACTTCCCTGGGCTCCAGGGTAAGTGAAGGAGTGTGGGACTGTGAGCCCAATCAAAGGATTGTAAGCCTTAGCATTCCTGCAAACCACATAAGGCATGGTGTGGAGCTCTACAGGCCTGCCTCTGTCACTCTGCCACAGATGTTCAAACCCTGCCCTTCTCTCGAGGCTACGTGGCTCCACTCATGCTAGCTTATGAGACAATAGGTGCTCCTAGCCAAGTGTGCATGAGAGAGCTCCCCTGAGCTGTAATCAGAGGAGCAACATTACAGCTTCAAGCATCATTTTTCCACAAGACCATGTAAGTGCACACGAGTATGAAAAACAACATGGAAATTCAATGCTGTATTCCATGGAGATTTTTCTCATAATATTAACAAACCTTTTATTTTGCTTGTGTATAATGTTTAAAGTCACAGGGCTTCACTTAGCACCCTTGAGATGTTTGAGGCATGTGAGGAGTTGACTTTATTTGGTTTTTCCTTTTGTAACATTTCATGCAGCCATGACTCTGAATTGAGAGTGATGAGACTTAAGCTCAGGGATGTTTGTGAAAGGGTTAAAGTTCTTCCAAAGCTTCCTTTAATGAATTGTTCCTTTGTGACAAAAATATTTCTTGCCTTGGATGATCTTGGCCACACTGTGCTAGAGAATCCTTTGCTGCCAAATAAGGTTCCAGTCTATCTGATACCTAATGTTTAAAAGAAAATTGGGAACTAACAAGGAGGTATTGAAGGAAAGTATTTCTTGGTGAAAAGTGCCAGAGATGGCAAATACGGGGCACAGGGCCCCTGTATGCAGTGAAAGGTTGTCTTTTATCTATTCTAAGGCAATGCAACTGATAATACATCATCCTAATGACCTTCATTCATTATTCATTTTGGGTAAGAATAAGTGGGTAATGGAGAAAAGGGTCTTTAATTGTCTGAGAGAAAAATCCCTTTTCAAACAGCAATGATTTTATTCACCGCTTGCCTGCTAATCCCCAACAAGCAGCCATGTTTACTAACATCTGAGGTACCTAAGCCCCCTTCTTTGCTGACCCTGCATCAGTCAACCTTTCTCTGAGAATAGTTTGGGAAGTTGTGCAAAAGTCAATACGTATCTAACACCGACAAGTGGAGAGTCATCAAACTTCGGAAGAGTGAAAGTGAAGAAGAGCCCAGGAATGGAATGAGGGTCACCAGGATCAGCAGCTCAGAGGAGGTCTTGGGAGATTTGAAAGAAAAACACCACTTCTCGGAGCAGAAAAATATTCAGGAGAAAATGTGAGATTCAAGACACAGCTCTGGGTGAGCTCAGAATCTGGGAGACTCTAAGCCCCCTAACCCTCTTCCAAGCAGACTAGCTCTTCTGTAGTCTAACTGTAGAAATGGCTTCTTCCTCAGATTGTTTTTAGAAAAACTGGTGCTTATTGTGTGTGTGTATACATGCATATATACACACATACATACATACATCACCATGCATGCACCTATGCATGTGCACATACACATCTCTGATGGGAGATGTCATTCTATGTTTTTCATACTGGGTAATAATAAAACACTGTTGGCCAATAGGAAAGGAAGATAGGAGGGACTAGGAGGAAATAGGAAGTAGTAAGGAGGGTCAGCATGGAGAGACCGGGGAGACCAGACGCCTGCCTCACTCCCCGGTAAGGAGACCCCCTGGAAATACATAGAAATGGGTTAATACTTAAGACAGAGCTAGCCTATAAGAAACAAGTAACTGGCCAACTACATAATATCAAATACAGAGTCTCTGTGTATTATTTGGGGCTGGCGCGGCAGCGGGACAAGACCAGGTGGCGGGCAGAAAAACATCTCAATCTCCTAGAAAGCTGAGATGAGGTACATAGATTGAAAGATGCTAGTAGGAAGTAAATAGGGAGGAAAATCCAAAATCTTTGTATCTTTTTGCCTCCTGGGTATCGCTGGCTTGGTTGGTCACTCCAGCTACAGCTGAAGATCTTTGGCCCATTTTCCACTGAGGAATCCCTGAACAGCTGAGACTTAATTCATTCTTTTTCTCACTCCACCTTTCTATAGTCTCCTCATCTCTCTGAGTTATGACCTCTTGGAGCTTCCCTTACTTTTAACTAATTCTCAGTCTGAAATGTGGTCCTACTGGCATCCTTACTTGGTGTCCTCATATTTACTCAAAGCATTAGAAATTGAAGTTCAAAGGTTTTGCTTTGGGAGAGGTACCCATTGTTGTAGAGTTTTTTGCACTTGGGGAAAAAGAAAAATATAAAGAGACCAGGAAGAATTATGCTAAGGTGTCAATGGCACTTAGCTACAAAAAGGGGTGACCCTGTTTGCCTCCTCATAGTCTTCCAACACTTTTACTCCGAATACTCTACAATACATTTAAATAATTAGGAGAGTGAGGGGGAGATAGTGTTGTGATTGGAGCTACAAACTAGCAGCCTGTAGACTTTTGGTGTGTTCCATGTTGTCAATGTTTACTCACAGGGCAAGCAGGCCTGCAGGTTACCATAGCAACCACCTTACCCTTTTGTCTTACCCCATCTCCTTTAAAAGTGAATTATCTCGCTAGCCCCTGGAGGCATTGGTGAGCAGAACCATCTTTACAAAGATATTTGTCTTCTAAACAGGGAAGCCTAAAGAATCTGGAGCTCCATGGCAGCTACTTGTGGGAACTTGTGGAATTCTAGATTAGCACATCTACAAGTCTTCTGCTGCTCTGCCTTCTTACTTAGCAAGGGTAATGGGAGTCATCTGTCATTGCTGTTCTTTATTACTATATCCCAGGATTGTCTCATTCTTTGGATGTAGAGTGAGGTCCTTCAGTAAAGGAGAAGTGAGACTCTGCAGCAGAGGACCACATGAGATTCTAACAGCTACATCCAGGAATGAGACACACAGGTCAGGTATGCCTCTAAAGTCATTTTGGCTATCCACAGGTACCCATCCCCACTCTGCTGGTCCTGATCCATATGCAGACCCCTCAGCTCTCTGCTAGCTGTCTACCCAGAGCCCTGAACAAGACTGAGCTCCACCACATTCTAGTTGTGCAAACTTGAGCCTGTTATTTCACACCTCCACCACTCTTAATTTGAGAAAATTAATTGAGATGATACCATAAAGCAAGCCATCTAATGCTGGACACACAATAACTGCTCAATACCTGCCATCTGTGAAAATCATCATCGCCAACATCATCAGCACTGTTTATGATTCTAACAGCCCCTCCGTTCTCATGTACATATGGGTGGGTATGTTCCTTTTGAAATCCCATTCAAGAACAGGAGCACTGGGGACACACAGCTTTTAGGTTGAACATTGACTATACTATTTCCTAGCTATGAAATCTTGATTGCATTATTGAGTATTATGCTTTGAATGAGTTTGCAGTTGCAATGTACCTCCTCCTGCCTCCCCTGCTAATTCACAAACAGCCTGTGTGGTCCAAGATAAACTCATAGATGTGAGCTCCTATCTATAAGATCAAGAACAAGGTAAGTCTTCCCAAAATACATTGACACAGTGTTAAAATTTCCATTCCAAAAAAAAGTGGGGCATAGAGAGCAGGAGCAGTGCCAACAGAAGGCCAATAATCACCACAGGGACTATGTGGCAGAGAAAGTCAGCTTACTGCAACAGACGGGAAGCAGAAGGATTCAGGGAGGGGCAGGTCATAACAGCCACCAAAGATGTGATCCTAGTAACTACTTCATCAAGCTAGGCCTCCCTTTCTAGAGTTTCCCAAAAATTCCAATACAACACTACCAGCTGGGCACCTAGGCTCCAACACTTTATTCTGTGAGGATATTTCATAGTCAAACCATAACAACTACTCCCTGGTGTAATGAGATATGTGTGTATAACAATAAATGCAAGGATTTGACACTTCTAGGAGAGAAATGACGCTCTGCTACATTGCATACTCTAACATGCTCTCTTGGGAAATTCCTGCCTGTAAAGATCAAAGAGCTCTATGCTTTGTTCAGAAACATCCTAAATGTCCATTTTCTGAGCACATGTAAGCTCTTCCTTCACAGGAAATAAAAGCCATGGCAGACAATCACTTAGTAAGGCTCATCAAATTCCACTCTACCTTCCGAGGTCTTATTGCAAGCCTTCTCCTCACTGTCTACCAACCAGGAGCAATCACATCAGTTCCAATCAGGACTTCACACTGAAACTTGCACTTTGACCCACAGCACCCAAGCCCCACAACATCCCACCTGGAACTCCCAGTACTAAGATATGATGAGGCTTAAGATAAAGATGCCCCTACCCTACCTACTGTATGTGCTGTGTGTACCTTTACCATAGATTGTTTTGGTGATTTTTCTCAGTGTGACAATTTAGACAATATTTCTGGACAAAATAGCCTTTCCCAAGGCTTTCAAATCACATTATAAGACAATGAGCTGCCTGCTTCCCCACTATAATATCAGATACACAGGGAACTACTTGTTTGCTGGATGTTTCCTATGTGCTGAGCATAAGCTAATCATTTCATATGGATCATCTCACTTGTCTTATGGAAGTGCTGTAGGCTAAGCATTATGTTTCTCCCTTCACAAATGAACATGCAGAATCTGAGAGATGCTGAAAGGCTTACTGAAGTTCACTAAGCTTATACAGGGCATCTCTAGGTTTCTAATGGAATCTGCCAGCTGATTGGAGAGCTGATGTCCTGTGCTGTCTCCAAATCCTTGACGCCCCAATTAGCATCCAATTTTGCATCCAGTACAAACATATACTTCTTCTCAGTACAACTAGATTCATGTATGCTTCTGGAAGGGTACTGGAAAAAAAAAAAGCCTAAAGGTCTCAGATGAAGTGGGTTTCTCTCCCCATCTTCATTCTGCCTGTTTCCTCTCAGTTCTAGTGAGATGCAAATCCCAGGTTTATAGTTGCAAATAAGTAGCCAACAATTATTCATGTCATTCAAGGCAATGTCTGGACAGGGGTGGGGGGGTTTTCTTCCCAATATCCAAACAGAAACTGAGACCAGGCCAGAAGTCAGGTTCAGAATGTAACCAAAGGGCAATGATTTGAGGAGAGGCATAAGTACTCACTCACTCACTCTGTAGTTGCAGCAGAGGCTTGGCTCCCATGTAGAGAAGAAACAGCCTGAGATGCAGGCTGAAACATAACTAAACACCATCAGGAGTAAAAATCACACTTGATTATTTGTTGCTTAAACAACAGCAATAATGTTGAATGTATTTACTGGTGCCTCTTTCTCTTTGTCATGTAGATACATCTCAGAAAACTTGCTTATAGGGTGAGTTATTCATTTCAAGCAAATCCTGCTTTCCTATCACATACCTTTGTAAAATTAAGGACACTTTCTCTTATCTCCAGGAATAGTGGCTCAGATGGGGAAGTGGCCACCCACAGGATTTTTTCACATGGTTTTGAATCTGAATGTTTCTCTTCTACACCTCAGTAGCTTCTTCCTGTGACATAGTTCAAACCAGAGGAAGATTTCCCCTCAGATAAGCCTTGAAGTTTGTATCTGCTTCACCCTGCAGAATGGAAGTTATGCCATTCCTCCTGTCCTCTGTTCCCACTGCCCAGTACAGGACACTAGGCAGCCACGGTACACTCCTGAGAAAAGGTGCCCAAGGACATGCCATTCCTCCTTCCTCTGTGCTCACTTCCTGGTGCAAGATGCTTGGCAGCCGTGTTATACTTCATGAGAGAAAGGCTACTAGAAAAATGATCCTCTGATTCCATCCCATAGTCCACATCACATATAACAAGCAAATCGATATTCTCAGGCCATAATTTATTTGTGTATGTGTGTGTATGTCTGTGTGTGTGTCTGTGTGTCTGTGTCTGTGTGTGGTGCTGAGGTTTGAACCTAAGGTAGGCTCACCTGTACCACTAAGTTGTGATTCAATCTTTGTTTTGTTTTGTTTTGCTTTTGTTGTTGTTGTTGTTTTGGTTTGGGTTTTGTTTGTTTGTTTTGTTTTTGAACAGGGTCTCACTAATTGCCAGGCTTTGAACTTACTCACTTCCTACAGCCTCTTGAGTAGCTAATATGACAGGCCCATGGGCCTGGCTTACACTTTTATCAATTCTAAAACATATCTTCCATGTTTTTGCAAATGGTAAGATGTTACCAATAAGGTGTCTATTGCAGTTGGCAGCATTTTTTCCCACTCTTAGTAGTATGTGTATATTGATGAACCTTTCAGTTGGTGCAAGAAAATATGATCATATTGTCATATTAATACTTTTAAAAATAGATAAAATCAATTGAGTCTCAATTGCTACAATGGGCAGCAACCTGAATGGCTTACTTTCCATGCACAAATAAACAGATCTTTTCCCTCCAAACCAATCCTGCCACTGCTGCTTTAGGCAATAAAGCAGAAACTAAAACCATGCTCGCACACCTAGGTTGCTGTATTAATTCACTTGACAAACATTTATTTAGCATTGATAATATGCCAATATGATCCAGGCACTATTGCTGCCGCTGGGAACACTGCTAAAACAAAATGAACTTTCAGATCTCACGAGGCATGCATGTGTGCGAAGGCAGTGGAGAGATGCAGGTGCCAACGTACACAGAACTTCAGGAAGTGGCAAGTGGAAACTCAAGACTGATTTCCAAGGACTGAGTGGGGAAGCTATATTAGACTAATGTGGCCAGGGATGACTTTGCAGATGGGTCATCTGAGCCGAGACCCACATTGTAAGAAAGAGTTATAAGGCAGAATCTATAACAAGAACATTCTTGAAATCTTGAGAGCACAGCAAATGGAAGTTGTCAAAACTCAGTGAGTAAAAATAACAAAAATGAGGGAAGTTAAAGCCAGGGGCCAAAGTGAATGGAGAAGTTACAGGTACACACACACACTTTGAGAGCCATTGCAGAGAGAAGCTACACATGTGTACACACTTTGAACATTTGGCAGAGAGGAGAAGCTACAGGTGCACACACACTTTGACACACAAGGCAGAGGTACACAGAGGTGAAAGAAGACGCCAGGCCCTTCTTCATTATTATTGTCTCTGACATTTCTGAAAAAGAGCTCTGACGAATGAGTAGCTTTGCCTTGAAACCTCAGGGACATTCCCATCAATCCACTGTGTTGTTTTGAGCTTATTCTTTCAGTGGGTGAGAAAGTGCTCACCAAGCCCCAGGAATAACTGTTGCCCTGCTGAGGCCCCATGAGAAACCCTGTCCCTCACATCACTTGGCTGCTTCCAGTGCATCAGAGGATGACACCGGAAGAAGGAAGTCAGAATTCACACCTGGAAGGAGGGAAATGGAACCTTCTACCATAGGCACTGTCTGCCAGTTGATACAGTAGGCACCTGTGTGCTGTGGCCCCTTCTGCTTCGAGCCACAATGCAGTTGAGTACACCATGGACTTCAAGAAAGCAAATAGCATGCTTTTATAGACATAATGTAATTCAACCCATGTTTCAAGGAACCTCCAGACTCTAGAACATGAGGAGGAGCACAGAGCACATGCATCTAGCCTTCTGCCTACAGCCTTGTCATCCAATAGCACATCACTATGAGGTTCCACTTTCTGCGTGCTTCTTTGAACTCAGGTCCAGTTGCTATCAACATTTCCATTATCTCTCCTATCACCTGGACTATACCAGCAATGACCTCTTCCAAAACCCCTATGTCTCCCTTCTCCTTTCCTGCACAGCCCATCTTACAAAAGCATAACATGGAAACTTTACACACACGCACACACACACACACACACACACACACGTGTGCAAAGAGAGAGAGCACATGCACATGCGAAAGTTGACAATAATGGCTCTAAGAAGTGTAAAAGGATCCAGTAGAGATCTGGGGTTATGGACAAGAGGTTAGGAAGAGGTTGCGTGGCATCTCTAACCCTCACTCTCAGCCCATTGATATACACATCTCTGCCAAAATCTCATTCAAAATCACTTACTTTTTTTTTAAACTTTATTTAAAAACTTCTAGAATGAAATGATTGGGTATATTTTATTCCCAGCATGCCCACTGCATATTATATGGTTATGAGGAGAGTGGTCAACCTCTCTGAGCCTGAAAAGGACAAGACTTTCTCACCTCCCATTGTGGACATCTGGAGCTAGATATTACTTATTATATGATTGACCCTAAGCACTGTAGGATGTTAGTAGCAAAGTGGTCTCTATTCCATGGCTTCCAGGAGCAACCAACCCTCCCACAGATATGATAGTCACAATGTCCTCAGCCTCAATAAATGTTCGTTCCTTCAGGGGCAAAATCAATCACACTGAAAGTCACTGTCATGGAACTGTTAAATATTTACCTGTCATACAGGACTGTTTCGAGCATTAAATGAGGTAATATATGAAAAGATGCTTTGTCATCTGCTACTTCTAGAATCAGTAAGAAACAGCTGATGTGCATCTTAACACAAATAAATAATCATACAGCCAATCCTGAATGTGGTGACTAAGCAGTCATGTGCCGCTAGAGCCGTGCAATGTTTATCTTTTTGTCTATTCCTTTAAATCTTTGTGAGACTTTATCTTTGTCAACCCTCAGCTAGCCATCAATTATGCCAGAATGATACAAGTTCTAAAAATCTAATGGGTTTACTACTCCACGGCCCCAGGTGTTAACTCCTGAGTACCCAAAATGAAAACAATGTAAGTGCATACAGATGGGGACCAGATTTGCATGTATTAGTGTGTTTACTTATTCCTATGCTTACTCAAATAGCTTGCTCCGAATGTCCACTGTAGAAAATGCATTAGGGTTAATGGTGTAAGAAATAAGGATTAATGGAATACAGTCCCCAGGGCTGAGGCTCACTCAATCTAAAGTAGGGGTCAGTACACTGCCCACAGCCTATTTTTATAAAGTTTTATGGGGACATAGTCATAGCCATTCCTTTATGTGCTTCCTATAGCTGTGTCTGCCCTCTCAGGGCAAAGAGAAATAGCTATAACAGAAAACTGTGTGGTCCACAAACTCTAAACTATTTTTATGTTAGTTCCTGCACAGAAAAGGCTTCTAAAGGGAAGCTGAACACTAAAAACAACAGATGCCATTCAATGCAGGGGACAAACCTTAGGAGACTAATTTAAATTTGAGCAAGCCCTATCCCTATGTAGCATCGACTCTTGGAACCTCTGGTAGCAGGAGTAATAAACTAACATTGACTTTTACCAAAGTTTACTAAAAATCCAATGCCCTATTCCCATTCCTGTTACCTCACTTATTTCTATGCTAGCCATTATTTTTAAAGGGGATGGACCTGCCTACCTTGATAACTGTGTCTCCATGGATGCAACAATTTGACCCCACAGTATCATAAGAGCAGAACATCATGACTACTATGTAAACACTCTTCTTCACCATAGTCTGCCCTTAGGGAGGTTGTGTTATGCAATTATATCAAACTGATGCACCCTTCATCCATGACTTGGAAACTTGGACACTTTTACAGTCTTTTCAAAAGAAAACTATGGCCCAAACTTGCAGGTAAATGCTACAATAGGGGGAAACCCCTGGAGACAGAGGTAGTAAAAGATAGCATCATTCCTTTGTGTAAGAACTGAACATAGTTAACAACTGCACAGCATTAATAACTTGTAGCCAAGTTTTGTGTAAACCAGGAGCATTGTCATCACCCCCATCCTCAGTTCTGTTAAGATCCAGGATAGTCACCTCTGAAGAGTTTGACCATCACAGGAACAGGCTCTAGTATAACCCCACTGTCCTTAATGTCTCGGGTTCTGTCCAATTACTTAATTAGGCCCATTAGTCCTAAGACACTCCAAAACAACTGAATGGGGGCTTGATAACAAATACAAGACTATGACTTTTCCTGGGTCAAATTTCACTAGGCCTATTTATTTTTTATGACCACTGCTTAGACAAGTGTGCCACACTTTTCTGGCCTCCCACAGGAAGCATCATGTCACTCCACCTTTAAGCTGTAACCCAAACAACAGGTCAAGCCTTCAAAGACTCCACACAGACATTCATTCAGAAGTTTTCAATGCTGATTTCTTCCAGATCCCCAGAAACTTCCTTGGCAGCTTCTCAGTCTATCAGGAGTCAGGAAGCAATGGAAAAGCCATGTTGTTTTTAACTGGGATCTCCAACTGTGCTCCCATTGTGTGTGTCTGTGGGCATGTGTCATTTACACCTAGGCTTTGATGATAAAAAAAGAGAAGATTCAATTCCAAAAAAGCTTCAACACCCCCTACACACACACATACCGCAACCCTCCACTTATGGAAAACCAACCTGAACTCAAGTGCAATAGCAAAGGCCAAGTTAGTTTGCATAGCCAATCTATAGCTGAAGCCAGGGTCCCATGTACCTGGCTCCAGCTGATGGCTAGCAGAAATAGGAAGACAAGGTGCTTTGGAAGCAGTCACACTGAGGTAGAACTTTGCTTTCCTTATGTTATTTGTGGGGTCTCAGCAAGTCTTTCTTTTCAGCTAGCTACAACTTCCTAGCACATAAAACAGGCATAGTAATATGATTACTCTATAAATGAGGACAAAGAATTCAATGACAGGTGAGCAAAGTGTCCAGCAAGTGTTATTAATCACCATCGCCATCACTACTTTCTGTGGGTGTTCTGGTATATAGTCGCTCTTTCTAACCTCTCCCATCCCACAGAGGGCTTGCAATACAGAGGGCTTGCAAGAGCAGTTCATTAAAATGTCACCAAATGGGAGCAGAGACTGCTGTCCTTCCAGACTGATCTAGGTCCTTTGCAAGCTGTCACAGTGTTCTAGGAAACTGGCGACCCTAACCTCTAACGTTGCTGCTGTCAAGCAGAGACAGCCTGCAAAAAGCTACTCAGACTCCCCTGCCCTCGCTCAATCCTGCTCAGTCATGCTAACACCACTAGGATGGCAACAAATTCCATCCACTGTTCTAACCCCAGGCTCCACTCACCCTGCCTCCTCCCACCTCCCTTAAATAATGGCTGCGCAAATGCCTCTGAGACCATCTTCAGCTAATTTCCTTCAAGACATGCAAGCTGCTAACGCTGGGAAGCGCAGATAGTGTGCACTAGCAAATATGGCCAAAATTAGATTAAAATAACCTCCTGATAAACAAATTACACACCAAAAATAAATATTGTACCAGTAAAGATGGCGATAACTGGAAGAACAGCCCCACCACATGGCAGGAAGAGGAACTACAGGAGCCGCTGTCTGCAACATAACCCACACAAAACCGGTAGAGTCAGACTTGGGGTGGGGGCGGGGCAAAGAGACAACCGGGATGGTTGCAACTTTTAACTTTAACTTTTACAAAATACTTTATGTACTTATGCAAAATACGTATTTGTCAGAGAAGGGTGGACTTTGAGCCAAGAAAATAAAGAGAAATATGCCAAATTGAATGCAGCATGATGTAATGGGAGCCTGCAATACTCCCAGTTCCTGCTCTCGTGCTCCAGCATCTCATGCCATCATTCATCAGCCCTGCCTGATGTTCACCCTCAAAGCAGCAGACATGGGCTCCTCACAAACACAAGTGTCGTGGCATCCTTCACTGGGCCCCATTCAAATGTTATGTGGAGTGTACCATGAAATTTCTGACTTAAGTAACACATGATTTTCCAAAATAGCCCCCCCCCCCCCGGTACTGGGAAATATTTACATAGGTTCCTTTCCGCATCTGGTTGTACCTTCTTGGATTAAGTGCCTAGCCTCTTGAATATCTTCCTGGTGCAGCATTGGGCTTAGCTTACTATCAGGTGAACCCTGAAGTCTGCTAGCTGAATATATTTCTTAAGCCTTCCAAGTTACCCCACTTGTAAGATGGGGATGGCAAAAGCTCCTCTACAGGTTAAATATATCCACAATGTCTGGCATTGTAAGAACACAAAAAATGGTGGATATAATGTAATTGTTCTTATTTTAAACCAACACCTTGACAGATGCAGCTTACTATGCTGCTAATTGCAGCAGCTCATGCCTGTGTGACAATATCTGAGGGAGATTTTTGGCTCATCAGTGAAGTATATTTATTGCATGCTTCCCCAGAAGCCATAGGAGAGATAGTAGGTTTATGAACATACCACAATCACTAAGGCACATTGAAAACAAATTCTGGGAAACTGGACTCCTCCTTCCTTGTTCAATATTAATAATGACCAGGGCCTCTGGTGTGGCCCCATATGAGGTAGAAGGATGTAGTAATAAGCCAAACTTCCATGGGCATGCTCCAAGAAGAAAATAGACATGTTTATCTGCAAAAGTACATGATCATTAATTGCACTCCATGGCTAGTTCCATTCTGTGTAAAGCAGTGGCTCTCAACCTGTGGGTCATGATATTGGCTATCCTGAATATCAGCTATTTACATTATGATTCATAACAGTTGCAAAAATTACAGTTATAAAGTAGCAATGGAAATAATGTTATGGTTGGGTGTCACCATAGCATAAAGAACTGTGTTAAAGGGTCAAAGCTTTAGGAAGGCCGAAAACCACTTTACACTGTAACAGATTAAGTGGATGGTACTCAGGCATCACCGACAGAGGCTCTTGTGCCAAGATCTAAGAAGAGCCCTGTGCACTGGCTATGCAGGACTCACCGCTTCTGCCTTCTCCTCAGTTTTCCTCTATGGAAATGTGAGGGACAAATAAAATCAATATGAGCCAGGTGTCTGGGTCATATATTTCTAACAGTGTCCCTTAATTACCTTGCAGGGGATCCATGAGAACTAGATTGACATGGTTAAGCTCTGTACTCAGCAAAGTATGATGGGCCATACCTGTTGCCTCAACACTAAGAGGCTGAGGTCAGAAGATCATGAGTTCAAGTTTAGCCTAGATACACAGTAAGTTCTAGGCCAGCCTACTCTGGCCTACACTAGAGTGAGACTATGTTTCAAATGGGGGGGTGCGTGGGAAAGCGATTTCACTCAGCCATTCCACCATGTGTCACATTTCACATCATACTGTGCATGGTAAATATAGGCATTGCTATAAATTAATCAAAAATAAATAAACTGGTCTGGGAAGGTAGGTCAGTTGATTGGTAAAGCACTTATTGTGTAGGCATGAGGACCTAAATCCAATTCAATCCCCAGAAGCTACACAAAAATACCAGGTATGGTCATGAACCATGCTTTTAATTCCAGTACTGGGAAGGCAGAGACAAACAGGTCCCTGGGGTTCACTGGCCAGCTACTTCACCTACTTGGAAGCTTCAGATTGAGTAAGAGACCTTTTCAAAAAGCAAGATGGAAAGTAACTAAGGAACAGCTTCTTAAGTTGATCTCTAGCACCCATGTACATGTGAACTCACACAAGTGTATCTGTATGTGCACACACACACACACACACACACACACACAGAGCGAGAGTGGAAAATAAAAGACAAATGTTTGAAGGGCTACAAGGAAAACTCAAAGTTTTACAGCTGTGACAGTCTGACCATCTTTAGTTTCATTAGGAAACTGTCATGAGGAAGCATGATGTCTGGGAAGTCTGGAGTAGCAGGCTTGTCAAGACAGGGCCAAGCACTGGGTAGGGAAAGTCACAGTCTATGTGGAAGGATGGGATAAGCACATTAGTGCAGTGAAGGCTATACCAACCTGTTGGTATTTGTCTATGGCCACCAGACCAAGGGGAGCACAAAGTCAACCATCTTCAAACACATCCATTCTGAAGAGATGCCAGCACGCCTAGCATCTTTGGCAAATCTTGAAATTGGTCTATCTTGGAAACTTTGCAGTAGAGCAATCATCTGGTCACTGTGTCCTATAGTATCTGCACTGCTGATACTACACCAGGCTACACCAGGTGTTCATTCGGGGCATGAGGCTGTCCAGCCATGCTAGGCCTCAGGGTGTTCAAAGGTTTGCCCTTCCTTCCTATTCTCTGCAGGAACACTGCTGCAGGCTGTCCCCAGACAGACAGAACATTAACTAGGAAGGGCTGTGAGAAGTCTCATCTTCCTGCCAAACTTTCCATTAGCTCTCTTGTATACTCCCCTCCCTCCTTTTCTCTGTGTTCCTTTCTCTGCTAACTTCTCTCAGCTTCCTCCCACTCTCTAGCTTCTGCAAACTTCCAGAGTCTTCTAAATGCTAATTCCTAAGTAGGAGAGCAATATGAAGGAGTCTCCTCGTTTCCTTAGTAAGATTTAGGGCCTGAACCAGACAGAAGGTGTTTCCTTGTTGCAAGATTATGACCTTTAAATCTGGGCAGCAAGGTTAATGCCAAGACATTATTAGAAGATTCATCCCTGGGGCCAGCACAAATCAACTCTAATCCCATCGCTGCCCCTCATTCAAGGGCTGCTTCCAGGGTCACAATTTTTCATAAATACATTCATGGTTAATGCATGTGGAAAGGAGGTTAAGAAACAAAAAGGAAGAGGGAGGGGCTGCGGGGACAATGATACCAAGAGAGGGCTAGGAAAGTGAGGGAGAAGGGCAGCGAGAGAAGTGGGAGAAACAAAAGCTCAGTGGAGGGAGGGCAAAAGAGGGTGAGAGAGAGAGAGAGAGAGAGAGAGAGAGAGAGAGAGAGAGAGGGAGAGCGAGAAAGAGGGAGAGGGAGAGGGAGAGGGAGAGAGCACAAGATGCTGTTTGGCTTGTTAGAGAAAAACAACACAAGCAATTGAAGCAGTGCGATTTCTTAATCAAGGCTTTATTAAATTTTGATAATAAAAAGCTAAGTGCTTTTGGATAGAATAAAATACAAAAAGGCAAGTTCTTGGTGCAGGATCATTCGGTGGAGAATTTGTGCATGTGTGAGCACAGAAAGGAACTGATTGGAGGAACGATGTGGAATTTAGATCAGACCATTCTAATCTAAAAGACAGAAACAAATGGACTCTTGAATACACAATATTTTTTTTTTCGTTTATAGTGTCAAATGGCTGAGATGATTTGGCAAGGGGCCTGATTTCTGAGCAAAATTTGCCTGCCCAGGAATTGAAAGAGATGTGAAATACCTTTTGCTTCATTTCTCTTCCATGTATCCTATTCTTGTTTTCCCTGAAGCCTCTGTTCAATAAGGGAGAGAGAGCCAAAGAAATCTGGTAAACTCTCCCTAATGTGATGGGCAAGCCCCATACCTCCTGAAACTCTGAGTCCTGGTTTTCTGCCACTAGTGCGGATCTACTCCAGACATCCACAAATAAATAGGGTCCTGGTGACCTCAGATTCCCAAGTCTGTCCTAGTATTGACTGTCATAGGAATACTGACTACCCCCAAATAGTAAATATTTTCATCTAGTTTTATTTAGACAGGACAATGTCCTCTGTTTGTAATGCAGTTACTGAAATCTACTACAACTGCTAACTTTTACAGTCACTTATGAGTAAACATCAATGCCAGAAGACCCATCACCTAAAAGAAGTATGTCTTTTATAGATTAAAGTTTGACTATCATTCCATGAGAGCTGTGCCACATGCAGTTTGAATTTTAGACAGAATCCAACTTCCTACATTTAAGTTCAGGTGATAGGAACTCACTCTGCAATTCAAGTTAAAAGGAAATCCATGCTGAGGCTTGGCAACACATGACATGTAGACATCATAAAGTGACTAGAACCTTCCATGATACTCAAAATGCATAATGTTGTGGACCTCCAGCCCACCTGATTGGTGTCATCTACATCCAGATGTGTGATGCCATGTATACATCAGTTAGGCTAATAGTCAATGATGGAAACTGTTTGGTAATCTGTTATTGCTCTTCAAGCCCAGGGTTCAACTTTTCCATCAAAATGCAGCCTTCTTTAGTGCTGAGCTCATATATAATCTCAGAACCCTTCTACCTACACACTAGAATTGCCACTTGTGATAAAACCTACCTGACCTCTTCCAAAAGTTTCCAGATCTTCCCCAGAAGGTTTCTCTCCAAGTAATTTGTGAACATTCATAACAATGGTCTCCCTTCTGGGTTCTTACTGCTTATGGATGCATATGAATGGTGCTTGATGTTCGGGAATCTTAGATCAATTATGAATGATGAAAATGTTTATGAAATGCCAAGAAAGGCATCTAAAGAAGGACTCTTTGAAATTTTGGGTACATTTCAGCTCATGGATATACCCAAATAGTTATTGGTGGTTCTCAAAAAAGAAGCAGGGTGGTGTAGGTTGTTACATCTAAACACAATGCTAAGTGCTATTGCATAGAGATCAGGGGAGTCACTGAATAGTCTATAATGCATAGAACAGATCCTGACAAGAAAGAAATATTGAATCCAAAATGCCAATGGTGCTCAGGTTGAGAGTCTGATATGGATGAATGCCTCGTAGTTAGTATAAGAAAGAATATTAGAGAGCTTCTGGTGCAACTGTGCCATGGTATGAATAACCAAAGACCCAAGCAAAGACTCATATGGACAGTTCAGCAGAATTAGCAGATAACTCCATGTATCTTCCTAATGGGACAGGAAAGCCTGCTTTGTATGTGGAAGACAGCAAGCTTTCAGTCCCCTAACAGTCTATTAGTAAAGTAAATAGAGATTAGAACTACAAATGTTAAGATCATTGGTTCTAGGCATAGATTGTTAGATTTAGGTTATAAAGAGCAATCTCACTATTTCGTGTGGGTAAATATCACAAATCATTCAATTAATTGTAACCAACAAATATGTACTTTCAGTTTTGTTGTGCTGCTACAAGAAACACATGGATGAATATAGATGATCCCTGTCCCTTAAAAGCTTTTGCTGAGAGACAAGGACAAAAACAACTTCAGGACAGTGAAGTCAGTGCTGAGGCAGGAGAGCCTATGGGAACACGGAAACAGTGCCTAATCAAGTTATGGAAGGAAGGCTCTTCAGAGAATAAGAGTTAGAGCCAACCTCTTAAACAGTGGTTTCAGACTATGGATTGTGACCCTTTTGGGAATCAAATGATCCTTTCACAGGGGTTGCCTAAGACCATTTAAAAACACAGATTTTTGCATTACAATTCATAGCAGTAGCAAAATTACAGTTATAAAGTAACAACAAAAATAATTGTATGGTTGGGGTTTGCCACAACTGAGGAACTGTATTAAAGGGTCACAGCATTAGGAAGGTTGAGAATCACTGCTCTAAAAGAAGAATATAAGTTAGAAAGCCCTGTACCTCTGAGGCTCTCTTAAACACAGCCAGTGTGCAGAAAACCTAGGCACAGTGTATAACTGAGTCCATTCATATTTAAACATACTATGTTCTTTTCCCAGCCCAAGACACCATGATCTCTAAAGGTCAGGATCATGAGACTAATTTCAGATTTTTCACGGATAAACATTATGAAAGGTGTACATTATGACACGGTTCCTAACTTCAAGCTTAAGGGATAAATGGGTGTGTATGTTAGAGGTAAGGATAGCTCTCAGGACTCTCTTCCCAGGATGCATTAAGTTTTCCATTGCCAAAGCTAGACTGGGAGGACTCAGGAGAAACCTATTGTCTGGAAGCACTGTATTCATTGATTAGCCCAATGGGCCTTTGCATCTCTCACTCAACTGCATCAAACAACAAGCATTAGAGTGGAAAACGATACCACATGACATAATGAGAATCAAGACGCTAAACCTGTAATAATTCCACTCTGAAGAAGCAATGCTCCTCGCTAGAAGCCACAAGTAACATCTTTCCACCTTAGGAACTCCACGGACTCCCTCTCTCCCCTTCCCAGTCTGCTCTCATGCCTTCAGTCTATCCCATGTTTTAAAGCTGTGTTTGTGGGCAGACTTGGATAGAGTATGAAGCTCCAATCAACCAAATGAATTCAAGATTCATTTTTCTCTTCAGTCTATAAAAGGAACCATCATATGTTTGGCTTTTTCTCCAGGCTTCTGGTTGCCAGAGATGTATGGTTGGTGGAGAAAGAGTGGTTTGTATTTATTTATTTATTTATAAGTTTTATTAAAGTTTACCTATTACCCACAGGCCTCAGGCTCCCTATAGAGAAACAAATATCACCATTGAAGAAGTTGGTTTCTAAGGTGCCAAATTAAAACAGATGAAGCGATAAGGAAGGGTGGAATAAAAACATTAAGCCAAGATTTCACTCCCAAGTGCATCATACCACCTATTATATTGCACACGTGAAATTGACTCCCAATGTAATTAGACTAAGGCTATGAGGCAAAAAAAAATCTTCACAATAATTCAAACCCTTCAAGCTATTCTTTTGCAATCACTCATATAGCTGAGGAAAGAAATAACTTTTTAATAAAAAAGAAAAAAACTTAGCAATATCTACATTGTCCAAGTAATTCCCAACACCCTACCTGCCCAAGCACATAGAGTCATGAGCTAAGTTAAAAACCAAATGCAAAAAACTACTACCTACCCAGTCATAGCCTTTCTTCCACTGGACAGCCCCACAGGCTGGGATTTATTCTAGTAATGCTTAAGGGCTGCTTTCTATGTCAGAAGGAATTGAAGAGTCCCCAGGGCTGCAACAGACAACTTACTTCCTTGTAGGGAAGGCTGTCTTTGCCTTAGCTATCTTTCTTGCTGCTGTGATAAAATACTCTAACAAAATCAACTCAAGGGAGAAAAGGTTTATCTTGGCCCAGAGTTCAAGGTACAGTTCATTATAGCAGAGAAATCAAGGCGCCTGAAGCTTGAAGCAGCTGGCCATTTGCACCCATAGCCAAGAAGCAAAGAGCAATAAATGATCTCTACCAGTAAATGGTTGTACCCATATTGGCCAGATTTCCCTTCCTCAATTAATTAAGTCATGATAATCCCTCAGAGGCAGGCTAAGAGACAGTTCTCTCAGGTAACACTAGAGATGGTCAACTTGACAATCAACACTAATGGTCATATATTATAAGTGGACATGTCCACGTGGAGATATAGTCACTCTCTTTTCTACAGCCATCAGATTCTCTTCTTTCTCCATTAGATTCAGGACACAGCTCTCTATTTCTTCATAGGTCAGAAAGGAGCAATGGAACAAACGCAAAGAGGTAACCCCCCTTTTAAAGGGATGCTTACTGGATTTCAGCAATGCTGCAAGAACTTCAGTGGCTGACCTGGGGAGAAAAAAGGAAAAGTGAAAAGTCAATGTTCAGTGGTCTTTTGTTGTTGTTGTTGTTGTTGTTGTTGTTGTTGTTGTTAGCCCACAGACCCCATTGGCAGCATGTTCATGGCTGCCACCTATCAGACTCATTATTAACCATGTATAAGGCATGCTATTGACCTCTGCTGACCATTAAAGAAGCATAAATGTAGAAATCACATTAAATGAGGTGTCTATCTTCCAAATCGGTCTCAGGGGTCTCTGCTGCTGCTGAAAATATCCTTCTCTCCCCTCTGTTGCTTCACACCTTCCACCAACTTCATTGCACAGCATTCTTCTTTTAAACTGATGCTCATACCAGCCAGTGTGCCTGTCAGTTTCTTGATTTGTACCTGAAAACATGTGGAGACTCTGGAGGATGACTGAGAGGGAGAGGGTGAGGAGGCACACTGAACATTAGCAGTTCAGTGCAAACTTCCTGAACCACCCATGCCTCTCGGGATGCACTGGAAAATGTGCATCTATTGGGAAGAGAAGCTGTTTTCTTAGGATGGAAGACTGTTGCTTGAGATTTTCCTCTAACCACATTACTTGTGCCCACAGAAAAATCTACAACGTTTGCAGCAAAAAGCAGAGGAAAATAAAAACATCTCTTGTTCCATGTCTTAGTGACTTTTCAGTTGGTTCCTGAAATCTAAGAATACACAAAGCTGTCCCACTACTAGCTTTTGAATACATCCTCCACAGCTTCCTTTCCTGGGAACTTAATTCATTCATGCATCCATGGTATTTTGATGTGAAGCTATGGAAGACTGATTAAACTTACATGAGTTGATGAGGGTAAGGTCCCAGGATGGCATTTGTGGTTTGATTAGTCTTGCTACTCAGTATGTGGGTCTCTGCCTACAACCTCACATTTGCTGAGACCCAAAGAGAAATGTAGAATCTCCAGTCAACTCTTGATCTCTTGAATTATAATCCCATCATAACAAAGCCTCATGCACACCTTGAAGAGTATTAATAATGGGTTTAGAGAATGCATCAATTTGGTCCCTATCCACCTGGCTGGTGGTCCAGTAGCACAGATACTGGGACATTCTCAAACCTTTCCTGCCTTCAGGCTCACATACTTCCCTTCTCTTCTAATATGGTTTGGAGAGGTTAATTTGGCTGCTCTAATATTTCCTCTACATACTGAGCTATTTCTCTGACTTCCATTTCCTTTCTTGCCCATTCCAAAATAGATCCTATGTTCTGTAGCACTTGGATTCTGCCAATCTCCATGAAGTTATGAGTGGGGTTGCAGAAGCCAAAATTCAAATTGGGAAAAAAGATGTCTATCAGTGAATAATGGTAGAGTTTCACTGAGCTGAGTGATTGTCTCTGCTATGAGTTTGCACTGGGGGTTTGTGATCCATTGCTTTTCACTGTTGTAGAAGTCCTGAAGTTAGGAGATGCAACTGTATCTCAAATGCTTTTTTCTATTTTAGTCTCATTTTCCCATTTGTTTGTCTTCTTAATACTGCTGACTGTTTACATTATTAGACAGCAATCTGCAAAGAGCACTATGAGCTAAGGAATTAGCCAATGAGAGATTCTGTAAGACAGTATGAGGAATGGAGTCCTGGTTTAGGCACAGGTGTATTCACCTGTGTGTGTGACATAGAAAGAACAATCCAATCTCTCTGGCCTAGTTCCCCAATCTTCTGAGGTGATCATATGACTGCTTCATAGGCCTTAGCATAAGTTACTAGGATCATATTACTAAATCTATTATTAAAAAGAACAAATAGCATTCCTCCAAGATTCATGTTGTGTTGCTCTCTAAGTCAGTGTTTTCCTCTGTAGGTATCATAGTCTATTTTCTGTTACTATGACAAAATACAAGAGATTTCATAATTTAGAAAGAACAGAGGTTTATTTGGCTCATTGTGTTAGAGTCTGGTAAATCTAAGAGTATGGACGCAACAGGTTCCTGATTTAATCCTTCTTGTTGAATAACACAACAAAGAACACTGCATAGCAAGGCAGAAAAGACCAAACAGATTAGAAGAGAAGAATAAAAGTGTGAAATCAGGAGATTATGAGGAATATTAAAGCAAGGCACCTAACCTAGTCATAGATCACCAGCCAGATCTATAGAAACAAACTACCTGGTATGACTGATTTGCAGAACACTAAGACAATAGGTTCAAGGGGCAGAGTAGAGGTGAGCAGACAGGAGGGGCTAAAGGAAAATTAAGTCTTGCTGTTCAAAAGGTGAGTCTTTACCAGCAGGCTCACATTTGTTAAGAGTCCAATAGAAAAGCAGAATCTCAAGCCTGTTCCCTGACAAGCTGAATAAGAATCCCATGATAGTAAATCCTCACATGCACATATAAGCATGTCAACAAATGGTTTGGCCATGAATCGATGGGCTTGGTCATTCTTTGGTTGAAGTTAGAGGCATTAAATATGACTCTAGATCTTAATTCTCCAGATAGTATCAAATAGCATGATGGCATAACAAATAAATATGAGGCCAATGGTGACATTCTATGACACAGTCAGTGTTACAGTCAAATTGAAGCTGGTTCCTGATGCACAGGGGAAGATTCATTGCTTTGGAGGTCATGATTTGGGAATTGACAGTTAGTGTCACAAAGAACACACTCAGGGAAAAAAATGATGGAGGTCAAAATTAAGGCCAAAGTCCAACAGTAGAAAGAATTCAAATCCAAACCTTTATATAATAAGACATTATTCATTTTCTTTTAATTAAAAGGTATGATGTCAGTGATGGAAAACTGAGATGAATATTACATTCACAAAACATAGTGACAGAATGCAAAGGAGAGGAAAGAGCTGAGTGACTCTCTGAAATACTTGCCTGGGTAAATCTAAGCATCAGAAAGTTACGGTGATGAAGAAGAGAAGTCATATTAGAGAAAACAATGTCTTTCATTTAGGACAGGCTAAGTTCAAGGTAATCTATGTAAAAGCTACCTGAAACTAGTCAGAATACTGCTGCAATCATCCACCTACAATTTTGGAAGGCACTCAGATGTGGGACTAATTTCTACAATAGCTACACTAGTTTGTAGACTTGAGAATGGGTATCTTCAAGAAAATTCAACCAAAAGCTGGGGGTGCAGCCAGGGAAGGTAGTGGAATGGGAACTGGGTAGGAGGCCAATGGGGTGGGATATTTAGCTTAGAAAATAAAAGTTACTAGATGGTCTAAATCCAATACTTTTTCAAGCTTCAATCTGTGGCTGTGTGGTAGGTTTTAAAAATCAGTTTTATTGGTTTTTAAATTTATTGGATTTGCAATAAAATATATTGAAGCAGAATGTAATATATTAATGTCCTGAGAAACTTTTATATCAGAGAGAGAGAGAGAGAGAGAGAGAGAGAGAGAGAGTGTTTATTAGGAATGTTATACAAATGCTTTGCTTCAAAGGAAGAAGTAGTAAAGATGTTGTTTGTGGTGTAATACTTGTATAACATTTAAAGAACAAATATCTAGAATAAACAAATGAGTAACTGAGAACATTCAATATTCCAGTGGTCCCTGACATGTGGAACCCAGGTTACTGCATGAATGCTACCAAGACGCTCTTTGTTTTTGATCTAGTCACTGGGCAAGTGTGTAGCCATGATGTACTGTCTGAGCAAGACTCCACAAATCTGTTTCAGTGCAACATGAGAAACAGTAACACACAGAAGATGAGATAACTACTTTAATCAACCGATGACTATACCAACAAAAAGAAACAGAAGCATTTGAGAGGCTAAAATAGGAAGATCATGAGTTCTAGGACAGAGTTAGCTACATACTGAAACCCCACCTCAAACAAAAGTCAAAATTAAGCCATTGAGCTTAAACAAATAAGAAAGCTTAGCTACTTCCACTTAAAGAAACCAAGTCTATTGCATTGGGAAAGCAAACCTGGAGTCCCATTTTGTGTCTTTGGGACACCATCCTGCCTCCTTCTGGATGTCAGTATCTAGCAGCTGTTACCCTGATAGACCCACCAATTCTATGAAAGGACAGAGAGGACATGTTCCCTTAAGTTCATGTCATGTTTAAATTCATCATTCCTTACTATCACCTCATACTGTTTGAGTGCTGACTTGTAGAATGGAAAGTAAAATCTTCCAGCTTTTTCTTCCAGCTTTTTCTGCATTCCTATTAATGAATGGGTCATTTAGGAAATGTTCGAAGAATATTTTGATTCAAAGAACTACAACAGCACCCAAAGACCGAAAAACAACATTTGTTCCACCCATTCTTCAAAACAGGATACTCCAGGTCAAGATTTGAGATACCACGATTACTTCCATTTTCATAGCAATGGCTAAGGCCAAATTGTTGGCAGATTTATAAATATTCTCCTGCCAAGCATTTACAAAAGAGCTACAGAGTTGTAACAATGCAATTTACTTCTTGAAATAAATTTTAAGAGCCGTTTACTAGAGAGTCTTTAATAATTGTCAGCACTACTTAGGGAGCCTCTATAAGTGTCAAATGTTACATGTCCTGTATTCATCAGTATACATCACTTTTGAACTTCACGGGAATGACAGATGATGACATTACTTGGTACAGGATAAATAGCCCACCTAAGGCCCTGCAGCTACCTAGCAACCACACACTGAGGCACAAGTCTCCTTCTGCCTCACTCTAAACATAGTTCTCAACTTCCTCCCACTTTCAACATAATTCTAGAAGGGGTCCAAAACGACTCTCTGTAACTTCACTATCTTTCAGATATGAGCTAGAGTTTATGATCAGATGACAGAAGCAACGTTCTAGGGTCAATGCACAACAATGGAACAAACTTGCCCAGCTGAGTCAACTTCTTGGCTCAGCTCTATTTAGAACAATCATTCTATATCTTGAGACTTAGACTTAGATATTCAATGGTGGCCATGGAGACAAGGACAGAGAACTTCATTGGAGCCAGGTCTTGAATATGTCATTTGTTCTAGTAATAGGTGTTTACTGAGTATCAACTACATACCAGAACTAATTGAAAGAACAGATATTGTATTCAAAGAGTTTGTTATCTTGGGGGCTATAGCTAAATAAATAGTAAATAGTAGTGTTTTTATACAGTCCGCAAACCTTAGACTCTCAAATAATAAGTGGCATTTAAAAAGTAAGGCAAGGGCTGGGAAGATAGCAGTTAAGAGCTCTCCTTGCCCTTGCAGATGGCTCAAATTTGCTTCCCAGCACCCTCATGATGGCACACAACCATCCATAACTCCAGTTCCAAAGGATCTGACACCGTCTTCTGACCTCTGAAGGCATCAGGTACACACATGGTACATGCATGCAAGCAAAACACTCATGCACATAAAATAAATAAATTTTAAAAAGAAAACATAAAGGTGGGAACAGGGTGAAGAGATGATCTGTGTAAGGATGAACCACAAGTTCAGAGAGCATAGCAGGGGTAGTCATAGCAAGAGCATGACAAGGTAACATGAACAGAATGTGAAGAAGAAGAAGAAGAAGTAATCACGTAAACATCAGGAAGAAGCCTGTGTCAACATGAAAAAGAATAGCCTGCACAGGCATAGAGCCATGCTAAACCAGCAGACGGAGGCAGCGATATTATAACTATGGATAAAATGAAAATAGGAATAAGTTAAATAACAGTTGGAGAAAACAGGAGGTCCTTTACAGGAACTGAACACATTGCCGTGAGAACAGACACCCAGAATGCCATCTGGTACATTCCAGCCCCCTGACTAGCTTGAGGGGAAATAGAAGGGTAGAAAACAGTCACACTACCACCTCCCACCCTACCCCACACACACACAAGCCAGGTGACCAAGAGAAATGGACAACACATGGCTTTAACTGATTATTTCCAGGAAAGAGTAGAACCCAGAGGTGAAGACTGAGGTGGACCATGCATGGTGGGGGAAAATAAAAACCATGAGCATATGGTACCCAGGCTGAATCAGATCCTGCGCCCAGCATGGAGCTTTTCCATTTCTCTCTGGAATGGAAAAAAGAAAGAAACACACTTACCCAGCTCTGTCCAGATGCTGTCAAAGGCAGCTTATGGGAACTATCATTGATCATTATAAATTGTAACAGAAACTGAAACCCAGGTTGATTTGGCACATAACACACAGGAGGGAGAGGGACAGAGGATAGCTACTGAGATGGAGACCTAGAGTCCAACTCTGCAGTGAACGAGTCCCACCCTATCAGAGTTGTCATATGCAGAGGCTCTGCAAAGTGGGAATGGGTTAGAACGTCTTCCAAGTCTTCAGGCAACAGCCACAGGATGGAGGCAGCCAAATGTTTGTGAGAATTCCCAGCACCAGAAGTAAAAAGCTAATGTCTGGGAAGAAAAGAGCAGGCTGAAATTGCCATCGGCTCCCCCACACAGGAGAGTCTCTTTCTACTTGGGAATGTGACTCTCAAATTAGCACTTAAGGTAAACAGCTTCAATTTCCCTAAATTATTCATAAAGTAAGATATACATTAATGTGCAATTCTAATCCCATGTATAATGTGTATATATAAATGTATAATGTGCAAAGTCTATAATTAAGCATATATATGCAAAATAAACTTTTACAGAGTGTGTGCTAAATGACTATGGTAGAAGAAGTGTTGTACCAATCCTAGTTGAATAAAAAGCTCAGACTTAGTTTTATAAGAGCTACACTTGGCCTTTTAATGATGTCTATTCAACTTGGGCAAAGGAATTCTCATGTCTATGTTACTGGATTGTTCTTCCCTTGTAGGTAAAAATCAAAGTCTTCATAAACCAGATGATAGAGAAGACTTTACGAAAGAAGTCTCAATCTTCTTTGTTTAAAAGATGGGATTATTACTATGAAACTCCCACAGTGGCCATAGTCTCCCAGAGAACTGTAAGCACAGTGTACTGCCTGATATCTTGCATGTACCACAGTCTTGGCACTGTTCCACAAGTTTCAACAAGAAGTCCTGTGGTGCCCTACAAAGTCATCCTTGTTTTCATCTTTTTTTTTTTTTTTTTTTTTTTACCCTATCCATCAAAATCCTGTTCCCTCATCTACCCAAGGGAATCTTGAAATTCACAGGCAACTGGATAGGACTAGAAGAAACCATCCTGAGTGAGGTAACCCAGTCACAAAAAGACAAACATGGCATGTACTCACTAATATATGGATATTAGACATAGAACAAAGGATTACCAGCCTACAATGTACACCACCGAGAAGCTAGAAAAAAATGAGAACTCTAAGAGAGACATGCATGGTTTCCTGGAGAAGGGAAAGGGTCAAGATCCCCTGAGCAAATTGGGAACATGGGGGGAAGGGGAGAGGGAATTAGGAGAAAGAGAAGGAGAGAAGAGGAGGGAGAGGAGAACATGAGGGAGCAGGAAGATTAAGTGGGGAGAGAATAGAGAACAGCAAGAAAGAGATACCTTAATAGAGGGAGCCATTATAGGTTTGGAGAGAAATCTGACACTTGGGAAACACCCAGAGATATACTAGGAGGATCCCAACTAAGGATCTAAGCAATAGGGGAAAGGCTATCTTAAATGCCCTTCCCCTATAATGAGATTGATGACTACCGTATATGCCATCCTAGAGCTTTCATCCAGTAGCTGATGGAAACAGAAACAGGGATTCACAGTTAAACACTGAGCCAAACTCCTGGAATCCAGTTGTAGAGAGGTAGGACTGATGAACAAAGTTGTCAAGACCAGGCTGGGGAAACCCACACACACAGCTGACCTGAACAAGGGGGAGCTCATGGACCCCAGACTGACAGCTTGGAAACCAGCATAGGACAGAACCAGGCCCCCTGCATGTGGGTGACAATTAGGAGACCTGGGTAGTCTATGGGGCCCCTGGTAATGGAACAACATTTATACCTCATGTACAAATGGACAAATGGCAGCCTACTACCCATAGAGGGATACTCTCTCAGCCTAGCCACACAGGGGAGGGCCTAGGCCCTGCCCCAAATGATGTGACAGACTTTGATGATCCTCCATATAAGCCTTTCCCCTTTCTATGGGGCAGAAGGAGGGGATGGGGATCAGTGGAGAGCATGGGAGAATGGGAGGGAGAGAAAACTGGGATTGATATATAAAATAAGATTGTTTCTAATTTAAATTTAAAAACTAAGGAGCATCTAACCCTTCTGACCCTGAAGTATTGTCTCTGAATCTGTTAAAGACAAATGGACTAGATATGTTCTCTGAATTTGTCAAACACAAATAGACTAGACATTGTTGATGAACTTGTTGCCTGTATTGTTGCATAAAGTTTTTCTTATGTTAGTTGTAGCCTTCTTTTTGTATTAGACAAAAAATGGGAATTGTAGTGATATTTATGATTATTAAGGCTTGACTGAGGAGTCATAAAAGCAAAGTTAGCCTCAAGCTATAGAGATCAGGCAGTGGTGACACACACCTATAACCCTAGCAGCCAGCAGCTAGGAGGTGGTGGTACACACTTTTAATCCTAGAACTCAAGATTAAAAGGTAAGCTCTGTGAGTTCAAGGCCACCCAGATCTACAGGAGCTTGAGTCAGTCTAAAACAGTAACTGGTCACATGTCTTTAATGCCAGCACTAGGAGGGTATAAAAGATAGAGGCAAGGTTTTCTGTAGTCAGTATCAGGCATTCATTCTTCAATCACAATGAGTAGGAAACATTCATTATCCAGCCACGATGAGGAGAGGTTACAGTCTGAGGCTTGGTGAGAGCTGAACCCCAATATCAGTCTCTGGGTCTTTTTTTTTTTTTCATGTTACATGACCCTATGCAAGCTACTGAAGTATCTAATATGATAGGCCTAAGTGATTAAAGTACCACACAAGTGTAGTATTTACCAATCGAAAGAATGACTTAGATTCCCTAGGTGGCCCAAGAGGTGGGCATAGTCTAGGGATGTTCTTGTTAGCGGCATCTAGGTTATAAGACCTTCTAGTCTTCTTGATGATACTCAAATAACATCACTTCATAACAAATGAACCAAGGTCATTTTCTTAGATGTGTGAACACATGAACTTCTTACTCTGTGACTGGCAGAGGTTAAAAGGGAGAATTTGACATTTGCCATGATGTCATGGCAACAAACTTCAATATCTTTCCCAGGTTTTAAATGATCCCTAGACAAGTCTGGTATTCTATACATAGATACTTTAAACTATTATTATGCTTTATTAAAATTACATTAATGCAATAGACAAAGTATAATAATGATAATGTATGAAGTATTTAAATATAAGTATTCATGCATGCTGTATCATTGAATATCTGCTTCAACAAACACAGTATTTATTAGTATAATTATATCTATTATACATTATCACATGCTTTTACTATGTAAAGGTGTTTGGGGGAGACTTTAAAAAGCTTTTTAATTTCATGAATCTATGATTTTCTTTTGAAGCAACACCATTATGCGAACAAGTGAAAAACTTGGTGGCTACTAGTCTATAAAAACAATGTAATAAGTCTTAAAAGTGTTAATGCACATGGAATATCTCAGCCTTGGTGTCGTAATCTAATAATTTGTAAATTGCTCATATTTGTGCCATAGATGAAATAAATGAGGTGCTAAAAATTTAGTGAACTTGGGGAAGAACTTTTTTCTTAACCATTTTTGAAAACAGAACAGAAAGTTCATTAAAATTCTTAAGTGTCTGATCCATCAATTTAATGATGCTGGTGCCTTTTCTTTGCCTCTGTGTATATGTCCACCCTCCTAAAATAACTCCAAGCCAAAACAAGGCATTACAAATGAAGATACAATTAATTAAATTTTGTAATTATTTAAATATTAAATTGATAGATTTTTTTCCCCAAATCTGTGGACCTGAAAACATCTGGGTCAACAAACTGAGATATGTGGATGACAAATGGGTAACAATTACCAATATCCATGTGGGATTGGGACTTGTGGAGTTAACTTTGCTTTGGAAATCAATCCAATCCTCCATGAAGGCCATCCCTTGTCTAGGATAAACACAGCAATATCTTGGCTCTTGCAAACAGGATAGTGTGTAAACTCACAGGCATGCTAGAATCATCCATGTTTATTTTAACAACCCCACTGATAGGATTAAATGGGTTTAAAGATTAAATGGCTTTACGAGAGTGGGTTTTGTACATATGTAGAATGTTTGTTGATAAATAAAATTAGATTCAAATGGTGTAAATTATGAGAAGCAATTTTCCTTGTAAACACTAGGCAAATTTTGAAAACTTTTCTAGTGAGGCCAGAGTCTTTCATGTTGCCAAAATCCTGCCTACAAATTCATTAGTCAGATTCACTCTATTCAAGGCATGCATGGAGCTAAAAAGAGAATCAGTCCAAATTGAAACAAGTCAGCTGTTGAGTAATGTCATAATTTCCATAACAGTAGAGTACCATGAATGAACAAGCAGAGTGTGATCCCCTAAAGAATGGGACCTGAGGAGTTTTGATGCAAGGGAGCCAAAGGATGCTGATCAAGCATTGAGTATGTAGTAGGACCTAATCTGACCATGCCCTTTGGGAAATATCAGCCAGATTCATTCTGCTGTGGTCAAAGAGCCGATGGTCAGGAGAGATTCAAAACAGTAAATCATGTTTAGGACAAATTGATATATAACATAACTTCTGGATTAGCAGTGTCAAAAAGTGTCCTGGAAAACAAAAGTCCCAGATTTTCTATTCAGATAAGTGTGGGCACTGGTTAAGATAACACTACTCACACAGAAATGATTGAAGAAATCATACATATACGCAGTGTGTCTGTGCACAAAGAGTAAGTTGGTATTTAATACCTTTTTGAATAGAAGAAAGCAGCTCAGATAACAATAAAATGTATGTTTAAAATAAAATTTAGGTAGGGTCTAGGGAGATGGCTGTATAGGGTTCGATCCCAGAACCCACACATAAAAGCCATGTATGACATGCTAGAAATCTCAACACTGAGATAGAGACAGGTAGATCTGTGGGATTAGTAAGCTAGCTAGCGTAGTCTACTTGGAGAGTTCCAGGATAGTAAGATACCCTATCTCAAAAAAGTAAGATAAGTCATTGCGTACGGAAAATACCCTTTTCCATAACCTTCACCCAAGGTTGACCTCTGATCTCCATACACCACACACACACCACACACACACACACACACACACACACACACACACACACACACACACACACACCCCTAAAATTTGAACTTCCAAACTGTTACCTAAATAAATATTTTTACTTTTAAATTAGTTACTTCATGTGCTGTTTTATAATATTATAAAACTGACCAATATGGTCCTAAATCTGGTGACTATGTCTTAATATGTATTATATATAAAACTTCCAACTCCCCAGAAAATTAGATACTTCCAAATGACCTCACCTTCAGAGAAACTCAAAGAGCACACCCGTGTATGCTTGTCTACTTTGGTCTCAAAGGAACACAAGTACATCTAACCAAACCAAATTGCAAAACATCCTACCTATATGCCCTGCACTAAGGGACCTCCCAAGGGGTAGAAATAGTCACTGTGCTTCTACAAGAATTTAAGGGATGCTTGATTGATATCTGCCTTTTCACTTAATGAATAAAATCCTTAAGAACAGATACTACATTATAGCATTCCATATTGGTGTCCATGTAATAACCTCCCTACAGTAAGTTGTCAATAAATACATGATGAAAGAACAAATATATAAGTGAATGACACATTAAAAATCCTCACAAATCAATTGATGAAGTAAATCACTCACTATGAGTGACTATAATAAAAGAAAAAAATTTATGCTCCTCATAAGATAATGTCTACAAGTAGACAAGAACATGTCAAAGACAGTATATTTGAATCAAGTTCTGCAGAGAGAGATAAATTATAGATTGTAGAAATATGTGTCTTTCTTTATATATGTCTTTTACTTAAGGCCCTGCTAGCTTATTCCTGTTGTGCTGAGTTTGATGGAGTTTGGACTATGATTTAATCATCACAGTGTAAATTTCCAGGCTGTGACATTCATGTTAGAATAAAGAGCTGCCTGTGTATCTCTGAAAGCTAGCATATCCGCTCCCTGTCCTACCTACTCAGCATGGAATCAGGAAATCATTTCACATTTTAACATCTCTGCTTGCCACTACTCAGATTACAGGCTAATTTGCAATAAAACTGGCTTGTGAATCAGGGAGTTACGTGTTCTGGTACATGGATACAGACAAAGCATCAATTTCCAGAACTCTCTGCTTCGAAAAGCACCATCATCACAGAAATTCAAAAGCACATCAAACTGAATGATCTTCAGAGTTAGACAGTGAAGGCAATCCTGAAATCCAGCAAAGCAAGCAGGAAGCAGAAGCAAAACCATGGGAGTGAAGATCCCAAGGCTATAGTCAAGTAGACATGGGACTCCTTCAGTATGTACCACTCCTTCTTAGCAAGACCTAGACAGCCTGACAAATGAGCAGGATCATGGAGAACACTGAAGAAGATGATTAAGGGAGTGGAATAACTGATATATGAAGAGAGAGGATTTTGAGAAATTTAATTAGAAAGATACCCAGCCAAATGATGAGTTTGCTGAGGAAGTGCAGATGTACTTCTGGTTTGCTCTCATGAGCAAAGACACAAGCAAGATAAAAAGAAAATGTGTTAGCCAAAAAGGATGTGAGTGGGAGTGAAAGGAAGAAATAATAAAGGTAGAAATCAAGAACCAGTGTCAGGGCCAAGTTCCCACAGGAGAATGTGTAACCCATGCCTGGCAGTCTCATTCTCAGAAAGAGCATGTGAGCTCATTCTAGTCACTCCTTTCCATGCCTCCTCCTTGGCACAGCGGGTTAACCAGGAAAAAAAAATCACTTGTAATCAGTATAACTGTTTAATACAAGCAGCCTTTGTATTTATAATAGGAGCTTGGTTTAAAAGTAAAACAAACAAAAAGCTTAGGAAATACTCCAAAACCAAGGCAATTTTGAACCTCCTTTGGAATCTGGATAAAACTGTCATGCCAGGGGAAATGTGAGAGTGTCTCAAAAGTCCCATAAGTCCCATAATCTGCACCCTGGTGCCCTCTAGTGTGTCAGGAAATAGGGTTTCTCACTCAAATGTCTATCCATTTCTCCATGCCAGAAGGGTCTTCCAGAGCCCTAACTGAGAGACCCATGAAGCCTGTTCCCCACTACTCTGTGTCTATGTGTATGTCTCAGTTACCCCAAGATTGACCAAAAGCAGAACTCACTAGGAATGGAGATGTGTCTGTGTCATCTCAAATGGGCAGCAGAAGGAAGGTAAAAAAAAAAAAGGCTCATGTGAGCTGCAATGACACCTGCTCATCGATGAAAATGCCACCCAGGTGTTGCTATATCCTTCTGCTCTTCTGCGAATGACAAATTCTTGACCTGGAAGTTCACAGTCATCCATATATATGGTAGACTACTCTCGTCCCCATGTCTATATGGCAGACCACAGTCGCTCATCTTTATATGGCAGACCACAGACCCCCATCTCTATATGGTAGACCACAGTCCCCGTATCTATATGGTAGACCACTATCCACCATGTCTATATAGCAGACCACAGTACCCCATTTCTATAACCGTGTTCTTTGGTTTTTATTTTTATGTTCATACTCTGGCACATCCATTGGTACTCTATCCTTTGATTTCCTGTCTTGGCAAAAGAATGCTGGAGGAAGCCAGGGAATTATAGAAGGAAAATCCACTCCTCCTGGTGACATCTCTAAAGAGTCAGTGAAGCATCCCATCTGGGGAGAAAATGTCCCAAGATCCCTTCCACACATTATGGTGGCTAGAGTGAGCATAGTTACTAATGGATCAAGAAATTATCTTTCACTAATAATTATTTAGCTTTATAAAAGCGATATTAGATTAAATTTTTTAAATGTGCTAAAGTTAAAAAAAATGTGTAAAAAGCCAAGTACAAAGTTAAAAATCTGATTTTGGAATGTACCAGAATAGATCTAAATAGATAGATGAATGTAGTGGATCTATAACTGACAGATATCTAAAGTAGATGATTATATGGATATATGTACATGAATATTAATTGATCATACTATACAGTGTGTTCTAGAACCTCTATCTGGATCTATCCATCTCATTAAATCCAATCATATTATTCTATACATTAAAATTATTTTCCTAAATATGATTATTCTATGGCTGCCTAGTGATGTTACTTACATGCTATTATTCACTTCATCAATACTCCATGGTTCCATTGAAAAAATATCCTTTATCCCTCCATTGCTGATGGGAGTGTAAACTTGTACAGTCTTTTTGGATATCAGTGTGGCAGTTTCTCAGAAAACTAGGAATCAATCTACCATAAGACCCAGATATACATTCTTAGGCATACACTCAATGCCCAATCATGGCACAAAAACATTTGCTCAACTATGTTCATGGCACCTTTTGTAATGGCCTGAAACTGTAAACAACTTAGACATCCCACAACTAAGGAGTAGATAAAGAAAATGTGGTGCAATTACACAATATAGTATTACTCAGCCATTAAAAACAATGACACCAGGAAATTTAAGGCAAATGATTGGAACTAGAAAAAAAAATCATCCTGTTGAGGTAACCCAGACCAAGAAAGACAAACATGATATGTACTCACTTATAAGCACTTATAAGCGGATATTAACTATAAAATAAAGAACAACTACGCTATATTCCATAGCCCCAGAGAGACTAGGTAACAAGGAAGGTTTAAGGGGAGGAGAGGAATGCATGGATCTCCCTGAGAAGGGGGAAACAGATGATTATTTCATGAGTTGACTGTGGGTGGGTGGGAATGAGAACACGCAGGTTGGGGGTAGGGACATAGGGGCAGACTACTAGAAAGGGGGCATTTCGGGTCAGGTAAAAACCTGGCTCAATGGAATCTTGTAGGAATCTATATAGGTGACCCCAGCTAAGAATCCTAGCAATAGTGGACACACTATTGAGCTGGCCATCTTTTGTGACTAGGAAAGATTTCAAGTGGAGGGAGTGGGACACCAACCCAGCCACATAACCTTAGACCTAAAGTTTGTCCTGTGTGATGTGCTGGAGTAAAGATAGCCTGGAGATTGAGGGAGTGGCCAATCAATGACCAGTCTAGCCTGGCACTGCCTGAAGCACCAGAGACCTGGGATAGAACCAAACACCACTGGAGGAAAAAAATGTCAATGTAATGATACCTAATGATACCTAATCATTGCCTAATGATACCTAATGCTATACTCATAGATTGCTTCCTAGCCCAACTGTCACCAGAGAGGCTTCATCCAGCAACTGATAGAAACAGAGATATTAGGCTAAGATCAGAAAATCCTACTGAAGAGGAGGAGAAGGATTGTATGAACCAGAGGGGTCAAGGACATCACAAGAAAAATCTACTGAATCAAGTAATCTGGGCTCGTAGGAGCTCACAGAGTCTGAATTGACAACCAAGGAACCCGCATGGAACTGACCAGGACACACTGCATATATGTTACATTTGTGTAACTCAGTCCTCTTATAGAACTCATAGCAGTGGGAACAGGGGCTGTTTCCAACTCTTTTACAGGCCTTTGGGATCCTACTGCTTATACCGAGTCACCGGGCCCAGCCTTAAATACATGGGGAGGTGTTTAGTCTTACTGCAGCTTGATGTGCGATGTTTGTTGCTATCCATGGGAGACCTGTCCTTTCCTGAACAGGAAGAGGAGTGCATTGGGGTGTGGGGACAAAGGAGTTGGGGAGGGCTTAGAGGAGATGAGGGAGGGAAAACTTCAGCCAGGGTATAAAATAAAAATTAAAAAATATAACGCTTATCTTTTATTGTTAGGAAGGTTGTCAAGATTCCTATGTTCATAAATATCTGATCAGTTAAAAGAGTTTCAAAGATGAAATTTCTAGGTCAAAGAAATCAAGCACTTTTACAGCCTTTAATCAGCATTAACAACTCTGATGTATGAACAAATCTATTTTACTACATTCTCCCCCAAACTAATGCTGTCATTTGTCAGAATGACCCATATGCTAGATAAAATAAACAAGTGTCTATTCCAAATAGGTCTGCACATCAAGAGACAGTAAGAGGGGGTAAATATGATTAAAATACACTATATACAGGAACTAAAAGTCACAATGAAACAAATTATTGTATATTAATATATACTTACAAAATATTGAAAATGTTTGAATCTGTGTAAATTAGGGGTAGTGAGAGTAGGTATAGACTAAGAAACTAGATAAAAGAACACAAGGGGAGAAGAGGTTTTGTAAAAGTGGGGGAGTGGACAAAAGGCCACACAAAAGCAGAACAAAAGCAATTGGGGTCAAGAGGACACACAGGGCTGAGTGGGGCGGGAAGGGGGAGAAAGGGAGGAAACAATGGGAAACAACACAAACTTTCCTTGAAAACATCCATGGTTAAGCCTGACTGTAAGCAAATCAAATATCTTAAAGCTACCTAAATTAAAGTACGAAATACTTGATAACATAGAATTATGAAAACTTGTTATATCCTTTTCCTAAATTCACCTTGATATTTAACTGTAAATACAACCAATGACTTACCAGTAGTGGTTAATAAGTGTATGATTCCCTCAAAATTACATACGTAATTTCTGTTTCATGACCAGAAATGTCCCTATACTTTATTCTAACTTTTTAAATTGCTTTGCTCCAATCCCCTTTTCATAAAGTTTTGTCTCTCTATGCTCTACTGAACTGTAAGGGAGACACAATGGACAGCTGCACTTGCACGCTCCATCTACTGGCTTAGCATGACACACACTGCTACCATGACTTGGGAATGGCAATGCTTTAATAGCCATTACACTTTTTTATTGATTTGTTTTTATTTCCACATGCTATTCCTTGCCCTCTTTACTGTTTTCCATCTAATTTTTTTTCTGTTGGAATGTCTTTTTCTGTAGTTGCTGTGGCTGTTGCTATTGCTGTCTACCTGTTGCTATCTACCTGTCTCCATGTCATTATTTAACAAAATTTCTCTATTAAATGTCACATGGCCAGCCTTTGGAAACCAGACTCAGGCAATTCATGTTTATCGGGGTGTGCCTGGATATCTGCTTTCTTTTGTGTTTTTCACTGCCCAGACATACTTTCTACTGTCTTTTTTTTTTTTATAGTTAAAATCCTTGTTTCTTTTTCCTAGTCTACAGATATAGAAGCTGAGGCTTTTAAATTATTTCCCAATGGTTATTTGTAATTTTAAATACACATGAAAAATGCTGAGAGTTAGATTCAGTGAGAATTTTACTTAAGAAAAAGCATTTTTCAGGGGATGGGATGAGGTTGGTGCGGGGTGGGGGTGAGGGGACAGGGGAGGACTGGAGGGCACAGGAACTGGGATTGACATGTAAAACAAGCTTGTTTCAAATTTAAATTAAAAAATTATCAAAAAAGAAAACACATTTCTCCTTTTCTTTTCAATCTTTGTGAATTTGAAGGTTTGGGAGGGTTATTTTATTTTATTAGGTTTCATTTTAATTTTTATTAGTCAAATCCACTCACCACCCCCAATTCCCCTCTGATTGCCCCCCACCACTTTCCCTCCTAATACTTTATACTCTTACTCTGCTCACTGACCAATTGTGGGTCTCTTTACTAATTAGCAGCTACTGCCCAAAGTTCTTGTATGAGGCTGATAGATGTGCTATCTGTGGGTATCGAGATAAAACTTTAGGGCAGTCTATTACTATGTCCATGTAGGCGATCTGGTGCCCCTCATAAGGCCAGTGACCTAGCAAATCTTGGATTTTTTGTTCCAGTCAATAGTGGCTTTTTATTAGGGTGAGGGGCAAAGAGGTGAACACAGAAGTCAGCTAACAATTCCTCTTTTTTTTTCTTTTCTGTATTTCTAAATGATGTTTGCAATTTATAAAGTTAAGAATAAGAATAGTGTTCACAAATTTTGTTGATCCCTCCTGGAAGGTATCACCCTCCCTGTGGAGTGGGGGGGCATGGGAGGGAGGGAGGGAGGGAGGGAGAGAAGGGAGGGAGAGAGAGCTGGGATCGATGTATAAAATAAGAGAAAAAAACACACACATGGACATTGGGTGACAGTTATGAGGCCTGGGCAGTCTATGGGGCCCCTAGTAATGGAAAAACATTTATACCTCGTGTATGAATAGACATTGGGTACCTACTCCCCACAGAGGGACACTCTCTCAGCCTAGACACATGGGGGAGGGTCTAGGCCCTGTCCCAAATGATGTGACAGACTTTGATGATCCCCCATAAAAGGCCTCACCCTTTCTATGGAAGAGGAATGGGATGGGGGTTGATGGGGGGCATGGGAGAATAGGAGGGAGAGGTAATTGGGGTTGATATATAAAGTACAATTGTTTCTAATTTAAATTAAAAAATAAATAATATACAAAAAAAAACCAAAGTGCTATTCTTGATTGAAATAAAATCCAGATTGATAGATTGATGTGGAAAACAACAAAATACTGCCACACTTCTCTTTGCATTTAAACCTCATTCCTTGACTAGAAATAGGACATAGCAGGTAAAATGCTCAGCTTCCAAATGTGAGGACCTCAGTTCAGATTCACAAAGCTGGTATAAAAAGCTGGGCCCAGTGGTACAAATCTATAATCCTTGTGCTACAAGATAGGGCCAGAGACTGAAGGCCCTTTGGAAGCCCACAGGCTAGCTACCCTCTCCTACACAATAAAGTTCCAGGCCAATCAGATACCTTGTCTCAAAGGTGTAAGGTACCTGAAAACTGATGCTGGAGATTGTCCTTTGACCTCCACACATGCGACATCACCATATCCATAAGTGTACACATAAACACACACACACGCACACACACACACACACACACACACACACACACACACACACACACATACACACACACGTACTACCCAGAGGACACTTCTTAAATAGTATATTTCTCCTACTAGTTATCTTTACATTGTAAATGACACACTGACCCTGCTACTTATTGGCATCAGACACTGACTGTGGACTTTTGTTCTGTTAGATGATTCTGCATTGGCCTCTCCATACCCATAGATAACTCTTTGTCTTGCTTTCACCAAGGATGAAAAGCTACAACACCTCTCTTGACTCCCATGAATCCAGGTGTGGCCATGTGATACATCTCTGACCATTGAAAAATGCAAGGCTCTCTGGGGAGCTTATTGCTTCCTTCCCAGAAAGATAAAATTACACTAGTGGAAAGCAATTTGGTCATGTCCTGCATCCACTTTCCCATCAAAACAGGAAAGCACAATTACAGTACCTCAAGGATGTTGAAGGAAGAGCACAGACAGAGCTTGACCCCTGATGATACCATGTTTCTAGTTCACCATGCCAGATCAAGGATTTCAGGTCACTCTGGTATGATCTTGTCTCCCTCATAATTGCTATATTCTTTCCAATTTGTGTTTAAGAAAGGCCAGTTCTCCTTAGATACCATAATCTCCGGCTTTCATGTGAATGTTGACATTCTAATTATGTTAATCTTTATTGTTGTTTGTATTCGATCATTACAAGTCATTTAGTCATGAATTAGTTTTCTGTCTGTGTCTGTTCTGTCCCCATCCTATTAATTGCATTTAAAAGCAGAACTTGTGTTCTCACTCTTTCTTTCTCGGCGATCTCTCTCAGCTCGGCTGTCTCTATGCTCCTGAATCACTGAATTCATGGACTTAAATAATTCTACACTGTGAAGCAGTTGCTGGAAACAACCATTTGTCTCTTGAGTAATATCTTCTTCATTTAGGTTCTCCATGTGCCTTTTGAATCCTTCCATGCTTACATATTTAGAAGGTTTTCATTCACAGATTGTTACTTCCTATACTAATTAGGACAGTTTGTAATATATATTTTAGTTATCTTACATGAACTTAGTTCAAGTACCCACTAGTTCATTTCCCCATCATTTGACCCCTGGTTAATTTCCCCTCAAATATGCAATAAAGGTACAAGCATTTGAGATCTTCTGCTGTATGAGCTTATAGGGACAGAAGGAATGTTCCAGTACCTGGTTCTGATACATTCACTAAGTAGAAATACAGAAACTTTGAAAATCAAACTAGTAAAAATAATAATATAAAAACATGTATGCATTATTGCTTTAAATTTAAAATATTTATTCAGAATCATGTTATCCCTTATTATTTATTTTTGTTACATAAGTGATAATATTTACTTCAAATATAAGACTAAAAGTCACAATTAGCACTAACTAACATTAGGCATAAGCAAATAATGTAAAGGGAGGTTATAATAATGTTTTATATTTATCCCCTCTCTGATAGAGTCACTTATTTAAGTGTCTCAAACTCTTTAGTGGGCATTGCAGCTATGTTGGACTTGCCTTGGTCTATGTTAATATGTATTCTTAGCATATGTAGAAGAGTTTTTAAACTAAGAGCATCAATATGACAAAACTAAGCAAATATTAACTATATGTAAAAAAAAAAAACAGGAACCAAGTTCCCATCTCCCATACAGTCAGACAGTCTGACCTTTCCATTTGCTTCCCCAGTGATGCCTCTGTGAAGCATCTGCGTGCATTTGGATAGCCTAACTTTCTAGTGTGCTGAGACAAAACTGATGTAATGAAATTCCTTTTGCCTTATAGCTTTTCTCTTGTGGTTCATTCATCACACTGGCTTCAGTGTTATGTAGACCTGGGGATGTCCAGGTTAGGCAAGTCTGCTTAACAACAGCATTGAATCAAGAAAAGTTTAACATTTTATTTACTTATAAGAGTAGGTTTTTAGACATGTAGAAATTCATTTCCACTCTCAAAATGACTGTCTACGTTGTTCCTACAGGCTACTTAGAATAGACTGGTGTGAAGTCTGTCCATTGGGCATTTTATGTCTTAAATGGCTAAAATAGCTATGATTTAAATGCTCCAAAGTCAAACATCTCTCAGAGAAAATGGTTTTGAAGCACAATTTAATCTCAACTTCTAAAATAAGAGTTGAATGGAAACACATAACAATTTCAATGAATAATTGAGAAAACTTTTTTAATTGGCTAGATTTTCCCATTGGCATTTTAAAAAATTCTGAAATAGTCCTATTTCCAGATCTTGAGAGGTATTGCTGCTGCTGTTGTTGTAATGGTTACTGTTGTTGAGTCATTCTACATAAATGCCAAAACCTAAAGCAACTCAAGTACAACCTATTCATCCTTTCTCATAGACCATGGAACCCATCTGAAGACAGAGCATATAAATCTGTATTACAGTGGGTTCCTTTCTAATTTCCATCCTCAATGTGTACAAATCAGAGGAGATTCTGCCATCTCACACTTCAAAGGTGTGTTATTGCAAGTCTATGTTTTAGGATGTTTTCTGTAGATGGTTGCAATACAAAGTCTTACAACCTCATAGGCTTGTGTCTAAGAGTGTACACTATTCCATTTACAAGTTCAAGCATGTTATTAATAGTGCCTACATGCTGTAAGGAGAACTACAAGCAACTGGCTTTATTAGGAAAACTCAATGTGGCAGGTAAACAAACCACACATCTTTGAGGAAACAAAACTGTGAGGAGATGTGAGACCTGTAGCATGTAAGATCCTTCATTTTCTTTAGCAAACCTTTTATTAAGTAGCTAGAATTGTCAAAATTGACATAGCTCAGTGTTCTGGAAATATGCACATAGATGAAGAAATTCCAGGGCACATTTGGAAGGGATCATCAGCAATCTTTGCATCTTCATTAACATCTCCAGAAAAATCAAGAAGGTGGTTTGAGTATCCATTATCCTAGCCCAAAGTTGACACATGACTCAATCCTATGAAATACATGATCTTTAATGAGAATTGACAGATCCCATACCAGCAAGACCCAAAGAAAGAAAACACACACACACACACACACACACACACACACACACACACACACACACACACAAGCACACACAGAGAGGAGAGGGGGGAGAGAACAATAAATAATAGGAATTAATAATCACTGATTGTAAGTACCTCTCAATATCAATGGACTCAATTCACCAATAAAAGGCCACAGACTAACAGAATGGATATAAAACAGGAGCTATCCTTCTTCAGCATACAAGAAACACACCTCAACATCAAATACAGACATTACCTCAGAGTAAGGTTTGGGAAAAGATTTCTAATCAAAAGGACTTAAGAAGCGAAGCAAACTAGTATAGCTATCCCAATATCTAACAAGATAAACTTCTAACAAAAATTAATCAAAAGAGATGGAGAAGGACATTTTATATTCCTCAATGAACAAATCCACCAAGATGATGTCTCAATTCTGAACAACTATGCCCCAAATTCAATGGCATCCATATTTGTAAAAAGAAATATTACTAAAGCTTAAATCACATATGAAACACCACACATTAATAGTAGGAGACTTCAACACCCCACTCTCAACAATGGACAAGTCTGCCAGACAGAAGTTAAACAGAGAAATAATGGAACTAACTGATGTTATGACTCAAATGGGGCCTAACAGATAAATTCAAAATGTTTGATCCAAACACCAAAGAATAAACTTTATCCTCAGAACCTCATGGAACTGTCTCCAAAACTAACCACACACTCGGTAACAAAACAAGTCTTAAGAGATACAAAAAAAAAAAAAAAAAAAAAAAAAAATGGAATAACCCCCTGTATCTTATCAGATCATCATGGATTAAAGTTGGAGTTCAACAACAACACAAACTACAGAAAGCGTACAAACTCATGGAAACTGTACAGCTCTCATCTGAATTATCACTGGGTCAAAGGAGAAAGAGGAAGGGAGGAAGGAAGGAAGAAAGGAAGGAAGGAAGGAATTAAAGGCTTCTAGAATTCAATGAAAATGAATGCACAACATACCCAAACTTACAGGACACAACAAAATCAGTGTTAAAAAGGAAAGTTCATAGCACTAAGTGCCTTCATAAAAAAACATGGAGAAATATTATACAAGTGACTTAACAGAACACCTGAAAGTTCTGGAACAAAAAGAAACAAACACACACCCAAGAAAAATAGATGACAGGAAATAAACTGAGGACTAAAACCAATAAAATAGAATTTTACAAAGAATCAATGAAATAAACAGTTCTTTGAGAAAATCAACAAGATAGACAAACCTTTATCCAAACTAACTAAAAGACATGGAAAGGCTATCCAAATTAACAAAATCAGAAACAAACAGGGGACATAATAACAGACACTGAGGAAATCCAGACAATCATTAGGTCACACTTTAAAAACCTGTACTCCACAAAATTGGAAAAAATCTAAAAGAAATTCATAAATTTCTTGGTAGATACCACATACCAAGTTAAACCAAGATCAAATAAACAATTTAAACAAACTATAACCTCTAACAAAATAGAAGCAATAATTAAAAGTTCTCCAAGCAAGAAAAGCCCAGAGCCAGATGGTTTCAGCACAGAACTCTAACAGATATCCAAAGAAGTGCTAATGTCAATACTCCTCAAATTATTACACAAAACAGAGACAGAAGGATCATTGCTAAATTCTTTTTATGAGGCCAAATTTATCCTGATATCCAAACCACACTAAGACAACAAAAAAGAGAATTACAGAACAATTTTTACTCATTTATATTGATTCAAAAAACAATAAAATACTGGCAAGCCAATTCCAAGTATACATCAAAAATATCATCCACCATGATCAAACAGGCTTTGTCCAAGAAATGCAAGGATGATTCAACACATAAAAATCCATAAATGTAATCCACCATATAAACAAACTGAAAAAAATGGATTATCATCTCATTAGACACTGAAAAACTTGATAAAATCCAACACCCTTTCATGATAGAGGTCTTGGAGAGACCATGGATACAAAGAACAAATCTAGATATAACAGAGCAATATATAGCAGCCCTTTAGCAAACATCAAATGGAGAGAAACTCAAAGCAAATCCACTAAAATCAGGGACAAGACAAGGCTGTCCACTCTCCATAGCCATTCAATACAGTACTCAAAGTACTCAAAGTTCTAGCTATAGCAAAAAAGACATCAAGGGGATACAAATTGGAAAAGGAGACGTCAAAATTTGCTATTTGCACATGACATGGTAGTATACATAAGTGACCCCAAAAATTCTACCAGAGAACTCCTACAGTTGATAAACACCTTTAGCAATGTGGCTGGATACAAAATTAACTAAAAACAAAAGCAGTAACCCCCTTATAAACAAATGGTAAAGGGTTGAGAGAAATCAGGGAAACAACACCCTTCACTATAGCTACAAAAAATATAAAATATTTTGGGATAAATCTAACTAAGCAAATGAAAAACCTGTATGACAAGAACTTCAAGTCTTTGAAGAATGAAATTAAAGAAGGTAATAGAAGATGAAAAGATCTGCCATGCTCATGGATTGGTAGGATTAACATAGTAAAAATGGCCATTTTCCAAAAGCAATCTACAGATTCAACACAATCCCCATCAAAATTCTGACAAAATTTTTTACAGACCTTGAAATAACAATACTCAACTTCCTATGGAAAAACAAAATCATCCAGGATAGGTAAAACAATGCAGTAAAATGAAATAACTGCCAGAGGTTTCACCATCCTTGGACTCAAGCTCTATTACACAGCTATAGTAATAAAAACATCTTAGTATTAGCATAAAAACAGACACACTGATCAATGGAATTGAATAGAGAGGATTGTGATGGTTTAGAAGAAAATGACCCTCAAAGGAAGTGGCACTATTAGGAGGTACGACCTTGTTTGAGGAAGTGTGTCACTGTGGGGTGGACTTTGAGGTCTCTTGCTCAAGCTTCCCTCAGTGTCACTGTCAGTTGACTTCCTGTTGCTTGCCAGCCAAGATGTAGGCATCACCATGTCTGCCTTCATGCTGCCATGATCCCTGCCATCATGATAATGTTCTGAACCTCTGAAACTCTACACAATCCACCACAATGAAATGTTTTCTTTATAAGAGTTGCTGTGACCATAACGTGTCTTTACAGAAATAGAAAATTTAACTAAGACAAAGACTCAGACATTAATCCACACATCTGTAGATACTTGATTTTTGACAAATAAGCCAAAATTATACAAAAGAAAAAAATCTTCAACAAATGGTGCTGATCTAACTGCATGGAAGCATGTAGAAGAATGCAAATAGATCCATATGTATCTATCACCCTACACAAAACTTATGTCCAAGTATATCAAAGGCATCAACCTAAAACCAGATACACCAAACCTGATAGAAGAGACAGTAGAGAATATACTTGAATGCATTGGCACAGGAGACAACCTCCTGAATAGAACAATAGTAGTATAGACACTAACATCAGCAATTACTAAATGTGACCTTGTGAAATTGAGAAGCTTCTGTAAGACACAGGATCCTGTCATTGGGACAACTGGCAGCCAACTGAATGGGAAAAGATCTTCACTAATCCCACATCTGATAGAGGGCTGATCTCCAAAATACTTAAAGAACTAAAGGAACTAGATAACAAAACACCAAATGATCCTATTTAAAAATGGGGTACAGAGCTAAACAGAGAATTCTCAACAGAAAAATCTCAAATGGCTGAGAAACGATTGTAAAAAATATCCACCATCCTTTGCCAACAGGGAATTGCAATTCAAAATGACTCTGAGATTCTATCTTATACATGTCAGAATGGCTAAGATCAAAAACACAAGTGACAGTTTATGCTGGAAAGGATGTGGAGCAAAGGGAACACTTCTCCATTGCTGGTGGGAGTGTATACTTGTACAGACACTTTGGAATTCAATTTTGTGGTTTCTTAAAAAATTGGGAATTAATATACCTCAAGACTCAGCAATACCACTCCTAGGTATATACCCAAATGATGCTCAATCATACCACAAGGACACTTGCTCAACTATGTTTACAGTAGCTTTATTTGTAATAGCCAGAATCTGTAAACAACCTAATTATCCCTCAGTCAAGGAATGGATAAAGAAAATGTGGTACATTTACACAATGGAGTATTACTCAACTGTTAAAAAACAGTAACATAGTGAAATTTGAAGGCAAATGAATGGAACTAGGAAAAAAAAATCAACCTGAGTGAGGTAACCCGGACCCTGAAAGACAAACATGGCACGTACTCCCTCATAAGTGGATATTAATTGAAAGTAAAGGATAACTATGCCACAATCCACAGATCCAGAGAGGCTAGGTAAAAAGGAGGGCTTGGAGTGGGGGACAAGGTGGACACGGGTATCTCCCTGAGAAGGAGAAACAGAAGATATCCCCTGGGTGGATTGTGAGTAGGTGGGGATGAGAACCTGAGTGATTGGGTTGAGAGGTCGGTGGAAGGGGAGAGTACAGAAAGAGATAACTGGAAGAGGGGAGCTTTGGGGGACAGGTAGAAATCTGATGCAAGGGAAACTCCCTCATGTCTATAAGGGTGACCTCAGCTAAGACTCATAACAATAGTGGATACATAGCCTGAACTTGCCATCTCCAGTGATCAGATTGATTGCTGTCTCAATTGTCATCAGACAGCCTTCATCTAGTAATTGATGAAAACAGATGCAGAGACCCACAGCCAAACAATAGGCCAAGCTCAGTGAATCCTGCTAAAGAGGGAGGAAGGATTGGGGGAGCCAGAGGAGTCAAGAACATAACAAGAAAACCCACAGAATGAACTAACCTGGCTCATAGGTACTTACAGTGTCGGAACCAACAACCAGGGAGCCTGCATATGACTAACCTAGGCCCTCTACATATATGTGACAGTTGTGTAGCTTAGTCTACTTTTGGGACCCCTAATAATGGGATTAGGGGCGGTCCCTAATGTTTTGCCTGGCTCTTGGGAGCGTATTCTTCATACTGGGTTGCCCAATCTAAATGAAAGTGGAGGTGTTCAGCCATACTGCAACTTGATACATCATGCTTTGTTGATACCCCTGGGAGGCTTTCCCCTTTCTGAATAGAAACAGAGGAAGAGTAGATGGGGGAGGGGTGAGAGGAGAGGAGGAAAGGGAAACTGTGGTTAGGATGTAAAATAAATAAATAAATAAATAAATAAATAAATAAATAACAGAGTATCTCCACATAATGAGAAGCCAGCACAACAGCTGTCCTGTCTTCTCCTCCTCCCCTGTTTTTCAATCACTGGGTATTTTCATTGTAATCCATGGGACAGGAAGTACTACTCTGCTTCATAGAACATTCAAGAAAACAGTAGGGTAAATATGGTAAATGTGCATTTGTTTATGCTTTGTCCTTAAGCTAATTTAGAGACCACCACTTTCAGTTGAGCATCCCATCACCAAGAACATGCAAAACAAAATGAAAGGGTTTAATTACTGAAGAAGGACTTGGTTGTCTTATACCAAAGTTTTGAGACTCTGGTGTCTACCTCTTCAATCTGGGTATGATCATCCTTCTATTTGTCACTAAAATTATACAGTATACAGCCTTCTTCTAAAGTGGCTATCATTTTCACTAACTGCACTCTTTAAAACCCAACCATAATATCCACAACATTTAAGGACAGAATCTCAGCATCCCATTTAAGTGGCATTGCTCAGAGTGAGGAGACAATGGAGTCAATTTCTGTAGGCTACAAATCATGTTGCCAACATCAGCCAACATAACAGCAATATAGACAGGATCTACTTATCCATCTATCTACCTATGTCATGTCTGCAACACTACATCCATCCATTATCTTAGAAGTTCCCACATGCCTTACCTTTCTCCAAACTTCCTGCATCCATAGTGAGAAACAATGGTTTTTAATAATTTATTGAGTGGTTTTCTAGAACACAAGACTTTCAATGGACTCATTACTGTCTGGTTGAAATGATTGTTCACCCTTATCTTAGAACATATATTGGCTTTTGTTTGTTTTGATCTTTGTTTTTGTTTATTTTTAATCAGGATTTTGAGAGAAAGAGACAATGACAGAGAAACAGCAACACAGAGAAAGAAAAAGCATGAAGTTGGGGTGGGTTAGGGAGAAGTTTGGGGTGGGGAAGGAGAATGGGGAAGATGTGGGAGGACTTGGGGTGGGGAAAGAATGTGATAAAAATATAAGAAAAATTTTAGATAAAAAAATCTAATGACAGAATTCAGTTTACAAAGATAACAACATATACTATTCACATGAGCTTTGTTAACCATGCCTCTTATAAACTTTGGGCCATGACAGAAATCATCAACCCCGGAAGTTCAAAGAGAGGGTTTGGGAGAGACTTCTGTAGCGATGTATGATGACATTTCATCTGGGGGAAGCAAAGGTCTGAATAAAACTCATGGGCTTCTCTAAATAAAACTCAAGTTACTTCTCTACAAGGTCATGAGAAACTTTCCCTAGGTCTCTGTCTTAGTTACAGTTTCAATTTATGTGTAGAGACAAGATGACCACGCCAACTTTTATAAAGTAAGACACTTAATTGAGGTTCACTTACAGTTTAAGAGGTTTAGTCCATTATCATCATGGCAGGAAACATGGTGGCACAGAGGCAGACATGGTGCTGGAGATGGAGCTAAGGGCTCTATATCTTGATCCACGGGCAAAAAGAAGTGAACTATGTAGCAAATAGCGTACTTAGAGCAAAGGAGACCTCAAAGTTCACCCCCATAGTGACACATGTCTTCCTACAAGGCCACACCTACTCCAAGAAAACTGCATTCCTAACAGTGCCACTCCCTTTGGGGGGCCATTTTCTTCCAAACCACCACAGGCTCCTTGGAAAATATTACCTTGTAAGTTTGCCTAAAAATGTGAATATTTGTTGTTTATTTTACACAGCAGTTATTTTCTTTTTTAAGGACACCATGCCTTCATATTACACTGGAATTAGGTGGTGCCTACCACCTTAGACACATTTTAAAAGTTTGTCAACAACAGTAAAACAACAAAAAATTAGAAATATTGCATAAAGCAACTGACTTGGCATTTGTGTGAAGAAGATACACAAAAAGTCAGTGTAATGGCCAAACTTGGTTGTCAATTTAACACAACTGAGAATCTGAATCTCACTGCATCAGACTGGCCTGTGGACATGTCTATGAGTCATGTTCTTGATTGACAATTGATGTAAGAGGGTCAAGCTCACAGAGAGCAAGCAGTACCATTCTTTGATGGGAGATGCCATTCTGTAAATATGTTTCTTATTGGTTAATGAATAAAGCACTGTTGGCCAATAGGGAAGCAAGATAGGCAGGACTAGGAGACTAGGAGAAGAGAGGAAGTAGTAGGGAGGAGATTCAAGATGGAGGACTGGGAAAGCAGAATGCTGGCCCTTCTCTCTGGTAAGATAAGACCACATGGAAATACTAAGATTAATAGAAATGGGTTAATATTTAAGACAAAGCTAGCCAATAAGAAACTAGTAACTGGCCAACAGCTTCATATCTAATGCAGTGTCTCTGTGTATTATTTGGGGCTGGTGCGGCGGTGGGACCAGACCAGCAGTGAAAACCGCTCATAACAATTCTTAGACAGGTGAACCTTACCTTTCTAAGAAAAGTAAGTGAATGTAAGCCTGGAAGCAAGCCAGTAAGCATTCTTCCACGATTTGCTTCAAGCTCCTGGCTTGAGTTAGTGCCATGGCTTTCCTTATAGGACTATAACCTATAAGCCAAAAACACCCTTTCTTCTCCCAAGTTACTTTTTGTCAGAGTGTTTTACCACAGAAACAGGAAAGCAAACTAGAATAGCCAGTGAGCAATAAAAAACAAAATTCCACCGCATTAGTCTTCATAGGAAGGTATATCAAAGGAGATACCACCTCACTGAAGACCAGAGTGAATTAAATAAAAATAAAAAGGAAGTATCACAAGTTGGTGCAGAGGTTGACAACTGTTAGAATCCTCATTTATTACTGGTGGGAATAAAAATGGTGCAAATATTGTAGGAATGAATCCAATGGCACCTCAAAAAGTTTGCCTTGTAATTTTTGTATAAACTAGCAATTTTACTCTTATATATGTACCATAGAATTAAATGCAGGTAATTGAATATATGCACATATATGTTCTTACCATCACCAATCATAACAGCCAAATGGCAGAAAAATAATGTGCATGAGTTCATTAATGGATTCACAGAATGTGATATATCTGTTCAATGGAGTATCATTGATTCATAAACGAGAGGTACTGAGGCATGATGCCATATCAACAGACCTTGAAAATAGCATACTATATGAAACAAAAGGTTAGACAAAAAAGAACACAAGTTAAATCATTTCATCTATATGAATCATCTAGACTAAATAAATGAAGAGAGACAGAAAATAGATTAGAAATTATTAGGGGTTAGTGGAGGTGGGAAGAGAGGTAGGAATGAGAGTGAATGTTTAATGGCTGTAGCTTTTTCCTTGAGAGGGCAATGAAATGTCTTCTATAGCTAGATAGAGATGGTTATGACACGACCTTATGAATGTATAAAGTGCCACTGAGTTGTATACTTTGAAATTGTTAATATTGGGTGCTAGAGAAATGTTTCAGTGGTTATGAGCATTTACTGTTCTTGCAGAAGACCTAGATTTGACTCCCAGCACTTACATGATGGTCCACCAGCATTTTTAATGCCAGTCCCAAGATACTGAACACCCTCTTCTGACCTTTCTGGGCACCAGGCAAGCACTCAAACATACATGGAGGAAAAACACTAATACACATAAAATAAATAAATCTTAGTTTTGAAAATTGGTTAATCTTCTGTTATGCGAATTTTACCTCAGATGCAAAAATAATGATACAAGACATGTTTATGACCTAACTTATGAAGTATCCATAAAGTATCATTAAATTAAAAATGTAATAGAAAGCAAATAGCTTTAGGACAGTCTTATTTTGTAAAATAATAAAAGCTATCATGCACATTATAAATATGTACAATTTAGTGAATATGTAAAATAATTCTAAGCATTATAAGGAATTACTCAGAGAAGTTAGCTATGGACACAGAATTACAGGAGACATCCATTATATACATATTACTTTCTCAAAGAAAATATAAAATATGCAGCAAACTTTTACAATATAATTATAGATTCCTCCTAAACATAAGATGAGTAAATTATCACCAATTTTTAACCTACTTACATATCTCAGTTTTCTATTTTTGTGTGTATAGTTTTTAAATTTTAATATTAACATTTTTAAAAAGATATTTCACCTCCATCTGTACTCATGCTAACAGCTATCCTCCTACATTAGGAAATAGGAGAAAATGGAAATGGCAAGGTGGACATTGCCTCCTTCACTCAATCTGGACCCTGCAATACTGTAATTACAAGAAATGCTTTAAGTCTTCTAGCATATGTTGACCCTTAGTTTCCAGCCCTGAATGCTTGCAGATACAGGGAGATGGTACACTCTAAAGTTCTTGTCTTACGTAGTCTACATATGACCCTGGAAGTTCTACTGAAAGAGTTTTGTGGAGTTACCAATTCACATTTGTGGAGTCCTAGAGTCACAGACACAATGATGGGGTAGGAACATTTTGGAAGCAGAGGTAGTCCTTATCTGCATTCTTTGGGAGTCCCATGTAGGGATTCATTTTAAAAAGAAGCAGGATCTTCCACTCTAAGGAGAAATTCTTTAAAGAAGTCAGACCTTGAACACCCATGAATACACAGCGTAATGCCTTTCTTGCCCTATACCCTTCCTACTCACTGATCCTGTATTAGATGCTGTTGCCCAATTGGAGGATGCAGATGTTGGTTTTCAACAGGGTGTGTGAGGTGCTGCACAGTTTGGAAATTTTTTTTCTTAGAATCGAAGAGGAGTGTGCTTGGTTTGAGATAGTGTCAGCATTGACAGTCCATAGACAAGCATACACCCAGCCTAGGGCTGCACGAATTGAAGACTATGAAAGGAGTTTAGCATTTAGAATTGGGTACTCTGACATGACTCCACCCTGACAAGACCTCAGATATACTAATGAACATACCTTGTCTATAAGGTGGCGATACCAATACCACATTCATACTCATGTAAAAAATTAAACAAGATAATGGATTTGAAAACTTCTCTTGTGCCTGGGGGGTACAACTGATGCTTCATTTTTATTAATGCTGGTGATTCAATATTTTAAAAATCTATGATAATAACAATCCTCCATGAAACTTATTTATGAGAGACCCTTCTATATAACAGCCCCAGGGTTTCATGTCAAATTACCTCCTGAGGACAAAACAGCAGCACACAAGGAACATTTTGACAGATTTGCAGCAGGCATGCTCTATTACTTAACACTGTGAACAAAATCCCTAGGAAGAACAGTACTGTGCCCTGAACCCCTGTGAGGATGATTAACTGATGAGCACTTCATTGTTGTGGAGAGACAGCATGCTGCAGACCCAGAGATTAATTATAACTTTTCTTGTATTCTCCTTAGCCTCCCTGACAATATTCCCTGTCCACCTCCCTGTCACATCCAGCATCTTTGTGACCAACAGCCGAAAACTTTAGGGATGTAGTAACTTAGCTTTGATCAACCAATAGGCAAAGAATATTGTCAATTTGATAGCAACCAAGGCCTTCAACTGAGATTTCCAAGTTTTGATTTAACCCACCAAACTAATGTTTCTCAGTGTGTGTTTAAAAAAAAATAAAAAATAAAAATTAAAAAAAAAAAAACTTGATTTGGGGCTGGGGAGATGGCTCAGCAATTAAGAGTACTGGTTGTTCTTCTAGATGACCTGGGTATAATTCCCAGCTCCCACATAGCAGCTCACAAATGTATGTAACTCCAGTTCCCACAGATACAGTACCCTCACACAGAAATACATGTAGGCAAAACACCAATGCACATAAAATAAATCTTATGGAGGGAAAAAAAAGTTAAAATAATTTTTAAAAAAGTGCCTAGATTTAGGACTTTCTTTGTTCTATTAGTATAATGGAAGATGGAATTTGTGATAGCTTGACTCTATGTTTCTAAGCCATAGTCACTCCTATTTGGCTCTAGAGTAAACTGTATCCTATTCCCTTTGAGATGAGAATTGAGTTTTTATGTTGATACCCCAACACTTAAAATCCTGGTTACACAAAACAAAAAGATAAATCTTTATAGTTTATTAATGATATTAATTGTCTCATTTTGCTTTTAATTAATGAGCAAATAAGGTCCAAAGATTTATACTGGGGTGAATGACTTTTCAAACTCTATCACAGTCTATGACAAGGTACCATCTTTCATAGATCTGAGTGAATTCAATTCTCCAAGGCTGGGATACTCATATATTAGTTTTTGCCATGGAACGCCACTTTCTAGCAATTCCTTAAAAGAGAATTATTCATATATCAGTATTGCACACACATACACACAGGCATAGGTATACACCCATTCAAGGTTCAGTAACCATCATGGAAGAGGTGGTGAAAAGATTGTAAGAACCAGAGGTTAGGAAGGACTGCCATGAAACACTTTCTTCTAGACAACACAGCACTCAGGAACTCACAGAAGCTGTGGTTACCTACACAAGATCAACACAGTCAATATTTAGCACAGATGGGGAAGGGCTCATGAGTCCCCACTCCCAAACCCATGCTGAGTAGCTATTAGCAGTTGGAGGCTTCTGGGGAATGGAGAGTAACTTTAATTCAAGAGTATACCCCCCCGGCAGGTTATCATACTCCAGTAGATGGCTTTTTATGTGCAGAGTTAATTGGACCCAGTGAATTATTTTTTTTAAAGAAAAACAAAGAATAGGCCATGAACCTAGAAGAAAAACATTTTAGGTGGGGGTCTGGGAGGAGCTGAAATGGGGAGTAAGTAGATATGACCAAAATACCTAGTATACATCTATGAAGTTCTCAAAGAACAAATCATATATATGTGTGTGTACAAACACACGCACACACACACACACACACACACACACACACACACACACATATATATACACACACATATATATATTCTTGGTCACAAGTTTTTTATTTTGGAATTCCTTTCCTAAGAAACAAGAAATTATTTTAGAACTGTGTTCTTGAGTTGTTTTCCTTTAAAGCAAGCAAGACTAAAAAGGCAAGGTTAGAATGTGTACAAAACAGCATTGAAAATCAAAGTCTTTTCAACAGTTGCCTTCCAAAATACGCTCTTCTATTTATGCTTTTAAAAACAGAATAATTATTGACCCAGTGACTAATTGTTCAAGGAACTCACTTCAGCCTTCACCGGTAGCTGTGATCAGAAAAAAAAAGAAAAATAATAATGCTCCTTTGGAGTGGGCATGTATCCTAATCAGAAATAAAACTTAAGAAGTCAATATTTGGGCCCTTCAAACAATAGGGAGACGATAATAGCGAACTGAATTTTCTAAAGCTATTTTCGTTGAATCGCTTTGAAATGACAGGTTTATATCTAAATAAGACTAGTTTGTGAACATGACAAAATTGAGCTGTAATACCTACAACTACCAACAGATGGCACAATGTTACACATGCTCAGGATTCATGGTCTATTGTCATCTCCAACAGTCCTTTGTATTTCTCTGTTTTACTGACTGTTGGTAATATTTCAGAAACATTGCCATCCTCTACTGCTATTGCCTGATTATTTTCTGCTCTCCCTCTTTCTCCTTTTATATTTTAATCTTGCAACTCTATTATATAACCCTGTAAGAGCATCACATAATTGGGGGAACCTTGATATTAACTTTGAAAATCCTTTTGGGGGGATTCATTTGGCCTGCACCAAACATTATCAGGTGGGATTATATTATATGTGATGATGATTACTATGATTAGGGTGGGTCATTTTCAAAGACAAATTATCTCAACCTCCAGGAATCAGAGGCCTGAGACTGCCTCTTTCCTCTTTAGAGCCCTTGCGCTATAGTAAAACTGTCCACTGCACATGTTTTATTTATTTATTCTAGCCAATTCATCATTTCTGTTTTTAAATTATACTGAGAGAAAAGGCCATCACACTGCAGCCGGGTGTGCATGTGAGAGAATAGTTTCTCCTGCCCACTACTTGCTTTGTTACAGAATCACCTGATTCAGATCTACATTTTATAAAGTGAGACTATTAAACTGAGTACACACCACTCTCCAACCTGCATGTAAAAATATTCAAATCATAAAAAATGGTAGCCAGGCTGTGGTGGCACATGGCTTTAATCTGAGCACTCAGGAGACAGATGCAGGTGGATCTCTGTGAGTTCAAGGTCACCTTGGTCTACACACCAAGTTCCAGGACAGCTAGGGTTGTTACACAGATAAATCCTGTCTTGAAAAACAAGCAAACAGGAAAAATACAAAAAAAGTTAGCAGGAACAAGAAACAGAAATATAACATCTTAAAGTAGAACATTTAGAAGTCTCTGGTAGCCAGAAATATGATGGAGGGTCTGGTGAATGATTGAAAAACAAACAAGTAGGAAAAAAACCTCAATTCCAGAGGAATGAAAACTCACGGCGAAAACAACATGAGGAACTTCTGGATTGTTCCAACTCAGGTTGGAATTCCTCCCCACTCCACGTGTGACAGGTCCTTCAGGTTCTTGTCATCCACACCTGAGAAGTAGCTGCAATGGGGAGCATCATTCAGTGACTGAGTGCCATGGCTTGGATGCTAACTGCCACAGGAATGTGTTTGAACACCGGGTCACCAGCTGGTGACGCTGTTTTGAAAGGTTGTAGGTTGTTTTGAAATGTTCTCATTAGATGAAGCTGGTGGCTGGGGGCAGGCAGGCAGGCCTTGAGGTTTTACAACCCCACCATATGCTCTGCTGCCTGATGGCAAGAGGAATGTGAACAGCTCCCTCGAGTTCCTGCCACTCAGTCCTCAGTGTCTTGGTGGACCATACCCACAAACTGGGACTTTAATGCAAATGCTCCATGTCTTAATCAGTGATTTCTTATCAGGGATTTGGTCACAGCCATGAGGAAAGCCATGAATACAATAGCCATCACTCCAGGCCTTTTCTGTGACCCTACTCCCAGAACCCAACATAAAGTGGTAAATAGCAACTATTTTTGTTTCTATTTTGAGTCTATCAATCTGACTCGACAGATCCTGCTATACTATATTGAAGTAGAAATCAGTATGACTGTTTCTGATTTTAAACTAATACCAGGATTGATTATACACTAATATACATGCCTCTGAAAGGACAACACAGCAGAGAAAGCTATTCTTCAGTTCAGAGATGGAAGGAGTCAATTTTCTGAATATTCAAAGGGGACTACTTACACAGAAAAAAGTATAATGAGAAAAAGGACAAAGTATCCGATTTTCACTCTGAGGGATATTCCAGAGGACATGTGTGTCTCAGATACAAGAGCAGTTAAAATCTTAAGAACATGCAAAATGGAACATAGGTAAAATGCATAGCAATGGGTTTGAGACTTGGTGGCTGCCAACAGTAGGCAAGATTCAGCAGAAACCGGATTATTTAAACTGAAAAAAAAATAGGATTTACTTGTAATGAATAGCTTGTTGTTGTTTTTGCCTTTTGCTTTTTAAGTAAAGTGACAAAATAATCTAGGAAAAGGAGAGGAGGAAAGAGGGAAGAAGAAGAGATAGAAGAAAACTTATGGCAATATAGGAAGAAAAGGCCTTAGGTATGTCCATTATCTATCTGGCTCTGTGTTCCATCACCATCTATGTGTACCATTGCTTTGAATAGCCAACCATTTCTTTTCCTCATGCAAATGCTGCCACTTGTATTCTAAAGCTTGTTTCTCTGCCCAGGAAACACTGTTTTGTCCCATTTTCCATTTCTCATACCTAACACTGGGGACGGAAGTCAGGCTCATCCATCAAAACCCCTCTTCAGGTCCTCTTTGAACGAATGAAGTTATGACTTGATTATTGATGGTGGTGCTGTTAATGTTCTCATAAGCCAGATGGTGTATTGAAACATTTTAGACTAGGTAGTACTCAATAATTTCTGTTTAGTTTAAATTTTCATAGTTACAAAAGTGATGCCTAATAATTACAGAAAATGTTAATAACGTACAGTCCCATGACCCCAGAAATGCTGGCACTCTCCCTTGAATACTTCACTATTCATGTTCTCCACCCAGCTTTTATAACTGATATATATTAAGATGTAACTGGCATACAATAATTTGAACACATTTATGTACAATTTGCTAAGACTACGATGTGGCAGTCAGTGACGGTGCACCTTTAATTCCAGCACTCAGGAGGAAGAGGCAGGTGGATCTCTATGCGTTCATGGCCAGCCTAGTCTTCAGAGTGAGTTCCAGGACAGCCAGGACTGTTTCAGAGAGGAAACTCTGTTTCGAAAAACAAAAACAAAACAAAAAAGACTTGACAAGGCCTAAATCTTTGGCCAAAATTAAGATGAGGAACAACCCACAGAAGATTCCTTGTGTCCTTACACAATTCTTCTCATTGGACTGACTTCACCCCAACTCCCTATCTCCAGACAGCTACCTCCTACTTTCTCTTACCTTAGATTATTCTAAAATGTAGTAAATATAGAAACACATACTATGCATTGTATCTGAACTTTCGATGCATTTTTTTCTCTATTATTAATGTTTAGGTTAGCATACAAAGTAACAGACTTTTTAATACATTTCAGGAGCATATTCATACATTTGTATCATTGTGCTTTGTTTACATTAGTTCTATCCCCCCATTAATTCTGCTTTGCCCCTGTTATTCTGCTTTCTGCTTTTATCACATATATTCCTTGAATTTCATATATCCTATACCCTTTTAGATCCCTTCCTTCCCTTACATGAACCATTTCTAGTGCCATGACCAACTCATCTACACATATACAAATACACCCATATATATGCAGCTTCCTGATATGTGGTATTTGTCTGAGACTGACTTGTGTCACTTAACATAATTATTTCCAGTTGAAATAATTTTCCTGGAAATGTCATGATGTCATTTTTCTATCCTTATGCATAAAATACCTTAGATATACACACTACACATTTTTGATCTATTCATTTTTTGATGGCCATCAGTCTGATTCCACTTCCTGGATATTGTGAGGAGTACAACAAACATGCACTCTAACACAATTAATTTGATATTTGCTCATGTTGTAGCTTACACCAATAATACGTTTGGGTTGCTGAAAGATATCTCATTGTATGAAAGCATTACAGTTTATCTGCCATGCTTTCAATTTATCCATGCCAGTGGATACTAGGGTTGTCTCCTAGTTTTCATTGTTGCAAATAGAGTTGCTATGAGCATTGTGACCTCATATGTATAAAGACATGTGCCTTCATTTCTATTGTGTAACTGCCTAGAAAGAGAATGTCTAGATCACATAGTAGGTATATGCTTAACTTTAATAAACCATTTTCTGCTGTGATTTTGTATTATGTATTTCCACTAGCAGAGAGCAAGAGTTTTGATTCTTCCTCAGCTTTGCTGACTCCTTTGATACTTTAAGTTTTGATATTATAATTTAATAATAACATTCCTCTTTTCCTTTTTCTCCCTCCAAACTCTCCCATATGCCCCTTTCCCTCTCCTTCAAATTCTTGCCCACTTTTTCCAGTAGGTGTTATTGTATTTGTGTGTGTGTGTGTGTGTGTGTGTGTGTGTGTGTGTGTGTGTGTGTGCACGCGCGCGCGCGCGCATCGATGCATGTATTCCTAAATGTAACCTGCTCAGTCTGAATAATGTTACTTGTATGTATGTTTTCAAGGCTGAATGTGCTCATACTCCCAGCTTTCCTCAGTTGCCTATAGGTCTTTGCCTAAGGCTAAGACCTTATGGGCTTTTCCTCCTCCAATCTATCATGTCCACTGCTAGCATCTTTCTTCAGCTCAAGTTTGGCCATTCACATTGGTGAGACTTTATAGGTGTAGCTTCTAATATTACTAGGAAACACAACCTCACAGCAAACTCCCTGATCCTCTGACTCTTATGACCCTCTCCTCACCCTCTTCCACAATGTCCCCTGAGTTTTAGATGTGGTAGTATTTTATAGATGTACCCATTGGGACTGGGATCCACAACTTTGCATTTTAATTGGTTATGGTTTTCTATAGTGATCTCTATCCATTTCAAAGAGAAGTTTCCTTAATGAGGGGTGAACCTGTGGGTATAAAGACAAATATCTATAGATTGTTGATAGGGGTTATGGTGATGTAATAATATAGTGGTTGCAGATTCTCCTCCACTAACCATAATTTCACTAGCTCTAAGGAGGTACCTATGTTTACAGTATCAGGCATGGTTTCCCTTTTGTTGAATGGGTCTAAGGGAAATCAGAGAGTTGTTGGTTACCACCAAGGTATATATGCCATTACTGTACTGTTAGAATTATCCTACTGTGCTGGTCACTTATGTGGTTCATAGGCATCATCACTTGACAGTTTTTTAATCATAATCTTTTAAAAGTTCTATATTTGCTGTTATATTATTCTGTGATATATATCTCCCTAATGAAATATATGCTGAGCTTGTCTATATGCATGCTTTCCATTTGTGTATCTTCTGGTAATATATATGTTCATATCTTATATCCATTTTCAATTGAATGCCTCATTATCGTTTTTAGTTATAAACACTGGTTGTAAATAAGATAAGGTACAACTTTATGAGATACATGATTGGCAAATATCTCTCAGCCTGTGCCATGTGTCATCATGATTTTTTTTTTTTTTTTTGGTTTTTCACGACAGGATTTCTCTATAGCTTTGGAGTCTATCCTGGAGCATGCTTTGTAGACCAGGCTGGCTTTGAACTCATGTTAAAAGCCTTTTGAGATTCAGGAGTTTTCAATGTTGATTAAATGCAATTTATCTAAATAATTTTTACCTAGCCAACAATGACAAAAGCTTCCATCTCTTCTCTTCCAGGCATCTTACAGGTGTGAGTTAGATAGTTATGTCTATTATTATTATAGGTGTTAAGTCCTTTTAAGTGTGAAAAATGAGCACCATTTACTAAGCAGATGTTTGTTTATCCATGGAATTCACCTAGGCCAAAAATTAATTGTCCAAATATCTGTAGGTTGATTTCTGAACTACCTGTTCTGTTCCATGAATCTGTTTGTCAACCAGGGCAGCACAACCCTGATTACTGGGGCTTTATTTTAACACTTGAAATCAAGTGCTATTACTCTTCCAACTTTGCATTTCTCTTTCAAAATTGCCTTGGTGATTCTAGATCCTCTGTATTCCCAAGTGATTTTTTAAAATCAGTTTATAAGTTTATAATAAAAAGAAGCTTGATAACTTGTACTGGGAGTGCACTGGATCTATAGCTCAACTGAAGGAAAATTGACATTTTAACTCTAACACGTCCTCTGAGCCATTAGATCTCCTTGTTTGGGTGCTATTTACTTTGTCTCTGCAGTGTTGTGAACTTTGCAGTAAACATGTATTTTTTCATATACTCTCAGATTCATCCCTATTTACTCAATCATTTAATGTGATTGGAAATCAAAAGCAATCTTCAGATTCAATGCTATCCCAGTAAAAAAGATTTCAGCACACTTCTGAACAGAGAGTACCTAAAAGAATAAATACAAATGTCTAATAAATATTTTCAAAATGTTCAATGTCATTAGCTATCGTGGAAACATTATTTAAAACTACCCTGAGATATTGTAAGATAATCTTTTTGTATACTGTGAAGATTTAAATAAGAATGGGGTAGGGGATAAAGGAAAGAGTTGTGGGGACAGTCAATTAAAACCTGTGATGTATAAACCAGCCATGTAGAAACCTACTACTTTATAAGCTAACTAAATTTATGTAGTAGTAATTTTTAAAAAGAAGTTTAAATGGAGTACTCTGTATTGCTACACAATGCTGCTCTAAGAAGCCATCATTAAATAATGAATAAACAGTGTTGGCTGTGGAATACTCACTCGGTGGCCATGAAACCCCCAGAAACTCTGCAAAAAAATCCGACTATCACCACTGTTGCTCTTGGTTGCTGACCAGAACTAGATAGCAAGACCCAATTGGTAAATGTACCCCACATTCTTTGAATACAGAAAAATCAGGGTTACCTGAGATGTAAGTGTCTTCCCTGGTGGCTCCCATACATGGTGCTTGCAGGTAGGAAGGAGACTTCATCTATGGCCCTATGCAGCTGTAAGACCAACATGTTACAATACCTACATGCAGACAGGGTATGTCCACTGATGCAGTCATGACACAATTGTGGCAAATAGTCACTTCCTGACTGGATACGAGGCCAGCTCATGGGAGGGGATACAAATCAGATACTATAAATCTAATCAAAAGATTATGACTGACCAAATGTGACCCGTACATGCCAAACTTGATGGAGAAAAGCCTATAAAACCTGAACCCTACACAAAGAACTATGGGCAACTTAAAGAAGCTGGGAGTAGAAGGGGTAGCTTCCCTAAAGAAAAGGACACCAATTGACTGTCCAGTACCAAATGATCAGCCCCAAACACATATATACAAGCAACAGTATGCAGACTGATCAGGTTATGTTTACATATCCAAATACAAGTATCGATGAAATAAGCCATGAAGTTGAAGGAGAGCTGAGAGGGGTATGTGAGAAGGTTTGGAGGGATATAAGGGAGGGAGAAATGTAATTATATTACAATCCCAAAAATTAAACCAAAATGAAATGAACTACCACATTAACCACTTTCATCAAAAAATAATAAAGTCAGTAATAATTTAAAAAAAATAGATTATCCCTGGGGAGGTCACAGGCCCTAGAAGGTGTTTTCTTTTTTACTGATTTGATAAGTTTCCATGTGATCAAACTGCACTCTAACATGTGCGTGGACACCTATAGACTCCTGCTGTTCTCACTCTTAATCAGAAGCTTCTCATTAGTAGGGGTGATGGGTAATGCAGAGACTCATAACTCTTAAGAGCCACAGGATGGGCAGAAGTACTGCGAAACACTATTTTTTGGATCTGGCATGGCCATGGCAATCATGAACACACCAAAGCGGTAGTGACCTGCAAAAAATAAGGAAGTGAAAGCAGAAGGGGAGGAAGAAGAGGAAGTGGAAAGGAAATAAGATTACGATAGGAGGTGGTCATGAGCACAGTGTATCACAGGTAAGTCCAAAATTAACGAAAATACATCCCAATACCTTGTTTTCAAAGAACACTATTTTTAAGTTTTGTTTTCTTTCCCAGGGCTTAATGAACCATTTATAGATAGGGCTAACTTTTGTCTACTGATCCCAGAGCCTTGCTATGCACTACATTGCAGAGACACTGCACATCCGTATTGATTGCTGCTCTAATCATAGCAGATAGGAAATGAAACCAGTCTAGACATCCATGGAAAATACAACTGTGGTACATATACATAATAGAATGTTAATAACTTCTTTATGATATTTTATGTCCTGTTAATAACAATTTGCTAAAATTAAGTGGGATCTTGAATCCATTCATAGGAAATACTAGTTGGTTGGTTTTCATTGCTTTGTTCAGTTTTCCCTTGCCAACAGAATGATGGGTTAACTGAGACTAGTCCCCACTTTAAAGTTTTCTGCAGGGGTTTGTGCACAACTTCTATTACTCAGTTTCATCAACTGTGAACAGGAAGAAGGATCACTTTTTTTAAGATTTATTTATATATTTCATTATATTCATTATATATACAGTATTCTGCTTGCATATATTCCTGCAGGCCAGAAGAGGGCATCAGATCTCATTATAGATGGTTGTGAGCCATCATGTGATTGCTGGAAATTGAACTCATGACTTCTGGAATAACTTCTGGTGCTCTTAACCTCTGAGCCATCTCTGCAGCCCCATCACACATTTTCTTACTCATATTCATTTCCCTCCATCTTTCCCGCACTCATCCCTCTTCCTTTCTCTTCTCCCTCCAGCACTCTTGGCTCCAGTACTCTGTCCTATAAATTCCAGGCACATTGGACCCTCCAAGCCCCATATTGACTTCTAAATTCTATCTCCTTAACTTCAGGTTTCTTTGAGGCTGCATCTGGATCCTTCACTATCAATGTCCCCTACACCGTCCCTTAGAAATTCAGACAGTCATCAGGGGCAATACAGGAACTCACGTTTCAGGGATCACTATTCATTATTGCTAGGTGTTTATATGTTTAAAAACATTGTTTTGTCTATATTTTTTATCTTCTTCATGTGGGAAGAAAAATCTATCCATAGTTTTCCCATCTTGACCTGGGTCATTTTGTGCATATTCTTGCATGAGTTTTGAAAGTGATGTTTTTTTATTTGATATTTTATTGCAAGCAATCTTCCATGACAAACCTCTTTCCCTAGTCTATTTTTTATATTTTGCTACATAACACTCAATATATAAATATATCACATTTACCAAGAATTCTGTTATTAAATTTTTCTGTTTATATCATTTCTGATTATAAATAGCATTGTGACTGATATTTGCAAGCATGAGTCTTCATCCACCTTTCACAATAATTATTTAGGACAGATTTCAAGAAGTGAAAAAACGAATGAGTTGAGTAATGAGAACTTCCTTCTAGTCTTGGTGAACTTCACTCCTTTGTTTTTATGAATATATATATATATATATATATATATATATATATATATATGATATGATATATATGAGTTTATCCATTTTCTCCTTTCTTTAAGGATTGTATATTCCTATTACCTTCTACTAAGATAAATTTTTTTAGATTAATTTGGGTGAGCTTTCTACTTCATACTCTTGCATTATATTCCAACTAGACATTAAAGTGTGTGCGTGTGTTTGTGTGTGTGTGTGTGTGTGTGTGTGTGTGTGTGACTGCACATCCATGAATAAATGTGTATGGTTCTGTGTCTTCACTTATTCTTCTTCTGCCTCTATCAGGACATGCCTGTTTGCTTTATACCCTTAGCATCTAGGAAATGCCTTACTTGATACCTAAAGCTCCTTTCCTTCTTTCCCTATAAATTCCTCTCTGCCAGTTTCTGAGTACACAGAGACCCCCTCGCTTCATGAATACCCCATAATTGTAGCAGTTGTCTTGCTCATTTGAATGCTGACTTGTTTTGTATCATCTACAAGCTCCTTGGGGACAACAGTCATTTCTTTTCATCTCAAATCCCACACAACTCTGCTAAAAATAAAATCTTCAAATACTACTGAATGAATAAATTAGTGGTTGAAAGGATGAACCTCAGGTAAACTGAAGCATCAGGACTCATTAACATAACTGGCATTTGCTGAATACCTATGATGTATCATCGGAACGACATTCAAACTTAATTCATAATAATTCACTTCTTTTAAATAGCCATCTATTGTTCTCTGTTTTTCTCATCAGCTCTGTTGAATATAACTGATGATCACACCAAGATCCAATATCAAAATAGCTCTGTAATTGAACAAAGCAGAAAGCCTCCAAGCTACCCTCATCCTGAAATCTCTGCTGAAACTCTTGAAACAATTAACTTTCAGTAACTATGCACAATGGCTTCCTCCGGGCTTTTTCCTTCCCAGCTGACTGGGTGGCTTTTATTTGTTGAACATACTCATTCCCAAGACACCACACCACCACACTCTCAGCTCCACAAGAAAAGAGCTACTCCAGTTTGCCTTATGATCTTATGTTTGTGATATGTGACTGTGGAACAGTTCCCTGAAAAATGGGGCCATGGCCTATTAGAAATATCAGCCCCTCTAGGGAGAGAATGATGGTCTCAAGAGTGTTTACTGTTAGGAAGCCTTTTTCTACCTCTTTCCAACCCCCTGAATACTCTCCCAAATGTCCATGGATGCTTATAATTTTGTAAAGAAGGTGTGACCTATAGGAAGATACAATCTTGTGTATGAAATCTTACTGCATCAGGCTTGGCTCAAAGACATGTTTCTTTGGCAATTAAAGGTATCCAAATATGAAAATGGAAACAGTAGCAAGTAACTATGGAGGTGAAATATGAAGAAGCTTTTAGAAGATACAAAAGGAAATGGGAAGATGATTACAAGGGACATATAAAGCATGTCAGTTACCCTTGTATACATAGGGCCCATGATATTTGTTGTTTTGTGTGGAATCCTGTCTAATATCAGAATATCAGCCCAATTATGACTCCCCATTATGTCATCCTGAGGAATAAATGCCATAGCAACAGTGGGAATTATCTACTTGCCAAGCTAATGTTCATAAGTCAAAGAATGGTCTTGGAATCTCGGGATATCCCAGCCACACATAAGTCCCAGAGCCACCCTTCCCCAGAACATCATGACTACTTCACTGAGGCGACAAGAGATCAGATAGCTCTTTAGATGGAGGAAAAGGAAAGACTAGAGCCTCAAGCTCCCAGTGCTGCTACAGACTAAGCCTTTCAGGCCCCAAATGAATACTTAGTGCAGATCTCAAGGAAAACCCAAGCAGACACCCTGACTGGCAAAAGCACATAAGAAGTCTAAAACACTCACCCACTTTGCAAGCCCAAGACTGGATGAGCACAGGCCTTCCTGTCATACGCAGTACATTTTAATTGTTGCATAGATTTAGAAGCTTAGGGATAAAAAGCCATCTTCTGTTGTTTGTAAATCTCCAATACCTACTACCAAGATAAATATATCAAATGTCAACTAAAAGTTCTAAGCAAGCACATCTGTTTTGTATAATACAGTAGGGGGCCATTTAGTAATGGAAGATGTCTTAAAGCTCATTAGGAGTTTGATGAGCTTCTCCGTGCTTAATTGACCTCACCTTAGATGAAGGAGATGGTCAAGAAAGAAAGTTCCTTGGACACTTCCAGCTTTCAATCCTGTGACTTGAATATCAATGACTGGCCCCAACAGAGAGAGGTCACTGGCTTCTTAGGAAGATGAAAGGGATTTCAACCATAGGCCTCATTGCCAGGGTTTAATTCATGTAGGAAACTATTCATCCCACTATCAACTACAGGCTTGGGGTCAGGTTGCAGAGGCTATAATCACTTTGTCAGTAAGTTGAGCCCATGGTGTACATCCCCAATATCAGCACTTGTGAAGCTGGGGTGGAATTTTTTTGTTCCTGTTCCAAAGCACTTGAGTCCAAGTGTTCCAAAGCACATGACCTCTGAATCACCAATATGAGCCCATGCCCTGAAAAGCCCAGAGTCTACTTATATTGAATGGAAGGTTCTAATGCTTTTAAAGAGAATGGAAGCAAAGAACACCCACGAGGAATATGGTAGCTATTTCAAGAAACAGAGAAGTCTGTTTTCTGTAACTTCAGTCCCCACTCTCTCAGTGACAAAGTAACTGTGTCACCTAAGTTTCTATGATCACAAGGAAACCATTAGCTTTGTCTGGGTCTCCATTCATCTATCAGCTACTGTGATTAAATAAAATGGAATGGTATGCTGGTGAGAGAAAGTCCAGATGCTTGACTTTGGAAAGATAGTGGTTTGGGGAGGAGAAGAAGCATGGGACATATTTCTAGCTCATAAACTGAAGATGAAATCATCATAAATAGCTGCCAATGAAGCAATGCCCGGTAATCCTGCACTCAGGCAAAGCTCAAATGCCAAAGAGTCCTGGCAGACAAGAGCTCTAAAGGGAGAAGATCACTAACACTATTCTAAGTACAGGGAGCAACTAGGACAGCCAACAGGACGGCAAACTGAAGAATTTGCTTATGAGGCTTGTTAGAGACCCAAACACAACACCGCCCTTCTGTTGCCAAGGTATTTAATCCCAGGTCCTCTAGAGCACAGAAGATGACCCATGGTTGTGCCAAGAAAGTCCATGGCCCAAAGACCCCTGATCTTGAAAGTAAATCCCAGCATTATAGACCTGCTGAAAGCCTGAGATAGAAGAAGTGGTGGTTGTGAAGAAGACCTCTTGTGTAAGGATGAGTCCAGCACGGTCTAGAACACAATTCTTTACTTTCCATATTGTTGGGGAAGCTTCATAGACAATGAAGAATAGACAAACAATCTGAGCCTATTGAAAAATCCTTGATCTTCTTTCTCAATATGTGCTGCAATGATCAGAGAATACAATGGTGTTGAAGAAGCAGCTCCAGTAAGAAAACTCTAATTGACTTAGAAATCTGTGAGGCATAGCAGGCTTTCAGATTTTGGGAGCTACTGTATGCTGGTAACATCTGATAAGCCGCCATCTGTAATTTTGGGATAAATATTATGGTATAAGGGAACCAAGATATCGGGCCCTAAAACTTCCTTTCCCTCCACTGAGCAACCACCCCCCCACCTTTAAAGCTGATGCTCTTCTCTTGGCTGACTTCCCCCAAGGTGCCTCGGTCCCTCATGTCACACAGTTCTTAGTAGAGTGGTCATGTGAGTTTTCAGGTGTGTTTAGACATATGGCAGAAGCCTACATGTGGATCCAGTGTGGGATGGAGAACAAAATTGGCAATAAACATGAAGTGATTTATTCAATTGATGCTGGAGTTCACTTACCAACACATTCAGAACTCACCATTATCTTTTAGTTGAAGTATTTCTTTAGATGCATGTTCTGACATCATACATACTAATGTTGGAGTAATACAGAGATGCTTAGCATAGCCTCTGCCCAAAATAACACTCAAAGCAAACTTTGTGAAGTGTTTCATACATTAGTAGGTGGAAACACTAATTGCCCTGATTTACTCATTACATATTATATACTTGCATCAAATTATCACACAGTACCTTACAAATAAGAATGATTAAATATGTAAACCTTTTCATTTGCATTTTAGTTAAGAATCTTTTGAATTTCATTAAGAATCTGCCCTAATCTACACAGAGAGCTAGACCCTGTGGAGAAAAACAAGGTAAATATGGTTCAGTTTCTATCTTGATAAGCAGAGAATTTAAGGAAACACTGTACAAGCTTAAGTACAAAATGTGTTGAAGGAAAGGATGAAAAACATTCCAGAGCATATTTGAGAGATAGTTCCCTCTCCCCTACTCCACCGACATGGAGGCTGGGTAGCTGTTTTATCCTTTGATAAAATGATGACACCATTCCTGGAGCAGGCCACACTTAGAGACAGCTGGCTGGATGAAGTGGTGAGAAGAGGAATGGGAGATAAAGAAGCACATTCTTGATGGTTTCTAGTCAGGGAAGACCACTTTGAGGGCTGTAGTAGCCTTCCAAGTCTGACCATGACTTTTCACACTTAAATGGTGGACATGGGGAGCAAAAGGAAGTGTGAAGGCCCAAGCAAACACAACAGTACATTGGTGAAGAGTGCCAACATGGTGGGCATCTAGCAAATGAAGGAAGACTGGAATGGCTTCCTTCCCAGGCATGAAGGTTGGCACAAGGCCACAGGAGGCTTGTGATATCACCTCACAGGCCCTAGTGAGGCTGGAACTACAGTCATAAATCTTGCCCTGAGTACCACTGGAGATCAAAGAACAGCTGCATGTCTATTTTAGGTACACATAGGAGAAATAGATCGAGCTTAATCTCTTCAGGAGGAAGGAGTTACAGTGGCACCAGACTGGGCACCACTCTCACAAAGAGAATAACTAACTCTCCCATAGCTTCAAGGGTGATATCCAAGGAAGCTAGTCATGTCCTACAGCTGTGCTACTGTATCCTCCCCTGGGAGACCCTTCAAAGCTATACGTATGGCATGTAAGTGCAGGAAATTAAGTGGAATTTATTTGGGTTCATCTTAGCTGAAATTTGGGAGATGGAGCTTATGGGACCTGTCTGGCCTTAGGCAGGCAGCCTATCACCCAGCTGTGTCTCTATTACTGGTGACTGACATCTGCTAGCATGTCAAATCCCACAGACTTTTCTAGCCATTATTTCTAATGTCTACAGCAAACCTATAATGTAAGACTCATTGTTTACACTTGGAGAAATGCCAGTCAAGTTAAGGAAAATGAAGCCCCTCACCAAAGCAACTAGGGGTCATCTTCCAATTTCAGTGCCTTGACTCCTCATCTTCTGGTTGGAAAGTGTGGATGTGAGGGAGTGGAGGTTAGAAAACAAAGTAGCATTGGGAAAGAATTCAAAAGCAGGGAGAATAGCTATTTAGCCTTTGAGAGGAAATGGTCATTCAATTGAAGAGAAAGATTCCCTATCATTAAGCAGATTGTTCTACGGATACGAACCGTTTAGACAGTAAAAGAAATTTAAACAAACTTTAACTACTTATGATTGTCTTACATATGGTGGTTTTAGAAATATAACACTGGAAATAGACTGCAAGATACTCCAAGGGTGCTTTAAAAGCTGAGGCTCCTGTATCAGGCAGGGCTTAAATCCTTGCTCTTTCATTTAAATCCCCAGCAGGTTACTCAACTTCTTTCAGCTTCAATTTTTTTCCCTGTAAATTTAGGCACAGTAATAACATCTGCCTCAAAGAACCAAAGAGGCTCAAATGAGATAACACATGCTAAGTACGAGCTGAGTGCTGTGCTAGGCACCTAATCAACACCATGTCCATGACAGCTACATTAGAAAGGCTGATGAAGAGGTCGCTCCTCTGTGGATGTTTGGATTTGGGTTTGGCATTTTTCATAGGAAGGGGTACCACCTGGCACAAAATTTCTAAGGCTGATGAGACGTGCAGAAATAGTGGGTACGGCACTTAAAAAATACTCCTGAGATCCTAGTCTTAGAAGCATTTCACCCCTGTAAACCCCTGGTGCTGAGGCCCCTTCATCAGATCTGTACCTGAGCTTGACTTTTTGCAGGAGGAAAGGAAAGCAATCCAGATGGAGACAGCAGTTATCCTTAAGAAAGGGATGTCTATACTCTAACTACTTTTACATATGGTGGTTTTGGTACTTTGTCCTCTCAATCTTAGCTATAATAGCAAAGACAACAGAAACCATCAGGACTGGAAAACTATAGGGCCTCATGCCTTGATACCCAAGGATAACTGACGAGGACAAGGATTTCTCTTTGAAAAATCTTTCAAACATCATGACTTTCATGGCAAAGAAGAGATTACCGAAAGAGACTCATATGTACAAGGGCACAGTGAACACTACATTGACTTCCACAATGTATATGAAGAAACAAACAAGTGCATATTGTACAAACAGAATGCTATGGGCACCCTTATGACTGGAACAGGAGGATAAAGCTCATGTGTTAGTGACCAAAAGACACATTGAAACTACAGATCTCAGCAGCAAAGGCCTTGCACAGTGACAAAAGTAAACACGCTCAAGACCTAAACACCCCAATGAGCTCAGATGACATAGCGCAAGCTAGGTTTTCTACCAGCATTTCTCTCTGCCACCCATAGCTTCTTAAAACCGAGGATATACTCCTAGAAGAGGAACACAATAGAAAGAAGGGCATTGTGTGCTGAAGAATCACTAATCTGATTTCAATAGCTGATGAAAAAAATGTGTCATCTGACACAATGGACATTGAAGACCAAAATAAAGTAAAGCTATAGGAAAATGACGGGGTTATGTTTACCCCTGATTTTGACTCAGAGATTTTTCCACCTACTACATACAAGTCCCTTGGTAGAGTTGTGTTGATTCCTACTTTGCAATAAAGTTCACTTTAGAGTGTAAAAATCCAAAATGAAATGCATACTGTTCTAGCCCCTGTATGTAGGAAGCAGTATTCCCTGGCCAAATCGTCTTGGAATGGAGCACACTACATATATAGGCCCAGTGTGTATAAGTTTTACAAAAGGCTCTGCGGAAGTCTTATAGTAAAAAACCCTATCTCACTTTGTTTAAACCAGAACTTCTCAATTTATTTGATGAGGCCATTTTTTTGGGGGGTGGGGGCTGCTATGTAATGCATTTCACTTCAGGAAACGCTGGTGTAGAAAACCGTAGGTGAGAATGGATGATGATGGCATAACTGTGGTGACCCAAGAGAAAAATAATCAGGTGAAACATGAGCCTAAGATTGATGCTAGGGTGCAGAAAATATCATGGCTGGGCATGGAAATGCTACTTGCCAAATGACCCCATATATCTTAGAAATTGGCTGAATTTCTTCTAATATTCTCTCAAGGTCCTCGCTGAGTCACTCCCATAAATGATGGATCTTAATGGTTCCGAATATCTCTAAAGCCTTTATGTGAAACCATCTCCCTTTTTAACTCCGTGATTCACTCCACTCTAGGATACAGAGGCAGCAGGAATAGGCCAACTCCCATTCTCCAATCATAAAACCACATCACAAGAGCAGCACACGGCCATGATGAACTATTAGAAGGCTTGGAACTCATCTAAGAAGTTTAGACGGCTGATTCTTCTGAGACCCTGTCACTTTCAGGCTCTCTCGTGAGGACTGTACTCATTAATCACCCCAGGTAAGAATGGACTCATCTGAAGGCACCCGACCGAAATCAACAACAAGAGAGAACATGAGGCTTCCAGTCTGATTGATCCGAATTTAAACCTCACCTCTGCCATTCCATGGCACTGTAACCTTAGAACAAGCTCTCTCTGCATTTTAGCTTGAGAGTTATATGCTCATTTGGGATTGTTATAAAGATAAGAGGAAATGAGAAATGTGGGAGCAGGTAGAGATGTAGACTAATATGGGGCGTAGTCACTGTACATCTGCAAGAAAGAAGGCACCAACAGATTGGCCTGGAAGCATGAAGATGTGAGGGCAACCAGTGTTATCTTGCCATCCATCACACAGCACCCAGGGTACCTGATTGTCCTGGTGTGCTTTCGAGTGTAAGGAGAAATGACCTTGAAGAGCAGTTCCATGGCTCCATTAATTCCCAGCATGGCACCTGTGGTCACTGAAGACAAAATGTTCAGTAGTCAGTAGCTATTGTCATAAGAAAATGTGTTAATACAATTTGGATTTCATCACTGACAACTTCAAGGGGGTTAACATATATCAATGAAAAATAAAACAAAACTGAAAAAATAATAAACCTCTTTCAGCAGCCTAGTAAGTGGGGTAGCTCTTTCTTGATTGGCCTCTATTAGAATACCAACAGAAGAATGAGTCCTTGTGCTCCAAGGTAAACTAGCCTGGGAATGTCTCCCTTTTCATTCAATGGAGGTGGGGGATGGGGAACGTGGTATTAAAAGGTGGTCATAGATCTGAATGACAGAAAGTGTAGGGGCCAGATAAACAAAAACTTGTAGATGTCACTGCCATCTTCCAGGATGCCCCAGCTTCTTTCCAATATGGTCCACACCCCTTCTCAATTCTGCTGAATTTGAGAAGAGCCCAGAAGAGGAAGCCAGGAGATGCAGAAATGTATGAGGGACAAGGAAGTGAAAGGAAGAAAAATGTTCCTCTAATAAAGTGACTCCTCTCTTTCTTCCATTGGAAAGGTGCTTTGGAAAGGGTAGATGTAGGGCTCCTTGGTACTTTAGGCCTGACTTATTCTGGGAAAATAAGTGGGAAAAGGGCATCTCAAAGAATCAAAGAAAAGAACAAGTGTGTCTTAGATTGACTATTTCGGGCCTCAGGAGAAAAACACAGTATTGTCTCTCAGACAGAGACTATAACCAATGCCTTGACTGTTGCAAGGAGTTATAATGCTATAAGGAGTACATGTTCCTCTGTCTGTACTCCTACTAAGAAGAGCACAAATTAACTTGAAGGATGCAGGACCTGGTGGTGGCCATCAGTCTTCACATTTTTATAGTTACTAATTTAGTCTTTACTTACAAAGTGGAAAATAACACTAGAATAACAATTTTGGCAAGTGGTTCAATAAGAATTAAGGAATTAAGTAGATTTAGCAAAAATATAAGTTTTAATTCCTCTGATTCTAACATGGAAGACTAGACTTGTTATGAGGAGAGGATAACAAAAGAAACATCATTGGGCTCACAATTACTGGGTGGCTGCTCAACATGGCCATCTGGCTGTTGACAACAAGTTCATTGGCTATCATAAACCCACTATGGCTATAGCCAATTTAATCAGAAGGAAGTAGCTGTTCAGAAAGCTTCCAGAAGCAGTCAATGGTGGCTCACGACTCACCAAGGAAACAGAACACACAGGTTATTTGGACACTGTCAGCCTTTCACCAGGAAATGCAATGTACAGAGGCACCATGACCTTATGAGACTGCTAGTTGGTATAATAAATGTAAGTAAGCATATAACCCAACTGGTTATGTTCTCACACCCACACACAAACTGAAGGCTTTCTCAGAGCTAAATTGATACTAAATTGCTAGATATTCATAACCATGGCATATATGTTCTAAAGAAAGCAAGTCACTTGGCCTTTAGGAAACCAAAAGATACGTAAAGTCTTGTACTGTTTCCAAGCACCAAATTGGCTGGCATGCTTTTAGGCTACTCATTAATGGCAGCTGTCTTTCATAAAAGGCCACACTTCCCCCTTTTATTATTTAGGAAATGGGTTTGTACAGATTCATTCAGATATTACCAAATGCTCTCTGGTAGTCTTTGTTTGAGAGAGAGTTACAGAATCAGAGACAGAGAGACAGTGAGAGACAGAGAAGACACTATCTGTGAACAAAGAAATTATTCTGGAGGAAAACTGTCTCTTTATATATCCCCCATGTTTATTAAGAGAATACAACAGTGAAAACTGAGATACTGATCCAGGCATAGTGGCACATGACTACAATCCCAGCTTTTGGGAGATGGAGGCAGGAGGATATGGAATTTAAAGTTATCTTTGACTACCTGGTGAGTTTGAGGGCAGTCTGGGGCTACAGGAGACCCTATGTCTAAAGTAAAATAAAAATGAGTAAAATTGGGATACTTCAGGAGTTCTTAGGATATCTGGAGAATCTACATAGATACACACCTATGTGTGCTCATCACACAATTTCAAAATATTAAAGAAGAGAGTAGGGTGAGGAAAGGGCGGCTGCTGAGGTATGGTCTTACTATGACCTGATCTTGTTTATCACATCTATGAGATCTGCTGAGGGTTGAATGCATTCCCTGAAATGCATTTTAAAGCCCTAATCCCTATGACCTAAAGAAGTAATTAAGGTACAGGAAGTGGATGGGGAGGTGAGCTGGAAGGAGGAGGGAGAAGGGAGGGGGTGGGGAACTGGGATTGGTATGTAAAACTAAAAAATGTTTTAAAAATAAAAAAGAATTATAGAAAAAAAAAGGGAGGCTACTGGAGGACAGATATAATCTAGCCCACCTTGTGTCTGTCATAAAGAAAATATAAGCAAAGAAAGAGACTAAGGTTGTGCAAGCCCATAGGAAAAACCATGTGGGGACACAGCTAGATGACAGAATCTTCCAAAGACCACAGGGACTGGATATAGAAGCAAGCCTTGCCAACATCTTGATCTCAGACATCCAGCCCTTAGCACTGGAAGAAAATTAATTCCTGTTGTTTTAGTGAGACAAAACCTAGCAGATTAACAGTAATAATTATTGGTGCTATAATTTTACAAGGTAAGAAAAAAAAATGAGGTTAAGCAGGTCAAGTACCCATGTTCCATGACTCATAAGAAATAGTATTGGAGTCAAATTCAGGGCTCCCTGGCTCTAAGCCCACATTCTTTCCCCTACAGAGTATATTACATCTAAATAATTGTCACTTTTATTCCCCAGGAAGGGAGCTCAGAAAGGAGAAATGAAAGTCTATGCTCATTACATGTGAGATGGGAGGTATAGAATCTAATCTATTAATGAAAAGTGCCTCTGCATGGAGTAGAATTAACATGATTTTTGGAATTTTAAAGCCAGCCTTCAGGACTTTTTATCAGTATAAATTTAAGTAATTATGTCACTCTTCTAAGCTGCTGGCTTTTCCTTTGCTGAAATATAAAAATGTAGATCTAAATACACAATTATTGTGATAATTAAAAATAGTTAAGTAGATGCTTAATAACTATCAGCTAATATGTTCTGATGCAATCACCAGAGAGAGGATTTGTTGGGAAGGATCATGAGGTTAGACAAAAAAATCAGTTAGGATTTTGTTATATCTGTGAGTAGCTTCATGGAATTAATAAGGACTATTCTTTGTTTTAAAGTGTGTGCATGTATATGCACAGATGTGTGAATGGATCCACATGCACTTGATTGAGGAAGCCAGGTGTCAGCCACAAGAATGCTGTCTACTTTAAGACAGGCTTTCTCATTGGCTTAGACCTCACCAATTATGCTATACCAGCTAGCCAGAAAGTTCCAGGGTTCCTCTTGTCTCTACCTCCCAAGCATTGGAATTACAAGTGCATATCACCATACTAGCATTTTTATGTGGGTTCTCAAGCTCATGCTCAAACCCCAAGTGTTTCACTGCCTGAGCTATCTCCCCAGCCATTACAATGTTTTCTTTTTTTAAAACAGATGTAACACATAATGTTATGAATATGTCGAGATCTAAAGAAAGTCTTTCTCCTGCCATAGGATTTCTTTATCTGCTAGTACTGATAGAGAAACTTGGAATGCTGTAACACAAATCAGAGGGAAAACCGAAGCCAATACCTAGGAACTAGATCAAGAGCTCTACCTGACCCAGGCAATAAATACAATTTCTGGCCTCCACAGCCTCTGGATTATCAGGTTTCTTTCTGTCTGAATGGGACCACATGCATGCTCCATGCAAACCCTTGCTCCCCCACACCACTACATGGTTTCCGGGTGTCCCAGTCTGGTCTGGAACTTACCACTGGAGGCAAACACACGCATTGCCCAAAGACAGTGCAGGAGATTCTGGCTATGAGACAGGTTTTTCCTAGCCAGAATCAAGGTCACATCAAGTGCTTCTAATTCCAGTGCCTTCTGTCCAAACTTCTTATCTAGAACACAAATACATCTCTCTTAATTATGTCTCACATTCATTATAAAGGTTTTGGAAGAGAAGGAAAATGACAGGGGAGGGCAATTATAGACAAAGACATTTTTTAGCCTCATTAAAAATACTCTAAATATGCTCCCATTGGAACCAAATGCATCAAAAGGTGAAGTCTGGATGCACTTATTGACATGAAGGATATGGGTTCTAAGAATGTAAGCATTTGACTCTATAGACACCCCTGGTCATTTTCATATGTATCCATGTCTTTAAGACAAATCTGAGGTGAAGAAAACAACACAGCATTCTAATGCAGTAATTTAATAGTTGTTTGTTTTGAGACAGGGTCTCTTGTAGCCCAGTCTGGCCTTGAACTGACTATGAACTTCTGATTCTCCTGCCTTTATCTCCCAAGTGTTAGTATTCCAGGTGTCTATCACCACATCCATGTGGAAAGATGGGTCAGTGGGTAAGAGGTCTTGCTGTGGAAACAAGAGGAACTTAGTTCAGATCCTCTGCAGCACTGAACACAGCTGTGTGTGGCTGTACTTGTAACTCCAGCACTGTAGGGAACAATAGTAAGAGGATCCCAGCAGCTCACTGACAAACAATTCCAACAGTGAGCTTTGAGCTCAATGAGAGATTCCATCTCAAAAAGAATAAAGTGGTGAGAAATTGAGAAAGACACCCAATATCACTGTCTGGGTTTCTACATATACATGTGTAAATGTACATACATACATGTGAATACATGGACACATGCATATAACACATACACACATATAAAGAATACACATATAAAAGAACAGTAACTTGGTAATCACTGACTTTGAATGTCTTTTATCATTTGACTGATAGTCCCTGACCCCATATGATAAGGATATAACCTAATACTTCATTTCTTCCTAAGAACTCTAGAATTAAATTCTATGCTTCCATTATAGACATAAGGGCACCATGGTTCATAAACCTTAAGTAACTTGACCAGGGTCAAACAGCTAGTGAGCATCAGGGACTTGAAACCAGCCTGCATTGTGTGACAGGGGGATATAGCAGGTCTCTACTGTCTTCATAGAGTTCACTTAGCCCACTCAGCTTTGCTGACTTTCCCCCTTCCTTCAGGTTTCAGCTCAAACGTCACTCTCTCTAACCATGCCCCCCTAGGGTAGCATCAATATTTCTCTTCCTTGAAGCACTCAGCATGGTCTGCTACCATCCAGTTAATTATTTGCTGACCAGCTGACCTGCCCTACTTGGAACAGAAACTGTGTGAGCAGACTCCTTTACTGTCTTGGTCACAAAGATGTTTGCAGTGTGGAAAACAGAGCATGAACAATTACTAAATGAATGTTGTTAGTTATACTGGGATATATTCATGCAGGTGCTAACTAATGCCTATTTCTCAGTCCATCTGTAGAATGCTGATGAACCTGAAGTAAAGGTATAAACAGTTAAACCTCTGGCTTCAGCTGCTGGCAGTGAACATCAAAGGGGCCTGAGCTTTTCAGTTGTGACCGACATGATATTCAACATGCAGTTTAAGCTTAACTGTGAAAGTGTTTTTGCAAAGTATGTATGAACTCTAAATGCTTAGATTATTCAACCCTGCTCCAGGAAGTTCCAGCAACGTAAGGTGTTTCAGGATCCTCCAGGTGGAAAGAAATATCCAGAAGCTCTATTACTATGAGACTTATCATAGTAGGTTGAACTAGCAGTGCCCTACACACACACACACACACACACACACACACACACACACACACACACACACAAACACACACACACAAATCCATTTCTACCCAGACATTCAAGATGGCATGTTATGCTGGGCATTGGTGGGGCATGCCTTTAATCCCAGCACTCAGGAGGCAGAGCAGGTGGATCTCTGAGTGTGAGGCCAGCTGGTCTACAGATCAAGTTCCAGGATAGGCTCCAAAGCAATGCAGAGAAACCCTGTCTGGGGGGGCGTAGAAATGTCATCGTATTTGGAGAGTTTTATAGGTCGAATTGGCTAAGAAGGGATCAGACAGGACAGACTGGAACCTAAACGTAATGACTGATACCCCTGGATGAAGAGGAGAGGACACACAAAGTGAAAATATGGAGAACACTCAGTGAATACAAAGATAGAGATGGGAGTGATGTATCTATGAATCAAAAGAAAAAGAGAAAGGAAAGAAGAGGGGGAGGGAGAGAGGGGGAAGGAGGGATGGAGGGAGGGAAGTAGGAAAGGAAGGAATGAAGGGAGGGAGGGAGGAAGGAAGGAAGGAAGGAAGCAAGGAAGGAAGGAAGGAAGGACAATGTTTTTGGCAGCACTAGGAGAGAAGCAGAAAACAGAACTCTCAGGATCTCCAAAAAGACCCTACCCTGACAGTACTTGGTTTGGGACTTATAGACTCCAGAAGTATCAAATTATATTTATAGTGCATACTGACAAACTGACTATGGCAATTTGCTATGATAACACTAAAAATCGAATACACAAGTATGGTCAGACTTGGTGATGCATTATCTATAAACCCAGCAGTCAGGAGTTCAAGACCATCCTTTGCCATATAGTGAGTTCCAGAACAACTTGGCTACATGATACTGCTTCCAAAACAAGAGAAAAAAAAGCTAATGCACATTCCTAGGAGATGTATTTCCTAAAACTGTTTCATTTTGTGTAAGGGTTTAAAGTGCACTGTAGTCACTCCCATCTCTTCTGACTTATGATCAATGATTTTGCAGCCCATGTCAACTATGATTACAACTATGCATTATCCATTCATTTCTAAGCACCACATCTTTTACTGCCTGGCATCTGTATACTTTTTAATTTACCTTGCCAAGCATTATGGTGTATACCTCTTACCCCAATATGCAGGAAGCTAAGACAGAAGAAATGTAGTAAAAACTGAGGCCACCCAGAGCAACACAGTTTGAAGCCAGACTCTGTGCTTCAAAATAAAAATAACAAAAAGTAAAATCACCTCCCCTGTAAGACTGGCCCTGCTATCACCAAGGCACTTGAGGCATCCTTTCTGCCTCCCCACCAGGGCTGCCCCAACTGCTGTCAGGGAACAACCCCAGTGTATGCTGTCAGTCATCAATTAGGCCTTGAAGTGTTATTACCTCTTAGGCCAACTTTGGCCATCAGCCTGAAGAGAGGCAGGAGGATGTCATAGTCGGGAGAAGCTGACCTTGCTGTGTCCACCAGAGTCTGCAGAAGGGCTTCGCTGCCACCCTTATCGATCATATAGTAAATCCTCCGGTCTGTGCCTGGGAGGAAACCAGAGGCAAGATGAGCCACAAAGTGTATCCCTTCTCCCTAGAGCAGACCTCAGCCCTAAAGGTCAGAGACAAAGCAAAGGTTCATTCAGTTCACCACAGAAACACAGGCTGGCAGATTCTTGGCATGACTCATCTTCAAGGTATGCTACCAACCAAAGGGAGAAAGGTGCGGAACACAGCAACTGTGGAATATTTAGAGATTTTAACATATTCACCTTCACAGATATGATAAATTGAGTGATACTACAAGTTCTGGGGACCTGTTAGCTCTTCACTGATGTGTATGCATGTATGTAGGAGTACATAAATAGATATGCATGCATCATATATACTACATATGAGGGACATTATCATAAACTAAATATTCTTCTGCAAAAACTTGAATTTAGAAAGAGGAAAGGAGTAGTGCCTTATCTAGAATCATTTTATTGAAGGTGTAATGATTTTCTAATTCTGCTTTAGCAACTAGTAGAATGGAAATACAGGAATCATTGTAGGAAACCCCTAAGAAACAAAATGCCCAGGCATTCCACCTACGGGCTCTTGATCAGACTCCAGAGCAATGGGAAGTATTTGTCTTATTGCATCACAACAAGGAAAAACATGAGCTGCTGGTTCTCTCTCACATAGTAAAAGTTAAGTTATAAAAATACCCAGCTACACAGTTTTCTGGAACAGATCACGGCCAGCACTATCCCCGGTCCACAATATGATTTGACATGACCGTAGTCTACTCACCGACAGAAAGCAGATCGCTGAGGACCTGGAGGATGGCCAGGATCGATGCTTTATCAGAGGAGTTCTGCAATGATAACACAGACAGGTATCTTGACAATGAATGCAAGAGGATAGAAGTAGCCTGGTTAGAGATGCAAGAATAGGCAGAGTTAAGCTTTGTTGCACTGAGAAAAACTCTGTAAAGTAAAAGAAATGGCAAGGGAGCTCCCCTTAAGTTAAGTATCAATGAGTACACTCTCTGAGATAGGGGTTCAGAGACTGTGCCTAGACAGAATTCAAGACCCCACTTTGTGAACCAGTTTGATAATAGCATTATTAAGGTACACACAAAAACAAGTACTAATGAATGACCCAGACACAACAAACTAAAGGAGTTTTGTGGACCTCGGTCACAAGAACATCATTTATTTAAGTAGCCTGGATTATTTTTAATGGTGATCACAAGAAGAAACAGAAGCCACCTAAATCCTCTGTTGCAAATACTGGCTTGTCAAACAAAGATAAGCTTTGATTTTTCTCAAGGGAAGTGTAGAATAGTAGCAGATCCTCTTGTGGGGTTTATCTCAGAAATCCTTGTAAGTCTGGACACTGTCACTTGTTTTTTAGAAGAGAAGTCTTCATTCAGAAAGTACAGGACTATGTAGAATTCTCTGAGGTAACCTATATCATAGCTCAAGAAATAAAACCCCCTCTTTGCAGGTTCCCACTGTAAGGTTAGGTTGTGGTCATTTTTGTCTTAGTTTATTTGGATAGGTATGCAATTTACAACAAAACCTTAACATTCCCATGAGGAAGTCTTTTGGCTTCAAAAGTCAAATGGCTTCAAAGACCTCAATAACTCTTCAAAGACCACTATACCTACATAGGACAAAGGCAGGAAACCAAAATTTTTCATCTTCTGTGGCTATCTCCAAACTTCATTATTAATTTAAACACTCCTGTCCAAAATAGATGTTTCCAGTGGTATGGAAACTTGTAGGTTCCTGCCCCCGGCAATGTTATAGCTTGGTCTACAAGTTCAACCATACTGTTCCGTTTTATGGCAACTCTTTCCCTGCCTTTCAACCTGGTCAATGCTAGCTCATCCTTCCAGTGCATGGTGAACCCTGGGGTATCTCCAACCTTCCCTCCCACAAGCCAGGTCTGGGACGCCTTCTGCCTCTCCATCACCTAGCTTTCACTTCTTGATACCACACTCACTCTGGACAGTACTGACATTGATGTGCCACCTTGCTTCCTATCCCACCTCTACTAGGTACCAGAACCTTTAGCAAACAACACCAGCAGAGGGGTTGCTCCAGATAAAATATGAGATAAATGTTTCTAATGGAATCCAAAAGAACACCAGGAGATCCACAAAGTCCCCTACCATCCAAAATACATTCCAGAAAGTCACACTTCAAATGAGACTGAATGTATTTAGGGTGGTACGGCTGTAGACAAAAGTCACACTTCAAAACACCTAACAGGGCTATATACTCCAGCATAAAATTTTAGAGGACATTAAGAGACATTAAGGCAAATATCTTGATAGTATATTTTTACAAATAAAAGCTAATGAAAAACAATTGTTATGGACAAAATACCACTTATTAATTCCTTCTCCAAGTGACTAAGGCTTCTGGGACCACCTGCCCCTCAGAACTTGATATATAGACCTAGCAGGAAAAACACTAGATATACTCTAGCATCTCTTCATGGAGCTTTGACTTAAAACAGGCATCTCCACGAGGCCCTCATCATATTAATAGAAGGTATCACATCCCAAATTTCTAGTCCATGTCACCCTCTAGCCACTGCCAGTTATGGATATACATGATGCCAGTGCCTTTCTCTACTCAAAGCTGGGAACAAGAACCAATGTTCTTTTCTGACACGGAACTATCATTTGGGGTTTGCATAACTCTAAACCTCTGCAGGTTGACCCAAAGATTATTTGCAGTAGAATAAAACAAGTTTATGAAATTATTTTTCTGGCTAATATTGACATTTATGGGTCACACTCAAATCACATCCTTTCTGTGAAGACAAGATATAAGCTTTTTGTGAGACTACAAATGTTTGATAACTTAAAATGCTAGACTCATTACTTGATTACTAGGAAAAAGAAAATAAAAAGGGAAATGAAGAGATGAGAAAAAAGAGAGAAAAACTAATAAGGGAGAAGCTGATGGAACAGAAATAAAGGTCTAACTTTCATTTCCTTCTGTTCAATTATTTATGCATTCATCCCACAGACCTCCATTGGATGTCATCTGTGTTCTAGTCACCAACTAGGCAGTGAGGATACATATTGATCAAAACACAATCTGCCATCAGGCTCCAGGACTGGCAGAGATAACAGCTGGCAGACAGTCAGACCTGGGGATGCTGAGGCTGTGGCAAAGGTAAACACTGGTGCTGGGAGAATCGAGGGAAGGGACATTTAACTCAGCCATGTCCATGACTGAAAAATCAAAGAAATCAAATAAAGAGGGGATAGTGGAGGTTCTAGGCATGCTGTAGCCTCTTGTTCCCAGAGGGAAGCATGGCAGCATGGTGACATTGGTATGTGAATCTGCATTCTATGTGACCAATAGAGCAGATGGTGCAGGGAATTTGAAATGCTTTGTGGGCAAAATCTAGGTCTTATTTGTCTCTGTGTTCCCATCTCCTGAGGTATAATAGGCAATCTGTATATTTTATTGAATTAATTTTTCCAGCTAAAGAATTGTCTCCTTTGTTACAGGGCCCACTAATACTCCCTGAGAACATCCTTGTCTTGCATGTTCCCATTGTATTTTACAGAAGGGATATAGCTGGCCATATGTTACATATTAAATCACCACCCCCAAGTTACTTTGACCTGTGGCCAACAGTACAGGCTGCACACAAATCAGCCATCCTTCTGTAGTTCTTTCATCAAAAACCATGCATGTAAGACTAGGGCGATGCCATAGTGGTTAAAAATATTGGATGCTCTTGTAGGGGACCCAGGTTTGATTTCTAGCACCCACACAGTGGTTCACAACCATCTATAATTCTACTCCCAGATCTGATGTCCTCTTATGGTCCCCATAGGCACTGTATGCATATATTACACATACATTTATGCAGACCAAATAACCATTCACATAAAAGTAAATCAAACAATAAATAAATAGTTCAATTTTTTTTTTTTTGCTTTAAAGGAGCAATTGAGCACAAACAGATGATATTGGTGCCTCTCCCCAGCCTAGAGAAGAAACCTGACCAACTCTTTGGAACCCCTCTGGAGTTAGCATGACTAGTTTACAAGTGGACATCAGCCCTGATTCTGGGAAAAGAAAACCTACATAGAAGTCTGCCTGAAGATTGTAAAAATTATTTTATGCAGAAAAAAATCCCTATTTTTTGATGTTCTTGCATGAAGACATTCTTGAGTCCTAATTGATATTGTTAAGCCACCAAGTCCACTTATCTGTGGACTTTCAGATAAAAAAATATAACAAATAAGCCCACTTACAAAGTCTCTTAAGGTTGGAAAGTATGCTACTAAATTCAGTTGTGACCCTTAAAGAAAAAAAAATTATACTTCTATGTACTCTCTGCCCAAGCCTAGTGGTCTTAATAGAAAAGAAAGAAATTGATTTTACAGACATGCTGTAGGTCCATCCAGAGAACTCTGATATGACAAAGTAACAAAGAAGACAATTCCCTCCTACAGATGTTGAGCTTACTGCCTTCTCACTCAATGCTCAGCTAGAATATATCAGTGCTGTTTTTCTTTAAGTAAAAATTATGACTATCAGTGGAGGGGAAAATGTTCCTCAAAGTTGCAAATGGCATTAATTTATGCATTGCTATATTTACCAATAAATATTTTACACTATTTAGAAGAATAGCACAAGCCGTTATCTCACCCACAGTAATAATAAATGAGCAATTAAGGAAGGCAGGATGTGATGTGCCTCGATTTTCCTTTAATGATTTCGTTTAAATGAATCACTGAGTAATCTCCTGTCAGTTAAGACTTTCCAATAGAAATGGATCTTCCAAGCTTTCAGGGAGAGACAAACAGTAGGAAGTACAAACAGTGTCTTTCAGGGACTGCAGTTTTGAATTAAAATTTTCTCATAGACTGTTTTGAATTTGTTGCTTCCTTGCCTTTAGATTATCTGTCTCTCCCTTCTACCTTCCTCCTCTTGCCTCAGCACTATAGTGTGAAAATAAGACTCTTCATATCACTGCCATGAAGGCACATTTTCAGTCCTTTCCCCTACCCCAGGGCAGAACATGTCAACTACACAGAGCCAGTGAGCATCATGGGTACTTGTGCTTTCCGGGATATGTTCATTCTGATTGAACATCATTTATCCTCCCTCATACAATCATATTCCAGTTTCCAGCTCCAGTTCCCCCTTTCTGCATTATTTTCACAGCTATCTTATTTTCTCAGCACCCATTATCCACATCTGCCAAATGTCTGAACACACTGGGTACTGCACAAGTCCAGTGGATCAGTAGATGATGTTGTTCATGTAGGTTACAGTATAACTAGTAACCACTTGAATGAGGCAGTGCTTGGCCTCAAAGGAAACAAACTTATTTTCTGTACATGTGTTTTTTCAACACTTTATAATGCCCTCCTTAGACAAAGCTTGCTTGAGCCAGATTATTTTTCTTACCTCTCGTTCTGGTTATGTAAGATGGGGTACGGTAACAAACTATTCTAAAACCCAATGGCTTCAACAAACAATCTTTTACCTTATTTTGTGATCTGGGGAGTGGGAGAATAGAATAGGATGTGGTTGGGAGTTTGTTCTGCCTTCCTTAGTGACAATTGGGGGCAGATGTGCTGATCAGAAGATGTCTAGAATGGTGACAATGAGATCTGGAGAGTTGGGCTCACCTGGGACTATAGACTACATATGTTCTTTTTAGTAGAAGAATTTTAAGTATCTTGAATGTCTGATATGACAACTGATTTCCCCCAGGGATAACATTCAAAGAGAATTAGCTCGAAGTCTCGGGCTTCTTTTGACATTGTCTCAGAAATCATATGAGTCATATCTACTACGTTCTATCAGGTAATTGGGTTATGAGGTTGTCCCATATTCAATTGGATGGTCCTAGACCATCCTCAAGCAGAAAAAGAAAAACATTCCTTAGTCACTTTCAATTGTCCACATCTCATCTCAGCTGTGAATTCCTCTAGACTAAGAATTACGAATTACTCCTTTTGGAGTCTTGCACAGAGAAGCATTCCAGTAGCCATGGAATGGGATAAGTGAGAAGGGATGGGATTGAATGAAATGAGAAGATATAAAATGGATGGAATCTAATGAGGTAGAACAGAATGAGTTAGAATGAGGTGGAATTAAATGGATGTGATAGGACTGGGCACTACAAACTAGATGCACGATATGCAATCTGCTATGGCTTTGCTGCTCTCTTCTCCTCAATCTTGGAATTTCCCTTAATGCATGTCACAGCATGGGCATTGTTATGGAAATACACCAAATATAAACCATGAATATGCTTGACAAGTGTTCTACAACTGAGTTATACCCCAGCCCAAAGATGTACTTCTAATGCAGGTTCACTTTAGGCCAGCTTCCATTACCCCCATAAAACCCAATTTCCATATTCTCAATATTCCCCAAATAACTATTCCAAAACATAGAGGTTATTGGGTTAGACACAGCAATCCTATGTAAAAAAAAAAAAAGGCTTAGTTATAATAAATACTCAATAAAACATGAGTAAATAAACACATGTGTGAGTACAGATGATGGAGAAAAGGTGAATAATCTAAAAATGGTTTGGAAGGTCATTAGAGATAAAGCCTCTTGCATCAGTTTTCCATCTGGTTTATGATGTTACAGACTTAGCAAAATATTCATACAGAGAGTAGAGGGAAAATAAATGTGTGTCTGAAGAGAGTGATGCTGCTCCTCTGGCAAAAACCATCTGGAATCCTGTGCTTTGTCAACCATGTCCAGCACACTTGTTGTCACTTGGGAGATGAAGTCTCCGAGTCCTGATGCTAATCATGACAGTAATCAACAGCATTAGATCCCTGAAAGTTCTCTGACTTCTTTTAAATGGCATTCATTGGAGAGCCAGCTCTGTCTCTATTCTAGGCAGGCTGTGATGTCTCTCCAAGACACAGTTGACAAATTATAGCACGGAATGTGCAGGTTAGAATTCAAGATGACAGAAAATCAGTGTCAAACAATGTTCAGCTCTTTTAGCTTGATTCTAAACACAGCAATGCCTCCTAGTGCTACAACCCAGGCCTCAACACCAACACTGAGGAAGGGGGTCATTACCTTTTTGTTTCGGCCTGAAGCCACCATTTCTTGCTTTGTTGCTCACTGGAACCACTACTTTTAAAATATATACTAAAAGCATCCAAGACATTAGACTGAGCCATACTTCTGAGAAGCCACTGAAGCAAGCACTTATCAGGAAACTTCATCCCAAAGGCACAAAGAAGATGCCCCCTTTCCAAGTCCTATACCCAGTTACTTCTTAAAAGATGTTCTGAAAACTGTACAGTGATGGTTCATGCATTTAATCCTAGCACTCAGGAGACAGAGGCAGGTATATCTCTGAGTTTGGGACCAGCTTGGTCTACAGAGTAAGTTCTAAGACAGCCAGGGCTACACAGAAAAATCATGACTTGAAAAAAAAAAACACCAAACAAAATGAGAGAGAGACAGACAGACAGAGAGACAGAAAGAGAGAGAGACAGACAGACAGACAGAGAGAGACAGACAGACAGAGGGAGAGAGATGATCTAAAGCCAAGTTATCACTCAGTAAAGTGTAACCTTGGTAGCTATGATATAAAGTCAATTACCAGGCTTGATTAAGATCCAAAGGACGCATGGTGGTGGTTTGTCTTTAAGATCAACTTGATTGAATATATATTATTCTAGGATACACACCTCTAAGTGTGTCTGTGAAACTGTCTACAGAGAGGTTAGACTGAGGAAAGATCCTGCTTGAATATAGGCAACATCATCCCATGGGGTAGGGTCCTGAAAGTAAATAAGTATGGATACTAAGGGCCAGAATTCATCTGCCATGTATATATGCATGCATGCATGCATGTATGTATGTATGTATCTACCTGTCTACCTACCATCTCTCTATCTAACATCTCTCTGTCTACCACCTCTCTATCTACCATCTCTCTATCCATCTACCATCTACCTATCTGTCTACTATCTATCTGCTTCCTAACTGCAGATACCATGTGATCAGTGTCTTGCACTCCTACCTTCATGATGTCTTCACCATGATGGACTGTGTACCCTGAAATTGGAAGTCAACACACATTCTTCCTTCTTTCAGGTGCTTTTGTCAGGTATTTTGCTACAGCAATAAGAAAATACCTAATACAAGCATAGATTCAACTTTTTAGTGGTATACATTACAGGGATGTCTGTTCTTTCATGGATAGTGGGCCAACTTGAGTGCTCTCTAAATTTACAGGGAAGAGCCATCCTTAACCCAATCTTAAGGTCTATTTTCAGAGACATTATATACAATTCTAGAGTTATCAGATAGGCAACCAGTACTGGGGAGATGGTTCAGTGCAAGCAAGAGGACCTGAATTCAGACCCCAGCACCCATGTAATAGCCCAGGTATGACATCACACATGCCTGTAGCCTGTGCTGTAGGACACAGAGATAAGAGAATTGCTAAGACTTGGTAGCCAACAGTTTAGCTCCAGGTTCAGTGAGAGACCCTGGCTTATTCAGTGCAGAATAAGGTGCAGACTGATACAAAAGGATTCAAAATGTCTTTCTCTGGCCTCTGGGAATGTACACAGAGGCATAAGCACACGTGTGTGCACATATACACACACAGACACACACAAGCACCCAGACTATACTTACATGGTGGGGGGCATTTATGTGTGGACTGGCATACCATACAGTCTACTCTATTACAGTCAGTATTGTCTGTCTACTATTTCAGGGATGATTTACTTTTTAGCCCTCAAAACAAAATCCTTTCATTTACCTGTGTCTATTCCTTGTATAATGATGAGAAAATTGAGGACAACAGAAACTGGGTAATTTGTTCATTAATAAGAGCAATTTTCTCCATGTTTTGTGAATTGAGTTTTGAAACCTGGAAAGTCTGAAAAGGAAAATCAGGCACTCAATAATGGCCAAATTAATGTCTGTTTCATGAAAACATTTTAAATGTAGGATACAAACAGTGAGAACTTTAACATGTCCTCAAATACTTTGGCAGACTGATCACCAATAAGTAGAATCTATGTCTCCTGCCCTTCAATTTGACAATCTTAAAACTTCCTTATTGCCAGGTAGAAATGAACAGGGGTAAAACTGGGTGCCTTTTGAAACTATATCATAAAAAGTAATGTAATCTTAAGGCTAAGGAATATGTATCTTGACAATAGGACATTGGCATTAAAAATCCCAGAATTTCCATGTAAGAGTATAAAATACTGTGAACCAGCCATACTGTAAGGAATCCCAGGCTCTGGAGGAAGGTCTGGATGGCGTTCAGTTGGACAGCCAGTGAAGGACCTACTACCCTGAGAACAGCCACCTTCAACTGTTAGCTGTGAGAATACGCAGTCTCAGATGCCCAGAGCAGTAGCAACTTTAAATGGCAACTTCTGATAGCAACCTCAAAATCACACCAAGTAAAACCACCCTGGAGAGTATTTTCCAAATGCCTGATTCATCAAATTGTGAGGGGGAAAAAATTTAATCCACTTTAAAAAAAATAAAGATTTCATTCAGAACAATAGTGATTAGAACATAAAACTATCACAGCAGCCAATCAATAAAATCTGTCTTAATATCCCTGAGTTTGGAATGCAACCAGTTCAGAGGGGTAAAGCATAGAGCACAGTAAATATAACTGAGGGGCCAGGGAGAGGGGAGAGCTAGCTAGATTGGTATTTAAACTGAAAATCCAACGAAGACTTTAACTGAGCTTTTCTCTGAATAACTGATTTTTTTAAGTTCTACACATCAGATTTACAGAAGGCAAACCTAATCCTAATTCTTTTTTTTCTCCTTTATGACTTCAGATTAATCATGTACCTTCTCTGGACCCCACGTTCTCTCCTCCCCCATTGGTTATGTCAATAATTAAAGAGAAAACTCCTCAGGTTTTTCCCTTTCATAGCTTGCTGATAAGCCGATACCATTCTATGAAGTCAGACTACATCACTAGGTCTTCATGCTAAGAAGCGTGCTTTCTGTTGTTGTGGCATTGGGGATTAGCAGTCACTTTTCAGTGCCAGACTCTGAAAATGAGAAGTTGGAGAGAGAGTAGTAATGTGTCCATCCACTAGAAGTGTGCCAGGGACCTCAGAGGACAGGAACCTACTCAGGCAGAATATGAAGCAATGTTATTAAAACCCCAAACCCCGGAGGCCTCAGGAGAAAAGGGAACATTCTAACCACAGAATAATGGCCCCTGCTTTCTCCCCACCACAATCTCTGCTGGACTTTACTGATTTAAGACCATATTGTGCCATTTCAAAAGAACATCTGGACAATTGGTGTATTCTCAGGAAGATATAATTCTTTTACTTCAGTCCACATTTGTTGGACTGCAACCTCTGGTTTATGAAAACATCCTAGCATTCACCTTCAACCTTCATAATTTTTTATTTATGTCTTTTTCTACAACCTGCACAAATTCCCTCAAAAGTGTCTACTTTGCTTATTATCCTTTAAGATATACTGCAACGAATTAACTTACACTAATGCAGAGTTTCTCAACCTAATGTCTATATTTGAAGCAAATGAGAGTATGTTGAAGTGGAGGACTGGGAGATAAGACATGTAGCAATATCTGTGGTTTCTACTCAAGGGCAAAGCTACCTACCAGTCCCAGCTCCATCTGTGACTGATAGCCAAGCGCATCTACTACTACAAACCGCATCTTGACTCCAGTTGAAAAACACTATGATGATGCAATATGATGTCCCTTCCAATGTAATGAAGATAATGATATAAAATAATGGAATAAACGTCTTCATGTTTATATAAAAGACCTAGGATAGCCTAAAACAACCCTAGGCAACAAAAGCACTGCTAGGAGTACCACAGTTCCAGATTTCAAGTTATTCTATAGAGCTACAGTGATTAAAAAAAAAAAAACAGAATGATACTGGCATAAAAGCAGACACATAGACCAATGAAGTAGAATTGATGACATCCATATTAGACACCACTCCTATAGCCAACTGATTTTTTGTGGAGGGGAATACATATTGAAGAAATGACAGCATCTTCAACAAAGGCTGCTGGTCAAAATGGATAATTACATATAGATGAAAGAAACTTGATCCTCATTTCTACTCTTCACAAAAATCAACTTAAGTGGATCAGGACACAACATAAGGTTTGATACCCTGAATATGATAGGGGGAAGCAGGGAAGATGCTTGAACATAGAGACATTGGGAAAGATTTTCTAAGAAGGACCTTGTTAGTCAGGCATTAAGACAAAGAGTTGGTATATGGTACCCAAAAAAAAAAAAAAAATCAGTACAGCAAAGGACAACAAAATTCAAATGAAGAGGCAGCCTATAGAATGGGGAAAAAATATTTAATTGCTATACATCTGACAGAGGGCCAGTGTATAGAATATGCATAGAATATGCAAAGACACTCAAGGCTATCAAGAAAACAATCAATCTAATTTAAAATTGGGGCATAGAACAAATAATAGAGGAAAAAAAGAAAAAGAAAAAACAGATACAGAATATGGAGAGATGTCTCAGTGGCTGCTCTTCCAAAATCCCTAGAATCCATGTGATGGCTGATGGCTCACAACAGTTACAGGGAACACGATCTCTTCCTCTGGCCTTCTTTTGGTGCACAGACATCCATGCAGGTAAAACCCCCATACACATAAAGACACAATAAATCTTATTTAAAACAGAAGAATAAATGAGGACAAAAATACAAATAAGTAAGAAATACCCTTAGCCATTAAGGCAATGCAAATTAAAACTAATCTGAGATTTTGTCTGATGCCAGTAAGAATAAGATTTAAAAAAAAAAAAAAAGAAAACAAGACAACAAATGCTAAGTGTAGGCATGGAGAAAAGGGAACCACACTCCTGAGTTACCCTGGAGTTACCCATGCTCCAGCAGGTAAGTGCACACCCATGTAACTCTGGCTGCACTAGGTGGGCTCAATGGATTTAAACATAAACATGAAATTAAGAAGGGAAAATTATGGGGAATTATGGAAAAGAACTGGAGGGGAAAGAATGGGGGTGGGTTTTGTCAAAACACAGAAGAATTATGAAATTCTCAATCAGTAACAAAAATCTGCTACTGCTCTCAAGTGATAGAATTTGATTTTAAATTTCTTTGCATTAAGCCTAATTTGTTTCTAGCAAATGAGATCTTTCAACAAGATCTTCTTCAAAGAATGTGGGTGAATCAGCATAATTTACATCAGTCATTCCTGTCTCCATTGATAATGGCAGAACACTGAGATCGAGTTGGGATGAAGGGATGAGATACATCACATGTAGAAGGACAGCACGTGTTCAGAAATTGACTCTGTTCAAACAACATTATCTCCCAAGTCCCTTAGTTAGCCAACAGAGCCAGAACAATGGTGCTACAAACAGTTCCAGATTCCATGCCTTTTACATTACAAGAAATTACTTAGTAAGCAGAGGAGAAAGTCTATCTCGTATAATTAAAACCATGTGACCACTATAATAAATAACCCCAAATATATAAATGGCTTAATTGCAAAAAGAAGGATTTCTTTTCCATTCACACCAAGTCCAAAAGATCGTTTTTGACTGATTGATGACTAACTTGTGTACCTTCCATGTGTGGTGATTCAGGAACCCAGATTCTACCTTCCTATGGCTTTTCTTTACCCATGTACTGTAAGAGGTCAATATATTTATCTGCATCAAATAAACATAAGGGAAATACAAGCATCTTTTTCAGAAGGCTCCATGCATTGCGCCTAGAAGTGGTCAACATTTCTAACCCCATTTCTTTGATTAATATTGTCACATGTACATTTATAGCTGTCAAGGAAGACAGAATAGGAATCCCAGGTGCTCTGTTGAAAGAGGTACAAACAGTATTTGTGGACTGTGAGTTTGGCTCTGCCGTAATCAAGTTTCCACTTATGGTTTCCCACTCACCTTTGACCAGACTCCCTCTAGAGAATTCCATTGATCTGTTTTCACTCTGGATTACCTTCGATGTCTATACCACAAAAGTATAAACCAACATAATGCAAGATCAGCAGACACTGGCCTTCCCATCCTACCAAGTAAGGCACTCTCCCAAGTTATTTTCTATATGAAGAAGTACCCCATTCATCAAAGATTTAACTCTGGCATTGATCACAGCTTTCAGGAAAGGAAAATCTTCAACATCAGAGGGAAGAAAAAATCATACGATGGAGCTTTCAACAGTAACAATAAGGAGTTCTCAATGACACCAACAACAACCAAGGTTGAAAACAAAACCACATAATTCTGAATAAATAAGTTCCTTTATAAACACAGTCACAGTAGGAAAGGTCAAATATGGAAAAGTTAGACATTAAGAATTCCTAGAGCTATTCCTTCTTTGATAACCAGATTTCTGGGAAGTATCTCAGAAAGAAAAATACTTGTTAATACTTACCTTCTTGAATTTTGCATGAGAAAGACATTACACAGCCTGCCTGGACAGCATAACCTCATCTCATGAGGTTCATCTTGGAAATATTTTAAACCATATCATGAGCTTCTAGAAGTAACTGGTTCATTCCAAGTGTCTTTGAAGAAGCTCAGCTGTGATTTCCATTCAAACAATGTTCATTTTCAAAGCAAATCTTCCTTAACTATTATATCCAAGATGGCTATATGGTCAGCTAAAATAAGAGTTTATTGCAAGATGGGTTAGATGAGAGTAACTAAAATGAACCAGCTAAACAGAAAGCAGTTTAGGAAGTAAATGAAACAAGTCATTAATCTTTCTTTTCAGGTGTCTAAAAACTTCATTTCCAGATCATTCCAAGACTAAATAGTTAATATATTTTTCATCTGTTTATCTATTATGTAACCTGGGGGTTCCTTTACTGAATAAGATGTCCAGAGTTAATCATGGCTATGTAAATGTACGGGTATGTGTGTTTTGTAAAAATTTCTTCTAGAGAAATTGCATCCTTCACAGAAAACTTCACATAGATCTTGCCCTCAATTTATAAATATGCTAGATATCTCTTTGAACACGTAGACACCCCATCCTAGAACTGTAAGAACCCACAGACCCACATTAGAACTCCACCAGAACACTGTTTGGATTCTCGATTGTGGATAATCTCACTCAAGGCCTCAAGCATCCATGCAGTATGTCATGAGGGCTCAGGTGAGAATAAATGCCTTTTATATGATAATGCTGAATACATAACCCACTTCCCATTCCCCAAGAGGTGTGATTTTTTTTTTTTTTTTTTTTTGCCTTTTTTATAAAGCACACCCAAGAAAACCAGAGGATTCTTTAAAAATCAGTGTCAACAGAAAAGGCTATAAAACTAATAAAAATCTATGTCTACAGTAAATAAGAATTATGATAGAGAAAAAGAATATCAAAAAATGGAGGCAGTATTATACTTTTTCTATGTATCAAGGCTTCAAGGTAAAAGACTACCAAAAGACAGAAAAAATGTTCTGCATAGATGGCGATTGGCCAATAAAGTCAGAATTTCAATAACCTATAAAACTGTGTGCAGGTATGTAGGATCACAAAGGGCATAGAAGACATCAGGTAACTGTCATCTAGTTGTTGTAGCTGAACTCCAAGAATTAACGAGACAATCAATAGGCTCATAGTTTAATAATCTCACTTATAGAGGACAAATATCTTCCATTTCTCCTACCTGTAATTCTCCTCTGTGTCAAATTATTGAGTAAGTGTCATGAACAGAAATTGGTTTTTGTCTATCCTTTCAAAGAATCTGAAAACATGGCTAGGACTAGAGCCATTGGGAATCCAGCAGCATCTCTTTCCCTAACCAGAAGGATGAGATGAGATGGCTACTAAATTCATCACTGAGCTGTGACTTTATGGCAGAATGACCATTTACCTGTCTTTTTATCCACCCATTCAACCACTTATTTACTTAAAACTATGTGATGTTCTTAATACATTGAGCCAGAGTGGAAGGTGACTTTAAGAATGTGATTGGTGTGAGAAGTTTCAACACAGCTATAAAACAAGCCCTCAAAATTCAAGTCATCACAAGTTATCACACTCATATATCTAAAGTGAATTCAGTGTATGAGAGGGGCTAATGCACATTCAGCAAGAGTGAAAGATGGAAACTCCGTAAAGAGGCCTATCACAGTTAGTACAGGTAGATAGTGAGGAAGTAGGGGTCGCTGTTCTTTTGGTGAGTCATAGCTATACCATGCCCTTGTGGTTTGCAACAATTACAGATAAATACAGTATGATTATTAATTGCTTTTCTCCTTTGGGAACTTGCATAGTGCCTTCTAACACTATGAGAGCTAGGTCTCCCATAGGAAGCTTCAAGGTCAATTCCAAGTCCTGTGTCCAAAGTCTGTGCTGTCTTCAGAAACAGTGTCTTATCTTGAAGTTCTGGTTGGTAACCAAGGGCAATAGCATTAGCCTTTATTGTTTGGGGAGTCTTGTAGAGCCCTCTGATCAACAATTCAAAAGGAAATCTAACACTGGAGATACTGCTAGATAGTCTATGGTTTTGGGGGGGGGCGGCATTATCACCCCACGTGTCATAACTCCACTTAAAACGTGTAGACATATATACATTTATATATTACATATGTATTTTAAGTAAACATATTATTTCCTGTGACTTTTTCAAACATGTTTAGTGTTATGTGTCCCTCCTCTCTCCCTTCCTCCATACTCTCTACTTAACCCCTCCCCACTTTGTTTCTCCCATTCTCCCTTTATAACACCTGTTTCTTACTATCTCCCTCTCTAGAGCTCCTCCTATCTTTGCTTTCCTGGTTTCTGGGATTACCAGGTTATATACTTACATCTAAAAACTCAAGGCTAAGATTCTGAAAACAAATGTTAGAGAGTATGTGAGGATACAGCAACCATCATTCACTGATGAGACTGAAAACTGGTGCAGCCACCATAGACATGAGTGTGGAGAATTCTCAAAGTGATAAAAGTAGAACTACCATATGACCCAACTATCCCACTCATACACATATGCCCAGAGGACTCGCCATCCTATCCACAGATGCTTGCTCAGCCATATTCATTCCCACTCTGTACATAATAGCTAAGATACAGGAAGCAATGTAAATATCCTACAAGGTATGGAGAGTGAAAATGTGATGCATATGAACAATGGCATTCAGCTGGGTGGTGGTGGTGCACACCTTTAATACCAGCACTCGGGAGGCAGAGGCAGGTTGATCTCTGTGAGTTCAAGGCCATCCTGGTCTACAGAGCAAGTTTCAGAACAGGTTCTAAAGCAATGCAGAGAAACCCTGTCTCAAAAAAAAAAAAAAAAAAAAAAACAGACAAACAAATCTGAACAATGGAATTCTATTTGTAAAGAAAAAGTAAACCATGAAACCATTGGTTCTCAACCTGTGGGTCACAACTCCTTGGGAGGGGGAGGGGACAGCTCAAACAACCCTTTCACAGGAGTTGCATATCAGACTCATACCATTACAGCTCAACAGTAACAAAAAAATACAGTTTTGAAGTAAAAGACCTGCAGAGTGTGGACCTTCACACTCCCACTCAGGAAAGGCGACACCCCAAATCATTCACCAGAAACGGTCTGGATGCAAATAGCATGAGGAATTTTTATTCCAAGTGCACTGGGGTCCACAGTCATATGCCATGTGGGGGGGGGGTAGAGGACTGAGGACCTTGGGGGCAGAATTGAGATAGCTTTTATAGGATTTACATCAAAGCTAACAAGGCCAGTTTCAAAGCTAGCCTGTTATTTTCACTAGGCCTAAAAGCAAGGTCATGGGACAGTTTAAAACTTGGATGGTTAATAAGGTTTCCTAGGTTACAGAGATTTCATAAAGTACACAGTTTTTACAAGGCAGGATTGTTTAGCGCACCTGCAAGGTTAGGGGCTTTTCTTTCTCTAGGACCAGCGGGCTCAGTGGCCTTGTCCTTAAGATAATGGGGGGCAGGGACAATGTACTCTCCAGTCAGGGAGTTAGCTATATCTATTGGTAGAAGCACTTGTTCTTTCTAGTTTTCCCTTCTTGCCATTAGCTAGTTATTAATTTTCTTTGTAGACAGGATGACCCATAACAATTTCCAGAGTGTTGTTGTGGACAACAACATTCCTCAGAAACTAGGTGGTTATGAATAATAATAATAATTTCCAGAAACCGGTCATCGTGACCAAGCTATTTCATGTGTTTTTCTTTTTCCTGAGCTTTGCATGTAGCTAGGATGATTTTTTTAAATTTCTAACTTTCAGTGGTCATTAGAGAGTTAGGCTGTATTTTTATCCTTTCAGAAGTAGCAACGAAAATAATTTTATGGTGGGGAAGGAACCACCACAACATGAAAAACTGTACTAAAGTTAAAGTATTACATAAATTGATAACCACTGTACAATACTGAGTAAGGTAACCCAGGCCTAGAAAGCCAAAGCTGAACATTTCTTGTCTTAAATTTTTAAGGAAGTTGACCATGTAAAACAGGCACAGATTGGCCAGGATTGAAAACCACATTCCTCTCTCTCAGCAGACAGTGGGAGTCAGCTGAATAAGCAAAAACAAGCAGCTCTCAGTCCATCCGGCTACTAACAAAGTCACTGCCTCACTGTGAAGGATGTTCAGCAAAACTACTTCTAAAGACCCTTTCATTCATTCCACCACAAAATCAAGTTCACTGTTTTAGCATCCATCAGCTTTGTGCCCGTCTGTAATTATAGTGGTGGCTTGCCATTATGAACGTTTATGAGTTACTTTGTCGATAATTATGTTAAACATTTTGATCCTCTTCTAATTTTCACACTCCATGGTCAATTGTCGAGAATTTGATGATGAATTACCACTGGAACCATTTCCTCTTAGGAAATAGCATTCTGAAGTTTTATGTCTAAGCCATAATATTAGAAGCATAGACAAAAAAGAACACACTAATTTATTTAAAATCACATAGAGGCAGGGCCAGGTTTGTGAAGAAAATGGGAGTAAGCTAGGGATGTGTTTCAGTTTGTAGAGTGCTTGCCTGGCATGCACAAGGCCCTGGGTTTAAGTCCTAGAAGCTTTTATACTATTGTGGTAGTGCATACCTATAATCACAACACTCAAGAGATAAAGGCAGGAAGTCAGAAATTCAAGACCATCTTTGGCTATATAGGGGGCTCAAAGCAAAGGCTAAAGATAGGAGAGAAAGACATAGAACTAGAAAGATGTAGATGGAGAGCTACTTGTATAGAGAACAAAAAGCCTGAATTTTAAAATTTTTAATAATTTGGGTTGACAGGAAAGCTTCAAACACAGTACAGAAGGCCTGTTTCCTCCTTGTTAATCATATACAATAGCATATTACATTTGTTAAAACCAAAAAAGAACAGAAAACAGAGCTGGTTGGCAGCAAAGCATTTTTGCCTAGTGTGCATATGAGGTCTTATGATCCATTCTCAGCACCAGAGAAGGTGTAAGAGGGAGAAAGAAAGAGAGAAAAGAGAAACTAATATTTGTACATTATCAATGCCAGACTTCCCTGAATTTGTGAGTTTTTCCACCCTTGTTCTGGCTCTGTCCTACTGTCCCATCCAAGCAAGTGCATCTCATGTAAGGGCCAAGTCTCCCCAGTGTCCTCTGTTTGGAACTGTTTCTCAGTCATTCCTTTCATTTCCTTGGCAACATTGAGAGATGCTGAAGAGACCCTATCGCATGGTCCTATATCTAGGTTTTTCTGGCTCTTTTGCTAATACCACACTGGGATACTGGTCATCAGTTGTGAGAGTTCCACCCACCCCCACATGACAGCACCGATGATGCCATCACTCAATTAACCACTTGGGTAAAGTGAATGTTAGTCATGTTTCCAAACTATGAGATTACTGCTTCCCTTTCTATGACATTTTTTACCATTGCATCATCACTAAAGCTAGCCTACTACTGGAGAGATGGTATAGAATTCAGTCCCATTACACAGACATCTAGGTAAAGTCTTTACTAAATCCTGGAAGTGTGAGGGAGAAATACATTCAGTGCACTGAGTTTTCATGGGAATTTCCAAAACAGTTCTTCATAATCGTATGGCCATTAACTCTGCTTGAACGTGGTGCTCAACCTGTCAGTGCCTCCTGCAACCCTGTCAGGAAATGGCCAGTATCATATTGCTCTGATAAGGGATTCACCATCAGCATCAACAGTGAATTGTGGCTGCTGAAAGGTGAAGGGGGAGGAAACTTGGAGAAGGTTCCTTGGAGGAAGAGCATACATTTAAACGCAAATGTATGCGCTAATTAGGTATGATGGGCTGTAATTTTCTGACTTCCTTTTGCAAAGCAAATTGCTTTTTTGAGTTGAAATGTTCTCTGGCTTTCTTTCACTCAAGTTTGGCCTTGTATGAAAGTCCCCATTTTCAAAAGCCAAATTTGTTTCATTTTATCCTATAACTAATTTAATGCTAATTACACAATGACTACATTAGGCATTGTTGGACCGAAGCACATTGTGGTAGGAAAACTCATCTGTTAACTTGAAAAAATGTAAGTAAGCTAAGAGACTGCTCAAAATCTAATCCCAAAGAGCTTCCTTGGAGCTTTATGCTGCTTGAGACAGGGCTGCAGAGAAGTATGTGTCCCTGGCTCTCAACACAGCTGACAACTTCTAGAAACATTCATCCTCCCCAGAATCCTTCCGAACTCTCCAAGTAGGTAAAAATCTTGGACATCAGTTCCCTAGTCTGCATACATAACTCTAACAATATACAAATAAATGTTTTGTTTTGTTTTTTAATTTGGGAGAGATGTCTTAGTTAGGGTTACTGCAATGGAACACCAGGACCAAAAAGCAAGTTAGGGAGCAATGGGTTTATTCAGCTTACATTTGCACATTGCTGTTCATCACCAAAGGAAGTCAAGCAGGATGGGAACTCAAGCAGCAAAGGAACCTGGAGGCAGGAGCTGATGCAGAGGCCTTGGAGTCCTGGAGCTCACTGACTTGCTTCTCATGGCTTGCTCTGCCTGCTTTCTTATGGAACCCCGGACCACCAGGAAAGGGATGGCACCACCCACAATGGGCTGGGCCCTCCTCCATTGCCATTGATCAGTAATTAAGAAAATGCCTTACAGCTGGATCTTATGGTGACATTTCCTTACTTGAAGCTCCTCTTCTAGCTTGTGTCAAGTTGACATAAAACAAGCCAGTATAGGGTAGTTGTTTGCTTGGGTAGTTTATAGGGCTTCACTGTTTTCTTTATCTATTCAGGATATAATCCAAGGTGGCCTAGAATTTATTATCTTCCTGCTTCAATCTCCCAAGTATTGGGATTACAAGCTACCCACCATACCTGGCTTCATTCATTCATTCATTCATTCATTCATTCATTTATTTATTTTTTAATACATTCAGGGATAGAAAATTGGGTATCCTCTAAAGTAGCTTGTACCCTGTTTTAGACTCTAATTTTAAAAAAGGTCCCCGTGAGACCTGAATAATTCTTTGTGGTTTATAGATTTACACATCAGCCTACTCTCTGTGAGAGGATAATAACAAATTTGCTTTACCAATAATTCATATCCCACATGACCACCTGGGTCTGCTTGCCCTAGGTGGGTAGGAAAAAACCATGACCCATTGTGTGTAGTGAGCAAACAAATGGTGGGGTATGGTTCATTTCCTGTGGAAAGAGGCAGATCTGAAGAAGTGAATATGGCAAGGAATGAGCTGATGTGGGTGGCCTACTTGCCACCCAGGGCCATGTGATATCTGGGTCTGGTCTCCTGCCAAGGTTCATATCCATGGGTCAGTGTCCATGCTGTGGCCATGGTCTATGTTGATGTCTGTGGTATCTGTTACCACAGAAGGCCATGAGGATGGACAAGGTCTGGTGATGAGATACCACATTGGTGTAGGAGTGCCATGACAAGGAAGGGGACATCCTGATCTGAGTGTCCTGCACTGCCATCCAGGACCTTGGTGACATCTGGGTCCAAGCTGATGCTTATGACCATGTCTGGGTCCATGGTCCTGTTGCAGCTAGCATCTGTGTTGCAGTCTGTTGCCAGTGCTACCACAGGGAACCATGCAAACCATGTGTTGAAGTATAAGGATGTTGCTGACCTGGTTCACCACTCACTGGCGAGGGGAAAAGCTGACCTCCTCTCACTGGAGAACTGAATCAACCCCTCTCTGGCCCTGGGATAGCTGACCTCAATGACCCTAGGGCTGCACCACACTTGGGAAAGCTGGTTCCACCCCTCACCTGGGGGAATGATCCCCCACCCAGACTGACCAATTCATCTACCACCCAGGCTCACATCCAGGGCTTTAAGTTGGCACTTCCCAACATCTACCCTAACTATGACCTGCTGGAGCCCACACAAGAACTGACCTTACTGAACCATAGCTGTAGGACCTCCATGACTCAAGGCAATGGTAGGATATCCAAGAGGAGTCTTGGTGAGAGTCCAATACTGATGGTGTACCAGAGGCCAGAGGCCTTGAACCTGACCAACAACATATTACACAACAAATATTTCCAAGTACAGCTGTTTGGGCAAAAGAGTATACTGCATGTACTGTATGATACACAGCTACTAAGATCAATGAATGGGAAGCCTGGAAAGATGGAGGGTCGAAGGGTTTTCTTGTTTTATTTTTGTTTTTGTAATCTGGGAGGTTGGGTTTTACTGTTGTTTGTTTTTTATTAATATTCTTATTATTTCTTCTTAATTTTCCTTTGTGGGGGATACACAGAGTAAAAGGCAGAAACAGAGGGACTAGAAAATGAGTGAGATTGGAGTGTATTATGTGGAATTCCCAAGGCATCAATAAAAATTATGTTAACATCCTCATCTATGTATCTTTTCGTAGAAAAAAAAAAACCCCAAGGGAAACAGATGGTGACAGTTCTGAGTAGCAGAATTACAAATAATTTTGCTTATTCGAATGTAGAATTTTCTAAGATGACCATGAGCCTCTCTTATAATAGAAACTGAAACAAGAGGGCTGGTGAAATGGCTCAGAAGCTAAGAACACTTAACAGATTTTTCAAAGAACATCAGATGCCTCCCAACCACCTATGGCTCCAGTTCCAGGGGATCCAATACTCTCTAGCCTCCAGGGACTCCTGCACATAAGTGGTACACACAAACTCACAAAGGCACACATAAAAATAAATGAAGAAATATTTAAAAAAAAAAGAAACTGAGAAGCAAATGAGAACAAAGGAGAAGAGGAAAGTAGGTAGTAGGAGATACACAGAGCCAAAGGTTTCTAATATTCTTGACTTGGTAATATATTTATTAAACTGCAATATATAGCAATTAATATTCTTACAATATATTTTAAACATTTTTGCATCAATTCAACATACATTTATTGACAATGAAAAAACTATGTATCAAGAATTATGCTAGGCACTAGTAATATATATATTTTGGGGACATAATTTGAGCTTAAAGAACAATAAGAGACATAAGTAGACTGAGTAAGATGGGAGGTAGCTCCTGGGCACTGAAAACAGTCAACTTTTTCTCTATTCGGTGGTACCAGACCCAAGAAGACATGTCTATCAATAGTGATGATTTACATATTTATACCAATTCTCAGCATTTGACAAAGTGTTTCCAGAAAAGGACACCTTTTCTCAATGCCACGTAGGTACCCTGAAGCTTAACAGCTATCCTGAAGATGGGTTCACTAAAGACTCTGTGAACATTGGGGAGGATTCACTTAGTTTTGGTCTAGAGTCAAGAAGGGTATTATAGAGAATGAGTTTGGGAGAGAATGCTAGACATTTGCCTTACAACCAAGTCATGTTCATTCACCAAGTAAGGGAAGTGAAAGGCCTTTGTGAGTTTCCCATTAACCTCAAGTACATGCAAGGGAAAGCAAAAGATGACCGAAGAAGAGAGGAGTGGATGGGAAGCTTATATTTTATCCTGTAAACAATGAAAAGGCTCTTGAGCTTAGGACCTGATGTCCTGTGCTCAATGAGACAGTTGAAAGATAACTTGTTTTGAATGAATAGAAAAACAAATGACTGAATGAATATAAATGTGAAAAGGTGAAGAAAAATCAATCATTCATGAATTCTTGAAATTGATGCTAAGAAGAGATTATAGACAAACTCTTCTCTGGATTCATTTACCCATCACCAGAACATTTCCACTTCTGTCTCTATGAGGGGCCATTCAGAGACAAAACTGATGTGTTGCCAACTAGACACCCACCAAAATGCTCCCAACAAGGAGATACCTACAGTGTGCACAGAAGCAAAGTGGCCATATACTGACAAACACAAGCACACATACACACACAGCTTTTCTTAAATATGTTCTTCCCTTTCCATATCTTGGCCACTCTGTATGCAGCCAGATTTATTATTGTAACTACCCCCACTATCCCCAGTAAGTGGATGGAGGGCTGAGCAGCTCACTTGAACTGGGATTCTGATTCTCTGATCTGTGAAGGTTGGTGTTTCTCTCTGAGTGAATTCAATACAACTGGTAAACTCACATATTTATTGGCCTGTTGAGTTATATAATGAGGATTGATAGAAAGAGCCAGAAGGAGCTCGACTATAACAAGGAGGAAGTGAACTGATGTAAAGAAAAAGAAAGACAGCAGTTTAAGGTGGGTGGAAACCAAAGCCTAGAAAGAGGTTCATGAAGAGAGGGAAGCTTTAGTGGAGGGGTTAACAGAGTAACACTGTGACGTTAAAGTGGAAATTGGGGCACCAGAGGTTATGAGCATGGATGGAAGGCAAGGAGGTGGAAAGGGAAGAGATGCAGGGACACTTTAGACCGAGACCTTCAGAAATATTCACATCTCCACAATTAATTCTCTTTCACAGCAGACTAGAGTTGTGTTAAATTACTTTTTTTTTTTCCTATTCCAAAAGTATGGCTTAAATTAGACTTTCTGGAATCCAGAACTGGAATTCTTTTGTTTTCAATCAAGCTAAAGATAACATGACAACTGGGGGGAAGCACAAGGACCCCAGAAGGCCTATGAGTGGATCTCACTTGTACCACGTAGCTGCCCTCTTATGTACCTGCTCAGATACAGAACATCATACAACCTCATCCCACAATCTCAGATCTCTCTGTAGAAACTAGCTATCATGACTACAAGATTCCTCAGACACTCCTTAAATAAATGGTAGTCATTACCATGCCTATACTAAAAGACTCTTTTATAGTACAGTTAATACTGAATACGTGAGAAATTGAGATATTTGTAGTAACTAGTATAAGATTAAATCCTAGGTCCCCAAAGTATCTCATTGACATCCTCTCCCAAAAGCTTTTGGTAAACCTTCCTAAATTTGCTTAACTGTGTTGGGAACAGAAACCAAGCAAAGCATTGGTGTTTTCTGGCCCATATGCCCCCCACCCCATAACACTTAAAACAGTCTTACCTATGATGGATATGAAAGTAAGCTAGACCACAAGTTCAAGTTTTTAAGAAGCGTGTGCTTAAGCTATTTCTGCTGAGCATACACACATGCTCCTAGAACAACTAAATAAGAAATACTTAAGATGCAGCTTTCTGTCGGCCTTTGTTTTTAAGCATAATTATAATGTTGTCATCGGTGCTGATTCGCAGAGGGCCAACAGTGTGTGGGGAGCTGCAGTGTTCTTGCAGAGACAGCCTTTTGTGAGCATAAACAGGGGAGTTATGCTTCGAATATTATTTTTGTGTTTTGAAATCCAACCTGCTGGTTAGGACTCTTTATGCTTTCTTACTTGTTTCTCCTGCCAGCCTTGGGCCTACACAGAAGGAAGAGGAAGATGAGCAAGCCCAGCATCTCCAAGGACAAAACTTCAACAGACCCCAAGCGACAACCTCAAAAACGGAGGGGTGGGATCCACCTGGGAGAGGGTGCATTCAGGAGACTGCTTGAGAAGGAGGGCTGTATTGACACTCCTCAAGGAGATGGTTAGATGTCAGTGGGACAACAAATTCAGAGAATCAGGCAAGCACAAACATTGGAATAAACAAAGACTTTTCAATCCAAGAAGATAATACCAAATTACAACCCACAGAGTGTTTCTGGAAAACTCTACTTCTTATGCCAGAAGCTCACCCATGGAGATAGACATCAACTTTCTAAACTACAAATCCTCCCAGTTCTTCTACTTCCAGTATGTAGGGGAGATGTGAATTTTGTGTTTTGCTCTTTAAAGCCCCATGACAGTCTTCTGTCATCTCCAATCTCATTGGGTTTGTCTTTTCTGTCAAAACCCTGGTAGAGGACAAAAATGTGCCCCATGTGATGGTCAGAAAGAAAAGTTTCCACTTACACTACGTAAATAAGTTTTGAAGACCTCTTTTGTGCTATGGGAAATGCTGATCTTATACATTTTACATTTGACACCAAAGAATGTTTTACTAAACATTTTGAGCTTAGGTTAGCCCATCTGTAAAAGATAGACAGTGCTCACATCCAGGCATTAGTGAGAATTCAACAAGATGAGTGTGTAAAGAACCCAGCACACTGTCAAGGAAAATTAAGGGTTTTTGTGTTTTTTTGGTTTTTTTGTTTTTTCACAAAAAAAAAATTAAAAAATTGCAATCAGGTTAGTTTGATGGCAAATCAATATCATTCTATTTTATCCTTTCCATACCCTGACTCCTTCTTGTAAACAAGTTCTAACTTAATGGGAGGGGCTACTATGGCAGGAAGATATCATTTCTGTGCTTTCCTAGTGAAAGATCAACTTTAGTAGGAATTCCTAATAGCCACGTTGGAATGTAGAATGGGCTTACAATAAGCTACCACATATTACAATAGTAGTATGGAAGAAGAGCCAGAACCATGAGGACAAGACCCTGGGACAGCTTACGTCCCTATTTCCATACTGAGAAAGAGAAAACGCTGACATTTCATTCTCCAATATCCATAGCCACTATAAATTCTAACCAATTCAGCCATAAGAGGAAATCTTTAGCAAGACTATGAAGATGACAATTAATAAATCATTAAGCAAATGGTCCAAGTAACACAGAAATATATATATATATATATATATATATATATATATATAAAATCACTCCAGAAGCCAACTGAAGAAAAGTGACTAGAAGCAAGAAACCAATGAGATAGAAAGATAGGGAAAGGTCATAGGAGAAGCAGAGGGAAGATGAGAGAACGAAAGATGAAAAATTTTACTTTACAAATTTGCTATGAGACTATGGAACCTGGGAGGTCTCATGACATCTTTAAGCTAAATAGCTAAGAACATCCGTAGCCTAATTCCATACAAGCAAGGCCTGAGAAGCAGGGCCATGGATGCTCAGACTCCCAGTTGCACCTGAAGGCCTGAGAACTTGGAGTATGGGGTTGCTACTCAAATGCAAGCCCCTGAGTGTGTAGACCCAAGAACCCAGAACTCAGTGCCCAGCTACTCCTCAGCCTTTTCATATTGAAACAAGGTCTTTAGAGGTTAGATGATACCTACTATACATATTGGTGTATCTTCTTTATTGAGGCTACTAATTCAAATGTTAATGTTGTACAGATCTATTCTTATAGTTACATTCAGAAACCATGCTCATCCAACTGACTGAACATCCCTTAACCACATCAAGCTGACACTCATTAACCATCACCCCAACAAGTGACTGGAAAAAATGACCTGGGATTTTGGCACTAGAGAGAACTAACTTTCAACCCAACCCCAACACAATCAGGACTTTGGGTAAGAAAGAGACATGTTCTGATTTAAATGCTGACTTGATTTCCGTGTGGAAAAATGCATTTTGAGGTCTATCTAAATAAGAGATGACAGGCTTGAAGTAGAGTTGTAGTGGGAGAGATGAAAGGGGGCACATCTGGGATGTTTGAATGCAGGGCCCACAGAATATATTGATTGATTGGCTGAGAAATAAAGTAATTAAAAAATAAAATAATCAAAAAGCTCTCTTAGAGAGCTGATGTGTGCAGCTAGTAACTGCTCATTCTATGAATTATAAGGAAATGGCAGTACTGGGTATAAAATCGGGGACTTAGGAAAGATTTAAGAGCCAGAAAGGATATGTGAGGCCAAGGGAAACAGTGTCTTCCAGACCCAAGAGCACTGATTCACATGTGAACTCAGAGAGACTGTGGCAGCATGCACAAGGCCTGCACATATCCAAGCCAGCTGGGGTCCCAGTGCTAGGAGGGGGAAGTAGACACAGATCCCCACCCCTAATCAACAAGCTATCTTTAATTGACCACCACTTGCAAAGGCAAAATTAGTTTTCCCCAATGGAGTCTCAATGGGTGTACTTAAGGGCAGGCCCTAAGCACAGCAATAGATGGCCAACACAAAAGGAACTCAAATATATTTTTGGGGAAATTTTGTCTCTGGGGATTATTTTTGTTTTACTCTGCTCATCCTTTGCTTGTATATTATTTCCAATTTTGTGTTTTATGAGGTGTGGGGGAGGGACTCTTGTGCTTTCTCTTTTTAAAAAAATTCTGGTTTGTATTTTGTATTTGACTGTTTTCTAAAGAGAGAGAAAGGGGGCATGAAGGAGATGGAGAAGATCTGGGATGATGAGAGAGGGGAAACCACACTCAGAATATATTTTATGAAGAAAATATATTTTCAATAAAAAGAAAACTTGGGGGATGTTTAGTTTTCAACATAATAATTGTGATTCCTGTAAAATATTCAAATAAAGGTGACAAACTGTCAGAGGCATCTGCATACAGTGGTAAAGCTGGAGCCTTATGAGGGAGAAATGGAGTGTTACTTACTAATAGGATAATAATTGTAAACCAGAACTTTTCCCAGAAAGATGGGGTGTTTGGTAATTGTGGATTCATGATTCTGGAGTTTTAGGGTAAAGTAGGGACAAAATATATTTCAGGCCCTGTAGCCCTGTGAAATGTAGACAGTATGAGATAGAGAATGATGCCTAGGAATGGAGAAAGGGGAGAAAAGAGATCAAGAAACCACCTCAAGCAGTGACCATGGGGATGTTTCTGTGCGTTCTCCCAAGCTACAGAGCACAGGAGAAATTAGTGTGCTTTTGTTGTTGTCTGTTTTTAAAGGGGAAGGAAGGCAAACAGCAGTCAACAGTGAGAAGATTCAGCAGGAAAGCATGTGTGCTGTGTTTATACTCTAGCACAACCTAGTGGTCCCGTGCTTAACAGACAGGTGTAGACAAGGCCGGAGGAGAAAATGCCATTAAAATTATATCTCAACAGTTTCAATCCAGCGCTGTGACTTCACGGTGCTCACCTGGGACATGGGATTAGCAGCGTGAGGGATGTCATGACACCACCTAGAGAATGGCATATGTATTCCCCAAGAAGGATTATTTTTAGGATTCTTATTGTATCATACATACTGTGTCATTTTGCACTAGCAGTAGCTTTTTTTTTTTTTTTTTTTTTTTTTTTTCTCCTCAGTTAAGATATGGCCTGGAGTCTTCTTTCTCTGATACAGCAGGCAGATGCTTATCTGTTGCTCAGTGATTGCTCTGAAACAGTCACAATCTCCCTACCCTTTTGCCTTAAAGTATGACATGGAGCTCAAAAAGTCTTTCCAGAAAAGCCACAGAGCATAGTTCACTCTGAATTTGGCTTCCAGCAGAACTAGGTTCCAAGAGAACTCGCTTGAACAGGCTTGCTCAAGGACCTTCAGCATGGTTATGCATAGGTGACCCAATACCGATGACCATACACTGGAAATATTCTGAAGTGACCAACAAGCACAGTGTGAGCTGCCATGTGCACCGAGCTCAACAATCACACAGTTGCTTTCCTGGCCACACTGGAGTATACTGAATTCCTAAGCCAGCAAAGCATGGTCTAGAGCTCCAGCAAGCTTTAGATGTGTGAGGCATCAGTAACAAGATCCTTCCTGGACTCTCCCACACCTCTCTTCATTTTAGAGATGAAGCCCTTTGAATGGAATATTCACAAGAAGTAAGATGCCCAATCCTGTTTGGGTTGGGTCAACATTTGGGTCATGGTAAACTAAGTTCCTACTGTTTTTCATACATGTGAGGCTCCATAGAAAACATCTCCTGAAGGCAGGTACACAGGAAGAAACTTAAATAGATGAAGGCCACTTCCCACAAATTTCTTGGGAAATGAGACCTTCTGGCTCACTCTTCTGGAACGTTGGCCAAGCAGAATTCACAGGCACTTTCCCAGAGAGTTCATGGCTAAAGACACAGAATTACAACCCAATAACCAGTTGTAAGTTCAAAACATAACATCATGTTAATATTTCAAATGGAAACATGGCATACAGGTTATGTATAAAGAGTACCTTAATTGGATTGTTGAACAAGGCTAGAAATAGTTATTGGATTTCCATTGCAGCCAAGTATGTAAATAGTTACAGTTTGTTAAGGCTTGGGTATTAGGAAACATCGCCCTTGAAATGTCAATAGTAACTCATGTTTTATTTTAAATGTAGTTAATGAGTTGTGAGTAGAATGTTCTTAGTTGTTTTTCTTTTGTTGTTGCTGCTGTTAATTGTTTGTTTGGCTCTGGAATAATTCTCAATATCTTCAAAGAACTAATTAACATTTGCATACCTTATAAACAAATATCTGATTTTTCCTTTGGGGCTTGGAAAATGAGAAGGAAGGGGTCATTTATCTAAAACTATCCAGCAATTCTGAAAAAAGCAAAAAAAAAAAAAAAAAAAAAAAAAAAAAAGTTAATAGTAGAATGGTACAACCTGAGAAGTGGCATTACCTCTTAGTCACCTACATTAGTGAGCATCCATTATAGGCAGCAGTAAAAGAAGAAACTGCCATTGCCTATTTGAAGCTTGAAACCTAGAACAAGGCACAGAAATGCAGGCCTGCAAATGTTCTGAACAATGAGGCACCGTTTAGCAAGCCCTCTAAAAGAGTGGCAGTAAGGTACTGAGCGCCATTAACAGAACTTCAGGAGCCTGAAAGGCAATCTGGGGTCTGACTTAGGAGCAGAGGCAAGAGGCCCCAAATCTACCCCTCACTCCATTGCTGCAGATTCAGCAGCTGTTAATAGGAACAAATTTTTTTAATCTGATCCTGGTGCCTTCGGAAAGAATTTCCTAAGTCAAAAGATTCCCTTGCCCAAAAGAAATAAAACAGGCAATTTACAAAAACAGAACACAAGTGATAACAGGCTTATAAAAATGTTCAGTCACATTAGTAATCAAAGAAATGCAAATTAAAATGAATTACCATCTTTCCCCCTCTCCAATGGGCAAAGATTTAAAAGCATGATAAAATCCAGCCCTGGTGAGGATGAGAAGAACCAGGCACTCTCCTATAGTGCTGAAGACAGAGTAAATTGATGCAACATTTTGGATGGGCAATTAGGAAATACTTAATCAAAAGCCTTTAAAATGTACAGGCCCTCTGACCCAATAGTTCCACTGCAATTATTTCCAAGAGATGGAGACAAATATCTATTTGCAAGGATCATCATCACTTCATCCCTGTTGCTAATCCCAAGAAATTGAAAACACTCTAAATGGCTGACATTAAATAAATTGCTAGAGCACAATAGGATGATACTCAATCATTGAAGATAATGTTGTTGTAAGACATTTTTATTAATGTGAATATTCATTTTGTGTTATTAGATATGTAAGGGATATTTATAATGTGTCCTGGTATTTGTTTGTGTGTGTTTGTTTAAATGTCAGCATACATATATATGGACAAACATAAAGAACAGGGTATGAATAGTATGGACATCCAGCATCCCTGTCAGCCCTTCTATCAGTGAACATGCTCTGTCCATCTGCAGTTTTGTGGAGACAATGTACTATGTGATTTTTCTCTCTACATCTGATCTCACAGCAAACCTCTACTAGGTCTTCAAAATGTAATTCAGCTAGCACTTCTGCCCGAGTACCTCCAATCCTCCCACATAAAAGGCTCAGTTACTAGCAGGACAAGGGAAGCCATGAATTTTCATACTCAACCTCTAAGCTTGGAAAGGCAAATAGATTGGATGGATGGATGGATGGATGGATGGATGGATGGATAGATAGATAGATAGATAGATAGATAGATAGATAGATAGATAGATAGATTCCACTTCACTATCTTGACATCCAAGTTCTAAAATAGATGCAGATATTTTTAAAAAGAAATTCTCTGGAGACTGTCCCAGAGCACAAGTTTCTTGGTTACATAGGATGCTACAATTATATGCATGTGTCCACAGCAAGTAGCATTCAAGAATATACTGGGACTCAGCACTATGCACCTTACTCTTTGTCAGGCTACCCATCCAAAGATGATAATTAAAAGCCATGAGATAAGTAGAGAAGGCAATAGAATCCTGTCTCCTACATAACACAGGTTCATTTGATTTCTAAATCCTCAATAACCAAGAACAACACAGGACCAATGTGTCTGAGCTCTGATGCCTTCAAGGCAATTCCACATCTGGGCTGATGGTTTTCAAAATAGAAAATGTCCAAGCAAGTCAATCCCAACTTCTCAGTCCACTCTCCTTGTCTCACTTGGAAGGCGGTTGGGACAACAGCTAATTGTAGCTCTGGGCAGTGGTGTAGTTCCATGACCATGTTCTGTTCAAAAACCCTGGGATTGGTTAACTAAGGGAATCTCTGCTGGAGGAAAAAGACAGGGGTGGGGATGGGTGGGGTGGGGTGGGGGGTGGTCCTAAATCCAGTTATCATGTCTTCTTGCTTTTCCCAATCCACACTGACCCCCGCTGAGCTGGCTTAAAAAGCAGTTCCCAGAACTGCACACAGCTGTGGGTATTGGGAACCCTGACACACCCCTAACCACAAACCTTTCTTCCTTTAAGTTGCTTATTGTCAAGTGTTTGGTCACAGCAACATTAAAAAGTAACATAGTAATGTTCTTCAAAATTCTGTTGAAAGAAACTTGAAAGAGATTTTTGTTTTCCTTCAAATTTGACAATAATCCCAGATGTTTACCTGACACTGCCTGAAAACAGTTTGTGAACCCAAATAATTTTTTTTAATTATAAATAGTAAAAAATAAATTTTGATCAACCATGCTGGGCAGAGGTTTGAATTGTCTTTATATTCTCTGTAGAAAATGGCATTATAAAATGTCACATGAATAAGGCAATCAAAGGATATTCAGGTCCCCAAAAAGATATGAAAAGGCATTATAAAGAAATGCCAAGAAGTCAACTTGAAAATGTTATTTTTCTGATTTTGTGAAGCTTGTGGTATTTGTCAGCTTTTAAGAAACCATTACTTCCTAATGACTTCTTAGTCTAGATAAACAACCTCATTCATGCCTAATTTTATATTTGTTTTGTATCCATTTCCTTAAAGAAGGATCCAATGTTGAATAACCTTCAATAGCCACAAAAAAATCTGATAATCATTTATAATATTTTCTGTGTTCATACTAAGTACACCCACAGGTTCCAATGTATAAACTTCCCCTTCTCATTTTACATTCTTCTCTCGGAAAACAAATGCCCATTTCACAGCTAAAAGGTCTGTATTCAAAAGAAATAAGAGGGCTTAAAAGTTTTCTTGTGCATAAAATGTTTGCATGTTAAGTGTGAGGACCTGAATTTGGGTTCCCAGTACCCACATAAATACTGGATAGGCAGAGCAGCCTCCCTGTAATCTCAGCACTCAGCAGGCATCCCCTTGGAAGCCTCACAGCCCACCCCCATCCCTGCTAGGGAATTCTGAGCACACAGAGGACCCCCCCACCCACACACCCACCCCAACCCACCCACTCACCCCCACCCACCCCCACCCACCCACTCACCCCCACCCACCCCCACCCACTCCCCAAAGCAAACTGTCCAGCTCACTTAGGATTCAAATGACAGCTCTTATCTCAGTATAGAAGATGAAGAGTGGTCAAGAAAGACATCCATTGTCAACCTCTGGCCTCCACATGCTCATACATACACATATGTGAACATGCATGCACATGTAATACACATATATGCATGCAAAAGGAGAATCCCGTCTATGGTATTCTCACTTCACTATGCCCTGTTCCTTGCTAGCAAAGGATCTCAAATCAGTTTCTAATCACCTTTTCAACTTCCATGTATTTCCATACCAGAAGATAAACTGAAATGCATGGATAATTTCTCATAAAGCAAATTAATAGTGAGCCTCACGGCCCCAGTTTTCCATATGAAAGATATACCACATCCTAGGATGGCAGGAAATATTTCTAGGATCTGGTCTAAATTCTGTATCTTGGAACAATAAGTCATTCCTCAAAGATGAGGATATTTGATGACTTTTAGCATCATATATATATAGCATCATATAATACTATATATATTATACATATTATGTATATATTAGAAATTCTTCATTCCTTTAAACAAAAGAAGCTCAAAAGTATCATACCTTTCTTGGTATGCTTATTGTTACAAAAATTAATATTGAGTTCAATGAATGTTCATTCTATGTGTAAACTTCAGCCTCTAGTCAGCCACCCTGTTTATATTAATGCCTTCTGCTTTAATCTGCTGACTTCAATGAGAGAGCTGGCTTGCAAGTGAGGCCCAAGGGCTCATTTAGCTGCACTGCAGATCAGGGGGTGGTAGCATAGGGCTGTCCTCATGCTGGTGAAGATTTATATCACACTATCAGTTTCACCCATCACTTGGTCATTTTCTTGATTCTCTATTATGATTCAAGAGAGCTGATGCTCCTGGAGAATTGAGCTATAAAAAGGAAGTTACTGCTCTACATGAAACTGGAATCAGAACCCATATGGGCACAGGAGCCTTTGAGAAGCACAGAAAGCACAAATGAGCAGCAATCTGATCCTACAGATTCCTGTTTCTCCAGAAGACTGAGATCCAGCATTTGCCATCCTCCCTCCTTCCCATCCATCACTGCCCACCAATGAAAGAAGAGGGCAATACTGTTGAACGTGTGCAGTGAAGTCATGAATGGTTCATTCTCTTGTCCTTGTTGTCGAATCCTAGAGTGTGCCTTGCACTCTAATTATCACCCTAAATCAGCAGTTCCCAACCTGTGAGTCATGACCTCTTTGGAGGGAGGGGGGCCAAACAACCTTGTCACCAGCGTCACATATCAAATATTTATGTTATGATTCATAACAGCAGCAAAATTACAGTTATAGAATAGCAACAAAAATGATTTTATGGTTGGGGCAGTCACCACAACATGAAGGACTCTATTAAAAGGGCTGCAGCATTAGGAAGGTTGACAACCAGTGGTCTAAATGCTTGCTAGAAAGCTCCTCTGAGAGTCTCACTATTGTGGTAGGAGTAGGGTGGTGCTGTGGATAAGAATGATCCTCATAGGCTCATATATTTGAATGTTGGTTCCCAGCTGGGGAAACTGTTCGAGAAAGAGTAGGAGGTGTTTCCTTTTTGGAAGAGGTATGTAACTTGGGGTGGGCTCTGAGGTTTCAAAAGCCCAAACCATTCCAAGGTCTCCTCCCCCACCCCCACCCCTGCTCTAATGCATGTGGATCAGCTATAACCCCTTAGCTACTGCTCCAGTGCCACACCTGCAGTCTGCTACCATGCTTCCCTCCATATTGTCATGGACACTATCAACATCTGAAACCATGATTCCCAAACCAAATGCTATCTTTCATCAATTTTCTTGGCTATGGTGTCCCTTCACAGCAATAGAAAAGTCACCAAGTCTGATGGACTTAGTCAGCTGCAGAAAACAAGAGGGTGAATGAACATTCACCAAGCATCTGGTATGTGCTATGACTATGCTAATATTCAGGATCTGTCTCCACAATAGGTAGGTATCCTTCCTCCCCCCATTTATATATAAAGAGCCTGAAATTGAAAGACACTAGAGAGCTTAGATAAGCACACATAGCTTCTGTGAGTGGTTCAGCTAGAATTAGAATTGAGTTCTCTCCAGGGCTAAAGCAATGTCTAGCCACTACAGATCAAAATTAAGCTCCACTGTCTTCAACTATGTTGCAGAGGGGGGGATAAAAAAAAACAAGAGCAGGATAAAAATCATGGAGGAGCAGAGTTGTCAGTAAAATCTCCTATTTCACCTTGCCCTGTGTTCTCCTGTGCACTTGTAAACCACAGGGAGTCATATCCATCTTTATTTTTAGCATGCCTGGATCTTGGTGTGCCTACACCAGCTTGCTGAATGATTTGGAGCCTAAATGAATCCACCGTGTGTTTGGTTTTTAATCAACTCTAATTGGCTTCTACCTCCCCTTTGTGAATTATAATATTCCTTGCCTCTAGGCATGTGTCACTCACATAGTTCAAAATTCCTCTAGCCTCAGGAATGCATCAAAGCAGATCACATTGATCACTGCCAATTGGCTCTCAGGACTCAGCAGCATACCACCAGAGGGAAGTGCGGAAGAGGAGGGGGAGGCCACTCTGGTGAGGAAATGCTATCCAGAGAGCCAACAGCCTGATCCTTCCAGAGCAGAGCAGCAACACAAATTAGCGATTATGGTCCCTCTCCTCCTCCCCTTTCCTCTCCCTCTCCTCCTGTCCCTCCCTCTCCCTCTCTCTCTGAAAACATTATTTGAACAAAGTATACTCAGCTATTACATATTCTACCATTGAAATTTCCAACCTAGGTTAATAAAATAAGTAAAAGGTTGATTGAATAGAGCAAGTATCTGGGTGTGTGTGTGTGTGTGTGTGTAACATTTTATTTTTATTTATTGTTTGACAGTCCCTTTTTAATTTAAATTTGAAAGAAGCTTGTTTTACATGTCAAAGAAGCTTGTTTTACATATCAATTCCAGTTCCCTCTCCCTCCCCTCCTTCCCTGGCCCCCACCCCAACCCCTCTCCCATCCCCTTTCTGCTCCCTAGGGAGGGTGAGACCTGTCATGGGGGATCTTCGAAGTCTGTCATACCACTTGGAGCAGGGCCTAGGCCCTCCCCTGTAAGTCTAGGCTGAGAGAGTATCCCTCTATGTGTAATAGGCTCCCAAAGTTCATTTGTATACAAAGGATAAATACAGATCCACAACCAGAGGCCCCATAGACTGCCCAGTCCTCCTAACTAACACCCATGTTCAGGGGGTCTGGGTTGATCTTATGCTGGTTTCTTAGTTGTCAGACTGGGGTGCATGAGCTCCCCCTAGTTCAGGTAACCTGATTCTGTGGGTTTCTCCAAGCTGGTCTTGACCCCTTTGCTCATCACTCCTCCCTCTCTGCAGCTGGATTCCAGGAGTTCAGTAGAGCAAATATCTTAGTCTGTCTTGTGTTGCCACAAGAAAATACCCAAGGCTATATAAGGAAAAATGTTTATTTATCCCACAGTTTTAGAAATATAAAAGTATTGGCACCAGTGCAGGAGGGTGGTCAAGATCCATCTACCTTCTACCAGATCTACTTCTTAAAGACCTTTCCACCTTTCAGTGCCATCATTTTAGGGAACAAACTTCTAGCACATGAATGGGGGGGGGGGCAAATGATACCTAAAACATAACACCAGAGTTCTCAGTCTTGGCACTTATGACATTTTTGAATAGAGCTCTCATAGGGCAAAGGCTGTGCTTTTAGCCAATTTATCAGAACTACACTGATAAGCAATGGAATGTTTGGCCAGTAGCTACCACATCTATGATAACCTGACTTATCTCTAGACATTGCCCCCACACCCAAATCTGAAAATATTGCCCCTGACTGATGACCACTAGAATCAAGTAGAAATACCATGTGTTGCCTTAAGACTAGATGGAGGTTTCCGGCCTCTGATTATGACATAAGTTTGATTTGAGGGTCTTCTGCACTGCCTGTCCCTCTCCAGGGACCCTCAGCAAATCATACATAAAAACTGCATTGACGGTAGGTACCTGAGGACATACATATGTGTTTCTGCCCCAAATAATGGGGGATTTATCTTCTCTTAAACAGTGTTGTGAATCAATTCTTACAAAGACCCAGTACTTATAAGCGGACACTCAGTAGTTGTTGAACTGCCCTGTTCTCTGCACTTCCAAGCTATTGATGAATACATCAGAAGACTAGGTTATAATGAAGCAGAAAAGCTAACCACGTATCAGGCCTGGCACACTAACTTCCACATTATTGTCCACACAACATTTGTCCCTGTGTCCTGAAGAACTGAGTAACAAAACAGGGAGTAGGACATTTGAATACAAGGACAAAAGTGATTCGCAGATAGGGTGTGATGAGATAGCAGGACACTCTATAAATACTAGTGTAACTTCAGAAACCCCATGTGCCTGTAAGGGCACACCAAATAAAACTAAACATACAACACTGACTCACTTTCCCCAGACCTTATTGACTTGTTCTCCAAACTCACACACATTAAAAAGACGCAAAGCACCATAAAAAGAATTGAAATTAAGCTGTTCGGAAAGAAAGAACAAGAGACCAATTTAGCCTAAAGGAAGTTTTCAAACCTGTGAATGGGGACATCACAGAGAGGATGCATTTAAAGGCTTTTGGCCCTGTCCTCATGAAAAGTTGCACAGGGACCTGGAATTAGGTAGGTGCTCATTAAAGCCCCCTTTGCAAAAACTTTAATGAGCTTGAGTCTCCCTTCTCTGCTAGCAGGCTGAGAACTATCATTATCACTCTATTTATATATTGACAAATTGGTTTTATACCCCATAATCTTGATTCCTCAGAAATACTCAAGTTATAGATCAATGTTAGTGGTAGCCACCTCACACTCGTGGCTTTACTGTCCCAACTGGAAGTGTTCCCGATGTACTTAGGAGAACAAATGGGTGCTGACAGCTTCCAGCTCCCTAGCCTAGGTGAACTGTGGTAAGCTTTGGTGAGTGCAGCAAGAGATGCCAAGGATCCTAGCAGCAGATTAAAAGATGCCAACCCTGAGAAGAAGCAACTGTTGTTATTACTGAACAAAGAATCTACAACAGATTATAGGTGCAAATCTATAACCCCTGGACTGTAGAGAGGATGGCAATAAAGCTGCAAGTTCAAGGGCAGCCTAGGATGCATAGTGAATGGAGGCCAGTGTAGGCTGTCTGTCTCAAAAGACAAAAAAGCAAAAGCAAATATTGGGAACAGTAACTCTAGTAAGCCTTGAAACAAATGTGAAATTTTAAGCTCAAAACTCTGTGCCATAGACATTTGGAAAGGCACTAACATCCAAAATGCATAAAGCTCCCAAAGAGTAAGGAGTGGGTAGAACCAAAATATACTGCACAAACAGATATAAATTTCAAAGAATAACTAAAAATATTATCTTTTTTAAAAAATCAAGGAAAAAGAACCCAAATAAGCCATTTCTTAAATGGGCAAACAACCTAAATAGCCAGTTTTCAAAAAAAGTTATCAGTGCTGTTGAGATGTCAAAGCACCTACTGCCAAGGCTAAGGACCTGAGTTCAATCCCCAAGACCAACATGTAAAATAGGAGAACCAAGTTGTCCTCTGACTCTGTGTAGGGTAGGTGTCATGGCACACATAGAAAATAAATAAATAATAAGTAAATAAACTTGAAGAGTAGATCTCATGGAAGCATAGAGTATAATGATGGCTATCGAAGACTGGCCTAAGTGGAGGAAGGGGAGAAACTGACAGAGAATACATAATTACAATTAAGAGCAATTCCTGTCAAGAGTTCTACTGCACAGGAGGTCTCCATTTATAATAATAATATTTCGTTCTTGCAAAATGTGCAGACTGGATCTTCTGTGTTCTTGTCACACATGCACACACACACACACACACACACACACACACACACACACACACACACACGAAAATTTCAAGGCGAGGTGGTGAATCTGTTAATTAGCTGGGTTTAAACATTCTACAGTACTCTCATGTTTCAAAGCATCATGCTGTACAATCTTAGCCTTAATAATTTTTAATAAAAAAAAAATGTAATGGCAAGCAAAAAAAAAAAAAAAAAATCTCTGCTCCAGACTGGGACACACCTATACAGAAGCAACAAAGTTCTGGAAGCTGGCAGGTTTGAGTAGTTCACTTGAGTATCCTATATCTTCCAGAAAGATAAAAGAACAGAAGGATTTTCTAACATCCTAGATGCCACAGGAGTTATTGGCTAGCCTCTGGTCATCATGGAAAATGAGTTTAACAGATATAAATCAGTGGTCTCGCCATGAGGGAAATCAGAACAAGCCAGGCAAGTAGCAGGGCCATAGCACTGATCTCAAGGACCAAGTGTGTCTGCTGTGAAAGGCTCCATCTTCCAAGAATACTGGGAAAACTCAAGTGCTGACTGCACTCCTCTAGTTGTCATGGCTACATTTCAGATATGGAGCCCCATCCAATCAACTTAATTCTTCAAGCTGCTGGCCAGTAAGTACTCAATCTGATAGATGTATAAATTCAACAACAATATGACTCATACCTTTCCCCCAACACTCCTCTCTCACAAGGAGAGAATCGTGGGGTAATATAATTTTACCCAAAGGACTCCCTAATCCAGTATGTTTTTGAAAGGTCACAAACCTCCTACAGAGAGTATATGACTTGGATTTAGAAGCCACTGGAGATATAGCATTAAATATCATGGAATCACATGGAGAAAAATGTTTATTCTCAGTAAAGTATTTATTCTTCTTCTGGGAAATATGATTCAAGTCCTAGTTATTAGTACACTTCCAGTACCTCGCTAATATTGGTTGATCTTTTTAGAAAACAAATAGCAGGCCCAAGGCTCATAAACTCCAGAGAAACACTATCTAGTCAGACTTTAATAACATTATGTTGTTTGTATTACATTTATTTTTGTGACTAGTTTCCATTTGTGTGAGGTGCTACTGCGGTGCTTATGGCTGTATATAGAGTTTCACCTTATGTTAGAATTATAAACTTAATAGAAAATAGTAAACAAACAATAGCAGAGTAAAAATGTGAAAAACTCTGGGCATAGCTTGCAAACAGCCAATATTCAGGAAAAATTGATTTTTATCTCCTTACTTTATTTTGTAGATAAATCATGACTAAAGGGTTAAGGGGCTTATGCAAAGTCAATTAACAACAAATGCAGGATTTGAACCAAGGTCTCATGATGCCCACCCTTATCAGTCACCATGTAGTATATGCTTTAGTGGGCTTCAGAGGTCTTCCAGCCAGAGGGAAGACAGTGACAGACAGCTCTCAATAATGCCCCTCTCTTTGTCTTGTCTTCAATGTCATGAGAGTGTGTGTTATAAATGGGTACATTTACTTATGTTCCCTGATCTTGGCACAAAGTGTCTAAGACCTTCATAATATCCTGAGATCTCAAAACAATTTCAGAACCTTTTGTTATGTTTGACTTTCTTCCTTAGAGAACATAATGTCTCCTTCTTAAACCCTTGGGATATTCAGAGTGAGTGTTTCAACGTATGTCTCTGGGATGACTGGTGAGTAGAATTTCACAAATAGTTTCAAGATGAGGGCTACTTAGCAAAACAGCTAAGGCAGGGTTAAAGGGTTGATATTTTCAGATCCATCTTCTAAATTTCTGGTAAAAAGAAAGAGATCATAGACTGAGTTCATCACCAACAGCCATTCCTACATAATGCAACCTACACAAAAATCCTAAAAGATAGTGTTCAAAGAGCCTCCAAGTGGATGGATACCTTTATAGTCTATGAGGATTTAAATTTGTACTACCAAGGACTTAGGAAATTGCGACCAACTTTCTCACCTTAAAAGATTTCTAGACAACTCAGGTGAGTTGAAGAATGGCTGTCTGTAAAGAAGGGCTTATGTACAGTTTGTGATAACATATAGAACAGGGTGTTAGCTTCAGCCTCAAAGCTGGTGTGGTGATTGGGGTCCCACTCTTAAGAAGTCTAAACTTAGTTCTCATAGATATTAAAGGCCATTGAATGTGTGATTTCCCTTTCCACCCCACCTTCCCCAATTGTAAATTCCTCCACAGCTGCTATGGTCTGAATGTGTCCCCAAAAAGGCATATTTTGAAGTACATCCCCCAATGGAACAGTTTAAGTGAGGAACTCCCCAAGAGAGGCCTCTCTTTCTTTCTCTATCCTCTCCCTTTTTCCCCTCTCTACTTCCCCTTCCCTTCCTTTCTCCCCTCTTCCACACTTCCTTTTTTCCTCCCATCCTTACCTGTCTACCAAATGATTCCTTCTGCCCAGTTATGACATAGCAAAAAGTCCCCTGCCAGATACCAACCCCTCAGACTTGTACTGTCCACCTTCTAGCATGGTGAGCCCATAAATTTCTGTTCATTATAAATCACCCAGACCTTGGTACTCTGTTATTGCTGCACAAAAGAACCAGAAACAAAGACAAAAGCACCAGAGTTTTGCTCTTTCCTCTGGGTCCCTCCCATCTCCTGACCTCAGTCCACTCTACAATCATTATCTCATTAGAACATTGATGCTTTTTAGAAAAGGTACTTACATTTTCCCTGTATTTTTAAATTATCTCCAGTGCAAAAGCTGGACTGAATTACCTAATCTACCATTACTCAGAAGCAAAGGTTCCCACAAGGTTGAAGGTTGATTAAGGTCTTCTTCATCCAAGAGGAACCTGAGCTTGCCATTTCTTCTAAATTTATAATAATACTTAGTCATTACCTAGCATCACAAGCAATCCCAAGACATAGATTCTTGATCAAACTACAGGTAAATCTTTCGGCACCTAAATGATGTAAGTGAACATATGTGCTTAGGTAAGGAGATCTGAACTATTTTACATTTTCAAGGGTTTATCTAGTGCTACATCTCTGAAAAGGCAAATGCAATGCTAGTTTTCTTTCGAGATTCTCGTGGAGGGAGGTGTGAATAAATGGAGAACAACTGTACCTCTAATCAAGGAAAGCAGAGGCTACTTCAGAGGTACAAATGCTTGGGTGATGCTAGAAGAACAGGGAATACTGTACATCTGGGTTATGAGAAGGGGCTGTCTTGTTTTTATTTTTTTATTTTTTTGTGTTTTCTTGAAAAGTAACATTTCCCTTGATATAACAAAAGAATTAAGTTTATTTTATGTTTACTTTTTATTTTTAATAGTTTATATTCATTGTGTATAGCACTCAGTTTCATAAGGACAATTTCAAACAAATCAACAATATAAACTGAGCATATTTCACCATTCCTGCCCTCTCCTCATATTTCTTCCCTTTGCTTGCCCACTAATGTTAGTCCCCTACATCTTCACGTATGGTTTTCAGTTCTATTTTTGTGTTATCTACATGCATGACTTTATTTTTCTATATAGAAATCTAAGATCCACAAATGAAGGAGTCAAGGGTACTTTTGCTTTTCATAAGGATAGATGAAGTATGAAAGATGTTCAGGTCTAACTTAGGATGCAGAGATAAGACTGTTAGGATATAAGAAACAGAGGATGGGAGATTTGTGAAGGCTGCCTTCTAGATATGGCATGGCTATCAAAACATTAACTCACCAGACTAGGCAGGCCAAAACCTCCAGCACAGATGGGGAAGATGATCCCCATGTCTGTCTCATCCCTTACTAAGGAGCTACTGGTAGTTAATAATTGCTGGGGAAGAGAGAAGCAAACCAGTAGATCAATTGATGGTCGCAATCCCATGCATTTACGGACACAACTAATTGGATAAGGTGGTCTCATCAGAAACAGATTTAAAAAAAAAAAAAAGGAAGACATTTTGGAGGTATGTGGAGAAGGCTGAAAGGTTGTGGGTGTGATAATATCTCATCTTACACACATAGGCAATTGTCAAGAATAGAGAAAAATATCTTTTAAAAAAGAATATTGTGTCAAGTCTAGAAGCATGAGGAATTTAACATGATTGGATCAGAAGTTAAGCTATCTCTTATTTGATTAGAACGAGCTCTACTATTTTGGTCTTGAAGAGTCTCCATTAGAAAAATCTATATAAAGACTTGGAAAAAGCAATCAAAATTTTCAGTGTGTGTGTGTGTGTGTGTGTGTGTGTGTGTGTGTGTGTGTGTGTGTAGCTGAGGAAAGTGTCTTTACTTTTCAAAGAATATCCATAGCATTCCACCCCAGGTAAAGAAGATCAACAGACCTATATTAACTAGCATAGGGACACAGGTGTAACAGGATACACAGGTGCTGGGGTCTCAGCTCTTCCTCCTAAACTAGGAATAATAATGTCACCATGCTTTCAGCCAGCTCCCATTACAGTGTCCTGTGGAGCAAAGTCACAGGGGTGACTGCCATGTTCTTGAGCTCTCTTTTCCTGAAATGAGATAGTAGCATTTAGAAGACCTAAATGTATGCTGCTGATAACTACTCAACATACGAAAAAATTAAAAATGAGAGACTTATAAAAAAAAAATCAAGGAAGTGAGTGTCACTATCATTGCTGGACAAATCTCATAGTGCTAAATCCTGGGAGTTATCAGTACACACAAGATACTGACCCAGGAATTCAGGTCAAACAGAAAGATGATACAGTGTCCAAAATCATCCTGAAACTTAGTCAAGAAACCTGCATATGCTCATTTTAAATAAAATGTAGATGAAATGAGGACTTTCCACATGCTAGCAGGCAGAGCTCTAGTGGGTGATGCAAGAGAAAGTCTTCCAGTAGAAGAAACGCCAAGTGCAAAAATTCATCACTATTGGCATAAATGAAGTATAATATGGCATAAAGCTCTATGGGAGCAAAAAGGCAAGAAAACAGAGTGACACTGTGCAAAATTTAAGTGTCATTAAGTACAAGAGTTAGACTATAGGGAGAAAGTCTTACAGACAAAAATAATCCATGAAAGAAATGTCTAATAAATCTGACTATAGCATACATCATCAAAAGTAATAAATATAAAGTCAGGGTTAAGTGAAGTACTAAAAAATACTTGTATTCATTTAAATTATTATATGTCATTTATTTTAAAATGTACAGTGTATCATAAAAGAATGAACTGAGTCTACAGGGCTAGATTGAGAAGTGTTCAATTATATTAGTATGCAGAAAAATTATATGTAAAAATGTTAGAAATTTAGTTACATAATCAGAAATATATGCACAAACATCTAAAAATATTCAGTAGACATTTACACACAGTTGTTTTATGGAATAGAATTTGATATGGGGGATTTTTACTTCCTTCAATTTTAACTCTAGATTGATGAAAATTTTAAATTAGTATATTCATATTACTTTTATATATGTACTAGAAAAGAAAGGGGTAACTGAGAAAGAGGCTATAGCCCAGTGGGTAGAATGCAGTAAAATCTGGAACAGAGTCCAGCAATGTTCAGATCGTCATGTAATGGACCTCATGACATTAATCAAGAATTCTGTTTCTCATGTGTAAAGCAGGCCTCAAAGCAGAGGCTACATGAGACAGGAACAGGGAAGATGGATAGAATAGTTCTGAGCAGGCCGTAAGTACTTAGCAAATATAAGGCGCTCACAGTGAAAACACTCCCAGAATCTGAATAGCCATTTTCCTTCAACTATTATCATCTTACCCTCTTCTCTCCAAAATTTTAGCAGGTATTTGGAGCATTTTTTTACCTTTGGGACATATTATATATACTGTATTGTTCAATGATGAATATCGAGGAGAAAACAAAATTTGCTTATAGTTCCTATCTAACCATTATAAAAAAAATAAATAAAAGATGCCTACATTGTCCTTCCTAGGAGCTACTTGGATTGGCTGTGTCTTTAAAGGGCCAGGATAATGATACTCAAGGGTAGGGAGTATAGGACACTGGGCCTATACAGCTCAAAGGGACTGGGAAGTCAGAGGTGTTGACACACACGTTTGCGGTGACAGCAGAGAAGGGTGAGAAAGAATTCATTACTGACCTTTAATGACAGACTGCTTTACTCCAAGTCCCCTAGGAAGAACTTCATCAGATAGCTTGACTCTGAAACATGACCCTGCCTTTGATCTGAAACCCTAGGCTGAGGCTGTGGACTCTATATGGCTCCCTGATCATATCAGGGTGCCGCTCCTGAGCCTCCAGGAAGAATATTCATCAGCTCTGACTCTGACGCTTATGGTTTTTCTGCTGGTGAAACTCAACAAGCAGACAAATGACACCAGGCTCCCTGTAGAACTGACTTACAATCCACTCCCATCAGATTCTTCTCAACATTCTGAGATCAAGTCCCACATCAAAAGAAAGTCAACCCCACAAACCAGCAGAAATGAAATGCAGCATTGGTCTAAAACCATTGTTTTCCAAATGTGCTCATGTACTCTTTTTAAAAACTGTGAGATTTTGCCCCTCAAAGTTAACCCAGTTCCAAGATGACCTGGAAATATATAAATTACATCTTCAATTTATCAACCATACATATTTTATGAGCCCATCAACACAGTTTCACTGAACATCTGCTGTGCTACCAGACAGTGTTTCAGGTGACAGAGATATTAAGATTGAATAAGACAGAGGAGATTCTAATCCTGGTGGAAGAAGAGAGAGAACACCAAAGAAAATACCAGGGAGTATGCAGAGAGTTAGAAATGGGACATACAGTGACAGAGTAGACAATAATGCTCTCAGAGAAGCTTACTTATGGAAAATATATATCTAAAATGAAAGTATTTTTAAAGATTCTTTGGTAAAGATATCTAAGAAATGTGCCTGTACTAACATTTCAAATCCATACATCCCTTGACAGTGGGCATTAGAAGCTTATTTGAGAAGTGCAGGTTTGCATGTAGACTTCTTGTAGGTTGTGATGGGGAACATAGATACTATCTGCACTACAGCACCCACCACAGTCACCCATGCTGATAAAAAACACATCTCCAAAAACTGAGAAGTCCAAATGCGGGACAATGGGAGCCTCTGGAGATATGGGCAAAGCTGGGCATTTCAGGGTCTACAAGATTCTCCCAGGACCACCAACACCTGAATGGATGTGCTGTTGTCTGTTCCTTTGTAAGAAGGACAGTCTGAGATTGAGGAGGATACATACTTCCACAGGTTCCATTTGGCAGTTTGCAGAAGCAAATGATCCCACAGCTCCCTCCATTATTATCTGCCAAACTCAGCAGCCCCCTTGGTCCTGTGACTGTAGTCCACGATCAGCAAACTCCAACTTCAAAATGTGGTTCTGCCATATAGTCACAGTTTTGTATGGGGATCAGCTACAGCATATAGTGACAGACTCGGTAGGGATGGCATCAGAACTGTACTGTCACCCCTTACAGACAATGCTAGTCAGAGAACTCATTGTTGTAACAGAATGTCTGATGTAAAAACCTTAAGGAAGAAAATGTTTGCTTGGACTTACAGTTCCTGAAGTTTCAGTCTATGGTTGTTTGGCCCCATACAGAACATTGTAGTGGCAGGTGCGTGTGGTAGAAGAACATGACAGACAGGAAGCAGAGATTATGCCCACCAGGAACTGGGCATAACTTTCAAAGATCACTCTTCCAACCCAGTGACCTACGTTCTTCAATAAAGCCTTACTTCCTTAAGTTTCCAGAACCTTCTAAAATAGGGCTACCAGCTGAAGATCAAGCACTGTGGAGGACATTTTATGTCTATCCTGTGACATAGTTTGAAGAGTCCAGCAGTGGGCACCTGTTCTCTTCTTCTATACCAGTGATTCTAATCATAGGAGCAACTGACACCCTTCCCAGATTTGCAAGCATGAGTATCCATCTCCCCCAGCAGGCAATAAGCCTATCCTATTTGAAGTGTTTGTAAACGCTCACGTTTTCCTTAAGAGACTTAGTACACTTGGAAAAGGTGCCTCTCTACTGGAACACCTTCCCCCCACTCAAATTCTAGCAATGGCATGTGCTAGCCTTGAGATTGTAGGACATTTATTAGTCTCCCTGGTCTTCCATTTTAGGCTTTTGAACAGAGGAAAATAATGGTACAGTCTTCATAGGATTACTCCAAAGACTAAATGAGAGGACACCCATGAAGAACTTTGCACAGCTTCTAACATACAAAAACTGTTTACTAAATGTGAGTTGTGCTTTAACTATTATTATGAAAGAATGAGAGGGTTCAGGATGTGGTTTAGTCAGTAAAGTGTTTGCCCCAGAAATGTAAAACCTGAGTTCAGTTCCTCAGTACCCAGGTAAAAAGACACTTACTCAAGTGCACATACATGAGAGAAAGGAGGACATTATATACAACATATAATAAAGACTTCTACAGAGGTCAAGAACAAGCGCCTCAAACCACCTCCAGCTGATAAATATATATGAAGCAAGTTCCTGCAAGGGTGCATAGTAGCCCAAACTTCTTCAAACTAATGGTATCTATGGGGATAATAAACGTTTTTTTTCTAGAGTAAACCATTTTTGAAAATTAATTGCTGTTTTCTATGAAAGCTGAACATATGGGTACCCTAAAACACTATTTTGGTAGTAAGTATATATCCAACAGACATGTATGCATATGTTCACAAAGACTTTACTAGAATGTTCATAACAGCACTATTTTGTTCTGGCTCCAAACTGGAAATTGCCATAACTATCACCAAGCCCAGAATGTAGCATAATCACACAATGGCATTCTATTGGCCATGAGAGTCTGCATCTTCAACTATATGCAAAATTTGGAGGAATCACAGAGTTAAATAAAAAGAGCCAGACACAAGAGAAGACCTTCTGTAGGATCCTATTTATATGAAATACAAAGTCTTCAGAAGCAATCTGTGGTGAGAGGAATCAGAGCAGAGGTGAATCCAGGGAGCAGTAGACACGACAAAATTCCTCTGGGGCACAGGGAGTTCACAATTGCTTCATCTAGGTGCTGGTTATGTGAACAATTATCTTCTGTATAGTTATGATAATAGTTTAGTTGATTTGTTTGTATTCCACTCAGCTTTGATTTCAATTTTAGAGTTTGCTTTTTCTCTTTGAAAATTGATTTTTTTTTAGTTGTTTGCAAAGATGAAATTTTTATTAATTCTTTTCATAGACTCAGGTAAGGACTTTTTGAATAGGACTCTAGTCACCCAAGACAGATTGTCTGTACTAGAAAGGAAATTAAGACATTTCTGTACTGCAAAGAAAAATGTTAACTGACTGAAGAATGGGCAGCCTACAGAATAGGGGGAAAAATAACAGCTATATGTGACTGAGGATTAGTGCCTAGAGTATACAATGAACTCAAAAAATACATAACAAGAAAACAAACAAGCCAATTAAAATGTGGGCTGTAACTGAACAGAGTTCTCAGAAGAAACATAAAGAACAAGAAATATTCTTTAAAAGTAGTCACTATCCTTAGCTGTGGGAGAAATGTAAATGAAAATTAGTCTTCCATGTTGTCTGACACTAGTCAGAATAGCTAAGATTAATAGTACACTAATTGGTTATCTAATATCAAATGGTCAGCCCATTGTAACATGATACAAATGAGGCAGGTTGTATTAATATATTTAGGGATACATATAATATATACACTTATTGAAAAGAGGCCAAGAATTTGGAAGAGAGTGAGGGGAGGGGATTTGTTGAAGAGTTTGAAGAGAGGAAAGGTAAGAAGAAATGATACAACTATATTAATCTCAAAAAAATAAAAGAAAGAACTTTTTTAAAAGAAGTAAAAACAAAGGTGACAAATGTTGGAAATAATACAGGGAACAGGGAACTTTCATGCACTATTGGGGGAACTACCACCTGATGGTGCCACTATGAAAATCATTTTGACAGTTTATCAACAAACTAGAATTAGATATATACATGATTGGAACCACTCCTGAGCATGTACCTAAAGGACTCTACTTCCTACTAGGAGATACGTGCTCATCCGTATTCATTGCTGCTCTATTTGTAATCGGTGGTTTTTAATGCAGAAATACTTAAGAGTTAAAGTATTAAAATGTCAATGTGCAGGGAAATGAACAAGGATCTACTCAAAAGAATTGAAAGCTAGACAGGTGTTTGTACACCCATGTCCACAACATTACTGTTCACATTACACAAAGGGTAAAAGCAAACACGGATGAATGGAGGGGGATATGTAACATCTGAATATGCTGGGATATTTATTCAATCTAAGGAAATTCTGACACATGCAGCAAGAAGAATGAGCCCTGAGTATTCCAAGGTCTCTCATTCTCTGTTCATTGATCACTGTTGGTTCCTACATCAATCATCATCTACTCCAAAAAGAATCTTCTCCAATGAGAGCTGAGAGATGTGCTAATCTGTGGGTATAATGATAACTTAGGAAGCAGTTTATTACTGAGTCCATGTAGCAGAGTAATAGTAGTAGGTTCTTCACCAACGCCTGTGATACAGGCAACATTAACTGGATTCAATGATGCGGGAAGGTGATGGGGAATATAATGGAGGAAATGGAGGGGGAATAGTGATGGATTTGATCAAAATATATTATATGGATGTATAAATCCTCAATCAAAACTAAATACATTTATTCATTTAAACAGAAAAAGAATGAGCCTTAAGAACATTATATTAAGGAAAGCAAAGCAGACTCAAAATGGCAAATGTATGATTCTGCTTACACAAGTTGTAGAATTGTGGTTTCTCATGGGCCAGTGGGAAAGCATGGGGAGCTGCTGTAAGACGAAGTGACTTGGAGGTCGCATGAACAATGGTGAAAATGTACTCACACTAATGAACTGAATCTTAAAACTGGCTAAAATGACAATTTATGTGTTATGTGTATTTGATTACAATTTTCTTAAAATAAGACAAAATCTCATTGCATAGCCTAGCTGACTAATGTCAAAATACAGGCCCCCTTCCAAAAATACAGCCCAGTCAGACCTCACCCATAAGCCTGTCTCAAGCTCCTGGGTGCTAGAATTATAGGTATGTGCCATTGTATCTTGTCAATAGCTAGAATTTTTAAGTAAAAGCACATGAAAAGAAAACTTAAAAGAGGAAAGAAGGAGAAGAACACGTGTTCAGGACAGAAATTGGGCTGCTCTTCCCATCATCTCTCATACCCCTCCTTCCTCTCTAGATCACTGCTCTTGACCTGCTTCACACTGATAAGGAACCTGTTTGCAGATCTCTTTTGAGGAAACCATGCAGCAAAAAAGCACAGATCCAAGCCTCTACTTCCTTCCCTCTGGTTCTGGCAAAAGGATATGAAGGTCACACCCAAGAGGATGCATTTCCATTCACCTTTTTCTGAAATACGAAGAGGCACCCAGTCTATTTGATAGATGGGTAACAAGTCACCAGCATCTCCAATGAGCAACCACCCCCACCCCATCCTTATCCAGGGTTTAGTCTGAAACTGGATTTGGCTATCATAGACCCATTCCTGCTTTAGAAACAGGAAATTGCAGAGCAAATGCTGCTGATTTATAGATTCTGTTTGGGCATGGGCCTGTCTGTTGGCCATTTGTCTCAGCCTCTCACCAAGACCTCCATGTTTCAGCCTGTGCTGTGTGGAGATGGATATTCAGGGGCACAGCCAGAACCAGATCCAGGGCTCTGGAGGTAGAGACGCTAACTGCTCACAGTACTGACCTGGGGGCAGGACTTTTTGAGTTAGCTCTGGTTGCTTTCATTTAGCCATGTGTTCAGAGCAGCACTGATGCCACAACATTTGAACTCTACCCCAAAAATAACTGTGCTTCTTCCAAATTAAAGTGACAACCAAAAAAAAAGGTATTTCAAAACATTCTCCTCCCTCAGGCTAAGACTAGACTTAATCTATCCCTTCTCTGTGAGGTGAGACTACAGTTGGAAAGCAGTTCCAAAGCAGGTGAGCTACAGGGGCAAGGGAAAGTGAAGACCTCCAGACTGTGGCCAATCAAAGCAAGTTAGGAAAAGGACCAGAGTTGGAGGGGTGGGGACACACAAGTTGGGTCAAGAATAGAGGGTGATCATTTTCTTTAGTGGTGCAGGCACTGGCAAGATGCCCAAATACAGTGACTAGACTCCCATTCAGGCACACCCAAGGAATCCCCCTCCTCTCTCTCTCTCTCTCTCTCTCTCTCTCTCTCTCTCTCTCTCTCTCTCTCTCTCTCTCTCACACACACACACACACACAGTGATACACTGAACATCACTCTCTGTCCTCCACATGTAAACACATCCATACATGAACACATCTGAACACATCCACAAATATCCATAGTGCACAGGCACACACACATGAACACTTACATATACCACATAAAGACACAATAAAATAAAGTTTAAAGGAAGAAAAAATAGGGCAAGGATACAACATGACAACATCATGAAACAGTGTTGCGTCAAATCAAGTATCACCCAATCTAAACAGCTCTACAGTTGAAGCCACATTTAGTAATGAACAGCTATTTCCAAGAGCACCTCAAGCCTGAAGCTCACCACTCAAGACCCTTCATAATCTGAGCAAACCTCTGTTTCCATATTCCTTTTCCCTTAAGGATTTTATTTTAATCAAATTGGATATCACAACAATTCTCAAATCCCTTGTACATTCTCCCTAGATAGGAATGATCTCATGTCTTCTGCTCATTCTGGAAAGCCCAGGCTCACCCCCACTAAAACTGGGGTTGCCTTCCAAGGCCTTCCATGAACCTCTACCTAAGAATTGTTTCCAATCCAAATTCCATGGAATTTTTTTTTGGCATTCACCTTTACCACAGCTTTCACCACATGTGAGTTTTTTTTTTTTTTTTCAGGTATTTGTCTTGCCACCTTTTTACTCTGCACCGGGTTTTCATGAGGACAGGAACTGCATTCAACTATGATCATTGCAACTACTGGGCAAAGGCCACTGTGTTTATGTCTTTGCATGCATTATTCTTAACTCATTGGCAGCCTATTGGTAGGTATTTTAAATCTTATTTTAAATGAGAAATGTCAAACAAGGGAAACTCAGTTGTATGTCAGGAGACACACAAGTTTTAAATAGAGGGTGTATGCTCTTTCTCTAGATCTCTTGTATCGCAGAGAAAATGATAGACAAATAGATGGGTTTCTGTCCAAGGGGAAGGTTCTGTTTCTGTCCCACCTGGCTCCATAGATAGAGTAGATGGGTAGTTCCTCATCCTCCATGGAGAGGTCTACAAGAGAAATTATCAAGCACATGTAGAAGAAAAAAACTCCTAAGTACTGTGAAGGAGACATATCAGTCATCATTTTCCCACACATTCCCTCATTGCAGTCTAGGCACCGAGTCCCCTGCAATCTTGAAAATAATCCTTGGAGGACCAAGTCCAAAGAAAAAAGGAGACTGGATGTCCCAAGCAAGGTTTCCTATTAGTAAGGTCAATGTTTACTCGAGACAGGAAACCCCACATCCTGAAACCTCATTCATTCACAATCCATAATAAATGATGTTCTTGGAACCTCATTTGAGAAAGGCAATCAGCTATACACATTTTGGCAAAGCTGCAGATCTGGGATTCAGTTTGAACATAAAATAATAAAGTATGAATGCAAACAGCAAACATGTGCCCACATCACAGCTCAGAGTGTGCCAAAGCTGACCTAATCATTATACATTTTTCATGATTCAATAAGGTTCTTAACTGGCATTTCATGGGACACTGCTGGATGAGGGCTTGTGACATCAGGGCTGGCACACAGTCCACATCCTGCGACCCTGGCAGCTCCCCATCTTCCCCATTAGCTCAAACCATACAAAGAGACAAGAGCAGGACAAAATGAGACACCTTCCTTTTTTCCAAGTGTATTGGACTCCACCCAAGAAAGGGCAGGTTTATGAAGGATGTGGAGAATTGTTCCCAGCATCCCAGGATTGGGTATTCCTCTAGGGAAATCACCCAAACCACAGTCATTTGGACAGTCATGTACAGTTTACGTGTGCTTTTTCAAATATGTTCTTTTAACCCTTACCCTAAGTGCTTAGGGACCTGTTTTTATTTTCCTCCCTACCCACACACATCTATAGATCCATAGAGGGATGACTAGGGAGGTCAAGCGACTTGCATAAGGATAAACAGCTGGCAAGAGCTAACTAAGGTTGGGCCACAATCCCTTACACCTCTTACACCGGTACTTCAGATGTCTCCCCTTCTCCCTGAAGATCCCCATCAGTCTAATTTTCTGCCTTAAACTGGAGTTGTCAAGGCCAGGAACTTAGAAACTATTCAGCAGAAAACTGATTCTCATACTCCAGGTAGAAGAAAGCTGAGTTCAAACTGAAACAGGACAAAAACCATTTGTCTCATCCGGTTTGCACTGAGAAAGATAACAGATCAAAAGAATATTTCATGATGGTCAGGGTTATGCTGAGATTCCAAAGAGGTGATATCCTCAAGGAAGGGAGCTTCCAGAATTGTAAGGCATAGTGGGGGCATCTGTCACATTGAGTATATTCTTTTTAGCCCTGTTCTCTTTTGTCCTGCCCTGGTAAAGTTCTGGGAAACTGTTCAAACACAAGGAAACTCAAACCTAAGTTTACCTCTATTCATCTTCCCCAGAGGTTTGGAAAGCTATGTGAAACCCTCTTCTGTCTCTCACTTTTGTGTATGATGAAGAAGGGGAGGGAGTTGAATTGGCAAGTTCTTGGAAATTCCTAATTAGGAGTATTCCTGCTTAAGCTCTTCCAGAAGCCTTTGGTAGCCTCTAGAAAATAGAGTCTAGATAAAGCAAACCTGGAACAGGCATTGGAACAGGGCATCAAATCCATCATCCAACTCCAGGCTTTTTCTGAGTTCATTTTTTTAAAAAAGAATTTGATAGTTCTAACTTCTACAACGGAGCTACATACAGGGCTCTTAGAAGTACTGGGGGGCGGGGGGCGGGTCAAGCCAGCTCAAGTTGGCTCAAGTCAAGTGTGCCACAACTAAACTAACCGTCAGGAGACACACACTGGTGTTATTTTAATGTTCTAGTTAATTGGAAACTAAGTAGGGCCTAGTGAAAATAATTAAATCTTTCTCTGATAATGGAGAATTGTGCAGTGCCCTAGAGTGTTCATTCTAAATATCAATTATAAATCCCCTCTGGGAGGAAGACAGAAGATGAGGCTAAACCTGCAGTGGCTTCTAGCCACCTGCAGGACATTCATTTTCACTGATGCCAGTCTATCAGCATCCTTCTTTCCCTAGACAGCTAGAGTGAGGAAATTCTAAGCAGCCAAGGCTTTCGCTCCTGTGAGAAACAGTTCATCAAGAATTCTATATAACTTCAGAAATTACAACAAAATTGAGAACATTAACTTGTAATACCTGGCTGTCAAAGCACCTAGCCACGTAAATGCTTTTAAGCTATACTTCATCAGTTTGTTTTGAGGTTGATGCCCACCTTCCACACCCCTGACCCAAATATGTCCTTGCCTTGTACGCATCACATACAATGAGACAAATGACACTAAAGAACTAGACTTTGGGTCTGGGGAGATGACTCAGTCAGTAAAGTGCTTGCCATACAAACATAAGTGCCTGAGTGTGAGCTCCAGAATCTATACACAAAAGCCAGGCATGGTGGCATGTGCTTATAGCCCCAACACTGGGGTGATGGAGCCAGGCAGGTTACTGTGATTTGTGGCCAGCCAACCTTGCTGAATCAGCAAGCTCTGGATTCAGTAGGAGACCCTGTCTCAAAAAGCAAGGTGAAGAATGATAGGTACCCATGATTGACCTCTGATGTCCACATAGACATATGTACATGGACATATGCACATGCTAAATACAGAAGGGAGAACACAAAAAGTATACACACAAATGGATTTTAAACTTCCTGAATGCTAGCCAAGGTGCTCCTTTTCAACAGTCATGTGATATTGCAAATCCCACTCCATTCACTTCTAGGGCTTACTCTACTCTGTATAGTTGTTCCTCGACATTTTAGGAACGCCAATTTCCTTCAAGTGGCAGGAGGAAGAAGCAAACATTTTTCACAGCAGGAGGAAAGGAACACATGCAGAATGTGTACAAGTCTAGTCCCCCTGCTCTGGACAGCTGTCTTCATGACTTCTGTTCATAACATTCAGGTTCCAGCCTCCCAGGGTAGAGACCCTGCAAGGCTCTTGAGCACAGATTACCACTGAATTCCACCAAAAAAAAAAAAAAGACAAGCATCTTCCCAAGTAGTTCTCAACCCAGGAATTTCCAAACTTTTAATGATGATTTTTACCCAGAACGATGAATCCACGTCTTTTTTTTGGGGGGGGAGGGAGGCAGTAGCATTGTAAACATCACTATTTCCACTGTACAAACACTTTTGCAAAACACTGCCCTGGAAAAGGGCTTCTCAAAATTACCAGTGAATAGCATCACCATGGAGAAAGCCAATTCCAAGGCTTCAGCCCCTGATTGGTTCCAATGCCTTCTGGCCACATCTGGCCTGAGAATATACACAGTTAGCATCCTGGGCTAGTCTAATGCAGAATGCAATTTGGAAGCTTATTGAAGAAACCATTTAGCAGGAGAAACCCAAAAGAAGTCCTCTCCCTAGTCACTCATTTCTCCAACACAATTCTCAAGGTTTTTAGCCTCGTTCAATAGCTTTACTAGACATCCTTCATTTACCAGACAGGCTCTCCAACCCCTACCCCACCCTGCTATGTTTCCTATATCTAGCAAACCTGTATCTTTTAGCCAGAGCCTTTGATCCCACCAGGTTCAATAATTTAAGCAGAACAATCACCAGCATTGTTGCGTTTAATATTTAAACACCGCAGCATCACTTAGGGCAGCTTCAAGGTGAGAGCTGGTGCCTATGCAGCTGCTGGCTTAGCAAGCCAGGCCACTGACTGCCAGAGGGGACTGAGTGTTCATACACCAACACAGGCCAGCACGGTAAAGGCAAAAGCCCACTGGACTGTGCACTTCCTACCTGAAGTGTGTGCAACAGCACCTGCAGGCCACTGCCTTCTTGTTCAGCCATCTCTGCGCAGGTCCTGGGACACCAGTGCCTGAGGCTGGATCCTGGCTAGAGAGGTTGATACCTGCCAGGCTGACCTCGCTGCCCGCCTTGCAGGAGACTGCTGTGCAGAGGCCTCAGCTCCACATGCTGCAGAGTGTGAAGTTACCACTGTGCAACCTTAGCCTTCAGCACAGGCGTGGATGCCCCCTGACTCCCACTGTGGGGATTAGGTGAGCCCTGGCTCTGGGAAGGGCTGAGCATTTGGATGTAGGAATGGGGAGGGCACCCTCATGAGTCACTCACCCACCTCCAGACCCATACAGGAGCCTAGAGGAAAAGCCACCCTGGATGGTTGACAGGCATTCCCAGCTGACCTGGTCAGAGTCCCTGCAGAGGTTCACACGCCTGCCCCACCCCCACCCCCACCTCACCCCACGCACACACTTATTTTGGTCTGTTGCCGGCTCCTGGTTGTAACAGGAGACCCAAGAGTGCTTGCACAACTGTGGCAGCTCAGGGCACAGAAGCCCAGGGCCCCCTGAGGTCCCAGGCTTAGGGAACAGAAGCTCTAGCCGAGAAGAAAAATAACCATCCTGGACATTTTTATGGAGCAAGTCTCTTATAGAATTCTTTCATTTAAACAGTAACTATGGGGAGGTAAGTTTTATTATCACTTTGTTTTTCAGATGAGGAAACCAAGGGAAAGAGATATTAAGTGTCAGGAGCATAGAGTTTGGGAATTTATGCCTGGCCACAAACAGCCAAGCTTGCAAACGCTACCACAATTCCGCCTGCTGAAGCAAGCAAGCATTCTTCAAAGCAAGAGACCAAAAAGGCTGGGATAAACACACACACACACACACACACACACACACACACACACACACACACACACACACCTCCCAGGTGACACTTCCTACAGAGCTGGGAGCTCTGAAGAGCATCCGAGGCATCTAGCCTGTGGCTGCCCACGTACTCTGGTACTATTGAGGGAGGACAGTGTACATTTGCAGGTCCTACTTGGCCTGAGTGTCAGTTCTGAGTCAGGGGTCAGGCATGGCCAAAGTCTAAATTCAAGGGTGAATTCTTGTCGTTCTTGCCCTTAAGAAATTTCCATGACAATTGCCAAGTATCCTATTGCACTGTAATGCTCTCAACTAAGGAAGGCAGAGGATCATAAGTTCAAGGCCAACCTAAGCTATGCAGGGAAATCAAGGTCAGTCTTATTTGTGTGGTCAGGAGGCAGGGGAGGAGAGGGAAGGGGCTTTAGTGGCTTTAACTGCAGAGGTCTCCCATCCATTCAGGCTAAAGTGCTAGCAGTGGGGTAATACTCTCTTCTGCTGTTTGCAACTGAAGATTTTCCTAAAGGCAGGAGCTAACCTCAAGCCTGGAATCCTCCTGGGTATAGTATCTTATCCAGAAGTAGAGTGAATTGGATACCATTAAAACACATGGGGCATCCATGAAGAGAAGGACACCCCTCATTGGGTCGTCTTTGAGAAAACTGCCTCCATGCCTTCATTTTCAAGGAGATTAGAGAGGGGAAAGACAGAAGATCCTTGAAGAAGCCCAAAAAGAACTACACTCTAGATTTCAAAGCAAGAGGCAATGCTATTCAGAGATTCTGAAGTCCCTAAGACTACCTGCTGATTTGATGTCACAGGGTGGGGGGTGGGGGAGTCCTTGCCCTGAAGCCCCACTGCTGGGAGGGGCAAACCATGCCATATTAGACAGAGCTTTGTGGTGAATTTTATTGGGGGAAGAGATGAGAGAGAGAGAGAGAGAGAGAGAGAGAGAGAGAGGCAAAGACCTGCCGGCCTCTTCAGAGGAACAGCAGGAAAAAGAGAGTGGGGGTGGGTGGAATTTATCTCTTAAAGGAACGTTTACACCTTCCTACAGAGCCAGAGTACTGCTTGCCATGCATGCAGGGGTCCTAGGTAAATAGGATCCCAAGTAAACAGACCCTCTTATAGTCAGAACATTCCAAGAGCTCTGACCTTATCTCCCAGGAGCTTGAAAACAAGGATCAAAACTTCATTTGGATAAAATCAATTCTTTACTGAACAAATGCTTTCTTATCCCATAATATCAGGCATGAGATTCTTGTATCTTGCTAATAAAATGGAGTCCTGTATAACTCAATAGCTGGCAGCATGCTAATGTTCAAATGGTAGTAATTAATAAACTTCACAGGAGTGGAATATGTTTTCTAACAGTGTCAGAAAAGGAAACCCATGGGTTTTTCTATCCATCATTTTTATCAATGATTTGGATGAAAATGCTATGCACTTATCAGTTTTCTGATGACACCAGTTGAGAAAGGTAGAAATATGTCAGATAACACAGCTGGGCTCCAAAAAGATATCAGCAGCCTTGAGTGATGAGCCAGGCCCTACACGATGAAACAGAACAGAGCCAGGTGGAGGCTCCTCCCCTAGGTCCTCCACACCAATGGTACAAAAATGATGTTGGGCAACTCAGTGAACTGGTATTGAATGTAAAACAGGCTTGAGGGTTGGCCAGAGGGGAGGCCAGGTTGTCAGCACAGCTCTATATTCCCAAAGTGTTGTTCCAACCCAAAATCATCACATTTGAAGGGGCATGAGGGTTGTCTCTGTTACCAGAAAGAAGTGAAGCTGGATGAAGATCTCATCTGAGAAGAGGATCAGTGTGGTACCCAGCATTGAGAAGGTGTATGTCATCAAAGCATCCTGGACCATAGCAAAAGGACCATCTTAACTCTAACAGAGGAAGACCCCAGACTGCTCAAATATGCCCAGCTTCTAGAGGCACCTGTGTACCCACAAAAACCCAGCAAAGGCTGGAGGACAAGTAGGTCCCAAACGCTAGAAGCATGGCGAGTGGATAAAGCCAGAGACACAAGGGAAGACCTGCACCAGCCTCCTCCAGACAGATGCTACAAGGCTGATTCTCAACACCAAGAATGCCCAAGGTGGCCTGGAAGACATCTGTTCTACAGGTAGCAAGGGAAAATCCAAGACTGAGTGACTCAAGACAGGCTCCAAGTTCACAAGTTAATGAGGTAAGGAGAAAGAGTAGTCTCGCTTACCCCAGGCCACACAGCCCAGAAGTGACAGAGGAATGGGCCTCTGTTCTTTTCTGTTCTCTCAAAGATCCTCTCCATGGAGGAAAGTTCAGTGCAACTTCAATGAATTCCTGAAGTTTGGATAGGTTTTATTTCAAACTATCTTAAAGATATGACTGTGTGTACACAGACAGAGTGTGTGTGTGTGTGTGTGTGAGAGAGAGAGAGAGAGAGAGAGAGAGAGAGAGAGAGAGAGAGAGAGAGAGAGAGCAATCTTTCCAGGCCTGAAGACACCTCCTTTGAAAGGTATTATTTTATTTTATCCCTAGCCTCCATATATATTTTTTTCCTTAACAAATCTGTTTTCTGAGATATTAATTCCCAGGATGAATGTTAAAGATTAGGAAGCAGGGCTGGTGAAATAGCTCAGTGGGCAAAGGCACTTGCTATCCAGCCTTACAACCTGGACTTGAGCCTTAAGACCCATGTAGTAAAGGAGAGAACTGAGTCCTTCAAATTATCCTCTGACCAAATATACACACACAAGTGCATGTTTGTCTGCTTGCACATGTGCGTGCACACACACAGACACACACAGAAACACACATACAAGGACACAGTAATAAAAAAATGAAGGACTAGAAAGGAGTCAATGGTGAGAGACTATTAAGTGAACAGTAACATATAGAGCACTCATTCACATAAACACCCCAGGGAATGCAGTTAACAGGTGGATTTGTGGAAGGCTCCAAGTCCCCCCAGTACTTGAAGCACATAATTTTCTCTCTAGTTGAACAGTGAGACTAAATCTCACTCAGATAATACCCAACATCTCTCTTGCTCAGGAGCATCGTGTGTGTGCTGACACAGACGATATGCTCATGACTTTTCACTGGTCATTATGAAGCTGCCTTACAATGTAGGTCAGTGTTGACTAACTGCTCCTCTTGCCCCTCAAAAGCCTTTCTTCACCTCCCCTTTATGTGTAATATTCCTGGTTCTGAGGCAGGGGTGTCACTCAACTCTACATCACTGTTAAAAAAAAAAAAAATTCCCTGAGGTAATCAACTTATAAAGAAGAAAGGTTTATTTTGGTGCAGTCTCTTGACCCCACCCCACTATGAGCCTATGGCAAAACAGAATATCATATCATGGCAAAGAATGGGTAGTTAAACAAAGCCTCAGCCTTCACAGAAGCCAAAGAGGAGTTAGGGAGAAGGAGGCTAGCAATAAAATACACCTTTCAAAAGCGTGTTATCGGGCCTGGAGAGAGAACGTTTAGTGTTTAAGGGCACTGGCTGCTCTTCCATAGGACCTGGGTTCGATTCTTAGCACCCACATGGAGGCTCACAACCATCTGAAACTCCAGTCACATAGGATCTGGTGCCCTCTTCTGTCTTCCTCAGGCACTGAATGCAGATTGTATACAGAGTTACATTTAAACAAACATACATTCAGACAAAACATCTACATACATAAAATAAAACAAAAAAAAAAAGAAGAATAAACATAAATACATCACCAGTGACCTACTTGTAACTAGGCTCTACCTCCTAATAATATTTACTTCAACACCTCCCAATATCCCTGAAACTGGCTCCGAAGTTGGAATAATAAATGTGTGATGTCAGAGTGCTCAGGATATGATCACCTCTCAAGAACCTTACCTATGAATAGCTGACCTGAGCTAGTGGGAGTGCACTGACTCCAGGCCGACTCCTATGAAGATAGGACCAAACTAGGCCCTCTGAATGTGAGTGACAATTGTGTGGCTTGGGCAACCTGTGGGGTCACTGGCAGTGGGACTAGGATTTATCGCTAATTCTTGAACTAGCTTTTTGGAGCCCATTCTCTTTGGAGGGATACCTTTCTCAACCTAGATATAGGGGGAGGGTCTTGGTCCTGCCTCTGTGTGATGTGACAGACTTATTGGGAAGCCTTACCCTCTCTGAAGAGTAGATAGGGGATGAGGGTGGGGAAGAAAAGTGGGGGAAGTAGGAGGAGAGGAGGGAGTGGGAGCTGGGATTGTTATATAAAATGACTGTTATACCTGGGCTAGTCTCTCTTTTCTCTTCTCCGCTAGCTATACAACTTCAAGATGTGAACCAAGTTAATGTGAGGGTGATAGTGTCTAGCTCACGAGGTGCCGGGAGTACTAAGGGGAGTAACAACCACAATGTTCTCAACACAATGCCTGATATATAAAAGATGCTGCTACTGTTATAGAGCCAATAAAAGCTACCTCAATTATGATGTGAGTATTAAGAGAGGTAGCCAGAGGGGTTTTTATCCAGGACATCCTACAGGCTCCAAGTCAAGGTCTTCATTATTGACCTGGTGTACTGTGTGTCCTGTAAACATCTTCACACAGACCTTAAATCATCTCTAGATTACTCAAATCAACTAACACAAGAGAAATAGTTGTTACTATGTTAAAGGGTGATGACACAGAGAGTCTATACGTGTTCGGTGTAGATGTAATTTTTGAAAGGTTTCAGTCTGTGTTGAATGCACAAATGCAGGACTGAAAAAACAGAGTCAATACCACATGTGGAAGGGATTCATGGAAGGGATGAATGGGTGGGAAACTTCTGAACAATGTGGCCTGGGGTTCCTCATCCCCTAGTGGGTGCTGTGCGGAAGAAGTGACACAATATCCCTATTTCTACCCAACAAGGAGAATCATTTGGCACTCTGGTCACTTTTGGATATCTTTGTCATGACCTCCTAAGACCACAAGGCTTGTACATAGTTGCAGATTCCAAACAGGGCAAACTTGCTCAGACTCGCTTGAGTGGTCTAAGAGAGCTGGAGGCAGTATAAAGAAATGAAGAGAAGCCCACTTGCAGGGATTATGGGAGGAACAACACTTTGCCTTTTGGGAAGAAACAAACTCAGAATTTCACAGTAAGGAAATAGAGACATCACAGCCATCTCCACCACAACCAGATCACTGAATACCTACTGCATGATCACTGCTATTTTTAGACTACTTTATGATGCCACCATGCCGGAGCTGAACTGACTGTATCCCTCATGGAACCTTTGGCATCTTACTAACCTAATACCACTGTATCTGGTAGAAGAATTAAATGTTTCTTTTCATATGTCTCCAGAGAACACATGAAAATAACAAAGTGGTAATTATATGTTCTAATACTTGGTCAATGTGGGTACTCCATCACTAGACCCTGAGTCCATTGGAGCCCTCTATGTTCATAATTTCCAGCATGGCAGTAGACACATACGCTGGGTTTCAGTGGCTGCCAGTGAAAGTGGAAAGTCCCACCTCTGGGCTAGGTGGTATATATCGGCCAATGTTCACAGCCTTGTCAGCAAGAGGCAGCTCAAAGGTCACCACAGCCTTGGCTCTGTGAGGCAGAAGGCCAGCTCTACTCAGCATCTACTCAGGACTTCGCTGTCATGGACACCTGACAGACTTCTTCAGGGAAAGCCAAGAAAAACCTCCCTCCAAGCCAGTCTCATCAGGAGCCAGGCCTACAGTGCTGACAGGTGTGGAATGTCCATCAGATCTTGCAGCTTAGCCAGCTCAGGGGCTCATAGCTTCTGAGCCCCCAAGAAGAAGTATCAGATCACAAACAAGTTGGAAACAAGGGCTTCTCAGGCCAGGCTGTCCAGAGTGAAATGGAGGAGGAATAGAGATATCAGCCATCAGGGCCATCCATCCAGATGATTCCCTCTTCCTCAGCAAAGACTGAGAGATTGCTAACTGGGGCTACAGGAACCCAACACCAGCGTGGACAGGGGCATGGGTTCACTAGGAAAGAGCTATGAGGCAAAGACCACACTCTGGCCTGTGGCAGGCCCATTCAGCCATGCTCCACATATATGTATTAATCACTGTTCTATAGCAGGAAGTATGAGTAGTTCTGTAGTGTAGCAGCCAAGAATAATATCTTTAGTCAAGGATCACAGCTTTAGTTTACTTCTAGGTACTTCCAATTCTAATTGCATAATGTAACAGGTTATATAAATTCTATGTACCTCAGTTTCTCAATGATGAGGCAAAAATAGAAAAAAAGGTTGCAAAGGTATAAGTGGGCACTACATTTATAACATCTGTCAGGCACAAATAAGTGACGAATGAACAATAGTAATTACTATCTTTGAGCACTAGGCTGTCATCTAATGGTCAGTATCTGATGCTCTGGATTTCCTTTCTACCATAAGACAGTGAATGCTTTCACTGAGCCATGTGTCTTTACAGAATTTCAGAGTCAAAACTCCCACACTAGCTCACAACCTGTCTTCTATCCACAGCCAAGATCCAAGAAGACAGAGTCCCTCGTCCACTTTGAGTCTGTGTCATACTTCTAAGTCAAGTGTCACTTCTCTAGCCCCCATGTCTTTCTCAAACACAGGATGATCCAGTGTGAGCCCTAAACAGTGATGACCCATCCATACAACTAAATTTGGTTATGAATAATATCAGGGGGAAGAGAATATGAGAGATCAGGAAGACTGAGTCAGGGGAAGAATAGAGAATAAGAAAAAAGATACCATAATAGAGGGAGCCATTATAGGTAAAGAGAAATATGGCACTAGGAAAACATCCAGAGATCCACAAGGATGACCCCAACTAACAATCTAAGCAATAGTAGAGAGGCTACCATAAATGCCCTTCCCCTATAACGAGATAGATGACTACCTTAAATTCCTCCTAGAGCCTTCATCCAGTAGCTGATGGAAGCAGCAGACACCCACAGCTAAACTGAGCTGAACTCCTGGAATCCAGTTGTAGAGAGGGAGGAATGATGATAAGCAAAGGGATCAAGACTATGCTTGAGAAATCCACAGAAACAGCTGACTTGAGCAAGTCAGAGCTCACAGACCCCAGTAGTAAAACTGGGGAACCAATATTGGACCGAACCAAACCCTCTGAATGTCAGTACCAGCTAGGAGGCCTGGGCAGTCTACAGGACCTCTGACAGTGGAAACAGTATTTATCCCTAGTGTACAAATGAGCTTTGGGAGCCCATTCTCCATGGAGGGATACTCTCTCAGCCCAGATACATGGAGGAGGGCCTAAGCCCTGCTCCCAAATGATGTGACAGACTTTGTGATCCCCCATGGATAGCCTCACCCTCCCTGGGATGGGGTATCGGTGGGGGGCATGGGAGGATGGGAGGAAGAGGGAACTGGGATTGATATGTAAAATAAAATTGTTTTTAAATTAAATAAATTGATTTAAAAAAGAAAATCAGTCAATGTAACCCACCATTTTAAAAAAAGAATAATATCAGAGAAGTATTTGACATTAAGACCCCCTGCCTTCTGTCAACATAGCTTAACAAAAGGCATCACTCCACTTAGAAAGGGACAAAGTAGCTCAAAACAAGTGGGGACTTTGATATAACAAGGAAGTAGACGGCACCTGAAAAACAACACCCAAGTTTGACTTCTGGTTTCCATACTCATATGCACCCGCTAACAAGCACACACTCAACTATATGCATGTGTGCACACATTCATACACAAACATATACAAGGAAATGGTATGATAGCTTCCCATTCCAATTCCTCACTTCCCAGGGTTCACATCTCTGCATGACTATGCAGGACTTCTTGAGTGTAGACAGGATCTGTCTCTAGCTAATTAAACATGTCAGTGACTGTCTACACTACACTGTATTAGACTCTACTCTGTTGTCAGCATCACTGTAGAGATTGTCCTCCCTCTTGACAGGAAGCAGTCAAGTTGAAAAGATCCATTCATCAAGAAGCTACAGGTGACCAGTAAGGGACAGCCAGCAAGGAGCCACCACCATCTAGCACACAGCCATGGTCTGCCTCTATACCACAAGTAATTGTCTTGATGTCTCAGCCAGAGAAGGATCAAACTGAAGCCTTGTAGAAGAAGCCACAGGCATGAGGAGACCATCAAGTCCAGATGCCCCTCCCTTCCATCCTTTGTCCTTTCCCTCATCTCACCCCATCCTACAGCCAGCCTGCCAAGAAAGAAGTCCTGGGAAAGTCATGCAAGTCCCTGTCCAGCTCTCACAGTCTCCATCTCTCACACTCTCAAACTAGGAAGTAAATGGAGAAATGCTGCTCTCATCTGGTTGTTCCGAACCAATTCTCATTATAGTGATTTACATGAACAGGGGTGTAAATTTGCATACCATCAAGTGTTTAAGATTAACTTGAGCACATTTGATTTGATTTGATTTGATTTGATTTTGGCCCTTAAATTCTTCATGGATGCTGAGCCTCCATGGTTTTTTCCTTCCAAGTAACTGAGCTTTACACCAAAAATTAAAACTGCCACAGCCAATGACTTTCTTCAAATGTGCATATTCGCTTTGGGGAAGGACAGCCAGGCACAGTTGGAAGGCTTTTTGGCACTGAAATGGCCCTGGTCCAGTGATCAATACTCACACAGAAGTGTCCTTAAATAGGAAATAGAATTTTAATAGGAATCTCTGCAGAGCTCCAGGCAAGAGTTTGCATACTATAACCTCCTGCCAGCAGAATAGTGGTTTGGGGAGAGGGAGGGGTCCTGTCGTATTTTCACAAGCAGAAAGAATTTCATATGCACTTAAAACCTACCTCTGGGATTCATTCACACCTGTCTACTTGGAGTGCCAAAACCTGGATGGGTGTGGCCCAGCAACCAGTCTCTGTAAACCCTTATAACAGAACTGTTCCTAAGAACCAAAAGTGACACCACATATCTCTTGGCCCTGGAAAATGACGGGGGGTGGGGGAGCACGTTTTTATGAGCTGCACTGACATACTGTGTCTCAGTGTGATTAATCCATCTCAGGAAAGTGACTTGAAGAGCCAATTAAAGGCAGCTTAGAGGAGCTACTTTGCATTGTCTCTTTATTCTGTTCCAGGCGACAATTGTACCTGTCAGGCAAGCTGTGAAAAACTATCAATTTTGGCAGCATGAATTTTCACAGGAAAACAAGAACCATTGCCCTGGGAGAGAACAACTGTCCTCACAGTGCAAATATCCATGCCCAAATGAAGTCTTTGTAGCCAGTGGCTCCCATGATAAAACGGGGGCTTTGCTGCTGGTTGGGCGGTTCCCAGCTCCAGGGGTATTGTTTGCCGGGTTGGGCCTCTTCTCTGACTCTCCATCTCCTTCTGCTCTGCAATAGGAGAGGGTAAGCACCTTCACATCTAAATTCAAGGAAGGAAAATACACTCCATCCTAGAGGATCATAAGGAAGAAGAAAAGGAAGGATGGATGAGAAAGGTCAAGAAGAGGGAGAAAAAGGGCCTGAATTAGTCATCTTCTGTGACCAGACAACACCTCAAGTGGAGGGACTGGGACATCAACCCAGGCACAAAATCTTTCATCTACAATTTGTTCTATCTGTAGAGTGTTCTTGGACCATAGCCTAGCAGAATCCTCATCAGAGAGACCAGAAGAACTTCATCCAGCAACCAATGGAAGCAGATGCACATCCAAACATTAAATGGAACTTGAAGAGTACTGAGGAGGAGGGGCAGGAAGGATTGGAAGAACCAGAAGGGTCAGGGACACCAAGAAAACATGGCCCACAGAATCATCTGACTGGGACTCATGGGGACCCACAGAGATCAGGAAGACTGTACAGGTCTGACCTGGCTCCTCTGCATAAATGTTATGGCTGAGTAGCTGGCTATTCTTGTAGGAACCCTAACATAGGGAGCATGGCTGTCTCTGTCTCTTTTGCTTGCCTGTGGGACCCTTTTCCTCCTACTGGGTTGTCTGATCCAGCCTTGATGTGATATTCCTGGTCTTATTGAGCATACTGTACTGTATTTGGTGGCTGTCACTGGGAGCCCTGCTTTTATGAGGTGAGATGGATGGGACATGGATCTGGGGGACAGAAGAAATGGGAAGGAGAAACTGGGGGGACGGTAAGGAGGGTATACAGTGGTCAGGTTATAATATATGAGAGAATAATAATAGTAGTAGTAAAAGAAAGCCTTATATCCTAGATAAAATTATTTTCCAGTTTAAAACAGCCAACAGAGTTAAAGACATGGCTCAGTCAATAAAGGGCTCACATGACAGCATGAGGAGCCAAGTTTAATTCCCGGTACCCACATAAAAGCCAGGCCCAATGGCCTTTGCCCTTAATCCTAGAGCTGGGAAAGAAGAGACAGGGAGGTGCTTGGAACTTGATGATCTGTCAGTTTAGCAAAACCCGTACACTCCAGTATCATTGAGAGACCTCGTTTGAAAATGTAAATTGGAAAGCAATAAAGGAAGACATTTGACATAGACCTCTAGTCCCAACAAACAGACATGCATACATTCACATGCATCTGGAACTCATACCTACATGCACACACGTACATGCAGCACATGAATAAATAAATGAAGGCAGATCCATGGTTTTATTCAGCATGATTGCAATTTCTTGATCCCTTCACTCAATTCTTCTGCATCAAAGAAGATAGTAATATACTTTTTAGTATATATAAAAAACAAGCAAGCAAACAAACAAAATACCTGTGTTCCTTATGCTTAATGTTCCTCTCTGAAAACAAGACCTGCCTGCCTTAGCATAAAAGAACGATTCTCAGCATTCAACCTATGGAAGGGCAGATAGTCCAAGCTGACTCCAGAGGAAAGCAAACACTCCCAGGCTTGGTCCAGGTGGCTGCATAGGTCACCACTCCTCACTCCTCAGAGGTGAGCCAGTGGCTGCCAGGGGCTCAGATGTCATATCCAAGTGAAATGGCTGGCTCAGCCTGTGCTCCGGTTCTTTAGCTCAGCTTGGGTAGGGTTACAAGTTTCTTGTGATGCCCGTCAACTTCTGGTAGGGACAAACATCCACTCATTTGCCTTTCCAAGAGTTCAAGGCTATGCCTAGTAGGCAGGGTCAGACAGAGACAGAACTATGAAGCCAAGATAGGAATTCTGTGAACCCATGAGTTGCTCTTCTGAAAACAATGGGGTATTTTCCAAATAAAATAGGGAGCCTATGGGTTCTACTGTCTGCTTTAGAGACCTAAAAGTCTGTGTAGCTCCAAGATTCACCAGGATGAAAAGATAGTCCTGATATTGTAACCTCCAAAGGCCTTGAGGAAAACACATAAGTTATGGTGGAGGTAAGGGGACAGGACCTGGATTTGATCTCTAGCATCCATGTGAAAAAGCCAGGTGTGTGGCATATGCTTCTAGAGTCATCCCTTGGCCTTGCAACCCAGTCATCTGAGCCTAATGGTGAGCTCTAGGCTAGTGAGAGTCCTCGTCTCAAAGGAAGTAAACAGTTTCTCTAAGGATGATTCTTAAGCCTGTCCTGTCCATCCACCCATCCATCCATCACACTGCACACACACACACACACACCACACACACACCACACACACACCACACACACACCACACACACACCACACACACACCACACACACACCACACACCACACACACACACCACATCACACCACACACACACCACACACACACACCACACCACACACACCACACACACCACACACCACACACGCACACCACACCACACACACACACCACACACACACACACACACACACATACACACACACACATACACACACACACACACACACACACACACACACACACACACACACACACACACGGTGGTGCCTTGGCCAAAATGATACCTCCTTCACAAAGCATCCCAGAGGCTTCTGGAACCACGCAACCCCAGAGCCTAACTCTGGACTTGGATTTCCAGAGATGCTTAGGAAATGGCATTAGATGGAAGAGGAGGGAAGGAGAAAGGGCTGAATTTGTATGTTAGTTGGTTTTCTTGGTTTCCAGAGATAAAAGAAAAAGTAAGGCAACCAACATGCAGCAAAGCAAATGTATTATATCTGGCGTGTTTCCAATAATTTCATTTCATTGTAAGTACTTTTGTTCCCCTCCCCCCTCTCTCTCTATATATATGTACATATCTAATAAACTGAGACTCTGGCTATTAAATAATTTTCCCAGAACTGCACAACTATTAAGACTCAGACCTGGAAATTCTAACCTCTATTCCATCTGATTAAACCCTGTAGTGATTTCTCTTACAAATTGTCTTCTTAGGCTCATAAAATGTTTGGATCAAAATGAATCTTAGCAATAGTCTTATCTGAACTGTTTGAGGCCAAAGATGTTAAGTCATTTGCTTTAGGACATCTAGTTGGTGCATAGTAGAGCCAGGAATTCATTTCTTCCAAATTCTGGCATTATCCTCAGCCTCTCCAAAGAGCTGTAAGCAAGTGTGACATTATCCTATCAAATAATCTCATTAGGAAACAGTGCAGGTGTTTTGGAAATAAAGTTACCACTGTCTGTTTCCAGAGCAGCTGCTGGTTCATACATGGAAACAGAAAATAAAGAGGCCATTAGTCTCCTCTGGTTCCCAGAAAGAAGTCTGCACCTGGGGGGCAGCAGGAGCTCTCTAGCAGTTTTGTTGAGCCATCAAAACCCACCCAAACAGACACAAGGAGTCAATTAGGCCAGAAATAGAAAAAAGTGTTCATCAGAGGGCTCCCACGCATGGGTCCTCACACCTCAGTAATCTTCGTGTCCGTGGACATCCTGCCATCATCTTCTGAGGATTGCTCTCTGTCAGCATTTTCAGGATGGCTAAGCAGACACTCTGAGAAGAGCAGTTACCCACTTAGCTGATGACAGTACTTGAACTATAAGCAGAATCCACTGGCAGCCTGAGTCTGATGCAGAACGTATTGTTGGGCTCATGTCCATCTCTTGGGTTGAGTTTGCTTCTGTTTTCTTTGTCTTGGTCTCTGTTACTCTATTCCTCTTGGCATCCTTTCTCCTATAAATTCCCACTGCCCATCCTCTACCCTTATTATCTCCAGAGTGGCTTATGTTCTCTACACTAGGGGGACAGTTGTATCCCCTCACTGTGACATTTTGTGGTTTTCTTTGGGACACTCTAGTTTGTACAGTTTCTGACCTCCCATGCATCACAACATCACTGTGTGGTTTGGTCATTGCTCACACAAGGCCATCTTGTCTGCTAGCTACTTCCCATACACAGCCTCGTTTCTCTAATAAATATGTTAACTGCTTAGAGGCAGGAACCAAGGGGAATGCTTCTTGTTTGCTCTCTGTAGAGGTTCTCAGAAGCAACACAAGACGGGGTATCTGGAAGATATTTGCAAATGAACATGCTGGTGGGTTTCAGGTAGGACCCACAGCTTGATCCTAATGTAATCATGCCCTGGAAGTGGAGCAGAGTAAGAGGTGTGAAAGAAGAGTCTAGCTAGCCATTCCAGAATCCAACCGTGAGAGATGCCAGTCTGAGCCCCACAAGGACTGCACACACTCTAGTGTCCATACTGCTCAGGCCACACCTGGGGTGTGGAAACATAGAACTCAGAAGGATTAAGTCAGCTGCCATCCAGGAGGTGATGCATGGGGAGTGATGGAGCAGGAGATTAGGCCCAGAACCAATGGATAAAAAGTGATTCCAAAGCTGTGCATGTTGAAAACTAGTTCAAGGGTTAGCTTTGAATCATAACCCAACCGTCCTGTCAATCCCCACTTCATGGGGCAAGCTGTGCTTAGAGGAACCTGACTCTTTGTGAAGATAGCTTTATGTGAAGAGTGGAGCTGTCCCCATCCTTCCTCTGGGCTCATCTTGCCTTTTGCACCGATTCCCCAGGAGGCTGTTTAGCAATACACTACCCCCACTCTGAGTAACTAAAGGGTGTGTGTTGTGGAGCCAGGCTGCCTGAGCTCCATCCTGGCTTTGCCTCTACTAGACTTATAACCTTAACTAAATTACTTCCTGTTTCTTGGTTTCCATCATGACACTTGGTTTCCTTGTGTGCAGAGTGGACATGGCAATGTCCACACCCAAAGGTTGGTATGAAAATTCAGTGAGTTCATATACTTAAAGTCTTTTGAATGGTTCCTAACATGTACATGCAGATTCTTTTTTTTTTTTTCCCTTTCTTGGCCTACTTTTAGTTAAATACACCACACATAGCTAAACGCATCCTTTGAGGCAGTTGCCTTTAACAGCAAATTAAATTTCCTGTCTGCAAAGCAAAGCTTTCCTAAGACACAAGTGAATTTTGCTCTTACAATTTGTCTCACCTTTATAATGAGAGAGAAATTAATTTAGCTTAAAATCATTTCATTCTGCAAATGACTGCTGTTCATGTTAATGACTTATGCACTGTGGTAGGCATGTAAATAAATTCTACTTCTCAGCCCTGGTGTGCTTCCAGTCTTGTACAGGACAACATAGCTAGATGCAAAGTATGCCAGGAGCCTTAGCAAATACAAAGTATCATGGGTACCACAAAGAAAAAGAGGATGTCTAGAGATTAGACCTCATCCCAAGTAAGCAATGGAAACCTACTCCTTCTAAGTCAAGTTAAAGGGGGGTTGCAATGAAAACACCAACATGTCTCACAAGCACCAAGCACCAATGACAAGATGAGTCCCGTGTACTTCCTCACTCAACACACAATTATTGTGGGTTAATGTATGTTCAGCACCAGGAATGAAAGCATGAGCCACTGGACAAAACTCTGGGCCTACTTGTAGTTGCTACTGTAGCAAAAGAAACAGAAAGAAAACAACATGAGTCAGAGATACATTAAGTTACAAGAGAATGGGACCAAAAGGAAGAGAAGGTCTTGGAAGGACGAGTAAGAATTAGCAAAGTGGTGATTTTGAACAGGACTGTGACTTTTAAAAGCCCAGAATGTAAAGCTGAAATAGTCCCCAAGGACACAAGGGTTTGCCTTTCAGCCTTAGGGCAGTGGTTCTCAACCTGTAGGTCACAGCCCCTTTCACAGGAGTTGCATATCATATAGCCTGCTTATCAGATATTTGTGTTATGATTCATAACAGTAGCAAAATTATAGTTATGAAGTAGCAATAAAAATAGTGTTATGGTTGGGGGTCAGCACAGGAGGAACTGTATTAAAGGGTGGCAGCATTAGAAAGGTTGAGAGCCACTGCCATAGAGAAAATTGTACAGGGAGAAGAACCTGACCCTGCAAAGAAATTGACCAGGTTAGCATTGACAACAGCCTGGGGAGGAGGGTGCCATGGTGGCCCAGATAGCATGGAGAGACCACCAGAAGGAAGGCCAGTGGCAAAGAGAGACCAGATGACACATGGCCGTCAAGGTCAGGGGATGGACTCTGACTTACTGTGAGGAGCCATCGCCATTGGGTTTTAGGTGGGCTTTGAGTCACACGTGGGACCCGAAAAGAGAAGAGAATTAAGGATGCTCCAATCTCATCAATCCAATGTGTCCAACTTCCTTTTCATCATTCCACTGAGCTGTCAGGTTGGCAGCTCCAACCTACCATGGACAACCTAAGACTTCAAATTTTCAACCTGAAACTGGATCTCCCCACAGGCATCACCATCTCAGGAAACTCCACTCATATCCAGTCATTCTCTCACATGTTAAAAGTAGTTCAAATCCACCAGCAAATCATCCTCCTCCATCAAAAAGACACAAAGCCCAGTTGTTTTCTGCCCCATCCACTGCCACCAGCTTCGTTTAAACTGCTATTGGCTCCTATCTGGAGAGCAGCAAAAACCCTAAAGAGCCTACTGCTGCTCCATGTACTTTGCCCTCCATATAATAACACAAATGTCTCTGTTGAGCCCAAATCAAACCAGGGCACTTAAAGTAGTTTTCTCTATGATCTAACACCAGTGCTTACAACTGGACCAGACTCCCAAGTAACACTTAGTCTCCACTTGTCACATGGAAACAGGTGGATAGACAAACAGATGAATGAATGTAACAGGGAACTCTGCAACCCCATCCCATAGTACCTCCCTCAGCTATCCAATTTGTTTATCTCAAAAGAGTAAGTTATCATCAACCTCACAAGCCAGCTATTTGTGTCTGGGTAGGAGGAAATACTCATGCAGGGCTTCTGAGTAAAGTATGGCAAGGAAGAGATGGGAAGGAGCCCTGATATGCAAACAATACTTATAAGGACCAGGCACACAATTCAATAGGAAGCTGGGAGATGCCTTCATAGCCCAAGTAGTTGCAGCCCAAGCATGAGGACCAGAGTTCATATCACCTCAAATTCTCATAAATGCAGGTTAGCCACCTGCCTGTATTTCAGCCTAGCAAGCTGGCTAAAAAGGCTAGCCATCCAAACTAGATCTGGGTTTGATTAAAACACTGTGCCTCATTGGAGGAGAGCGATAGACAATAACTCTTGACTACAACCTTGAGCCTCTAAATGCATTCACATCACATACACAATGATCTACATATACAAAGGGGGACCCAAACACATGTAAGCATGCACACATGTAATTTCATGCCACTCACATGCATATGAAGATGGAAAGATAAGCAGATAAAATTCAATAGGACAGATTAACAGAGAATCCTGAAATAAGAGGGTTTTTTTTTGTTTTGTTTTGTTTTTTTTTTTTTTTTAAACCAGAGAAAGGGAATTAGACAGTAACCTAGGGTTAAACAACCCAAGTGAGTAAAAACCCAGGAGTAGACACATATAAGACTCAAGGCAATCTGCCTGCCTCAGTCTCCCACAATGCACCTCTGTGCCCAGCTTGGCCAAGTGTACTAGTGCTTAATGAGGCTGGATAAACACATACCTGTCTTATACATTCAATCCTGCCAAAAGGCATAAAAAAATGGTAATGACTAGTTTTAATTAGACACCTGGTGAGTCCATTTTGGCTTGGATAGCAAAGGGTTTAGTCCTACTTCTCCCCATTGGCAGCTTAGAAATCTGGGGTAGTCTTTCAACTTGGTTCTGTCTTGACACCATATTTAAATTTTACCCACATAAAAGGATGTACCTCTATTTAAGAATGCCCATCCATCTCATTAGGAATTTCGCATAGGAATTTTGACTTGGGGACAATATGAAAGTTGACATCATGCTTAGGTCCTATCTGTCAAGGATAAGACATACCAGAGTACAGCACTGAAGGTGTCTTATAGGCTAGCTGCCAAGGAGAAACCAACTTTTAGTCACTCTCTACTATATTAACACAAGACTATGACAATGAACAGGACAGGTGGCATGTCTATACTTTCCCTTTCATTTAATATCAGCTTCATTTGTTCACAAACCTGGTTTGCCATTTATTGCAACTGTGCAGTCTTGCTAAGTAGTATCTAAACAAATGAAATATGGATGCAAAAAGATTTCATTTCTGTGGAAACTAAGTTAAATGCCTAGGAAAGTCACCACTAAGACAATAAACCTTGAAGACTGCTTTTGCTTTTTTGCTTTCCAAATACCTATGGTAAAAGAACATAGATGAGGGCTTATAAGTTGGCTCAGCAGGTAAAGGAGCTTGCATCCAAGACTGGCAACCTGTCTTCTATCCCAAGGATCCAGATGATGGAAGGAAAGAACCAACTCTGGCAAGTTGTGCTCTGACCTCCACGCTTACACTCATACTCATGGGCACGTGCGTGTGCACACACGCACACACACACACACACACACACACACACACATACACACACAGTAGTCAGATGAGACTACTAAGTAAGGAAGTGTTTTCAAACAATAAAAGGCAGCTGGCAGCTGCTACCTTCTTCTGTGTTGTTGTGGTACCTAATGCAATCTTGTTGTGATCCATAAGTTGCCCTAAGTATATTTTAGCACCACCAACTCCACCCTTTTAGGTATCACTTTCTCCAGTCCTCTGCTGGAGGAATTAATTAAGGGAATGCTGACAGCTGCTATCAGTGAGAGAGCCTTACACAGAAGAAGTCCATTTCTCATTGTGTTGGGTCATAACCCAACACAACACTGTCTTTCATGCAATGATTTTGAAGTCTAAGGTGTTCCAGGGCATCAGTATCTTCCCCAAATGAGAAAAAGAAAAAGCAGCTTCCAAAATGAAGGTGGGCACACATCACTTCTGCATCTTGTTGTTGGTTCTGATGTGGGCATATACCTGGGTGTAAGGGGCTCTAGAAATGTAGTATAGGCATCTCAGCCTTATAGAGCTAATTTCAAGGATAATTAATCAGTGGGGCTGGGGGGGGGGAGAGATCTCCCTCAGTACTATGCAAAGGGAGGGGTCTTGGCAAGGTTTCTAGGCACAAACTAACATCTGAATGAATAACCCCCAACCATCAGGTTGATGGATATCAATGGAAAAACTCACACCATATTATATAACAGTGCAGAAAGCTGAACTGACCCTACTACCAAGGCAAGAAGCAATGTAATAATGTTCTCTTCAATGGTGACCATTTTGATACATTGACTCTGCTTGCTTGGTTGCTGAGGGAAATGCTAGGGATTAAACCAAGGCCTTCAGTGCACACTAACCATGTGTTCTGCCACTGAGCTACACCCCTAGCCTTTGACTCTTTCCTTACATGTTGCCTTGTTATGCACAAAACTTAGATATGTAAAGGAAATGTGGTTCATTTCATCCATCCATCCATGATTTAATTTTCTTCTGTCTTCATGCCCTTGCTAATGAGTTTTGAGCAAGAACTAAATTTTAGCAGTGCCCTCCATACTTGCTGAAACCCCTGTGTCTTCATCCCATTCTGCACATGTCCCTCACCTCAGCCTTCTCCCAGGAAGCTTTGTTGATGCTTTACCATAATGGGATCCAAAGAGCTACAATAGGTACCACCAATGCAATTGTTTCCTGAAACAATCACTCCTCAAGGTACACTTGGCAATTGCTAGGATCCAATATATATGACCAGTCTAGGGCAGTTTAAGAAACTCAAGCTACACTAGACTGGGAAGCTTGATTTGCAGCAACAAGCAGGAGATGAGAGCAATGCCCTGTATGGCCAGACAGCCAAACAGGGAGTACAGAAAATTCCCCATTCTTAGAACCCTATAGAAGCACATCCCCCACTGGAATGACAGACACCACACACACACACACACACACACACACACACACACACACTCACACACACACACACACACACACACACACACACACCACTGTAGCAACAGAAACTTTAGTTCAAAGCCTAGTGATTCCTACTATTTGTCTCCCCATTGTCATTCACTAGAAGATTCACTGACCACCTTTCCACAGCTAGCTATGACCCTGCTTAGGTTTAACTCCCTGCAGCTATGGCTGGCCCTAAATTGTTAACTCTGCCAGGAAAGCATTTTCCTCTGTTCTTAATAGAACATGATCTAATATGGCAATCAAAGCTGAACAATTTCTTCTTTGTTCTAGAGGTTACCCTCCTACCCGAGGCACTAAAATTCATTGCCTTCAAGTTTGAAAGTCCTCATGCAGCAAGGTTTTCAGGTTTTGAACATCCATAGAAAATGACTTCGAACAAGCCAGCCCAATAACCAAGGCAAAGTAAAGGGAAGAAAAGGGAACAGTTCATTTGGTGCTGGGACTGGTACAGAAAAGGAACTACAGTGAGAAATGGTAGGTTCTGACAAAGCTAAAAGCCATGAGAAGGAAACTGAACTTGACTATATAGATAACATAAGTTTGGAGTTTGTGATACATAATCTTCATTGCCAACTGGATGGTTTAGAGTCACCTGGGAGACATAGCCCTGGTGTGTCTGTTACGGTGTTTTCAGAAAGATTCATCTGAGGAAGAAAGATCTCCCTTGAGCATGAGCAGTGCCATTCCGTGGACTGTGGTCCTGGGCTGAAAAGAAGGGAGGAAGTGAGCTGAACACCAGCATTTATTTTACCTCTGAATCCTGACTACAGATACAGTGTAACCAGCCACCTCACTCTCCTGCCACCATGACTTCCTGCCATGAAGGACTATACACTCAAACTGCAAACCAAAATAAATTCTACTTTCCTGGGGCTGATTTTGTCAACATTTTGCCACAGCAACAAGACTAGTGACTAATACAGAGCTGAACACACCTGAGACCGATTATTTCTTCCACTTGGTAGGGAAAAAAAATCACTCTCGTGAGTCACTCAGCTTTATAGTCTACAGGTAATTATGATTACTTTCCTTATAGAGTTGATGTAAGAATCAAATTCACACACTGGAATTCTTCGTAGCTCCAAAAAATATAGGGAAGGACTTTATGTACTTTGGAATCATCTTCAAAATACATTGCTTAAAATGGGAAAAAGTGAGAGACAGTTCACTATATGTGCTAGCTTCCAGTTCTAGCATGAGTGTCATGAAGAGTCAGTAGCTGAGCCCTCAGACATTTCTTTCTTTGTTTATAGAGGCTAAAAGTCCAGTAGCAGGGTATAAGCACATTAAGCCTTTCTACTATCCTTCTCCTTGACTTGAAAATGGCCAGCTTTACCAGGCATTCCCCCTTTGTCACCCAGATGCCCAGGCCATCTGTATTGTACTCTCTTCTTGAAAGGACACCAGTCATATCACACAAAAGCCACCATACTATGTTAAGAAAACCATATCTTCAAAGGTTCTATCTCCATATTTGGCAAATCCTGAGGTCTGAGGGGGCGAGAAGCAATCTCCTCCCCCACAAAATTCATGGATTGAAATCCTGACCCCCAAGTCAGTAAGTAGTATTAGATGGTAGGACCTTTGAGAATGATTAAGTTACAAGTGTAGGTGCCTCATAGTTGAGTTAGTGCCCATGTGTGTGCATGTGTGTACATTTGTATGTATGTAAGTGAACAAATATGTAAGGGTGAATGTGCACATGATGTCAAACTAGGTTGTCATCCCTTGGGAATACGTCCAACTTGCCTATTTGAAAGAAGTTCTCTATCTGAACCAGACTTCACTAAGTAGGCTAGGACTGGCTGGCTAACTAGGGAGCTCCAAGGGCCTGCCTATTTTTGGCTTCCCACCATGCCTAACTTTTCAGATGGATTGAACGCAGGTCTCTATGTTCAAAAGGCAAGAACTTTACCAACTAAACCCTCTCCCCAGCTCACAGCCTAGAGAGCTTTTCTCCCTTCCTGTCACATGACAACATAGGAAGGAGATAGAGGACTGGAAATAACCCTGAATCAGCCATCAAATCTGCCAAGGCCTTGATCTTGGGCTCTCTGGGCCCTAGATTCTTGAGAAATAAATTTCTGTTGTCTATAGGATACAACATCCATAGTATTTCGTCACAGCAGAACCTTTGAAGCAGAAGGCTGCCTTTTGTGTTGGGATACCTTAAGAAATTATATAAACAAACCTAATCAGAACCTAATCTCCAAATATGAAAGTTCTACCCCCTCCATGCTAAGCCTTCCATGCACCTACTGATAGAGCCGTTTCCTATAGCATTCTCTCATGCAGTAAGGTAAATCTTTTCTTCTGTTCATGTTTGTCAGTTAATGGACATGTCCTTGACCACATGGATATAAGTAGGTAGAAGAAAAGGTTTTTCCTCCAAACAAGCAAAACACAAAGCAAGAAAAATAAATGAACTTCTTACATACACATCTTAAAAGCATTAATGCAAGTCAAAGAAGCAAGGCTGAATAGATGGCTTATTATGTATTCAGTGTGTGTAGCAGTACAGAAAAGGCAGAACTGGGGAAACAAGCCAGTGATTGCCAGGTGCTAAGAGAGGGTAGAGGTTTGTCTGGCCACAGTTTGAGCAAGGAACTGCTCAGTGGGTGTGGCCATGATTACCTGTTGAAATTCACTGAGCTGCACTCCAGTAAAGGGTGTGTTTTATTGTGTGTAAACTATACCTCAATCATTAAAAAAAAACCTATAAAATATTTATTTTCTGTTAAAGGAAATTAGAGGTTGAGCTGATACATTAACTTGCTTGCAAATATGTAAGTAAAGTGTAACAGCAGTGTAATAGTAGCTGCAGGGGAATCTGGAAGGAATGGGATCCTAAGTACATGCAGGACAAAGAGGAGCTGAGGGAAACATTTTACTCAATACCTATATACTCCTTTCTTCCTTTAAGTGTGTGTATGTTCATGCGTGTATGGTGTGTGTGTGTGTGTGTGTGTGTGTGTGTGTGTGTGTGTATAGGTATGCATGCAAGTATATGTAGCAGAGATCAACTTTAAGCGTCATTCCACAGGCTCTGTACGACTTGTTCTCTGAGACACTGTGTCTCACTCTTACCTGTAATTTACTGATATTAGGCTAGCTGGCTAGCAACTCCAAGGGTTAGGGTTAGGGTTAGGGTTAGGGTTAGGGTTAGCTGCATGTGCCAATACACCTAAAGTTTTTCTTTCCCTTTTCATTCATTCATTCATTCATTCATTCATTCATTCATTCATTTATTTTGAGATTAGTTCTCATTACCTAACTCTGGATGACCTGGAGATCCACCTGTCTCAGACTCTTGAGTGCTGGGAATAAAGGCGTGTTCCATCACAGCCCAGCCACATCTAGATTTTTTTTTTTTTCTAATGTGAATTCTGGGTATCAAACTCAGGCTCTCATGCTTGCAAGGGAAGCATTTTAACCAATGGTGCTATCTTCCCAACCCCTTTTTACTTTCAACCAGGAAAATATAGTACCAGTCCACAAATAACATTTAACAGGAACTAATCATTTAATGGGCTAATGAATGTGGAATAGCTTGGTATAAACTCCTATACAAAGATTATTTATTATTTTTAAGACAGTGTAGTTTGAATGTGACTAGTCACCATAGGTTTATATGTTTGAATACTTGGTTCCCAGCTGGTAGTGCTATTTCAGAAAGTTGTAGAGCCTTTAGAAGCAAGCTTTGCTACAGGAAGCAGATCGTTATGCTACAGGAAGTGGCTCACTATGGTCAGGCCTTGAAATTTTATGAGCTGGTTTCACCTCCCATCTGTCCCTGCCTTTCTGACTGTGTGAAGTATGACCATGTGTTCCCTGCTTTGATGGATTTAATGAATCTCTTCAAATTACAAGCCAAATAAACCCTTTCTCCTGAAATTGTGTCTGGTCAGGTATTTGGACACAGAGACAAGAAATAGCTAAGAGAAGAGAGAAACCTTTTCTTAAAATCTGCTAAAATAGAATTGGGTAATTTTAAAACAATTATTTTGTTGCTACTTAATATTTGCCAGGTCAGTATTTTACAAAGTGGGAGCCATTATCCTAGACACAGCACCAAAAATGCCACAAGCTGTTAGTCAAATGTTGAAAACAGGTCTCTGTGTGTGTGTGTGTGTGTGTGTGTGTGTGTGTGTGTGTGTGTTATGAGAGATTTATTCCAGGGCCTCACACATGCTAGGCAAATTCTCTATGTGATCCCATCCCCAATAGGGGTGAACATTGTTTTTCCCACGAACTCTTGGCATTTCTCCACCATTACCTATTCCAGGGGGTGCTACAGAAAGATCATTCAGTTTCAACCTAACCCAAACTTCTCCCGATGAACCTGACCATGCCATGTTCCCACTTCATCCACATACTTGTGGCACATGTCTCTAGGCTCCTTATCCACAGTGGCAGCCTCTTGAGAAGGAGGTTATAGCCTCTGGGGGTCATCTTTTGAATAGCAATCCAAGGCTCGAGTTGACATTCTAGGGGAGGGCTGGCAGAATCCCAAGTTCTTCAAGTTGGAGACAGGCAGTGGACCAGTAGATGTGACAGTGAGTCACTCCAGGCCTTGAGATGCCATGGATACCACACTCCAGGCCCTGGGATGCCATGGATACCACCTCAGGTAAACTGCTATCCATAAAGCATTTGGCATCCCTCCCCTCCAGCCACCTGTCTTCCTCTTCATACTGAGGAGCCAGTCACAAACAAGGTCATTAGCTGGTCTGGCATATCCTGCAATTAACAAGAGACTCTCTCCAACAAAGCAGAAGGGATAACTAGCAGCTGAGATTGTTACCTGACCTCCACACATGTACCATGTTGCATATATACATGTGAACACGCATGTACATAGAGAGCACACATAGACATACAAAGATTTCTTTTAAAAAAATCAAGGCTATCAGACCATCTAAGGCAGTGGTTCTCAAACTGTGGGTCAGGACCCCTTTAAAGGTCAAAAGACCCTTTCACAGGGATCGCCTAAGACCATTGGAAAACACAAATATTTATATTACAATTCATAACGCTAGCAAAATTACAGTTATGAAGTAGCAACAAAAATTTATGGTTGACAGTCACCACACTATGAGGAACTGTATTAAAGGGTCCCAGAATTAGGAAGGTTGAGAACCATTGCTCTAAGGACTGAATAGAGTGACAGTACATGAAGGCTGGCATGTCCCATGTCCCACGAAGTGGTACTCAGAGTATGGGCTGAGGTGAGGTGGGGGCTTTCAAAAGTTCAAACAACGTGAATATGAAAGTGGACAGAGTTCTTCAGCAGAAGCAATGAGTGAATGCCTCCGGGGGCTTGGAGCATCTCAAAGAAGAGGAACTGCAGGGACACTACTGCAGGAATCGCTATAGACTATGTGCTTGGCACCCCTTCAGTGCTTCAGAGGGGCACAAGTGAGTCGAGAATGACTCTTTGGGCTCTGTCTTTACATGTGACTTTACTCAGCAGATTCCCACTCTGTGAGCTTTATCGCTGGAATAAGTCAAGTAGGTATTTATATTATAAACTTGCCTAGTAAGTTTAGTAAGAGGATGGAAAATTACTGGAGGAAAAAAAAAAAAAGGTTGGAGATTCATTAGTGGGATCTGGAATTGAAGTATTTTGTTACATGGTAGGACCTATGTGAACTTGGAGTCTCAGGGAAATACCCAACATCTTCATTTTATGTCAAATCTTGCCAATGATACCTAACGTTCTCTACTTCTTAGGTTTCCTCCATATTTGGGGTTGTTCAGCCTAGCAGCCATGGCAACATAGCCTGATGGGAGGAAGTCAAAGTCGAGACTCGGTAATAAGCTCACATGTCTGTTCCTCCAAGCACAGTGCTCATACTCCTCTAGTCGTTGTTATAAGGCAAGGCAGCAGGGCTAATGGTGACCAAGATGAGGTGACAGATGACATGTAATCCTCTGGACTTAGGCAGGAAAAGACATCTCTGTAATTCCCACCAAGAGGTGGAGACTTTTCTCTGTCTAGCCAGTTCCTACTATACCAGTTCCTCTCCACCCACTGCGTCCCTTCAGCTGCTTATAAGAGAACCACTCAGAGACTTAAAATATGTTTATAATTGTCCAATGGCTTTGGCTTATTACGGGATAGCTCTCTCTCTTAGAAATTAACCCATGTCTACTAATCTGAATATCACCACATGGCTGCGGCTTCCCAGTGACATCCTGGATTCTGGCCTCTGCTGTGGCTACAAGGTATCTCCTCGACTCTGCCATCTTCTTCTATCTCTGTTTAGATTTTCCATCTGGCTTTATTTTGCTTAGCCATTGGCCAAAACACGTATTTGCGGCATGCAGGAGGACATCCTGCATCACCCACGGAGGCTTCTCTCTGTGAAGATCTACTTAATGAGAGTGGCCCAAAGTTCAGAAACACCAAAGAAACAGCTGGCCCAGCTCTAGATTCCAGCCACAATGATGAGCATGGGTTGATAATTCATTCACTAAGTGATTTCCAGAACTCAGGAAAAGTCTTGATTTGCCATCCTCAGTTTATTTCAAACCATACATATAGGGACAGTGTGAGAGCAGGAAAGCTGACCACACCCCCTGCCCTGTCTGCCATGTGGTGACAGAGATCAGGGAAATACGCCCTCCAGCCCATATCCCTTGCCAACTGCAGCAGGCAGGAGAGATGGCCTTGGAGGTGTGAGAACAGAAGAGCTAGCTCTGTCCCTCACTCACTGTAGCAATCGGGAGAGCAGGCTACACACCTCACTGGGGCAATCAATAGAGCTGGCCCTGGTGGTGTGAATTCAGGCAAGCCTGACCTCCCCAGCCCACATATATACACACACCCAGGGTGAGAGCAGGAGAACTGGCCAGGCTGCTAGCTGCCTATTACTTTCAGTGAGCTGGCTGGGGCAGTGCTAGAGAGCTCACTTTGGTGGTAAAGATGAGGGAAATCTAGGGGCCTGTCCAACAAGCTACCACCCAGGCCAAAAACCAGGGCTATGAATTACCCCACCCAATATCCACCTCATCTATGAACTGCTGGAGCATATGAAGGAGTCAGACTTGCAGATCCAAAGCTACAATATCTCCATGACACAGGAAAACAGCGTATCAGCCTGCTTTCTTATAGAACCCAGGGCCACTGGCCCAGGGATGGGACCACTCACAATGGGCAGGACCTTCCCCCATCAAACACTAATTTTAAAAAAATGCTCTACATGCCACCCCACAGCCTGATCTTATGGGGACATTTTCTCAGTCGGGCTCTCCTCCTCTCAGATGACTATAATTTGTGTCAAGGTGACATAAATCTAGCCAGCACACAGCCAAAAGCATTTCCTTCCCAATCCCTCACAGAAAACGTTACTTATCCCTGCTCTGCATAAGGAAACTCCTTCCCCACTGGGCCATTACTCTGTGAAGCTGACCCCTGTTTCTGCAGATGACAGAATGCTTCTGGCTGTCCAGAATGCACTCTTGTGTGTTCATTCTATCCTCCCCCTCCCTCTCACACTCCCTCTCTGCATACAGAGCACTGGGTAAAGAGGGCAAATCAGAGTGGTTTGCCTGAGCACCCACTTAGCATCAAGGGAAGTGTCTGAGCTGCAGGAGAGCTCTCACCAGTGGTCATAGCTTGAAAACACCTTAATGGAACAAGCATTTAAACATCCTTTTCTGGAGGTGTGGAGGTTTGCCTCTTCCCAGGGGTGCTTGGCCAGGTCCTGTCATTCACTCAGGAACCTATCAACATCAAGCACTTTCAGTTGCTTTCCTACACAGTAGGTCTCCACAACAGCTCCTTTTTTTTTTTTTTTTTTTTTTTTTTTTAAGGCAGTCCTGACAGTCTCAGTCTGAACAAAGACAAAGACAAGGCATGGAAATAATTTCACAGCCAAAGCTCCTTACCGAAAGAGTGGGGCTTGTTGTCCCCTGCCCCCCAACCTTCTAAATTCATGGAATTATGTGAATAAATAGAGGAGATGGCCAGCAAAGGTTTGTTTGTTAGATTGGGTTTGATTTCAGTATATTATTGAATTATATTTCACACCAAAACAGCCCTCCTGACCCCTTTCAGCCTCCAGGACAGATATGCTGCATCTACTTTCCTAAGACATGCTTTAATATTTAACTCCAGTCTTCCTTGCTTTGCAGGCTGGCACAAAACTTTGTGATTGCCATGAACTTGGACTAGCCAATTAGCTTTCAATAGACTTAGCTTTTAAACTGTTAAATAGACATATGGTTTTAAAAATATAGTGGGATTTTATATAGAGCACCTTAGATATGGAGACACTAGCCCAGGACTAAAGCACTCTTCATCAGGATCTGCTATTTTTGAGCACATCAGGCCAAGCCCATGAGGTGTATGCAGGCTCTGTATACACTCCCTCTACCCAACAGAGAGGTGACCATTTATTTGTCCAATCAAGGAACTGGTCACATGTGCTGATTCACCATAGGCCCTAATCTTAAGATTCCTGTCTCCATGGGAAGTATGGTTACTCGAGGGCTGTCTCCTGGGGAAAATGGGAGAGCTACTGTTCCCCCTCCAAAAGCAGCCTTAAAACAACCACCACCACGTTAGGAAACTCAGATTCAGATTCAGGTTCACAAAAGGCTTCATAGAGAAAGCAAGATACAGAAAACGATGGCCAGGACAACCACATGCTGGCTGGGATGTTCATGGTCTAGCATGTCCCCCTGTCCCACCTAAGCAATGCAATGGAACAACTTCCAGTGATTCTTTAAACTAGTGGTTCTCAACCTTCCTGACACTGTATAAAATAATTGTATTGCTACTTTATAACTAATTTTGCTATTGTTGTGAATCTTAATGTAAATATCTGTTTTCCAGTGGTCTTAGGTGACCCCAGTGAAAGAGTCATTTGACCCCAAGTAAGTCTCAACCTACAGGTTGAGACTACTGCCTTAAACAAACACATCATATTTCTACAAGTTAACCCTTCTGTAACTACTTATATATTTAATGTTAGTATGTGCACAGGACTAAAGAACAAGGAGACACCTTACACATTCTGAGATTACTGAAGTCACCAGATGATCTTTAAATCTTAAAAAAATAAAATTACCCCATACCAACTTTAGGTGTGTATTACTTTATGATTTGGGCCTCCTGACAAGGTCAGGAGAAGTAACTTTGCAATGGGCAGCTCCCAAAGAAGTAGCCACTACTACAATCAGTCAGCACTGTACTGCATGTGTCTGTTCGGGTGTTGACTTTTTCCTGTGGCTTCTGGGTGAGTTCCACATTGAAAATTGGTTTTTTGTGGGAAAGGGCTGGACAATTAGCCATTGTCACCAGTAACATTAGGGTTAGTTTGAAACATTCAAGAGATTCTAGGGCTCAAGAGTCTTTCAGCGGCTGAGTACTTGCTATATGATCACGAGGAACAGAGTTCAGATGCTAGCACCCCAAGTCGTACATACACCTGTAACTCAAGCTCCAAGCAGGACAGAGAGAGACAAATCCCTGGGGCTTGCTGACCTCCACCCTAACTGAGAAAATGTAAGCCTCAAGTTCAGGGAGAGGACCTGGCTCAAAAGAACAGCAGAGTAACGGAAGAGGACACTGCCCTCTTCTGGTTTCTGCATACGCACCAATTATGTGCACCTGCATGTATACATACATATACACACATAAATATATATCATATTTAAAAGAACAGAGATTCTATAATAGTCCCAGACTTTTCTGTCTATGATAACAGATTTTCAGATTTAAAGTATATGTTCATCAATTAGACTCAAAACAACACCATCGATCAGGGTGGCAAAATCCAAAAGAGCTTTAAGTCTCAATCCCACACCTTCTGGTGATCACAAATCACCCACAAATTGCCAGTGATAAGATTTACACTGTTGTACCCAGACTCTGAACCTCCAAAACCACAAGAGACCAGATTCAATGCAAAAGCAAAGAGTCTTTATAATTAACGAGTTAACTGGAGTTAAACTTGGGTCCTCCATCTGTCCCACTCAGCAAGTGGAGCAGGAGGGACCCTGAGCAGCAATGGGGCAGGGAATATATTGGGGTAGAGCAAGGGGAGTATCTAGGTGGCCCACTAGTTGCATAGCAACAGTCTGAGATTGGTACACCTCCAGGCTTGGGCAACCTGTCCTGAGTTGATTGGTCAGCTACAACTGCAGGAAAGTTGTTGTGCCTAGAGGCCATCCCAGGGCAGTTGTTATGCTCTGCATTCCACTATTATCAGTAAAAGACATCTATAGCCTGCCAGCTAACTTCTGATTGGTTCCTTGTCACATGGAGGCTTCCTAGTGATTAGGACAAGGTCGGACAAGGTCAGGAGCACAGCACGTATTGCTGAATCAGAGGCCTACATCTTGCTGGGTCTTTTCTGCAATATGTCACAGCTGCCAAAGCAGGGGGCTGGGTGAGGGGCTGGGCCCTCCAGCACTATGAGCTCCCTGAAGTCTCATTTCTCCAGTAGTTCCTGTAGACACTCTCAGAATAGTAGAGATGTTACTGTTTTTAAACTTTGGGAGAGGAGAGTCGTATATATTACTCTTCCCCTGTTCCTCCTATAGAACCCTAGATTCTATCCACACTTGGCCCTCCCCCTTCAGCACTTGCTTATTGAAAGCATCCACAGAAGAAACCTTTATCAGGCCATGAGCTGATCCCATGTGGCAGTCTTGCAGGGCCACTTAAGAATTCAGATGGAAAGCCAAAGAGAGACACCACATTAGAGAAGTGGGAGCATGTCTGCTTCTTCAGTTTAAATTATTTTTAATTCTGCCTCATTGGCCATTAATTACTTTTATTTCTCTTCTGAAAAGTAATGCATTTTTATGGGACTGGGATGTTTTCCCAACTCTCCCCACACACACAAAATCACATGTGTGGGGATGGAGAGATGGCTCAGTGGCTGAGAGCATGTGCTACTCTTGTAAAAGACCCAAGTCCTGTTCCCAAAACCTTTCCTGAGCAGCTCACAACTGCCTAGAACTGCACTCCAAGAGTTCCAATGCCCTTTTCTGACTTCTATGGACACTTGTGCTCAAGTGCACATACCTACGCATAAACACAAACACATATATGTACATATAATTTTAATTTATTTTCACCTTTAAAAGATAATGCGTGGACATCTAGAGAGTCACAAGATTCTATCATAGTAATCCATTTAATTCTAAGCCTTCATATATTACATGTTCCCCTTATTAAGTTAAATAATTATATATCCCCCTAAGATGTGTCTGAAGTTGAAATAAAGTTATATTCTTGAAATACCTAAGAAAATCTGAGACTTCTTCTGAGCATGCTGTGCCACCAACCTTCTTTGGGAGTGTTGGTATATACCTATGTTGGTATATAAAACAACTCCGATTTAATTAAATGCTAAAATAGTCTATCCTGAGCCAAATATGAGTGTCCATGCCTTACAAGAATGGATTCAAGTTACCATGAATTACATAATACATCATGAAACGGTTATATGACATTTGCAGTCTGCAGAGAGGGAGGAGAAGACCAAGCTATAGAACCCCACAGAGACAGCTGACCTGAACAAGGAGGAGCTAATGGACCCCCAGACTGATAGCTGGGAAACCAACATTGGACCGACTAAGAACCCCTGAACATGGGTCTCAGCCAGAAGGCCTGGGAAGTCTAAGGGACCTCAGACTGTGGAACCAGGATGGATCCCTGGTGCACAAAAGGACTTTGGGAGTGCATTCCCCATAGAGGGAAACTCCCTTAACCATGAGGCAGGAGGAAGGGCCTAGTCCCTACTCCAAATGACTTGACAGATTTTGTTGACCCCTCCTGGAAGGCATCACCCTACATGTGGAGTGGGGGAGAGATGGGATGGGAGGGTAGTCAGGGGGCATGGGATGAAGGGAGAGAGGGAGTGAGGGAGGGAGGCAGAGGGAACTGGGATTGACACGTAAAATAAGAAAATAATGAAATAAAAAATATACAGTCTTGAGAGAAAAATAGTCATGAATAAATGTGCTTCTAAAATACACAGTAGGGTCATCTGACAGGAAGCTAGAGCAGCACAGGAAAAATACATAGAATTTAGGTATTGCCTTTATCAAAACATTAGCTTTAGCATTGGTGATAGCTTGATATGTCAAGGTTAGGAAGACATTCCAAAAGTTAAAAGTTGTCAAGACAGACACAGAGGTAGACAGTAAGTGGTTATTGAAATGGGACTAAAGATAGTCCAAGATAATGTTGTCTTTTGACCACCAATAATTCATCTTTCCACAATCACAAAGCATAAGATTATGACTAAAACTCCAAAGAAACTCACCAACCATAGTTAGTTTTCTATTGAAGTCACAAAACACCATGTCCAAGGCAACTTAATAAAAGAAAGCATTTAACTAAGGTTTCAGCTTAGAGTCCATTATGGTAGAGCAAAGGCATGGTAAAAGGAACAGCTGAGAGCTTACATCTTGGTCTGCAAGCAGGAGACAAAAACCACAAAGTCTTTTGAAACCTCAAAGTCTGAACCTCACAGACATACCTCCTAATCCTGGGGACCAAGATTTCAAATATATAAGCCTATGGGGCCAGTGTCATTCAGACCACCACACTGTTCCATTCTCTCTGTTTCTTGGGAAAGTGTCATTCATTCACTTAACACTGTTGAGTACCAAAATGAAATAAACATAGAATCTGCCATTCATAGTTCTAGTAAGAAAAGACAACCCAGTGATAGACTTTAAGAGCCACAGGAGGACAAAATCCCAGTATGAAAATTCACCCTGCCAGTGATGGGAAGGACTGAGGATAGAAGCAATGATTCAGAGAGGGTAGATTGTATATTGCATGATAAAGGAGTTAGCTTAAGAAAAGATATATAATTAAACACAATGCATACACTTTCTGGTGAATACAAAGGCATAAGAGTGAAGAAAAATTTATTGCTTACCATTAGTGAGGAGAGCAATTTAGATCATTTTCAAAGCAGTAGTCCTGCCCACTAAGAAATGAAAGGCTTCACTGGGTAAATTTCTACATGTTCATGCAACAAAGACTCATCTTCACATGTACAGTGAGCATACTCCTGAGCATGCTTAGTTTGAGGTCACAACCATATATTCAAAAGCACGGCAGAGAGGAACACCTGGGGTAGACGTAGAGCTATAATAAGCAACATGTACTCTAGTTCATCTAAAAGAGATTAATCACAGTGAGTAGTGGACTTTGACAATTGCTTTTTAAAATTCACCTGAAATAACAAAGAATACAACTCTGAAGATATAATCATCTTTTAGAAAGGCAACAGCTTTACTCCCAGAAGTATAGTAGTTTGCTTTTCAAACAATAGTTTAGTGCCATCCAGGGAAACACTACAATCTGAACAGGCACCCAAAAGTGACCATTGTGTGGAATGATCTACAAGGAGTATGAAATAGCCAGTATGGTTGAGCCTGAGTGTCCTGGAGAGGGTTTGAAGGTCCTACTGACAGTTGGATTTATCCTTTAAAATGCATAGGCAGACAAATGATACCTCGTGGGTATATAGTTTTAGTTTCCATCACACTTCCAAACTTTTTAACTGGTGAATGCCAGGCCACTTAGGCTGAGTTGCTCACAGCTCGGTGGCTTCACACAGCTCATGTTTTCTTGTTGCTCACACTCACATCCACTGTGGGCCGAGCCCAGCTTTGCTCCAAGTCTTTCATAACCTGATGGCAAAGGGAGCAAGCACTGCTTGTGATGTATGTTTAAAAGAATCAGAAGGTATCACTTAAGTAGAAAGCAGCCACAGGTAGAGCTATTATCCATACTTGAGAAGAACCCCCCAATATTTCAGTTGCCATTGAATCATCCTAGAGATTTCCCTACTTCAAAATGGCTGGCCCTTCGCACCAGTGAATATGAATTCAGCTGCCATAAACTTCCAGCCAGGAAAAAGACAGACTAGCATTAAAAAGCCCAAAAGGATTACCCTAAATTAAAAAAGCTTCTGCACAGTACAAGAAACCATCAACTGAGTAAAGACACAGCCCATGGACTAGGGTAGGGGGAGAGACTATGCCAACTATCAGTCCAATAGGGCATTAATTTCCAAACTATATGAAAACCTCAAAAACTGATACAATAAAAAGTAAATAATCCAATCAATAACTGGGCAAATGAGCTGAGCACACTCTTCTCAGAGAAGTACAATTGGCCTATAAATAAATGAAGAAAGTGCTCAATATCTTTGAAAATCAAAACTGCACTGAGATTCCACTTCACCCCAGGCAAAACAGTTATCATAAAAAAAAAATAATGGAGAGAATATGGGAGAAAACAAACAAACACCAACATTGCTGATGAGAATTCAAATTAGTTCAGCTACTATTGAAGGCAGTGTGCACGTTACACAAAGAAGTTAAGAGAAATCTACCATGTCTCCAGCATCTAGACATACTTTCCAAGGAATCACAATCAGCTTACCATGGAGATAACCTGCACACCAATGTTGACTGCTGTCCACCATGCATGGGATGGTTAGCATATAAAGAGCCCACTAGACTTCCACTCATATTACACCATGAACCATCTCCTTTTCATTAAGTTGTATATACCAGCTTCTCCATGGAACTCTTCCTCAAGGTGTTCCATGATTAGAACCTCATGTGTAACTGTGAAAAAAAATTAACTGTATCTTTGTCCCTGGAAGTTCTACCACAGTAAATTCATCACATTTCAGTCCCAAATATGAAGAGGAGAAACTCTTTCAACACATATTTGCAACAGAGGGAAATGGTACACATCAATGCTATTGGCATTTTGCTGACCTGAGAATGCCAAGTGGCATACCAGCATGCTGAGTAATATAAACACCCCACCACATGAGGCCCAGAAAGAAGAAAGTAGATATTTGAAACAAATAACTTCATCTACGAAGTACTCAATATTTTACAATGCTATACTTGCAGAAGGCAAGGATTTCTGAGTTTTCTTGAAAAAGAAAATACACGGTGCCCCCATGGTGTTCTGTTTCTGTATGACAAGAGTTGGTGGCCTTTTACATTAAAGCATCTTCTTCCTAGTTCGCCCCTGGCCCCATCCTGCCTGCCTGCTCTTCTATGTTTTGATGAACATAGCCTGTGCTCCTGAAGCAATGGGAAGTCACTGAGGAGATGAAGGAGGGAGGCAGTGGCTGGATCAGAGCTGCTTTACAGTTTTGTTGCCAGTGGCAAAGGCTGAGGAAGTCTCAGAAGTAGAGACACCAAACTGAGACATCTACCTAGTGTTTCCAGATTCTTGTTACCATCAAAGAAAAAAAATGAGAGAAGGAAAAAGAGAAAATTGGGAGGATGTTATTACAAGGCAAAGGAACTCAGGGAACAGAGCCCCTCAAGAGAGAGATGCACTCCCCTGAGTTCTGGATGCTAATGTTGTTAGATTGTGGTTGTGGTTGTGGCTTTGTTCTTTTTGGGGTATTTTGTTGTTATTTGGTTTTATTTTAGGTTTTGAGGGTTATTTATATGTTTGTTGTTTGTTTTGACTCAGCAGTGTCTTCTTAGACATTTCTCCTTGGACTGTTGATCATTATGAATCTCAGAGTAGACTCAAATTCATAGCAATCCCCCTGCTTCAACATCCAGAGAGAGAAGATTGCAGATATCTAACCCCACACCTGTCAGGATAGGAATTCCTGTGGGAAAATCCTACTTGTAAGGAAGCATTTGTTATTCATGAGGGAAAGGAGTCTGGGAGCAGGTCTGGATTGCTCCCACAATGGGCTTTACTCAGCTTTGGGTCCCTTTCCTGTCCTCCTGTGGCTTTACAGGTATGGCATGGCATCTGATGCATGATGTAAGCAAGTTTTCAAGGCTAATAATATGCAGATGGCATTAGAATAAAACAAAGGGCATTTAGCAATCATTAAGCTCAGCCCCTGTTAGTCCCAGCATCTCTGGAGTGGCCCCCTGCTAGAGTGTTTGAAGTCCTGCCATGAAACAATTGTATGGTTACTTTAGCCATCATTCAGCTCCTTTCTCTTTTGTTGTTTTCCCTGTGCCATCTTTCTTGCCTCAGTTTGAAAGTCTGAAGTTGAATAGGTGCCAGAACACCCGTGGGAAGGTCACTGCCATAATGGCTAACCCAGTACAAGTATGTGGTTTACAAGACTAGAGGGGAAAGGCTATATCCGCTCTTCTTCACCCAGGGAACAACCAAAAACACTGTGGAGGCAGCCAGCAAGAACCAATGTCCGGTCAGGGCTGACAGTTGCCTTCAGGCAAAAAGACACAATGGGATGGGCAGGGGGCGGGAGAACAGAGGGGACATTCACCATCTGTAAAGGCTGGGTTTGAGCAGTGCCTCCCTATCACATCTCAAAAAAAATAAACCCTATGTGCTTTCCAGGAAACTGACACCAGATTCCAAATGCAGCTTTGCTCTGCAGTGATGAAGTTGCAGTCATTATAACTGCTGTTATTAAATAGCCACATCACTCTGGATTTCCTCAACATCTCCCACTGGGTTTCCCTTCCTCCCCCACCCACTGATGGCCTAAATTAAGTTTTCGAAAGGCTTTGTGCTGATTTTTTTTTCTGAAGAGCATTCAATTCAATAAAACATAATTATTGATTTAATTAAAATAGCTGCTGTGTGAGAAGCGAGGCTTTTTTAATAGCTAGTAGAAGAGATGGGAGAGCCCTCATTCATTTCGACCGCAGCTCCTGAAACAAATCGGACTGCTGTTTTTAATAGGCTAATTCTAAGTGCAGCTTTGAAATGGATCCTCTCACCATTCACAAGCAGTAATTCACCCAGTGAAGAAGAGGTCCTTCTCATTGGCTGCCTTTTGGGATGGGAAGTGGGAGGCACTGGGAGTCTGGCGCCCAGAGTCAGCCATGAATAATTCATGGTCCTTCTTCTAAGTTTCTCTGTGTTCCCTTTTGATATCTGTGCTTACACTTAAAAGGAAAAGTAGGCTGGGGACTGTAGTACTGTGAGCACCATATCCTCTCTTGATCTCTGAGGCTGTGGGGGAGGGGGAGAGTGGAAGCCTTGGGATGCAGCCACACCCTTGGGTGCTTGCTTTCCTGCAGGATATATACCTTCCCGCCTGAGTATTGAGCAGGGCAGAGATACAGGAACTGGAAGGTGATGCTCCCTGTGAACTGAAGGGCTCCCTCTGCCTAGACCACACTCTTTCCATATCACCATCCTTCCACACCTGCCACTGCAGGCAAGCATGCCCTCACCAACATGGGCATGTCACTTTTATGCCAGAAAGAGAGCGATGATGCATCCTCTGAGGAGACATTAATGAGGCGATGACACAGTTTTAATTAAATGCCTTATGTAGATTATTAGTCTGTTCTTCCTGCAAAGATAGACAATGACATATTATAAACAGGAGACAAGCCAGAGTATCCAAATATGTGAGCGCGCGCGCACACACACGCACACACACACACACACACACACACACACACACACACACACACACCAGACCCTAAAAAGGCACTCCATCTGTGTTAATTCTGGGCCTCCTTAAAGAAAAAAATTACTTGTTTTTTTTTTTTTTTAAATCACAGTTCTAGAACCCAGGTCGCCTACACATGCCAGGCAACCTCATCATCATCAACACATGCTAAAACATGGTAAGGAAGCCTTTCCCCCAGGTCCATTGTGACAGGTACAGGTAGACACTGCTACAACTGGAGTTTTGCCATTGTGGGGAAATGTCTGGATCAGCACAAGACAGTATACTCAAGGATCAGGGTGAGATCAGTGGATGGGAAATCACTTGGTGGGAATAGCCAGAGAGATTCTCACTAAGCAAAAGCGTTCTTGCCCAAGATAGACCTTCAACATTACAAGAGGGAAGGGAAAGAGATCAAGGAACCAAATCAGACACAGATAATGTCTTCCTGCTGACTTAGCAGGAATTGTTGTTAAAACTGCATTTTTCAAGAAGCTTACAGATAGTCTTAGAAAAGGTTCAGAAGCCTGACCCAAGCTTGTCAGCCTCAACTTTGTACCTGGGGCCACCGTTAGAGACAATTTCCTCAAGCTGTTTGTTAAAGATGGTGTTGCTGGTGTTGTGCTCGGAGTCTGGACCCTGACAGCCTCAGCAAGCTAGCTTGGTCAATAGGCTAATTAGAGACAAGTCCTAGAGAAAGGTGGAGAAAGATGTGTGCAGTACAGCCATACTGGATAAAGAAACAAATAAGGAGACCCAGTGACCTTCAAGTCTATCTTAGGGGGTTGTGATATGGTGCTAGAGTTAAATAAAAGGTAATTAAGTAGTCCTGATGGAGATGTGGTCCTGCCCATCACTAACCCATCACTGTCTAGGCTCCAGTCTCTCCTGCAATATGACAAGTGGTCAGAATGGTGTGAATCTCTTCCTGGGAGACTAGCTCTCCTCCTTTGGTTGACACTAGGCTTCGGCCTCTTCCTTCACTCATCATGAGATTCCTGGGGAAATTTCAGTTTCTTGGGGACCACTGTTTAATAGTCTGATAGCCAAAGGGAGGGTGCCTGCTTCTCTTCTCAGAATATCTTCACTCCTGCCAGGACACTTACAACAGGGAGATGGAAATGTACTGCTGCAGAGCCACTTTGTGGTGGTTTGGGTGAGAACGGCCCCCATAGGAGCATGTGTTTGTGTGCCTGGTCCCCAGCTGGTGAACTGCTTGGAAGGATTAGGAGCTGTGGCCTCATTGGGTGGAGGAAGTATGTCACTGGGGGTGAGCTTTTAACTTTCAAAAGCTCAAGCCAGGTCCAGTGTCACTCTGCTTGCTGCTTATGGATCCGCCTGTAGTTCTCATCTACTGCTCCAGCACCATGGCTGCCCGTCTGCTGCCATGTTCCCATCACGATGATCATGGGCTAAGCCTCTGAAGTTAGTTGTAAGCAAGCCCCCAGTTTAATGCTTGCTGTTAGAAGAGTTGTTTTAGTCGTGGTGTCCCTTCACAGCCATAGAACACTAAGACACACTGTAATTAGAACTTTGCAGTAGGGAAAACATATCAGACTCACCCCTAAAGCCAGGACATGTGGGACATATGTTCAAAGCTAAGTGGAGGCTGGTGGATGAGAAATACTAAAAGGAAATATAAAATCTAGGAGGAGTCTTATTAGCCAAAAACGAGCAACATTCTAGTAAAGTTGGGCAAGGATGATGAGATTTAGAGGTAAGGGTGAAGAATTTAATTTGCTCTCTAGGCATGTAGGATGGAGTATCTCCATGACACCAACTAAACAAGATTCTTGCTAGAACTGGACCAAGCACATGAAAGATGGGCTCATCAGAAAGATGACTCAGGAGCCTCACTCAACTTTGGCCAAAAATAGTTTTGTCACTGTCCTAGTTAGAGTTAATATTGCTATGATTTGCCATGACCAAAACAACTTGGGGAGAAAAGGGTTTATTTCAGCTTACACTTCCAGGTAACAGCTCATCACTGAGAGAAGCCAGGACAGGGCAGGATCCTAGAGGCGAGAACTGATGCAGAAGCCATGGAGGAGTGCTGCTGACTGACTTGCTTCTCATGGCTTGCTCAGCCTGCTTTCTCATGGAACCCAGGACCACCAGCCCAGAGATGGCACCTCCCTCATCAATCACTAATTAAGAAAATGCCTTGCAGCCAGGTCTAATAGAGTCATTTTCTCAATTGAGATTCCCTCCTTTGTGTCAAGTTGACATAAAACTAGCAAGCACAGTCACTCATGGGACTAAATGGGCCTTTTCTGATCATCAATGTGCCCACTTTCCAACATAAAGTCTGATGGTAGAAGCCATAGAAGCCACTGGTATCAAATGGCTTCCATGGCAACTCATTTTCAGTCAGCTAGGGGTCAACATCCAGTATAGAAGGCTGATCTCCATAGCAAATGCCCTTCTTCTTCCTGTCCTTGAAATTTCCCCTAATTCTTCCTTCTGGCCCATAACAGCTCTTTGATTTGACTGAAGCTAAAGATACTCTCCTCTTACTAGGTTCCTCTGGGGTGTTGTAGTCACCTTTTGGTATCAATGTTGAATGAGAGGATATCCTTCTGTATGCTGTGAATGTATGTTTCTCTTATTGGTTGATGAATAAAACTGTTCTAGCCAATGGACAGGCAGGACATAGCCAGGCAGGAAGTACAGGCGGGGATACCAGCGTAGGAGAATTCTTGGAAGAGGAACTCAGGGAGTGGATCACCATGTAGAGAGTGAGGTGCCATGTAGCTACCAGGAAGGTAGGTAGGACACCCAGGCCTTTTCCAGTAAGCCAAAACCAAGTGGAGATACACAGAATAATAGAAATAGGTTAATAACAGAGAGCTAACTAATCAGAAGATTGAAAGAACCATCAGCCAAATACTTTGTAATTAATATAATCTGTGTGTTTATTTGGGACTAAACAGCTGTGGGACCAGGCCGGTCAGAAACTTCTGTCCACAATGTTGGATGCCACTAACATGCATTTAGAGTTTAAGGAAACAAACTAAAAACTACAATTATATTAATGTCCAGTATTGACATGCTCGGTCCCTGACCATACCACTTTGAATATATCCAGTCTTGTGTGATATATTAGACACTATTCAAAGAACAGTCCTGAATTATCTTTATCAGGCTCTGTGAAATAGACATTATTATTATTATTATTGCTGTATTACAGATAAAATAATAAGAATAGAAAGTAACTGGCAAGGAAAAACTCTAAATGCTGTGTTTCTGAGCAGTTTACCTTTTTCGTTTGTTTGTAGTTTTGTTTGGATTAGTGACAAGGTTTCACTATATAGCTTAGGCTAGCCTGTTGTTTGATATAAAGCTTGGATATCCCTCAAATTATCAAACCTTCTGCCTTAGCTTCCCAAGCCTTGGGGTTACAATCATGTGCCTACTATACTCTGCCTATTGGGGCTTTCTAGAATTCATACTATTATTATTAATTCCCATATAGCAATCAGGGAAACCAAAGCATAGAGAGGTCACCTTTCCCATAATGCCTAAGGAGGAAGTAGAATTAAAATCTAAGCCACAAAAAAATCCAGAATCAAAGTATGTGCTCTCTGAACCAATTTGAGGGCAGGCAATCAAGCGCTTCTCTCATATCCACATGGCTGGAGGGGGATCCATAGGCTATTTGTTCTCAATTATTTCCACTATAGAAATCAGCAGCGGATGTCGAGGGAGAAATCAGCATCTCGGGAGAGGAGCAGGATGTCATGCTTTTCCTGCAGAGCCATAATGAGACCCAATCAGTATTTTGGGAACACGCTTCCATTTCTCTCTATCACCTCTCATTCCAAGTCTCCTTGGGAAAGAAGGGCATATCCTGCTTTCCTGCAAGGAACGCCAATTCCCACAAGGAACAAGTTAAAGTTCAGAGTTGCTCTGGTCTGTGTATGACAGCCATCCCCCCCTCTACTTAGACTTTAAAAGGGAAGTGACCAAACTGATGGGACAGCTCTCTAACCACTCTGAAAGTGACTGGATCCACACAGGAAATAGAGCAGAGACAGAGGGAGTGCTGCGTGGAGAATTGAACCTAACATCACTGTGGAAAAGACACCCTCAAAATCATTCTGCATTTAGCATGGCAACACAGTGAATAGGCATGTCTCATGAACATGGCACTGTAAGAATCTACAGTTGAAAAGCCCCCTCGACGCCAATGGAGGGAATTTATTTATTAAAATGCCTGGAGTACACTTCACAAAGAAGTATCATCTAAGAATACCCCATCATCTAAGGCAGCTTTCAAAATCACTCGTTAGCTTCTTTAGGTAATGCATTCAGGATATTAAAAACCAATGGCACAGACACTGTCATTTATGAAAGATGGAGTCGAGGTATCACCTGGGTTGGTTGATTTGTGCTGTTAGAGGTTTTTTTTTTTTTTTTTTTTTAAATGATACAACAAAATAATATTTGTACCATCAATTGCATGTATTCCCCTCAGTTTGCCTTCCTCTTCCTCGTCTTTTCCTATTCTTTTTGTGTCTAATCATGAAAAAAATGACAGTTTAAGTGTTTGGGCCTTGTAACATACCTTAGTTGGACATCACAGAGGTGTGGCACAGGTGACAGGATCATGTCTCTGAGGCAGATCACTGCCCAAGGCTCTTAAGTTTGTGTCATGCTAAAACATCTCTCCATGGTCCTTGCTTAGATTAGAACAGTTGAGTGAGGGCATCAGCCAATAAGCAAGGGAAAAACCAAAATTTCATTAATTAGTGTAACTTCCAAGGCTTCCATCCTCAGTCCTTCTTAAAGGCTCTGTGAGGGGTTGAAGAGAGGGCTACATGGGTTAGTTGCAAACCTAACAAGTGTGAAGACTTACATTTGGATCTCTGAGACACACAAAAATAAGAAAAAGCATAGCAGCATGTACCTATCTGAGAACTGTGAGGAGGGAGGCAGAGATGGGAAGACCTCTGGAAAGCTCATGGGTCTTCTAGCCAGGCATATGGGGTAGGGTTCCAGGCCAATAAATGACCTTATTTCCAGATTTTTAAAAAGTGGAAGATATACTGATTGCTGATACTGGAGACTGCCTTCTGACCTCCACAGGTGCATTGTACATGTGCACACCTGCAATCACATGTGTACCTGCATATATAAACACATACACACCACTCACAAAGCTGTGTGACCCTCTATAAGCTACTCAATGACCATGTGTTTTGTGGAAATTTCCATCAGATTGAAACATTCCCTCCAAGAAGGATAAACAATTCACAAGTCTCAAAAAGTTCCTGAAACTAACCAAATTCTCAAGTTCCCACATCAAGCTTACAAAAGTGGTAAATAGCTACTGGGAGAGGAGTCTCTCCAATTAGGCAAGCTGCCTGGAAAGGACTCTCTAGACTGTTGAGACATCTACAAATTGTGCAAACAGCTCTATGACTGTAACTTTCATGGGTTATCTGAGAGTAGAATTTTCAGTGATATAATTGTCTCAGAGAACTTCATGTTACTGTAAGTAATATTCCACCTATGCTTTTAAATAAATACTTTAAAATGAAATTGTTTGGCCACATTAGACTTGTACAGAATAGTTTTTTGTTTGTTTGTTTTGGTCTGTCATCGTGCCCTATCTGGGATAAATAGGCATTTACTCATGACTCTCCAGGAAAACTCAGCCTTCCTCCCAAGGTTATAAGGAAAGAATAGAAAAGTATCTGTGACATGCTTTGCACAGTTGCTAGCCCTGCATACTTTTCAGCTCCTGTTATTATCTTATTGCAAATGGAGTCAACTAAAACAGTCCTTCTGGACCCCCCAAAAGCAGCATTCTGCACGTGTATCTCTAAAAAGTCACATGGATTTTAGCATTCATATTCTAACAGAATCACAGAGTTAACCAACTTCTTGCCAAAGCTTTCTCCCACCACCAAAAGAAAAAGAAAAGAAAAATTGTAATCTATAATTGTTTTATGATACCCATTTCACTTTTATAGACATGTTGTGAGCTCTGTTTTTCAGAGACTGGGTATTGATTGTTCTTGTGTTGTTAACTCATAACCAAACCATATTTGAACACATAAACTTCAAGGGAGATAATAAAAAAGAAGCGCATCCTCACATAAGCCTCATTTCTCCTAGTTGAGTGGAATACTTAAACACTAAAGAAATCCATGAAGTTATGTGACTTGAAAGAAAGCCTGTGTTGTGGTGATTTAGAGGACACTGGGCTCCAGCTGAACTTTGACTGTCTCACACTGTAGCCCAAGTTCTAGGGTTGTTATTAAGAATATCATTGCCAGTCTTTAGTGGTACGCATGTTTAATAATAGTACCTGGAGGCAGAAGCAGGCTGATGTGTATAAGTTTGAGGCCAGCCTAGTCTACAGAACAGGTTGGGTGCCAACTCGTGGGAAGGAAAAGGAGTGTTATGGCATCAGGGTATTATGCAGACATATAACTCTAGTGCATGACAGACAGGAGGCTGAGGACTTGATATAAGAAAGATGGATCAAGAGATAGGCCTTGGCAGTGGAGAGATGGCACAGTAGTTAGGATCACTGACTGCTCTTTCAGAAGACAGCTGTTCCATTTCTCAGCACCCACATAGTGGCTAACAACCATCTGCAACTGGTTCCAGAGGATCCAAAAACTCTCTTCTGTCATCTCAAGGCACTGTTTAGACATGGGGCTCAGACATAAATACAACTAAAATACCCTCATACATACAATTATTTTAAAGTCTTAAATTTTCAAAAAGCTTAAAAGGGGATACGAAATGGTTTTCAAGGCTGGAAAGATGTCACAGCAGGCAGAACATTTGCTTCCTACAAAGGACCCATGCTCATTCGCAGGCCTGTGTTCAGTGGCTCACAACAGCATGGAGCATGAGATTTGGAATATCTGATACTCTTTTCTGGCCTCCTCTGTGACTGTAATCATGCACAAATCCACACTCAGACTTATGCACTGTCTTAGCTCTTTTCCTATTGCTGTGAAGAGATACCATGACTAAAAACAACTTATGAAAAGATAATTTACTGGGACTCATGGTTCCAGGGGGTTAGAGTCCATGATTAGCATGGTGGGGAGTATGGCAGCAGGCAAGCGGGCATGGTGACAGGGCAGTAGCTGAGAGCTTACATCCTGATCTACAGGTATGGAATAAAGAGAGCTAACCAGGAAAGGCATAAGGTTTTGAAACTTCAAAGCCCATCCCCAGTGACATGCTTCTTCCAGCAAGGCCACACCTCTAATCCTTCCCAAACAGTTCTACCAACTGGTGACTAAGCATTCAAATATGTGAGCATATGGAGAGTCATTCTCATTCAAACCACCACAAATATATACACATATTTAAAATTAAATTTTTAATTAAATTTTTTAAAATATATTTTTAAAGGTTGTCACACAAAGAAATATTTTTGTACTTTTCTAAGGTGACTGAGAACCTGGATATATATAGGAAGGAAGACTGAGATGGGATGGTGTACTAAAGTACCCATAAGCCCTAAAGTGGGGATACATGGGATAGAAGAAGACTGCATATTGTTTCCACTGTTTATAAGTTAGAAACCCAAGACTAGGTAGGAAACAAATGTTTTAAATCATCTACTAAAATGATAAGGATGATATGAAGAGATGGCTCAGGGCAGAAGATTGCTTGCTAACCAAGTATGAAAACCTGACTTGGAATCCTGGCACCCATGGAATAACTAGATCTGGTTAGCTTATCTATAACCTAAGCACCCATGCAATAACTAGGTCTGATTAGCTTGCCTATAACTCTGGAATTAGGAGACAGAGACAGGTGGATCCTGAGATCTCACTGGCCTCTTATCCAAGCCTAACCAGTATGTATCAGGTTCAGTGTAACACCCTGTTTCAAAGGAATGTGGTAGAGAGTCAAAAAAAAAAAAAAAAAAAAAAGGACAGGGGCCCTTCAAAAACAAACAAACAAAACAACAACAACAAAACCAAAAATGGGGGATAGCACTGATATGATAGAGAAGAATGAAGTTATCTACTATGGTTTGAATGTCTATTCCCTCTCAAACTCATATTGAAATTTAATTGCCATGGTAACAGTATTAAGAGGTGGGGCTTAATGAGAGGTGCTTATGTCCTCAGTGCAGAGCCCTCATTAATAGGTTGATGCCCTTGTTGAAAGGATTTCTTGTAATGTATTTATCTCTTCTGCCCTCTGAAGACAGCAGGAAGGACGCACAGGTTGGCCACCTTGATCTTTGATTTTACAGCCTCCAGAACTATGAGAATCGAATTTCTTCTGTTCTTTGTAAAGTATCGCATTGTCACAATATACAAAGCCTCAAGTAGCATGCTATAGCAATGCAAACATATTAAGTTATTATTTCAATTCAATGATTTTTGTTTGTTTGTTTGTTTTTCAGAGACAGGGTTTCTCTGCAGAACAGCCCTGGCTGTCCTGGAACTCACTTTGTAAATCAAGTTGGCCTCAAACTCACAAATATCCACCTGCCTTTGCCATCTGAGTGCTGTGATTAAAGGTATATGCCACCATGCCCTGCTTCAATTCAATGTTTAAAAACACATATTAGCCAAAAAAAAAAAAAAAATAGCCTTAGCCTTCATCCAGTTTGGCTCATAGCCTCTAATGACAATCGCTTAAAATAATTTCAGTTAAGTTACTTAACTCCTTTCTTTTTCCTTAAGTTTCTCTGTGACATTAGAATAGTTATATGGTTTGCTTTAGCAAGTTGTCTACAGGGCTTAGTCAGTAAGGCAAGAGATATGGATGGGAAGACTGTACATTACAAGGAGCTACATAATTTTTAGATACCAATTTTAAACAACTTTTCAACTGATAAAACAGCTTTTGAAAGAGTTGAGGTATTACACGGGAGAAAAATTTCCTATCTAATTGGGACTAAGGGTTTGTTTCTCTGCCTAGACAAATGCTAAAAAATGGAGTGAGATAAGCGTTGGGTCTCCTGACTTAAGGAGACTGAGGTTCTGAGATATGGTCAAGATCTCTAGAGGATACCCTGAAGAACAGCATCTGGAAGCAATAAGGGAGCCAGATGGACACAGTAGAGAGTTGAGCTGCAACAACTTCTGAGTTGATGCAGTTGCAAGAGAAGCCTCAACCTGTACACTGGGAGCCTGGGGCTTAGTTCCCAACAAACACAGGGAACCTAGCCCCTTGTGTGTTCACATGGACAAGTCTCTGCATTCAGCTGCCTATGAAAAGAGTATAACCTTGGGCATCTGAGACATAGGACTCAGTTATGAGCCATGGTAGCTGATATTCCTGGCAGCTGGGGACTGAGCTCATCCTTCCTGAATAGAAGGGAGTCTGGGCAGTGTGACACCCCATTATTGTTGGAGGCTACATGACTTCACTAATGCTTATAATAGAAATAATGACAGTGATTGATAATATAATGAATCAGCATTTCCTGGCTACTTTCTATGGAACAAGTGTCCTGCTAACCCCTCCTTCATGATTTCATTCATCTTCACACTGCCCTTAAAAGAGAGTTCTCTCTAAATCATAAGTGGGAAATACTAAGACATGAAAAAAACATTCTACCTTTATTTCCCCTCAAAAACAGACTTGGATTTTTTTTCCTTTTTTAAATTTAAATTTGAAACATTTTTGTTTTGTTTTGTTTTGTTTTCTACATCAATTCCATTTCCCTCACCCTCCCCTATCACCCTCATGAAACCTCAGTCCATCTCCTTTTTGCTCCCCAGGGAGTGTGAGGCCTTCCATGGGGACAGGACTGGAATTTTAAGAAGGTGCATTAGACCCCAGTGCTTGAGAGAAGATCCTGTGCTGGCATTTTCCCAAAACCTACCATGTCATGATAGGCCCTACATAGATGATCCCTGAGAACATCATTTGCTGCATAGGATTCGTACTCATGTTTCCCAAGTGAGGAACTCAGGCTCGTAAATTTCAGGTCATTGTAAAACATAGTCTACATTGAATTCAGACTCAGAATTATCTGATGCCAAAGTCCTTGCATACCCCTGATAGCCACATTGCCTCTTGCAAGATGACTTAAGTCCAGATCTAAAGGCTGAGGATGTGTAGTGTACAGCCTAATGCTACCAGAGGGCCCCAAGAGGATTATGGGGCTATGAAAATTAATCACAGCTCATGTCTTCTCATGTGCAATCTAAGCAGCAGTGAGATGGAGGCACCCTGGACTGCATGATGAGACTCTAACAAGGAAGGGAAGAAGACACAAGTGAAGGACAGAGATGTGAGGGAGAAAAGGAGCTCCTGTGCTCTGAACTGTCAGAACTACTGGCCTCGAGGCTGAAGGGACCCAAGAGGACAAGAGTGCCCTCAAACCATCCAAGCAAAGCAGCAATAGGAAGGCTGCATGCAACTAGGGTTTGTCTTTCAGTCATCACCACCACCCTTGAACAATCATCTCAGCAGAGAGGGACTTAAATCTCTTGCCCCATTTATCACAGAGTTACGTTCACCTCCCTGAAAAGTGCACTGAAGCCCTAAGTCCTGGGTTTCTACTAGCAGCAGATCCCCAGACTCAGCATCACCACTATTATCAGAGTCCCTCGGGGGATCGGTGGAGGAAAGTCCACTTAGATATCTCCAAGATAACCTAATTATGAGTCACCCTCTGATAAAAGATGGTAAAGAATGAAAAGATAACAGCTTATTTTAAGACAGCCCCTAAGATATTTCTAAGACTCTTCAGGCCAGCTGACATGCACTATCTGTGTAGGAGGTAACCCACTTATCTCATTACCTGCCATCCCCACCTTGACCTATTATAGGTCCAGCCTATATTTAAAGCTTTAAAAAGAATACCCGGTTTCAATGGCTGACTCACAGCTGTATGATCTCATGATCTCAGAACTGTTGCTGAATTGCTTATTTTCACCTGTAAATGAAAATAATGAAAAAGCAGTTCTTAGGGAAAGTGCCTATGAAATAAACAAGAGCCCTCTCGCCCTTCTTCCCCTTTCTTCCTCTTCATTTCTCTCATACAAACAAATCTGAACAAAGGAAGCACAAGATGAAGAATAGATGGGAACATAAACCACACTGAAGCCATACCCACGTCAATAAACTCTGGGAAGTTTTAAACTTTATTTCAACAAATATTAATCAGGAATTTAGTAGACAATGATCCATGGGATGTAAAGATTGAAAAGTGATACCCACCAGGCTCCCAAGGTGCTCAGGCAAGAACTGATCCTTAATGCTTATGTCCTTTTTACTCATCCAAGATCCACCTCACCCCAGAGAACTGTATATTACCATCTTATTATTATTCATAAAAGGAAAGTGAAATAGATTTTTTAAATTGTTTTGATCATGCAGTCAATACTGTGTTGAAAAACCCATTTGTGACAGGGGGTATTAAGTGTGGATAATGGGAGTGGGTTAAATACTTTCCAAGTACCTTCTGTGTGCACAAAGCTATCCTAATGAAGCCCACTGCATTGTACAATTAATGTATAATTTTTTTTAGAATGACACCTGGTCCAGGAAGTTTAACCAATATAACAAATTTGGTTAACTATTCAGACAAAAGAATCTCTCCTTGGACTAGACTCAACATTGTAGTAGACCTATAGAAAGCACCTTACCCCACCTTCAACCCCAAGATCAGGTCTTATGTAGCCCACACTGGCCTTCAACTCACTATGTAGCCATAGCTTACTTTGAACTTCCAATTCCTCTTCCTTCACCTTCCAACTGCTGGGATTATAGGTGTGTACCACAAAACCCAGTTTTATGTAGTACTGGGGGTGAACCCAGGGTTTCTTGCATGCAAGCCAAGTATTGTAGAAACTGAACCACATTTTCAACCCCATCTTACCTTCATTTATGAGAGAAAAACAAAAACAGCCATTTGTTTTGTCATACAAAGGCCTTTAGTGCTTGGTCCGGAGCAAACTTTTGCTGAAGCAAAAGTCAATGATTACTCCAACCACAGGTCCCACTAGGAATTTGAGGAAATTATTTTCTCATTGCTCTCAAATGATAGAAAACCAATTAAACCACAATTCATTACTGCATTCTAAATATGGGCCAAGTTGGGTCCCCTGTAGCCCATTAACCTACTAACTACATATACTAGAAGTTTGTTATGACATTAGTGAAATAGTACAGCTGTGGTCATAGCATGAGTCCTGCAACTAGGAAAGAGTCTCATAGACTGAAAGGTGGGAGACAAAGTAAATAAAAGTAGTTTCTCATGTATCTATGCAAAATCCTGGATATGAGAAAATGAAGAAGAGGGAACGAAGGGAAAGTGGAAGAAAATGGGATGAAGGAAAAGGGAAGGAAAGAAAGAGTATATCCTGAGAATCCGTCTTGTTGTCTAGATACTTGATACCATCTATATTTGTTACTTTTCTATTGATGTGATAAGGTACCATGACTAAAGCAAATTACAGAGGAAAGGTTTTCTTTAGGCCTACAGTTCCAGAGGATTAAAGTCCAGAAGCAGCAGCCAGCAGATGTGGCAGTTAAGGCAGAAGCTGGGGGCTCATCATACACTGCAAGCAAAAACAGAGCTAGGAGATGTGAGAATGGCACGCGGCTCTGAAACCTCAAACCCCACCGCCAGTAATACAGTTCTACACGCCAGTCCGTCCAGCCACACCCCCTAAACCAACAACTGAAGACCACATACTCAAACAGTTGGGCCTGTGGGGTCCATTCTCACCAAACCACCATACCCTCTCTAGTATTACAACTATATTCTAGTAGCTGAACTTCCTAAAGTGAAGTAATTCCCCACATAATAAACTAGGAAACAAATGAGCTCCCTAGTCTCTTTGAGTCTCATCTTGGCCACCCAGAGATTTTTCAAGAAAGTTTTAGAGAACATGAAATACGACTTGCCTGTACATGTGAGGTTAATTCTCAGACATCTCAACTACCTGGCTCTACCCCACACTGACTGATCTTTAAAACCAGAGTACAGAATATATTGGAAAAATTCTCTCTGGGGTCTGAGGTGGTCTGAATATAAAATGCCTCCAACCTCCCAAAAGGCTCATATTTCTGAATATATGGTCCCCAGCTAACAGTCCTATACTGGAAGGTTATAGAACCTTTAGGAGATACAGGAAGTGGCTCATGGGGGTGGTGACCTAAAGTTTTGATTAATTCAGCCCTGCTTCCTCAACTCTATTTCCTGACTGCAGATACTATGTGACTAGCCCCTGTACTCTCCCACAGCCACGCATCCCCTGTTATGGGAGGCATTATCTCCTCAAACTGTAAGCCAAAACAAACCACTCCTCTGCTAAGCTACTTCATGTCAGGTGTCTGGCCACAGCAATGAAAAGGATACCTGACATAGGATTCACTGATTCAAAGGAAAATGGTATTGCCAGGCTCTCTCTTAGAACCTGAGCAGTATGGCCCTGGGAACTGAATTTCAGGATGTAACTGAGCCCACTAGTTTGCTGCAAGATGGGACAAATTATCAGTGGCCCAAAATTTTATGTTCAACTTTGACTCATTCACTTAGAAAATATGTATAGGACATCCTTTGATCAGTAAGTGCCCATGCTAAGGAAAAGGACAGTGTGTGGCCTGATAGAAGTCACCTCCTAGTAAAGGTGTCAATATAGCCCCAATGAGGAAGAGTGTCACACGAAAACATAAAATACCAGGTGATAAGTTAACTGGTTAGGTGAAGAATGGTGTGCCGCACTTAAGATAGATCATGGATAATTCTCTGAACAAAGCAAAATGCTCTGTTCATAATAATAAACATAATAAAGCTGCTGTGTGTTGGCATCACGACAAGAGAATGTATAGACAAGAATTTGAGGGCCTGCTAAGCTCTCCAAACTGGGTGTGTGAGCGGAGAACTTTGGAAACTTTGTTTCCCAGACTCTCTTGCAGAGGAGGATCATCAGTGCAGTGTATGTGTCATGATCGCTATAAATGGAGAAAGGAAAAATAGAAAAAGAATGGGGAATAAAAGTGTATTCAGACTCTGCCTAGTATTCAAAGCAGCATTCCAAGAGGAGACAGCATCTGATTTGGACTCTGAACGATGGATTAGGAGTTCTCTCCATGGTGAAGGACAGGAAGGGCAATTCTGGTAGAGAAAAATAGCATATGCAGTGAACCAAAAATACATATCCTTTAAACATCAGGGGACCAATGAAGAGCTGTATCATATATACCACTGAGCTTTAATCTCCATAATAATTCCATAAGCACCTAGGAAGCCCAAGATGCTGTCCAATTCTTTTGCATCTTTATGGGCCCATTGTAAGAAGAGAGGAAGAAAAATGAGGAGATGGAGAAAGAGAGAAGGGAGATGATATAGTGCACATGGCCGCAGGCAATGCACGCATCCTCAGTCACACAGGGATGGTCTCAGTGCTGAGAAAGAACACTCAGGGTTCATTTGTGTTTGATTTACCCGGTGTCTATATTCACTTCACACCATCTGACAGCTGTTTTAGGCCATTTCACTCGTCATTGGAAGCATGATCGGGCCTGAAATGCAGGCTGTAAATAGTGTGCATTACACAATAAAGTTGGATTTAATGCATAGTATGTTTTATGAACACTGCAATATTTATTGTATATTTTAAGTTGTCATTGATTTTTATTAAAAGGGGCACTTTTATTATAAGTACAGTGTGCCAAAAAAAAACCTCCCCCATAAACCCAAAAAGCAAATTTGGGTTGCCTCACTATAAGTGATACAGAAAACCAAACAGGCCTTGGCTGGCCTGGATGATGCTTCCCCAGTGGCATCCCTCACCCACACACCTCTCCCATGAATGATCAGAAGGGGAGACAGATCACGCTCACCTGTAACAGGGTGGATGCCAAGGAAACGAATAGAATTTGTGATACTTTATTTCAGTTTTGACCATAAAACTAATGAGTAGATGACTTCAGCTCCACGTCAGCTAATACGTCATGAGCCTGAGAGATGGTCTTTTAGATTCTGGAGTTGTGTTTCCACCTTTCATCTCTGTGAACAGCCTACACCTGGGAGTCTCTTTCAGATGGTCTTCATAACCATTTGGCATGCCAGACAGTCTTCCTTCCCGTCTCTCCCCCACCCTATTCCCGGACACTTGAAACCTTTCCTGAAAGACCTAAACATTGACCCAGGCTCTTTAATGCATATCTGTACTCAAGGAGCTGAAGCTAGAGTTTCCTGAATTTGAGGTTAGCTTATGCTACATAAGGATAGCAGGTTTTGTTGTTATTGTTGTTGTTGTTGTTGTTTTTAAGAAAGAGAGAGAGAAGGAATATTTGGACTGTTTAATATGGTAGTCACAGACATGTGTGGTTGTTTAAATTTAATTTCAAAAATATTTAGTTATAAATCCAATTCCTAAGGTGAAATATCCATGTTTCAAGTGCTTAAGAGACACACATGTCTACAATCTATCATATCAAGACACACACATGCATGTAATGTACTGTATCAAGAGATACCCATGCCTGCAATCTACAGCATTGGAAAGTGAAAAATAGGCCATTTCCATCTTTGCACAAAATTATATTCAACGCTTACTATGGGCCACAGGCCCCTTATAGAACTTGAGAATAATAACACACACTGATTGTACTACATATCTTAGCCTCCTAGAATCCCTGTAGCCTCTTTCCCTGACACTAGCCATTTCCCAGCTTCCAGCTTGCAAATCCCAGCCTCAATCCCACTCTTGCCTATGCTGGGTGCTACTTCCTTCACACTCATCCATTCACTCCCAATGTCTTGACTAGCAATTATGTGTGTGGGCACTTGCTTCCTAGGTGCCAGGGGTGCAAAGGCAAAGACAACTCCATTCCTCATCCTCAAGGGCACCCTAATCAATCAAGCAAAGAGCACTAATTACAACACTTAGTTGTTGGATAGGAATTCACAAATCAAATCATTTTATTTCTTGCTTAAGCACCTTCAATAGGGCAATTTTCCCAATGAAAAATGTTAAAAAAGTATTTGCTGTGAATTATTAAAAATGTGTATACAGTTGCAGGGACTAGACTTTCTATATGTCAGAACTGAAGAATAATAGTATGTCTCATACATTTTCCTTTTCTGTAAGAGTCACATCACTTATTTAAAACCTTTACATGTTAATGCTTTTGAGAAATCCATCTATCTCCTTGTAAACAATTTGATGCCAAAGGGCATAATTTGGAATGAAGAGGTGTGAGGTTCTTCTCATACAGGCCTCAGAGTGTTAGGAAAAGCTAATGCTTCTGTCACTTTGTGATGGTATTTGGTGCCAGGTAGGTCTAGATATATTTTGGGTTATATATCAATGCCATTCATTTACACCCTAGTGAGCTAACCACACCCAATTGCTAAACCATATCTCAGCAAAGAAAAGGGTAGAGAAAAAGGTAAGACTACTCAGACCTGCAAGTGAAAGTCAATCACAATTGTAATAATAGCAAAGAACTTATTAATATATTAATATAATACTGTTTTAATTATTATTATAATTATAGTGAATTATATAGTAACATTATAAATATAAATATATTTTACTGCTGAAAAATTAAGGGTTTTAGAATCAGAGGATAAATACATTTCATAGTGGTTGATGGACTCATGGTTCAAGCCAAGACATCTAGTTTCAGGGCAGAGAAGCATTCTTAACTGCTACAAGGTTTGCTACTGCCATAACTCATTGCAATAAACATATAACAAATTATATATAAATATATATCATAATATATATGATAAAATATATAATAAATTATAGCAAGCACTGAAATATATCATATATAAATATTAGATTATAACATATGACATATTAATAAATATATAAATATACCAAGAAAATATATTATATACTATAATAAATCATAATTGTAATATATTATGAAATTGTAATAAATAAAAATAATTGATTAATAAAATAATATCCTTATTAATAAATTCTTGCTATGGTGACAGTAGTGGAAATTACGGTGAGTGGGTATGCATCCTGCTATAAATGTTATCTAGAAATAATTTGCTAGGAAGCCCCATGCTTCAAGCCAGTTGAACAAAGGATCATGAAATCCTACCTGGCCCCTGCACAGATCATCCCTCCATGGGTTATTAGAACACTTCTGGCATCCTTTGCATCAACTCAGACCTCCTGAGTTTACTTAGATTTGGATATTTTTTAGTACCACTCTACCCAATGCATAAAATCCCAAAGGACTACAGTCAGCTTGTAATGGCCATGGCAGTAGCAAACCTCACAGCTGTTAAGAATAACACCCCCCCCCAACACACACACACATACATACACACTCCAACTTCAAAACTAGAGAGCTTGGGTTTGAACTAGAGTTTATCAGCCACTATGACACATATTTATTCCCTGAACTCTAAAACCTTCAATTTTTTTCACCAGTAAATTGGAGACATTATAGTACCCAATTTATAAGACTATTGGAAGAATTAAATAAGAAAATTCAGCCAATAATTCAAACATTTAGTCCAACAATAATTCCTAACAGTTCTTGGTCTCTACTGCACACTTAATTCGTTGCTTCCTTTTTCATTGTACTGGACTTGGCAACAGGAACCAGAGAAGCCAGGCTGTGGAATGCAGGGACTTTCTGTCAATGTTTACCTTCTTCAGGAGGACATAGCAGTTTATGGCTCACTTTACAGAATGAACTGACATCCACTAAGACTCGGGAAAGCTAAGACAAGATAGTGAGCTGGCAAGAAGAGGCAGAGCTCCCTGCCTTATAGCAACTATCACCTAAAACGGGGGTCTTAGGCTCTTAGCCCAAGACTAAATGTTCATGGTTCCTCCATGGGGTGACCAGAGACCTGTATTGAAGAAGCCTTCTCACCATTATCCTTTTATCATGCTGAGCAGAAGAGACATGGTTTCTCAGGATGCTGAGGATGGATGGGATTCTTTTAGTGGTTGTTTTTGTTTTTTTGTTTTGTTTGTTTGCTTTTAACTCTTAACTCTTTTTGTCTTTTAGGGGGACCCACTACCCAGCTCCCAAATAAATACATGGAGGCTTATTCTTGCTTATAAATGCCTGGTATTAGCATGGCTTATTTCTAGCTAGCTTCCAACTTTTCCCATTTATCTTTTGCCTCTGGTCTTTTAATCTTTGTCCTATATATTTTTCTTTTCTTCTTACTCCATGGCTTGCTGTTTAACTGGGTGGCTGGCCCCTGGAGTCCTCTTCCTTCTCTCACTCCTGGATCTTCTCCTCCCAGATTTCTTGTCCTATTTATTTTCTCTGCCTGCCAGCCTCACCTATCCTTTATCCTGCCTAACTATTGGCTGTTCAGCTCTTTATTGGGCCAATCAAGTGTTTTCGAGAGGCAGAGTAACAGAGCTTCACAGAGTTAAACAAATACAACATAAAAGAATGCAACACATCTTTGCATCACTAAACAAATATTCCACAGCACTAACCAATGTAACACATCTAACATTCTACTAGACTCCTCCCCTCCAAGTGAAGAACTTCCCTCTATCATTTACAGTTTGGGTACTATGTGTGTTAGTTTTTTGTTATTTTGACACAAACTAGAGTCACCTGAGAAGAGAGCACTTCAATTGAGGAATTGCTTCCATCAGACTGCTCCGCAAGTATGTCTGGACTTTTTCTTGATTGTTGATTGATTTAGAAGGCTCCAGTGACATCTCTGAGCAGTAGCTGAGTAAGCCATGTGCCACAAGCAGTAACAACTTCCCTCCATGATCTTTTCTCAGATTTCTGCCCTGAGTTCCTGCCCTGGCTTCCCTTGAGGCTGGACTGTAACCTGCAAGCCAAAACCTCTCCCCACCCCCAAGATTTTTGTTGTTATTGTTTACATGGTGTTTATCACAGTAACAGAAATGGCATTGAGAAATGGAATAAATTAATAATGCTATGACAAGAACATAATGAAATCTTCATACCCATGGCATTCCCTTGCCACTCACCTGTACAGGACCTTTAAGACAAGCTTAAAAGTTGACCATAGTCAAAACCCAAAACACTTCTCTGGAAAACAAATCATCCCAGTTACCGGTGAGAACAAAATGTCTGGTCACAGAAACTGGCCCAGAAACTCCAAATGACCAAAACTCTAGGGTAGTTCTGAATATGTTGGGGAAAGTATCCATCCCTTATGCTTGAGGCTGGAGTCCCCTCCGGATCACATTCATTCTTCGTAGCTTTACTGTCCATCAAGATGCTTTGCTACCATAACAACTTTATTAAATCTATGCTCTACTGTCCTCCCATTACCTGGTTGTGACCTTTTTCCAAGCAGAACCCAAGCAATGGACACTGGAGGGAGCTAGTATCTGAAGAGTACTTGAGGCTAAAGCCCAAATTCCTCAGCTTCCATCTGAACATACTCACCAGTGATAGGGCCCCAAGCTCTCCTCCCCTGCATATTCTGCTCTGCCCTCTGCTTCTGCTTCAGCCACTTTCTCCTGTGGTTTGAAGGGACAGCATGCTTTTCAGAACCCTGAACATGTTGTGGGTTACCCTGCTTGAACACCCTTGGAAGAAGGGGTGCGAAGACTCAACACCATCGACTGGGTTTAGCGAGTAGCAGAGCGCGCGACAGGAAGTTAGACCGGCCCTTATACCCCTCCCAAGGTCCTATTGGCTCAGGCGGCTGACTCTGCTACTTTGTCCTTTCCTCATTGGTGTCTCTGGGTCAGGTATTACTTTGTCAGCAGTCTCTGGGCATAGAGGCAGGCTTGGCTTCGGGAAGTGCCTGCCACGCATGCGCATGCTCATGCCGACTGGCCTGGGCACCAGAGGCAGGGTAACTGCTGCCTGGGTAGGCTGGCTACAGTTTCTTCAACAAGACTCCTTTCCGAAATCTTTCTCCTGGTTCTTCTGAAGAGCTGCCCCACTTCAAATCCAAATCCAAAGGTCATTTCCTCCATAAGGCCCTTCTTTATCAGAATTGGATCTCCTACCACCTTCCTAGTGGTTTTAATGCTCCTTTGGTTTTTGGGGGTTTGTTTTTTTTGTTTTTTGTTTGTTTTAAGGCCACCACTGACTGTGAATGAATCCCTTAAAATTTTATGAAGAACATAGACACTTATCAGGAAAATGCTCACAACCTCCCATAATTAACAGCACAAAAATTCCTGAGATTATTTGAAGATAGATCCTAAATTCTTGTTTATTCTTATATCCTCCTTAGGTTACTTTTTCTATGACTTATTATCACTAACGTTTATACCAGGCAGAATATTCTGGATAATCATACTGCCGTCAAGGCAAATATCCATCCAAGAGCTGCCATCCAAGAGCTGAAGGAGTGGTCAGTTGACTGGTTCTAGCTGAGACACTAAGTTTCTCCTAAGCTAAGGACCTCTTGGATTGTTCATCCCTGTCACCAGAAGCTCCTTTCAGACCTGTATCCCACCTTGTCCTTTTTCCAGTAGGACATTTCCCTGGCCTCAAAGACTAATGAGAAACTCCTATCAATGAGGGTCAAGCTTTCCATTGGGAGCAGAAGAGTGTCTAACTACTATATGGCCACTGGATATACATCTGAAAAAGGTTTAGAAGCCAGAGGGTTATATACAAGTAAAATGACTGTTGATGAAGACCGAAACTAAATTTGATGTTTAATGTTTTTATACCTGCAGAGCCCAGAAGGTCAACCACCTATCTAACTCAGGCTACTAGATCTGGTTCCAGACACATGCTATGGTCTATCTACCTGTCCCACTGACACTCTTATGCAGAAACACACCCTTCCCATTGAGATAGACATCCTGTTTCCTTCTAGATCTAAACCAGTGAGTCCAACTTAAAATCTGTCACCTTTTAGAGTACCCAGACCAATGTGCTAGAAAGAGGGATAGAATCACTGGAGGGTGGGAAACTCCCTCTATATCCCATCTGGACCACCCCTCCACCAGGACTTGGCTCCCATCCACATATCCATATGAGAGCCAGAACTTACACTCAGAAAGAAGATAGGATTTGCCATCCTTTTCAAACGCCCTGCTGGCTGTGTTTATTGCCCCATTAATTGTCTGTCTGTATCATTTAACAGTATCAGTCCTGGTAGAAAGCTTCAGACAATGATTCCAATGTGACTTTCCAGGGTGATGGAAATTACAAAGATGTCCAGCCCTGGAGAGCATCAGGCAGTGTAGCAAGGTTCTAATGTAAAGCACAGAGCAATTAGCAAGGAGATTTACCTCCCTGTCTTAAAAGCATTTTTATTATTTAATCAATCTCAAGCAATTTCTAAACAAGGCTGGGATTTTACGTGGAGCCATAAATCTCTCCCATTTGCTTCCAGGAGAAAGAACGGGGAAGTAGACGTGACATTCCGGAAGGGACATTTTATCCGTTAAGGCAACAACTAACCCAGGTCACTTAGAACACAAAAAGAAGGAGCAGAAAGCAGCCACAAGGTTGCAGAGGGCCCACAAAAAGAAGGAATTAGTATGGTATGGGTGCTTGGTGATGGCAATGGACTCAAGTTCAGTCTCATTACTCCCCACACATGTAGAGGGAAGAAGACTTGGACAGTACAGCATGAAGATCTCCCAGAGAGAGCCAGGCAAGCTTTGGAGTTGATTTTGCCTTCATTTCATGGCAGAGCTTCCAAGCTGTAGCCTATCTCCAGACCTCAGTCTCCTTACCTGTAAAGTGAGAGCATTCAAGCTAGACTGCAAACAATGAGCCTATCAGAGCCACCAGGGGAGTGGTTTTTGTTGTTGTTGTTTGTTTTGTTTTTGTTTTTTAGAAAACATCATTGCCAAGTTCCTTCCCAGAACAATGAAATTATATGATCTAGAGCCCAGCTGAATGCTTTTTAATCTCATCTAAATCCAGCTTGAACTGTCAATATTGGGAACTGTTTTGGAAATGAAATATCCAAAGTCCTCATAGCTGTGAGGCCATCAACTGATATTAGAGGCATTCTGTCTGTGTTCATGTCTCCTTTCCTTCTTTGGCTCAACCTGTTTTTCCCAAGCTCTTCTGTGGACCATATACAAGGCTGAGTCCATGGGCATATGTATAATGGCTTCACCATGCTTCTAGGAGAAACATCCCCATTAACTTTTATTGATGCCCGAAAAGTACTGCCTGGAGGCTTCAGATAACAGGTGCTGGGGTAAGGAACTGCTGTCCTCAGATAAACCAGTGACACTTTTCAGCTCTGTGGGCTTATGATTGCTTGGCTCTCAGGGCCTCTTTAAAGACTGGTGCAGAACAATAGTTCTTTCCTGACATGAATTGTGTTGGCACATGCTGGGTAAAGAGATGTGACCATAATCTATCCCTGGCCTCTAACTAGCTCCACCTTTGGCAAGCACAGAAGAGACCAACCACCTCTAAGAACTAGGAAAGAACCTATGTCAATGAGATTTCTCTTCACTGTAACCAGATGTTTGACAGAAACAAGGGAGAAAATACTTGGGCCATGGCTTCTGTGGGTTTGCTTCATGATCACTTGGATCTAGACACACGGACATATCATGGTAGCAAAAACTCATATCTGAGTTCCTCTGGAGCAGTGACCTGCAGCAAGCTCATGATAAACCCATCCCTTCTATGCTCCTACTGTTCCTTAAACAGACAATGCCATCTAACCATTATAATTTATATAGTCATGTTCTGATTTTGTCATACACATACCCACATACACATACACACACATGCGTACACACATACAACATATTATAGAGGCACCCATATTACCTGATATTTTAGCAGCTATTACTCTTCTAGATCCTTCCCCTTGACATAAAATTAACCATTTCTCTTGCTTTCCTGATCCTTGAATCAAGAGTTGGGAAATTGAGACACATAGCACCAAGAACACACACTTAAGCAAGCAATTCTGTCACTCTAGTAAAGGATACTTGGTAGAGCATGAATTTTAGTTCCAACCTCCTCCCAAGCCAAAGATAAGCAAAGTTTCAAAAAGAGTCAGATAATAAAGGATGTGAGGACCATTGGGTCACTACCAGTCATATTTCAGTAAAATCTTATGTGCAAAAACAGGGTGTAGGCCTTGCCTGTCTAAAGTTCTGATGTGTAGTCTTGGCTCAGCCACTAAGCTGAAGTTGGCTTGTTTTTCTCAATTCAGCCATGGCCCTGCCACACTTGGTGACACTGTAGGTTCGGGAAGACCAAAGAATCAAAAGTTCAATGCCTACCTGGACTAGAGAATGAATTTAAGGTCACAAAAGGACTGAGAATCTAGCTCAGAGATAAGTACACCCAACTGGCTCAAGACCTTGGATACAAGCCACAGTCCTGCAAAGGGGGAAAATAGCCCCCCTCAAATTATTAATACAAAGCAATCATCCTAAATATCTCCATAACCCTTGACCTAATCATTTTACTTCTAGAAAGTTATCTGAATGACTAGTGGTAATAAAGAATTTTATATTTTGTATCTATTTTATGTTCACAGTAATCCCTGTGGGCCACAATTTTATCTCTGTTTTGCATCTAAGTAAACAAACAAGGATGTTAACTGACACTCCCCACGACATACAGCTAGAAAGGGACAAAGCAGTGAGCACTCCTTCTTATGTGAAATGAACACTGAATGCACAGAAATTACAATTGTGTGCTATAAAATTTACAATATATCTGAAGAAGTTATCAAATATCAAAGCTAGAAATGGAAAAGGGATAGCAGCACAGTAGAACACAAGGCCACAGTAGCGGAGAATGTTGTCTTGCAAAATGGCCTGTAGTGGTTCTTGTCCCCAAACAACATCCTCTTGTAGTGTGCTATACTGCTCCCTGCAAAGAGCAAATTTCAACAGAGGAAAATTCTCCAGGGCTGGAGAGATGGCTCAGCTGTGAATGGTTAACCTCACAGCCAAAAATACAGCAGAAAATATCTCTGCCAGACTGGCTGATAGACAAGTACATGGGTCATTTTCTTGATTGATTGTTAGAGGTCCAGCCTACTGTGGGTGGTACAACCCCTGGGCAAGCCCTGGGCAGTATTAGACAGCATGCTGAGCAAGCCAGGGGAGCAAGCTAGTAAGCAACCTTCCTCAATGGGCTCTGCTCTAGTCTCTGCTTCCAGGCTCCTGCCTTGAGCTCCTGCCTCAATTTCCCTCAATAACATACTCTGACCTATAAAACATAATAATCCTTTTGCTCTCCAAGTTGCTTTTGGTCATGGTCTCTAACACAGCAACAGGAAAACACATGAGGACAGCATTCTTTAAGGGAGACCCCCTCAAAGAGGACTTAGCAGAGAAATAATACAAAGCAGTAGGCCCACATAATCTCTGTAGTTAATGAAGTATTTACTTTTAACATAGTTTTTATTGATTCTTTGGGAATTTCATGCCATGCACCCTAGTACCACTTATTTTCCAGTCCCTCTATATGTGCCCTTCATCCTTGCAGTGTCCCCCTCCAAAGGAAAACTGTAAAAGAAATAATAAAAATAACATAAAAATTTTAAACTACAAATAAAAACATTAATTTTAATGTCCTGTTTTGTGACTGTGTATTGATATAATAGTAATGTTTGAGAATGTATGTTAAATACTAGGAAAGGGGGGATCAAAATCTTCTAATTTAGGGGTTGGGAAAATCCCCAGCATCCAAGCTCCTGTAGTATGTGCCTGGTAAGGAAAAGGAAAGCAGGCAATTGCTGGCCTGCCAGTCTAGCTGAATCAGTGAGCTCCAGGTTCAGAGAGAAATTGTCGCCCCCCAAATAAGGGGTAAGATGATTAACAGAGACCCACTGTTAATATCTGTCCTCCACGTGCAGAAACATGCAATAAACCCCTTTCTCCTTCTCTTCCTCTCTCCCTCTTTTCCTCTGCCCCTCTTTCTCTGACAGGTTCCAATTATCTAGCCTCTCCTAGCCTCAAACTCACAGTTTTCCTGCCCAATGATAACGCTGTGCACTATCATGCCCAGTCTCTCAGTATTTGTACTTAGAAAACTCCAACAGTGTATAGTACGTGCATGCACACGGGTGTGTGTGTGTGTGTGTGTGTGTGTGTGTGTGTGTGTGTGTGTGTGTTATTGTGGGGAAGTACTGTGGCCTTTCCCCTACCTTGTACTGATCTTTAATTATTTACAAAATTCCTGGAATTCCTTTAGCACTATATAATGAAAAGGATTTGGCAAGACTTCAAACCATAAGTAAGGGACAGATCCTTGTCTTTGCCTGGGTAGCAATGAAATAACAGAAAAACTAAATAGATGATTAGATTATAATACAGTGCATAAGGGTATAGGATAGAAAGAAATGATATCAGAGAAAACCTGATTGCACAGACCTCCTTCTAACCTGTAAGGACTGCAGACAGGTGGTGTTCTTAAGACGTTTTGAACAGTGCTATGGTTTGAATTGTTTATGTGCTACAAACTTGATTTATACATTGACATAGTGGATGTAGTCAGGATTAGATGAGGATGCAGGCAAGGCACTCCTGATGGTCTTGGCAGGTTTTTCGGAAGGGTGAAGAGGAGCTTGAGCTAGCATGCTTATATCATTGGACCATGTGATGCCCTCTGGCCAGCATGAAACAGCAAACATCCTCTTTAGAGACTGAGTCCATAAGGACATCATGCTTTTGGGCTTCTAGAACTATGAGCCAAATTCATTTCTGTTCTTCATAAACTTCCCAGCCAGTGATAGTCAGGCAGAGCAACAGAAAATAGACTAACACAGGACAGTATATGAATTATTTAGACAACTTTTAAAACATATATATTTCTGGGCCTTCCTTGGAGCAGGAAGGAGGCAAGGCACCCATAGTTTAGAAAGCTCTGCTGGTAAGAACCCCTGACCTTGTGTTTCTCATGGCTGTTTCTCTCCCAGTGGTCTTAAGAGTGACAGAGAAAAATCAAAGCAAGTTTCCTGGTAAAGTGGCCCATGGCAGGGACCTGAGAGATGTAGGATAGAAGAAGCCATCTCTGTTATTTGAAGTAGATTGATATGTTCACTAATACATTTGCATACAGCTCCCCACTCCTAGTATTCCCACCCTGGACACCCAACCTCATTCGTCAGGTCCTACCCTGACCCAGCTGTATCTGGAAGCTATACCTCTGCTCCCATTGTTGGGGCTTTGCTTAGCCCCACCTCTATCTGATTACATCAGGATACTTTGAAGCTAACCTGATTCTCTCCATCCCTTTTTTTTTTTTCCAGCCAGGAAACCAGGTCCTATGGCTTTCAGGCAGAACTCACAGAACACTGCCTTGAACTAGATCTGTTTGCAGCAAGTTGTGATATATCAGAAGTGGAAAGTTTGCATGGTACCAGCCTCTGTTCTAGATATGTAGCCAAACCATCAGAGACATGAACAATACAATACCCATTCTCCACAGTATTGCCTTTTTGATAGGGCCATACTTGATGCCAGCTTTCAACTATCCACAAGGAGAGGGGAAGACTTAGCAGAACCAATGTGGAGAACAAATTCGAGGTAATAAATAAAAACCAGTCTTCAAATAATGGGCTAGGAGGATCACATGTATTTGGATAATTGAGCTATGACCAAAGGCAAGTCATTTATCCCACAAACTGTGTGTGTGTAAACCAGGACTCCAATTTATTAATTTACAGCTAGAAATAAATGTACTGCCATGTGGCCCAGACATTCACATCTGTCTGATAGAACATGCATTCACTCCATCAGCAGCAGCTTCTGGGGAAGTCAAATTATCAAAAGGTTGTTTGGTGAGTGTGGAATCAGTACAAGAGGAGCTTGCTCGGTAATTTAACTCCAGAAAAATAAAATGAACTTTATACGTCAGGCATCATGCAATGTGGAAACAAGATGTGATCCCAGCTTTGAATAGCTTGCTTGCATCCAAAGGGATGTGGTTAAGCAGTAATTTAATGTGACCATCAATATAACAGAAATATTAGAGAGAGAGCTGTGGCTATAGCTCAGTGGTATAATGCTGGTCTAGCATGCACAAAACCTTGGATTCCATATTCTATCCCCAGCACAAGAAAGAAGGAAAAGGAGGCTGGACAGATGGCTCAGTGGCTAAGATCAGTGACTGCTCTTCCAAAGGATTCAGGTTCAGTTCCTAGCACCTACATGGCAGCTTACAACTTATTGTCTGTAACTCTAGTTCCACTGGATCTGACACCTCATACAAACATGCATGCAAGCAAAACACCAAAGCACATGAAATAAAAAATAAATAAATCACCAAAAAAAAAAAAAGGAAAGAAGGGAGGAAAAAACCAATTAGACATATGGAATATATATAGTACCTTTAGAGATTTGGGGAAGCATTACTTTTCTGCTAGGTCTTGAAGTTTAATAGGAGTTTGTTAAGTTGGGATGGAGAGGTGTGGTGGATTTCCCTTGTTTGCAGAACATCAAGGTGTGAAGGTTCAACATGTCAGTACTGGAGTATGACATGGGCAATGTCAGGTTTAGGTCACAGGATTGTTTAGAAGCTAAAGGAGCTGGATGTTATTCCAAAGGTGATAGTGTTCAACTTCACTATTTCAGACATACTAGGTATTTATTTAAAAGACTGTTCTGAAGAACATGCTCATTGTCTTTATATGCCATGGGTCTTGTCACCCAGGCTCTCACCCGGAGCCCAGACACTGATATTGCTGGATAGTGATAGAACTGGTTCTATATGCAGTCTGTGAAAAAGAAAAAAATCTAACTCAGGAAATGATAGAAGCATAATGTCAAACTATTCTTTTGTTGTATTTATTTATTTTATGTATACAAATGTTTTGCTTGTATGTACATATGTATACTATATGCATATCTGACACCTACAGAGGTCATAAGATCCCCTGGAACTAGAGTTAGAGATAGTTGTAAGCTATCACATGGGTGCTTGAAACTGAACCTGTATCATCCAAGAGCAGCAAGTGCTCTTGTCCACTGAGACATCTCTCCAGCCCCCATATCATCAAGCTCATGGTGGATTTAATGAGGGGGTTATTCTATTCCCACTTTACAGACAGAAAAACTCATGACACTAAAACAGTTGGCAGAGGTAGGATGCAAACAGAGAAGGCATATTAAGGTTCTGCAGAGGAACAAAACCAAAAGAAGAAAAAGATGTAGACAGAAAGAGACAGAGAGATTAACAGATGAAGACAGAGTGTAGAAATATTTGTTATAAAGAATTTGACTCAGATAACTTTGGGGCCAATGATCCAAATTCTACATGGCTGCCTAGAAATTCTGGTGAGAGTTGTTATTTCAGTCTTGTGTCTGAAGTTGTCCACCAAGCAGAGTCTCAAAACTGAGGCAATTCTCCATGATCCAAGCTAAGAACTCATTCTTACAAACACCTACTCAGTTTTAGTGTTTAGGCCTTCAACTAACTGAAGAAGATCCACCCCCATAAAGGAGAGTACAATCAACTTTATTTGAAGTCTAGTCTTTGAAACATGACTTGACATTCCATGGACTATCACAGCTAGAATCCCATTTCCATCCTTCTTTTTCATGGAGACTTACCAGAGGCACATTTGTGAGAAGCAACACTGTTCTGAGGGAATCAAGGCTCCTGATTCTATGGTTATATCCCTCCCCCAAACAATGATGTGAAATCCACCACCTAGAAGATAGTGCCTTAACCCAAAGAGTAGGAACTAAATGACAGCAAACACGCTTGACACATCCTTCTGCACTACCAAGTAGATGTAGGTCTCCATAAAAGAAGCATAACTGTATGTCTATCATATTGGGGCTTGCTCTCCAGGGCTGACGCAATGACAATCACCAGTCTCTGACATTTCAGTACTTAATAAGAACAAATGTGCTGAGGCACAGTTCACTGATTTAACACTGAAGATCTTGATAAATGTCTCCTTTATATTTTCATTTGCTAGATTTTTACATCAGACAATGGAAGTTAGGAATGTGCTGCTTCATGGCACAAAGCATGCCAGTCAAGGAGAAGCATTGTGGGGATGGGAGTGGGGTGGGGGAGGAGGTGCTGTGTGAACTCTCTGCTTCAGCCTTGCTTGTTGCCAGGCTCACACCCTGAGCCTCATCCAGACCATGGAAGGCAGGAGAAGGCTACTGGCTCCAGTTTTGGGAAGCAAAAAGAAAGCCTGCTTTTTGTATTGTGTTAATCTAAACCTGTGACTATGATTCCATCTAAATCTCATTCTACTTTTCTGGTGTCAGAAAATTGCAACTCACAGAGGTAAATACCATATAGATATTAAATTACCTCATTATTTCAAGAGAAGTTGAAATTACACAGAGTAAGGAGTAAGGTTTTTTTCTCCTGCTGCCCAGTCTTGTCCCGCTGCCACACCAGCCTCAAATAATACACAGAGACTCTGTATTTGATAGTATGCTGTTGGCCAGTTACTAGCTCTGTCTTAAGTATTAATCCATTTCTATGTATTTCCACGTGGTCTTACCAGCAAGAGGCGGCTGGCAGTTCTATTCTCTCCAGCTCTCCATCTTGACTCCTCCTTACTACTTCCTCTTTCCTCCTTGTCTCCTAGTCCCTTCTATCTTCCTTTCCTATTGGCCAACAGTTCTTTATTCATTAACTAGTATGAGAAACTATACATAATGGCATCTCCTATCAACACAGGACCTTAAAAATCCATTCATAGATACTATAAATTCTCCAGGATCAGGGATGGAAACTAACTTGCCTTTCCAGCCAGTTGTAAAACTACCTAGTTTGCAGATTCCAAACCACTATTCAGCACTCTCCCCTTCAACCTTACCCCTTCTCTCTCTCCCTATTTTTAGCCCAAGGCATTTTAATTCAATGTGTGATTGTGGCGCTTACCTGCAAGCAACAAAGTTTACTTGGTTTAGTTTACGGGGGACATAAATCATTTATAAGTTAGTTCTCAGGGAGATAAACAGTCTGGGAAGTGTGGCATGATGTCTAAGTGTGGCATTGAGTCTCTATAGCTACAGCTTGAATACTATTACTTTAAATACCTGGGACCGAAGTGCTTCTGGTCTCCTCATACTTAGGCTTTGGGTGTTCATACAAGCTTTATCAGCTGAGAATTTTTTTTTTTAATTTAAGATTGGTTGATTGATTGATTATGATAGTATTCTCCCTGTGTGTACACCTACAGACCAGAAGGGGGCACCAGACATCATTACAGATAGTTGTGAGCCACCATATGATTGCTGAGAATCGAACTCAGAACCTTTGGAAGATCAGCCAGTGCTCTTAACTGCTGAGCTATTTCTCCATCCCAGCTGAGCATTGTTAATGGGAAAAATCCCAGACTGAAAGTTCTCTGAAATCAGATCTGAGGTGTTTTGATTAGAGATGATAACTTATATTGAGCACTGCCTCCAATAACACAGCAAGAAATTGAATTTATGGCTGCCATGCCTTGTGTCCTGAGAACCAAAATCAGCCCTTCATCAGGAACTTGATATGGGAAGTCACTGCTGCTGTGACTGAAGTCCAGATGCCAGAGCAACTATGAATAGCCAGTCCTAACTTCCTCAGGAAGTTCACAAGAGCCCTGAAAGGCCACTTGGCTGCACACTCAATTCAAGAGTCTGAACTCTACTCTCCAACCCAACCATGGCATCTTACAGGTCCAGCAACTGAGTCAGAAGCCAGGATCAGCTCCTGGTGAGAGGCTGCACTGAACCTCAAGATCCCAGTCTTTCACATGACTCTCTGTCCTGGTTGTGAGCTAATTATGGGGGTTACACATGAGATTTACAAAATTAGAGTCCTTGGAGAATTGAAACATATGGAGTACCACTTCTGAATGTTTTCTCGTCATCATGTAAGTAACCCAGACTTTAAGAAACATACACAGTTGCTCTAATGTGATATCTGTCTCCAAAGGTCCACCTATCTCCATAGCTTTGGCTATGCTGTCCTGTTGTTAGAAGTCCATAACCACAGATCAGTTATCAACACAGCAGAAGACAAAACCCACAGAGTTCTCTAACTAAAGACTACGTTGGGAAGTCAAAGAAACATTCACTTTATCCCTTTCTCAAGAACTCCTTTAGTTTATCTCAGATGACATTGCAGCAGATGCAAAGGCAATGACATAAACTTCCAGAGTGACATGGAGCCATGGACCTACAGGAGAGGTTTGAATGGTGCTAAAAACTACTTATGGTGTCTTTGAAAATTCCCCCATGTGGCCGCATGTTTACTTAAATGCAACATTGTTCTCCCATCTTCCTTGTTCTCTCTCCTCCTTAAGATTCTCTATTTTGAGAAGGTGATGTGAAATAAAAGATATTCCCCAAAATTCAGACTTTAAAATTCTAATCCTAAAGCCTTTTAACACGACCTTATTGGTATATAGGGTAGTTATAGATACAGTTCAGGAAGTCAATGTGTGATCATAATGTTCTGTAATCCAAAGCCACTGGCATACTTACAAAAGAGGAAATTTGAAAACATACAAGGAGAACACCACATGAGGGTAAAGACAGAGGCCAAGGCAGTGTGTCTGCAAGCTAAGAATGCCAAAGCTTGCCAGAAAGCTGCCAGATGCCAGCTGAGGGGTAAGATGTAGAATATTCTCTCACTGCCACCACATAGAAGCCAACCATCAACACCTTGGTCTGACGTCTATACTCAGAAGGCAGAGACCCCAAGAAAGTCACTGGTTTTGTGGCTGTGTGTTAGGAAGCACTAGTGAACTGAGATGAAAGGCTCCAGGATGGCAGCAAGTCCCCGTGGCTATACTAGAGCAAGAGTGTTGTTTTTCTTCACTAGGAGAAGAGAGATACCAACTCAAATGAGGATATGCATTTATTTGGGCTCACAGTTTCATAGATTTCAATCCCAAACAATCATAAACATAAAATAATTTTTTATGTTAATCCAAATATTGTGGCCTCTTTCAAATTACCTTTATGAAGTTCAGCTGTAAGTTCTCCTTCACCCCTAGTGGGCATTTTCACACCCATCTTTTCTATATGAGGGTTATATCCACCTCTTCCTCAGTAGATGTCCAGGCAAACCTTGGAAGGGAGTCTTAGATTTTTGCAAAGGTGTAAAAGGAAGCTGCCCCTTTTAGTACATTATGAAACACATAAAGTACATTGTTTGCTTGTAGGCACACAGCCCACATTTCTAAAAAGGCTGTCTTATCTTTGAATTCTCAATCTCTGGTCTTTTCACTTATCAGCATTGTCTGGAGAAACAATGAAGGAGAAATGAATGAACAAATGAGCCAACGCTAAAATCAGGACATTGTTTGTGAAGGAAAAAAAAAGTATATATTTAATACCCAGCCTTCAAAGTTCCTTCAAAGAGTTTTCTCTCTTCCCACACTTTGCTCTGCTCTATCCACTCATAACGATGGAAAATGTTGTCACAGTCCTTGAGTTCACCCAGGAGAAAGGACTTGGTAATGCTGATAAGAAGGAATGCAAATTCAATCCGAGGAGCCATCCAACTCAATGACATTTTGGGGAAATCTGAAGAAGGTAATTATTATATGAAAATAAATTTACCCAAGAGAAGGATAATAATGGAAGAGAAATGAATGAATATTTCTATGGAAAATCCTGTTCACTCTAAGCTACTGTGGAAAAAAAAAAACTGTTGTGAGTTGACTAGCCAGCAGGCTCTGGAATTTCACCCTGAGGCAGAGCCAGATTCATCAGGTTTCATGTCTTCATTTTGATTTTCCACACACTTGAGAGAACAAAGGTCACAGGGAAGCCGCCTAGGCCCCAGAAGCAGATGTCGCTGCATCTTTCTCCCTCCATCCCTTTACTAATCTTCTATGACTTCTTATTCAAATGCTAAAAGCTTTGTCTGTAGTCCTCCCTCCTCTATAATAGGCATTCTGCTGGGCCCTGGGGATAGCAAGATGAAATACAATCATCCCTCAATATCTACAGAGTTTTGTTCCTGGATCCCCAAAGATGTGCAGGACCTTACATGAAATGACTACATGCCTATGGCCTCCACACCTTCCTCTCACATACTTTCAAGTAATCTCTAGATTAGTCACAATTCTTAGTATATTGTAAATGCTACGTAAACAGCTACTGTAGAATATTATTTGGGAAATAATAAGAAAGAAAGAGCTGTTAAAAAGTACAGATATAGTACAATATAGATAGGCTTCCTATTATGATTTTCAGTCTGTAGTTCATTGAATCTGCAGGTGCAGAATTCACAGCTATGGAGGGCCAAATATATACACAAACACACAAATACTCTCACATAAACATAAACACAATCACATACATACATATACATTCTCACATGTAGGGGTGTGTCCACACATGGTCCTCTCCCCAGAAGTCTGCGGTCTACAAGGATTGTCAAAATTCCATGAGAATAAGAGCTATCATATAGTGGCATGCAAATCAAGTGAAAGCATGGTTTGGGGTGGGGCTGATCCCTTAGGGAAAGACTAGGAGGGTTTTTCAAAAGGCTTGGGGCCCAGATGAAAACTAAAGGGTGAAGAGGAGGGTAGACAAAAGGAGACACTGTACTTTGGTAGAGAGGTAGACACAGAAAAGAGAGATAATGAGGACAATAATTATTTAGAAATCAAAGGTTTGGGTATTCTCAGCAGGGACTATGGGAAGCCCAGGGACTTACCTGGGGTCATTGAGTCTGGAGGAAAAGGAAATACAATATGGCTTCCTATGTTTTGGAGATGCAGAATCCAAGGAGCAGAAGAACAAATAAAACAAATGTATTTCTCCTCGTTCAAATGTACATCTCCTTTTTAATGATGTAACTTTTTCACTATGCTTAAAGTGATTGTCATGACTATGATATAAATGTATAAACCAAGACCACCAGCATATTTGTCCCTCATAATAAATAATGAGGGTGCTGAGTTAATTGCTCAATTCAATTTATAACATGCTTGCTTGTCTTGCAAGCACCAAGACCTGAGTTTGATACCTACAACAAACACATGCAGATAAAAACCTAAGTGTCTGATATATAACCCCAGCATGGGGAGACAGAAACAGAGAGATTCCTGGAGCTTTCTAGCCAGAGTCCAGCCAAACTAGTAAACCCCAATATCAATGAGAGAACCTGTCTGTAAAAATAAGATAAACAATGTGTGAGGAATGACACCTGAGGTTCACCTCCAGCTCCCTGCCCCCTCTATGCACAGAGCATACTCATAACCATTTACAAACACCCAAATAAAGTATACCTCTATGACAGCAGAAGATCCAGAAGAGCCCATCCCTGCTCAAATCCAATTTATTCCTGATTTCTCCTGATCTCACCAAAATGTCAACTCAATAAGACTGGTGACACCAGAGACAATGCCCTAAATCCTTCAGTTTCCCCCGTCCAATGTTTGCACCCACACCAGCTGTCACCTGGACTGCAGCAGTCACCTGCTTCTACTCTAGTTCCTCAATCTTCCATTCCAGCTAGAGGTACTTTAGAGAAATGGAAGGCAGATACTCTTAGCCCAGGTTTAAAATCCCTAGGAGATTAGATCTTACCCACAGTGTCTAAGAGCATGACTCCAGAACCAAGTCCTGGGGCAGCACCGACTTCAAATCTCAAGTTCCCTGTGCCTCCGCCCCAAGTGATGTAAAACAGCACTAGTAGTTATAAGGAATGTGTATATTCCTTATAGCAAATAGCCAAGCTAAATTAATTTGGTTTCAGGTGTGCCTGTCCATGGCCCTATTGATTTGGCCTGTGGTGACAGAGAATACATAGCATGGAGCTGGCTTGGAGTGAAACAAGTTTGCTTAGTGGACAAGCAAAGGCAGAGTTCAGAAGGAGCTAGATTCCCACTGTCACTTTCAAGGGTACAACCCAAATACCTAAGACTTCTCACCAGACTCTTGATCTTAAAGTTTCTACCATCGCCTACTAGTGCCAAGTCTTTCACTCGTGAGAGTTTAGGCTTTATCCAAACAGCACTATCCCTTACTATCTGAGGGAGACTAAATCACTTATTACTCTAAGGACTAGTCACTGGCACTATGTTTTTACTAAACTAATATCTAATTTCTTTACCATGGTCCTCATCTGTATCTAGGACTCAGCTCTGACCTACCTCCACCCTCACTATCAGGTAATAGTTAAAATGATCTGATGATCTTTAGATGAACGAAGGTCACATTCATTTAAGGCTTTTTCTTTGCTGTTCTCTTTCAGGCACTATTCTGCACACATGGCTATCTCCCTTTCCTCCTTCAGTCACAAGTAGAAAGAAATGTTATCTATATCATGTTGAATTCTTCCTCTGTCCCTTACCTATTACTTGTCTTCATTGTGTTTATTACTATCTATATCCATTTATTTATTGGCTCGATTATTGTTTGGTCACCTTTCTCAAACAAGAAGGAAAGTTGCACGGAAATGGAAGCATGCAGAACAGTGTCTGGTGTGTGGAAGGAGCTGAGAACATATGTGCTGGCTGAGTGGATGAATGAATCCACACACATAGCACCCTGCAAGTATTACCAAACACACCAAACTCAGCTCTAACCACTCCTGGAAATGGAAACAAACTACAGTTTAAGGAAACTCAGTCCCTGCCATGTGACAGATTTGAAATTCTGATACCATGTGATCCAATTAGCATCACTCTTGAAAGGGCATTTGATTCTTGGATATGATTACACCATCTGTCCTAAAAAGCTTTCATGATTCACAACTAGATAAGCACTGAACCCATTTGGCAGGTCTCATAAAACGACTTTATCTCTTCACTGGGTTCTAGCCATGTGTGGGCAGTATTTTGACATTTTCAAATGAAATATGGGCTCAAATGAAAAGCACATAAAGTATTAAGATGACATGGGCCTGATTGGAGTATCATACTTTGTAAAGTCCCAGAGAGTATGTAGGATGGGTAGTAGAAGTATAAGCCTAGGATAGAATGGGGAACATAACCCAATGGAAAATTGTGAGAGTCTGGTTTTATATCCCATTGCTGGTGGTTCTTTCACATATAATTTAATGAAGACTCATAGCACATACCATCAACAATGTACAAGGACCCAAAGGTCCTGATTGTGGTGGATAATGAGCTGAAGAAAATGGTGAGACTAGAAGACACATGGTAATCTCCACCTTACAAATAAGAAAACAGTGACTTCCTACCACCATTGCCCTTTATTCTGGAGAACAATAAACTGTCCTCTCAGGACTTTCTCACTTCCCCCATCTGGGTCTTTGTGATTTGGGTGGAACTCACTATAATCAAGGATTAGTGCATGATGTAAATGCAGCCAAACAGAGAGTCTCATCCTCTGGCCACGTGAATAGCACAGATATAAAAAATGAGAACTACATCAAACAAAAGAGAAATCCTTAGATTTATTTTTTAAAGAAACCATTAATGAAAAAAAAAAAGTTTTGTGTCTAGAGAGGTCACTCAGTATATACAGCTAAATATTCTCATTGTTTTTTAAGAAATTGCCAAAGTAGTCACCAAACAACATAAGAGGCTGAAGTTAAGAAACAAGACCAAACTGGATCCAAAATTAGCCAGTCTCTGGGTAGAACTACTACAGGGTACCCCAAATTTATTAAGCTCCTTACCACAATAAAACTCCATGATATATTAGGAAATTATGTGGCCTCTGTCTCTGATTTCTGGTATAAAGTTGCTCAAACCCTTGGAAATTCCTGATTTATAGGAGTGTCTTCTTATTCACAGTTAATTCCTTTGGATCACAACGAAGTTAGGCTTGACCTGTAAATAACTTTAGAATGGGGATGATCACCAGGCAAACTAAGTGTTAGAGTATTGAGGTTTAATAAGGATCAGGAGAAACACATAGGCCAAATAGATGTTTATTCAGGGAGAAATAACTTACAACAAAGACAGATAAACACCAGCAGGTTCCTGGTCCCAAGGATGCCTCCAGATGCTCTCCTGTCCCTGTGCTACAAGCAAGAGAGCTCCCAGGGCCCCTCCTCAGACTTAGTTCCTTCAGGTAACATCCGCCTCTGTCCCAATGGGTGTGATCTGTGCCACAGGTGCATGTAGACAAAGTGGATATTTCACTAGATTAGAGAGTTGTCACTTTCAGCCCTGGCCTCTAGTAAGGGGAATAAAGCTGGAAATTAAACCTGATATACTAGAAGCTTCCATGTGTGTGTGTGTGTGTGTGTGTGTGTACAACAAAAAAAAATAAAATAAAGTTACACTATAGCAGGGAAACAATGTCCCTACTAGATACTAGAAGTTAACAAAAAGCCCACTGCCAGAGATGAGTTATTTCTTTTGGAGTTGTTGGCCAGTGAGGTCCCATAGACCCCCGCCCCCAAACATGACAGGCTATTGTCATTGTTCTTGGTTTTCCTCAAAAAATTAATTGAAAGACCCTGTTGAAGATACTATGTGTTTGAATTATAGAATATGAACAAATTAAGCTGGCAGAGACTGGGAAGCTTCATTTCCACTGGATAGCTTTCATAATGCTAGAAGTTGGCAGCCACATTACCAGAGGAGGAAAATAATCATCACTCACAGGTACTTATGAACCCTGTAACCTACAATAATAACTGATCCAGAATGCCTACTGCTGTAATAGTGGTACAAGCATAGTAAGAGCAACCAACCACTTTATGATTGGATTTAAGACTCTCTCCACAAGATAAAACCCAGACCTGGTACCATTATCCAAATGAAAACCTATGGCTAGATGGTCATTGGCCCTAGGAAGGAGTTTACTAGTACTCTTCTGTTAGACATGTGTTAGGTTCATAGTGTTGTGATAAAAACATTGTAACCAAAAGCAACTTGTGAAGAAAGGCTTCTTTTCAGCTTAAACTTCTACATCATACTTCTTCACTGAGGGAAGTCAAGGTAGAAACTCAAGAAGGGCAGGAGCCTGGGAACAGGCACTGAAGCAGAGGCCACAGACAAATGCTGTTTACTGACTTGCTCCTCATGGCTTGCTTGGCCTATTTCCTTAGACTACCCAAGACCACCTACCCAGAAATAACACTACCTACAGTGAGCTGGATCTTCCTCTACCAGTCATTAATTTAAAAAATTACCCCACATACTTGCCTACAGTCCAATCTTATGGAGGGGTTTTCTCAGTTAAATTCCCTCTTCCCAGATATGTCTAGGTTTGCGTCAAATTGACAAAAAAAAAAAAAAAAAACCAACTCTTACAATAGCATTAAAACAACTTCTATTGACTTACTATAACTATAGATTAATGCCTCTCTTACCCCTCATGAAAAGCTTCCATTGCAGTAGATAAGCAAAGAAACGCACAACTGGTCAAGTGCAGAGACTGAGAGACTGAGGAATGTTCAGCCCCAAAGGGAGCACAGAAATCTCTCCTGTCCACCAAGTCTCAGGCAACATCTTAGAAGTGGGGACAGAAAGAGTCTAAGAGCCTGAGGTGGTGGATGACTACAAGGAAAGATTATCTTCTGGACAAAGCAGGAAAGTTGCACATATGGACTCACAATGGTTGCAATGGCAAGCATAAAACCTGTGCAAGCTTAAGCCAAACAAAATACCAGCACAGAGCTGGGCACACAAATCCACCCCAAGCTCTTGGAAAATTGACAATATTTAGCTGCTGTGAGAGAGAGAAACAGATTCCTTTAAGAGTATAGCTTCTGGCAAGTTAACCACTATGTGTACAAGACCACATACTCATGATTATTTGGATAGCACCAATTGGTCTTGAAGATGGAAGGAGAAGGAGAAGAAGGACATTAAGTTGGGTGGGTAGGCAAAAGGAAGTGAATGAAGAAAGATTTGGAGGTGGGGGGAGGGGAATGAATATGATCAAAACACATATCAAACATTCAAAGAACTGATTTTCATTAGAAAGAACAAAAGAGTGAAGGAACGAAGAAAGAAAATTGGAATGTAGGGGTGAAGAATCCATGCAGGCACCAGCTAGACCTCTCTACATCCAATGAGCTATGTGGATGTTGTCCTCAGCAATGGGGCTCCACTGTCAGTTTTCAGAGAGCAATCTTCTGTCCTAGCATCAGCCTGGGTTGTTTAGGGATTGCTCTAAGACCTTTCAGCCAACAACTCAACTGAATACAACCCAGGTCCACCACTGGAAGCCTTGCCTGGCTACAAGGACAGACAGTTCTAACTCTGTATCCTCCATTACTAGGAGTCCTGTGGAACCCACAAGGTGGAAGGAGAAAACTTATTCCTGCAAGTTATTGTCTGACCTCAGGGCATGCTCACACATGGACAATAAAGAAGTAACTTCAACCCAAAACAAAATAAAGTTGCTCCCAAATGAAATAATACATCTAAGTACCAGAAATGGTGTTGAAAAATACAGAAGGAAGTCCGTTCTAATAGGATTTGCCATCACTTATAACCAAGAGTCTGGAGCAAGTCAAGAATCCTAGAGTTAGAAAATGTGTACAACTCAGCCAGAAACAGCATACAGAACTAGAAATCAAACCAAGCCTGTGTGATTCCCAAACCAAATGTCTCATTGTTGTGTTTCTCTGGGGGCTACAGCAGAGGCCTGAAATTCTTGGTGCCCTTTGTTTCTGTCATTGTATCTTCCCACAGAGGATGATTAAAGCCTATCCAAAAAATCCAGAAAAAGCAGGACCCTACAATGACAGCTGACTCAGGCCCCTTATTATTTTGATGCTCTGGGTGTCATGCACATCAGCAACTGTGAGCATGCCTTCTAAATACAGCGCATGACATTGCGCATTGCTGTGTCCTGAATGAGGTTCAGCAGTGAGATTGAAGAAACAATCTCTTTGAAAATCCAGTACATGAGAAATGCCTTAATGAATTATCTAAATGTTGGCTATTTGTTCCTTTCAGATAAATACATATATGTGTAATATATTTCCTCTTATCATTAAAACAGACTCTAATGTCTTTCTGGCAAGGGCCACGTCTTTGATATTTTAGACTTTTCCTTCAACTTAAATACTATGTCCTATGCATAAGAAAATATGATGAACAGACAATTCAAGACTTTCTTTTTCTTTTTCTTCCTGCTTTGCTTCATTATCTGTCTCATTCTAAATCTATTGCTTCTAAATCTGATATTAGAAAGTCCTTCTCTGGGCTTTATTTAACTTCCCTAAGATGCATGTGTTCACAGATGTGTGTCACGTGCACACTGCTGATTGGCTGTGAAATTAACCTTGAATATCAGCTCACCCACATTTAAAATAAAATGGCAGCTGGGAGGAAGACTGAGGGACGATGAACATAAGCAGAGCTAGAAATAGAGCAGAGTTCAGCATCTGGTGGAGGAGAAGCTGGGCCAAGAGAGAAGGGGCATAGCCCTGGGTTTGGAAATGCCTGAATTAATTGGAAAAGGTGGTAGTTGGATCACTTGAAGCCAGGTTACAGAGACAAGTCTTAGTGAAAAGAATGTAGTTTCCATGGAGCAGACCACTGGGAAGGAGTTCCCACTCACCAACAGTTTACTCGGGCAAGACTTAGAAAGGAAAGTGCATTTCTTTTTTATGATTCAACTTTAAATTAAAAAAATATATCAGTTCCCTCACCCTCCCCTCCTCTCCCAACCCCTCAACCCCCATCCCATTCCCTTTCTGCTCCCCAGGGAGGGTGAGGCCTTCCATGGGTATCTTCAAAGTCTGTCAAATCATCTGGAGCAGGGCCTAGGGCATCCCCCGTGTGTCTAGGTGGAGAGAGTATCCCTCTATGTGGAATGGGCTCCCAAAATTCATTCCTATACTAAGGATGAATACTGATCCACTACCAGAGGCCCTGGGGCTGCCCAGTCTTCCTATCTAACACCCATGTTCAGGGAGTCTGGGTCAGTTCTATGCTGGTTCCCCAGCTATCAGTCTGGGATCCATGAGCTCCCCCTTGTTCAGATCAGCTGATTCTGTGGGTTTCTCCAGCCTTGTCTTGACCCTTTTGCTCATCACTCCTCCCTCTCTGCAACTGGATTCCAGGAGTTTGGCTCAGTGTTTAGCTGTGAGTGTCTGCTTCTGCTACTGGATGAAGGATGGCATTTAAGGTAGTTATCAATCTCATTATCAGGGAAGGGCATTTAAGGTAGCCTCTCCATGTTTGCTTAGATTGTTAGTTGGGGTCATCCTTGTAGATGTCTGGACTTTTCCATGGTTCCAGATTTCTCTTTAAACCTATAATGGCTCCATTATGGTATCTTTTTTCTTGCTTGCTTCTATTCTTCCCCTGACTCAACCTTCCTACTCCATCATGTCCTCCTCTCCACCCCCACCCCTCTTCTGCCCTTCTGAAAGAGCACATTCTTCTGGGACTCAACTGAGGAAGCTGAGAATGTGAGTCAGCCATGCTGGTCTTTCCAAATTGTCCTGTGTTTTCTTCTCTGATTCTTGGGACCTGCTGTTTCTCTACCAGGAAGTTCTTTCTGCCCTTTCTCCATTTTCTTGGCTAGTTCTGGTCATTACTACCTCACCTCTTACTCTTCTGGGAACACACCCCACAAATCATGGCTGACCCCTCACATCCAATTTTACATTGTTAATTACTATATACAACACAATATAGCATTTTTCTCTAAATTAGGGATCTGTTTCCCTTGTTTTTATCCTACAACTTTTATAACATTCTGAGATCCAGCCTTCTACCAATTCAAGCCATGATAGAAAATGAAAGGCAAAATTCAGAGATTCACACAAGGACCAAATCCCTGATACTTGGGATGTCATTAACCCAAGTTTTATAGTACAAGAACATTATTTTCCCTCTTTAACAAGTCACATGAGTGTCTGTGTGTACAACTTGGAGTTTGTTACTGTCTTATATTGTTGATAATTTTGAACAGAAGAGTTACTTTTACTCTATTTCACTTTCTGCCAAGTTACATAATTGACATATGTCAGATTCTTGTATTTACATGATAATACCATTGAGGGTAATGGTAATGCTTATGGTATCTAGGTAGGAGACACCAAATTTCCCCTTGCCTTGCACAGAGCTGGGGAGATAGTATAGCTGCTAAAGTGCTTGCTGAGCAAGAAACAGGACCTAAACTTAATCCCCAGAGCATGTGTGCACGCACGCACTGACACACACACACACACACACACACACACACACACACACACACACAAACCAGGCAGAGTGGCATATTCTTATAATCCCAACACTGGGGCGGCAGAGACAGATGGATCACCACCAGGTCTTACTGGCCAGATGCCTAGCCAACTCAGCAAACTGTAGGCCCGTGAGAGGTCTTGTCTCAAAAATGAAAGTAGAGAGCACCTGGAGTTGATCTTAGGGCTCCATTCTCTGAATGTCTGTCTGTCTGTCTGCCTGCCTGCCTGTCTCTCTCCCTCCCTCTCTCTCTGTCTTTCTCTCTGACTCTATTATCTATCTCTCTATGTGTGTATGTCTGTCTGCTTACCTGCCTGCCTTCCTATCTCCCTCTCTGTCACTGTGTTTCTACTTGTCCCTCCTTCTGTCCCCCTCCCCCCCAATCTCTCTCCAAATCACTCAGTCCTCTTCCCTTGACAGATGCAAAAGGAAAGGCATGAACTGTACATGTGATCAGATTATGCAACCATCCTCCAAGTACAATGACGAGGAGACATCATTCATTCAGCAAACATCTATTGACTCTTTATGGGACCTGAGTTCTGGGGACACAGAGTCCTTGTCTAACTACGTTTAACACATTGTAAGGTAAATAAATGTAAATTTCTTACTGTTTTATTAAATATTTCTTCCTTATGTTAATCCTTTTTCCTTTATTATTCCAAACATATTCTACCAGAGGTAGGTAGACTTTTTTCACCTTGTTTTATGGTTTTCCTTTCTTGGAGTTAGCTCATCTGTGCCTGTTGTTTGAATAGATGTCCCCAGTGGCTGCTTTTCTGTGAGGTTATTTCCTCTCATTATTGTCATCCTCATCATCACTATTGCTAGCTCATCTGTAGCAAGCCTTGGTACCTTGTAGCATTGTTATATACTTTATATGCTTAGGACATCTTCATCCAGCAGCCTGGGCTTGGCTTTTGTAGGATCTTATAGATTCAGTGCCTGGAAGCACTTGGATATTAATCCCTGGACTCTGGTGTGATGGGAGATGCCATTATGTATATATGTTTCTCATACTGGTTAATGAATAAAGCACTGTTGGTCAATAGGAAAGCAAGATAGGTGGGACTAGGAGACAAGGAGGAAAGAGGAAGTAGTAAGAAGGAGGGTCAAGATGGAGAATCTGGAGAGAATAGAACTGCTAGCCGCCTCTCGCTGGTAAGACCACATGGAAATACATAGAAATGGGTTAATAATTAAGACAGAGCTAGCCAATAAGAAACTAGTACCTGGCCAACAACATAATATCAAATACAGAGTCTCAGTGTGTTAATTGGGGCTGGAGCAGCGGCAGGACAAGACCAGGCGGCGGGCAGAAAAAACCGTACACCTTACACTGGTGAGTCTGGACCCCATACCCAGTTTGCAATGGATCCCAAGTTTTCATTTCCCCCTTAGTAATTCAATGCTGTTGGGCAGAGGATTCCTGGTCCCCAAGGTCAGGGGGCTCTGGTTTTCACAGAGAGTAGATACTCTCATATCTCTCCCTCTTTTTTCTTCCCAGGCTTTGGATGGATAGGAATAAAATCTCAGTCTGAAGCCCTGCCAAGTGACCAGCAGGAAAATCACTTTATGATTCTCAGTCCATCCACCCTGGATGTTTATGGTACCTCAGGGCTTCCCTTTTCTTTCTTTCAAGTATAGAGGCTCTTATTGTTTGACAGAATATCTGTGCCTTGTAGTGAACAGACTGGCACTGTGTTACCAGAAACCCCAACTAGAAAGCATAGTAAAACCATTTTCATTATTTTCTTTTCAAAAAACAGAGGGGGCTCTTAATAAGGTTCCACAGCAACTCCCTTCACTGGCAATGCTGTGAACTTGGAAATATCTGCTACCAGGGTCCACCTGATGCCACTGAGTCTGGCAGCCTTGATGGTAGTCTGAAGGCACCAGGGGCCTAGACCTCCATGCAGATTCTTCAAAAGATCCTTTATTCTGCTTGATGGACAGCACCCTCCACCATGGGGCAGGAACAAGAGTGAGGGAGGTCACAGATACTTCAGGAAACCGAAAAGGGATGAACAAGAAAATTGATGTGCAAAGATAGGCACAGGGGACAGGGACAAGGATATGAAATGAACAGAGACACTGTCTTTTCCCACACCGTGGCATCCATTGACTGCCAAGGCAAAGAACTGTAAAGGAAAAATGAATGGGGGAGGGTGACCAGGGAGAGTTCTCCACGAAGGACTATCATTTCCTGTGTCGTGTGAAGACACATTTCTGATGTTTTGTGGAGATTTTGGGGGGGGGATTGGGGGGAAATCTGGTCTTACTCTGTAGAATTCACAAGTAGCCCTGGGTGACCTTGAAATCACAGCAATCCTTCTGTCTCAGTCTTTCTAAGTACTAAGATCACAGAAATGTGCTCTAATGCCCTGTTCATATTTGTGTATGTGTGTCCAAATGTGTACATGTATGTGCAGATATGCATGTAGGTGTGCTCATGCCTGTAGAGGCCAGAGATCAATGCTGGATGTGTTCCTCAGTCAATTTCCATCTTCTTCCCTGAGACATGGTCTGTCACTGAACATGGAGCTTTCCAGTTCAATGAAGCTGGCTGGCCAGTGAGCTTCAGGGACAAGCCTGTCTCTGCCTCCCCAGACTAGGATTACAGATGTGTACTATTGCTTCTGGATTTTACATGGATACTGGGGATCAGAATTCGGGTCCTCATGCATATGCCTAGCAAGCACTGACTGAGACCTACCTCTACCCCAGCTATGTTTTTATTACTTTACAACAGTTTTTGGTTTATCAATAAGAAGTTGAGCCTAAAATACACATTTCCCTCCTCTATTATTAATGTCTTTTTTGATGTGACACATTTGTCATTGCTGATGAATGAATTTTAAGATGTTGTTATTGCCTGAGGTCAGTGGTTTACAACCAGATTTACTACTCATGCCATACTGCAATATGTTTTGACAAACATTTGATTGCATATGTTCTCCAATACAATGACAGTGCCATACAGAATAATCCCACTGAAACAATCATTTTAATATATACATCTATAAACAATACACTTCCATCTTTGTGCAGTATTCAAGATAATTGAAAGAAGAAATGTTACCGCTTGGATATAAAAGTACACCATAGTCTCCTGCATTCTGAATACTTGGTCCTCCTCTGGTGGCACTGTCTGGAGTCATTATAGAACCTGTTGAAATGGGTTCTAGATAAAAGAAGTGGATCATTAGAGGTTGAGTCTTGAAGTTCATAGCTCAGCTCAACTTCTGCCCCAGCTTTCTCTGCTTCCCCACTAATGATGATGAGAAAATATCCCAATGCCCCAGGCCAAGCCTATCCCAGCTGCCCTTTGTTCCCATCATCATAGACTGTGTCCACCTTAAACCATGAGCCAAAAAAAAAAAAAAAATGAATCCTTCCTCTCTGAAGTTGCTTCTGGCAGGAGATTTAAAAAGTAATACAACGTATCTGCACATGCATGTTCATGGCAGCATTGTCCACAACAGTCAAACTATGAAAACAATTAAGTGTCTCCCAGTGAGCATTAGGGTTAACACATGTGCTGTACATATATGATTAAATATGATATATACACACAATGGAGAACAACTCAACAGTGCTATAATATGGACATTAGGCTAACTGAAACAAATTAGTCATTAAATACCACATATGTGAGTTCTTTTGCATGAAGTATCAAGAATGGGGAAATTAATACAGACAAAAGGTAAAACAGATGTTCCAAGAACTGGATTTTACTATTTAATGGGGAAAGAGTTTCAGTTTGTAAAAATGAAAAGGCTCTATAGATGGATGCTGGTGATTACTGACTACAAAACAAATTGCATAATAATACAGAGCTACATTTTTAAAAAACTGGTTATCTTGAGACTTGAATAATAGTTCAATCAATGTAGAGTTGACCACATGAACACAAGGACCAGAACCCGTGGGAGAAAAAAGATGAGAGTGGTATTACATGAATATAACCCTAGCTCAGCTCTGGGGAGGTATACGGGCAGAATAGCTCACTTTGTAAGTCCTAAGCCAGTGAGAGACCCTGTCTCAAAAATACAAGGTGGACAAACAAGCATTAACACTCTCCCTCAACATTAATGGTTTTAACTCGCCTATAAAATGACACAGGCTAACAGAATGGATACGAAGACAGATCCATCCTTCTGCTGCATACAAGAAACACATCTAAGCTTCAAAGATAGACATTACCTGAGGGTAAAGGGCTGGGAAAAGATCTTCCAATCAAATGCACCCAAGAAGCAAGCAGGTGTGGCTATCCTAATATCTAACTAGTTAGACTTCAAACCAAAATTAATCAAAAGAGATGAAGATGGTCATCAGCACAAAGTTCCAATTCTGAACATCTATACCTGCCAGAATAGCTAAAATTAGAAACAGCAATGACAACTTATGCTGGAGAGCATGTGGAGAAAGTGGAACACTCCTCCACTGCTGGTGGGGGGTGCAAACTTGTACAGCCATTTTGGAGATCAATATGGCAGATCCTCAGGAAAATGGGAATCAGTTTACCACAGAACCCAGCAATCCCCTTCTTTGGCATATACCCAAATGATCCACATCCATGCAACAAAGACATGTGCTCATCTATGATCATAGCAGCATTATTTGTAATAGCAAGAACCTGGAAGCAACCTAGATATCCCTCAACTAAAGAATGGATAAAGAAGATGTAGCACATCTACACAATGGAATACTACTCTGCAGAAAGAAAAACAATGTAATATTGAAATTCACAGGCAAGTGGATGGAACTTGAAGAAACCATCCTGAATCAGGTAACCCAGTCACAAAAACAGGAACATGGTATGTACTTGCTCATATATGGATTTTAGACTTAGAGCAAAGGATTGTCAGCCTATAATTTATACTGCCAGAGGAACTAGGATACAAGGAGGATTCTAAGAGATTCATATAAGGTCCCTCACAGAAGGGAAAAGGGGACAAGTTCCTCAGAGCACATGGGGAGTGGGGAGGCAGTGAGTGGAGAGGGAACTAGGAGAAAGAGAAGGGGAAGAGAGGAAAGCACGTGGGACTAGGAAGATTGAGTCAGGAAAGGAACAGAAGACAGAAAAGAGAGAGAGGAAGAAAGAGAGAGAGAGAACATAAAAAGATGGAGCCATTATAGGATTAGAGAGAAAATTGAACCTAAAGAAATGCCCAGAGGGCTACAAGACTGACTCCAACTAACAATTTGAGCAGCAATGGAAAGGCTACCATAAATGCCCTTCCCTGATAATGAGATCAACGACTAACTTATCCACCATCATGGAGCCCTCATCTAGTACTTGTTGGAAACAGAAGCAAACACCCACAACTAAACAATTGAGCCAAACTAGAATCCAGATGCAGAGAAGGAGGACAAGATCACATTGCAGAAACACATAGAGAAGCTGACCTGAACAAGGAGGAGCTAATGGGCCCCCCCAATTGATAGCTGGGAAGCCAGCATGGGACTGACTCAGGCCCTCCTGAATATGGGTCTCAGCCAGAAGGACTGAGCAGTCTAAGGGACCTCAGACAGTGGAACCAGGACGTATTCCTGGTGCACAAAAGGACCTTGCAGGCACATCCCCCATGGAGGGATACTCCCTTAACCTAGAGACAGGAGAGAAGTCCTAGTTCCCTAGTTCAAATGACTTGACAGATTCAGATGACCCCTCCTGGATGGTATTACCCTACATTTGGTGTGGGGAGGGGGATGTGAGGGAAGGGTGGTCAGGGTGCATGTGAGGGGAGGAGAGAGGGAAAGAGGGAGAGAGGGAGGGAAAGGGAACTGGGATCCCTATGTAAAATAAAAATAAAATAACAAACAAAAGACAAAAATACAAGGTGGATGGCATTGGAGGAATGACATCTGAGGTGGTCTTCTGACCCATACATACATACATCATACATACATACACACACACACACACACACAAATGTATACAAACCCACACACAAAAATATAGTTAAAGTAGTAAATTTTGTGTTCTGTATATCATAGATATGATTTCTAAAAAAATTATTTGCTATCTTTTTAAATTGTGGTAAATTTTGTGTTATGTATATCATAGATATGATTTCTAAAAAACTTATTTTTCATTTAGCCTATATGTGACAATTATACATATGTGATACTTCAATTTACACACTGCCCAATGAGAAAGTCAATGTATCTAAGGAATCTGCCTCATTTATTTATTCAATTCTTTGTGGTGAGAAGAACATATTAGCTCTCAAATGGCAATTGCTATGCTCAGCTGACGGAGTCATTTACTTATTGGTCCATTTGGTGCCTTTGGTGCTGCCTGGTATGACCAATTCTGCCAGCCTGTACACACTTCACAACAGCTAAGTCTCACCAGGTTGTGGCAGGCTACACCATGACCTTCCTACAAGGGACTGCAAAGGAGAAGGGTAAAGGCGACAAGCTACTATGACCATCACCAAGAGAGAAGCATTCCTCTTTGTAGACCACTTGGGACTGAGAAACCTAGTTGGGATAGCCACTCTCTCCTCTAACAGCCCACAGTCCTACCCAATTTTGTCTTGAATGCGCAGTCATCTATTGGCATTCTTCATTGGTGGTAGAACAAAGACAACACCTTTCACATTTGAGTTTGGGGCTTTGACATTTGGAACCTAACTGGAGGCATTTTTAGCTCGTTGCACATTCCTCCCTCCACCCTTAGTCATATTCTCACTCTGTTCCTGCCAACTCATAAAGACATTGCTGTCCTGTTCCTCTTGTTCTGCCTGCTTTTCCTCCCTCTCCCACTCCCCCAACACACAGGTGGAAACTAAAAGCCAGGTTTGGCAATGCTGAAAGTCATATAGTGAAGCTGGAAATAAATTGAAATGAGCAAGCTGCAGCAACATAACAGGGCCCTGTGCCCAGGGCCTGACAAGCCACCCACACCAGTTCTGCCTGCTCCCAACAATGTGTTATGATTGCATAGCTGAGTCACCTAGCCCAAATGATAGTAATTCAACTCAATCATGTCAAAAATCAAAATTGTGCAGCCATCTGGCCCAGGCTTACTCACCTATTAGGGACACCCATGGACTTACTTCTGGCATCAAAGGTCACAGAAGGTAGGTGGGTAAATGAGAGGCTATGGGTACAGAGATGGCACTACGTGGTTGTAGGCCATGAGCGTACAGCATTGTGTCTGCCCTAACTTTCGGAAATAAGCATGGGAGCTGAAACAGTGGGTCATAGGAAAGGTTCTGACTAAATCCCCCTCCCCTTTTCATCTCTGTGTTCACTTTGTGGCTCTCTCTGTTGCAGAACCAGCTCACTCCAAAGCGACTATGTTCTGCCAAAGCACATGGGGAGAAAAGACAACAACAACAGCAGCAGCAGCAAAAATAAAATAAAAGGCAATATTTAAAGGTGACAGCTTTACAGGAAATCTGCACTTTCATAAATCGCTATTTAGAAGGTAAATTAATACAGTTTGGGAAAAGCGTGTTGGCAATAATACATCAAGATTTTTTAAGTTGTTCAAATTCTTTCACTATCTGAATCTGTATAATTCATCTTCTAAGTCTGTGCCCTAAGAAAATAATCAGAAATAAGCACAGAAATATTAATATTACAAGAATGTTTACTTCACTCTTATTTATAATAGGAAAAAAGATAGAAATCAAAAGAATTAAATGGAGAAGGAAGGGAGAGAAATTCTAATATCCTACAAAGGAATGACTAAATGAATTATAGCCACATATCCAACTCACTAGAAGACAGCCATTAAAAACCATACCTTCAAAGGAAATTTAATGGCATGGGAAAATGTTTATGACTTTGCAGTATATGCAGAGCAGACCATAAAACTTCATATATAATGTGAATTGCATTATGTTGACTCATATAGAAAATTGCTTTTTTAATAGGTCGAGATGGTTGAATATTAGATATTTCCTATAATGCAAGTCAAGAAAAAAAATAGTCACTATAAACAGAAAAATACAAAAATATTAAGTTATGATTTGTTCTGTTGACTTTTAGATTTCTTTTGTTTGTTTTTTCTTAGACTCCACTTTTTATTTTGATGCAATACAGGAGGCCCTCTGCACTGGGTACTGGGATAAATTTTTTTCAGTGACAATTTCCAGAGACCATGGTAAGTCAGTTCCAGAAATCAATGTGCTAAAGCCAGTGTAGACCACTCACAGGAGCATCCTGGGGTTCCCCAATTCTTCATTCTCATAGTGGTTGACATCACATCAAGTTTAGAGTTTGACAACAGCCATGGTGGGAACATTTACACTACAGAGATTTATAGATACTACAAATGTGAACCTTTTTTTTTTTTTTTTTTGCAACAAACTGGCACAGAGGTCTGTGTATTTTGATAGTCCAGGACCAGTCCTGTCAAGCTTCAGAATGTCTCTGAATCCTTGCTTTGACATTAGTCAGACATAGTGCTCAATTCCCCAACTCTGTCCTGGACTTCCAGGTTCTGAACTCCTGCCTACAAAACCACATGTGAGTTCAAATGGCTCCCATGACTCTTTCCCATAGGAATGATTCTTGAGATGTCTGTCCAAGAGTAGATGGGCCAGGTGGTTACATATTTTGTAGTCACTTAATAAATTAACATTTCCAAATAGGAGGGGATGTGTCTAAGACAAATCCAGGGTTCACATGCTGTTGAGTCAGCGTTCAGATACTATGATGGCAAACTCAAAGTCATGGCTACATGGATTCCTCTCCTTAAGAGGCTCCTGTGTCAGCTGCTGGCCTTTGGCTGACTCTGCACTCACACCACTGTGTTTCTTCTTGGCAGTTCCGCATCACTTATTAATATTAATAACAGCATCTGCTTGGTGCTTGACATACATTATATCATCCGATCCTTCCAAGAACCTCTTATACCACTTTACACGGATACTTGTCATGTTTTTGGCACTTGACATCTTTGAAGACCTTTCCTTTCTTAAGAGTCTTTGAAGGGTTTTGGAATACAGGAACACAATTGCGCTCACTCTTCTTGGCCAGTTAGATGCGCTCAAAAATCTTTTGTAGGAATCCAGTGATCCAAAACATTAATGTGTTTTGTGGATTATTGTTGTGGACATCCACATCCCAACAAGGGGACAGCCAGAATTCTGCCAACTGGTCAAGCTGCAGTGACATGACACAGCCCTGTGGAACAGTGTAGACCCCATGGCAGCCCACAAGCCTGAAAACTTGACCTCCTGGCCCATTCCTTTCTCAAACTGCTAGGCTTAACTTCCAGAATTAGTTTCTGTGAGTCTCAAAGATTTCAAAACCTCTTTCAGATTTGTAGGTAAAAGTAATGCCAATTATAACATACTATTAACACACCCTATTTGAAGACTTGGCATGCTAGGTCATTTGTCCAGGTTCATGTAGTTATTTCCTGGACCCCAGCACGTAACTTTTAAGAGCTGCTGCAGTTTAACCACAACACTACCTCAACCCTTCCTCCATCATGGACATTACCCACACCACCACTTCCATTTCTCCTCATCATGAATATTACCGACACCACCATGTCTATCCCACCTCCATCATGAATACTATCAGAAGTTACTTCTGAGCTTCATATAAGGTGAGCTTAATTCTCAAGGAATATAAGTGATTGTCTGTTAGTGAACAAGGACTCAATCCATAGGCAACTTGCCAGTTCCTCTGGCAGGTAGGGCTGTGGAAGGAGCTGGTCCAACAAGTCTTAGCAGGATGGTCAGTGTCTATGACTCAGGAACCACCACCCCTGCTTCTAGTTACTGGAGAGAAACACACAGACTAAGCCTGGAGCCTATCAAAACAGGAGCTCTGTTTTATTGCATCAAGCATGTGCTTATATGGAGTTGAGAAAGAGGGTGGGGACCTCAGGATGGGGTAAAGTGTAAGGGCCAATTATGATTCACCATGTCAGCAGTAGCTAGGTAGAAGCAGTTTTACTGAGTCAGTTCTTTGCAGATGTGATAGGCCAAAGGCAGGTAGCCAAACTCTAGCCAGGCTCAGGAAGTTCCACTAGGCCTTGTGTCCAGGCCTTTTTAGGCCCAACAGCAACTCATTCCCAGACTACCCTCTGCTGCTAGGTGTCCCAACTCAGCACCCACTCACCAGCACTCCTTGAACCCAGTCCTCCCCTTTTCTATGTGGGTGATGGCCTTGACCCTCATCACCCCCTGCCTGTGTTTTCCCTGACCTAGAATGGACTGCCCATTCTTCCCATTTCTCATCCAAATCCTACCACTTTTTCTAGAGCCTCCATTTGTGTGTCACCTGCTCCCTGAGATTTTCTTTTGACCACCACAACTGACATGCCCATGCAATTTTTCTGAATTCCTATGAATTCACATTCTTTCTGAACTATTAATTTAAAGACATCATCCTGAGCTTCATGACACAGTTACTAATTCTGTGGCATCTTACCTATCACAATGACAACCCTTGGCAGGCAGAATACTCCCCTCACATATTTAGCATCAAACCAAGTGCTGTGCATACAGCAGGCACTTGAGAAATATTGCTAAGCAAACACATGAATATGAAAGCAGTCAACTTGTCCTAATTAACCATATGAACTGTGTGACATGTTATCTTAACACTGTTTTCTAGCTCTGCCTCATTTCTCCAGGTATGTAGATGTTTATGATGGATTCAGTAACACTGTGTGCCTCTGACAAGTATGGCAATTCCATAGGAACCCAGCTTCCATGAACAGGCTAAATGATGTCAATTGATTTCCCAGATTGGAAAATTCTAGAATCCCTAAAGTGCCTAAGAAAGAGCCAGGGCCCACAGATCCAACTCCACAACCTTTCCACACCTTTTTGCTCCACTCATTAACAGTAGCAATGTACATTCTTGCTGTGCCTAGCTTGTTTCCTTGAGTCCCAGAATTGCACTGCAAAGTCATCTGGCTTTGACTCTAAATTCCGTTCCAGATCTGATCTTACTCTCCCCTTTTCTCATCATGCTCACCTCACTTATATACAGGTATGCTGGTTTGTTCAAACCTAGTCCCCAGGTGTGATGGCATCAGGAGATGGGCCTTGAGGAACTGATTGGAACATAAAGGTGAAGCCATGGTCATAGGATTAGAGCTCTTATATAAAAAGACATTAGAAAGGAGTTGGGGGGGGTATGGGTGGGTGTGGGTGGGTGTGTACACACACACACACACACACACACACACACACACACACACACGCCCCTCCATCTCATGTAAGGGCACAGAAAGAAGACAGAAAGAAGACTAGAGAGCCTTCAACAGAGCAGCTAAGATCCTGAACACTAAACATACAGAATAATTGGGAATAAATTCTTATTTAAACCACCTAGTCTGTGATAGTCTGTTACAACTGCCTGAACTAAGACATGCCCACTCATAACTTTCAAAATCTTTTCCTGTCATAGTATCATGGTCTCCTCCAATTTTTTTTGGAGGGGGTATGTCCCAATTTCCATCCATAATCCTCTTCCCCACCAAGTCACTTCCATCTTGGGCTGGTCTGTGACATTCTTATAGCCAATAGGGTATGATCAACCTCATAAAGAGAAGGGATTTTTTTCCCTTGCCATTTTCTTCCTTTCCTGGCACAGAATGCAGAGCTGAGACCTGGAAGTGAAACAGTCCTTTTGAATCATGAGGCAACAAGTGTAGAACTAAGGGTGATGATATAAAACTGATAGAAAGAACCTGGATTCTTATAATCTACTGTGGTTAGGCTTAGGTGTCCTACCCAAGATGTCCCGTGGTGTGAGACTGTGTGACCTGTTCATTACAGTCTAGTCACAGGGTTAACTGGCAGGTGAAGATGCTTACATCCTTCTTCCATACAGATTCTCACCAAGTAAGACACCCACACAACAGTGATCATTGTTATCTTCCTTTATGATGATATCACACAGTGCTGTGAGATACAATGATTTAAACACCTATCCCTCTTCATCTAGTTTTCTGGGGATAGAGCCCACTATCTTGAATGGCAGCATAGGACCTCCTCCACTACTGGGCCAAGCATGTTAATGAAGCAGGAACCCTGTACCTGCCTGCTGATCTGAGGAGAAATGTGTCCTTTCTCGCTCAGTCTTTTAGCTAGTATCTCCTAATTAGAGAGAGGAACCTGCCAGTGCTCTCATCTCTGTGTACGGAAGGAAGCCATATCTTCCAGGCAATCATCAGCACATCGTGTATATCTTTCCCTGTTGCAAATCTGTTATTTACATATTAAAGTGGTTATTAGAGAAGAGAATTCACTGATGCAAATTTGACATTCAGATGTCAACTACTCCATAAATAAGGTCAACTGTGATGAGGACACATGTTAGTCTCCAATTAGAATCTGTTAATGTCTAAATAATGCTAATGTGAGGCATCTGCCACCCCATCTAGACTCATAAACAAAGATGCTGATGAGAGCCAAGCTGTTCCAATGCACCTTCCATCACCATTTCACTGCTCTTGACTCTCAGAGCAGAGGCTAGTCTCTCTAGGGGCTGATCTGCCTGGTCAGTGAGTGGACAGAGCAGCTGTTTTCCTAGTTTCTATTGCTATAGTGGGATAGAACACACCAAGAGTTTTAAAACAGAGAGGAATTTATTTAGCTTCTGGATCCGGAGGCTGGAAAGTCAACATAGCCCAGTGTGTGATGAGGAACTACTGTAATACCGTACAGGTGTTCACATGGTGAAACAGAGCAAGTACAGTTTGTGATTACCTCATCCATGAGGTTGCAAATGTCATCATAGGGACTCTATATTTACACCTTTATCACCAATTGACCACCGCCTTTGAAGTGCATACGGGAACCAGGCACACATCTTTAATCCTAGGCATGTGAATCTCTTTGAGTTCAAGGCCAGCCTGGCTTACAAAGTAAGTCCTAGTATAGCTAGAGCTGTTACACAAAGAAACCCTGTCCAAAAAAAAAAAAAAAGTGCTGAAATGGTTCAGTGGGTAAAATGCTTGCTGCAAGAGCATGAAGTTATAATCCCCAGCATCATGTGAGAGATAGGCACTGTGGAACATGTCTGTGATCATACTGGAGAGGCACAATCCTAGAGTTCACCAGCCAGCCAGTCTAGACAAATTGATGAGCTCCGAGTTTAATGAGATACCTCATCTCAATAAAAAAGAGACCTGGTTTCTACCTCTAGCTACTATACACTCATATAAACATGTACTCACATGTGCATTGGTATGTACACACATGCCACATGCATGTACATCCACACACACAAAAAAAAACTGCACATAGGGACCAGGCTTATAGAACATACATGTTGGGGGCACACCCAAACCACAACCTGTCAGCACAGAATCCTCCAGATCTGGGAACTCCAGAGGCAAAAACTACTCAGAGATATTCTTCCTGCTGTCACAACTCTTTGACAGGAACATGGAGCCATGGAGAGCCTTGAGGCTCTATCAAGCACATTTTCAGGAAATGCCCATTGGAATAAAAAAAATTCTTTTTAAAATCATAACATTTTACCTGATAACCACTTAAGGCACTATTTAATATTAAAACATGCATATGCAAACATTACATTGTTTTCAAATTAAACATTAAATTTAAGAAATGTTGTATTTGAGGCCAAGAGAACTAGGTTCTTCCCAATACCTTGGATGAGAAAGGCAAAAATCATTCCAAAGCAGGGTGTCCATAGTTCTGCCACAGTTTAGAAAAGCTGTGCACAGAGAAGGGTGTAGGGAAAGGCTCTCCAGAAGTAACACCCACTGCAGTCCTTAGGGAGTTCTCCATCTTGCCAGGAAACTGAGGTGAGCATATAACTGGCCAGTACCCCAGAATCAACCAAATGCCCCTATTTCCCAGACTTCTTAACCCCACTCTCTTTTTACAATGATCAGTCTTCACTATCAATGTCTCTAGATTTGCAATCACCTGGGAGACATACTTCTGGGTATGTCTGGGAGTATTTCCAGAGAGAATTAACTGAGGAGGGAAAAGCCACCCCAAAGTGGCCAGTACCTCTTGTAGACTGTGAGCCAAGACTGAGTGAAATGGGGTTGGAAAGGAAAAGCATATAAATGTTAGCATTCACCCTTTCTGCTTCCTGATATACCCAGATGTGAGCAAGCTTTCACACCACTATGAGCATTCTGCCATCATCCCTTATCCATCATCATAGTCTGTACACTTAAGTTGTGAGCCAAATTATCTTATCTTCCCATGAATTATCTTTCAGGCATTTGGTCATAGCAATGAGAAAAGTAACAAATACATTTTCCTATTTCCCTCTTTGTTCATTTCATCAGTCATACCCTGGGTCTCCCCTCCCTCACTGGGAGGATGAAGTCAATCTCTGACACCCTCTGGTTTTCCACGCTTCACTTCTAACTGGCACTGTGGTTAGCAACATTATACCCTTAGTCCTTTGCCTTGTATTGCCCCCCCCATCAAGAGAGAGAAACAAAATGTGGATGATGGGTCTGGAGAAATAATTTAGAGGTTAAGAGCTATTCTAGTTTTCTTTCTGTTACTGTGACAAACACCATGATTAAAAGCAACTTGAGGAGGAAGATTATTTGGTTTACAGACTACATGTTAACCTGTCAATTGTGAACTGAAATAAATTTTCTTAAAAGAAAGAGACAGCAAAACAAATATTTGGGGGATGTGAGAAGAAGAGGAAGTTTCAGGAAATGAACTTTGGAGACCAGTGCAATAATTTCAAAGTAGAAGACCCAAAATAAAGAATGATTCCAATTTTTGTTGCAATTAAACAAGCAATTTGATCTAGATGTGGGAATCCCCCCCCACCTCAGAGAACTACTAACTATTCACTCAGCTCTCAGTCTGTTCAAACAGGATGGAGAAGACAAGACCCAACCCAAGCTACCAGAGATAATAGCTTGTCACCAAACAACAATCTAGACTACCCAGATATGAGCAAACTCCTGTGGCTGCATCCATTAGTCATGCCCATTACCATGCCTTCCTGCCATGATAAATAGTGTCCCCTTAAACTGTGAACCAAAATAAATAGTTCCACCTTTAATAAAAATCAGTAAATAGATATTAGCAAGAACCATTTACTATGCAGCAGCCTTGTCATTCATATGGGAAATGTTTGTGTGGTTGTCTTAGTGAAGGTTTTTATGCTATAATGAAACACCATAAGAAAAAGCAAGTTGGAAGTGTTATTTGGCTTACACTTACACATCATAGCCCATCATTGAAAGAAGTCAAGACAGGAACTTATGATGAGAGATGTCATTCTGTACATATGTTTCTCATACTGGTTAATGAATAAAGCACTGTTGGCCAATAGGAAAGCAAGATAGGCAGGACTAGGAGACAAGGAGGATTCGAGGAAGTAGTAAGGAGGAGTCAGCATGGGGAGACTGGAGAGAGCAGAACACCAGCCAGCTCTCCAGTAAGATGAGACCACGTGGAAATATCTAGATTAACAGACATGGGTTAATAATTAAGACAGAGCTAGCGATAAGAAACTAGTACCTGGCCAACAGCATTATATCAAATACAGAGTCTCTGTGTGTTAATTGGGGCTGGTGCAGTGGCGGGACAAGACTAGTGCCAGGAGGAAAAAACCTTACTCCTACCAAACTTAAGCAGGACAGGAACCTAGAGACAGGAGCAGATGCAGAAGCCATGGAGGAGTGCTGCTGACTGGCTTGCTCTCCATGACTTACTCAGTCTCTTTTCTTATAAAACTCAGGACCACCAATCCAGAGATGGCACCACCCAAAATAAGCTGGTACCTCCTACATCAATCACTAATTAAGAAAATGTCCTATAGGCTTGCCTACAGCCTGGTCTTATGGGAGCATTTTCTTAATTAAATTTCCAACCTCCCAGAGGACTTCAGCTTGTGTCAAGTTGACATAAAACTAGCCAGCACAGTGGCCTTAAAAGGCCTGAGAAGAAAGGATTTTAGGTGATCCCCAGCTGTGGGGGAGCAATTTCATGCCAATGTGAACAATTTCCAGTAAGTAAAATATGAAAATAATTTCTTATTTTCTTAAGAGTTTTTTCAGATGATCTAATCTAGGGAAATAGAATTGAGAAGAAAGGAAGAAAGGAAGGAAGGAAGGAAGGAAAGAAGGAAGGAAGGAAGGAAGGAAGGAAGGAAGGAAGGAAGGAAGGAAGGAAGGAAGGAAAGCATCAGTCCCAGGAAGCTGGGAAAGAAATCACCCCTTGAAAGATCACAACAATATGGGCATGAGTTGCAGTTCTGGATTTGACCCCAGTACCACAAAAATCCCTTAACGCCTGGAGGCAGACAAATCAGAAGCTGAGGGTCATTGTTAGCTATACTAGATGTTTGAAGCTATCCTTGGCTACACAAGACCTTGTCTCAACAACATAAAATAAAATTCACAGTACAATTAGAAATCAAGAGCTTAATGTGAAATTCATAAAGTATGAAACACTATGAGGCAAGCATTGTGGTGCATTTATTAATTGTTGATATTAGCAACTGGTATTGGTGTTCTGTTTAGAAAATCATTCCTGTCCCAATGAGTTCAAGTCTGTTTCCCACTGTCTCTTCTATCAGACTCTCAGACTCAGTGTATCTGATTTTATGTTGAGGTCTTGATTCATTTGGAATTGAGTTTTATACATGGTGGGAAATATGGATCTATTTTCTTTCTTCTATATGCAACCATCCTGTTTGACCAGCACCACTTGCTGAAGATGCTATCTTTTCTCCAGTGTGCATTCTTGGCTTCTTTGTCAAAAATCAGGTGTTCGTAAGATGTGTGGACATATGCCTGTGCCTTCAATTCATTTCCACTGGTCAAAATGTCTGTTTTTATACAAACATGATGTTATAATACAATCTGAAATCTTGGATAGTGAGACCTCCCTCCAGCAGTTCTTTTATTATTTGGGATTGGTTTTAGCTCTCCTAATTTTGTGTGTGTGTGTGTGTGTGTGTGTGTGTGTGTGTGTGTGTGTGTGTGTGTGTGTTTCCATATAAAGCTGAAAACTGTCATTTCAACTTCTGTGAGGAATTGTGTTGGAATTTTGATGGGGATTGCATCAAATCTGTAGCAATTTTGGTAGGATGGTCATTTTCACAATATTAATCTTACCAATCCATGAGCATAGGATATCTTTCCACCTTCTGGTATTTTCTTCAATTTCTTTCTCTCCCTTTTGTTTGTTTGTTTGTTTTGTTTTTGTTTTGTTTTTGTTTTTTGAGGCAGGGTTTCTCTGTGTGGCTTTGGACCCTGTCCTCAAACTAGCCCTTGTAAACCAGACTGGTCTTGTACTCACAGAAATCAGCCTGCTTCTGCCTCCCAAGTGTTTGGATTAAAGGCATGCACCACCACTGCCTGGCTTCAATTTCTTTTTTTAATGTCTTTTGTGATATAAGTTTTTCATATGCTTGGTAAGATAATGCCACTTTTTAAGGATATTGTGAAAATAGTTTCCCTGATTTCTTTATCAGTCTGTTTTTCAATTGTACATAGGAAAGCTACTAAATTTTGTGTACCAAATTTGTATCCTGCTATTTTGCTGAAAGTGACTATTAGCTATAGAAGTTTCCTGGTGGAATTCTAGGGTCTCTTATGTATAAAATCATATTACCTGCAAATAAAGAAAATTTCTTTTCTGATCCCATCTATTTGGTGTTCTGTATGCTTCTTATGCCATGATGCCTCCTTCTTTATTTTTCTACCTTGACGTGGGTGTCTTCTTCCTCTATTCTTAACATTCATAGATCTAGTCTTTCATACCATACCAGATTTCCTGGATGTTCCCTGGTTTTGTTTTGTTTGGGTTTGTTTTTTGTTGTTTTTTTTTTTTTTTTCATTTCTTCTACCTTGTCTTCAGAACCTATAATTATAATCTGTTATTGAGGCTTACTTCTAGGTTTTTGTTTGACATCCTAAGTTTTTCATTTCCAGTTTTGTTTGTTTGGATTTTCTTTTTTATAATTAAAATTAATCCAAGTTCCCTCTCCCTCCCATCCTCCCATTCCCCCCCACCAACTCCCCATCCCACTTCCCATCTACTCCTCAAAGAGAGTGAGAACTCCCATGGGGGATCATCAAAGTCTGTCACATCATTTGATACAGAACCTAGGCCCTCTACCTGTGTATCTAGACCGAGAGAGAGTATCCCTCCATAGGGCATGGGCTCCCAAAGCTCATTCATGCGCTAGGGATAAATACTGGTTCCATTGCCAGAGGCCCCAGAGACTGCCCAAGCCCCACAACTGACACCCATGTTCAGGTTTGGTCCTATGCTGGTTCCCCAGCTGTGGGCTCCTACTTACTCAGGTCAGCTGTTTCTGTGGGTTTCCCCAGCATTGACTCCTTTGTTCATCACTCCTTCCTCTCTACAACTGGATTCCAGGACTTTGGCTCAATGTTTAACTGTGAATCTCTGCTTCTGCTCCCATCAGCTACTGGATGAAGGCTCTATAATGGCATTTAAGGTAGTCATCATTCTCATTACAGGGGAAGGGCATTTAAAGTAGCCTATCCACTGTTGCTTAGATTGTTAGTTGGGATCATCCTTGTGGATCCCTGGAGATTTCCCTTGGGCCAGATTTCTTGTTAAACCCATAATGGCTCCTTCTTTTTATTTTTTACTTTTTTTTACAACTATAATAGGATTTGGATCAAACCAGTAGGATTTATTTAAAAAACAAAATAAAACAATGATATAAAAACAGCAAGAAGGTCTGAATCCAAAGTTTTTCCTCTAATAGTACCAAATACCACAAGTTACAGATTATTATACAAATGTGTACAAATCTTTAATACAAATACAACAGGGCTAGGCTTCAGAGGAAAACAAACACAAAAAACTTGTTCTCACCAGGATTTCACTGATGTCTATAGCAATGACAAGGGAGGACTGGCTGCTTCCTGCACTGTGTGTGTCTTCTTGGCCTCTCCTTCATACCCTGTTTCTCAAAGGAAGCTTCTGCAGGTTCAAATGAGGTTCTGACCTGTTAGCTGAAATGTAATGGCTCCCTTTATTAAAGAATCCCCTTTCTTGCTCTCCTTCTCTGTTCTTCCCCCAACTCTCAGTTTGGATTTTCTTTAGTGATTCTATTTCTGCATTCATATCTTAAACAGTTCATATTATTTCATTCAACTATTTGTATTTTCATGGTCTTCATTAAAGGATTTACTTGCATGCTCTTTAAAGGTCCTTGAATGTAATGATAATTGCTCTTGAAGTCCTTGTCCTGTGCTTCATCTAAATTGCATTTCTCAGAACCCAATGCACTAAGGTTACTGGCTTCTGTATGGGGCATGTTATCATGGATGTTCATGTTCGTGTTTTGGTGATGAGACCTAGACATTTGGAGTTGTGCTGTTTGGAGTTGTCATTGTTGGGTGGGTATTCTGTTCTTTAGTTGCTGTTGCCCAGTCAGGATCCTAAGCAAATAGGTGGCTATGGGAATTCCTTGTGAAGAGTGTTTCTGCACATTGGCAGGTAACACAGATGAATGGAGATGAGATAGCAAGAAAGGCTGAGAAGGGCTGCTAGAAAGGCCCATGGGGATACCGTTCTGCACCAAGAGGTGGCATACCCTAGGAATGGAGGTAGGGTGAAAGAAGTCCCTGTAGGCAGGTGGCTGCAAGACTAAAAGTCTGGGGATATCAGAATGGAGGACAGGAAGTTAGTGAAAAACACCTACCTACATCACAGTCCAGTGTAGCCACTGGGGATCCCTGAAAGAAGTTGTTTCTGTGGATTGGTAGCTGGCACAAATAAATGGAGACCAGCTAGAAGGGAAGGCTAAGAAGGTCAGTGGAAATGAGCTAAGGAGACCATGAGTCTGCAACAAGTGACAGAGTCCCCAAGGATTAGAGGTAGGGTGTTACAAGCACTTTCCCACAAGCCTGGTCACATAGCTGTGTCAGTCCCAAATAACACAGAGAGATGCTGTATAAATTATGAAACTGTTGGTCATTGGCTATGGTTTCTTACTGGCTAGCTCTGACTTAACTATTAACACATTTTTCTATTAATCTAAGTATCTCCACATGGTCTTGGCTTACCAGGAATGCTGGACCTGCATCTCCTTTGCCTGCTACATCTCTGTAGAGAAGAGAGAGATTTCCTGTTTGTCCCTGCTTATATTCTGATTCTGCACAGATACATCACTTCCTGCCTGTCTGTACAGACCTACAGACTTCTATGGTTAGCTAGTGGCAGTATCTGCCATGCTATGTTACTTCCTGCATAGCCAGTCAGTTTTATTAATCAACCAATAAGACAAATATATATTCAGAACATTCCCCATCAATAGAATGCAATAAGGGGCTCCTACAGGCAAGCTATAGCAGGATCAAGAGTAAGTCTGGAGAGACAGTACTGAAAGGACTAAGGGGACCCGGTTTCCACACCAAGAGGACAAGACATTACACTGTATCTACTATATCATTGGTAGGGTATGATTTTACTACAAAGGAACTAGTCAGGCATTCACAAACTTAGGTAACGTATTCCCTACAGAAACTAAATCACTAACTTCTTTCCTAGATACTTAGATACTTGTCAGGTCAGTGAACAGCTTGATGAGTGGCTTAAACATTCCCAAATCCACCATTTCAAATTTGTCATGGGTCTCAGAATAGTTTTAAATTTATTCTGTCATTAAACTTCCTTCAGTGAAAAATAAGAACAATAATCAGGCATACCTCATTTAAAAATGTCACAGTTGGATGAAAGAGTTGAGATATTTTAGATGCCTAGTGAAGAACCTGACTCATAAAAAAAAATAGAAGTTCTATCGAAGGTTTCCTAGTTTGCTTCCTGATGCTGTGATGGGGGAAAGGCTCTATTTCAGCTTACACTTCCTGGTAAGCTCAAGAAAACAACACATGAACTTACAGCAGCAGCTTTTACAGCCCTGACAAGGACTGTCCCTGCCCGAAGTGAGCTAGGACCCCACACATAGTCATCAATCAAGAAAATTCTCTGCACACATGCCCACCAGCCAATATGATGGAGGCAATCCCTCTGTTGAGGTTGCTAATTTGACAACCAAGACTAGCCATCCTTGAAGGGTTGGTTCATGATAACTGAGTCTTTTGAGTCTTGTTGCAGTCAATAGTTGCTACAAGTCAAGTGCACATGGTTTTACTCACCACAGTGAAAAGCATTCTTGTTAAAATGTGCATTTTTATTTGGTTGAGATTGTGCGGCATAGTGAAATTCTCAAGGGACAGATCCCATCGTTAAAAATCACAGACATCTTTGTCCATAAAAGAAAAAGGAAAATCATCACAGCACAGCTGAAACATTCAATACATAAAGTGTAGCAACCCAATTTTTTTAAAAAAGAAACTACTCATAGCATTTAGAAACATCAAATAGCTATACCTTCAGCAGCACGGATAGGGCTTGAAGGCATAGCATATAATGAAAGGAAAACAAAATTAACAAAAGACAATTTTAACTCTACCATTTGCTAAATTAATAGTCTTATTAATGTAAATTACCAAAGCACCAAGACAATTGTTTTATAAGTTTTGCTGTATGTAAGGAATATTCTAAAAATGTAATGGTGAGAGCCCATGGAACCGTATAGGTGTGGAGAAGAGAAACATAGAAGGGAGATGCCACACAATAAGAAAAGGATCCATGAAGGACAATGGTGATAGTGGGCTACTGGAGAGAATTGGCTCAGCTCTCTGAAACTGAACATTATGAACAATCCCATGAGTTGGGCATGAGCTGTGGCAGGCATATTAGTTACTCTTCTTGCTGATACCTGATAACTCAAGGGAGGAAGATTTTACTTTGGCCCATAGGTTGAGGGTACAGTACATCATGGCAGTAAAAACATGGTAGTGGGAGAAACTCTACCTGTAGTGGCGCAAGTATGAAGATGCCCGTCACATTGTGTCCTCAGTCACCAAGTAGAGAGTGATCAATGCTGGTGCTCAGATCCCTTTTTCCTTCTATTCATCCCAACATCTTAGCCCTTGGAATGGTACTATCCACATAATGGGTGGGTCTTCTCTCCCCAGCTAAATCTCTCTGGAAACACCTTCACAGATGTGCCCGGAGGTGTGTCTTCCAGATGATTTCCAACCCAGTCAAACTGACACTTGAAGACTAACCACAACAGCAAGTCCTTGCAACAGAAGGAACCAATGCAAACATCACAAATCAGAGTCACTACATAAAACAACGTGCAAGTAAGGATTGGATTAACTCTACCGACAATGTTTCCTTAGATGAGAGGAAGTGGTTTCAAACACAGAGCCAAGTCTGAAGAAAATGTAAGAGTTAGGCATTGAAGAGTGTGTGGGGCTGGCAGGATTAAACAACCAGGTAAATGATCATTGTGATAATAAAATAACTATCACTGACACTGAGCACTCTTTACTTATTATGTAATTTAAGCACTATCAGTGAGAGGCTGTCATTTTGTTTTATGTAGTAGAAACCTGAGGCTCAGGGAGATGGGGCTCAGGTCATGTTCTGCAGCTCTCACAACCTGTGACTATAAGATGGGAGACTCATCCTTATAAACTCTGCCTCCAGAGAACAGCTCCTTACTATACAGGTATATGTGCAGCATCCAGAGCCAAAGAGCAGAGCATAAATTGAAGGCTAAGCCTGAGAGACAGCAGAAGGAAAACATGTTCAGCGGGAGAGATGGTGTCAATGGGGAAGGGCCCTGAATACCAGGCTAGAGACTGATGGCCTGAACTTCTAGACCAAGGTCTCAAATTTTCATTGACAGGCATTTTTCCATGTTTCAAATCACAATATACCCTCCACTATGTTAAATGTTTATTTTCCACATGTTTAAGTTCATTAGTATATTCTGAATTTCATGAAGCACATACAAAGAAGCCAATATTTTACAAAGATAAAACATAAATTAAATTCAAAGTTCCATTATTTTCTTCTTGCCCTTCAGTGAACTGCCTTACAAACACTGATTGCTGCTATCCCTTTGAGACTCATGGTTTCTCTGTCTTCCAATGCTGAGTGCTCTGTTGTGTTCATAAATTCAATGCCAGCTAAAGCTAAGAGCCTGCACCTAGGAAATCAGTTTCTCGGGCCTTCCTTCTCCTGGGACCTTCCTGAGCTTCAACCCTGCCCACATTCAGCAAAGGCTCTTTGCCTGGTTCCTACATCCCAGATATGGTTTCCACAAATCAAGCCACATCTGTTAAGTTACCATGGAAACAGAAGACCAACACAGGTTGTTTTGTGAGTAAACTTGTAAACAGTAACTAAACAGCCTTGCCACTCTAGAGGCTAATTTTCAAAGGGTACAGCCTACCCTTCAAGACGTGGGAATTGGGACCCATTTGTCCCTCTCATCACATTAGCAATGCCTAGATTAGGTTTGATAATCCTCCCACCACCACATAGCAGGTGTGTTTAGTGAGCCCTAACAGTTGAGAATCTGAAACAATCCCAGTGTTTGGAATCTGTCTGAAATACGCCCACCGGGAAGCTGAGTATCTACTAAATATTTGCCAGCACTTGGCACTCAGCTTCTAAACACTCCACCCACCTCTGGGTTGCCGCCTACCAGTGGCCACAGCTGTAAGCAAAGTCTTCATCTCTTAATCCATTGGTGCTTTGTGAGGAACAGTGATTGAGAAGAAGTTGAGATAGTCTGTGTTGAAGTACAGGCTGACTTGGGTTTCATTCTGACTTTGCAACAAAGTAGCTGTATTCATTTGCAAGGGGTATTTTAACAAAACATATTGTCACAAACTGGGTGACTAGGAAGTGAAATCTGCAGTTCTAGAGGCTTGCAGTCTAAAATCACAATATTGATGTGGCCATCTCCCCCAAAAGCCTCTGCAGGAGGATCCTCCCTTCACCCTTCCAGGTTCTGACACATAAAGGTTCCTCAGAATGTGAGGGAACAACTCCAACTTCTGCCTCTGTCTCCAGGTGACTGCCTTCTGTGTGTCTATGTCCATATCTCCCTTTTTATGAGATCAGCCATATTGGACCTACCAAACTCCAGCATGATATTTTTTTCTTTAAGGCTAGGCTGGGCTCAGATTCACTTTGTAACTAAAGAATACCTTGGAGTTATGAACCTCTACCTCCCAAGTGCTGGGATTAGAGGCATGTGCCAGCATGCCCAATTTTTGTGAAGCTAAGAACAGAGGCAAGACTTAGCACATGCTAGGACAGCATTTTCAGTCACTGTTTCAAAATAAGTTAATATTCTCCTGTATCGAAAACAGAGCAAGATTAAACATACCTTGTGGAATAGATAGACACAAACACACACACACACACACCCCACGGGGGTGGGGGGGCACAGGGCAGACTATGTGGTGTGGAAAACAATTAGCAATAGTTCAATTTAAAGTTACAGTGCCTATGCTCTTTAGACAGGAAGATGGCCTCTGGATATTTATCCTGAACATTTGAGCTATAGAAAGGCAACTCACTGCAGCATTGTTTACCAAATCAATGAGCTGAAAACAGTCACAACTTCTGGCACATTTGTATAATGAAATACAAGGTGGTCATTAAAAACACTGAGATAGTTCTTTCTATGATGATATAAACTGGTCACTGCAACACATTTTCAAAAGAAAACTATCTAGACAATCTAAAATGGTAGATGCATGTCTATTTGTTCATCAAAGCCCATATAATATGCAACATCAAGAGTGAAACCTAGCAGCTCAGCCTTTGTCCTCTTCTGCCAGCCATTGCCTAGAGGTGAGTCTGGGCCCAATCGGGGCGGCCTCTCCCATACAACCTCCCCCTGGCCCCTGATCCTGTTGCTCCTGTGTCCTGTCCCAATAGAGAGCAACCTTGGAGCTCTGATACACCCCCACCTATCCCCACCGCGAGCCTGCCCCCCCTACCCTGTGCTCTACCCTGCCCACTGTCCTGCTGCTCTGGTTGAGCACTGGGACAGAGGGTGGAGCCAACAGTCCACCCTACTTCAGAGACTTCTCGGAGCAACACTGAACAAAGGAGACCTGCCTATCCACGCTGGACCACCCGTAATTTCCACCTGCTTAGACTCTGACCCCACCTCCAGTCCTCTGCTGGAGTCCAGAGCCCCTCCCAGAGATCCACCTATTTCTGCAGGTCCACTCTGAGTTCCCGCCAGCAAGATCCTTGATACCCAAAGCAGGGCCTCTGCTAAAGAAAGAGGCCTCAGCTGGAGAGTCCCAGTTTCCAGTGAGATCCGACTATCCTGCAAAACCTTCCTAAGTTTCAGCTCAGCTTTGTCATCATACGCCAACCATTGGATGGAGCCATTGGCTAGTGGCATCTTCTACTGGATCCTCAGCCCTGACCCCATCCCTGGGTGCCTGTCTGTGGAGAGATTTCCTATAGAGCTTTGACCACCCAGAGCTACAGATATTGAATCTCTGACCCACATAAGCCCATCGGGGAAGTACCATAGAGAGAGGGGGAGACCCCACTAACACCTACTGGAAGAAGCTATGGGAAGACAGCAATACAAGAAAACACCTAAGAACAGAAAGACAAGAATGACACCACCAGAATCTAGGGAATCTACACCAACTAGAACAGAACACAACAACAAAGCAGAGGAAGCAGAAGGGTACCACTTAAAAATAACCATCATAAAAATGATAGAGGCCCTCAAAGAAGATATGAGAAAATCCCTTAAACAAATGGAAGAAAAAAACAACAAAAAAGTGGAAGAAATGAACAATTCCATAAGGAAAGTACAGAAAGCCAAGAAAAAACAATTAAGCAGGTGAAGGAAACAGTTCAAGACTAGAAAACTGAAATAGAGAAAATAAAGGCAACACAAACCAAAGGAATGCTGGAAATAGAAAAGCTGGGCAAAAAATGGGCAACTACAGACACAAACATAACCAACAGAATTCAAGAGATGGAAGAGAGAATCTCAGGTGCAGAAGATAAACTAGAAGAAATAGATTCATCGACCAAAGAAAATCATAAATCCAACAAATCCTTAACACAAAACATCCAGGAAATGTGGAACACAATGAAAAGGCCAAACCTAAGAAAAATAGGCATAAAGGAAGGTGAGGAAGCCCAGCTCAAAGGTGCCGAAAACATATTCAACAAAATCATCGAGGACAACATTCCAAATCTGAAGAAGGACATGCCCATGAAAGTACAAGAAGCATACTGAACCCCAAATAGGCTGGACCAAAGAAAAAAGACCCATCGACATATAATAATCAAAACATCTAGCATACAGAATAAAGAAAGAATATTAAGAACAGCGAAGGAAAAAGGACAGGTAACATATAAAGGCAGACCTATCAAAATTACACCTGACTTCTCCAGGGAAACTTTCAAGGCCAGAAGGTCCTGGATAGATGTTCTACAAGTATTAAGAGAACATGGATGCCAGCCTAGGCTACTATATCCAGCAAAACTCTCAATCACTATAGATGGAGAGAACAAGATATTTAATGACAAAACCAGATTTTACCAATACGTATCTACAAATCCAGCCCTACAGAAAGTATTGGATGGAAAACTCCAACCCAAGGAAGGTAACTAAACACTCAAAAATGTAGGCAACAGATAATCCAACTACACCAGAAACCAAGAGTAAAGCAGAACTAATACATTCACAATACCACTGCCAACAACAAACCTAAATCAAACAAGCATCAACAATCAATGGTCCTTACTCACCCTCAACATTAATGGTCTTAACTCACCTATAAAAAGACACAGGCTAACAGAATGGATATGAAGACAGAATCCATCCTTCTGCTGGATACAAGAAACACATTTAAGCTTCAAAGATAGACATTACCTCAGGATAAAGGGTTGGGAAAAGATTTTCGAATCAAATGGAAATAAGAAGCAAGCAGGCATAGCTATCCTAATATCTAACAAGTTAGACTTCAAACCAAAATTAATCAAAAGAGATGAAGACAGTCATTTCATATTCATAGTAGGAGAGATCCATCAACACAAAGTCTCAGTTCTGAACATCTATGCCCCTAATACAAAGGCACCCACATTCATAAAAGAAACACTACTAAAACTCAAAGCTCATATAAAACCTCACACACTTATAGTGGGAGACTTCAATACACCACTCTCAACACTAGACAGGACCACAAATCAGAAACTCAACAAAGAAACAAAAGAACTAACAGAAGTTATGTCTCAAATGGGGTTAACAGACATCTATAAAACATTCCATCCAAAGACAAAAGAATATACCTTCTTCTCTGCTTCACATGGAACCTTCTCTAAATTCAACCACATACCAGGTGACATAACAAACCTCAACAGATACAAGAGAATAGGAATAGTCCCCTGTATCTTATCAGACCACAATGCTTTAAAATTGGAATTCAACAACAAACACAAATAGCAGAAAACCTGCAAACTCATGGAAACTGAACAATGTGCAATGGCACCACACCTGGGTCAAAGAAGAAATAAAGAAAGAAGTTAAGGACTTTCTAATATTCAACGAGAATGAGGACACAACATACCCGAACTTATGGGACACCTTGAAAGCAGTGCTACAAGGGAAGTTCATTGCACAAAATGCCCATATGAAGAAAACAGAGGATAGTCACATAAGAGAATTAACAACACAACTGAAAGCCTTAGAACAGAGAGAAGCGAATTCACCCCATAGGAGTAGACACCAGGAAATAATGAACTTGAGGGCTGAAATCAACAAAATAGAAACCAGGAAAACAATACAAAAAATCAATGCAACGAAGAGTTGGTTTTTTGAGAAATTCAAAAGATAGACAAACCTCTATCCAAACTAATGAAAAAGCAGTAACAGAACATGCAAATTAACAAAATCAGAAACGAAAAGGGGAACATAACAATGGACACAGAGGAAATCCAGACATTTTCAGGTCATACTTTGCAAACCTGTACTCCACAAAAATTGAAAATTCAAAGGAAATGGACAAATTTCTGGATAAATATCACTTACCAAAATTAAATCAAGAACAGACAAACAACTTAAATAGACCTATAATCCACAATAAAATAGAAGCAGTCAACAAAAGCCTTCCAACCAAAAAAAGGCCAGGGCCAGATGGATTCAGTGCAGAATTCTACCAGACATTCAAGGAAGAACTGATATCACTACTCCTCAAACTTTTCCACAAAATAGAAACAGAAGGTTCATTGCCAAACTCTTTTTATGAGGCCACAATAGCTTTGGTACCCAAGCCTCACATAGACACAACTAAGAAAGAAAACTACAGACCAATATCCCCGATGAACATCGATGTAAAAATACTCAATAAAATACTGGCAAACCGAATTCAAGAATACATCAGAGAAATAATCCACCATGACCAAGTAGGCTTCATCCCTGGAATGCAGGGATGGTTTAGCATACAAAAATCTATCAATGTGATCCACCATATAAACAAACTGAAAAAGAAAAACCATATGAGTATCTCCCTAGATGCTGAAAAAGCCTTGGACAAAATTCAACACCCTTTCATGATAAAGGTCTTGGAGAGTCAGGGATAACAGGAACATAATAAGAGCACTATACAGCAAACCAACTGCCAACATCAAACTGAATGGAGAGGAACTTAAGCCAATTCCTCTAAAATCAGAAACAAGACAAGGCTGCCCTCTCTCTCCATATCTCATCAATATCGTACTGGAAATTCTAGCTAATTCTTTAAGACAACACTCTCCATATCTGTTCAATATCGTACTGGAAATTCTAGCTAATGCTGTAAGACAACAAAAGTAGATCAAGGGGATCCAAGTTGGAAAGAAGAAGTCAAACTGTCTCTATTTGCAGATGATATGATAGTTTAAATAAGCAACCCAATAAACTCTACCAGGGAACTCCTACAGCTGATAAACACCTTCAGCAAACTAGCAGGATACAAGATAAACTCAAAAAATCAGTAGCCCTACTTTTTTCAGACGACAAAGAGAAAGAAATCAGAGAAACATCACCCTTTACAATAGCCACAAGCAACATAAAGTATCTTGGTGTAACCCTTACCAAACAAGTAAAAGACCTATATAATAAAAACTTTGTGGCTCTAAAGAAAGAAATTAAAGAAGATACCAGAAAATGGAAAGATCTCCTATGCTCTTGGATAGGTAGGATAAACATAGTAAAAATGGCAATCTTGCCAAAAGCAATCTACAGATTCAATGCAATCCCCATTAAAATCCCACCACAATTCTTCACCAACCTTGTAAGGATAATAATCAACTTTATATGGAAAAACAAAAGACCCAGGATAGCCAAAACAACCCTATACAATAAAAGAACATCAGGAGGCATCACCATTCCTGACTTTAAGCTCTACTACAGAGCTATAGTTCTGAAAACAGCCTGGTATTGGCATAAAATAGACAGGTAGACCAATGGAATCGAATTGAAAATCCTGATATTAACCCACCCAACTATGACCCCTGATTTTCCACAAAACAGCTAAAATTATACAATGGGGCGAGGACAGCATCTTCAACAAATGGTGCTGGCACAATTGGATGAGGATGTGTAGAAGACTGCAGATAGACCCATGTCTGTCGCCATGCACAAAACTCAAGTCCAAATGGATCAAAGACCTCAACATCAATCCAGCCACATTGAACCTCTTAGAATAGAAAGTAGGAGGTACCCTTGAACAAATTGGTATAGGAGACTGCTTCCTGAACATAACTCCAGGGGCACAGACACTGAGAGCAACAATTAATAAATGGGACCTCTTCAAACTTAGAAGCTTCTGTAAGGCAAAGGACACAGTGGACAAGACCAAACGGCAGCCCACGGACTGGGAAAAGATTTTCACCAATCCTATATCCGACAAAGGGCTGATCTCCAAAATATACAAAGAACTCAAGAAACTAGTCAACAAAACACCAAATAACCGTATTAAAAAGTGGGGAACAGAACTGAAGAAAGAATTCTCAATAGAGGAAATAAAAAAGGCTGAAAGACACTTAAGAAAGTGCTCCACATCCTTAGCTATCAGGGAAATGCAAATCAAAACAACTTTGAGATACCATCTTACCCCTGCCAGAATGGCTAAAATTAGAAACACCAATGATGACTTCTGTTGGTGAGGATGTGGAGAATTGGAAACACTCCTCCACTGCTGGTGGGAGTGCAAACTCATACAGCCATTTTGGAGATCAGTATGGCAGTTCCTCAGGAAAATGGGAATTAGTTTACCACAGGACCTGGCAATCCCCCTCTTATGCATATACCCAAATGATCCACATCCATGCAACAAAGATATCTGTTCAACTATGTTCACAGCACCACTATTTGTAATAGTAAGAACCTGGAAATGACCCCTCAATTGAAGAATGGTTAATGAAGATGTGACACATCTACACAATAGAATAGTACTCTGCAGAAAAAAATAATGGTATCTTGAAATTCGCAGGCAAGTGGATGGCACTTGAAGAAACCATCCTGAATGAGGTAACCCAGTCACAAAAAGAGGAACATAGTATGTACTCACTCATATATGGATTTTAGACCTAGATCAAATGATCACCAGCCTATAATTCACACCACCAGAGTAACTAGGATACAAGGTGTATTCTAAGAGATTCATATAAAGTCCCTCACAGAATAGTGAAGGGACAAGAACCCCAGAGCACAGGGGAGGTAGGGGGGGGCAGCGAATGGAGAGAGAAGTAGGAGAAAACGAGGGGGAAGAAAGGAAAACATATGCGACCAGGAAGATTGAGTCAGGGTAGGAATAGAAGACAGGAGAGAGGGAGAAAGAGGGAGAGAGAGGGAGAGAGAGGGAGAGAGAGGGAGACAGAAAGAGAGAGAGAGACAGAGAGAGAGACAGAGAGAGAGAGACCATAAAATAGGGAGCCAATATTGGTTTGAAGATAAAATTGAACACAAAGAAAGGTCTAGAGAACTACAAGACTGCTGCCAACTAACAATTTGAGCTTCTGTGGAAAGGCTACCATAAATGCCCTTCCCAGAGAGTGAGATCAACAACTAACTTCTCCATGGAGCCCTCAACTAATGCCTGTTGGAGACAGGAGCAAACACGCATACATAAACATTGAGTTGAACCAGAACCCAGATGCAGATGGAGAGGTCAAGGCCATGTGGCAGAAACACATAGAGACAGCTTACCTGAACAAGGAGGAGCTAAGGGGCCAACAGACTGATAGCTGGGAAGCCAGCATGGGACTGACTCAGGCCCCCCTGAATATGGGTCTCAGCCAGAAGGACTGAGCAGTCTAAGGGACCTCAGACAGTGGAACCAGGATGTATCCCTGGTGCACAAAAGGACTTTGTGAACACATCCCCCATGGAGGGATAACTGCCTTAATCTAGAGAGAGGAGAGAAGCCCTAGTCCCTACTTCACATGACCTGTCAGATGTACATGACCCCAACTGGATGGCATTCCCCTACACATGGAATTCGGGTCAGGGGATGGGAGGGGAGGGTGTTTAGAGTGCATGTGAGAGGGCAGAGAGGGTAAAGGGGAGCAAGGGAAGAAGGGAGGGAGGGAGGGAGGCACCGAGGAAGAACTGGGATCGACATATAAAATAATAAATTAAATTAAAAAAAAATGTTTTGACTCCAAAGTTTAAGTTCAAGGACAAGTTACTGGGGAAAAGGATTTCTAATTTTGTTTCCACAGAAATTGAAAAGATGTGGATTCCTTCCAGATTAATGTGGTTTGATCAAGCCAGACTGCCTGAAACAGAGTACCAGGTGATCCTACATTCAAAACAGCTGGACAAAGCAGCCTTACAGACTACAGCCAGGATTTCTGCATCTTCTTTGAATCCCCCATGACAGCGCTCCTTACCAGCAGGAGGTAGTTTGGAAAGAATGCCCAAATTCCCAAATATTGTCTATAAATGTTTGTTTTCATTTAAATGGACTTGGTTATATAAAATAAATAAATAAAAAATAAATAAATAAATAAATAAAGAGTGAAACCTAGTATATTCTATAGATTCAGGTGACTGAGGCATCAATGTGGGTTCATCAATTTTAACAAACATTCCACTTTAGCAGAAAGGTGGACATTAGGGAGTTACTCATGTATGAAGACAGGAGGTACAAGGGAAAATCCTTAAGCCCATGTTTAATTTTTCTGGGAAACTGAAACTACTCTGAACAAATCTAATGTTTTAAAAACCAGGTTCAGAAAAAAATGTTCTGTGTACCTATCATCATAGGAAGATATAGATATATAGCACATAGATATATGAGCCCACATGCATGCATGTAATATTTCTAAATATGCATATTTAAAATAACAATAGTGAGCCAAGTGTTGGTGCAGCACACCTTTAATCCTAGCACTCGGGAGGCAGAGGCAGGCAGATCTCTGTGAGTTCGAAGCCAGCCTGGTTTATAGAAAAAGTTCCAGGACAGGCTCCAAAGCAATACAGAGACACCCTGTCTCAAAATAATAATAATAATAATAATAATAATAATAACAACAACAACAACAATAGTGTAGTGCTTGCTTTAAAACCAAAGAAATCAGACAAGTGGAGTAGAAAAGATAAAGAGAGACACACTTTTCACTGTGTAATTTCTGTGCCTACTGAATTATGTGTTACATGCACAAATTATCTGTTCAATAACTAGTAAACATTTTAAAGGGATAGTAACAGGTTTCTGAGGTTTGTGGTTAATTGGGTTCCATCTAGACTAATGAGGAGCACCAAGGGGAATTCTTGTCCTGTGAGGTCAGGAAGCTGGCTCAGAAGCTAATGGTGACTAGCCCAACAGGTACTTTCCTTTCAAGGTCAGGTGCTAACTGTAGCTGAGAACACAAGGAGCTGGGTCTTCCCTTCCAGAAAAGAACACTGATAGTGTAGAGAGAATTAAAAAAAAACTATATAATCTAATCAATAAATGAGCAAATGAATTCTATGAACAACTTTCAAAAGGAAAAATACAAATTGCCATTAATTGAATAAATGTTAAACATTTGAAATGTAAATCAAAACAATATTGAAATTCCATCTCATTCCATCAGACTGTTGTCAAAATAATGAACAAAAAATGCTTGCATAGATGCTGGGGAAAGGAATCCTTATGCACTTCAGCCGGGATGTAAATGGTGCAGACAGTGGAAGTCAGCACAGAGCTCCTTTAAAAACAGAATTACTACTCCTGGGCACATACCTAAAGAACCTAAGTCGGCACAGCACAGAGGTACCTGAACATCCATGTTTATTGCTGCACTATTCACAATAGCCAAACCATGGAATCAGTCCAAATGTCCATCAACAGGTGAACTGATAAAGAAAATATGGAATTTATGCATAGTGGAGTTTTATACAAAAAAAAATATGATTTGAGGAAATATGGGTGGTGCTGAGATCATCATGTTAAGCAAAATAAGCCAAACTTAGAAAGGCTCAGGTTTTGGAGGCTCCAAACACACCTGAGCACCCAGTAGAGAAGGCAAGAAAGAGGAGGGGCACCCTCCCTCCAGTAAAGCAAGGAAAGGACGGTGAAAGGAGCCAGGCCCACCCAGGCTCCATTGCCCAAGCAACTGATGTTCTCTTTCTCCCCTCACCCAAGCCTACCCAGGGAACACCCTGCACTCCAGGGAATTGGCTGATTTGATAAGCTAATCAAGACTCACTATCAGATATTATTTCAAAGGGGCACAAAGAATGCTTCCTCCAGAACCAAATTGACCTTGCAGTATTAATAGCTGTTAATTGCTTAATCTGCTCATTCTTCCCAAAGGCAATTGCATTTTAACCAGAACTTCAGACACTCAAAGGAATGCATGTCTACAGGAAACTATGTCAGGACTTCTGCAGCAGACAATAGAGGAGAACTATCAGGGACTAAAAAACATCCCTTATGCCTTTCAGATCCCATGACAAAGGGAATTATGGGATTGCTTTCCTCCTTTCTCCCACCTACTGTTTTTATTCAAGGCCATCCCTGAAATAAAAGTAAGGATCACTTTAAAGGAATAAAAGAAAATCCACTTGCGATGGAACCCACCAATGTCTGCTCTCTTCAACACACTAAAGAAAAGGCCAACATCTTCTGAATAACTCAACAAAGCACAATTGACTTGGAGTCTGTCAATCAGACTGATCCCACTGATAAAATTTACCTGCCGCATTATGTCATGTCTGTAAAGAAAGAGACCAAGAGAAGCAGCACTCAACATCAGACATTACAGGTAGCAGGCCTAGGAGTGTTCTCTTTCTTCTAATTGGAAACTTCAAGCACTTCCCCAGCCTACAAACAGAATTACTAACCTCCTTGCAGGGATGGAGGCCATGCCTTTGTGTTGCCTCTGACAATGAAGAAATCAGCCTATCTGGCCAAAGAAAAAAAACTAGTAAGTGCAATTTACCATGATCGCCCACCATTTAGTAAGCTTACCATTTCCCTTAGGGGATAGCTTCTGTTAATATGCAATGTATGGAAACTTTTCTCAGCTCTCAATTGCCTTTCTGCAATTATTATATTGATTCGATGTGGCTATGATCCATGTTTAAGGTGGTTTATGGTTTTATTTTAATTTGCAATTAAATCAAATGATGCCTCTTCACTAAAATGGCTGACACTTGTTTATATTCTGCAATGAGCAATGAAGGAAACTTTTATTTACCATCATTAACATGCAGGATGAAGAGTTTGAAATTCTAAACAACTTATTTTCTTACCTGGTTCTTAAGCTTAGTTAAAAAAAAAAATTAAGCTAAAGAGGTAAGATTGCTAAGAGGGGCAGAGACAAATGCAGTTTTCTTTAATCAGGTAACCCCCACGATAGGCTGGCCATGCACCAGAGCAGACCCATTTCCCAAGAATAACTAGGCATTACAATCTGAACTTGATGAAAAATTTTTTTTAAAAAGTAATCTCAAAGTTAAGTGGGAAGGAATGGGACAGTGAAGAGGGCAATAACGAGAGGGGTGAATATGTTCAAACACATGAAAAAGAAATTAAGTTGCTTTTCAAAAAAAGAAACTACATATTCATGCATTTTAAAACTGTTCCAAGTACTAACAGGGACATTACAGTGGTAATGGAGTAAAGTCATTGTGTTAGTCAGTGTTAGGTACAGAACTCCTTCGAGGAACTAATGAGAAGGGGTTTACTTGAGCTTATGGCTTCAAAGCTATCGACATGGTCACCTGGCCCCCTGTTGAGAGCCTGTGGTGTGACAAGGCTAAGATGCTAACCTCATAAGACAAAGACCAAAACAAGGAGAGCTAAGAAAAAGACAGAAACCTCACGTGTATGTCCCAGAGACCCACACCCTTCAGTGAAATCCCTATCTCCTACTTTCCCATCACTGCCCAAAAGACCATTAAATTATGAACCAATTAATTGATTAATCCGCTGATGACAACACAACTGTAGTGATTCAGTTGCTCCCTAGAAGTCCTATCTCTGAACATTGTTGTGCTTGGGACCAAGTCTTCAACATATGAGCATTCTGGATTCAAAACTATAATCATCTCCAAGCAAGCAACCTTAGAAGGTCAATAATGGGACAAGTGGCTTTTTTTATAATCTTCCTATTGGAATGACCTCTACACATCAAACACCCTGTATTGTTTTTCTCTCAATCTATGGTGTAGCTATATTGCATTTTTCAGAGCTATGGTCTGTATGATTCCACACGGGTGTCAGAATCCTTTTTTCCAAGAACAAGAAAGTAGTGGTAGACAACAGTTTGATGCATTCTAGCATCAAAATAGCAACAGCAGCCAGTGAGCACTCTGAACTTTGACACAAATGTTCCACTTTACCTGAGGTCTTGAATATCTTCAAGAGCTACCTGACTTCTTTAAACACCACAGACCCACCAAATTCTCTTACAACCGTCAACAAACACCACCTGCAGAAAATGATGCCTATTTTAATCATCCTAATATTTAACATCTCAGTAGAAGAAGACTATCCTGTGTCAGACATGGAAGGTAGAGGGTCTAAAGATAAGATGGCCTCAGAAGATAAACAAATAGAGTGCTACGGGGCATTTATCCAAAGGCAATGTGTCCTGTGAAATTTTAGTCTTTTTACTCATTCACCTTTTTGAGGAGTCCTCCACCCAATTCGCAGATAAATCACACATGGAGGCTTATTCTTAGTTATGAATGCCTGGCCTTAGATTGGCTTGTTGCTAGCCAATTAACAAGTCTACCTTTTCCCTCTGGGCTTTTATCTTTATTGCTTCCATATATCTATCTTACTTTCCTTCTATTTCAGGGCTGGATGGATACCTGGGTACCTGGTCCATGATGTCCTCCTCTCCTTGTTCTCCCATTCCTCCTCCTTTTCCTCATTCCTCCTTCTATTTAAACTCTCTGGAACTCCCTGGGTTGGCCCCTGATCCTGCTGCTCCTGTCTCCAGTCCCCATCGAGAGCACCCTTGGAGCTTTGATACACCCCCACCCATCCCCACCGTCAGCCTACCCCCGCCTACACTGTGCCCTACCCTGCCCACAGTCTTGCTGTTCTGGTTGAGCACTGGGACAGAGGGTGGAGCCAACAGTCCACCCTACTTCAGAGACTTCTCAGAGCAACTCTGAACAAAGGAGACATGCCTATCCACGCTGGACCACCCGTAATTTCCACCTGCTTGATCACTGACCCCACCTCCAGTCCTCTGCTGGAGTCCTAAGCCCCTCCCAGAGATCCGCCTATCTCTGCAGGACCACTGTGAGTACCTGCTGGCATCTTCTGCTGGATCCTCATCCTTGACCCCAGTCCTGGGTCCCTGTCTGCAGAGAAACCTCCTAGAGAGCTTGGACCACACAGAGCTACAGATATTGAATCTCAGACCCACATAAGCCCATCTGAGAAGTACCATAGAGAGAGGGGGAGACCCCACTAACACCTACTGGAAGAAGCTATGGGAAGAAGGCAATACAAGAGAACACCTAACAACAGAAAGACAAGCATGACACCACCGGAATCTAGGGAATCTACACCAACTAGAACGGAACACAACAACAAAGCAGAGGAAGCAGAAGGGTACCACTTAAAAATTACCATCATAAAAATGATAGAGGCCCTCAAAGAAGATATGAGACAATCCCTTAAACAAATGGAAGAAAAAACCAACAAAAAGTGGAAGAAATGAACAAATTCCTTAAGGAAAATACAGAAAGCCAAGAAAAAACAATTAAGCAGGTGAAGGAAACAGTTCAAGACTTGAAAACTGAAATAGAGAAAATAAAGGCAACACAAACCAAAGGAATGCTGGAATTAGAAAAGCTGGGCAAAAAATGGGCAACACAAACATAACCAACAGAATTCAAGAGATGGAAGAGAGAATCTCAGGTGCAGAAGATAAACTAGAAGAAATAGATTCATCGACCAAAGAAAATCATAAATCCAACAAATCCTTAACACAAAACATCCAGGAAATGTGGAACACAATGAAAAGGCCAAACCTAAGAAAAATAGGCATAGAGGAAGGTGAGGAAGCCCAGCTCAAAGGTGCCAAAAACATATTCAACAAAATCATCGAGGACAACATTCCAAATCTGAAGAAGGACATGCCCATGAAAGTACAAGAAGCATACCGAACCCCAAATAGGCTGGACCGCAGAAAAAAGACCCATCGACATATAATAATCAAAACATCTAGCATACAGAATAAAGAAAGAATATTAAGAACAGCGAAGGAAAAAGGACAGGTAACATATAAAGGCAGACCTATCAAAATTACACCTGACTTCTCCAGGGAAACTTTCAAGGCCAGAAGGTCCTGGATAGATGTTCTACAAGTATTAAGAGAACATGGATGCCAGCCTAGGCTACTATATCCAGCAAAACTCTCAATCACTATAGATGGAGAGAACAAGATATTTAATGACAAAACCAGATTTTACCAATACGTATCTACAAATCCAGCCCTACAGAAAGTATTGGATGGAAAACTCCAACCCAAGGAAGGTAACTAAACACTCAAAAATGTAGGCAACAGATAATCCAACTACACCAGAAACCAAGAGTAAAGCAGAACTAATACATTCACAATACCACTGCCAACAACAAACCTAAATCAAACAAGCATCAACAGTCAATGGCCCTTACTCACCCTCAACATTAATGGTCTTAACTCACCTATAAAAAGACACAGGCTAACAGAATGGATATGAAGACAGAATCCATCCTTCTGCTGGATACAAGAAACACATTTAAGCTTCAAAGATAGACATTACCTCAGGATAAAGGGTTGGGAAAAGATTTTCGAATCAAATGGAAATAAGAAGCAAGCAGGCATAGCTATCCTAATATCTAACAAGTTAGACTTCAAACCAAAATTAATCAAAAGAGATGAAGACAGTCATTTCATATTCATAGTAGGAGAGATCCATCAACACAAAGTCTCAGTTCTGAACATCTATGCCCCTAATACAAAGGCACCCACATTCATAAAAGAAACACTACTAAAACTCAAAGCTCATATAAAACCTCACACACTTATAGTGGGAGACTTCAATACACCACTCTCAATACTAGACAGGACCACAAATCAGAAACTCAACAAAGAAACAAAAGAATTAACAGAAGTTATGTCTCAACTGGGGTTAACAGATATCTATAGAACATTCCATCCATCCATCCATCCATCTATAGAACATTAAATCCAGAGAAGAATATACCTTCTTCTCTGCTCCACATGGAACCTTCTTTAAAATCAACCACATACTAGGTGGCATAACAAACCTCAACAAATACAATAGAATAGGAATAGTCCCCTGTATCTTATCAGACCACCATGCTTTAAAATTGGAATTCAACAACACAAATAGCAGAAAACCTGCAAACTCATGGAAACTGAACAATGTGCAATGGCACCACACCTGGGTCAAAGAAGAAATAAAGAAAGAAATTAAGGACTTTCTAATATTCAACGAGAATGAGGACACAACATACCCGAACTTATGGGACACCTTGAAAGCAGTGCTACAAGGGAAGTTCTTTGCACTAAGTGCCCATATGAAGAAAACAGAGGATAGTCACATCAGAGAATTAACAGCGCACCTGAAAGCCTTAGAACAGAGAGAAGCGAATTCACCCCATAGGAGTAGATGCCAGGAAATAATGAACTTGAGGGCTGAAATCAACAAAATAGAAACCAGGAAAACAATACAAAAAATCAATGTAACAAAGAGTTGTTTTTTTGAGAAAATCAACAAGATAGACAAACCTTTATCCAAACGAAAAAGCACAGAGAGAACATGCAAATTAACAAAATCAGAAACAAAAAGAGGAACATAACAAAAGACACAGGATTTCCAGACAATTTTCAGGTCATACTTTGAAGATCTGTACTCCAGAAAAATTGAAAATTCAAAGGAAATGGGCAAGTTTCTGGATAAATATCACTTACCAAAATTAAATCAAGAACAGACAAACAACTTAAATAGACCTATAATCCACAATAAAATAGAAGCAGTCAACAAAAGCCTTCCAACCAAAAAAAGGCCAGGGCCAGATGGATTCAGTGCAGAATTCTACCAGACATTCAAAGAAGAACTAATACCACTACTCCTCAAACTGTTCCACAAGATAGAAACAGAAGGTTCATTGCCAAACTCTTATGAGGCCACAAAAACTTTGGTACCCAAGACTCACAAAGACACAACTGAGAAAGAAAACTACAGACCAATATCCCCGATGAACATCGATGCAAAAATACTCAATAAAATACTGGCAAACCGAATTCAAGAATACATCAGAGAAATCATCCACCATGATCAAGTAGGCTTCATCCCTGGAATGCAGGGATGGTTTAGCATACAAAAATCTATCAATGTGATCCACCATATAAACAAACAGAAAAAGAAAAAATATATGATTATCTCCCTAGATGCGGAAAAAGCCTTCCACAAAATTCATCACCCTTTCATGATAAAGGTCTTGGAGAGGTCAGGGATAACAGCAACATACCTAAACATAATAAGAGCAATATACAGCAAACTGACTGCAACATCAGACTGAATGGAGAGAAACTTAAGCCAATTCCTCTAAAATCAGAAACAAGACAAGGCTGCCCTCTATCTCCATATCTCTTCAATATCGTACTAGAAGTTCTAGCTAATGCTATAAGACAACAAAAGGAGATCAAGGGGATCCAAATTGGAAAGAAAAAGTCAAACTGTCTCTATTTGCAGATGATATGACAGTTTAAATAAGCTACCCAATAAACTCTACCAGGGAACTCCTACAGCTGATAAACACCTTCAGCAAACTAGCAGGATACAAGATAAACTCAAAAAATCAGTAGCCCTATTTTTTTCAGACGACAAAGAGGCAGAGAAAGAAATCAGAGAAACATCACCCTTTACAATAGCCACAAGCAACATAAAGTATCTTGGTGTAACGCTTACCAAACAAGTGAAAGATCTATATAATAAGAACTTTGTGACTCTAAAGAAAGAAATTAAAGAAGATACCAGAAAATGGAAAGACCTCCCATGCTCTTGGATAGGTAGCATAAACATAGTAAAAATGGCAATCTTACCAAAAGCAATCTACAGATTCAATGCAATCCCCATTAAAATCCCACCACAATTCTTCACCGACCTTGAAAGGATAATAATCAACTTTATATGGAAAAACAAAAGACCCAGGATAGCCAAAACAACCCTATACAATAAAAGAACATCAGGAGGCATCACCATTCCTGACTTTAAGCTCTACTACAGAGCTATAGTTCTGAAAACAGCCTGGTATTGGCATAAAAATAGACAGGTAGACCAATGGAATCGAATTGAAAATCCTGATATTAATCCACGCACCTATGAACACCTGATTTTCGACAAAACAGCTAAAATTATACAATGGGGCAAAGACAGCATCTTCAACAAATGCTGCTGGCACAATTGGATGAGGGTGTGTAGAAGACTGCAGATAGACCCATGTCTGTCGCCATGCACAAAACTCAAGTCCAAATGGATCAAAGACCTCAACATCAATCCAGCCACATTGAACCTCTTAGAAGAGAAAGTAGGAGGTACCCTTGAACAAATTGGTATAGGAGACCGCTTCTTGAACATAACTCCAGGGGCACAGACACTGAAAGAAACAATTAATAAATGGGACCTCTTCAAACTTAGAAGCTTCTGTAAGGCAAAGGACACAGTTGACAAGACCAAACGGCAGCCCACTGACTGGGAAAAGATTTTCACTAATCCTATATCCGACAAAGGGCTGATCTCCAAAATATACAAAGAACTCAAGAAACTAGTCAACAAAACACCAAATAACCCTATTAAAAAATGGGGTACAGAACTGAAGAAAGAATTCTCAATGGAGGAAATCAAAAAGGCTGAAAGACACTTAAGAAAATGCTCCACATCCTTAGATATCAGGGAAATGCAAATCAAAACAACTTTGAGATACCATCTTACCCCTGCCAGAATGGCTAAAATTAGAAACACCAGTGATGACTTATGTTGGAGAGGATGTGGAGAAAGTGGAACACTCCTCCACTGCTGGTGGGAGTGCAAACTCATACAGCCACTTTGGAGATCAGTATGGCGGTTCCTCAGGAAAATGGGAATTAGTTTACCACAGGACCCGGCAATTCCCCTCTTAGGCATATACCCAAAGGATTCACATCAATGCAACAAAGACATCTGTTCAACTATGTTCATAGCAGCACTATTTGTAATAGCAAGAACCTGGAAGCAACCTAGATGCCCTTCAATTGAAGAATGGTTAATGAAGATGTGGCACATCTACACAATGGAATACTACTCTGCAGAAAAAAATAATGGTATCTTGAAATTCGCAGGCAAGTGGATGGCACTTGAAGAAACCATCCTGAATGAGGTAACCCAGTCACAAAAAGAGGAACACAGTATGTACTCACTCATATATGGATTTTAGACCTAGATCAAATGATCACCAGCCTATAATTCACATCACCAGAGGAACTAGGATACAAGTTGTATTCTAAGAGATTCATATAAAGTCCCTCACAGAACTGGGAAGGGACAAGTCCCCCAGACCTCAGGTATAGTGGGGGGAGGACAGCTAATGGAGAGAGAAGTAGGAGAAAATGAGAGGGAGGAGAGGAAGGCATGTGCGACCAGGAGGATTGAGCCTGGTTAGGAATGGAAAATAGGAAAGAGAGAGAGAGACAGAGACAGAGAGAGAGAACATAAAAGAGGGAGCCAATATTGGTTTGAAGATAAAGTTGAACACAAAGAAAGGTCGAGGGAACTACAAGACTGCTCCCAACTAACAATCTCAGCTTCCGTGGAAAGGCTATCATAAATGCCCTTCCCGGAGAGTGAGATCAACAACTAACTTCTCCATGGAGTCCTCAACTAATGCCTGTTGAAAACAGGAGCAAACACCCATACATAAACACTGAGTCAAACTAGAACCCAGAAGCAGATGGAGAGGACAAGACCATGCGGTAGAAGTACATAGAGACAGCTTACCTGAACAAGGAGGAGCTAAGGGCCACTAGACTGATAGCTGGGAAGCCAACAGGGGTCTGACTCAGACCCCCCTGAATATGGGTCTCAGCCAGAAGGTCTGAGCAGTCTAAGAGACCTCAGACAGTGGAGCCAGGATGTATCCCTGGTGCACAAAAGGACTTTGCAAACATATCCCCCATGGAGGGATAACTGCCTTATTCTAGAGATAGGAGAGAAGCCCTAGTCCCTACTTCACAGGACCTGTCAGATCTACATGACCCCAACTGGATGGCATTCCCCTACATATTGTATTGTGGTGGGGGGTTGGGAGGGGAGGGTGTTTAGAGTGCATGGGAGAGGGTAGAGAGGGCAAAAGGGAGGGAAGGAGGGAGGGAGGGCTTGGGGGGAGGGAGGGAGGGAGGGAGAGGGAACTGGGATCGACATGTAAAATAATAAAAAAAAAAGCTTTGACTCCAAAATTTAAGTTGAAGAACAAGTTACTGGGGAAAAGTATTTCTATTTTTGTTTCCACAGAAAATGAAAAGATGTGGATTCCTTCCAGACTAATGTGGTTTGATCACACCAGACCGCCTGAAACAGAGTACAAGCTGATCCTACATTCCAAACAGCTGGACAAAACACCCCCCCCCCCCCCAACACCAACCTCACCAATCTCTCCCCCCACCCCCCCCACACCCCCCCCCCACCAACAAGAAAAAATTAAAAAAAAACACCCCCAAAACCCCAAAAAATTTTTATAAAAATTTTTTTTTTATTTATTTAGTTTTTTTTATTAAATTTTTAAAAAAATTTTCTTTATAAAAAAAAAAATAAAATAAAAAATAAAAGAACATCAGGAGGCATCACCATTCCTGACTTTAAGCTCTACTATAGAGCTATAGTTCTGAAAACAGCCTGGTATTGGCATAAAATAGACAGGTAGACCAATGGAATCGAATTGAAAATCCTGATATTAACCCACCCATCTATGACCCCTGATTTTCCACAAAACAGCTAAAGTTATACAATGGGGTGAGGACAGCATCTTCAACAAATGGTGCTGGCACAATTGGATGAGGGTGTGTAGAAGACTGCAGATAGACTCATGTCTGTCGCCATGCACAAAACTCAAGTCCAAATGGATCAAAGACCTCAACATCAATCCAGCCACATTGAACCTCTTAGAATAGAAAGTAGGAGGTACCCTTGAACAAATTGGTATAGGAGACTGCTTCCTGAACATAACTCCAGGGACACAGACACTGAAAGAAACAATTAATAAATGGGACCTCTTCAAACTTAGAAGCTTCTGTAAGGCAAAGGACACAGTTGACAAGACCAAACGGCAGCCCACAGACTGGGAAAAGATTTTCACCAATCCTATATCCGACAAAGGGCTGATCTCCAAAATATACAAAGAACTCAAGAAACTAGTCAACAAAACACCAAATAACCGTATTAAAAAGTGGGGTACAGAACTGAAGAAAGAATTCTCAATAGAGGAAATAAAAAAGGCTGAAAGACACTTAAAAAATGCTCCACATCCTTAGCTATCAGGGAAATGCAAATCAAAACAACTTTGAGATACCATCTTACCCCTGCCAGAATGGCTAAAATTAGAAACACCAATGATGACTTATGTTGGAGAGGATGTGAAGAATTGGGAACACTCCTCCACTGCTGGTGGGAGTGCAAACTCATACAGCCATTTTGCAGATCAGTATGGCAGTTCCTCAGGAAAATGGGAATTAGTTTACCATAGGACCCGGCAATTCCCCTCTTAGGCATATACTCAAAGGATTCACAACCATGCAACAAAGACATCTGTTCAACTATGTTCATAGCAGCACTATTTGTAATAGCAAGAACCTGGAAGCAACCTAGATGCCCCTCAATTGAAGATTGGTTAATGAAGATGTGGCACATCTACACAATGGAATACTACTCTACAGAAAAAAATAATGGTATCTTGAAGTTCGCAGGCAAGTGGATGGCACTTGAAGAAACCAGCTTGAATGAGGTAACCCAGTCACAAAAAGAGGAACACAGTATGTACTCACTCATATATGGATTTTAGACGTAAATCAAAGGATCACCAGCCTATAATTCACATCACCATAGGAACTAGGATACAAGTTGTATTCTAAGAGATTCATATAAAGTCCCTCACAGAACAGGGAAGGGACAACTCCCCCAGAGCTCAGGGGAAGTCGGAGGGCAGCGAATGGAGAGAGAAGTAGGAGAAAACGAGGGGGAGGAAAGGAAAACATGTGTGACCCAGAAGATTGAGCCTGGTTAGGAATAGAAGACAGGAAAGAGAGAGAGAGACAGAGAGAGAGAGAACATAAAAGAGGGAGCCAGTTTTGGTTTGAAGATAAAATTGAACACAAAGAAAGGTCTAGAGAACTACAAGACTGCTGCCAACTAACAATTTGAGCTTCCGTGGAAAGGCTATCATAAATGCCCTTCCCAGAGAGTGAGATCAACAACTAACTTCTCCATGGAGCCCTCAACTAATACCTGTTGGAGACAAGAGCAAACACCCATACATAAACATTGAGTTGAACCAGAACCCAGATGCAGATGGAGAGGTCAAGACCATGTGGCAGAAACACATAGAGACAGCTTACCTGAACAAGGAGGAGCTAAGGGGCCAACAGACTGATAGCTGGGAAGCCAGCATGGGACTGACTCAGGCCCCCTGAATATGGGTCTCAGCCAGAAGGACTGAGCAGTCTAAGGGACCTCAGACAGTGGAGCCAGGATGTATCCCTGGTGCACAATAGGACCTTGCGAACACATCCCCCATGGAGGGATAACTGCCTTAATCTAGAGAGAGGAGAGAAGCCCTAGTCCCTACTTCACATGACCTGTCAGATGTACATGACCCCAACTGGATGGCATTCCCCTCCAAATGGAATTTGGGTGGGGCATGGGAGGGGAGGGTGTTTAGAGTGCATGTGAGAGGGCAGAGAGGGTAAAAGGGAGGGAAGGAGGGAGGGAGGGAGAGAAGGAGGGAGGGAGGGAGGGAAATAGGAAGGGAGGGAAAAGGAACTGGGATCAACATGTAAAATAATAAATTAAATTTAAAAAAAAATGCTTTGACTCCAAAATTTATGTTCAAGGACAAGTTACTGGGGAAAAGGATTTCTATTTTTGTCTCCACAGAAAATGAAAAGATATGGATTCCTTCCAGACTAATGTGGTTTGATCAAGCCAGACCACCTGAAACAGAGTAGGAGGTGATCCTACATTCAAAACAGCTGGACAAAGCAGGCTTACAGACTACAACCAGGATTTCTGAATCTTCTTCGAATCCCCCATGACAGCGCCCCTTACCAGCAGGAAGTAGTTTGGAAAGAACAACGCCCAAAATTCCAAATATTGTCTATAAATGTTTGTTTTCATTTAAATGGACTTTGTTATATAAAACAAATTAAAAAAATAAATAAAATTTCCTGGAAAAATAAATAAATAAATAAATAAATAAACTCTCTGCCTGCCAGCCCTGCCTATCTTTGATCCTGACTTGCTATTGGCCGTTCAGCTTTTTATTAAAACCACCAGGTGTTTTAGACAGGCACTTTAACACAGCTTCACATAATTAAACAAATGCAGCATAAACAAAAGCCACATGCCTTAAAATAACATTCTACTTCAACAATGATATACTAAGAGGCAAAGGAAGATGAAGACTGAACATCTTGAAAGATGCTTTCAAACTCTGGGCAATACCCAAAGGACTATCAGGTGGTGCTGAGGTGACTATAGGGGTGCTTTGATGGAGAAATGGATGTTGGAGCCAGCATAGAGCATTCAAAGCAATGGACCATCAGTATCACTGAAAGGCAGATGTGTCCTATCTCTGCATACTCCAGCAACCGAGGTTGTGACTAAAACATCAAGATCCCTCAGCTATCTCCTTACAGTAATATGCTCAAGAGAGCTTTTAATGTTTCCTACACTCATAACTCAAATATTACTTATGTAACAAAATATGGACACTAAAAAGTCACATCAACCATATAGGTATGGTATGAGTCACCCTTTGTTCTTTCTCTGATGTTGATGAAATTCAGCCAAGAACAGCTCAGTGGGCTTCTTTGTGCTGCCCTGGGCTGTCCTTAATACTTCCTTTGTAGCCTGATGGCTTTATCATCCCTGCTCCATTTTCATGTCCTTTGCCAGCCCATGATCCTTACTGATCCATGACAATCTATGTTAGACCAGCCACTAGCCCACATCAGAGCCAAACCAGCATTGGCTGAGAGGTCTATCCGACACCTGTTTCTTCACAGCTCCAAGTTCATGTGACAGTTTTTGTAGCAGTGAGATTTGCTTATCCCTAGCAGGTGCTAAAGCAACCAGAAGTGAAATTTCAGGAAAGACCCTCCAGAAGAAGTTGTGGAGATGTGTACTGTTTTCAGTTGTGGGAGGAGCAGGGGAGGGGAGGAAAACTTGAATATTGCTGTCTATTACAAGCTCTTCCTCCATGGCCCCAAAATCTCTAAGTCAGTGTTTGATAGGTCTTGGTCTCTCAGCCTCCCATTCCCTAAAAGACTTCAGAAGGGACATAGTACTGTGGGGAAAATATGGAACAGGACACATAGAGAAAGAATGCCACTTCAGTGGATCCATCCCTCCTCTAAAGATAAAATGTACCTGTAAAGTATGGGGAGATAGAGGAGGGAGGGCTTTTGCCATGGAGATCAGAGGTAACACCCATGATGAGCATATATATATATATATATATATATATATATATATATATATATATCATGTTAGATTTAAGACATGTCTGACCTACGGCCCTCAGGCCACCTGTGTCTCACCATAGCTATGACAGTAGCCCAACACACATGTAAATAATTGTCATGTCACAATGTTAAAAGGTTGGACACCCCTGTAACCCTTCTACCTGCTGCCATATGAGGATACATCAAGAAGGCCCTTACCAAATGCTGGCATCTTAATCTTGGCCTTCCTGGCCTGCAGAATATAAGAAATAAGGTTTATGTTTTAAAAACTAGCCAGACTCAGGTATTCTGTTCAGCAACACAAATACAACTCTTACAACCTCCAAAAGTATTGCTCAACAGGCAAGTTGACTCACTCACCCCTGCAGTGCATCTTTCTGTCCACTGGAACTGCACCTTCTATTTGCTAGCCAGGTGTCCCTTAGCTGGGTCAGGGGACTTCCTCGGCCTCAGCTGCATACAGAAGCAGAGGTAACAAGGTCAACTGCCAATTTGTTCTAACTGTTAAATTGGAATACACATGAGACCTGGTAAAAGGCCTCGCTAAGGAAGTAGAAATACCAATACCAATGAAGGAGGGCTTTTTGTTCCTCCATGACCCCAAAATCTCTAAGTCGGTGGTTGATGGGTCTTGGTTGATAGGTATTTTTCTTTCAAGAAATACTCTTTGCTAAGACTGTGATCTAAAGTGTCTTCCTATCTAGCTGTCATTGCAAAAACAGTGGAGGGAAAATTAAGGCACTGACCACAGATAAAAATTGACCTTGAAACTATAATACTACACCCATACACACACATATATGTATGTATACATACATACATACATACATACATACATACATACATACATACATACATATATATATATCTTAAAATGTCCCTTTTCTGACTGCCTAGTCTAGAGCCTGGATATGGTGTCCTCTATACAGCCCAAATGGGATAAGGGCAGGCAGGTGTGTAGAATGCCAGAATGCCATGTGTAACTGAGCCTAGAGCACTGCTACAGGAATGAGGAGAGGTATGGGAGAAAAAAATGACTTAAAACCCATAAAAATCAACCTGACTTTACATGTAGCACTTAAATTCAATGAAGACTCAGGAGACCTCCTGGAGAATGGCTTGCGTTATTTTTATTTAGTGAAGGTCTTTAAATCCTTTATTGTTAATCCTCCTGTTGGCTGGCTAGCTTCCTCTTGAATCATAAAGCTAGGTGCAATCTTGAGTGGGTTATTTTTGGGCCTTATTCTCAGTCTCCAAGCACCTGTTTGTCTAAACCTGAGTGCCTAAGGTGCCTAAGGTATATAAACAGAATGGCTGATTGCTTTGCCTTCCCAAGATATGAGCTGTGGCAAGGGTTTGGGAAAATAGGGTCATAGAAAAAAATGAGGACTCCAGTAACTCAGAGTAGGGTAGTAGGGGGACAGTATAATTAATTAAAAGTAAGCTCACTGGAGGGTAAAGGGAGGCAATGTGTCTGCTGACACAATCTGTCATCTCTGTCACATTTGTTGAATGGACTATAATGCAGCCACATAACAAATATACAGAAAGTTTCTTAAGAACACAGGGAATGCTAGCTTTACATTACCCTGCACTTTCCATAGAGAAATAATAACTATGCTTAACTGGGCACAAACTTTCAGCTCCATGTATGTGAGTGTGTGTGTGTGTGTGTGTGTGTGTGTGTGTGTGTGTGTGTGTGTGTGTGTGTTCTCCTAGACTGAAAGCAAGCAGGGAAAACTAAGACACCCAGACACTAAGACATTTTTCTACTTTCGTGCAGTCAGATCATCAGCAGAATGAGGCTTTAAATCCTAGCCCATCTAACTCTAAAGTGTATACTCTCATCCTTTCCACCTCGTTAAGTAACCCGCTATGGCCAATGCACAAGATTAGCCAGGAATGGACAGGTATGAGTCTATCTGAACCCTGTTTTTAAACTGTTTTCTTTTTAACCAGAAAAAGTACAAATTTCTGTCAAAATGAAGATCAGTAAGCCTTTTAATATGGTACCAAGCCAATACAGGAAGTCTAGGATGAATTGATTGCTAGGCCCTGGTTCCTGCTTGGTTCCATAGCATCTCTGTTACATGGCCTGTAGAGTGATGCTCTGCCCCATGGGAGATGAGTCTGAATTTTACCAAGTACCTCTTTAAGGATATTTCTCAGCTCCACCAACACCAAAATGAAGCAGGATGATGCTAGATGATGCTGGAAAGGTGTGGAGCTTCTGCCACCCCACCAATGATGCTGTCATAAAGTGCCATAACTGGGTGGCTCAGAAAACTGAAATCTGTTCCCTTGCCATTCTGGAGGCTAAAAGTCTGAAATCAAGCTATTGGCCTGTCAGAGGCTCTGGGTTATCGCTGCAGCACCCCAGTCCTCACCTCTAGCTTCACATGACTTTTCTCTTTCTTATTTTTGTCTGTTCTTCTAGATAAGGATGCTTGCCAATGGATTGTGAGTACCAACCTCCACACCCTAGGATGAGCTTATCTCAAAGTCTACTTTACTTATATCCACATAGACTTTTATAAAAGTGATGTCACATTTGGAAGTCCCAGATTATTAGCAAGTGGGCATGTTTCTCAAGGACCTCCACTTGGGCTCTTGATGAGAGGTAATGGAGAATTTAATGCTAAATTCACATCTCATGAAGTCAGCAATTCCTCTGCTTGACAACAGATACTGAGGCAACCATGTCATCATAAAAAAAGCTGCTAGCAGATGGAAGAGAGCAGAACTGTTCACTCTTGCTCCATCTCCTCCTTTGCTGTCTCTTGCACAGTGGGCAGATTGGTCATAAGACTGGGAATTGTTCCTTTAAGTTCCTGGGGTCTAAAATTCTTTTTAAAACTCTCTTTAATTATATGGCAACCATCAGGAGCTTTGTCAGGGAAGGATGATGGGAACAGGAGTAATCACCCGAAAACAGATTTCTAGGTAATTTATACTTAGTCAATCCAAACCTAATTCCTGAGTGACCTACACTGTGCCTAAGGAGCCTGAAATAATCATGTATTTACCCTTTACCCTGAAATTATATGGTACTTACTGTGCAATTACCCAGCCACTAAGTGACAATTACCACGTAATTAAATGGTCAGTGGTTACGGTATTATTAAATAACATTGACATGATATTCATTCCACAGAACCTTGTACTATTGCCAGAGAATTAAACTCCCCACCAAGAAATTGCAGTCATTCTTGAGATCTGTTCTTTGCTTGGATGACTTTCAAGATGGAACAGACTCTTAGCATTAAGAACTCCAACATTAAGGATCCAAAAAATGGCCAACACTGGGCTCATGGAAGAACATGGTTTCCCAGATATGGGTCACTCAACAAACAAGAAATGCACCTCCACAGCCCTGCTGTAGTCTCTGGCTAGGACATTTGGGGAAATTCCTCAGTCCTTCTCTGAGAACATGGTGCAGGGAAGGGCAAGGTGCCACATTCTTCTCAGAGGGCTGGAATCTCTATGTAAAACAACAGTGTTGTTTCAGCTTGTTATAGCATTACAAACTCAATGTGGGCATAAGTCACTTCATATAAGGACAGGACTTTTGTCTTCCTTGTAGATCACTTTATTGCCAACCCCATCCCTGGCACATTCAGATGCACAGCAAATGTTAGTTGGATGAAATGGCTCACTGGGTGATTGGTTGGTCAATATGTACCTACCACGTACACTAAATCTATTAAAGGACACTGAACTCAACATGGAGGCTCAGGAAGGCTGGGCCACTTGCTCAAGGTTATCATACAACTGGTCAACATTATTTGTAGGACCAAACACAGATTTTAGACTCCAAAAGATGGATATCTCTAAAATAATATAACTCCTTATCCATATACAGCTTCAAAACATCCTGGGAAGCTAAGAAAGACTTTGTAAGGTTTCCCCGGGGTAAATCTCTTTTGGCTCTAAGACTTTTTATGAATAAGAAACAGCATAGTTTATATAAACTAGATTTTGTTTAAGCCCAGAAAGATTAAGGAACTAGCTTTAGATCTCACTGTTGATAAATTGCTTAGAGCTGAACTTGAACTCAGAGCCATTTGTCTACCTGACATACTGGAAGAAATCAAACAGACTACTTGCCCCAAGCCCTTACATTTCCACCATTACAATGTTACATCACTAGTTCAACATTGCTTCCAGATGTTGCTGCTAAAATATAGTATCTCACTACCATTCTCTAACACCCTAAATCCAATCACTTTGCCTCCAAAGATTAAATATATATGTAAAAACATGAGACCAGAAAAAGTTCAACTTTGTATAAAACAAAATAGATCACATGTTAAAATTCAACTCCGATCAATTAATAGTAGAGGTCTAAAAAGAACACCATATTGTGACACCTCCTGAGCTTGTATCATGGTTCACCAGCACAATGGTTGATTAGTGTTGTCTTCTGTGGATTGGTCAGGGAGTACCATGTCACATGTACCAGGTATTTACCACCTCTGAAATGCAGTGTGGGATTGCATAAAATAGGATCAAGCTTGGAATTGATCAAAGCTCAGAAGTCAATGAACGAAGCCAGAAAACCAACTAATAAAGTAAGCAGCCACAGGCATTCTTTTCTTCAAATACAGATGTTCAAAGGAAAAAGTAGAAAATATAATCTACAAATGAAAACAGAGCCAGGAAACCTTGCTTTTTGTCACAGCTTTACGGTTATTGGGTTTAAGCTGGTTTCACCCATTGCTGCCTCTCTCTGGATCTCATGCATAAAATGAAAGCATCTGAGTAAGACATTCCCAAGCCACTTCTATATCCAATATTCAGTAAGTCTATAATTGATACTGAGCAGAAAAGAGAAACTGGAAAATGATGGGCAAGAGAGAAACAGGTGAAAGTAGATCACACATTTTTGTAATAAGATACCCAGGTGGAAATCAATATTCCCATTTCAGTCATTATGAGTTTTAATTATCAATTCAATATCCAAGTAGAAATCTTAAGTATGTAATTGAATATTTAATGCTATCACTCAGAGAACACCAACTGAATAAAAGAGAGAGAGAGAGATAAACAGGAAAAATTGAACACAAACCTCTGAGGAGACAGTGTAGAAAGTGAGAACCAAGAAAAATGGAAAAGGAATGTCCAGTGGAAATGTAGAGAGAAAATAATGTGATTGTCACAGGAACATAGAGAAGAAAGAGTTTCAAGCCAAAAATGCATCAACGCTCATCTTGAGAAATGCAGCCATGTGAGGAAGAGGAATTAGCTCTAGTGAGTTTTATCAAGATGACTTTAATTTAAAAAAGAAAAATGCAAGGGGATTCAGAAAATGCTACCAAATTAGGGTTAGAGAGGTGATCCTGAAAGAGGAAGACCTAAGTTTAAGAATGACATGACCCAAAACTCATTGTTGGCTTACTATGCTTTTGTAAGAATATATACAAAGGACTCATGAGTGCTTGATACAATGGGTGGTCAACATGATAAACTCTGTCCCTTCACTCCACCTATTCAACCAGTCAGCCATCTTCTCAGTAACATCAGGATCCCTGTTGAAAAATTCTTATCTCTTGACCTTAGAAGTTGCTGATCAACCTGTAAGATTTTCCTCCTCCTCTTTTCATCCTCTGCTGTTCTGTCAGGGAACATCTCATCAGGAAGGACATGCTAAGGCCAGAATGACACCTCATTCAAGGAGAAGACATTGACCATGTCAAATGACTTCTAAGAAAACCCAGAAGGGAGGGTATGGGAAAGGTCCATAAATAATGCAATAGGGGCTGTCATCTTTGGCCACTGCTTCTACTGAACCTATTTTACAGTCAATATCCCAATTACTACAAAGAAAGGTGGTTACTCAACTTTCGCTCTTTCAGCTGAAACATCAGAACACCCATGACAGCTGATGAGGCTCACACCAATCAATCCTTCACATTTATTTACCCATTAGTATTTTATAATGTGAATTTCTAAATATCAATGCTATGTGCTGCAGAATATTCATTAAAATTCATGGTATAAAAAATTATAAATATTCTCTGAATGTCTACTACAAGCCAGTTTTCAGGTCTGAAGTTTAGCAGTGAACAAATAGTTCAACAAACCAAACTTTAGATCTTATGAAGGTTTTCATCTTAGTAGCTTTTCTGGCTCTGAGCTTACCAGCCTTCTAAATCAGGCTAGGAAAAAATAATAATGAATGTGAAGAATGAAATCTCCATAGACCAGAACAAATGGTTAAGTTACTGTACAAACATTGAAGATACAAGGAAACTAGTGACTAACTAAGGCACAAATCTAGAACTGGGAATCTTCCTAAAAATTGAAAAACTAGAACCAAGTCATTAAAAGTGGGGGAAATGGCCAGAGATGAGAGACAAAAAGGGCTTTCCGAGAGGGAGGACTGAAAAGAGCAACAATATTATAGTGAAGATAGACAAGGATGTATAAGACATATGAAAGAGAAAATTCTAGAACAGAAAAATGAATGATTACAAGTGTCCTCCAGTGTGAAACTAAGAAGGGAGTTTGGTCTTAGGGAGATCCCAGAAGGGTCTCTAATCAAGGAAGAGAGATGATGAAAGTAGAGCACAATGAAGATCCAAAGTCACCACATCCAGAGAGATAAGAGAAGATGAAAGCAAGGGTCCTCCTGTCTTGAGTCCCAAGAGCTTTGCAGACAGGAACTAGGTGGGGCTTTTTTTTTTTAACACTTAAAGTAATTTTTCATCAGTTGCTAATTGGAATACCTCCAATGAACACCTACATCCAAATGTCTCTTGTTGAATCTTTTATGCAAAAGACATTCTCTAATGTTGTCAATATACAATGATCTGAGTCAGGAACATACCATTCATCATTGCCACCATCTAGTCTTCAGACAAAATTCTAATCTCATCAGTGGTCCTAATAATATCCTTTAGAGTAATATGCCCAGCACAGAATCCCACACTTCATTTAGCTGTCTATCTCTCTGTTCTCCATGACTTGGGACCATTTCCCTGTCTTTATAGGAACTCATCAGAACTTCTCAACAACCTTACTATGTACATGCTATTAGTAACTCACTGTTAAGGAGATAAAATAAAGCTAAGACTCATAGAATTTAAGTAATGAGCCCAAGGTATCCTGATGGAAGAGCCCTAATATTTGTGTCATTCAAAACACCTACATAAAATTGTATTTAAAAAGAGGACACTAAGTTCGAGAGTTTGTAGGGAGGTAGAGGTGGCTCTGGAAGAAGTTAGAGTAAGTATGATCAAAATACATTGTATAAAATTCTCAAAATATTAACAAAAGTATTTTAAGCCAACATCTGTTATGAAGAGATGAGCAATGAGGACTCTGTCTAGTGACCAAATTGTGAGATGGATAGGACCAAGACAGAAGCAATAAAAATTGAGAGAGGCTGAACTTCGTGACTAAATGGAGTATGTTACCTCACACAGAGCCTAGAAGATGTGTACATAGGATATTCATTGGCCTCCTCCCAGTTTTGTTACACCACTATTGGCTTTCACAGTCCTTGCCTGATCTATCTCAGATAACTGTCCATTTTTTTTCCTAGCCAATGACATACTTTGATGCCATAAGAAGAAGAAAAAAAAAACAGAAAGAAAGAAATTGAGAGAGGAAAGTGAATTTGAGGGACCACATTTGAAGAAAACCAAGAAGGTACTGTGTTTTTCAATTGGTTCACTGACATCAACAGTTAAAAGATATCTGAGGCTTTGAGCCCAGGTGACCTGTTAAGAACTGGCTGAAGAAGAATGACAGGAAGTCATGTGAGGTTCCAATGATCTAGTGAACCACTCCCCGTAGAGAACAGATCACTGGAAACACCTTTGTCCTCAGGGCAAGTGGAACCTCATATTGAAAGCTGATGTCATTCACTAATACTCTTAGGTTATTTTATTTGCTTTTTGTACATGAACCTTCTTGCAAAGGTCTTATGTAGGTAATTCATTTTCAAATTTAAATTACTGTTAGAGGGGTGATTCATTGATCTACATAAAATCATTTTGAGTTATTTACATCATATATATATATGATGTAAATAACTCAAAAAAAACTATCATGAGACCCTGGTCACCAGGGACATTGTGGATAATAGAGGCTAAAATATGGGTACATGAATCATGCAAGGAAGAAAATGGCACCAAACACAGTCAATGAATGTCTAAGGATACCCAAACCAGAGAAGCAAGCAGCACTAACAGTACCTCTATTATATGCCTGGTGTAGAATTCCACGCTCTGTCTTTTTGTCTTAAATGCATCATCTATCAAACCTCATCAAATCACAGATCTTGCCCACATTTCAGAGATGGAGAAATATTCCTCAGAAAAATTAAACAGCTTATCAAAGTTCACCTTTGAGAAGTGGTTATGACAAATCTAGGATAAAATTCCAGGGCTACACCATCCCCAAGTCCAATTTATCTGCCATGCATGCTACCTGCCTCCAAGACCACTGCACTTCCAGTGGGTGGATTGTTCTGGACATAGTTAGCCACAAGAGTTCAGTTCATCTTAGCAATGATTTTGTGTAGCAATGTATCTAGCTGGTAAGATAGTCTTAGATCAATAATACTTAAGCTTCAAAATTTACATTCTTATCAAAACCATCAACCAGTCATGGAAGCCATCCTTAGGGCCACTTTGTCCCTAAATGCAATAATCTCTGTAATTGCCACAGGCTTTTTAAGAGTACAAATGACTTCTACCCATCCTTGTTGCCCTTTTCTATTCAAGGAACAGGAGACACATCTGATCACCTCCATCATTTCTGAGCTGAGCATTCTAAGCCACAGAAGACTGCAATGAGCAGAGCACAGTGTCTGGGAAATGCTAGCACTTTCTTTCTTCCCAGAGACAGAATACTGGCTCTGCATTGGATTGTGCTCTCCTCCCTGGAGGCTGGCGCATGCTGGAGTTCACCCCTTCTTGAAAATGATGGATAGCTAAACAAGGCAACACACAAATGCTCCTTCGTGGGAATCCAGCTGAGGAGCTGTGACCTCGGATATCCTTTCTGGAGCCCTATATCAGCTTATCATCTTCTGAGATGCTACACAGCTTCACTGTTAATGCTGATATAAATGTAGTTACCTCCCCAGGAAGTCAGCCTGGGCTGAACTGTGGCAACTGACTTTCCATTAACATCCTGCTCCTTGTGTGCCCCTTGGTGTCATTGCTTGGAGATGCTCAGCCACTAGAGGCTCTGTGTTCACGGGCTCTAGGAATCACAGCCAGTTTGTCATGTTTTAGGCTTTCTTCTACCATCTTCACTGCAGGTACCATCTTTAAGAAACACCTTCCTTCTGGACTTGATCAGACATTTCCATGCCTGCCTGCTGTATTCTATTAGGGGACATCTATGTTCCCACTAGCTGGCAATAGATTAGTCTGAAGCTTTGTCGTGGAAGTCATAGGAAAAGATATTGGGTAGATGCTTCTCTGGTACTGTTTACCATGAGAAAAGCAAAACTGAAACAAGCAAAGGGGGAGTGGTGGTGGCTCACAAAGCCCTACCCTTCCCTTAAGGTCAACAGACAGAGGTTGTAGCAGGAGAAAGACGCATTTTCTTCAGTGAGATGGCCACTGGTAAGTTGCATGCTCCTCTAAATGACCCTTACCCATGTTCCTCTAACCCTCCTGAACTGATTAGGTCACCAGAAATAAAAAGACAAGGAAGAAAGTAAGAGGGAACTGCAGGGATAGAGTAAGGGACAAGTAGAATTGAATCAAATGCCAGAATGTGACATATTATTATCATAATTAATATATGCAAATACAAGCTTACTTTTAAGAAAATCATTTGATAATAAAAATTCCATTTGCTTCAGGCATTCTTGGTTTGACGACGGCGCCCAGATATGATCTTATCCACTCGCATGAATGATCACGGCTCCCTGACCCAGCAGAAGACACAGAGCAAATGCTTCCTAGGTCTGGGTAGCACCTAGTCTCTCCTCTTCTGCTCAGACATGACTGTAGGCTACCTCCATTACATGTTTCTCACAGAGCCTGAAAAACAACAGTCTGCAAGCTAGGTTAGTTCAGAAGATACATTTGCTTGACCACATATGCTGGCTTGTATATGTCTATTACATTTATGCCTAGCTTATACATAAAAATATGAAATGCTACATATTAATGGAGTACAGCCTCGCTTTTCATGATATTTTATGTTGTTGATATTTTTAAACCTGAAGACTTTTTTTTTAAAAGTCATGAATTCTTACTTTTTTTAAAGGGACAAATCAGAAGAGCTGGCGACTCTGGACCCACCTTTCTCATGGCAAGATTTTTGGCTAAAACTAAGCTGCAGCTGTGTCTCTTCTTTATCCAATCATGCACGCTCCAGTTCACCACTGGCTCCAGCTAATTTTACTCTGAGAATCATAGAACCTCAGCACCTACAACAAGGCAGGCTGCCCCAAGTTTTAATGGCACAGTGGGTGGCATGACTTAGTTTATAAATTTGCCCCAAAAGCCCATGCATTGAAGTCTTGAATCCCAACTTTTGGTGCTACTGAGTGATAACTGAACCTTTTGGAGGTGCAGCCTAATCTGGAGTATCACCAGGGTCATGCTCTTAAAGAGGATCATAGAACCCCCAAACCCATCCTGTTTCTCTGTGTTAACTCCAGCAGCCATGAAGTGAACAGCTCTGTGCCTGCACACGCACCCTGATGTAATAATGTTCCATCTTCCCACAGACTCACACCAAGAAGAATCATGCCAGTGGTCAATCTTCTCTGTGGACTTTACTGAAACTGGAATCCCATGGGAGACACATCTTCACATGTCTGTGAGAGTGCTTCCAGAGAAGTGTAACTGAGAAGGAAAGGCATGCCATGAATGTGGGCATCACCCTCCCATGGATTGTGGTTTTGAACTGAAACATAAAAAAAATGGGGGGAGGAGAAAGCAGGAGCTAGAGAGATGGTTCCATAGTTAAGCACAGGGGACCCAGGTTCAATTCCTAGCATCCACAAGTCAGCTCACAACCTTCTGTAAGTCTAATTCCAGAAGATCTGACACTCCCTTCTGGACCATGGGTACCAGACACACATATGATGTGCAGATACATATACATGCAGGTAAAAATGCCCATACATATAAAATAAAATAACTTTTTTTTCATTTGAAAAAGGAGAAGGAAAACTTAACTCCAGCATTCATCTTTCTCCTTTCTGACCATGGACACAATGTGCCCAGTCGATTGTATCCTTGTGGCTATGCCTTCCCACCATGATGGACTGTACCCTTAAACCATGAACCAAATGAAGCTTTCCACCACGAGTTGCTGTTTGTCAATGAGAAGCTTAACTTATACACAATCACAGACTGAAACCGCGAGTGCAAATTAGCCTTTCCCCCTCAAACATCTTAGCTTCCTCGGCTGAGGTAGGGTGACGAGTAACATTCATCGTCATGCTTACACTATTGACTTCCTTTTAGAACAGTGGTACTCCTATCTACCCTATGTCACTCTTACTACCTGCAGACATCTGAATTACACTACAACTCTAGCCCCTCCTTTACTGTCCAACCCATTAGGAGGAGAACGCTTGAAGGGTAGGAATGTGGCATGTGGTTTTATATTTTTTTGGTATGAGGACAATTTTGTCAGAATACAGTAAGTAAAAATTCAGATGCAGAAGGTTACACATGAAGAGTTGGTAAAACAAAATGAATGAACAGGGTAATGAAGGGTATTTGTTGCCTAGGAAACATTCTTAATATTCTCAATTAAATGATTCCAGATTTGGCTAGAACTGTGACTACACTGACCTTCTCCCACATCAGGCCAAACACAGCTACTAGAATTATTTCTTCTCTGATGTCTCCCAGCTTTGTCAGTCCACCCTTGCTATACCACCCAAAGTCAAGGATAACACTGTACTTAGGTCTGGAAAATGGCATAAAAGATTTATCTTGGATGGTCAGTGGTGGTGTATGCCTTTAATCCCAGCACTCAGGAGACAGAGCTGGTGGATCTCCATGAATTAAAGGCCAGTCTGGTCTACAGAGTGAGTTATATAATTACCAGAGCTGGCCTAGAAACCCTCTCTCAAAAAAAAAACAAAAACAACAAAAAAAAATAAAAATAAAAATTCACTTGTAGTTGAGCAATAATAATCAAAAGACTTTGAATCAGGCAAGCCTCACAATTCACACCAGGTAATGTTGTGATACCAGGACAATAGGCTACCCTGATGCAACTTCTACTAGTAGTATTGTCTTCTACAGTAGGGCAGAAGCTTAGCAATGCTTAGAACAAATGTTTAAAGTCAATTATTAAAAGATAATGACGCAGAGCAGATGAGCAAGCATGAGGTGGCTCCCCATAAGGATGAGGGAGCAGAGCCTTTCGAGGAGTATAATCAGCATGTCAGCTCTGTGACACTAAGCAAGGTGGACAGCAGCAGGCACTGCTTTGCACCATTCATCCTGTCCCTTGAAGGCACTGATGCTGTCCAGGACATGAGAGGCTCCCAAATGTTCCCAACAGAAGGGTCTCACTGGCTCCAGATGGGACTGGTTGGCTTCTTTGATAAGTCATTTAGCACTGAGGAGAGAACCCCTTGCCTGAAAGGATAGTAAGGAAGATGCAAGGCCAATGAAGATGGCCACTTATAAAGTCATCTGCTCATTTTGAGTGAGTCATGACTCCTCTTCATTCCATCCCAATGCTTAACACCAGGGGAGAGGGGCAAGGACCAGGAGAGGGAAAAGCAAACCAGCATCCACAAAGACACTAGGTGTGCAAACCCTGTGAATGCTCACCTCCCAAACCTTCCCTCCAAACCAATGAAGAAGATGAATTTTACGCTATTTCAGACAGGGAAAAATGAAGACTTAGAAGAGTTTGGCCATGGTATCAAGTGCACACAGCCAGTAAGGGAAAGGATTTGAGTCCTAGTTGCCTGAATCCCAGAGGTTCACTTCACCACCAGGTTAGCCTTGAACATGACAGTGTCTGAACTCTGAACACCCCTAGTAAACATGTGCACTGAAAGTAATGGGCGGTGTCTAAAACATCAGCCAGACGAGGCTTAAGGAGTCTCTGAGAATTTGCCAGTTCTTGAGATCCCTGCAACTCCCCTGAGTTCTCATCATAATAGAAGGAATGGGGATAATATCTGCTCAGAACTTCAGAGATACAACAAAGGATGCTTCACCTTCTGGGCCTTTCCAATGCCCTTAATCCCAGGAGATAATCAGAGTACCAGAGGAGAAAAGATTTTAATCTCAAAGGGACAGTGCCAAGTACCAAGAACACAGAAAGACCTATGAAGGCTGTCAGGGCTGGGGGCAATTTACCAAAGCCCAATCAGCAAGTCCAGCAGACTAAGGAAGGCTTCTTAACTGGGCTCACCCATTGACACACTCTCATCCTAACAGCCAAGCCCATCCTTTGAAATACCAGGCATCCACTGAGAATTCTGTGTGCCATCATTTAGCCAACATGCATCTGCAAAACAGTGCTCCCTACCCAAATCCTCCCTGTTCTTCCATCTTTCCCACCCATAAACAGCACCACCATATACCCCAGCACTGAAGCTAGCCAGAGTCCTGGGGCTCTGTCCACTCTCTGTGTTCTAGGCTCATGAAAGTGCAAATTCATATCAAGGTAGATCAAATAATGCATCAAACCTTTATGGAGCCATGATGCCATGATCCAACTTCAACAGTTATTAATTCACAACCATCCTAACATCATCTGACCCCATTTCCCAACCCCAACCTTCCTCTTTCTTGTGTTATTCTGAAATTTTATTGACTCCTGGAGTTGTCAAGACACTTTCTGGAAAACTTCCATGTCAGATTGACCTTTCATTACAACACTAAGATATTACTTGTGTTTTTCACTGTATTGACATTTGCACTAATGGCACAAAAACAATGGTAAGTAAACAGCTGCCTCAGTTTCTCTAGGGACAAAACAGCATCATTATAGCCTACCTATTGGTGCATTGAAATAAGTACCAGTCATACTAAAAATATCCTTGACAAGCAAGTAATAATTTAATAATCATTCATTTTTAGTAAATCTCAGCTCTTACATATCATTTGAATATAGTATGTGACATGATGGAAACTTCCACAAAATGCTTTCCATTGCACACCTAAGTATATCTGCCCCAAGTATTATGCAGACCTGTGAGCAATGAGCAATGAGCTATAGGCCTTTTTTGTGGAATAATTTTTGCATGAAATTTTGACCAATTGACAAACTTCAGGCTCAGGTGTTTAGCACACATTTTTCTCAAAAGTGACATTTGTTGCCAATGACATTGTCCAGCCTAAAAGAAAAACTCACTATTTGAGAAAAATTGTCTCTGCCACCATGGGTTTGACAGCCTCTTGATACTCAAAACCTCCCAAATGCAATCTGTGGTGATAATAGTGGGATTTTTATGAAACCCATGAGTTGAAATGTGATAGCATTTGGAAGACCTAAGTACTCCATGAGCCATTATTTACAATGACCAGTGACTGGTAATACAGAACCATATGTGGATAAAAGATTCTTTTAAAGCAACTAAATATAAATGATACCTATGTAGTATGTATGAAGATGACATGATGAAAACAATTAATTTGCATCCTAACCTAAAGAATCAATACAAGTGACTAAGAGAGGGAAGGTGGGAGAGGGAACTGTGATTGATATGCAAAATAAAAAAATAAATAAAAAATATTCAAGTAAAAAAATAAAGACATCGACAATAACACACAAACTGAAATGGGCTGCAACCTAATAAAGCAGGAAATGTTCATTATGTTATGAGTCTGTCAATTTCATGATGCAGTATCAGAAAAGAAAAATATTTATGGAAAGAGGCCATTAAAATACCACTGCATTCATTTGATATATTAGTTTCTTTTCTATTTGCTGTGATAAAATATCATGACCTTGACCACTTAAGGGAGAGAGGATTTATTTTGGCTTACTATTCCAGAGGCATGGAGTCCATAAGGGCAAGGAAGGCACAACACAGGCAGCCAGAGCAGGAAGATGAGAAATCACACCTCCAACCACAAACACAAAGCAGAGAAAGTGAATTAGAACTAGGGCAAAACTGTACATTCTCAAAGCCCACACCCAGTGATGTAATTCCTTCAGCCAGCCGCACCTCCTAAAGTTTCCATAACCTCCCTCAAAAGCACCACCAACCACAGATCAAGTGTTGACTAATGGAGCCTGTGGGGGACATCTTATTAAAATCTGCACATTGTGAGGGGCAATCTTTTTTCAAATACTCTGTCCAAAACCATGGACTACAATACTTTAACTTCAGAAGCAGGTAGGAGAACACAACCATACTCTATGTTTTAATTTTTTGATTAGCATATAAAATAAAGGACAATCAACTTCCTTAACCCAGAAATAAGAGTGATTTGCAAAAATGTGAAATGATAATATCTTCTCACTAGCTATTTTGAAAATATACTTCTTTCTTAAAATACATCATTCATTACAAATTAATAAACATTAAAAATTAATGATAATAAATATGCATTTAAAATTTAATTTTATAGGATAAATAGCTACCACTTCCATTAAAATGCTGGAGCTGACTGCAAAGATAGCTCAGTCAATAAAGTGTCTATTACATAAGCATAAGGACATAAGTTTAAACCCCCAGCATCCATGTAAGAACTCTGAAGGGGTACACCACTAGAGTCCTAGCATTGAAGAGGTAGAGACAGGAGGATCACTGGGGCTCGCTGGTCAACCAGTCTATCTGAATCAGCAAGCTCCAGTTTCAATGAGAGACGCTGTCTTTAAAAAAAATGCCTACACACACACATATGCACACACCACACTACTCTATGGACTCAAATGATTTTTAAGTATTAAGTGTCCCAAGAACTCCCCTCAGGGCTCAGGAAGCTATATGGAAGCAGAGGCAGTAGAAAGACTGTAAGAGCCAGAGGCTATGGGTGACAACAAGGACACAACAGGACTGATGCACATATGAAATCACAGTGTCTGCACAAGCCAGGCAGAGGCCCAGCCCTAAGGAGAAGTGTACACAAGCTCCTGTCCCTTTCCCAAAAGCTATATCCAATGGGCTCTCACTAGGTATACAAGCCTCATTTAAGAGCAAGACCCCATGCCTAGCAGTTGCTGAATAACACAAAATTAACTCAATGAGATTTTTGTAGAAATTTTTGGTCTCATATTGCTTTGTTTGAGCTTTTTTGATTATGTATTATGGTTCTGATTTTGTATTTTTAGTGTGTGTATGTGTGTGTGTGTGTGTGTGTGTGTGTGTGTGTGTGCATTTCTTGTACTTTTTCCTCTAAATTTCCATTACTTAGTGTTGCTTGCCTTTTTGTTTCCGAGAGAGAGAGAGAGAGAGAGAGAGAGAGAGAGAGAGAGAGAGAAAGGCCATAGAGTTTGGTGAGTGGGGAGGTAGGAAGGCTCTGGGAGGAGCTGGAAAAGGGGAAACTATGATCAGAATATATTGTATAACACAATTTTATTTTCATTAAATATATATATGCATATATATTTAAAAATAACAATAAGCTGCTCTTCCCTTGGGGCTACCCCCACTCTCTTACCTGCATAAGTCCTGGTGACTACCATGATGAGAACAAGAAACTCTGGAAGGTTGAAAGCCAGGGATTTATTCCCTACCATCCAACTCATAACAAGTTTGAACCTGCTCTTACTGTCAAGTTGTGGCAGGTGGACAAATCCTCCCAGGAGCCCCTGTCCCCCTTCTTGAGTTTGGCCAATCTTCCCATGAAGTGGGAGCAATATTCTCTGGTATTACACTGGGAGACAGACTCAAGTTTGTGGAAATCAGTGGACCATATCCAGATTGGTGACAGAGCATCTGGTCCTAAAGCTGGGGGTCTACACCAGTTTCCAGTTTAAAAGTCCCTCCTGCTCTGCTCATCCCTGAACTTCAGATGATCTGCTTTTGTGAGCCTGGCCATTCTATATCTATATTGATTGATACAGCTGTAGCTTTCTTGTCCCCTTTGTGCCTCTGAAGCTGACCTCACAGATGGTCCTTCTAAAGACCCCGCCTCCCTTCGAACTCCTCTCTTGGGCTCCCAGTGCAGAATGCTCCTCAGGTGGCTCTGATCTGGAGATGTCTGTGGAGCAGGGACTCCATGACTGTGTATCTCTGAGCTACCATTGCTGGCTAGAAGTTGACCTGGTGCTGGGCAGAGGACTCTGTGCTCAGAGGCTTGAAGGCACAATGGGAGAGTATGTACACAGAGCATCTGGTGTACTTTTCCCACATGTTCAGTTCTTAGCTCCTAGAAGTGATGCTGACCTTAACCCCCACCCCAAACTTGTTTTTATCTAACTAAACTTTACTGATTTTGCATAAAAAATAAAAATAAAATACCAAGATGTTTTAAAATCACTGTTCTATAGTGTCACTATTCTGTTTATATGTCTTGAAAATAAGCAGTATTTTTTTAAGCATAGTCAAAAATCTCATCCTTAAAATTAACAGCTGGCAGCAAATCTGTGGAGCAGAATTTAGAGCTGAAACAAAATCCACAATGTGCAATATGTACTCTGACTCACAAACAGATAGTCTGTGCTAGGATAAGCCACCACCCACCACAGACTCAAAAAAAAAATCTTTTTGTCTTTTTGTACTAGTTCATTCAAGCCCTTAAGGCTTCTGGGGAACCCAGACAAATTAATCTTACAGGCCAAACAACACAAACACCACTCACTACTTCCGAATCTTCAAGACAACCTTAAAAGACACCATCCTGTAACTACTTTAGACACCCCTATACTTCCCTTGGCTCCCTTGCTGCAAATAATGAACATGTTGTGGCTGTTGTTTTAGTACAGATGTGTGCAGAAATTAACAATCATAAGTTGAGGCTGTCTTCTTTTCTCTCTGAACTACTGAGATAGTCTCCCGATTGTCCACTCTGAGCTAGGACAGCTGCCCTAACTCGCTGATGGTTCTGAGGCAGGAAGTTAGAAAGGAGATAGTCTGAACATGTGAGTCTGTCCCTCAGAGTTCAAGGGTGCCTTGATCCCAGAAGCTAAAATCATCTATATATTTTGAAGTTGCATGGACTGATCAAACTCAAAGACTTTAGATTACTAGTGACATGGGACCTCTGTGTCATTTTAATTCCTCCCAGGATGTCAGCTAATTGCAAAGGGAGAGTCAGATTACTTCCATGGCATCCCAAGTTCCAAGCACAATTCCACCTAACAAGATGGAAACTGCTTTCACCTCTTGTGACCTGTCCTTGGAAGTCACATGGTGCCAAATCCCACTGTGTCTTATTGATTAAAAGCAAATAAAGCCTGCCTAGGTTCAAGGTTCAGTTAGGCTTTAATCTCTTAATAAATCCTAAGGTGTTCAAGAATAGTCTAGAAGATGCACTTGGTAGCTGCCTTTAGAAAACATTGTCTGTCCTCCTCTGTAGCCATGTCATTTCTCTCCTCATTTCATTTCCTGCCACTGTGATTAAACACTGTAACAAAAGCAACTTAGGGGGAAATGGGATTCATTTAGCTCATAGTTCCAGGGCACAGGCCACCACAGCGTGATGTTTACAGTGATAGGAACTTAAAGTCACAGAGTCAGATCACATCCATAATCAGGAACAGGGACCAATGAAGGCAAACCAGCGCTCTTCTTACCCTCTCTCTCCTTTTCATCCAGCCCAAGACCCAACCCACAAAATGATGCCATTCAAGTTCAGGATGGGTTTTCCCACTTCAATTACCCAAGTGAGAAAATCCCTCACAGGCATGTCCACAGCTGACCCAATCTAGACAGATCCTCATTGAGACTCCATTTCTGGGTAAGTCTAGATTGTATCGAGTTGAAAAAACTAACCATCATATTCTCTATAGACCACCTTGTGTTTTATGCAGGCAGTTATACTGTCAGAAATTAACCGACTCATATGACCTCCTTAACTGAAACCCCTCAGAGCCCCTCATTATACCCAAAGACCCAGGACCCAGAGTTAAGGTAAGAGATTAAGTAACAGATTGAGCAATATTAACAGAGGCAGAGTTGCTTCAAATTTCAGAATTCTCTGAGCTGCTCCCAGTATTTGTTCCCCAACGCATTAGTTTAGTTAGATGTTCAATAGACACTATTCTACATCATGACCCCATAAGAGATATCTTTAAGAAAGCTAGGCTACAGAATCTCCTCTGTAGCATAGTCAGTCCAGGCTCCAATGTGATCATTGAATGCCAGGTCTCCAGGAGAAGGCCCTTGACTCATGGGACACAAAACTATTTCCTTTCAATACAATCTCCTTCCCCACTCTGCAAAATGCTTCTCCAAACACTATGTTCTGTGTATGTCCCTGACCCATGCCCCTCTAGTGAGTTACAAGTAACAGGAAACCTATGGAAGAGTTTGCTGTCCTAGGAATGAGCTGATTGATTGAAATTGAAGTCATACTTTTCACTAACACTCTGTATTGGCTGTCAGCATTGCTCTACTCATTGCAACTGTGTCTTGCAAACATATGAGCCTCTCATTTAGATGTATGAACCATATTCGTTAGAGCAGTGAGTCATTGAGGACAAGTACTGCTGAGGATTACATTTCTTTATTGGGCCAGGAAACTCTGAGGCTGGCTCTAGGCCTGTTCCCACATAGTAGAAGAGTGTCTCCAGCTTCCCAGAAACAGTCTGGCTGGCCCTGGGTGTGTGTGGGGACTGAGGAGAGTGAGATGGGTTCGCTAAAGGGCTACAACTTGCAGTACTCAAAGGAGATGATTCGTCTCTGATGTCTCTAGCACTCAGTTCCCAGAATAGACCTCTAAAACTAACAGAAAGGAACTGGGTTAAAAGGTTGTGTTTTTAGTAACTGACCGTCTCAGATAATGCGTGCTGGAAATTCTTTGGGGTTTGATTTTTATCCAAAAGTCAAATATATATAGTTGGTCATCCTCCTCATACGCCTGCCATATAACCACTAAAGAGACCTAAGTTTAATAAAAAATCTTTATCTTAAAGGGAGGATGAGCACACCTGCATAGCCCCAGTGGCAGCTAACAGGATGAGTACCTAGCCATGCACCAGGCACTTCTTCATAGGCATCCCTATGAAGTTTCTGTTGTCTTTATTCTACAAAAGAGGAAACTGAGGCACTACACTGACATACTTATTTACTTCACACCTAATAAACAGAAGAACATAGATGTGTATACAGGTCACTAGTATATGAACTGCGACTCATCTAGAAAGCTCACCTGCTTGGTGAGCCTGGGAACACAAGCTGAGGCTTCCTCTTGCCCTTTCCTGTACATATGAATCACCTGCAGGGTCTTCTCAAACTGCAAGTCCTGGCTCATCCTGGTGTCTGGTGGAAGCTGAGGTTCGCATGTCTAGCCAGTTATCAAATGAGGCAGGTTGCTTGATCAGTCACCAGCTTTAAACAATAGTTGTCAATTGTCATTGCATTCTAGTCATCCTGGGGAGGTTTTTAAAATCCAGGGTCCACACCTCCCCAGTGAACTATTTACTACTGATCCATTTGGGATACAAGAAATCATTGCTTTCAGGCATGTCCCCATTAGTGACCCCACCAGGCCGCAGTGAATAGCTCCAGTCCAGAATGGATCACAAAACAAAATGAAAAGTCATGAGGTGAAAAGAATGAGAGGGAGGCATAAGAGGGTGAGGGAGAAAGTATCCAGGATATATTTCATGCATAAATGAAACTGTCAAAGAACAAAATCAATCTAGAAAAAAAAAAACCCCAACCATGTAAACCAAAATATGTGGGGGTAGGGCCAATTACAGTATTTTTAATGTTTCCAATATCCAGCCAAGGCTACAAACACAATTCTAAGGATCTTGAGCTATCCAGGGAACTAGCATGAGAGGAAGGTCAAGCCTAAGTTCATCAGTAAAGTGTGCGAAATTTCAAAACAATGGAAATTACAAAACAAGTCATTACCCATAATAGGTCATAGCAGCCTATTGAATGACATTGGTCCAGCCTCCTTTCAAGGTAGCCATATGGTGTAATCCCAGAAACAAACTGATGTGAGCTGCCCCCCCTATCTCTTCCCCACCACACACATGCACACATACGCCAACATTTCACCCACCTGAATCTCACCCAGTTTGACCTTGAACTTGGAGAAGGCCATTCTCACCCTGGCCTGCCACTGCCCCCCCCAGGCTCAGAACAGAACACCTCAATTCATCCCCTGACTTCCACCCACTCATTTGATGGAAAGTGTGAACATAAACACCCTGGTGTGATTGCAGCAATGAGGGCTGCACCAGCTGTCTGTTTCTTTTGACTCAAGCCAAAATACTCACAAGTGGCAAATGGAAGGAAAATGGGAGGGAAAGTGTGTCCGAGTTGAAGAAGAAAGGAAGGAAGGAAGGAAGGAAGAAAGAAAAAAAGAAAGAAAGAAAGAAAGAAAGAAAGAAAGAAAGAAAACTAGGGCAAAGAAAGCACGCCCAAACTGTCATAAGATATGGTTGTGTTTCTCAAATATCTATGCCTTCCATGGGCATCTGCTTCCCACCCGCTGCAGTCCCTCTTTATGACAGCCCCCTCTTGCCTTTCTCTCTCCCTGCTCCCTCCCCTGGTTACTTTTCCTCAGCACTCTCTTTTCCTCTGGGGATGGAAGGAAAATTAATTAAGGAGATCTTCTGGAATAGATGAGATTCCTCTCTGTAAAAGCCTGAAGGCTGGAGCAGAGTGAGACATAAATAAGCTGGCTCAGAGAGAAGGGCGACACAACAGGCAACAGTCTATTCAATTAGGGAAAACTAGAGGACGCTTGTTCCGAAGTACTCAAGCAATAGATCTCATCAACAGAAACGATGCTACCAGATGGGGGATCGCAAAGGTGGCCAGCAGATTCGTCCTACTGCATTCAGAGAACCAGTTCTTTGAGCAAATTGAAGTGTTTGGATGATGAGACACAGATGAATTCCTCTGGAAGACTGTCCTCCAAGCTCTGCAGCAGTATCCCCCATGCTCCTGAGGGCAAGGCCTCCCACTTGACTATGTGTGGCATAGCCACACATATAGAGTCACACATATAGAGACCCTATAGCTTAGGGTCTCTAAGCTATAGGAATCTATTTACAGTAACCAACATGTCCTGCTTTTCCTGGAACTTCCCTGGTTTTAGCCTTGAGAGCCCAGATTCACTCTGGTCCTTCCATCAGTTGGACATTGATTTTAGACAGCTCTAAGAGGCCATTCTTCTCAGGGCTGGGCTCCTCCACCCTCCTTCCCAAGGACAGACCCTGAAAATATGCAAATAAGAATGACAGCATTCCCCTCAGCTACCTTCCAGTTCATCAACAGTGCTGCATCTTCTCTGACGCTGGTGGGATGGTACCCACATTCTGAATAGTTAGCTTTGAGCAGTAATAGTCAATGATGGACTTCGGCAACATGCAAACACAAGTCTTCTTCTCCTAGATTCCAATTCCCTCTTAGAAGCTTCTGGGCCTCTATAGGACCAGCAAGCATCGGGTGCTTAGGCCTCCAGCTCTACAGGACAAGACAGCTCCATCGATCTGGCTTCCAGCTTCTGAGGGATCAAAATTTCATGCTTGGGCTTCAGACTTCTGCAGGACCAGAGAGCTCTGAGCAAGCAGGTGGGCAACTAAGACCAGTAAGAACCAGTTCTCAGCTCTCCCATTTCTACAAGACCATGAGCACTGGGCAACCAGGCCTCTAGCATCCACAGGACCAGAGAGCACCCTAGGAGGTCAGTACAGAGCTCACACTTTGGCTCCAGTGTGCCCAGAGTTCCCTGAGAAATTGGAACTCTGGTTCCACTATCTTTGGGATCATTTAAGGTATGGACCTCTGATCTCTGAAGTTCCAGGGGTCACTGCAGGATCTTGAGTCTATACTGCCATGATTCTATAGATTACTTGGGGACTGTGTGGCTCTAACCCTAGTCCCTAGAGAGTAGACAGACTTCACTGGGTCTGAAGTTTGCTATTATGCATCAAGCAGGTCCATAGACTCCAAGAAGTGACCAAGGTACCTAGTCACCTCAATGCTTAGTGTGTAGCCCCGCCTTCGGTCCTGGTGCCACAAAGCCAAGACAGAGTCACTGCACTAAGTTTCACCTCATAGCTAAACTTCATACAGATGCTCCTCTAGGAAGATTTACAGAAAACAGAATTGCAACCAGCTCAGAAGAAAAGGGATCTAATCAAAAGTGTTTTAATGGGTGCATAGCACATTACAAGGCAACACAAAAGAATAGAACACAACCACCACCCATGATCTATCCCCAACCAGTCAACTACCTTAAAAGGGAATCCAAAATTACAGAAACACCTGAAATCTTTGGGAATGGATTAGGTATCTTTCCATTCAGGAGAATCAATGAGACTATAGAAGAGTCAAAAAAAGAGATCAAATGCATGAGTTATGGAAGTTTATCCAACACCTTGACAACACAGTCTCCAATGTGAATGTAACGGTTAGTAAATTGGAGCCAAAAGTTTAAAATATGGAGGGAAATTTTAGCAAGGCTATTGAAATGTCAAAAACCAATCAAACAGAAACACTGGAAACAAATGGTCAATCAAATAAAAACCACAACAGATGCCATTGCTAACAGAAAAGTTAATGCCAAAATCAGAATTTCATGAGTGGAAGACCAAGTCAGGACAACAATTCAAACACACACAGATTAGGGGGAAATTAAGGAGCATGAATTACATTTCAAGAAGTCTGGTACACATTTAAGAAAACAAACCTGAGAATTCATGGAATAGAGGTAAAACTGAATGGACTACACAGACTACCTAATGAAATTATAATAGAAAATTACCCAATTTACCAAAGACTTAGGCAGCCAACCACAAGAGGTAAATAAACTTCAAGTGGACATGATCAAAAAAGAAACTCTCCATGGCATATTGTAATCAGGATGTTAAAAATACAAAGTAAAGATATAATCCTAAAAGCATCATGAAAAAAAACATCAATTTATATTTAAAGACATAACAGAAGTGCCACTGACTTTTCATCTGTAACTATAAAATCCAGAATGGCATGAAAGGAAATGTTTCAAGCCCAGAAAGTACCATGAACAAAGAATGTTATACTTTGCAAAGCTGTCTTTCAAAACTGACAGAGAAATAAAGGTATTTCAAGATAAACACAAATTAAGATAATTAATAAAAACCATCCCAGCACAGCAGAAAGTTCTCATGGCATACATTAAAGGGAGGATGCTGAAAGATAATCTAACTGCTGATAAAGTGAATGTGGGAAAAAAACATGTTCAGTATAGCAACTCAGCCAACCCTCCAAGTTAATTCAGGAAATGAAACAAAAAAACAAACAAAAATACCAGCACTCCAGTAAAATAGAATGTCACCTAACCAATATACAAGACATAGCAAACCCCTTCTATCAAAACCAAAAATGCAAATGGCCTCCCTCAACTCATCACTAAAAGCATGCAGACTAATGGATTGGAATAAAAACAAGAACCAACTATATGCTGTCTCCAAGAAACACACTGTCAGCAAAGATACTAAAACTTAAGATCAAACAATGGGAAATAAACTACCAAGCAGAAAACATAAACAAGCAGCTGTAGCTACTAGCCTTATCCCAGACAATGTAAATTTCAACCCAAAACTAGAAAATGAAAGAGTATAGTAAATTTTAATAAAAGAAAAAAATTCACCAATAAGATGCAACAACTGTAAGCTTCTAAGTGCCAAAGATTGGAGCTAAGACATAAAAGAGGTAACAACTGGAAGAGGAAAACCCAAACTATCCCTATTTGCAGATGGTATGGTTCTATACTAAAAATACCTTATTGATTCTACTAGAAAAGTCTTGCACCTAAAAATCATATACTGTAAAATTTCAGGAAACAAAAATTAATGTTAAAAATTATTCTTCATTTATACCAAAAGTCTACTCTCAGAAAAAGAACATAGAAAAAACATCCCCTTCAAAATAACTCCAAATATTTAAGTATTTAGAAATTATATCTAACCAAAGAAGTGAAAGACTTCTATAATAAAACTTCAAGATATTGGAAAAAGAAATAATCACAGAAGATACTAAGCAATAGTAAGGCATTCCATGCCACTGGGTTTGCATAATTAATAATGTGAAAATGGCTAAATTATCAAAATTTAATTAACAGATTTAATATAATACCTAATGAATTTCTGATATATTTCACAGGTTTGGAAAAAACAATATGACAATTCATATGGAACCACAAAAGATCATTAATATTCAAAACAATCTTAAGGAATTAAAACTGTTGGAGACATTATAGTACCCAACCTCAAATTATTATAAAACAGTAGTTCTCAACCTGTGGGTCATGACCCCTTGGGTTGAATGACCCTTTATTACAGGGGTCACTTAGACCATCAGAAAACATAGATATTTACATTACAATTAATAACAGTAGCAACACAGCAGTTATGAAGTAACAACAAAATAACTATGGTTGGGGGTCACCACAACAGAAGAAACTGTATTAAAGGTCTGCAGCATTTGGAAGGCTAAGAACTACTGTTATAGAGTGGCAGTGATAAAGACAGCTTGGTACTGACATAACCACAGAAAGGAAGATAAATTGAATAGAATGAGGGCCCAGAAATAAAGCAACAGAGTAGGCCAAGTTAAGTTTTGACTAAGGAGATAAAAACATGCATTGGATAAAAAGAGCCCCCTGTTCAACAAATGCTGGGCCAACATGGTTTTCTACATGGAATAATGGAGTTAGATTGCCATATTTCAAATTATACAAATATCAATTCAAAATGGATCACAGACCTTAATTTAAAACTGGAAACACTGATGTGTCCACAAGAAAACCTACAGCATACCCTTCAAGATGTTGGGGGTAAGCAAGGACTTTTTGAAGGAAAAACTACTAGCACAGAAAATAAGCCCAAGAAGAGACTATATAAAAATTTTAAAGTTCTATACAGCGAAGGAAACAATTAGCAGAGCACACAGCCTACAGAATGGGAGAAAATCTTTCACCAATACACTTCAGATTAGAGGCTAATATCCAGGATTTACAAAGAATTGCAGAAATTAAATACCAAAGGGGAAAATTGTCAATCAAAACATGGGTAAATAAAATAAATAGACAGTGTTTTAAAAAGGAAAAGAAAAAAGAACACAAATGTCAGTAACTCTTTTTTTAAAGTATTTAATATTCCTAGCTATCAGAGCAAACTAAAACTACTTTGAGATATCACCATACCCCAAGCAGAATGGCTAGCATTAATAAATTTGGCAACAAATGTGGAGAAGATGTGGAGAGACAGGAGCCCTTACTCACTGTGGGTGAGGGTCCAAATTAATACAGCCATTGTGGAAATTAGCTTGAAATAATCTCAAAAATTTAAAAATAGAACTATCATGTGACTCCTGAACATATTTATACCCAGACAACTCTAAAATCCACCATAGAAACATTTGAATTCATATATTTGTTTCAGCTTTATTCATTATAACAAAGAATTGGGAGAAACCCCATTGTCCAACAACAGATGAATGGATAATGAAATTTTGGTATGAAATACTGTTCATCTTTAAAGAAAGATGTAATTACAAAATTTACAAGGAAACATATAATACCAAGTGAGGTCACACACTGTCAGAGAGGAAAGCACATATGTCCTCTCTCTTACCCAGTATCTAGGCAGTAAGAGGTATAAACAAATGAACATATGGACACTGTACAGCATGTAGAAAACAGGAAAAATGGCTAAATATTAGGATATGAGAAGGACTGAATGCAGGTGACAGACATACATGAAAGAGAATATACAGCTAGTTGTTTCCTAGTTCAAACTCTGTCATTAATCTTTCATTTATGCTGGTGGATAAGTGTGCAAAAACATTCAATAGTTAAAAGCATAAAATCGAATGTGAAGTACCACAGCCTCAGTTCAGTATGGTAAGTATAACTGGGGGAAGTACACTAACTACATAGTCATTGAGCTTGGTTAATTTTGGTGTGTGATTTTTTTTTCTTATTTGCCACATTTTTATTTTATTATTATTTTTTCTTATTTTTCATATGGATCTCAGTTCCCTCTCCCTCCCATCCTCCTATGCACCCCCATCCCATTCTACACCCGCACCCCAGGGAGTGTGAGGACTTCTGGGAGGGATCATCAAAATTTGTCAAGTCATTTTGGGTAGGATCTAGGCCCTTCCTCCTGTCTCTAGGCTAAGGGAGTATCCTCCATGGGGAATGTGCCCCCAAAGTCCTTTTATGCACTAGGGATACATCCTAGTTCCACTGTCAGAGGTTCAACAGACTGCCCGGGCCTTCTAACTGAGACCCACGTTCAGGGGGTCTGGGTTAGTCCTATGCTGGTTTCCCAACTATCAGTCTGTAGGTCCATGAGCTCCCTGGGTTTCTCCAGCCTGGTCTTGACCCCTTTCCTCATCACTCCTCCCTCTCTGCAACTGGATTCCAAGAGTTTAGCTCAGTGTTTAGCTGTGGGTATCTGCTTCTGTTTCCATCAGCTACTAGATGAGGTCTCTAGGATGGCATATAAGGTAGTTATCAATGTCATTATCAAGAAAGTTGCCACATTTTTATAATAAAAAATGTTATTGAATGAAAAAAATTAAAGAGGCTCCTGAAGATGCACCTTCTATTTATGTGAGCTATAATATTCTTCGGTGTACTTCTGAATTTTTCCTGTCCCTTGTCACTAAAACTTTCCATAGTTCTTTCCATATGCTTTTGTTATTAGTGGTGATTAAAAAGAAATACTTAACAGAGATGAGCATTTGGATCCCAAAACTAGGATGATGTAGACAGGTCTAATCTTTGTGTTTCCTTCTAGTCTTGGAAGGTCACAAAAGCCATCTTGGTAATTTACTATAGTAGAAGACGAAGTCATCTGCACACACAGTGGGGAGGCCAGATGACCTCTGTGAGAGGTGTGCTGTCTCATCGGTGTTGCATCCTGAAGACATTTGTAGCCTCGATGTACTTAATATGACTTCTTCCCAAGTTATGATCATGGGAAAGTTACAAGATTGAAAAGTGCAGGCTACCCTCCACCTTAATAACCCATTTCCTCCTTGTGATTTTCTCAGCTCTGTAGGATGATGAAGCAAGCCCAGGAGGAAGTGATTTATCTAAGAATACATGCCACCCTGGCACAGCCTTATGATCTGATCACCTCTGGAAAGTCCTCACAAAATCACTCAGAGGTGTGCTTTACTACCTTTTGAGCATTTTAGACATCAATCAAGTTAGTCATGATTAACCATCCCTGAGGCCCAAGACCTTTCCTACAAAATCCTCCAGCATCCCCATTACAGGCCTAGATTGAAAGCTCAGAACAGTATCTTCAGATCTATCACAGGTCAGTGAGAACCTACCTACTCTGTCTTAGGCACTATGACAAATGTTAGGGACCCAAGGAGGACAGAGCCCTACTGTCCTACAGCCAACATAATGGAGGATTTGTGCCCAAAACATAAGTATATAAACAGTTACAAAATTTGATGTTATGGTAGATGTAGTGTAGGATGTTGGAAGGAGGAGGACCATAAGACATAGGGTCCACTTTGGAAAGATGACCATAGAGGTAACAAATAAGCTGAAACTTGTCAAGTGACAAGGGAGCCAACCATTTGAAGAATCAGTAATGAACCCTCCAAGAAAGAGGAGATCATGAGAAAATCTGAGCTGAGATCAGGTTAGGGTATTGGGGTACCTATCTGGAATCTGTGGCCAGAGGGTAAATAACAAAGGCAAGGGTATGAGGAGAATTTGGAACTATATCATGCAGGGTAAGATAAATTAATTAAATTGTATTATAAATGCAATGGGAAGCATTGAAAGGGTTTAGCAGAAGGGCGGAATAAACACGTATGTTACATATATAATATATAGCATTATATACACTATATGTAACTAAATTTTTGCTGAGTTAAATATGAATTGTAGTAGGGGAGAAGTAGAATGAGGAAGCGATGGCTTCACAGGACACCTGAGATGGTTTCCCCCAGGCTAAAAGTCCACAGTGGATGGCTTGTGCTACAGTTTAAATAAAATTTGTCTCCTGGGCTCATATAGGGGTTTGATCCTCAAAGACTTACGTTAACAGTAATAAGAGGGTAGAAATTTAATCTGATCATGGTCTTTGGAGGCTGCGAAGTGATGAGATTAGTTTACATCATTGGAGCAGTTCTTCCATGATTGAAGCCCAGTGACTATAGGAGAGAGACCTGGAGAGATTCACAAGCTACCATCACAGTGTGACGTAGCCTGCATGGGCCTTTTAGACCCTGCATTTTAGTCAGCTTTACAGTCTAAAATCCCTGAGACAGTCAACTTAAAAGGAGCAAAGGTTGATTTCGTTCACAGTTTTTGAGGCTCGACCTATGGTTAATGCCTCTGATGCTTTGGGGAAAATTGGCAAGGCAATATACATCATGTGGGAGTCAATGAAAAGGAAGCAAACCGCCTTGGAGCAACTGGGAAATAAAGACAAAGAGACCAGAATCCCAACATTCCCTTCAAGGGCATGCCTCTAATAACTTAAATTCTTTTTTTTTTTTAATTCTGTTTTGTTTTTCAGTTCCTGTCTTTTTATTTATTCATACACAACTACTTGTCTTCTGGTTTGTTGAAGCAGTTAAGTCAGACAACTCTTGCCACAGTAATGTCTGTCAAAATGGGTAGCCATGAAAACTCCAGCACCACAATCATCAGGAGGACATTGTCAACAACTTAAATTATTACTACCAGGTCCCACCTCTTAACTGTGTGGTGGAGGGACATTTAACATTGTTTTAAAAAAAAAAATCAATAACACTGCAACACACTGGTTGAACTTCCAGTATCCAAAACTTTGAATCAAGTAATTCCTATGTTCTTTATAAAGTGTCCTGCTTCTTGTATTTCATTATAGTGATGAAAACTGATTAATGTAGACTGCAATAAAGAAAACAGAGGAACCACAATTCAAAACAGTTTGTCCATTGAAGGGGCTCCATGGAAACCCCCAACAACTCAGACTATTGCCAAAGCTATTGGTTGATCTCAACAAGCTGATGGCAAGGCCCTATTGTTGCGGAAATTAATTTAACTATGTAAAGATGCGTTACATTTGTTTCTGCTGCAGAATATTACTTTAACTGTGTAAAGGTGTGCTACATTTGTTTAACAATGTAAAGATATGTGTTTAATTATGTAACAATATGTTGCTTTTGTTTCACCTTGCTTGCCTAAGGCACCTGATTTGTCCAATAAAAAGCTGACTGGCCAAGAGCTAAGCAGCAGAGGGACAGGTGGGACTGACAGGCAGAAAGAATAAATAAGGGGAGGAATCTAAGCTCAGAAGAGAAACAAAAGAGCGGGGAGGAGAAAAGGAGGGCCAGAAGCCGGTCAGCCAGCTAGCCAGATAGACAAACACAGAAGCGGTGAAAGTAAGACATAAGAAAGGTGAAAATCCCTGAGGCAAAAGGTAGATCAAGAGAAACAGGTTAATTTAATAAAGAGAAACAGGTTAATTTAAGTTAAAGGGCTGGCCAGAAACAAGCCTAAGCTAGGCCAGGCATTCAAAACTAATAATAATTCTTCACTTCTACTGACTAGTGCCGATGGTACTGGCAGATACTCTGCATGCTACCAAAGTAATATAATCGCCTATCCAGCTACAAACCCTATGATCTACAACAGTGACCTGCCTGCATGATGCTCTGGTGTAATAGTGGCATAAATATTTGGATATAACCAATCACTATCTGATTGGCTTTAAGGCTGACTCTACAAGAAGGAACCAATGTTTGACACTCTCCAAGTGGCCAAGAACCTGAGAGTAGATATGCCAAGGGTCTAGAAGAAAACCAAATACTATTGTTCTGCTAAAGAAACCCAACAATAAAATGACTCCTAGCAACATTCTTCTTTACCCATAGACCAGTGTCTCACTCAACCATAATCAGAGTAGCTTCCTCTTGTAGTAGATAAGAATTAATACAGAGACTGAGAACTGGACAATGTGCAGTCCTAAATGGAATGTCTCCATCAACCCCACCACACACACACACACACACACACACACACACACACGCACACACACAGGTCATCAAGCTATGGAGAAGGGAGCCAGAGGGGATGGGAGGAAATCGTGTCTTCCAGACACAACATGACTGATGGACATATGAAGTCACAGAGGCAGTGGCAGCATAAATACCGCCTACAGCAATTCAAATCAGTTGAAGTCCTAGCACTGAGAGGGGCAAGTAGGCATAATCTCCCATCCCTAACCAAGAAGCTATCATCAAATGACAATTACTTGCAAAGGAAAAATTCGTTTTCTTCAATGAAATAGAAAGTAAACACCCACTGCTAAACACTGGGCCGAACTCCTGGAATCCAGTTGCAGAGAGGGAGGAGTAATGAGGAAAGGGGTCAAGACCAGGCTGGAGAAACCCACAGAGACAGCTGACCTGAATAAGGGGGAGCTCATGGACCCCAGACTGACAGCTGGGAAATCAGCATTGGACCGATCCAGACCCCCTGAATGTGGGTGTTAGTTAGGAGGACTCTCTGGGGCCTCTGGTAGTGGATCAGTATTTATCCCTAGTACACGAATGGACTTTGGGAGCCCATTCCACATACAGGGATACTCTCTCAGCCTAGACACATGGGGGAGGGCTAGGTCCTGCTCTAAATGATATGACAGACTTTGAAAATCCCCCATGGAAAGTCTCATCCTCCCTAGGGAGCAGAAATGAGATGAGATAGTAGATTGGTGGGGGGGGCAGAGGAGGAGAGGAAGAAGAAGGAACTGGGATTGACATGAGAAAAAAAAGTATCTTCAAATCACAAATCTGCTGAGCAGTTGATCCAGTCATTTCCTATAAACCTTGGTGAGGACAGATGGAGTGCCAGCTCTAAACTGTACCAAGTAACTGAACACACATGAACAACACTGGGTCAGTGAAGCAGTATTGATTCCTCAGTTACATGTACTCAAGGCCCAGGGAGAGAGGACTGCCAGAAGCATGCCACATGGGTCTGTACTCAGAAACAGCATCAACCACCAGGAACAGTAGTGAGAAGAGAAGAAGCTAACCAGTGTTTCCATGGAAGAATGCAACTGGTATATGAATAAATCTTTGGGTTGGAAAGGAGGTAAAATCATCAGGTTAGAACAACATAGGGTGCAACTGCTCCCACTGATAGGAAAAGATGCTGGACAGAAAGCTGCTGTGTGGGGCAAGCATTCCCAATAAGAGCAGAGGAACTATGTGGGGCTCAAAGATGTTAAGATAGCACGTGAAAGTTTAAGACTTTACCATATTTTAACATTGTGGTTAACTTTTGAACTGCATATTTATAATAAAATATTCTATATGTAGGAATTAATAGAGAAAATCATTTTTAATATACTATACTTTTTCTTTTAAACCCCATGCATATTTCCTAGTCATCTTGAGTTGGCACAAACTTCAACAACATAAAGGTAGTTTCTCACTGTCCTGTAGGCTGAACATTCCAGAGTGGAGTGTGCCAGCATAGTCAGGCCCTAGTGAGAGCTCTCTCCCCAGCCCTACCTAGTTATCTCCCACAAACCCCATCTTTAATTCCTATCACATTAGGAGCTGGTGCTTCAACATAAGAATATGGGAGATGGCTCCCAAAAGCATTACTCTAAGTAAAAGAATGCAAAAATAATGTACTTTGTAACTCAACTTACAAAATATTACTAAAGGCAAAACTCTGAAGACAGAAGTCAATCAGTGATGCTATGAGTTATGTGTCCAGCAAATGAATTTACCTCAAAGAAACGCCACTTAATTTTCCTATAGGAACTCTCTGTGTCTTCACCATTATCATGGTTCTACCATACAAGGCATAAGAGTCATCTGAGAGGAAGGAACCTCGATTAAGAAAGGAACTGCCTCCCATAAGATAAGGCTGTTGGCAAGCCTGTAGGATATTTTCTTAATTGGTGATTGATGGGAAGGGGAACAGCCCATTGTGGGTGGTGCCACTGCCCCTGGGTTGGTGGACTTGGGTTCTATGAGAAAACAAGCTGAACAAGCCATGAGGAACAAGTCAGTAAGCAGTACTCTTTCATGGCCCTTACATTACTTGAGTTCCTTCCATGACTTTCATTGATGGTGAACAGTGATGAGGAATCATAAGCAAAACAAACCCTTTCCTCTCCAACTTGCTTTTGGCCATGGCACTTCATCACAGCAGTAGTAACCCTAAGAAGGTAACTCTACGCTCTTCCCATCCACTATGTAGTTAGTTAGCTCTTACAGGACCTCCGAAGGCAGACATTTCATTGTAATCTCTTCAGGAAATAATAGCTGCAACAGGTTAGTGACAAGAAACACATCCTCTGAGCCAGAAGCAAGAGCTCTGCCCTCACTGTCCAGAAAAATATGTGCAGGCACTAATGTCAAGGCAGCCCTCAACAGTACTCTGGGATAGATCTTATGACAGGGCTTCTTTCCTCTCACAAGCCCACTCAGAAATTCACTCAAGAATTTTTTATGTGATCACAGGCATATACATGTGCAAGAAATATAAGTCAAACATTTATTGATAATAAATTGTAAAGAAATTTGTTTTAGAACAATTCACTAATATACACATAATTTTGCTATTTACTACACAAGAAAGCAAATCTGCATACTAATGAGATGGATGGTATTGTCTCTCTATAATATGATCTAAAAGTTTACCAATATGATACTAAACATGCTGAAAAATGCTAGACAAATATTATGTCTGGTTTTCTGCAATTAAGCCATTATGTTGCTAGGATACCCTGTGTATACAGTAAAAAAACACTGCAATTCACATCACTCAATAGTTTCAAATCTGAGCCTAGATGTTTCAGGTAGTGCTTGTTAGTATTGTGTGGTGTAATGACATGGACAGGGCGAAGAGCATACATTGGTGTTCAGAACCAAGGCTGTAGTGATGTTTCACAGTACAGCAAGGGCAAGCACCTCCAGAAACACCTCACATTGGTTATTCTCTCAATTTTTTAATTAATTTCTTATCATTGCACATTCAGAAACCTTTTACTATTGTCAGATTTTTCTTGACCCTCCATCCCATTATGCTACCTCACATGGGGTTATGATCTGCAGTTCAAGAAGCTTTGCTATGATGCCCACTTCCCAATCATCTTCTAAATTCTCTGATGTGACTAAAAGAGGTGCTTAACTATTTGGCCTGAAGTGAAAATAGAAGAAAACATCCACATCATAATTTGAACCCAGGTTTGAGTGGGCAAATAAACTAGTGGTTTTAACCACTAATTGTTATTTCTCAATTAATTCCAAATCATTGCCATCACAATAGAACAAAACAAATACACATCACCAAATGGGCAGAGCCAGCAAAACAATCTTGGCCCATCTCTCACTCAGTGCATCACTAACATTCTCAGACCCCCACAGACATTTCACCAAGTTTTATATACCGAAAAGTGGTCTTCTTCCTTGACCTCATGTACCTCGCTGAGACCTGCCATCCTGCCAGTAAATGTTGCCAAAGCACAGTCCTTCAATGGCAGCAACTGCCCAGCAAAATCAAGAGGCAAGGATGCAGAGCAGGGCAGCAGTTGCTAACACAGCTCAGAGGCGGAAACAGTGTATATCTGGGGACCATCTGCAATGAGTCCAAAGATGCTCAGGGCAAAGATGTAGCTTCTTACCACCCTCACTGCAAGAAACCAAGTATTGATCATCTTATCACTGGAAGAAACAGATACGAAAATAAACCAGCTCCTTCCCTTGCCGTCACAATCAGGACACCTGCAGATCCTACAGACATCTCTTCTGCACCCACCAGTTAGAAGCATGGCTGATCTCTCGTGTATGTCTTATTTCTAGAAGCAGGAAGACAGGGAAACTAAAAGGAAGAATTTTTATATTGCCCCATGTGGGACAGGAACTGTGCTGTGGGTGTCAGAGATTGCATAGTTAGTGGTTAACATCTATGAAGCAGTGTTTGTATATGCCAGGTTGGAGGAAGGATCAGAGAGTTTGAGTTAAGGTTTCCAATGGGGTGCTCTTTACAGTGGTAAAAAAAAAATTCAAGCTTTATCCATGATGCAGGCAGCTAAGGGTCTGTGTAATCGAGACTTGTGAAGAAACTGAGAGGCCAGCTTACCCTTCACTAGCAGAGTCCTATTTCCTTCTCACATCAAAGTTGCCACACCTGTGTAATTGTCCTCCTTTCACAGATGATGAAATCAAGATTTGGAGGTTAAGTGACAAGTCAAGGACAGGAAAGACACACAACTGGGCTTCAGTCTAATGGGCTGGACAATACAATGGCTGTGACCTTCCTCCGGTTTAACTGCGGCTTAATGGACTTGGCTATATCTCTATTTGAGGACTTTCTCCCTGGTAGGTCCAGCAAGAATAGGCAGGGTCTCCCCAGTTATCCCTCTCCAAGCTGTCTCCTGAAGGGCTCAAAGGAAGAGGAGGAAGGTCTGATGTTTAAAAAGGGTGGATGGGTGTTCCAGGTCTCATCAACAAGCTTTATCAATAAAAGCTTTACCCTTGAGCAAGTAGCTCTCCCCTAGGAAGTTTGGAAATGTCCAGGGCTCTTCCTGGGGTTGGATTTATAGAATCTCTTCTACTTGATGGGGCAGAGGGTGCTGAGGGTGGTCTCTGAAGGAGCCTCTGGGACTTATGCCAAGGTCTCCAGACACCAATGTTGACAAGTGTCTGACAGCAGAGACGGCAGCATCCCAGCATAGGCCTCTGGAAGAACTTATGGAGAGTCTATGTAGGTGCCATGAAATGAAGGGTGAGCCTGAGACTCAGCACCTCCTCAGGATGAGCAAAGGTTTCTAAGGAAAGAGATCTAAGCAGAGATGTCATTGCTCAGAATCTCAGCTTCTCTGAGTCCCACCACAGAACCACATCATAGCTTGGCTGCTAGGAGAAAGCTCAGCAGGAGACGTTGATGAAAGACTCAAATAATGGAGCCAAAGTATCTTGGTTCAAATCCCAGCTCAGCAACTTTATACTTGCGGGACCTTGAGCAGATGACTTGACCTGTTTCCTTGTCTATAAAAAGAAGACGATAACAGTATCCACTTCCCAGCCTCGTGATAAGGACAGAATGAGTGCTTAGAACAACCTGGCCCTCCACCAGCTCCAAACACACATGAGTTATTAACACAAGGATCTGCTTTAATGTGTCTCAGTGTCCTTGACATGGACAAATAGATCTCCTGGATAGTTACTTACCGTAATTTCCTTGGCACCTGAGCATCTCATATCTTGATTTTTTTTTCCTTCCATAGTCTTTTCACCCACTTGGGTCTCCTGTGACCTTCAAGAGTCATTGGGTACCTGCCAAGAGCTTTGCATATTCCCATGTGTGACCCTCTCAAAATAAGCCTTGGTATCAGAAAGCACCCATGCTCCTTGTTCATCAAGAACCAAAGTCTCAACAGAACCCTGCTCAAAGAAATTGTCCAGCTCCCATTGCTCCTCTCCACCTTTCCTGCTTCGAGGTCCTCTCTCCATCCCATTTATATGTCCTACAGCAGCTAAAGGTTTATGGTTCCCAAATCTATTTTCCATCCTCTCCTTCCTATGGCCTCTAACATCTCACTTTGCACAGTGTTAACTCCTAACCAATATTGTCTTAGAGTTTCAACCAGTAAGAGCTGATTTCCATTTTAATATCCTTTTGAGAGAGTCCTCATGAGCAAAAGGCACCTGCTTAGTATAAATACTTACAGGAAAGTAGCCTGGGAACCTCCACGGATGGTCATAATTATTCCTAAGGCCCTGGGCTGAAAGAAGACCATTTTTCTTCCTTAGCACAGGGCCGTTGTCTCATATACAGAGCAAGCTATGTGGGACACTGAAGCTGGCTCTCGGTCGGCATGGGAACATTTCCCACCAGCTGTCTGCTCACTTCCCAGAGAGGCTGACTTTATTGTCTCTGTAAGAGCTTGTTTTCTCACACAGGCATGTTTGGCGGGCCAAAGGGCCTGTGGTTGTGTTTAGTCATGCCTTGTTGCTTTTATAAGAACTTTCACTGGCATCCCATCACCCAAGCCAAAGGCAGCTCACACTTCTACACAAGGCAAACACATGGCTCCCCTGGGGTCCGACGGCTTCTCCAGAGGGCTTTGAATGCCAGGCATCTTGGGTTCAAGCACTGGAATTCTCATTCAGTGGCACTGAGCATTCTGGTGAGTTATGCAACTATGCTCACTCCTTCCTTAGAGGCACTGGTGTGTGTGTGTGTGTGTGTGTGTGTGTGTGTGTGTGTGTGTGTGTGTGTGTGTGTGTGTGATGGCTCTGAACACAAACCAAATGGCAAAATACATGAAGCATAATTAGGTCAAAACCAAAACCATTACCTCTGGAATATGTTCTAATGCATGATTTCTTGTATCTTTCTTCATTCCGGGGCTTCAATGTCATGTCACTGGCAATAACAAAAAGAAAAAGAAAAATGTTTTCCTATAGTGCCATCATGTTCACTAGTAGTCCTTACCATCTATATCCACAGGAACATAAAACCAATGGCCTGACAGGAACTATGTATAGGAACAGAACAACAACCTTTCCATTTGACAAATGAGGGCACTGTAAGATAGAGAAGATATATAGCTTAATCCACAGAGCCACTGAACTGATATAACCCAGAAGATGTTCTTGGCTGGCTGCAAGCTATGCCTAACTAGGTACTGGGTATTTACTTACTCTATTTCTAGGAGCAGTTAGGTACAGCCTGATGAACTGTAGCTAGAATAAAAAGATAATGAGAAAGGAAACAGGACAAAATGGGGGTTGGTGGTTGTCACTTGGGTCTATGGTGACCTCCAGGCCATGACTGATGCTTATGATCATGTCTGGGTCCATGGTTCTACCATAGCCAGGGTCTGTATTGATGTCCATGGCCTATCTTGCTACCAAAGGCCACCTAGATGACCAGTATCTGGGCCACTGTCTGTGACCATGAGGGTGTCTGAAGGCCATGCTGCCACCCAGGACATCCTGATCTGAGAATGGCCTGTGCTGTCACCCAGGGTCATACAGTGAGTTTTATGTTGGTTATTTGTTGTTGATTTTCTTTCTTTATGCTTTAAACATTTGTTAAAATGTAAGTCAACAAAGTTGACAAAAGTATTATAGTTAATGTTGCCCTAAGAGAAATTCCTCATAAGAGCACAAATTATGTGGGACTCACACAGTTCATTTTGTTTATTGGTAGCTCTTATATTCAACTATGGGAGGATGTTTTTAATTATTTTCTGGGAAAATGTAAGGTGTTTCCAAATGGATAAATGCATATACCCAAACATATTGCACAAACAAATCCAAAGACATCTCCCAAATTTCTGCAAAAATAAAAACAAAAACTGGGGTCTCAGGCAATGTTCAGAGGGTAACATGCTTGATGCACAGGTTTTAACCCCCAGAACCTACATAAAAGCCTGGAGCTTTAGTGATCACCTTAAATCCCATCCTTGAGTCAAGTAAAAAAGCAGGCAGGCTCCAGGAGCTTCATAGCTAGCCAGTCTAGCCAAGACAGTGAGTTTCCAGTTCAGTAAGAGATTCTGCCTCAAAAAGCAAGTTGGAGAGTGGTATAAGATACCTGTAGCCTCCATGAATGTGTGTGTGTGTGTGTGCGCACGCGCACACACACACACACACACACACACACACACAACGCTAATCATTGCTTACTGGACATTTACACTCTTCCTTCCCTGCCCTGCATGTGTCATATGCACCATCACATTTAAAATTAATAACTCCACACAATTGTTATTGGCATTCTCATTTTCAACAAGGAATAGCATATTCTTGGAGACTGAGTCACTTCACCTGTGACATTGAAAGAGAATGGAACCAGAACTCAAGGAAACAGGAGTCTGTCTGTTTCTGTTGCAGGCATCAAGAGGGATCAGTCTGGCAGCACCATATCCAAAGCATACAAAGGCAATCTGCCCAACAAAGTCCAGACGAAGTTGCAAAGCTAGCTCCACAGAATGCATTCACTAATTCTCTCATTCTCCCCATTCTTTTCTTCTTACATCTGTTCCTTGATCAGCACTAACCCACCTATCTGGTGACAATGAAAAGCCCCAACCAAGACTCTTGCTCTTCTATGCCTGAGAGTACCTCATCCTCCTCTCCACCCTATGAACATCATGCCAAAAAATGAAGGTAAAAGCTTCTGGGTGTTGTTCTAAGTTGAAACACATCCCATGATACTAAAGACAAGTTAACACCTCACCCTCGGTTCTTCCATTGGGCCTTATTTGGGAATAAGGCCTTAGAATATTTAACCACATGAAGATGATGTCATTACTGTTGATTCACATCCAGTGTAAGTTGTTTTTTATACACAAAAGGAAAATTTGACATAGATATATTCAGAAGAAAGACAATCTGCCATGACACAGAAAAATATCTGGGAAGACAGAGGAACGGACAAAGAACACAGCAAGATTTCTGGGAAAACACCAGAGGAAAGGAAGAGATGACAAAGGATACTAGAAGGATAGCCTATTGGTTTCAGAAGGCGCACCCTGATTTCAGACTTTGAAGCTCCTAGACTATGAGTCAATACATTTCTCCTTTTTAAGCCACAGATTGTATGTTGCAGTAGCCCTGTGGAATAAATATAGGAGTGCCACAGTAACCCCACAAGTTCTCATCTCCCTCTCCCAAGCTCAGAACCATTGATGTATATTGCACTGGGGCAATAAAACTAAAGCAAACCTTTATATCTGCTGGTGTGTGTGTGTGTGTGTGTGTGTGTGTGTGTGTGTGTGTGTGTGTGTGTAAGAGGGTCTCAAGTTACCCAGATTGGTCCCTAACTTGCTATGTACTTGAGAACAATCTCAAACTCCTCATCTTGCCGCCTCCACCTCCCCAGTACTGAGATTATGGGTGTGTACCACCACACTAGTTTAAGATGTGCTGGGGATTGAACCCAGGGCTTTGTGCATGCTGGCCACCACTCTACCAACTGATCCACATTCCCAGCCCTCTGCTGTGGTTTAAATGTCTCTCCAAATCTCATGTTGGAACTTTTTCCTGGTGTAAGGTGTTTCTGTCACAAAGGATCCATCTGCATGAATGAAATAAGATCATCCTGGGAGCATCTGGCCCCTCACTCTTTTCTCTTTCATGCAGGTTCACTGGACTATCTCCCTTTCCATCATGGGATGATAATGTGTTCACCAGATTCATAAACCACACTCTTAGATGTCTAAGAAATAAAAATATTTCCTTTACAAGTTATCCATTTCTTTCCTTTATAAATTACAAAGCATATATTCCTTTATCGCAACACAAAATGGACAAGACAATAGCTCATCCATTCATTTCTTTTCCAAATTCTCCAAAGCCTAGTCTCATGACAGACAGCAAGCTGAGTGCTAGGGTCATAGCCATGGACCCTTTTGGGATACTCAGAAATTCAAGGGCAGTTAGATAGGGCCCATCTTCTTTTTAACTTGTGTGTGTGTGTGTGTGTGTGTGTGTGTGTGAGAGAGAGAGAGAGAGAGAGAGTTAGTGTGTTTGCATATATGTGCATGTTCATCTGTGTGTGGGTACACATATGAAAAGTGCCCATGTGTGCATGTGGAGAACAGAAGATGATCTCAGGTGTCAGCCTCAGGAACAGTCTATTTCTTTGAGACAGGATCCCCATGGCCTAAAACTCATCAGTCAGCACACACAGACTATCCAGAAAGCCCCAGAAATACTCCTGTTCCTACTTCCAGAGAGCTAAAGTTACAAGCACAGACCACCACACACATACTTAGGGAGTAACTCTTGGGCCATCACACTTTCAAGGCAAGCATTTTACTTACCCTCTTGGCTCCAGGCCCTGTTCTAAGAAGCTGGGCTGTTGGGCAAGGCACACACATAAAACAGAGGCCTTGTTAGCAGAACCTGAATGACCTAGAAGTCCAGAAGAGAACCTGAGACAGGGAACAACAGGGCTGCTGAAGACCTTCTTGCTGAAGTGCCTCTCTCAAAGCCAGGTCCAGCAGAAGAGCTAAAAGCATCAAGCTTCTAGAGAGATGACCTCTGGGAATACAACTAAGTCTAATGGCCTCTTTTCTTCTCCCATCTGTCTTGGAACAATCATCTGCAGTGGACTCTGGCAGCTCCCCCCACCCCCGACACCACCCCAAGGCCCACAAGAGGCTAAACAAAGACCATCATGAAGAAGCTTGGCAGAGGTGTCTCCAACTTGTCAACCATTCCAAAATTCTAATTGAAATCACCAATAAAGACCTGAAGTGCCAAAAAGGAACTTTCCTAAACTCTTCGTGATAAGAAACCAATTTATCAACCATGCTGAAGGAGATTATATCAGCTGTGGAGCCTCCACGGGATCAGACCAGACCCTCTGCAAGTGGGAGACAGTTGTGAAGCTTGGTCTGTATTGGGCCCCCAGCAGTGGGACCAGGATCCACTCCTGGGGCATAAGCTGGCTTTTGGCGCCCATTGCCTTTGGTTGGATGCCTTGCTCAACTTTAATTCAGAGGGGAGGGCCTTGATCTTGCCTCAACTTAATGCACCAGGCTTTGTTGACCCTTTGGGCGGAGTGGACAGAGGAGAGGTGGGAGGGAGAACTGGAGCTGGCATGTAAAATGAAATTTTAAAAAAAAAAATTACTGTATCTATCATCATTACAGATGATTTTTATAGTCTCACCCCCAAAAAAATAAAACCTCTAAATCATTATATTGTGAAAAAGAAATCAAAGAATTTACAGCCAAAAAAAAAAAAAGCCTACTTAAAAAAAAAAAGTAGATTAAAGGAAGGTGCAGGTTGTTAATTAACAAAAATGCTTTCTGGTCTGGTGTCTGAGCTATTTGACAGTTTCTTTGTTTCTGTTTTTGTTTTTTTTTTTTAATTATGAAATATTGTAGTGGTTTTAGGCTTATGGAAACAGTGAGCAGAAAGTGTGAAAGGTCTCTGTCTACCTCCTTTTATGCACTTGGCATCTTTTTTAGAGTTGGTAATCTATTGTGAGTCTACATTTCATGAAAAAATCACATTGCACCTAATTTTATGTTTGCAATTGTATATTCCATTTCATAAAAGAGACCTTCAGATACGCCCCACCTGTGGTAATTTGAATGTAACTAACCCCTTAATTAATAGAGAATGGAGTGGGTGTTATGAATACGGCTCGAGGGGGACTTTGGAAGGGTCCCACAGTGGGTGAGGGACAAATATGCCATCAGGCAGAACTTACATGGGAAGGAAGTTTTATTAGGGAAGAGAATGGAGTGGAGAAAGAGAGAGAGAGAGAGAGAGAGAGAGAGAGAGAGAGAGAGAGAGAGAGAGAGAGAGAGATCTGTCTGCTCCTCAGAAAAATGGTGGAGACAGCGGGAGTGGGCAGAGCTTGTCTCTTAAAGGGACCTTTGCACACAGCCAGGTTACTGCAGGCCTGCCATGCCCGCAGGGGTGTCCCTCTGCTAGGTCCCAAAGGGTTTCAGCCAGGTATGCCTGGATTACAACAGTGAGTGTGGCCTTGTTGGAGGGTGTATGTCACTATGGGGCAGGATTTGAGGTATCCTATGCTCAGGATCACCCCTAAGTAGACTTCCTGTTGCCTGCAAGATGTAGGACTCTCAGCCACTTCTTCAGCACCATGTCTGCCTGCATACCACTATGCTCTCCACGATGATGATGGACTGGACCTCTGAAACTGTAAGGGAGCCACCCCAATGAAATGTTTTCTTTAAAAGAGTTGCCATGGTCATGGTGTCTCTTCACAGCAATGAAAACCCTAAGACACTACCACCACCAAAAAAAAAAAAAAAAAAAAAAAAAAAAAAACAACCACAACAACCAAAAAAAAAAAAAAAAAAAAACAGATTAATCCTTATGTTCCTTATGCTCCAGCCATCTCCCTTAACTTGGTGGGTTTGAACTTCATAGGGTGGGTATTTTCAAGTTAATGGCCAACTACCTTCAAGAGGCTGGGGAATTCACATGGTCCCTGATCAATAGGTTACACTGAATCTTCCCAACACCATCCTACCATCATATCCCTCTGTTGATAGATAGCTGCAGGGTCTGGGCTTTGGGCCTCCATGTTTCTCTAGCCCAGGGCTGACCATGAGTTTACCCAACCTAGCTCACCTCTCCAGACAGGAGTGTAACTTTACCCAAGAGCTGATCTGAGATCCACCTGACCATCTAGAATTCAAAGCCCCAACACATACCAGTTACTTTTTAATTCAGCAACAGCAAAATCTGACCTAAGTAGGCAAGTTCTTATTTACCTTTATTGATCCCATGGCATGTGACTTATTTGGACATCCTGCTCTAGGACCCTGAAACTGCCTCCCCTACATGTATTGTTATTATATTTCCCAAGCCTGCAAAGCTCTGGATTCTGAAATATATCTGGCCCATAGGATTGTCAAAAGAATAAAAATGACATTCACATACACAGCTCAGAAATTCACAGAGGGCCAGCAATTTTAAGTCGTGGAGGTGTTGGCTGTAGGTGTTATTATCGTCAGTGGATCTGGTTAGAAATCCAACCATCAGGACAAGAAACATGGATACCTAAGTACCGAGTCCATTTGACATAACGACCTGAGTGCCAAAGTTATGTGCTAAGCAAGAATAGGTACTGACCCAAATACTGTGCTCATCCATTAGGGCTACCTTCTCTGACTCCATATTGATGAGGCCCAGTGGCTTTCAAGAGCAGTGGGAACTTCTCCTACTATCTCTTTGATTAACCAGGCAAGGTTCTCTGGGCGGGCCCTGGTTGCTCTTCTCTAAGAAATGGGGAATAATACCTGGTCCTGATTTGTTTCAAAATTCAAGTGGTAAAGTTTCAAGTGTGGCTTCATTTGAACAAAAATTTCCTGTTAGGGTAACCAACTTCAAATTCGATGGATTAAGATAGAACTTAACCCATTATGGCCGAGAGGCTTAAAATAAAGGCAAATTTGGGCAGAAGAGATGACATAAAGACATGGTGATGAAAACAAGCAACAGCAAGCATCAGAGCAACAAAGACTGGCATCACCAGTTGAGACTATAGCTTTCTGTCTGAATGTCACACATGCAATAATACTTAATTTGCTGTAACTGGCAGCCCCACCAGACTAATTAATAATAGGTTTGCCTATGTTCAACTTGCTCCACCCACTGTCACTGTTCATCATATGACAACACAAGCCACATATCATCCAGGTATCATGGTGTCTTAAAGCATGGCATCTTACAGTCAACTTAGCAAGTCAAGCTTGAAGATAGCTACATCCAGTTTCACAATTATGCCTGTTCTCTAGAGAAATCAACTTTTCATAAGGATGCCAACAGAGCTGGAGAGGAAGTTCTGTTGGCAAACTGCTAGTCTCACATTGACAAGGACTTGAATTCAATCCCCAGAGCCCACATAAGAAGGTCAGATTTGATGGCAGTCATTTGTAATTCCTACTTTGGAGGGATCATTTCAGGTGGATTCATGACTCAACAGCCAGCCTAGACTAATTGGCTGAGCAACAAGCCAATAAAAGACCTTGTCTCAAAAAAGAGAAAGTGGTTGGCACCCAAGGTTTATGTCTGGCTTCTTCACTCACTCACTCCCTCTGTCCCTCCCTTCCTCTCTTACCTCCTCCCTCTCTCTCACTCTCTCTCCCTCTTTCTCTCTCTCTGACACACACACTTACACACAAATACAAACACCCAAAGAATGCCAACTTGAGACACAACAAAACACTTCTAGGAGTTTGTGCTGTTATCTGAGGAACTATTCTACTAACAAGTCAACAGGTTTAAATTTCACCTCCTGTCTCTGTCCATCTGTCAACACATTTCAAATGCACTGAGGAGTATTTCCCAAGCTGCTCCACCCACAGTAATCATAATGGCTAACACTCACTGAGACCTGCTTTGTGCCAGGCACTGAGCTGTATACTTAGAGATGCCACATAACTCAGAACTCCCTGAGGGTCTGGGAAGCAGGAAGTCTGACCTGAGAACATCACTCAGACAGATGCTGAGAACCAAAGCCAGCAAAGGACTGAGTCTCCACTTGTGGCAATGTAGTAAGCCTGTTGCTGGTGTAGCTTAAATATGCAAAACAAGTGGATAATGGTGGGATCGGATGCAGGAAACAAGCATCAAACTAAGTATAAGTTAGTGTCAACTCTAGAATATTGTAAGTGCCTCGAAATGCAAAGCATGTTACCAGTTGACTTTGTAGCCCTGTAGTTGCTCCTGTTCTTGGTGTCCATAGAAGATGGGAGAAGAGAGGAAGGGAAAAAAGCAAGTAAAGTAAGGAAGGAAACCAGGGGAGAACAAAGAGGAAAGAAGAAAGGAGGGAATCAGCTTGTGCTACTGTCCTATTGTAGCCTCAAGCAAAATGATGGGGTTTGGAGTTATCAGGACAGAGCTGAGGGTAGCACTTCCAGAAACAAAGACCAAGGGTGGACATCAGAAAGACCAGATAATGCCTGGATCCCAGAGAAAGGCTCAAGAAAGGCCACATTGCCACATACTCAGAGAACAGGAGGGGCACTCAGAGAACAGCCTGGTACATAGCCATGGACTCTTCCACTTTATACCAGGGTGGGAACACAAGATGAACTCTGACAGTGCCCCTCCTGTTAGAATCCCCAGGACTGGCAGTATGAGAAGATGGGTGCCCACACATCTGGACACATTCCTTTGTGTGGCTTCTCTCTAGAGCTTGGATCAGCAAGTCTTAAGTATCCCATGACATGGATCAAGTTTTAACCTTTCCTGCTAATTAGTGAAAGAAATGATTACACACACACACACACACACACACACACACACACACACACGGCCCTGGATGTAACTTTCCAGCACCAGCTGTCTTTCCCCCAGAGGAGGGTTGTGTGCCTTCCATAGTACTTCATTGCTTTCCCACCCCCTTGCCATAAGCATGCACTCTGTTCCCTAAGAGGAGCACACTATTTTTCTCTGCCGTGATTCTCTGAAGCTGAGCACCATGTTCAGATCACTGTTTTTTTTGCCCATTACAAGTAGGGGCAAGACATCAGAAAAGGGTATCTCAGAGCTGGGGAGGTGGCTCAGTTCTGCAATGGGTTTGCTGTACATGAAATGTGAGGACCTGACTTTGGATTCCCAGCACCCAGGCACACAGCTGTAAGAGTAATGTGCATCTCTAATGCCGGTGTTGAGGGGCAAGGGCAGAAACAGGCAGGTTCCTGGGGCTTGCTAGTCAGCCAGTATAGCTGAATTGGCAAGCTCCAGATTCAGTGAGAGACTCTCAAAAATTAAGGGAAGGGCATTACTGAGGAAGACAGCCAACATTGACCTTTGGATTCCATACACAAATACATGGTTGTGTGTGCACTTGCAATACATTGTACACACCCCACATGAACATGAACAATAACACACACACACACACACACACACACACACTCATACCTTTACAGAGTCTATCTGCTTGGTCCTGGGCTATCAGAATATCTTGGGGACGGTAAGGAGACAGGCTTGATCATAAGCAGTAAAGGGATCATCTAAAGCACCAGGAGCTATACAGTCCCCAGGCTATATCATCTGTCTTTCCTACCATGTTCTGAAGCTGGCTGTCACAACTAGGAAAAACACATCCCTCAAAAAAAAAAAAACAGAAAACAAAAACAAAAAAAAAAAAACAGTCATTCTCTTAAACACCCCCCACCCACAAGTTTCCTGTGGGAATTCTGGGTGCCTTGAGGCTGTGTTTTCATTACCTTGGCAACTGTATAGATTAACTCACTAAATCCTCAGAGAAGAATTTGACATTTTTTTTTTCAAGATAAAAGCTTTGCCTCAAGAGCCCCAGCTGAGTCTAGAGCTTAGGTTTCCTGGAGTAAGAAGAATCCTCCATTTGTCACAGACCAAACCAAGCAAGTATCAGAACTCCCAAGTCACCCCCACCCCTCCCTCTTTGGCGGGAACAGAGTGAGACCTGAGATGAAGTTATCAGGATTTATTTCTATAAAAAGGCTAGAAAACTATCGGCCGCCCTGGGCTGATGAGTAGAATCTGTTGGCAATGCAAGCTGTGCTCTTTACAGAGCTAGCTGGGCTTGTGGCCTTTGGGGCTTGCCTGTCAGAGCTCCAGGTCCCAGCTGAGACTGCAAAAGCTTTGGGCTTTATCTTCCATTAAGCAGTGATCAAAGAACAAAGATTGTGAATGGCAGCATGCTCCCGGGGAACACAATGATGTCAGAGCTGGCATGCCTGGCTTTTGGCAGGCCCTGTCATCTTGGTCCTGGGGCTCAGAGCTGCCATTTGCCCTGAAGGCTCTCAGTACCTGAAGCTAGCCTCCTGACTGTGTCTCAGACCGTGCTGGTCCAACCTTTCCAGTGCCCTCCTCAGGGACTTTCTCACACCTGCTCCCGGCATGTTTTATTCACTGTTCTTGATCTCAAAGATGATACCATGGTTAAGACTGCTGAGCACTTGTCAGTTCTTTTCTGTCCTATGTCCTCCTCAGAGCTACATAGTTCCTTCTCTGAACTCTTCCATATGCATAGTGACAGATTCCCAAATAATAGATGTCCCAAGTTCAAGTTAATGGGGGTGACTTTAAATAGACAGATAAGAGTTGAGCCTGCCTAGGTATATCTTTAGCAGAGCCCAAGTTTGCTAAGGAAGATATTTTCAGTAACCAAGAGTCAAAGATATCATGACATTAAGGTACCCACACGACTGAAGCCAAAATTCTGCCAGCCACAGCCTACAGCACTAAGACATGTGTAACAATTAGCTGTTTGCAACCAGGACACCCAAGGATGCAGCTGTTGCCCTGTGTAATGCTGGACAATCCCCTAAAGAGCTGAAGCCACAGCACAACACTACCCAAGAGCCACAAATAGTCCCTGAATGAGTGAATGTCCATGCAGCATAAATAAGCCAGTATCCTATGCCTTCCTGCTAATTTTTCCATTTTAAAGCGTATTTTTCCATGTCTCACAAAGTTTAACTACCTATGTGTCAAGCAGCCAGCAGGACAAGTCTTGCAGTGAGAAGCATCTTCTTCAGTAAAAGATGTTGAGTGTAGCCACAAAGGTCCAGAGTATCCTGTGTTCTCCCTGAGCAGAGGGAGTCAGCCCCAGCTCTCCTACTTTGGGCCACTATCTTCCCAACAGCCCAGAACATCAAACCACTCCCTACTTCTCTCACATCTTCAAATGGGTGCAGTGTCTTTCAAAAATGTCCCCCTTGGTTAGGCTGAACAGAGTTTCTGATAATTCCTTGACTTTCTGTTCCCTCTTATAGGCTACAGATGAGACTCTGTAGAGGTGGAAGGCAAAAAGGAACACATTGCTTTTGGCCACATGTACCTGCTGCAGATCTTTAGCCTCTGCTCCCCACATCCACCTTCCCCAGCAGATTCTCAGGCATCCACACACACTGGGACCTGGATATGTGTTCAGCTCTGTGAAAAAAGCACTTGGTTTATGCAGCACATCTTCATCTCCAAGATCTGAAGCAAGAGGATTTGGATAACTAACTCAGTGTGGTAAAATGCCTGCTCTCGGCCACACAAACATGGGGACCTGAGGCTGATCCCTATCACCATATAAAACTCCAGATGTGGTTATATGAGCTCACCATCCCAGATCAGGGAAGCAGAGACAGGAAGATCCTTGGAGTTCATTGGGCAGCCAGCCTAGCCTAATTGAGGAGGCACAGGTCTCCGAAAGAGATCCTGTCTCGAGAAACAGCTCGAGAAACAGGTAGACAGCTCCTGAGGAATAGCATCTGAGTTGGTCTCTGCTCTCCATATATTTGTGTTAGCATATACATGAACACACACACATGCACACAACATGCACATCACAATATGCACACTCAAAATACACATACACACGTATGCACATATGTGCACATGTACACAGAGAGAGTGAGAGAAGAGAGAGAGAGAGAGAGAGAGAGAGAGAGAGAGAGAAGGGACCAGTTTTATTCTTTGGGGTTCCAACTTATGAACATATGACTCCTGCCTGATATCATCTTCCCTTTCCCATCACCTGCCTGGGAACTTCAAGCTCCAGCCTAAAGATGACAGGCAACTTTTCAGACATTACTAAGCCAACCACCATGGTCGCATAAACCAATATCCCCATGGGGAGGGGGGGGGAAATGAGCCACATCTTTATTCAGACTTTTCAATGAATCTGGCATGATACAAGAGAAGGAATTTAAAGACAAAACCTTTTTGAGAAGGGATAGGCAGAAATGATGACAGATGTATAAAAAATACCCATGGATTGCAGCCTGTAGTAAGAACTAGGTAAGCCTCAGATTGAAGTGGCCAAAGTATTTCTAAAGATGAAAGAAATGTTTGTAAAACTGTGCTGACAAATATGGAATACTATGCCTGTTTTGTGATTATACTTATTGACATCACTACTAAGTAATTACAATGACAAATATCGCTACATTTCGGGGATCAGAGCAGAAAGGGAGTAGAAAGATTGTAAGAACTAGAGGACCAGGGAGTTTGCTGTGGGGTTATCTCTGCTAAAATTGTCAGAAGCTCTACCCATAAAGTCTCACCAACATGGCTGCCTAAAGATGAGCTGAACAAGGGCAGCAACAATAGGCATGCCAATACGAATGGGAGAAAAACCACGAGCCCTCAATGCTAGACAAAGAATTACTGCCAACTAAGGCATGCTGAGAGCAGGAGAAAACCTTCCCCAGGCAAGAGCACACCAAGTGATTGTCCAATACCAAACGTTCAGCCCTGAAAACATACATTCAAGTGACATTAATTCTGATCAAGTTGTATTTATGTACTTATGAGTATACATAAAGTATGTAATAATTAATGAAAAAGGAGACCATGAACTTAAAAGAGAGCAAGGAGAGGGTTATGGGAGACTTTGAAGGCAGGAGAGGGAAGGGGAAAATTATATAATTCTATATTACAACCTCAAAAATAAAAGAAATAATTTTTAAATAATATCAATATATTCCAAAAGAAAATGTCTAATTCTTTCAGAATAGGAACATAACATCTGGAAGGCATATTTCTATATGAAACTGTGTATATATCAATCTTACCAGAATCTCTCCTCTGCCTGAGATAATCAGACTTTATTCTCTGGCCGTCTCACACATGTTCCTAGGCCTCTGCTTGCATCAGAGCATCTGCATAGATTATCTATCTCCTTCCTGCTTCTCTTGAAACACTGGGAAATGAAATTAAGTCACTTTTCCAGAATTGGAATCAATAACCAGATCCCACTGTCACCTCCTGAGCCAAATAATCATGGCCCTAACATACTTATCCTCCTCAGACTCCAGGAACCAGCCATGTATCCTTGCTTCCTTCCACCCTGAGATGGACCCTCTATCTCACGTCTTTTACTTCTGCTTGATTCTCTGCCTGCTCCTCCATCTACACCACTTCTACAAATGCAGCCTTCACATCAAGATGTTAGTATTCCCCTCCCTGCAACATTTTGCTATCTTTTTGGGGGGTGGATCGCCTAGAATAACTTCTTTTTCTATACCGATCTCAAAAATCCAGTGCTGTTTTTGCAGCCACAGGATGGAGTAGCCTAGAGCAGTCAGCTTCTAGAAGCACGGATGTGGCTGTTCAGTCCTGATAGAGATATCTGGTCCAGTCCCCATCCAAATCCAGCCATGGAGGTCAAGGTTGTGCTGCATGGTTAAATCCCACCTTCATCGTGGCCCCAATGTTGCAATGCCTGAAAGACCACCACCCCTGGTCTCTAAACTCATTGATCTGAAAAAAAAACCTTAATCTCAAGGATGTATCTGTGCCTTTAGAAACCAAATAGGTGAGACTCAAAATGACAAATGTTGCATGTTTTCTTCCCTACATGTAAACAGAGAAGAAAACAATGAAGGTATGTAGTATTATGTTTTACTCTTTCATGTTTTTTGTTTTGTTTTGTTGTCCTTTTGGGGGGACTGTAAATGGAGTTCTTAATTGGTCTAAGTAATAAAAACCCAGAGTCAGATAAAGAGGAAAATGCTGAGAGATCAAAGAGAAGGAGCAAACCATGGCACACCTTACCTCCTTAGTGTTTCAGCAAAGAGCAGTTTCCTGTTTCTTCCTGCTTATATCCTGTTTCTGCCCAGCTACATCACTTCCTGTCTGTCTGTACAGACCTCTAGACCTTTATAGTTCACTAATGGCAAGTTACATTCTCTGACCTTCAGACAGGCTTTATTTGTACAAGCAAGATATCACCACAGGGGCCCACCAGCCAGCTCCCAAATATATCACACATGGAGGTTTATTCTTACTTATGAATGCATGGTCTTAGCTTGGCTTGTTTCTTGCTGGCTTTTCTTAATCAAAATTATCCCATCTACCTTTCGCCTCTTTCTTACTTCTGTATATCTTACTTTCACTCTTACTCCATGACTGGATGGCTGGCTGGGTGTGTGGCCCCTGATGGCCTCCTCTCCTGTTCTCTTGCTTCTCATTTTCTTTGTTTCTCCTGTTTATCCTCTCTGCCTGCCAACCCCACCTATCCTTGCTCCTGCCTAGCTTTTGGCCATTCAGCTCTTTATTAGACCATCAGGTGTTTTAGACAGCTTCACAGAGTTAAACAACGCAGCATAAACAAAAGTCACACACCTTAAAATAATATTCTACCACAAAGGTATAAGGGGGATGATGAGATGGGAGAAAGAAGTCACAATAGAGAGCGGTGAGCAAGAGAGGGTAAACATGTCAAAAAAGGACAAATGTTGACTGTGTTCTCTCAGATGTGGAATCTAGATTCAAATACAAAAGGATGGGGGAGGGCAAGGGGACAAATAAGAACAAGGTACAATTATATATCTCATTATGAACCACCTATTTTATATATTAACTAAAACTATTAATAAAGAACATGTTATAATCATATCTTTTTAATTAATTAATTAATTAATTTTTTATTTATTTCATATCCTGGTTGCAGTTTCCCCTCCCTCCTCTCCTCCCAGCCTCTTCTTTCCTCCACCCCACTCTATTCCTACCTCCCAATCCACTCCTCTGTTTCTGTTGAGGAAAGGGCGGGTCTCCCATGAGTATCAACAAAACATGGCATATCAAGTTACAATAAGACTAAGCACCTCCCCATGTATTGAGGCTGGGCAAGGAGATCCAGTATGAGGAACTGAGTCCCAAAGGCCTATAAAAGAGTCGAAGACAGCCCCTGCTCCCACTGTTCGGTGTCCCACACAAGGATCAAACCACATAACTGTAACACATATGCGGAGTACCTAGGTCAGTCCCAGGATCCCTGCTTGTCAGTAGAGCCTCTGTGAGCCCCTGTGAGCACAGGTTAGTTGATTTTGTGAGTTTTCTTGTGGTGCCCTGATCTCCTGGCTCCTTCAATCCTTTCTCCCTCTCTTCTGCATGATTCCCCCAAACTCCACCCAATGTTTGACTGTGGGTCTGCATCTGTTTCCATTAGTTTCTGGATGAAGCCTCTCTGATGACAATTGGGTTAGTCACTAATCTGGTCCCAGGAGATGACCAGTTCAGGCTATATATCTGCTATTGCTTAGAATCTTAACTGAGGTTATCCTTGTAGATTCCTGGGAGACTCCCTTGTGCCACATTTTCCCATGACCACAAAATGTCCCCCCTTCCAGTAATCTCTTTCAGAACTCCTCCCCCACTGCCCCCCCACAACCTGTTGGTTCATATTCCCATCCCAGCCTACCTTCAGTCTACTCACAAAACCTGTTATATTTCCCCTTCCTAGGAAGATCCAGGTATCCACCCATGAGGTCTCCTTGCTACCTAGTCTTTCTGGGTCTGTGGATTGTAGCATAGTTATCCTTCATTTTATAGCTAATATCCACTTATGAGTGATCATATATCATGATTGTCTTTCTGGGTCTGAGTTACCTCATTCAGGATGATTTTTTTTTCTAGTTCCATCCATTTCCTTCAAATTCTCCTTATTTTTAACAGCTAAGTCATAAATGTTCCACTTTGTAAATGTACCATTTACCCTTCCTCAGTTGAGAGACATCTAGGTTGTTTCCATGTTCTGGCTATTGCAAATAAAGTTTCTACGAACATCACTAAGAAAGTGTTCTTGTGGTATGATTGAGCATCCTTTGGGTATATGCCTAAGAGTAATATTGCTGAGTCTTGAGGTAAATTGATTCCCAGTTTTCTGAGAAACTGTCACACTGACTTCCAATGTAGCTGTACAAGTTTATACTCTTACCATCAAAAAAGAAGTGTTCCCCTTGCTCCACAACCTCTGCAGCATAAGTTGTCAACTTGTGTTTTTTATCTTAGCCATTCTGACATGTGTAAGATGGAATCTCAGAGTTTTGATTTACATTTCTCTGATGGCTAAGGATGTTGAACATATCCTTATGTGTTTCTTGGCCATTTGATATTCTTCTGTTGAGAATTCTCTATTTAGATCTGTACCCCATTTTTAATTGTTTGGTTTTGTGATATCTAGTTTCCTGTGTTCTTTATATGTTTTGGAGATCAGCCCTCTGTTGATAGGGGATTGCTAAAGATCTTTTCCCATTCTGTGGGCTGCTGTTTTGTCCTATTGATGGTGTCCTTTGCCTTATAGAAGCTTTCAGTTTCATGAGGTCCCATTTATTAAATGTGCTATTGGTGTTCTGTTCAGGTGTGTTTGAGATTATCTCTCCACGGTCTCTTTTATCAGGTTCTGTGTTATCTGGATTTATATTGAGGTCTTTGACTCACTTGAACTTGAATTTTGTGTAGGATGATAGATATGGATCTATTTGCATTCTTCTATATATTGGCATCCAGTTGGACCAGTACTGTGTGTTGAAGATGCTTTTTTTTTTCCATTGTATAATTTTGGCCTCTTTGTCAAAAATCATGTGTCTATAAGTGTGTGAATTGATATCTGGATCTATGATTCTATTTCATTGACCCACCTGTCTATTTTTATGACAATACCATGCTTTTTTTATTATTAAAGCTCTGTAATAGAGCTTGAAATCGGGGATGGTGGTAACCGCCCCGGGGGGTTCTTCTATTGTACAGAATTGTTTTGGATATCCTGGGCTTTTTGTTTTTCCATATAAAGTTGAGAATTGTTCTTTCAAGGTCTCCAAAGAATTGTTAGGATTTTAATGGGGATTGCATTGAATGTGTAGATTGCTTTTGATAAGATGGTCATTTTTACTATATTAATCTTAACAATCCATGAGCATAGGAGATCTTTCCATCTTCTGATATCTTCTTCATTTCTTTCTTAAAAGAATTAAAGTTCTTGTCATACAGGTCCTTCACTTTCTTAGTTACACCAAGATATTTTATATTATTTGAGGCTATTGTAAAGGGGGTTCATTCTCTGATTTCTTTCTCAGTCTATTCATTGTTTGTATTTAGGAGGTCTACTGACTTGTTGACTTGTGTGTGTATTAATCTTGTATCCAGCCACTTGACTAAAGGTGTTTCTCAGCTGTAGAAGTCGCCTGGTAGGATTTTGGGGGTCACTTATGTATACTAACATATCATCTGTGAAGAGTTGTAATTTGACTTCTTCCTTTCCAGTTTGTATCCCTTTGATCTCCATTTGTTGTCTTATTGCTCTAGTTAGGACTTTGAGTACCATATTGAATAGATAAGAAAAGAGTGGACAGCTTTGTCTTGTTCCTGATTTTCTTGGAATCACTTTGAGTTTTTCTCCATTTAGATGTTGTTGGCTGTTGACTTGCTGTTTATTGCCTATATTATGTTTAGATATGTTCCTGTTAACCCTGATCTCTCCAAGACTTTTATCATGATGGGGTGTTGGATTTTGTCAAAGACTTTTTCAGTATCTAATGAGATGATCATGTGGTTTTTTCTCAATTTGTTTATGTGGTGGATTACATTGGCAGATTTTTGTATGCAGAACCATCCCTCCATCTCTGGGATGAAGCTTACTTGGTCATAGTGGATGATCTTTTTGATGTGTCCTTGGATTCAGTTTGTCAGTATTTTATTGAGTGTTATTGCATCAATGTTCATGAGGGGGTATTGGTCTTTCTTAGTTGCACCTTTGTGTGGTTTGGGTGTCAGGGTGACTGTGGCCTCAAAGAAAGAATGTGGCAATGTTCCTTCTGTTTATATTTTGTGGAATAATTTGAAAAGTATTGGTATTAGCTCTTCTTTGAAAATCTTGTAGAATTCGGCACTAAAATTGTCTGCCCCTAGTACAACAGAGTAGTCAATCATGTTGGTAGAGGTGTGGGTGGGCCAGCCCTGAAGTTGTAAGCATAGGAGAGCTGCCCCCACAACTTGTCTCTCATGACAAGGTATAGGTGGAGTAGAGATGCCCCTGCCTACAACAGATGAGAAAGCTGACCCTCTACCTTACCAGTTGAACACTCAGGAAAATGGGCCCTGCTCCTCACCTAGACAGCACAGTGGAGGTGGCTGTGTAGTTGGAGATAAGGCTGACTCAGGTCAGAAGCTGTGAGCAAAGGAGAGCTGATCTCATTACTCATCTGACCTGTGGCAGTATGGGCAGAGGAGATATGCCTTCCCCTCCCAACCCCAGTTATCAATTCCTGAGACAGGTGGGAGGGGGCTGCCCCTGACTCTCACCAGAGTGATAATGGCCCTGGTAGGTACATTGCAAAACAACAGAGCTGGCCCTGCCATATTGGTGTGGAAGAGCAGACCCTAAGGGTATGAAAGCAGAACCTGATCTACCCCACCATTATTGCTGCCAGAAGTGAATGGGGATTGGGTGGGGGCAATGCTGGGGAGCTCACCCTAGCAGTGAGGACAGAGAAGAACTGGCAGGATGACCAATCCTGTAGCAGCCTGGGCCCAGAACCAGGGTTATGACTTGACCCACACTAACATCCACCCCATCTATAATCTGCTGGAACATGTGAAGGAACCTGACCCACAGACCCAAGGCCGCTGTAGCTCTATAACACAGGGCAACAACAGGATACCCGAGAAGAGCCCCAGTGAGGGCCCAGCTTCAGCAGTATAATAGAAACCAGAGGCCTCGAACCAGACCAGTGACTCTGCAATGAACACTTGTAAGTAAAGATACATGGACAAAGGAGGTATCAATGAAGACTTCCAGTTGCCTCTACTCTAGAGACAGGTAAGAGGAAAATGTTGTGAGTCTTGTAGGCATTTTGACATCAGGACTGGAAGCTTTAAACATGGTGACCTTTGTAGGTATTATGTTCAACCATCCCTCCCACCAGGCTGCAATGCCACAACTGTGGTCATCAGGAGGAATAACCAACAAACTTCTGTCTCTCAACTTTTTCTGGCTTTTGCTTTAAGGCATGCTTAAATAAATTTAGTGGTGGGACACTTAATTGGTTAGCTAGATTCATTTATATGTATTGTACTTTTGATACCTTTGTGGCAATGTCACTTTGTCTAAGAAAAATCAATGCATTTTCTATCTTCTTGAATGACACAAGAAACTTAAATGACTGAATTTTACAAATTCCCCCAAGTTTCAATGCCATATACAGTATGCAATAGCCTTGCTTTTCATCAGCTCTGCAGGCCAGACACTATCATATTTCTTAATAAAGAAAATATTTCATTCTCAAAAAAAAAAATCTGCCCTGGGCTTTTTTGGTTGGGAAACTTTTAATTACTGCTTCTATTTCTTTAGGGGTTATTGGTCTCCTTAAATTGTTTATGTGATCTTGATTTAACAAGCGGTATCTACCAAAAAATTTGTTCGTTTCTTTTAGAGTTTCCAATTTTGTGCTGTACAGGTTTTTGAAGTATGACCTAATGATTCTCTGGATTTCCTGAATCTGTTGTTATGTCCCTGTTTTGTTTCTATCTTTTTTGATTTGAGTATTCTCTCTCTGCCTTTTAGTTATATAGAGATATAGATAGAGTTATATAGATAGTATAAAGGTCTATCTATCCTCTATGCACTTTGTACATATAAAAGTCCCACCCAAGCTCATGGGAACTCATGAACTCTAGACCGACCACTGTGGAGACTCCATGGGCCCGAACTAGGCCCTCTGCATGTGGGAGACATTTGTGTAGCTTTGTCTATCTGAGGGAACCCTGGCAGTAGGACAGGATATATCACTAGTGCGTGAGCTAGTTTGTTGGAGCCCATTCCCTGTGAGGGGGATGTCAAGCTCAGCCTTAGCACAGGGTGAAAGGGGCTTGGTCCTTCCTCAACTTAATGGACCAGTCTTTGTTGACTCCCCATGGGAGCCCTTACCCTCTGGGAGGAGTAAATAGGGGTAAGCTGGGGGGAGGTGAGGGGGACAGGAGGAGGGATGGGAGGGAGAACTGTGATTGGAATATAAAATGAAATTAAAATAAATAAAGTTCTATCATGGAAGCTTTGTTTTCTTTTCTGGCTTATTGAAAACACTCAGATACTTTCTACCTTCTCAGTACTCCCAGGTCCAGTCCAAAAATGAGGCTACTTTTTTCAAATATTCCCATCTGGTTGACAATCCAAAGACCAAATGGAGTGCTCAGCTCTAAAAGGAACATCTACATCACATGTCCTCCCTCCAAGGCTGAGGAATCATTAAAGAAGATGGACAGAAAGAGTGTGAGAGCCATAGGCTGGAGAGAAATGCAAAATGATGGCTTCCAGACATGAACTTACAGCAGCTGTGGGTGTATGCACAGGACCAAGCCAGTCAAACACCCAGCATAGACAGAAGAGGGGTTCACAAAGTCTTACTTCTAGCAAGGGAGCTATGGGTTATTAATGGCTGCAGGGGGAAGCACTCAGTTTCCTTCAGGGATGCAGCCACTTTGAGGCTACCCATGCCCTAATTGGCAGTCTTATACTCAAGTACATACTAGCAGTACTAAATGGACTAGTAGATTTGGAAAGGAGCATGTGAAACTGGGAAGAAAATGTAGTGGTGTAGACCACAATGATGCAGAAACCATAGGAGAGCTGGGTGGACAAGACCCGCTTGAATGCATCAAGAGTAGACTGGTAAGTGCAAATGAAAAAAACGACACCCCCCCCAACAATGCCTGGGGCGGTGGGAGAACTGACCCTGATGGCATCATGCATAGCAGCCAGAGAGCTTCCCCTGCCCCCTATCAACTGCAGCATTTGTGAGAGTGGGCCCTGTACCTCACCTGGCAGTGCAATACAGCCAACCCTGTTGGTAGAGGGGTGGGTGAGCCGATCCTAAAGGGGTGAGTGTGGCAGAGTCGTCCTCACAACTCATCTGTTATGCTGTGGTACAGGCAGGGGTGAGATGGCCCACTTACTGAGAGCCTGTCACCGCCTGTGACAGACAAGGGAGCTGAATTTCCCCTTACCAACTGCTGCACTCAGGAAAGTGGGCCCTGTTCCTCGCCTGAGTCACACAGTAGAGCTGACCCTGATGGCAGAGGCATTTGTGAGATAACCTGAGGGTAGGTGAGTGGACTAACAGGCCACAACCCCCTCATCAGCCATGTAGCGGTAAGATCAAGGGAAAGATGCCCTCCCTGGGTTTCCCCTGCCACCTGGGGTGAGTGAAAGTGCCGACCCTCCCCATTACCAGCTGTAGCACTCGGAAAGTGGACCCTGCACCTCACCTGGGCAACATAATAGAATGACCCTACTGGCAGAGGTGTGGTTGAGCCAGCTCTGAAGTTGTGAGCATGGAGAGCTGCCCCCATCATTTATCTGCCATGTGGCAGCATGGGCAAAGAGAGCTGCCCTTCCCTCATCAACTCTGATGCAGGTGGGAGAGCTGGCCCTGAGGTCATAAGAGCACAAGAGCTGTCCCTGCTCCTCATCAGCTGCAGCACTCAGGAGAGTGGCCCCCACACCTTACCTGCACAGCACAGTAGAGCTAGCGGTGAAGGTGTAGGTGTGGGAAAACTGACCCTGGGGGCATGAAAGCTGGAGAACTGCCCCTGCCCCTTGCTCATCACTGCAAGGGATGAACTAGTCAGAGCAATGCTGGACAGCTCATCTTGGTGCTGGGGACAGGGGAGAGCTAGTGGGCTGACCAACCCTGCAACCGCCCAGACCCAGGACCAGGGTTAAGTGTTGGTCGACCCCAACATCCACCTGATACGTGATCTGAAGACCCAGGGCTACAGGATCTCCACAACACAGGGCAGCAAGAGGATGTCCAGAAAGAGTCCCAGGGTCCTAGAGTCAATAGTGTAGCAGAAACCAGGGGCCTCAAACCAAACCAAGGATTCTTTGCAATGAACACTTGCATGTAAAAATGTATGGATAAAAGGGTTTACTGCATGACTCACTCACTGTATCACACTGAAGCTTCCATAATGAGATTTTTCCCTTTGTAAAATTTTATTTTGTTTTTATTGGGGATGTGTGCAGGGGCAGAGGGCAGATGCCAGAAGACAGGAGATGGGTGGGGTTGGGATGAATGATGTGAAAGACACAAAGAATAAATTAAAAAGAAAGTTAAAAAAAGAAAACTTGGGCAAAAGCTAAAATATTGTCTGCTCAATGACTACAAAAGGTACAATCAACAAGCTGCTGCTGTCCACTGTCACCTTTACTGGAGCTATCATGGTTGTTGTGATGTACTACAAATGCTTCTTAAATCCTTGAATTTCCTGGAGAGAAGGGGTTGTAAATCAGAATCTTGACCCTGAATGAACTATGGTAGGGATACTATATTGACTCCATGGCCAAGCATTCAAGAATGCATTGTATAGCCAAACCACAGGTGGGAGGGTGGTGGAAAAACACACAAATATAAAGTAACAGTGACAAGACCAGTATGATATACCAAGGTAATAAGAAGCATTTATGACTCCTTCAAACATGCATTTATTACAACATTAATAGCTTCTAAACTACAAAAATAAAAGATAGTGGTGGAGATAAGGGATGGATTAGAGAGAAGAGAATAGAGGGTAGATTTGATTAAACTATATTATAAACCCATATGAAAGTCTCAACTAATAAAAAGAAATACAACCACATAGGTATTCTCTACATGGAGAAAGATGGAGTCCAGGGAGAGGGAACACAGAGGCTGTGTTCTTTCTAAGGCTTTGCTCTTTGGAGATACTAAAAGCTACAGTTTATTGACAACCTCCACATAAGGCACTCACATGAAAATGCATAAAATAGATTTTTTTTTTACAAATTTACTTTTATTCTATCTTGAAGTACAGGTGCCATGTCCTAACTGTGTTTAAAGTAAAAGCCAAGTTACTGTTAGAGGGAGCCATAGAATATGCTTTCAAGTTAAAAAGCATGCTCAAAAACTATACAGGCAACAGAAGTTACCATGGACATCAGATCTGACTATTAGCATGAAATAGAACCACCGCCTGCACTGAAAGTGGTTCACTCTTTCAGATTATATTGGTACCCAAATTGAATCCTAATGCTGTGTTTCAAGGCCTTTAAGACAAAATTAAGATTTCCAAAGGGAAAATTATTCTGCAAAAGCCCGTCGCCATTTTTTATTGTTGTTGTTTTGAGACAGGGTTTCTCTGTGTAGCCCTGGCTGTCCTGGAACTCAGTCTGTAGACCAGGCCGGCTCAGAACTCAGAGATCTGTATCCTTCAGCCTGCATCAGCCTCCCAAGTGCTGGACTCAGAGGTGTGCACCACCACTGCCTGGCTTATCGCCTTTTTGTTATACATGATAAACTTCAACTTACTTACTCAGTGTAGATGGCTCGCCCTGTGCCATGGATAGTGTGCTTATGAATAAACCCTCATCTCTACTCACTCAAGATGATGATCCTGCTGGGATGCCAGCAGCCTTTCATGTGTGTGATCAATGAATCACTTAAACAATGTTTCAGGCACTTGCCGAGTCCGGGGCTTCCATGATGGCGCACGGAAAAAATAACATCTGAAGAACATTGTTAGCAGTTCACAGGGGCACAAAGAACAGAACTCTCCTGCTGTCCTGAGCGCAGCTTTAAATCTCTTTCCTCAGTTTAAAAGCACATTGTCACCATCTAGCTGAGCTATTGTGAAGGTTTTTGTTGTCTCACTTAGTTTTATTCAAGAAGTCGTCGTTGTGTGGCCATTTCGTGCCAAGCACTCCATTTCTGTTAGTGTCACAGATAACTGCTATGGTGATTTCAATGACCTATGAGACTGCAGCTAGCTCCTAATTTAGCAGCTGGGATGCTCCTCAGACACCCATTCACTTGTCCCGTTGGATCTTTCCCAGGACCTGCTCTGAGCCCGCTTTCCCAGCCTGTATCTTTGGCAAGGATTCAGTCTCCCTTCTGCCACTCCGCCTGGGTCCCAGCGTGGGAAGCATGCGATGGAAGAGTCGCACCCAAATAGGCAGGGCTCCCATCATCTAAACCGCACTTTTAAAACTCCTGGCACAGAAGGCATGGTGGGCTGAGGACCTGGGGACAGACACAAGGCAGGTCTGCAGCACCGAAAGTGGCAGACAGGACTTCAGATGTTTCAGAATGCTCACATAAGCACCACTGTGTTCTCTCACAAGGAGCACAGTAGTCCCTCAAAGCCACCTCCCTCAGCCTGGGGAAGGGTGGGGCGGGAAGGCTGGAAGATCTGAAGGACCACAGGGGCTTTCCTCTTGGAAACCGAGCTCACTGTTCCTCGGCCATCATCACCCATCCCTTTCTTCTGGGTCTCATTGTCTCCACATTCACTTCTGACCAAGGAACACCATTAATTTTCTGTGATCTACATTCCAAATGACATCACTCCGGTCCTTTGAAATTCAAAGAAGCTGGATTAATGAACCACAAACTTCAAGCAAATTGGCTACGCAATCCATCACATCTGACCGCAGCTTTGCTGCTGCCTCGAACTCCAAAGGATGGCAGAAATTTCCCAGGCTGCTTCTGAAAAGGAACACAGAGGCCTAAAGAGGGTAGCCCATGTTGCCTTCATCCTTTCTTGAGATGTTATGCGTCCTCTGTGGGCTGGAAATTAAATGGTCCCATTCTCCACCTGGCATTTTATTGATATAAATTTAACCTGTGCAAAGGCTATATTAAGCTCCAATCTCTTCCAAAATAATATACATTTGATTCCTCATTCCACCCATCTTTTGAAAATATCCCTCTTGGCAGCTTTTCAGAAACACTCAATGAACTGCAAACTTTGTTAGATTTTGTTAAAGTATTAAGAACACTGCTTGCCCACATATTCAGCAGAGGCCCTTTTAGCCTGTCTCGCTTCTCCAAAAGCCTTTCTCTAATGTCAGAACCACAAAATCCAGGAGCAGTGCCTGGGCACAGCCATTCACCTTTCTTTCTGCTGTAAAAAATGACATTAACATTCATGTATAAAAAATATATATCAAACTAATTACCTCCTTTTCCTCCAAAGTAAAAGACAATCTAACACCATTCTTTTGGACATAATGCCATTTATTTCACATAAGGGGGTTTTGTGAGCTCAGAAAAAGATGGCTTTTAATATGTGTGAATCAAAATCCAGATTAGCTAATTAACTGATATGTCTGAGAATAAAATATAAAGAATCAGTGTACTGGGAAACGGCTGAAGGCGAGGAGAAATGTCAGGCCAGGTGAGACTAGCCCATGAGATTCAAAACTTTCTCTGCCAATGAAACAAAGAGGCTTTATTTTTTTATTTATTATCATTATTTCCTTTGCAAATATACACCACAATAAAGTTTTGGTTAGCAAACTATAACAAGAAATGCATCATGGCTGGGTACTTAAATCTACTGGCACAGTAAAGGTAACTTGTTTAAATGTCCAAAGTGGTTTGTTTGGGTCTTTTTTTAGTCGCAGTGTCCTGTCCTCTTATACAAAGTACATTTTATATTAGTTTCTCATTGAGCTCTCTTATGAACAATTTATTTGCTGAAGTAATAATGATTTGATAAATTGCTGTGTGTTAACTGTCCCTTGACTAAATTGTCCCAAAGCTGTGCTAGCTATTCCTGGCAGTGATGTCTGACTTAAGTTCTCTATTTCCCCACTCTTCTGTAAACCCTGGAAGTCTGAGTCTCACAAAAGAATGTGATGTTGCATGGACCATAAGAGTGTCATTTCTAACGATGGCAGATCTACCTCTCCAAGGCCCCAAGCCTTAGCCATACTTGCCTAAGACATTCATCATGTAGTGTTTGCCCAGTTGTTTTTTGCAGGAAGAGAGAAGAGTAGGGATCACTTCTTTAGCAGTGAGTAACCCTGAGGGTGTGATAGGGAAACCCAGCCCTAAAGGATCCTGTCTTGACAAACAGAGGAAGACAGGAAATAAAATCACCAAATGGAGTTTTCTACTGTGTCCTCATGGAAAATCTGGATAAGTAAAATAATAAAATTATAGAAAAAGTCCAGGCTGGGGCCAGCAAGATGGTTGGGAGGAGCAGTCATACCTCTGAGTCTAATGACCTGAATTTGATCCCCAGAACCCACATGGAGGAAAGGGAGAACTGGCTCCTCCAAGTTGCCCTGTGACCTCCACACATGTGACAAGGCACAAATGCACAAATGCACGCATGCACACACACACACACACACACACACACACACACACACTAAATAAATGTAAAAAAAAAAGTAAAAGAAAAAAGTCTGGAGACTTGGTAACAGTGATATCATTGAAGGATACCTGATAATACTTCAAAATAAATCAATCTATTAAATCACCTACTTCTGTAATGCTAGAACTTTCTCTCTGCCTTTTAGTAAGAGATTGCGTGCCCTTATTTGGGGTACATAGTGGTTGTCTCTCATGGTTCAGCTGTCCTGATTTCCAATCATTGGTTCCCAGCATGAAGCAAGCAAGTGTGGCACATGCCATTATCTCAAGGTCATTACTCAGAATTTCAGTGTTGTCCATGAGTTAGGACTTGGAAAGTGATTCTTTATGAAACTGAATCTTTCAAAATGTTAAAACTAAACGTCATAAATTTTCATCTATGAAGAATTTTTTTAAACACCTAGATCTAATCAAACCCCTCTCCCTAATTGTCTTCTCTTACAGGAGAGTAGGAAGTCCCATAGATTGCAGGCATAGAGATGGGTGAGCCAAATACGATGTACCAACTTGTTCTGGTCTGAAGAATCTGAAGCAAAGAACCCTGTTCTGAGATAATCACAGAAGGGTCAACCTGGGAGCCCTGCAACTCCATGCAGCGGTTTCCTTTCTTCCTCTCATTCTTTCTTCCTTCCTTCTCTTTCTTTCTTCCTTCCTTTCTTCCTCTCATTCTTACTTCCTTCCTTCTTCTCTTTCTTTCTTCCTTTCTTTCTCTCTTTCTTCCTCCCTATCTTCATTCCTTCCTTGTTTTTTATTTCTTCTGTGTGTTTAGACAGTCTCATGAATCCCAGGCTGGCTTCAAATCTGTTGTGTAGCCAAAGACGAACTGAACTTGTACTTCTGATCCTCCCGCTTCTACCTCCTTAGTGTTGGAATCACAAGCCTTCACTACTGTGAGCAGGGTTTACTGCATACTAAGCAAACACTACTAACTGTGCTACATCCCCAGCTCTCAAGCTGTTTAATTTTCATCTGCCAAAGGTATCTACAGATGTATTCTCAAATGAGTAACATGATGTTTGGAATTTCCCTTATAACACCCTATCCTCTTCCAAGATAGATAGAAAATAGATTGATGGGTGGATGGATGGATGGTTGCTAAATATTTACTTACATGTATAATATGTTTTAGAATGGCATGATATTCACAAATATCAAAGCTAGGAAAGGTAACTGAGTTTTATTACATTATCATTTCCTTTATCTTTTTTAAGTCATACTTTTTGACAAGTAAGTCTTAGTCAAATTTTAGGTTGATGAATTTTCAGACCATTATTGTAACTAACACATTAAAATGCCATGTTCCCTGGGGTGGGAAGCCAGATAACATCAGGTAAGTCTAGACACCCATGATGGGGAATGTTCTTCTGTATATGTTTGTCTTATTGGTTGATGAATAAAACACTGTTTGGCCAGGCAGGAAGTGACGTAGCATGGCAGATACTGCCACTAGCTAACCATAGAGATTGGAAGGTCTGTACAGTCAGGCAGGAAGTGATGTAGCTGGGCAGAATCAGAATATAAGCAGGGACAAACAGGAAATCTCTCTCTTCTCTACAGAGATGTAGCAGGCAAAGGAGATGCAGGTCTGGCATTCCCAGTAAGCCAAGGCCATGTGGAAACACTTAGATTGATAGAAATGGGTTAATATTTAAGACAGAGCTAGCCGATAAGAAATGTTAGTAACTGGCCAATAGTTTCATAATTAATACAGAGTCTCTGTGTGCTACTTGGGGTTGACATGGCTCTGGGACCAGGCTGGCAGGGAAGTGCTTGCAACACACCCATCAACACCTTCTCCCCACCCAGCCCAGCAGCTCTGTGCAGTCATCATGGTCAACCATTTCTAGCACAGCCTTTGACACTTACATTCATTTCTTTTCATTTAATCAGTCTTGCAAAATCTTGTTTTACTGTGAGTATCTCATTTGGAAGCCAAGCCAGTATGTCATTTTGATTTTGTACCAAATCTCAAGTCTTTTTAATTAGTGTATAAATACAGCATCCATTATTATTACCAAAGTAGGTGGAAATTGATACAATAAGACTGCTCACGTTTTTTGACTCAGATCCTTTACTCTTCCAAATTAGTGGAACAGTGCTGAGGCTATTTTTAGAATCCCTTGTTACTTCCAAATAAAGTGTTTTGGCTCTTTAATCATTTGCATCTGGCAAGACAGCACAGTGCCTGGAAATCAGGAAACAGGAGCCTGAGCTGCAGATTCCACCAGCCAAGAGTGTATGGATTGGGAGAGACTCTCCCCTGAGTCTTGGTACCCCATGTAGGAAACAGGGATGCTTGTACTGGTCACTTTACAGGGCTTCTAGAATTATACCTGCCCTTAACATACAGGGGTCAAACAAAAACCATGTAGGAACCAGAGGCGTCAAGAACACCAGACCAGAGGAAACCCCACGGAACCAACTACCCTGGGCTCACAGGGGCTCACAGAGACTGACCTGACAAGCAGGGAGCCTGCATGGGACTGACCTAGACCCTCTGCATGTATGTGACAGTTATGTGATGTGGTCTTTTTGTGAGACTCCTAACAGTGAGAGCTCTCTCTGATTCTGTTGCCTGCTCTTGGGACTTATTCCTCCTACCAGATTGCCTCATGCAGACTTAATAGAAAAGGAGGTGCCTCGTCTCACCACAACCTGATATACCGTGGCTGGCTGATATTCATGGGAGGCCCAGCCATATTTGAAGAGAAACAGTAGAAGGAGTAGATAGGGAAGGTGGGGAGGGGGAGCTAGAAGGAGAGGACAGAGGGGAAATTTTGGTTGGGATTCAAACAAACAAACAAAAAGACACATGGGAAATGATGTTTAAGATTTTTGAAAGGTAGTAGTGCACAAATGGACTTTGGGAGCCCATTCCCCCATGGAAGGATACTCTCTCAGCCTAGATACATGGGGGAGGGAGTAGGCCCAGCCCCAAATGAGGTTACAGACATGGATGATCCCGTGGAAGGCCTTGCCCTCCCTGGGGAGTGGACAGAGGATGGGGTGGGAACTTGGTGGGGGGCCTGAGAGGATGGGAGGGAGAAAAAACTGGGGGGTGATATGTAAAATAAGATTGTTTCTAATTTAAATTAAAATAAAAAATTTTTGAAAGGTAGAAGTAAGTTCAAGACACTATATCCTGAGAGAAGCCCCTGCCTAGGCCACCTTTGTGACACACATTTGGAAACTGAAGGCCTGTCCATTTACACTCATATCTCAAAACCAAAATGCAGTACAAGTTCAATAACAAGATGCTAGGTTTTTACAGTGGTTCATAGCTCACCTTGCCTGAGGCAGCAACAGAGGTTTTTCAACATGACACTATTTCTCGCCAATATATCCCCACCCCACTGCTGGTGATATTGGCTCACTGGAGCATTGTGATTCAGAATCGGGGCACTGCCTGTTTCTGCAGCAGGGCATATCAAAATCTTCCAGAGGTTCTTGTGTGCGTGCATGCGTGTGTGGTATATGTGTGCATGTTTCTGCAGATGTACACACTGGTATATGTACATGCAAAAGCCAGAGGACGATAGTGGGCATCTTTTATTGCTGTCCACATTTTCTTCCTGTGAGATAGGTTCTCTCACTGATCCTGAAGGTCACAGTTTGGCCTAAGACTGGCAATGAGTCTCAGGGATCTATCTGTCTCCAGCCCCAAATGCTGGGGTTATAGCCACATGGGACCAGATCTAGCTTCTCCATAGGTGCTGAGGATCTGAACTCAGGTCCTCTTGCTTTTATAACAAGATCTCTCACCCCTCGGGAACATCTCTCTGGTATCCCTGTATTGTGTAGCACTATAAACTGCTGCAGACTGTCATGGGAATGTGATGAGCCCCTTATGACTTCACCAAACATAGGAAGGTAACATTTTCAGTCAACAGGCAGAAACAGCCACTCTGTGACAGTTCACCATGGACAACAAAAACCCAATGGTCCAGCCACAGACAGGAAAGGTGGTATGGAACTGAGTAGAAGAACATCTACATCATCACTAACATCTTGAAAGTAGTAGCTAGGAGAATTTGTGTTCAGAACCAGTGTCAATGGCAGCCTCCCAACAGGGGTGAGCCACTTGTTTCCCTTGGAAAACTGATGTCCTAATAATACAGTGGGTAGGCAGAGTTTCCAGGGGACACATCTAAAATTATGTCAGTGCCTCAGGGGTCACATATGCTGATGACACCCGTCTTAGCTGACACTTCTGTTTTCCCACCTATAAGGCACCTCCACTGCCCCGAGAGCCTCTGTCCACCCCTTGCTCGGGCTTCCAGCATCTGCATTTCTCCTTTCCAGCATGTCTGATAGTGTGAGGACACTGTGGTCTGAGAATTCTGCTTCCACATACATGATTCTGACTTTCCATTAATGTCTAATACCTGGACTGAACTTTATCCCTTTTTCCCCTTCCCATTACTGTTCTGAATTAGACCTAGAAAATCCCAAGGACCATTTGTGTCAATTAGTAGATGTCTGTGCACATCCCAATCACCTAGCTCATCACTCCCAACTACAATGTTAACAGCTCCAAATATTTCCCTTTCTCCCATGGATTCTCAGTACACACTATGCATTGTTGAAAATACACTATGGTGACAGCTGGGATCTGAGCACATGAGAGACTCTGGGTTCCACAGTGTCAGATGGGTGATGGACTGGCCCAAAAATAGAGCCCATCTGATAACCTGGAATGAAATGCCCCTGACAGCTGATGCTTGTCTGTCCCTCTAGTGCAGCACACTGTGGGCTCAGTAGAGCAGAATGGAAATGATCAGTCAGAAAGTTCACTCTGAATTGAAGGGATCCTTCTGCACTGCCCTAGCACCCAAACCCGTATGACCTAGAGAAGGCCCAAAGCAAGCTGCTGACCCTTTAGTGGGTGTGTAAGTCTCTCATCTTTTCACCGTGACAAAATATCCATCATGGCAGGGAAAGCATGGCAGAGCCTATGGCAGCAGAAACGGAGGGCAGAGGCAGCTCACTTCTTGGTGGATCATGAAGTGGAGAACACTGGGCTGAAACTAGAGAAGAATGTAACAGTCAAGGCAAAACCTCCCGTGTTCCAAGTCTGCTTTCAAGGCCACAAGCCCCAAAGGGTCCATAATCTCTTAAGATAGCACTGCCACATAAAGATGGAGTACTCAAACAGTGAGCCTGTGGATGGGAGAATTGCATATCCAGACTGTCATAGCAGAGGACCAATGGGAAGGAAGCACAGGGAATAACAAATTAACAGGAGCACAAAGAGAAGCTACGGGGGCGGTCGCCTCACACTCGGATTCTGCGCACTCGCCTGTCCACTCTCACTTGAGAATGCCGGTAGAAACTAGCAAAGCTGATGTGATGACCTTGGCATCACAGGACACCATGCACTCAGCAGAGGTGGCTAGCGAATACTTTCTGCCTTAATCAGTTCCAAAGAAGACACAGTCATCCCTCCATACCTACAGGTTCCATAACTGTGCTGTCAACCAAGCTCAGTTTAAAAAAAAAAAAAAACACTTGTCTCTGTGCATTTTGCTTGTTGTTCTCTAAATAATATAGTATGAAATGATTTGCATAGCATTTACATAGTGTTAGAAGATAGTTTAGAGTGTGTGGGAGGGTGTGTGCAGGCTGTATGCAAATACTAAGTATTTTCTACAAGGAGCATAAGCATCTGCATATTTTGGTATTTTCAGGGCTCTTGGATCCATTCCTTTGTAGATGCCAAGGAATGGCAGTAGACTCTGTGGAGATATTAGTTATAATTTCAACCAAGGCAAAAATGCCAAATAAAACTCCCCCAGGTGCATTTTTGTTTTCCCTCCCCTCAACACTTCTGTTCCCACCCCCCAACCTACTCCCCCTCTGTTTCTGTTTAGGAAAGGGCAGGTCTCCCTTTCAACAAATCGTGGTGTATCAAGTTGCAGTGAGACTAAGCACCTCCCATGTATTAAGGCTGGGCAAGGCAACCCAATATGAAGAATAGAATTCCAAAGGCCTGAAAAAGAATTGGGAGACAGCCCCTGCTCCCAATGTCAGGAGTCCCTGTAGGTGGAAGTTTCCTGTCTTGGAGCAGTTTGCTCTCAAATACCCAGCAGTTTCCTCCCAAATTACCATACAGATGGCTTAATATTACTTGTAAATGCTAGACCAATATCAGGCTTATTATTAACTAACTCTGAAAATTTTAAATTAACCCATATTCCTTATTTATGCTCTGTCATGTGGTGGTACCTTTTCTCAGTACAGTGCACCCATCTTGCTCTCTTTGTGTTTGGCCAGTGTCTCCTGATTCCACCCTTCTCCTTCCCATCATCCTTAGTTTGGTCACTCCACCTATACGTCTTGTCTAGCTACTGGCCAATCAGCATTTTATTATAGCAATTCAAGTGACAAATCTTTACAGTGTACAGATCATTCCACAGCATTTCCCCCTTTTTGTCTAATTAAAAAGGAATGTTTTAACTTAACATAGTAAGATTATATACAACAAAAACAGTTATCAAGTAAAAATTAGTTACAATATCCAGTCCATTTGTATTAGGAAAAATTAAAGAAAATATTTTATCATCTATCTTTTTGAGTCAAAAGTTTTGTATCTAATTTACCTTTTATCAGAACTAAGGAAAACTATCTAGTCTTTAACTCTACCAAAGATCCCAGATGAAATGTTACCTAATGACAGGGACCTCAAGCTGCCTGGACAGCCACCCAAAGTTCCTCTGTAACATTGGGCGTCCAACTCTAGCCTACAGGCCTAGAATATCTGACAGACTTTCCTGTGAAGCAGGGCTAATGGAGTATTTCCTCTGAATTTGTCAAATGCTAATGGACTAGACATTATTAATATAATTATTGCCTATGTATATTTACATATAGTTATTATACTAATTGTATATAGTTTTTCTGTTAGTTAAAACCTTTGCTTTTTGTCTAAAAAGGGGGAAATGTGATATTTTGTTTGTGTTATGACAAATAAAGCTTGCCTGGAGATCAAAGAGCAGAGTTAGCCACCAGTTAACCATAGAGGTCTGGAGGTCTGTACAGAGAAGACATGGGAAGTGACAGCATAGGATGGAGAGAGGAAGTGATAAGGTGGGGAATAGAAAGGATCTCGCCTTTTGGGTCAGAGAATTGGAAGAGGTAAGGAATAACTGTGGCTGCTCCTTTGCTTCTCTGGTCTTTCAGCTCCTACCTCAATACCTGACTCCGGGTTTTTATTGATAGGACCAATTAGGATCGGGCTTCAAGTCCCACAACAGGATCAAGCTACACAGCTGTAGCATGCATGCAGAGAGCCTAGGTCAGCCCCACCGAGGCTCCCTCACTGTCAGGTGAGTCTCTGTGTTGCATTTTTAGAAGTTTTCCTCCAGAGATAAAAAGCTCATGGGAGTCACATGACTGCTGACTTACATCATCTGGCCACAGCCTTCCCATCTTCCACTCCCCAGGCCCCATAATATGGCTGCCGTCATGTTCCACACCATTTCCCTACTTCTTCCCTTCTGCTGGGCATCCTGCTCCTCTGTGCTCTTCATGGTGGCAGAAACCTATGGGAAACAGTCACTTTCAACCAGGTCATTCCCAAAACCAAGTTTGTCCTTTGTCTTCCTGTGCACCTGAACAGTGGCTTGGAAAGTCACCATGAGTTAGACTGAAGCAGGCATCATCTGATTTGGAGGAGGAGAGAGCAACATGACTCAGACAACCGGCTGCCAATCCTAAATCTGGGGGCAACTTGGGGGAGGGGTGTCAGACAATGTTGACAGATTAATGTGTCTATGTACTGGCAGACACAGAGATATAATCTGGGTAGAACAATTTTTACCCAGCTTGCAGTGGTCTCTAGGAGTAACACCATTGTGTCATCTAATTATAATTAATACTTGATTGTTCTAGAACATGTCTGTGTAAGTGTCTTGCCTAGATGACTGGAGAAGACAGACAAACAAGATTCACCACTAAAGGACATGGCATTCACAAGCCAGGAAAAACATCTCATGGTTAGGTAAAACCAAATGTCAAGTCATGTTCTGCTACTTTTATCAATTTGACACAAACTTTGAGTCACCAGGGAAGAGGGACCCTCAACTGAGTAATTGCCTTCTTTGGCTTGGCCTTGGACAGTGTACGTCATTTCTTGATTAATGGTTGATGTAAACTGGGGGACATGCCACACCTAGGTGACCCTGAGTTATAGAAAGAAGCAGGCTGAGCAAGCAGCATTCCTCCATATAGACTGAGCTTCAGTTCCTGGCTCCATCCCTGGTTAGGGTTTGAGTTTCTACTGCAGCATCTTTCTACAATGGACGTATGTAGCCTGCAAGCCCAACAAACCCCCTTCTTCCCCAAGCTGGTTTTGGTCAGTATTTTAGCACAGCAACAGGAAATACACTAGGACACCTGAGGTCCGAAAAGGTCATTGGGAGGTCAGTGTGGACCACATAAAAGTGCAATCAGAGTTAGAGTTTACACAGACATCAGTTATTTAGTTACATGTGCCAGGCCTGAAATCAAATTATTCACGAGCCTTTGCTCTCCGTTTCACACGTGAGTAAGAGAGGTTAAGATCAAGTTTAGGAAGGAGACGGGGGCTCAACCCTGGCCCATACCCATCATGGAACCCGCAGCAGGAATGAGAGAAGCCATGATTGGGGCAGGGTGGCTCCGGACTCCTGTGATGGGAGGGCCTAGGGTTCTGGGGCCTGGAGTCAGATTTCCGGACAAGACCAGCAAAGAATACTTGAAAGAAATGGAGGCTGCGATGACTTTGTTTAAGCAGGAAGTACCAGGTGTTCGGGTGACCGGAATCCCAACTATTGTGCCTGCAGTGCCCACGGTCCTAGCAGCTCCCGTGATCTGCGCAGTTATCACCACCAAACATGTACCAGCAAGTCCAACAGACCCTGGAGGCCCAGGCAGCGGCTGTAGCCACAGTAGTTCCTCCCGTGGTGGAAGCTCCTCCTTTTGTAGGTCCAGTTCGCTTTGACCCGACTGATCGCAGTACCTGGAGAGCCCTGAGACTTGAGAAACCATGTTCCTGAGGCGAGCAGCTGTGTGTCCCTCAGAGGATCCTGGATGTGGTCCACAAGAATCAGAAGGAAAAGAAAAAGGTGAGCCTCCGGGAGGCTCTGTATGTTGACACCTGCTTCCCACAGTTGTTGATGGGTGAATGCTAGCTGTCTTCTTACCTGTCCCAAAACCAGTTCCAATAAATTTACCTTCATTTCAAAGAAAATAAATTTTTTAGGCTTCATGCAGCCTCAGCTGGTGTTCAGTGCAAGCCTCCAGCCTGCCCCTAAAAGTCCAGGAAGCCTCATTCCTACCTGTCTGTCTCTGTCTCTCTCCAAACTCCTGCCTGCTCAGAAAAATCTCTGAATAAAGGAAAGGTGCTAAAAAGCTGAGTCCTGCATCCTTGGAGCTATTGAAGCTCCTCCCCCTGAAGTTGCCTGTTTCCCCAGCCCCTGCCTAAGCCCTCACTCAGCTTTTGACCACACTTTGGCACAAACTCAGCTTGTGATGGAAACATCATCCCCCCTTCTCAAAAGTCTATAAAACTTTCCTGTCCTGGCTCAGTGTGAGACTTCTCTGACCTTGATCTCTGGGACCAGAGAACCCAACCAGAAGCCGCTTTGCTCAATATGCCTATTGTCACACTTCTTCAACTCAGCTTGATTTGGCTTATGTGTTAGTGGAGAAATTCACTATGAGGATCAGAAACCTATTAGCTATTTCTGTTTCTTAACCACAGTTTTATTAGTGAGCCTCTCTGTGGTATTAGGCAGCCTGCAAGAAGCAGGGGAGAGGGAAGGGGCAGCAAGAGTAGAGGTTAAGTACAGACAAGGCTAAACACAGGAACGGGGAGAGGCACACAGGCTAAGATGTTGGCTAGAGCTTCCTTCCCCGCCAAATATTTACACAATTTCCCCCACACTATTGTGGCTTGGATAAGAATGCCACCCCCACCCCCAAGCTCATAGATTTGAATGCTTGGTCACCAAGGAGTAGCACTATTACCAGGTGTGGCCTTGTTGGAATAGGTATGGCCTTGTTGGAGGAAATGTGTTATTGGAGACAGGCTTTGAGGTTTCAAATGCTCAAGCCAAGCTATCTCTCTTCCTGCTGCCTACAGATCAAGACATAGATATCAGCTATCTCTCCAGTGCTGTGCTTGCCTGCATGCTGCCATGCTCCCTGCTATGATGATAATGGACTAAACCTCTGAGTTATAAGCAAGCCCCACTTAAATCCTTTCTTTTATAAGAGTTGCCATGGTCATGGCATCCCTTCCCATCAATAATGTTCTACCCAAAGTCTGGATCCCCAAATTACCACCAAATCTGATGCAAAAGCATCTTTATTGCAAGTTAATTCAGGCCTCTCCATCCATCCAAAGCAGCAGCAGCAGAGAAGAGACCCCACTAGGCTCTGGGAGGGGTTTTTAGAGTGAAGAAGGCTTAAGGAATGCCAAGTCTACAGGCTTATGATTGGCTGCCCACTCCCAATGGGATGAGGGGGCTTACCAAGCTTACAAGCTTGAGATTGGCTGTCCAATCGGGTAAGGGGAATGTCAAGTCTACAGGCTTTGGATTGGCTGTCCACTCTGGGCTAAGGTCCAAAAAAGGTCATGGTACACCTCTAGGCTATGGGTTACTACTTACCTAGGCTTAAGATCTATGGGGAATCATGCCTCTAGACTAGAAGTTATTACTTCCCTACTCAGGCATTGGTTGGTTTTTCCTGCTCAGGGATTGGTAAGTTTTATGTCAGGGGCAAAGATGGCTCTGATTTCAGGGCCAAACTGTTTCTTCCTCTGGTCCTTTTAAGGTTTTAGGCTCCTATTTTAGGGTCACAGTGAATTTCTTTAACAGGTTTCTGATCCTAAGGACGAAGTGTGTTCTTTTGGCTCTGGTTTTGGAGTCAGGGTGTTTTTCTCTGACTTGGGTCCAGGGATAATGTGTTTCTTTTGCTGTCTCAGGTCCCAAATCCAGGGTGGTATGTTTCTTTCACTGGCTCTGGGCTCAGAGCTAAGGAAGCTCAGGAAATGTGCTAGGGCTATGGATCACAGATCTGCCAGGGGCCTGATTCTCTCAATAAAACACTGACTAAGATAACTACATTTCCATATATCTCTGAAGAACAGGTAAGTATGTATCACAAATACCAATAAGTAGCCAATTAAATGGCAGGGACAGATCTGGAGAGCATTGGAGCCGGGAGAATCCAATTCTTGCCATTCTTCTTATCTCATTGCTTCCTATTCCCAAGGATGGAACTGAGCTGGGAGTCACATAAGCAACTCAAAGGCTTACCCAGATTACCATAGATCACTAAGAAGTCTGTACCTGCAGTGCCTTCTCTTCCAGGCCGTGCTCTGCTGAATACATCAAGAAAGAGAGGCACCAGGGAGCATATGAAGATTTAGGATGACCAATAGAGAGGCAAGACTGCTAGGAAACAGATGTGGCCTCTAGAAAAGAAATGGAAAATAGCATTAAAGACTAGACTTGAAGAGACCACAGTATGACCCAAGCAATAAGTTCTAGAGATGTCTTAAAATGTGAAAGCATTAGAGAACTGGGTGATTTGTGTTCTGGAAGAGACGTGTGTAGTGTGAACTGTCAACCTTCCTGTTGATGCATCTTTGGCCTGGGTATTGATGTTGGGATCCCAAACTCCAAGAGCAGGACATTTGCCCCACCCTCTCCTCCTGGCTAGTTCATTTGGAGTTCACAGCTGTTGTCTACTGATGCACTTTTTCAGCTTTCGTTTTTGAGACAGAGTCTCTTTATGTCACCCAGGCTGCCTCCATCTTGCAGTCCTTCTGTCTCAGCCTCCCAGCCACTGTGGTTGAGGGTACCGACCACCTTCCAGCTGTATGCATTATTGTATATACAATGCATTCCTCAAGTTTTGGTAAAACCCATACAAATTTTCAAAATAAGTCTAATGCTGTTCAGTGTTTAATTGATTCAGCTACAGATGGAAATAAGTTTTCCTGGGGACATCATCTTTAGGCTGCTCTATATTGAAGATTTCACAAGCATTGATTTTTTTTTTTCTGTTGTTAGAATAGATTCCTTAGGAACCCACTGTGCACTGGCAAGACACTGTATGCAATAGCAGGTAAACAAATGTACTGACTCCTGACCACAAGGGGTGCCTTAAAGGACACTGCCTTGACCTCTCTCATTCTGTTTCCCACCTGATGAAGACATATCCAGAACATTGCCTGCCCCACCTACAACATTCTGGCTACCTAATCCCCCTTCCTAATAAAAACCGCAGGCGTTCTTTAGTCAACTCATATGACCCACCTGATCCTTCATTGCCCCTTATACCTTACCTTGAGCAGGAAGTACACATCTAAGAATGTTTATATATGTGCTGGGTTGACGATTCAGCCTTCCTATGACACTAGCACTAATAAAATAACTAGAAAACACAAAATTAAGTAGAAGTAACATGTTCTGGTGAGCTGCAGAACAGTGGAGGGCTGTAGTTCATAAGTACTCATTATATGCTTTGTTAAGGACAAGAGGAAAGATGTTTGGGCTGTAGGGATGGCTCTGTGTGTAATGGTGATTCTGGTGAAAGCCTGATGACAGAGTTTAACCCAGGATCCCGCAATGGTGGAATAGCAGCAGGAGAAAGTGGGGAGAAAGGAGGAAGTAAAGAAGACTGAGAGAAGGAAGACAAAGATGGCATAAAACATGATTACTGTACTTGTCTGGGTGCGTTCTCCCAGCCATTACACAGGGAGAAATTTCCCACATAATCAGTATTGCCATTTCTCTCAACTATTGAATTAACACTTCAAATTTCCACCTTCAGAGTCTTTAAAGGAGGAAGCCATGTGTGTTCTCTGCCTAAGTTAGGTAATTTGTAGTTTGAAATCAGTCTTGCTTTTTTTCCCCACTCTCCCATTGATTTTTCTGTCTAAGCAGATTTTTCAGGCACTCTTTAACTTGATTCTGACTTGCAGCCTAGGGCCATGAATGTAACGATTTAGGTGGACATGAGACCCAATCAGAAGATGGGAGGGGACAAGGTGGTGTTCTTCCTAATTGGAAACAGGTTGTGTCCACTTCAAAACAAGATGAACATGGTAGGCCTTGGGACCAATATAAAGATAAAGAACTTTTTTTTTAATTATGGAGAGCTAGCTCTTGCAAAATGCTACCCGAATCACAGCTTGAGCTGTCTGTGTCATTACTGGGCAAAGGCAAATGAATCCAAGGAGAAATGCTTTCGTTACTGAAAACAAAATTGTGTTACCTTAGAAACAAAAGCACTCTTGTTGATATATAGATTCATAAAGTGAGGGCAGAAAGAGGGAGGCCTCCTACCCTTCATTGGTGGGATATTTGTGTGAGCCAAGAGTCATGGAACATCTTCCCAACCAAGGTTGCTCCGTGACCTCCCACTGCCACCCTCTACACAGAGCATGTTTTGTCCTTCATTCACTTGGTAATTGTTAAGTGTGTATTATGTGCCTGGCCCTAGTCACTGCTGCTTCTGACTGAGACCATTTCTATATTAATGAGATAAACACAAAGCCTTGTGAGGACAATAACTTTGAACCCAGCACACCACAGCATGGTACCCTGCTGGAGGTCCATTGTAGTGGCCCCTGAAGACAGCAGCAAGGGTCCAACCACAGAACTGATACTTCCAGCCAAATTGGTTGTTGGGTGTCTGAAGTGATGGAGAGAGTTCTGTCCACTTGCCATAATTTTCTGTTGAATGACCAGTGACCAAGTGGGAATTAGGATGGAGTAAAACATGGAAGATTCACAGAATACAGTGATGAGAGAGACAGACAGATGGACAGACAGACAGACAGACAGACACACACACACACACACACACACACACAGAAACTCTAAGAGGGAAAAGTATCCCTAACTAAAAATAACAAAAGATTTCTCCCAAGTCAAAACCAAGGACAGGAGTTCAAGGCATTCTTGGTATGGGATAGACAAGAATGAAACATAAAAAAAAAAAAAAAAAAAAAAAAAAAAGTGTTTAGGAAATGGAGAGCTGCCCAGTGTGGCTAAAACAGGAGGAAGAGGAACAGGACCATGGTGGTTGGGGGGTGGGATTTGACTGGATAGGTGGCCTACAGCCATTGCAGGGCCTGGGCTACTGAGAGCAAGGCTCTGCATTGCTTCCCAGGGTGAAGAGAGTGGAGGCCTTTCTGTGTGAGATGACAGGAGCAAAGCAGAGCTTTCCATACTTGCCCCTGCTTTCTCAGAGGTGGTAAGACATGCATCACCCCCTTCAGCCTAATCCTATGATCTGCGGGGTTGGTGAACAAAACATAGAGTTAAATCAAAAGTCCCTCCCCCATTCCTCTGGGCTGGCCTTTCCCCAAGAAGGACAGATGGAAAGAGGTGGGCATGGTAAATCTTGCCCTTTTATACTGCACGGTGGCCAAGCTGCCCCACAGGGCTTGCCCAGGTCTAGGATCAGCTGAAAAGCACCACAAGGGCTGGATGACCAGAGAAAATGCTCAGCCCTGTGGGGAAGAGAAAGACTTCCAGAGAAGCTGGGTAAAAACCCAGTCTTCTGGAGTCCTCTGACCAAGAAGGCTTTCAGGTGGAGAGAGGGCATGGGGCCCACGGCCCTTGCCCATGGCAGTCTGGCCCCTTCCGAGGAGAGAGCTGGCACCTGGCAGGCTTCTACGGGGCTGAACAGACTTTGTGTGCCAACCACAGCGATTTCATGGCACAGCACTGAACCCAGCCAGTTGGCACCAGGGCTGTGCAAGTAAGACAGGAGATTACAAAGGAAAGAAATGAAGTGGTGGAATGAGAAAAACCCCAGAGCTCCTGCACCAGTACTGTGGGCACAAATCCTGAAGCCAGCAGCCTGTGGTGTCCCAACACAGGCGAATCCACATTGTGACAGCCAAGTGAAATTTATCCATTTACCTGTCTGTTTTTCTTCCTCAGTTTGGGACTCCCTGGGGACAAGAACTACTGGATTTATCTCTGGACTGTGTTATATAGATTAGAAGGCAGATAGGCTGGTTAGCTCAGAAGGGAATGGCTGGAAGCTGAGAAGGAGAACATTAAACAAACTGTGGAAAGCAGGCAAGTTACTACCTCATTAGTCATGGGTAACAAACATGAAGGAGTTGTGTCTAGATGAATTACTCAGCTGGGAACCTAATTATGTGTTTACATGTGCATGTGACATGTGCACATATATGTAGTACACATGTGTGTTCAGTTTCCTTCCATTCCTACATGAAAGATCCCATGAGGCCCAAGCCTGTAATCCTACACAGGCAGAAACAGGAGCATCCAGAGTTTGAGACCAACCTGGGTTGCATAGTAAGGACCTATATCAAAAGTCACAGTTTTTTTGTTTTGGGTTTTTTTTTTTCTTTTTGTAAAGGCTTCTGTGTTACCACACTGCCTGCTACATCCACTTCTTGTGTTCTAGCAGCAGTGACCAGGTTTCTATCATGACAATAACCTTGCTCTGCTTTACTGGGTGTCCCTCACTTCAGTGTTATGCTAGGCACACTGTCAGGACTGGAGATACCCAACTAAACACCCTTGCTAACTCTTACTTTCTCTTTCCTCTTTTCAACGTTGTTTTCAGCAAGGTGATACAAGGAAAACATAATCAGACTGGCAAGATAGCCACTTGCTTTAATATTTTCACACAAAGCAATGTACTCCCATAGAATGTGAGCCACATCACTCCCAAGCTAAAAACAGAGTTGGCATTGGTACTGCAGACAACCAGAGCAGGGGAGGGGGAGTCTAGAGAGGCAGGAATGAATGTAGTGACCAAGTACGTTAGCATGGAGGGACATAGAGCTAGCAAGCATGCTGACACATCCCTTTCTGCCTTAACATTTGTGACACAGGGGCTACAGTTGCAGCTCCGTGGTAGAGACCTTGTCTAGCATACCCACTGCCTTAGATTGGATCTCCAGCAACAAAAAGAAAAAAGAAAAGAAAAAGAAACACTTCTGATATAAACTAACAAAGCTTAGTCACTAAATACATATTAACAGAAAAAATAGCATAAGTTGTAACTAAGTCTTGCCTTTTATATTCTTACCTGCTACAGGTACATTATCCATATTTTACAGATTTAAAGGTTTTATGTGTTTGTTGTTTGTTTTATGAGTACAGTACATTTACTGTTCTTAGTGGATTTTTTTTTTCTTTTGGGAAATTGAAAAAAAGCATACAGTATATTTTGATCATGTTTATTTCTGTAACCCAGGCTGGCCAAGCACTCACTGTGTGGCCCAGGCTGTCCTTAAACTATGTCATTGCTCCTACTTCTGCTTTGCAGTACTAAGATTTCAGGTGTGTACTACCATGGCTGCCTTTTTTTAGACCAGGTCTCACTGTGTAGCTGTGGCTAACCTGGAACTCACTATGTAGACCAGGCTAGACTTGAACTCACACAGATCTACCTGCCTCTGCCTCCCAAGTGCTGGGATTAAAGTCCTGTGTCACCATAGCAGGCCATACCTGCCTTTATTAAAGTTTAATATGACAATCTCTTTGAGTGTGTTTTTTTTCTTCATGTGTTCTTATGGTCATTTCATAATACAACTCAAAAATAAAGCTTAGTGTTGACAGGGGCATAGTCCTCTAGTTGTATTCTTAAATAAGAATAGCACAACATGGATATTACTCTGTGGTGACAGAGCTGTTTGGCCATTGCCATCTGCTGGTCATGTTGTGTGTATTATCAATGTATGGGGTGCTAAGCATTTATTTTTTTTTTAATTTTAATGATATTGTATACTGTATTAATTAGATTTCCATCACTGTAACAAAAACTACCCAGGATAGTTAACTTATAAATGGAAAATGTGTTATTCTGAAGAAACCAGTCATGGTCTCAAGTGGCCTTAATGCTTTGAGCATTTTGCAAGGCAGCCCCTCATAGTGACAGCACACAGTAGAACAAACCTATGACCACAGGCACAAAGAGAAAGAGACTGGCATCCTACAACCCCCTGCAAAGGCATGACCCTTCCTTGCAGTCTTGCCTACAAAATGTCTGCAATACCAGCAACAGCGCCATCTCAGGCACCAAGACTTTAGCCCACAGACTTTCTAATCCAAACTGCAGCAGGTACAAAATGGCTGAACAATAACACAAGAAAAACAGACTATGGGCATTCCATGCAGTCGTCCTCTGGGTGCTAAATGTATGAGTCACTTGACTGCCCTTTTAACCGGTCTGTCTTTTAAGAAAAGTAGCAGGCTAAACAGATGGTCAGGCATGGGCATAAGCCATGGGTCAGTCCTCTGGCATGACAGTAAGCTGCTTTTATTGGGGCTGTCACACAGCATTTGAGAGTTGGTCCTGAGGAGATAACAATGGAGATGCCAGGCTTAGGTTATACAGCAGAGGTACATCTTCTGACTCATCAGAGCTCATCTGATAGTTCTCAGTTCAGTCCTGAAGTCCTGCTAACTCTAACTCCTCATCCTTCCTAGAACACTGAACTCCTCTGTGAACTCCACTGCACTCAATTTCTGTGGGTTACACCCAAACTCCCTGCTTCCCAGCAGCTCCAAATGGCAACTAAACAAACAAAACACCACCTCTACCTAAATGTGCCTGTCACAGCCAGGATGTATTCTGGTCCTCCAGGAGAAGATAGGTAAACTTCCAGAACATTCTTCTTTCAATCAAGAACGATTTTAATGATCACTCGCTATGTTCATCTGTTCATGACAATAATTCTTAGAGCAAGAGAAGATGTAAAGATGCTTATCCCATCCTACCTACACTGCTCTTAGACATGCCTTCAATTCATGGGGCTCGCAGGAGCCATTGAGTCAGCTATACTTCAAATTTCCAGCTATTTAGTATTAAGTCATTCCCTAAAAACTTGCCAACTATGGTGACCTGCTTGCTGCTTTGATTGTTGTTGCCTTCTTATTACAAGATTTTGAGATACATTCTTCAGTGGCTGAGTTGAGCAAGCAAAGATTACCTAAGGGCAAAGTATGGGCAGCACAGAGTTAAAGTAATGGCTTCTAAGGGGGAAAATTAGTACAATTTTATCATTAGTGTCTAATTCAACTAAACAGAGCTTGGAGAAAAAAGAGGATGCTTAACATTTTTAATGATGTAGTGATGTAGGCCTCTGCTTCCCATGTCCCCACTATGCACCAGCAGTTGTTTAAGATTCTTTTATTTTTATTTTATTTAACTGTCGTTGGTGAGGAAGCAACTCAGAGAAGTAAGTGATATGGTGATATGTCTAATATCCTTGACTCTTGGGGGAAAAGAAGCTGGGAGATGAATCCAGGGTTAATTCTAGAACCTGAGGGTTTGGCCAGCATTCTCCAATAATCTCTCCAGTCACTTCAAAGGTGGGACCACCCACCCTCTCTTATGAATGATACAACTCTACAGGATATGTGTAGGAAACATGTATGCAATATGATGCATGTTTTCAGAAGTCCACTCTTTCCCCTTTCCACTGATCCACACCACACAAACCCCCACTCATTCCCTTATGCTGAATATTAGGTTGGTTCCCTCCTTTTTACATGATTCCTGCCTTTAACAGACATCTTGTAAGGATAGATTGACACCTCTTCCTTACTGTGTCTCCCATATCCCATGTCAATTCCTCCTTATTTAGAATCATGTCTGACTTCCTTCTGCCCTTCTCCAGAGCAGCTGCAAGCCCAGGTTGTCACAGGCTCATTTTTGTAGTATGGAGTCTTTCTGGAGTGGCTGGGGACAGCAGGGAAGACAGCAGAGTGGCTGACTGGGGCTGGTTTCAAGGGCAAGGGACAGCTGGCATTCGGGCAGCCTCTGCCAGCATGGAGCAAGCAGAGCAGGCCCCTGGGAGCAAGAGAGCAGAATGTCCAATAGACATAAAGAGCCTGAGCCTGATGAGGCTTAACTGTTCCCACTGCACGCTGTGGGGATGAACAGGTGTTCCCACAGCTGATTGGGCACTCGGCTTCTAGTGGGGATCGGGTGGGTTGCACGCAATAGGGAATCACACACATAGATAACCATACCTTTGCAAAACAAAAAAAGTTGAGAATAGAAGCTGGAATGGAAGTACTTAATACTAAGGAGTAAAAACACTTGAGTGTCTGCCAACTAGAGATTCAAAGCAGCAGCACATTAGGGGTAATGCTACTCCAAGGGTGATGTGATCTTTATAGGAACAGCATCCTGGGAGCTAGCCAAAAGACAAGCTTTCAGGCTCCATCCCAGACCTGCTCACTTGCAACCCACATTTCAACAAAATCTCTAGGTGATTCTAAGGCACATTAGAGTTTGCAAAGTCCTGGTCAAGAAATCTGGTCCTCAGAGTGCGAGCCCCAACCTAGAGCAGGAGGAACAGCAGCTCCTGCTAAGTTTGTAAGGATGAAAATTCCCAGATTCTGTTCCCAGACCTATGAGGAGTGGGCCATCCAGGCAACTCCAGTGCATGCTGAAGTTTGAGAAACACATGACTTTAATCCCAGCACTCAGTTGGCAAAGGCGTATCTCTGTGAATTCAAGGCCAGCCTGGTCTACAGAGTGAGTTCCAGGACAGTCAGAGCTATACAGAGGAACCCTGTCTCAGGGTGGAGAGGAGGTGGGGGGGGGAGATATAACACTATCTAGAGTTCTGTGGTTACAGCTCGTGTACTTTAGAGAGGAGTCCTTAGGAAGACTTAAGCAATGTTTCTCAACATGTTGGTAGCAAGCCCTTTGGGGATCGAACAATCCTTTCACAGGGGTCATGTAAGATCATCAGAAAACACTGATTATGATTCATGAAACATTACAATTCCATGGCAAAATTACAGTTATGAAGTGGCAACAAATAAATGTATGGCTGGGAATAACTACACCATGAGGAACTATGTTAAAGGGTTGCAGCATTAGGAAGGTGGAGAACGACTGCTCTTAAGGAAAGCCATGCCTAACCGGACGTGGTGGCACACTTCTTTAATTCCAACACTTGGAAAGCAGAGGCAAGCAGATATCTGAGTTTGAGGCTAACCTAAGCTAAAAAAGTCATTTCCAGGACAGTCAATGATATACAGAGAAACCCTGTCTCCAAAAAAGAAAAAGTTGTAAGAAACGCCTTGCCTAACACTGCCTGCAGGGTCAAGAACCAGAGGCAGGATAACCCAGAGACTCTGGAAAGAACCAAACAAGACTGTTGTTGGGTGGGGGTTGGGGGGTCAACGAAATGCTTCCTAGTGATATTCTGCTATACTGATAGATTGGTGCCTAGCCCAACTGTCATCAGAGGGGCATCCAGCAACGGGCGTGAGCAGATGCAGAGACCCACAGCCAAACACTAGGTGGAGCCATGGGGACCCCATAGAAGAGGGGGAGGAAGAGTGTAGGAGCCAGAGGAGCCGAGGACAGTGCAAGAACATGGGCCACAGAATCAACTAAGCAGGGTCTGAAGGAGCTCACAGAAACTGGTAGCAAACATGGACCCTGTATGGATCTGAGGTAGGTTCTCTGCGTGTGTGTGTGTGTGTGTGTGTGTGTGTGTGTGTGTGTGTGTGTGCATATATATATATATACATACATACATATATATCTTTAGTCCCAGCACTCAGGATGTGGAGACAGGAAGTGGTATATATATATATATGTGTGTGTATATACACACATATATATATATATATGCACACACACACATATATTAGTCGTGTAGCTTGATGTTCATGTGAAATTCCCAGCAATGGGAGTGGGGGTGTCTCTGACTCCTTTGCCTGTGCTTGGGACCCTCTTCCTCCTACTGAGTTGTCATATCCAGCAGTGGTGTGAGGGAATTGTGCCCCATCTTATTTATTTTGTTAGGTCATATTCAGTGGATTTCCCTGGGAGGCCTGCTCGTTTTTATTTCTGAAGGGAAACAAGGGAGGAGTTGATCTGGAGGAGAGACAATGTCTAGATGTAATGGATGAGAGAAGAATAAAAGATAATATATAAGTGTCTATTTTAAAAGAAAGGCAGCTTGACTACAGCAGGAAGGCAATACTGACTGAGACACTGGTTCTAGCCAGCAGCATTTCCTGTGCCCCACCTCCTGACACACACCTCCCCCCACCCCACAAGATCAAACTCACAATCCAGGCCTTCCTCAGTGGTTCAAGGATCCCTAAGCCAGATCTGAGCTGATCCCGGATCCATTTTTATAATGGTCATTCTACACTGGAGTACCACATTCAGATAAGCCAAAGCCCAAAAGGAAACAGAAACTGAGATACATAACTCAGCCAGTTGCTGGTGTCTTTCCATACTCAGAGACCAGACATGACTAATGAGAAGACCACTGCCTGCCTGTGGAAACCAGGAGTGCCTCCCCCACCCGCCACCACCCCTGCACCAAGACTCCTGAGTTACGTGACATTATGTTTGTGTTCTGACAAAGTTTGCCTGAAGATCAGAGGGTGGCACAGACCTTTAATCCCAGAACTCATGCCTTTAGTCCCAGCACTCAGGATGTGGAAACAGGAAGTGATAAGGTGGGGTGGAAACAGGATCTTAGCCTTTTGAGACCAAGAATTCAGACAGGAAGCAACTGGCCGCTGCTCCCAGTTCTCTGATCTTCCAGGTTTTACCCCAATATCTGGCTCCTGGTTTTTACTGATTAAGATTAACTAGGTTTACGCTTCACTTCTGCGTGTTCCTGGAAGTTTATAATATCAGGATCCCTTCCAGATTTAAGTTCCTAGAAATGACAGATAACCACAAACCCTGGCATGCAGCACCCCTGTTCCCAGGGCACAGGATTGAAGGCTAGCTTGCAAAGGCAGTTCTCGTGAGATTATCTTCCTCTTGGGCTTTCCTGAGAGGAAGCGTGGGATGGGTGGCCAGCTTTGAAACCTTGCTTCCAGAATCTTGACTCCGTGCTGCACCCTTCCCTACCTAAGCATGGTGTGAATACCTGCTTCACCAAACGGTTTACGTGGCCTTTGGTTTGGTTGTCCATCTACCTGCATGTTGAGATTCACAATGCCCAGGTGAAAAGCATTGCAATGTCAAGTGTTAAGAGGCTGTATCCCTGTGCTAAGGCTATTGGATTATAGAATACTGCCTTGATTTTTGCTAACAGAGGCTGGAAGCCACTGAAGGAACAGTGTTAAAGTCCGGAAAGATGCTCATGCAGACCTTCTACTCAAAATCTAAATGGAACTCCACAGGAAATCTGGGGCTTTGAGTGCTGAAGCACAGAGAGAATGTAGGGAAAACTGAGACCATTGACATCAAAGAACATGCAGCCATGCCACGTTGGTTCAAGGACTTGGAGGAGAAACAATATTGTCAGGTGGGGTGGCCAGGAGGAAAGGTATTCTCTGAGGAAGCACAATAGGCATTTGGAAAGGCTTAGATTAGGATCTCTATTTTTGTTATTTACCAAATGGCTATATAACTCCATTTGTGTGATCTAAGGCTCACTTAACCCATCTGCAAAACAGGGACCAAAGAACCCACTCCAAGCTCCATTGGTTGATGACAAGAGTAAAATAGGATGACTGTCAAATGGCAAGAATGAAATAGAGATGACTAACAAATACCTGGCCCATGCTCCTCAATTGGCATTTCTTCCCATCCTTTCCTCCCCTTTTTCTTTCCTCAGGTCAGTCAGCCAGCTCCTAAGAAGCGGTGCACTAGAGATGAACAGAACTCATGTTTGTCACCAATGAGTGTCAAAGGTGTGTCATTGGTGATATTGTCATTTAGTGTCATTGAGTACTTCCTCCTCACTGTCTGAGTGATTACTACAATGAGTATCACATCATAAAGACGAATGATGTTTCAATGGCTCCCCCCACATTTTAGAATATCATCCCTCCTCAAAAAACAAGCATCTCACTCAACTCTGAAAATAGTTGCAACCACTGACCCCAGTGAGAAAGATGGTGCTACTGATGTAACAGACCCTCAAACCTTAGTAGGCACCCAGACCTTTAGCACAACTGACACCATGATGAAATTATCATTCAGGCCTTAGAACCCATCAGGTAGGCATATCACCTGCCAGGACAAAACAAAGACTTACTCCCTCAAAACCCATAGTCTTGGAAAGTCCCTAAATGTACTAATCTTGCTTTTTGTTGTCTGTAGTTCTGCTTCTGGCTAACTGTCCTTACTAAGTGGTGTTAACTGTGTGTCTGTTCCAAATGTGGGTTTTGTGCTTAAAAGCCTAACCTTGAGAAAGGCAGTTGAGTCCTGAACATCCAGCCTAGTCACTAGCTGGCTAATGAAGACTTTCTGTTAATTTGAACCCATGTCCAAGTGGTCTTCACAACCCTGAGTAGTTCTGGAAATACCATGGAGTCCATAGGTTCACGGGAGATAAGAGGAATGGGCCATGGAACATGCTGGCCTACCAGGGATCTGTGTAACTATAATGTCAGAGGTTACTATTTTAGATTACGGCAATGACTGAAGTACATACTCTGGAAGTCCCAGATAAATGGAAAACCATGCAATGTCTCAGTGTCCCCGACATCAAGATGCTTCTGTCTGTGATTTGAGCTCTCCACACTGCCATGTGGACTGTCTGTCTCAGGCCACTTCTCTGTGGGATCCCACGCTGAGCAGAGCCTTCTGTGACACTGTGTAGGCAGTGAAACAACTGTGCTGACAGAAGGGACCCAATGTCTATGTCTAGCACAGCAGACTCCTGCAGGCCACCTCACAGAGCTGCTTACTAATTCAGGGAGAATGTCACTTCCTGAACCCCCAGACCTTGCTTTCAGCTTCTTTCTGAAGCATGGTCCACAGATCCAACATGTTGAGCACATCCTGAGGGTGCCAGGAAACACCCCACCCTCCTAGTTCACACCTCACCATCTGTCTACACACAGACTAAGCCAGACACAGTCTGACCATTTATATGACCATCCTGTGTCAGTAAAATAACTTGCAAAGTTTTGAGCTATTCTATGGGGACATGCTTCTTAGTGATAACATAGTCAATTTTAATGAAGAAATCCATCCAAGGTAGCCTTCAAGTTGCTCTAGTGGGGTCTTCAAGAATCAGAAGGTTGTTTTTGCTAATGAAGGTGGATTTGGTGACCTCCAGTGCCAGGTAGGGGTTGTATGTGTGCCTCTAGTAGGAGCTGGATGTATCCAGGAATCTAACACAACTCAGTGTGAGGTGGGCATGATGCAGAGCCAGAGAGCATCTACCTATGCATGAAACCAGAGTTGTCTATGCCTTGTAAATTGTAAAGTTTCAGTGAAGTTTTTTTACTTTCAATTAGATTGTTGCTTTTCATTTATTAGCATTTATACAACTTATACTTATTAACGCACTTGAAACAACAGAACAAGAGAGAACACTGGATGCTGGAAAGAGAGCAGGCTCCAACCCTGCTTCTGACCTCTTTCAACCTTGGATTCAGTGAAATGAGAATTAAATCATCTCCATCACATAAGCATGTTGATGAGATTAAGTATGCTCTATATTGCATTAGCAGCCTTCACCTTCATGTTTCCATCATGCTGTGCCATGTATTTGATGCCAAAATTACCACATTTTTCACCCTTGGAGTTTGGGTTTAGCCTTGTAGATTGCTCCTAGCACAGACCTCAAGATACCAGGGATGTTTCTCTGCCATAGTCAGAAGAAGAGCATGCCTGGGCTAGAGTCTCTACCAGCAAACAATGGGAGATGGGTGGAGAAAAGTCACCTCAACTATTAGATCCTAAAACAGAGCAATCCAGGCTAACTCACCAATGTACAGTGAGAGGGGGAAAAAAGAAAGAAACACCTAACCATGCTCAACCCAGATGCTAGGAATAATAATAACCACTGATGATTTTTAAAGGGAGAAGGTGTTCTGCCGCTTTATTTTTGCAATAACTAGCCATAGTGGCATCTTGCTTTGCCAGTGAACTTTGGGTAGTGGCCACACCCTATAGGCATGACTTCAGGTGTGTAGACATGAGCCCTTATAAGGTAGAGGAAGTACTGGTTCATTCTCTTGGGTTACGGCAAGAGCATCAGCAGGGCAGAGACTGCATCTTCATGACCAGGAAAACCACAGCAGTTATTTACTATTATCTGTGTAAGTCCTTCCCTAATAAATACCTATTTGCCATTTATTTTGTGTCTGGTGGACTCATTTAAGCCCCGCCTTCAACTATCCAGTACACTAGTACTTATGAACACAAAAGTTTGTTCAGATAAATCCTCTCCCCTCAAACTGCTTGGTTCCTTCCCTCTCCTGCTATGTGTGTCATGTTTGTGCCACATGCTGGGAATATAGACAACCAAAGCCACAAGGAAATTCCACCTTCATAAATTGAGAGCTATAGAACATGCACTCACACCCTAAGTCCCTGCCTAAGTCCCTTGCAGAAAATTAATCGAAGCCGTGGAAAAGAAACGTAGTGTTCAAAGGCCTCTCCCTCTGTTTTCCTACAGCTGAGTAAAATACGTATTCTCAAACCAGGGACTTCTTTGTTTCCTGAAGTCTTACTTTCCCCCATGACTTCTTGAGTCTAGAAGGAAAGATTTCTTAAAGATAAGAACCTTTTCTTTCTGGTATGTCTGTTTGCTTTAGGTCAACTCTCTATCAGAAACCAGCCTAGTTTGGTGGATTTGGTGGAGTTGGTGAGCAAGGTACAAGCCAGCCTAAGATCAAGGCAAAGGGCTTTAAGGACAGTAGGAAAAAAAGCACTTTTCTTTATTTCTTTTTTTTTCTTCCCCCCCCCCTTCCTCTTTTGGTATTACTGTTGAAGAAAGTGGCTTGGAAGTGGCCATATTTTTCTGGAGACAAAAGTGTACTCTGTGCAGCTCCATACCCTCACAAAAAGAGAGAGTTCTTGGCATGGGCTCTCTCTGCAAGAGAGCAATCACACCCACTAGATGGGAGAGCATGAAGACATCAGGGTGTTATGAACAGCCATGTGATGCCTGCTGGTGAATGCTTTCCTGGTAACAGCCCAGCCAATAATACCCTTCCCTGTTCTTAAATCTCTCTTGTCAAGAGGAACTTTCGAATGGCCTCTATTCTTTGCCCCCTTTGAAATGACCATTCAGAGGTTTGCTGTGAAAGCTGCTTCAGCCTGACAGAGAATTATTGGCATTTTACTTGTCAACTCAGAGTAAATGTCTATGGGATACCACTGACAGGTGAGCTGGCAACAGGGCACTGAGATATGAAGCCTCAAGTCCAGAGAAAATGCTGTTGCTCAGAATACACTCATGTGGCCAGTCACTGCCAAGAGAGGGACCTAATTTAGGGGAAAGGACTGGGAGGTGGGTCTGCATGAGCCAGCTCCATTCAGGGAAAATTGGAGCCCAGAGCAGTCCACCCCTCACTGTGCTGAACAGAGCTGTCCCTTCCAGCAACAGCTCCCCCAGTGTGTCGCCCGCCTTACTCTGCAGACTACAAAGCACTTTCATCTGCCTTAGTACACTTGAGCCTTGCCATTTGCATCTGCCTGCTATGACAGATATAGGTTTGACCACATAGAATAGCAGATACTGACTGTTTTTGACCTCCAAGAACTGCGATGTCAGTATATGGTTCTACAGACTTCAGGAGCAGCACACAGTTGGATAATTACGACATGATCGATAAATACAACACGGTCAGGGGTGGTGGGTATTACAGAGGGTATTTCAGGGGTTTACGTGTGCAAGAAAATGAGCGTGCACCTTGTAGCCATGGATATGTGCTTTCCATTCCTATAGCTTTGCCTTTGCTAGAGACATGTGAGTGAAAGAACACATTGCCACAGCCTTTGCCCCTGCTCTGTCATTGGTGCCCCTGCTGTCATTGGTATCACACTTAACATTCACCCAGGCTACTGCCTCAAAACTTTCTTCCTGTTCATAGAACAACAGATTTCAAATGTATAAATTCATCACAGTATGTTTGTGCATTTGCCAGTGAAGAGACATCTGGGGTGTTTCCAGCTTGAGTTGATTACTAATAAAGTCACTGTAAGCATTTCCCCACAGGTCTTGGTGTAGGTGTATATTTTCATTTCTCTTGGATAAATACCTATGTGTAGGATTGGTATGTTGTAAAATAAATGTTTTCATCTTTGTAACAAACCACCAAACTATTTTCTATAGAATCGGTATCACTTTACATTCCCAGTAGTGATGCCTGGAGAGCTCCATCACCGTAGTGGTGATGTGGTCAGAATGGGGAAGGGGTGGGAGTCATTCTCCTAGCATCTTGCTGGTTTTTATCTGCTTCTCTCTAATAGCTACAGGTGATGAGCATTCTTTCACATGCTACTTTCTATGCTAATATTTTCTTTGGTGAAATGTCTACTCGAGTCTTTTGTCTATTTTCTGAAATGGGCTCATTTTCTCCCTTATTATTGAGTCATGAGAGTCCTTTAGTCCTGATCTCTATTTATACAGTTAATGACAAGACAGAACTCCTTTATTAGGTATGTTTTGGCCAACATGTTCTCTCAAACACTTGTCTTTTCATGTCCATTAAAATGTCTTTTGAAGAGCAAAAGAGTTTTATTCTAATGAAGTCTTAATTTTCCACATTATTCTTTGATGGATAAAGCTTTCTGTGACCTATTTAAGAAATCTCTGCCTAATTCAAGGTCACAAAGGTTTCCCTGCTATGTCTTTCTCTAGAAGTGTTATCCTTTGAAGTCTTAAGTTAGATCCCAGTTTTTGTCTGGAGTGCAAGGTGTGGCTCAAGGCTCATCTTCTTGCATATAGATATCCAACGGCATTTGTTAAGACTACCTGCCTTCACACTTGTGCTAAAAGAACTCGGCCACCACATACAGCTCGGTTTCTGCACTCTCTTCTATCCCATTTGTCTATCCTTTCTTCAAAGCCATGATACCTGGGGTGTTGTTGCTCTATAGTAAGTCCAAAATTCAAGTTGAGGACCTCTTCTAAGAACTTTTTTGTGTTTTTATTTCTCCGAGATTAGTTTTAACTGCTTTATTTCCTTTGCTTTTCCACATACATATTAGAATCAGCCCAACTAATTAGACTGTAGAATCTACAGTGTAGACTATTTTTAAGATGAAAGAATGAGGCTGGAGAAAAGGTTCGGCGATAAGAGCAGTTTTTATTCTTGCATACAACACAGGCTTAGTCCTCAGCACCCACATGATGGCTTATATACATCTGTAACTCCAGTTCCAAGGGATGTGACTTCCTCTTCTGGTCTTTGCAGGCACAAGGCATGCTCATAGTATAAAGACATACATGCATAGAAAATGTCCATACACACAAAATATAATAAGTCTTTTAAATTTTTTAAGATGAAAGAATGAGCTACCTGAGATCACACAATTAACATGAGTCACAGCCAGCTCAGTCTCTATTAGATTAAGAATGTGAAATGTCCCCTATAGATTCTTATATTTGAACACTTGGTCCTCTGCTGGTGACACTCTTTATGGAGGCTGTAGAATGTTTTTAGGAAGTAGAGCCTTGTTGGAGGAAGTAAGTCACTGGACAGGCCTTAGGGGTATAAGGAGGTCCAGGATGCCATCCAGCCTCTGCTTCCTGGTCTGCAGAGATGTGAGCAAGCCACTGTTTGATGCCCTGCTGTCACATGCAAAGACAATCAAATAGCCATGCCTTCCACACCATAGTCAACTGTACATCCAAACTATGAAAATCCTTTCTTCTTTAACTTGTTCTTTATCAGATATTTGACCACTGCGACAAGAAGACTAACTATCGTGGCCTCTAATCACTTATTTGCATCCAAGTTCATGATCTCATGTGACTGTGACCCTCACAGAAAAGAGGGAGAGCATTGTCATGACAGAAGGTCAGGCTCTGAAGAGCTCATAAAAGGTCAGAGTTGTGACCTTCAAAGATCCAAGAAGAAAACAAGCCTTGACTTCAATACTCAGCCTGTCTTGTGTTCAGTATAACCAGATATTGTCTGGATAGTCATGAAGTCACACACCACAAACTTGGAAAGCCAAGTTTGACCTGGCCTCTCATAAAGGCATGAATTCCACCTTTAATAAGGCCTTCTCTATGGCATGTATTCATACAAGTTCTAGCCTCAGTTTCCCCATCCTCCACAGGAAAGAAAGCTCAGCCCTAAGCCCTCTATGATGGTCCTCTGGCACCAAATCCAGCTTTTGTCCACTAAAAAGCATTGTCTTCATATTGTCACAGTGATCATAGGCCGGGATGCAAGAATTTAATCCTGAACCAGAATTTTCCCCTATGACTCTTCTATTCCCACCAGTATATATGGTTGACTCTACACCCTAGGCTGTTGTTCAGAGTTCTGTCCTCTATCCACATCAAGGCCAACTTTATTCTACTCTGTTGGACAGTCTCTAGCCACAAAACAACCACAACCAGAAAGTAATAAACAAGGGTACTAGCTACTGGATTGCTAAGTTATAAGTAGGTCTGAATATCAGGTCTGTCTTTTTAGGCAAAATATTTAACTGTCTAGGTCTCTGTTTCCTCATCTATAAAAATGCCCTTCAGGCTTTCCAGAAAAATCAATATTGGAAATGCCTGGCATGATCCTAGTGCATAGTGATAGTAATCAATGCTAGTAGGCCTCCTCTGCCCAGATCCTCCCAACTTGTGCACCCATCCTTCAGTGCCTGCTGCCTCTTCCATGAGCACACACCACTGAGCAAGCGGCCTCCCCCTGCCCCCAGGAGAGCTCCTGTCCTGCCTGAATCACCAGCTACCATGGTTTTTCTAGCCAGCTGTGGTAGAAAGAATCTTGGAAAGACTGAGATACAGAAAATTCTTCAAATCCTTCATCCTGGCACTTAAAAGCCTCTCCCCTTACATCTCCAGTACTGATCAGATTGAAGAGAGATGGGCATTTGTTTTCATGATGTAGAAATCACCTTCTTGCAGTGAGATAAAAGAACTCAAGTCTAACATCTGACCCTATTGTTAACACTTTTCATAGTGGGAAAGCCTGTCTCACCGAAAGATCTGAATGGGTCCTCTAATTCTTTTATTTGCTGACTGACAATAGAACAAATAAGCTATTTTTCACTGATAAAGAGGGTATCATTAGCTTGTGGACACAAGTGCTTGAGACTGCTCTCTACTGATGGAGATGAACTAGGCTAAACTAATGGGCCTCATTCTCTGGGATCCCCCATGCTCAGGAATAGGTATGGATAAGATGTGGCCCACATGTGGGTGTAAGCTGAGACTGGGTGTGCAGGGTTGCACACTACATGCCCAAAGGCTGTGGCTATCACGATGATGTGTTCATGCAGAGCTCTAAATACAAAATGAAAGAATGGATCCTATTTGCTCAAGGAACAAGCCTGGACCCTCTCTGCTAAAACTGGGGAAATATTCATTAAAGAATCCAGAATTATCTCTAAGAATAAATCAAAAGTCACAAAATTCATGAACAAGAGGCACACAAGATTTCAAGGGCAGATGAATGTGTTTGCTAATTCAGGTTTGAAGTCAGCCCTTTCAGGATGGCTTCCCAACCCTCCATTCACCTCTGCCTTCTCTACTCTATCCTGTTCATTTCTCTTCCCCTGGCTTCTATATCCAATGTATCTATTGGCTTCTTTTCTTCTTATTACAAACTTCACTTCTCATGTACAAGAGGTCACACATGTCAGTGTTACCATCACTGGATCCCTACATGAGGACACAGACCTCTTACCCCTATTTCCTGTGCTGCCTGAGAAAAATGAACTCCAGTACTGAGAGAGTGTAGGCAAATCCTGACAACCACTGCAAAGATGGCCCACCCTCCATATATACCACAGTAGTCCCAAGGATAGACATGGCATTCTTCCCTTCTGAGCTATGTAGTGTAGGCTTAACCTAAATTCCAGAGTGAAGACTAGGTGGGAATATTAGGTGGTCTACTATCTCAGCTTGGATGGAAGTATCCTACCTTTGACATTTTTTTATTTGTGTGTGTGTGTGTGGAGAGAGAGAGAGAGAGAGAGAGAGAGAGAGAGAGAGAGAAAGAGAGAATTTGTGTGGTGTGCCCATAAGAGGGTAAGAAAGATCTTGTGTGGGTGTGCATGCCACAGCTATGTGTGGAGATTGGAGTTAGTTCTTTATGGAGTTAGTTCTCTAGCTGTCTCCTTAACCTTTACAGGGATTCAAGAGGTGAAACTCAGATCATCAGGTCTGCATGGCAAGCACCTTTACCCACTTAACTGGCCCCCTCCTGACTCTAAAATCAAAGTCCCAAACACCCAGGACCCCTCATTACCAGGAATGGCACAATGATAACTCACCTGAAAAGTGCACTACCTTGGAAAGAATCTAGGTCCAAAGAAGAAGACAGAAGATGAGGAGACAGCCCAGTGTGTAAAGTACTTGTCTTGCAACAGAAAGACCTAAGTTCAATCTGCAGGCATTGGGCCAGGGAAATGGTCTAAAGGTTAAGGTCACAGCTGCCAAGCCTAATGACTCGAGTTCAACCCCTGGAACCCATATGGTGAAAGGAGAGAGCTAATTTCCTTGAGTTGCCCTCTGCCCTTCACATAACACTGCAGAAACATGCATGCCCCCACACATATATACACATGCACAAATAATTAATTAATTAATAAGTAACTGTAAAAAGCTAACCCAGTCTGTATTAATAATATCTGTGGCTCCCGAGACCATCAAAGACTGACCTGATGCCAGGGGTCTAGGCTGCCACCTAGGGCTATGTTGGTATCTGAAGGCCATGATGCTACATGAGCCAGGCAAGTGCAAGTGGCCTACACTGTCACCTAGGACCACGGTGACATCTCAGCCAAGGCTCCTGCCTGGGTCCTGTCTGGGTCCATTGTCTTACCATAGCCAGGGTATATATTGATGTTTGTGGCCCATGTTGCTACCAAAGGCCACATAGATGCCTGGTGTCTGGGCCACAACCTGTGACCATGAGGGCATCTGAGGGCCATGCTGCCACCAGAGACATCCTGATCTGAGTGGTCTACACTGTCACCAAAGATCATGGTGTCTTCGCAGCCAAGGCAGCTGCAGAAAGCCATATGTGGGTCTCTGACCCCACAGCAGCCAGGGTCTGAGCTGATGTCCAGGGCTCCTGTTATCACTGAGGGCAGGTAGATGACCAGGTCAGCCACCTTGGACTTATGTCAGAGTCTGAGGACTGTGCTGTGCCCAGGGCCATGCTGATCTGGGTGGCTGATGCTGCCACTGGGAGTCATGGAGACATCTGGTGACTGGCTGCTGCCTAGGGCCAGGTCTGGGTCTGTGGCCCTCAGAGGCCAGGGTCTGTGGTGGTATCTGTGACTTCAGTTGCCACCAAGGGCTCTCTGATGCCTGAGGTCTGGCCAGCCACCTGAGACTATGTTGGTATCTGGGGAACATGCTGATTTGAATGGCCTGTGATACCATGTTAGCACAGAAGTCATTGGAACCATGCTATGCCAGGCCGGCCTCGCCATTCAGGAAAAGATGGCCTCACCATCGCCATATGTGTGCACCTCTCCTGGGAAATACATAAGAGCTGACCCTGTGAATGAGGGTGCAGGTAAGCCAGGCCTGAGGGCATAAGATCAACAGCCCATACTACATGGTGCATTCCAGGCCAATGGAAAAAAGATACCCCAGGTAGTCACCTGGCACACACACACACATACACACACACATACACATACACAATCACCCACACACACATGTACACCTGTACACAAATACATACATACATAGAATTGTGCACTTTGAAAGGATAAGTTTTCTAATATGTGAATTATATCCCAGTTAGAAAGGAAAGTAAGGCTCCACTTCATTCCCCATCCAAGCCCTCCTACATTTCTCCCTCAAGCTCCATACTATGCTTTCATCAAGTCCCTCTATAAACTCTCATGTGCCCTTACTCAATAGCTGGCAAGCAGCAGGTGAGCATATGTAATGTGCTTGTCAGGGTGATGAGTGACATGCCCAGGCCTTGCCTCTGCTCCAGTGGGCAACTGTGTCAGGGTCAGGTAACCCTGCAGAGGCGGAAGGTACCAGGAGCATCAATTACAAATGGCATTATCCATCCTGGTTTCTGCAGAGCACTGCCAGGCCCTGGGGCCTCCAACTGAATGCTGGGTCTCCTGCCATCTGGATTTTTATGACTCTTTGACTCAGCATCAAGACTTTTGGGAAAACAGTCTAGATTAAAAATGTGAAGTCTATTTGCTGGGCAAGCTTCGGAAGGCTTTGAACACTCAAGCATTTTTGATTTCTTTGTGTGAGAAGAACTGCCTCTGAACACAGAGGACCCCTTGTATTGGAAGAGAATGTTGTGCAATAGGCTAAGTTTGGGCACCATCACCATAGCTGCTAATGGTGATTGTATGAGCTGGATATTATTAGCTCCATTTTATATATGACTTTAGGAAGACTCAGAAGATTGATATTTCACCTACCCACCAGGAGTTGACCTTGAAGGGATGGAGAGATGGTTCGTGGCTAGGAGAGCTTGCTACACAAGCAAGAAGACAAGAGTCCAGCTCCTAACACCCGTGTAAAGAACCAGGATTGGCCACCTCTAACCCCAGAGTTTTGGGGTGGAGGTAAATAGGAGGATTTCTGGAGTCAATAGCCTAGCTCCAGTTCCAGTAAGAGACTCTGTCTCAAATGAATAAGATAGAAAAGATAGGACACCCTATGTCCTCCTATGGTCTCCACATGTGTGTACAGATATGCAACACACACATGTGCACACACTCATGAACACAAATAGGCCTTGGTCTCAGATAACATTGAAATTGAAGAAACATTATCCAACCCACATCCTTTATTTGACAAAGAAGACAAGTCAGGCTTAGAAAGTTAAATGTCTGGTCTGAAATCTTAGAGTAGGTCTCCAGTGTCCCAGGACTACTACTCTAGTATTGCTGCCGCAAAATTTTAAGTAGGAATTTGTGGCATGCAGTTGAAATGGGCCCATAGTCACCATGAACAAAACTTTCTCTTTCTCAGAAGAGCAGCACCCACCCTTCTTTCCTCCCTGAGTAGAAACCATACCTTCTTTAATGTTTCATCTCAAACTCTAAAGCAATGTGCAATATGGCATTTAGTTGACTTGGTGCATTCATGAACATCATCTGGGTGCTTAGTATATGCCAGGCATCCAAGAGCAAAGCCATCCAAGTAATGGTCTCCATAGGTTGGTTTGTTGTTGTTGTTGTTTTTGTTGTTGTTGTTGTTTTTGTGTTCTGTATTTAACTATAAACACAGTCTTATTTATTTTGTTTTTCTGCACAGGCAGATACTGTACATTTGGCTTTTATTCCCTCAAATTCCCTTAATGTCTCTTTCCTTGCCCTCCCTTTCTTCTTTGCTCCCTGGACAATTTGTCCCATCTGCTTTCATTTTTGTGTGACTATAACATCTAGAAGCCACAAATGGGAGAAACATATAATGTTTGTCTTTCTGAGACAGACATAATTGGCTTAATATGATTATCTCCAGTCCCATCCATTTTCCTGAAGATAACATAAGGACATTTTTCTTCATGACTGAAAAAAAAATTCCTTTGTGGATTTTAAGCAAAGGCATGAGATAACATTTGAAACTCTCTCCAGACCACTGTATGCAGAGGACAGGCTACACAGTTGGAAGTTTGGGTAGGAAGAACATTTGATATTGCTGCTATGACAGGAGTAGAGTGAGCAATTGGCCCGTGGCATGGTACCTTAGCCAGGTGTCTGAATTAGTATTGCCAATAATGGGTCTGCACAACAGGGAGGAGTGGTAGAGAGGCCACCATATTGCCCAGGCATAACCCACAGGGCTGAGGAAGTGACTCCAGATAAAAATGTGTGCTGCACAAGCCTAATGACCTGAGTTCAAGCTCCAGAACCCACATAAACAGTTGGATGCAGTACCACGCATCTGTAGTCCCAGCACTCCCACAGTGAGATGGGAGGTGGAGGCAGGAGAATCATCTGAAATCAACAAGCCAGGTAGCTTCTCAAGAATGGGTGGCATCCATGCATTAGTGGTGCTCCTGTGAGGCTGCACAGGAACTCAAAGGCATTTAAGAAAATTGCACTTCCTGGTTGCAATAATACTTTGGTTATGTATAGTAACATCAGTCAAAATACATGTGCTGCCAAGTGATAGCTCATGCTGTCAAGGATGTGGACTAAAGGGAACACTCCTCTATTGCTGATGGGAGTGTAAACTTGTACAGCCACTGTAGAAATAAATATGGCGGTTTCTCAGATAATTGGGAATTAACCTACCTCAAGACCCAGCTATGCCGCCCTTGGACATATACCCAAAGGACACTTGCCACAACTATACCACAAAGACACTTGCTCAACTATGGTCATAGAAGCTTTACTCATAATAGCCAAAACCTGGAAATAACTTAGATGTCTCTCTACCAAAGAATGGATGAAGAAAATGTGATACATTTACACAATGGAGTATTATTGAGCTGTTTAAAAAAATAACAACATGAAATTTGCAGGCAAATGGATGCAACTAGAAAAAAAATCATCCAGAGTGAGGTAACCTAGACACAGAAAGATAAATATGGTATGTATTCATTTGTAAGTGGTTGTTAGCTGTTAAATAAGTGATAATCAAGCTACAACCTACAGACTCAGAGGTTATGAAAGAGGATTCTAGAGGGTGATGCTTGGATCTCCCTGGAAAAGGGAAATGGAATAGATTTTTGTGGGTGGACTGGAGCAGATGGGAACAGGAGCAGGAGGGATTATGTAGGGGGGAGGCATGGAGAGAGAGAGTTGTGTAGGGAGAGATGGCTGGAGTTGGGAGTGTTTGGGGGGAAGTGTGGAAACCTGGTGCAGTGGAAATTTCCTGGATTTATGAAGGTGACCCTAATGATAGAGGGTACAGATTCTAAACTGGCCATTTTTTGTAACTAGTCAAGGCTGCCAGGGGTGAACTGGGGTTGCATTCGGTTAAGCTGTTGGCCAAGGGGATCCTGTGGAAATTCCCCAAACAACCCAGGCTGATGGTAGGACAGATGGTCACTCTCCACAAACTGACAGTGAGACCCCATTGCTGAAGACAACACACACACAACTCATAGAATGTAGAGGGTGCAAGCTGGTGCCTGTATGGAGACTTCACCCCTACATTCTAGTCTCTTTGGTGCAGGAAGGAACACTGAAGACTAATGAAAAAGTAACCAGAACACCAACTGAGCCACAAAATCTTTGACCTACAGTCTGCCCTGCCTGTAAGATGTTCTGGGGCAATGGTGGCACAAAACTTGTAGGAATGGCCAACAACTATATGAACTTGAGGCCAATACCAAGGGAGGGAGGTCATGCCTGACACTGCCTGAATGTCCAGGAACAGTGACTGACTAGATAGCTCAGAGACCTAGGAAGTGTCTTGACCAGTCATCCTCAGAGAGGAATATATGGGAGTGGGGATAGAGACCCACAGTCTGACATTATGTGGAGGGATAGTCTGAATTGGAAGTCTCCATTGGGTCTCTCCCCCTCTAAATTTGGGGGAAGGATTGCAAGAGTCAGGGGAAGGATGCTCCCCCTCTAAAGGATTGCAAGAGTCGGGGGGATGGAGGACACTGGGAGAACACAGCCCATTGGATCAACTAAGCATGGGCTCACAGAGACTGAAGCAGCAAGCAAGCATGTGGCCCATATGAGTCTGCACCAGACCCTCTGTGTATATGTTATGGCTGTTAGCTTGCTGTTTTTGTGGGACTCCTAAAAGTGGAAGCATGTTGCCTCTGACTCTTTTGCCTACTCTTGAGACTCTTTTTCCTCCTACTGGGTTGCCTTGTCCAGCCTCTCCTCAATATGGGCACTTTTGCCTTGTCTCATTGTCTCTTGTTTTGTCATGTTGGATTGTTGAGAAGCACTTAAAAAATGTTCAACATCTTTAGCCATCTGAAAAGTACAATTAAGACTACTTTGAGCTGGGTGATAGTGGCAAACACCTTTAATACCAGCAGAGGCAGGTGAATCTCTGTAAGTTCAAGGCCAACCTGGTCCACAGAAAGAGCTCCAGAACAGTCAAGACTATTATACACAGAAACCCTGTCTCATGGGGGAAAAATAAACTACTTTGTGATTTCATTTTATTCCAGTCAGAATGGCCAGCATCAATGAAACAAAAGACAGGACAGGCTGACAAAGATGAAGGGTAAGGGGAACATTTATCCATTGAGGGTAACAGTGCAAACTCATACACTATGGAAATCAGTGTGGCGGCTCTTCAGGAAATGGACATGGATCTTAAAACCCAGCTATACCACTCTTTGGTATAAAAGTCACTTACTCAAGCGTGTCCATTGCTGCTTGATTCATAATAGGCAGAGACTGAAAATAGCCTAGATGTCTATCAATTGATGAATGGATAATGAAAGTGTGGTACATTTACACAATGGAATGTTACTCAGCTGTTAAGAAAAAATGAAACTATGAAATTTGCAGGTAAATGGAATTTTTTTAAATCATCCTCAACGAAATAACCAAGACCCCAAAAGACAAATATTTTATGTTTTCTATTATCTGTGAATGTTAGCTTTTAAACTTTCAATGTGCTACAATTTGAATAACCACAAAGGCTAGACACTTAGGAAAGAACCAGCAGGCAGGAAAGGATCTCCCCCAGAAGGGGAAATAGAATATGTCATTATTGAGAGACAAAAGTGAAACTAGACTAGGAGGATTAAGTATGGAAGAGATAAAAAAGAAGAATAAAGGACAAACTATGGAGAACAAGTAAAACTAAAAACCATTTGAAAACATGGAAAACCACTACTGTAGAAATTTTCTAAAAATATATACTTATCTGAAATGCATTGAAATGGAGTCATCAGAAAAATGGGGAGACAATGTCCCAAATAGACATCATATGCCACCCAGTAAAATCTCAGTGCTAGAAATGGATTACATTTTGTTGATTTATTAACCAAAGTAACCCTACTGGAAATGCTCAAACATCACAGGATGTAAGACCCTGTTGCTGAAGACAACACTTTCTTATGCTATAGAACACAAAGAGATCAAGCTGGGTGTTCAACTAGAAGTGTCATCCCTACTGACTAGAATTCATGGTGCACATCACTGGGGAGAAAGGTGATCATCAGTATCACCTAGATATAAATCCGGAGCCCCACACAGTGACCTACCTGCCTGCAAGATATACTCAGGCAATAGTGCACAAATGCTAACAAGAGTAACCAACCACCCTTTTTTCTTTTATTTTTTAGATTACTATAATTACAACATTTCTCCCTTCCCTTTCCCTCCTTTAATCCCTACCATATACCCCTCCTGGTTTTCTTTCAAATTCATGACCTCTTTTCATTAATTCCAACCACTTTTTGGTTGTACTTTAGGTTCACTCCATGATTTGGGACCAACACCTGACTTGTTAAAGTAGCTAAGAAACTGAGACCAGACAGGTTATGGGCCTAGGAGAAAACCTAACACTATTATTGTGGTAAAAGAACATAGAAATGCCTCATAATGACCTATTGCTGTAGCAATAGATCAGGGCCTTGCTCAACCCACATCAGGGAAGCTGCTTCTTGCATTAGATAGGAACTAACACAGAGACCCCCAACTGGACTGTGTAGAGAGTGAGAGACTTTGGAGCACTTGGTTCTAAATGGAATGTAGACATCAAACTATTTGGAAAGAAGTTAAAATATAGGTTAATTTCATTCTGGGAGAAGTCACTTACATAAGAAACTGGTGACCTGCAAGTGCCTGCTCCAAGGATCCACACCCAGGCTGTTCTCCATGACCTGACTGGAACCAAGAGAGAGCAAGCTGGGTTCTGGACACCCACACCTGTGACCACACCCCAATGGGCATGATCAGAGCAACAGGTGTGAAAGGAGTGGCTATCTCACTACAATCAAACCCCTCCCCTCAAGGCTTGGGCATCTACTGTGAAGAGGAGGCAGAAAGATCGGAAGAGCCAGAAGATAACTCCAAGGAAACAGTGTGTTCCAGATACCACACGACTGATACACACATGAATTCACAGGGACTGTGCAGTCCGGTGTTTAAAGCCAGACAGGGTCCCCACACTAAAAGGAGAAAGTGGACACAAGATTCCACCCTTAACCAAGAAGTTATTTGCAATTGATACCCACTGGCAAAAGGAAAATGAGTTGTTGTTTTTCCAATGGAGTCTCACTGGTAATAGCAACCACACTTCTGGGTAAACCCTATGCTCAGGAGTAGTTGGCAGTTGGCCTACACAAAATGAACTCAAGGAATTTCTGTGGACTGGTTGTTTAATTTTGCTTTGTTTGGGCTTGCTCTCTCTCTCTCTCTCTCTCTCTCTCTCTCTCTCTCTCTCACTGGTCTTTGACTTGTTTTGATTTTCATTTTTGTGGTTTTGTGGAAGTTATTGTTAGGTTATTGTTAAGTTTTTCCACATAGGGAAATGTTTCTTGCATTTTTCCCTTGTAATTTTTTTAAGAGAGAGGTAAAAGGACATAAAACTTTGTATGTAAGAAAGTGGAGGTGACCTGGGAGGAAATTAGGGAGTGGAAAAATGATCAAAATATATTGTCTGAGCCTGGCATCGTGGCACCCACCTTTAATACCAACACTCAGGAGGCAGAGGCAAGTGGATCTCTGTGAGTTTGAGGCCATCCTGGTCTATACAGAGTGAGCTCCAGGACAGCCAGGACTACTTGTGTTGAATGATGGGGAAGGGAAGTTATCTTAGAGAAAAAGAAAGGGCAGGAGAAAATAAATAAATGTGGCTAGCTGTTAAATTTGATGAATCCCAGTGAAAAGAGAGCATTTTTGCTCTAAGTTTAATATTTTTCAGAACAAAGAGTACAGATGATAAATATTAAGTAAATAAATGATTCAATCAATCAAGTCAACTCCTGGAATTTGGGACACTGTTTCCTGAAGACCTGAAAAGCAGTTTGCTCATGCTGACTCTGACATGGACAGGTCAGGCTACAGAGGGGACAGGGTAATCTTCCATGGGCTCTTCCAGATTGCCCAGAGACAGTTCTGTAATTTGGTCACCCTAAACTAAAAAGCAACTTCTGTGATGTGTGCCATGTTTTGGTGGTTAGTGCCATCTTGTGGATAAAGTATCTCAGTGACGGTGGAAGCCAGACAATTAGGGTCACCAAAAGCTGATAGCCAGCACAGTCAAGTGGCTAACACCCTGGAGATCAGAGACTTAAGTACAAGGGCTGACTTCCTTCCAAAGTAAAGGCCTCTATCTTTCAACAGGCTGTCTGGGTGCTCGGAGTCCTTTGCCTTTAAAGTTACCAAGCCTAACAGGACTCTCATCGATTTTACTTGACAAAATTAGAGCCAGGAAGCCATTTAGTGGGATTTTACTGCCATTTGCACATAATATTGACTTGTTAATATTGCTTTCTTATTCACAGAGGTCCATAAAAATGATGTTGGGTCTTTTGATGCCAGCTTGTCAAACTTCTACTTTGTCCATAAAGCTTAGAGAGTGGGTCCAGCAAGGTCATCGTTGATTGGAAGGTTGGAAGAATTAAGAGGGTGGGCTTCTTCGTCAGAAGGAAGAGCTGTCAAAGAGAAGCTAGACATAAAATCCTGATCTCATTTTCTCCATGCAGGATAGATGTGATCAATGTGGCTGAGTAGAGATCCATTTGAATTGCAGCTTGAAGTACCACTTCCTGTGTGTGCCAGCTTGAACATGTTGGCTCCCAATGACTCCTCATCGGAATGATAATGACAACAAAGCTAATACTGCCAGATAGTGATTCTCAACCTTCCTAATGCTGTGACCCTTTAATACAGTTCCTCATGTTGTGGTGACCCCACCTCCCCACAACCATAAAATTATTTCATTGCTACTTCATAACTGTAATTTTGCTACTGCTATGAATCATAATGTAAATATCTGATATCTGATCCCCAAAGGAGTCTCAACCCATAGGTTGAGAACCACTGGCATGAAGGATTAGCTGTGTGTTAAGAGAGTATGTCTCCAATCTGAGCAAGAATGATCTGGAAGGTTAAAGGAGTTGCTGGCATCAAAGAAATTAAAAAAAAAAAAAAAAAAAAAAAAAAAAACTACACTGAGCACCTGAGCACCCATCTTACTCCAGTAGGAATGGTAATCACCAAGAATGCAAATAGCAACAAATGCTGGCAAAGACACAGAGAGAAAGGGACTCTTAGACCATGCTGATGGAAATGTAAATTAGTCCAAGTGCTACAGAAATCAGTATAGAGGTTTCTCAAAACATTAAACATAGATCCAGCATATGACCCAGCTAGGACACTCCTGAGTGTTTACCTAAAGGAATCACAAAGACACTTGCACATCAGAGTTCATCAACTCCATTCACAACAGCTGAGCTACAGAACCAACCTAGGTGACCATCAGCAGAGGGGGTAGATAAAGAAGTGTGGTTTACACATGCACACACACACACACACACACACACACACACACACAGTGGAACCTTTTTCAGCCATAAAGAATGATGCTATGCCTCTTTCGGGAAAGTAGATTTAACTAGAATTTATCATATCTAGCAAATTAAGTCTGTACCAGAAAGATAAATACCACATTTTTCTCATTTGTGAGACTCAAACTTTATAGGTATATACAAGATGACATAAAATAAAAAGCAGAATTATCTAAAATAAAGGAGACTGGTTGGGAGAAGGCAGGGGAGGGAGATATGGAGCACAGGATAATACATTCACAATACATTACATTCTTGCATGAAAATGGTCTTAAATAACTCTGCATAACAAATTTTAAAAAAAGCAGATTGCTATCCAAACACAGTGGTACACACCTTTTATCCCAGAACCCAGGAGGCAGAGTTTAGTGAACCTCTGTGATTTCAAGGCCAAAATGGTCTACATATTGTGTTCTAGGACAACCAGGCAACACAGAGAAACCCTGTCTCAAACGACCAAAAAAAAAAAAAAGTTGCTAGGCTCCTGGGTCTCAGGTGGCCAGAGAACATACATCTCTGACAGGTTCCTAGCTGGTGCTGGTGCTGATTCAGTGGTCAGATCTGGTTACCCACCTTTCAAACCAGTGTTTTAAAGCATCAATATGTAATGACCACCTGGAAGGTATTCAGGAGTCGATACATGTCTGCCCAACATCTCTCCATCCTCCTACATCAACTCTATATTTCTGAGTCTAAGGGCATCTATCTCAATGAACACATGGCAGAGTTCCTCCAGGAGGCACATCACAGCCTGTCATGGGTAGAAATGTCCATCAAAAATTCATGACCTAGAATCTCAGAATGTGACATTACTCAGGAGGAGAGTCTTGGTCAATGTGATTCAGGTAAGGATGGAGATGAGCTAACAGTGATCTAAGGTGGGCCCCAAACCTTACAAAATCCTTACATATCCTTACAAAAAAAAAAGTGACAGAGCAACAAGGAAGAAGACCACAGAAAGACAGACAGAAAACAGAGCTTTGCTGCTACATAGCAACAGTAGTATGGGGCCCCTGGAAGCTGCAAAAGACATCTGAAGAGGAAACATGGCTTTGCCTGAAGCTCAGTCTGATTTATGGCCTCCACGTTTGTGAGAGATTACATTTTTGTTCTTAAGCCACTAATTTGTAGTTATTTACAACAGTCCTAAGACATGACTATGACACAGCCATGTAGCAGAAACTTTTACATCTGGTTTGACTCTGGTATGTTCTGCAAGGACCCTGGAGTAAGCATCACTGGCCAGGTCCCCATTATTTTCTCCACACCTTTAACTTCTCACTGTGATTGCCTCCTCCATCCAGAGTCTGCCACACAACCCCAACAGATGGCACTTTGCTCTTTCGGGAAGAGATGGGTAACATGATTCCACCCATTAATAGCAGAAAATCAAGAGACATCAGAGTCCACCTGTTATCCTGAGAAAGGACAGTCACCAAGAGAAAAGTATGTGTGGAGAAACTGCTCCCTAACTAACACTGCCAGTGGGAGCTGACTAGAGATCTTGGGATTTATATACATAATTGCATTAAAGAGAGCAGGACTTTGCCAGTCTCAGCAACAACTGTGATGATAACATCGAGTATCTGAACTATTCAAACTTCTGTAAAACTTTGAACTTGCTAGGAGGGTTACTCATGATGGTAATAACTGTCAATTACCATCAAACTGTGTACATTTACTTTTTTATTTGTCCCTGGAGTTCTGCCTGGCCAGCATTCCACAGGTTTCATTGCAAGTCCACAGAGAGATCCATTCCATTTTAGCTGTCTGGGAAGGGAAGTAAGGTTTACTTCCAAACTCACCCAGACAGCTTTCTTCTGATTGTCTTACTGACAGGATCTTTGGCAGATCTAACTCCTTGGTGAAAATATCTCTTCAACCCAAAATGAAGCAAACCTTGTGAACTCTGCTCTATACCTCATTCTGATTTATATATTATTGAACCCCTGTTGGAACTAACTGAAGAAAAGAGGTGATTCTGGATTCGGTCTCCACTAGAAAGGAACTTAGGGAAATTGGTTCACAGAAAGAAAGGAAGGAAGGAAGAAAGGAAGGAAGGAAGACAATGTTGTTCATGTTGAGAGATCATTCATTCTCTCTACCTCTGCTACCACAGCACCTATCCATATTTCCTAACAAACAAAGCTGAGAGATACCAGTCACAGTGAAGGTCATGGCTTAAATCTTATGATTGCCAACTAATCAAAGGGCAGAGATAGAAATAGAGAGAGAGAGAGAGAGAGAGAGAGAGAGAGAGAGAGAGAGGAGCCATCACAGAAGAGGGAGCAGAAGATTATAAAAGCTAGAGTTGAGAAGGACCAGAGCAAAACAGTGCCTTTTGGACATGACAAGACCTCTGCACTTAGGAACTCACTGAGCTGTGGCTGCCTGCACAAGACCTGCACAAGATCAAGCCGATCTTCCTGCATGGAGTGGGGAGGGGCTCATAAGCCCATCTCTGATGAGTTATTGATAATTGATGGCTTCTTGGGAGAGAGTCAGTTTTCTTCACAGGTGTGGTCCCTGTGTAGGTCATTCATGCTCTCTTCGAGGGCTCCACACCAGCAAATTTATAGGCATCACAAATTGGATTCAGTGGGCAAAAGCAGACATGAGAAGTTGGGAGGGAGGAGTTGGAGGGGGGGGTGGATCTGGGAAGAGTTAAGAGAAGTAATATATCTCAATCCTAATTATTCTTATTAATAAAAACCCTGAGTCAGATATCAAGGGTGAAAGCTGAGAGATCAGAGAAGCAGAGCAGCAGTCAATGTCTCTTCTACAAATCCTCGGACTAAGTTAGGGGAAGAGCTGAGTTCCTGTCTCCACCCACCTTAGGTTCCTGTCTCCATCTCCGTACTACTGGGATTAAAGATGTGTGCCTCCCAAGTACTGGGATCAAAGGTGTGTGCCACCACTGCCTGACCTCCTGTGGTTAACTAGTGGCTAGCTCCACCCTCTGATCTTCAGACAAGCTTTATTTGTTGGAGCACAGAGTAATGGAGAATAAGTACAATCAAAATACATTGTTTGAAATTCTCAAAAATAGAGAATGAGTTTGAAGGGTTGATGCTGGAGAGAAACGTGACTAACACCATGGTTTTTTAAAGCCCAGTCAATCAGTATGAATCCCTGGGACCCATAGCTAAGGTTCCTTCCAGGTTTTCCTTCCAGAAGCCTTCCAAAACTCATCCTAGCACTGACCACCATGCACACAACTCTTCATCTCCATTTTTATCTTTATTGCAACCTCCAGCTCCTGATACCCTGCCATAGGCTTCTTTCTGGGTTTCTTCCTATTTGTCTCTCCCCACAATATGTGTGCCAAAATCCTGGTCTCCCGTGTGAACCAGAAGTAATGAACGCATGATGGCCCTGCTCTCGCAGTCTCTTGAAGGAAAGATGTGAAAGAGTGTGCCTCTCTCTCTTCTTTCCTCACATGAGGACACAGTAAAGAAATGCCATTTGAAGATCAGGAAGAAGGACTCCAGCAGACTCCAGATCTACTGGCACCTTGTTCTTCCACACTTGAAAACTGTGAGAAGTAAATGCTGGTGTTTAAGCCACTCAGTCAGTATCCAGTATCCAGCCCAAAATAGCAAAGACGTGTCTATTGGTTTTACCTAAGCCCATCCCTAGCATGTGGTACCTGGAATGAGAGTTCATAAAGGATATCTACCATTCCCCCAATACACGTATTTAAAAGTTAAAAACCAAGGTGCTGGAGGATGACTCAATGGTTACAAGAACTGGCTGCTCTTGTAGAGGACCCAGGTTTGGTTCTCAGCATCTACACAGCCACTCTATAACTCCAATTTTAGGGTATCTGGCATCTTCTTTCTGGCCTCCACAGGTACCAGGTATGTATATGCACTTACACAGACAGGCAAAACCCTCCGACACATAAAGTAAAAATAAATATCGTTTTATAAGTAAATCGATAAAACTATCAATTCATATCCTCTTACTTTACTTGGCCTAGAAGGGCAGGTTTGACATTCAAATACTCAGATCCCTTGTTCTTTAGTGTTATGTTCTTTAGTGTCATTGTGGCAGCATAGAGAGAGAGCTATTTTCCAGCCCTGCATGTCAGTCCCCTGTTCTTAACATGTAGGTTCCACCTTATACCCCAAGTACCCCTGATGCAGGTGAACTACACACATCCACATTCATCACCCCAGGCCTCAGATGCATGTGAGTCCCCTACCCCACACACACACTGCCCTGCTTTTTTCAAAGTTTTAGATGTATGTCTTAGGGTAGAGTCTGCCCTCAGTATTCAGGCCTAAGGAAGAAACCAACAGGGGTCCTGAAGGAGATCTTGGGCCCAGGGTTTTAGAAACAAAATGTTGCCACCCAGACTTAGTTCTTGATCCTACCTTTTAGAGAGATGTCCAGCTAAAGAACCTAAGCCTGTCTTTCCCAACGGTAAAGGCCACTCTAGTCTTGCTCACAGAATATCTATTTCAATGCTGACAAACAACAACTCACCTTCTCTTTGGAAAACTAACCTATATCATGTGGCTCCTTCTAGCCTCACTCATGCATGTCACTGGGACTTGTACAGTTCCCAGCCTACACAGATCTGCAGGATCCTGTGTTCCTCAGCCTCAGTATGAGGCTGAGATATGGTCAGCTCAGCTCAACAGGCTTGTGACACTTAATCCAGTGGAACAGTTATCTTTTGCTATTTGTCTGCCCTGAAATATCACTCACAACCTCTCCTGTTTCTAGAAACACACTCTCCTTGGCCACAGCAAGCAAAATGATCACCAGAAAATAGATCCACAGGCAGAGGCCTCTTCAAAATCACTGCATAAACACTCTGCTTTTTGTGAATCTCATGAAGCAGAAGATGAATGGGTGTTGCTTTCACGAAGAAAGGGAGAAATAAAAAGTCAGGACTACCTATAACCACTCATGAAGCTCCAGTGTTCCAGTCAAAGGATCAGACAGATCTGGTGTGGTTTACACAGTCAAAACCGCACTGGTGATCTGCATTTTGGCTGACAATTTACCCAATGAAAAATATGCAAATACAATCACCAAGTGCAGCCCCGAAGACAGCTTGGGAGTCAATTTTATTCTCATTCTTGCAGAGTTTAACATAAGGGTTCTCACTCTACTTGCCCATTAGACTACTGAGGAGCTTGGAAGAGCATCAAAGCTGAAGTCCCCTGCCTCAGTACCTCTGCTTCAATGGGTCCAGGATAGGGACCCAGTAACAGTTTCTAGTTTTTTCCCCCAGAAAGAGAACTGTTCTTTAATCATCTCTTCTGCGAGGGAATGGAGAATGTGTGTGCATGGTGCTGGGCCTTGGGGTTTTACATGGCAGCAAAGGGGTGAAGATTTCACCAGCAGGTCAGTTCTCAAAGTGGTGGGAACCAACAGGGCAGGGCATCCTGGTCCCTGGCAGGTGTTAGCAGTGAAGTCAACTCTCCTGCCGAGAGTTCCTCAGTCCACCTGAGGCTTTTACATCATTAACCTTCAGACTCAGAGACAGATAAAAAAGAAGAGGGGAAACACATTCTCCCATTGGCTGCTCCTGACAGATGATGGAGGGGACACAGGCTCTGTCCCCAGAATATAAGAGAGTATGGTTCTGGTTGACTTTATGTAGCAGGAGGAGAGTTTCAACTTGATTAGCTGTGATGGATCATGTGACTGCTATCAGGTGATCTTAGAGAAACATCTAAAAGCTAAGTGTTAGAGGGCTGAAATGGATGGTTACAGAGTGAACTTGAGAGACTGACCAGGAAGGGGGAGGGGGAGGAGTAGAATCAGGAGACAGACAGGAGCCAGAGAAAGGAGCTGGGTGTCCATAGATGGGGCGCCTTATAAGGCAGGGGGAGGATTCATATTGTGCCTCAAAGGACTGTGGGGTATCTGGCAGAGGTGAGTCAGTCAGAGTGGGAAGGATGCCAGAGGTGATAAGTTGGAGGAAGCAATAGCTCCACATTCTGGGTTTTGGAAAGAAGAGAGGAAGGTAAGAGGCTGGAAAGAGCCCAACCATCTTGGGAGGTCCACTTGGGGCAAAGGACCTGGGAAGGAGTGGGCCATTGTGTGAAGATGCATCTTGATGGGGTGTGGATCCATAGTGATGAGGGGGCTGGCAGACCAGGAGCACTGGACCATGGGCAGCAGGATAAAGTAACTGTAGTCAGCTGTTTTCTGCATCAGACTCCTGCATAAGGAACAATCCCTGGAAATTTTGTGAGAGAAGTTCTTTAAATCCACATCTAACTGACAATTAGAAAGAGAAGTGAAATCCCATTGAATCCTTTTTACAGGAAACATCTAGGAAAGCTCTGAAAACACCACTTGGATATCCTAAATAATTTCCCAAACCTGTGAATTTAATGACCCAGTATGTGGCTGCCTCCTTTCATTGAGGAACGTGAGTTAAAGACACATTCTATCTGTGAGAAGTACTCTTCCAGAAAGAGAGTTCCACAGCTATGTGCAGCCTTGCACATGGGACAGAGATGACAGACAGGGCCCTTGGAGCTTTGGGAACCTGGAGGTTCTGTGCCTTCCTCGTGGTCATGAAACCTTGTTCTTTCCCCGAGTCTTAAGGAGACTGTTGTAAATTTCATCAAACAGAAAAATCTGCCTCTGAGCCCAGAGGACATGGAAGCTGCTTCATCTATGTTCATAAACAATTTAATAGCAGTTTCCCCATTAGGGCCAGCTCTGCCCATACAGGTCCCATGACAGAATAGCAACACTTGCAAAGAGAGAGCCCAGTGCATGAGAGCCATGCAAGCTAACAAATGGTGGGGGGGGGGGCTGGAGGCCTGCATCTCTTACACTCTGCAGATGTGGGTTGCTGCAGGTCCATGGTTATCCTCTAAGTAACTGAAGACAGCCTGGAGGCCATGAGGCCATGGTGTAGCCAGCCTATGTCATAAGGACATGGTAGACACTCGTGGCACCCAAGGTCTCTGCCTTCCAGCTCTGCAGAAAGACAGCAATTATGGTCACACAGTAAAATACAGAAGAAAGAGCACAGGAAGGCTACCCAGAGACCTCAGTCTAGTCCTCATTCCTCCTGGAGGAAACTGTAGTTCTGGCAGAAAGCCTCAGCTGCTACCACTCACTGTGCAGCATCTAATAGAAGAGACATGAGGATGGTGGACCATCACCTGGGGATGCAGGAATGCAAGGTCAAGGAGCACAAGTGAAACCCAGAGGTTGAGGAGTCATGTGCTTTACCAGGCAGCATGGCCACCCACCCTGTCCTCATCAGCAGTTTGCACAGGACATCAAGCACCAGCATGAGTGACACTGAAAGCATCCACCCAGCCCTTCCTTAAAGCTGCACTGTGTTCACACTGTGACCCGCACCAGCCTGGTTATCCCGGAGTCGTGAGGTTTCCTAGAGGAGTAACAACAGATCAAGTCTTTCCATTCTTAACTGCCTTTGACTCTGTGCTTAGCTGCTCATTTGTTTCCTTTCTCATTTATTTGGGATGGGGTCTATTTGTGCTGTAAGGCTGGTCTTACACCCCTGGACTCAAGGAATCCTCCCAGCACAGCCTTCCAAGTAGCTGAGACACCTGATATATGCTCCACATCTGGGTGATCTCCTCTTAGCCCTTCAGCTCTGACAAGGCTATGGAGAAAGTGTGGGCTGCTCAAGGGTCTTGAACAGTGAGACAGGTGGGGATGTTTGGACATCTATCTCTGTGCTGTGGAGGGTTGAGGAACAGTGGGGTATCTGGAGAATCCCCCAGGTGAGAAGCAGCCACTGAGCCCACTTTCCTTCCCTGCCCCCCACCCCACCCCTCATCATCAGCAAATAGGCAGATGTCCTTCTGTCCCAAAGCAACCTGCTGTTTGAGGGGAGGAGGCTGTCCAGGAAAGATAATGATAGCTCAAAGGAATTGGAAACACATTTGTTCCCCCCCACACACAAGTTTAAAACCAGATGAAGAGATGCCTAGCAATGGAACTCGGAATACACAGTATGGAGTAAGAGTCTCAGACCCTGAGTTGTGTGAGGAGGTGACCCCCGACTCTGAGGCGGAAAGGCATGACTGATCCCGGGAGGCAGAGACAGAAAAGATTAAGCACAGCCGTGGAAGCAGCTGGGAGGGCAGCTGTCATCCTGAGGAAAGTGCATTTTGTTGAAAGCTGCTCCAACTGTCTGCTGAGCCTGGGGCACTAAGTGGAGCCACACCCAAGGAAGGCCGGAGTATGGAGCGAGGTGATGCTGCCCTCTAGAGGTCGTCTCAGATAAGTTCCAGTCTTGGAGGCTTGATGTCTGTGTTAAGGATCTGGTAGGAAAATTCTAGAGCTTGTCCCTGATTTGGGATTCTAACAGGTACAGAGAAGCCCTTCTAAGGAGAGTGAAACCTCAGGGCCAGGGCAGAATAACCCAGCCGCCTGGATGTCTGGATGAGAAATACAACAAGAGAGCAGCCTGCCTATCTCTGTCCCCACAGGCACTCTGGATCCCTGATGGCTCACAAGAAAAGATCTGGCCACCTGTTAAGTATGCTCTGCAGGAAGCAGGGCTCCACACAGCTTAGGGCAGGGACCTTTGACTGAGCCTAGAGAACAGTCAAAGGACTATAAAACAAGCTACAACGTGTGCATCAAGTCACTCATCCTGAAGGTGGCTACTGTATTGCTCACAAATAAGAAAAGAAAAATCGAAGACTATAAAGGTTTTCAGTTTCCCAGACCTCTAATTTAATGAATGTCAAAGTTGGACTCTGGTTCCTCCCAGGATGAAACAAAAGGTCTTAGAACCAATATTGGTGCATTCTAATAACAAAAATAACGTACAGCGATTGGGATTCTAGTGACAAAACAAAAAAGTATAGCTGAAGCATGCCTGTAGTTGAGTGTGTGACAATCTACAGTGAAATTAACTACTTAACGCCTAAGGTGTTCCAGAAGATTCCAAACCAAAATGTCTCCAAACCCACCACCCACATTTCACATTTGCCCCGGTGACCCTCTGTGTCTGCTGTGGCAGGCATTAAATGGTTCTAGGTAGCAAAGCAAATTCTGACTCTAGATCAAGGAATGGATGGAAGATGCCTTCCCTATAAGCCAAAAGAAAATGATCTATACCTGAGTCTTGTTCTGCTAATAGACCTGAGGTAATGTCCTTAGGGTGTGGCTTTGGTGCACCATGATCCGTTATAAGGAAGAGGAGGGACTCGTAGATTAGTTTATCTTCTTGTGAACTATTTTAGCAACTATTAGCTATAGACACTTACAATGTTATAGATTCCTGTTTGTTGATACTTATGTAAAATTAATTTTGTGTTCCTGTCTTAGATAGTTTATATATTACTTCAAACTTGAAATATTTGTCATACTGTGTAGGTTCCTCTTCTGTTTACAAGGTTTTTGCACAAAATGTAAAGTTATTTTCATCATATTGTATGTATGTATGTTTGTACATGTGCTTAAGATATTTTGTATATTGGTATAATTTAAGGGTATTTTTGTCATTTTGCACTATACAGTTCTACCTCTCATCAAGATATGTACATATAGATGCATATGATGTATATAATTACAATTTTGAGGTCATTGTCCTCATGTTGCACATCTGTTTGAAGATTGTTTATTTTATATATGTGAAGCTTCAGTCAGTAAGCAATAGATGTTTTTGAGAATTACAGGTTATAGTCACCCATGCTTCTCATACCTAGTCATGTTAGTCAGGTTCTCTAGATGCTCAGAGATGTATTCAGCATAGACATTTGATCTTCAAACACGCCGAAGACCTACAAAATATGACATCTAAATGTTTTAATAATTTAGAACTCCACTGACATGAGACACAATTGCTCCTGGCGGCACTGCAGCCATACCCCAAGATCTCAAGACTATTGGTAGAACAAGATGCCACTATAGTGATCTCCCATTTTTCTACTATGAATTTAATTTTTAAAAATAAACTTTGGGGCTCAACTCAAATAACCAAGCTGTATAGGGATTTGGAAGGAAGCATGAAAATATTATCCCTATTTTATTTATTCACTGGGGTGCTAAATGTCCTAGAACTGCATAACTAGGGTTTCTTACATGATTATTAAACATCCTCCACAACTTCATTTACAGTCACTTACATCTGGGCTTCATAGCCTTCTTTTTAGTTCTCACATTCTAACTAAAAGAAATGCAAAGTATAAACCATAAAAATGTGCAAAACCCAGGATGGGCTGGTGAACTTTGGCCAAACCATATAAGTCTTTGCTGCTGTCCTTTCTTCATTTAATATAATCGGGAATTTTGAGAAAATATACAGTAGCAAAATGTACTGTTAATGATGCCACTCCAGAGTGATGTCCCGCTGACTGCTGGAAGCTATCATCTCTCTCATCTTCTACCTGGGAAACAATTCTGTGTTTGATTTATTTCATTATTTAAGAAACACTAAAATATAGTAATGTATACACTTCCACCATGAAAGGTTTACAAAGCATCTTTTCAATGAGCTTTGCACTTGTTCTTTTATATTATTCTTTTATAATTATTTGATGTGTATGAATGTGAACCACATGAGTGTCTGGGAGTTACAGATGACTGTCAGCCACCATGTGGATACTGAGAATTGAACCCAGGTCCTTTGGAAGAGCAGCCAATGCTCTTAACTGCTGAGCCATCTCTCCTGGCCCCTAATTACATTCTGAGCTGAATTATCTTTAAATGTTCATTTAAACCAACGTGGTTCAAAGCTAAGAGAATGAAAGTATATTATAGAAGCCGTTTGCAGATGAGTCCATACCCTACCCAGCTTCACTGACCAGACCCTGTGATGTAGATCTTATTGTGTATAGTTTGTTTGCTTGTTTATTCTTCGTTTTTTAAGACAGGGTTTCTCTGTGTAGCCCTGGCTGTCCTGAAACTCTCTGTGTAGACCAAGCTGGCCTCCAACTCACAGAGATTTGCCTGCCTCTGTCTCCTGAGTGCTGTGATTAAAAGTGAGCACCACCAATGCCCGGCTCTCACCATGTATCATACCATGGATGTTAATAGCGATGTCCGGAGACTTAGACTGTGACCTACATTGTATGGAGAAAGCAGATGCTGGAAGAGGTTAACAGCCTTTTTCAGGTCACACAGTTGGGAACTGCTGAGTTTAGAGTTGAATCCAAGTAAGTGTGGATTTGTATATTTTCTGTTACCAGAGCTAGTGATCATTTGAGAAACAGCCATGGGGCTGGGGTATAGTTCTTGTCCGGTTAAGTGCATAAACCAGAATTCCCAAAAGCAAACAGCACAAAATCCCAAACCTGGATAGACCTCCTCCAACCACATATGTAACCTTGAGGGTGTTGGTCTGGTTCCGACTGTTAGGACCCACATAGTAATGTCCACAGTTCCCTTGCAGCGGAGAAACTTGATCACCAATGATGGGGACTTTCACTTCCCTGGCCGCCCCCGCCCCCCACCCGGTCCCTTGCTTAGCACCTCAGAATTCTTGTGCATGTGAGAAGTACTCCGTCCTGACTCTAGAATCCCAAAAAACAGCTTCCAGGGCAACCTCCAGTTATGAAGCCTCCAGGACCTGCAGAAAAAAAGTATGAGTTGAAAGATCAGAGGGCTGGTCGTTTGATTAAGAAAAAGAGAAACCCATGCTAACAGAACCATATTCCAGAAACGCATATTATACAGAGAGTGTGGGATGCCCACTTCCAAGAGATAGATGTCATAAATGTCTACACATAACAGCAATATGCCCAACTAGATGTGTGGGCAGATGTAACGTTCCCAGAATTACCTCCTGAGTACACTGACAGCTCAAGCAGCCATGGCTTCCCTAGGGGTGAGCTCTTGCAATTCTTACTCAAGAGAGAACGCAGACCGCAGCCCACCAGGCTCCTAGTGTGCTTTAGACCTTGCCACATGCATCAAAAAACATCACTGTTCGAGAGCCACCAGGTGAAGGTAGTTTGTTACTGCACTAGGAGTGATTTCTCAGCTCTCCCTTCCTTATTACCTTACTCAGTATGATGTTTACTTGATTCTCTTTCTCTGACAGCTATAAATCAACAGTCCCTTGTGCACAAGTTGGGCTTCTGAACACACACACACACACACACACACACACACACACACACACACACACACACACCACACCACACCACACCACACCACACCGCACAATGCCCTCCGCCAGAAGACAGGGCCAATTCTCTCCCATAAATTTGTAAGATTGTTACCATAGAAACAGATTCAGGCATACAAATGTAGATTAGCAGTGCCACCTAGTGGGATAGTGATGACAATGCATCCCTCCAACTTTAGGCCCTTGAACGGGAAACTCTTCTAGAAGAGTGGTTGGGTTGTTGGTCTGGATTGAGTTGTCTTAGCCTTGGCTTGACTTGGTTTCGTTTGGTTTGGCTTTACTAGCTAGCTAGCACCTCTCTTAATCATCTAGAGATCTGCCCACTCGTATCAACTTCAAGTTCTTCAAAGCTTTTTTCTTTCCCACAGACAGACTCGGGGAACATCAAATAGCAGCCCATCTCATTTTCTGGGTGCTCAGCTGGACTATTCCATTTGTGGACCTAAGTAAGTCAGGAATCACTGCAGTCCCCTGAGCAATGCAGATAGTGAGGACAGCAAGCAACGCTTTGAAGACCAGAGACAAATGAGTCTTCCGGGTCATTGGTTCATGTATTCATTTAAACAGTGACTTCTGTTTCATGCCAGCTAAACGCATTAGTGATGAAACTCGGAGTTCACCAATGTGTCCATGTCACATTTTCCCTATGTCTGCCATCTCTCTATAGCTTATGATTTCTGCCCTGTCTGTCCATAGTGAAGGGTTTTGCTCTCTGCTTATCTGAACAACACAGGAAGCAACGCTTAAGGAAGGGATGTGGGATAGTTTGTAGAAATCTTTAACAGGGTTTTGCAAGGGATTAACTTATTTATTCCAGTTTACCCAGACAACCACAGTACTGCACTCAGCAAGCAGAATCTGGGTGCTGCTTCCAGCACTTTTGGTTGACATCTGTTTTATAAGGTCCCTTTTGACCTGTCCACAGTTTTCAGCAAGTGATTATCACAAACACACATGCATTGTTCAATGGGTCTGGGGCATAGAAGAGTACATGAGATCACAGCCACAACTGCACATTAGTTTAGGTTGTAAAAGTTGATTACACGGGAAATCCAAGGCAAGAAAGGTTGGTTGTGACACTGTTCTCCTAAAGGCGGATTAAACAGGCTGAGTACACAGGGTAGCAGTCTTGAGGATTGAGCAACCTCAGGGTATATTAGTAACTCCATTGTGTGTTCCAACAAAAGCTCTATTCTCTTCAGTATAAGGGATATCTTCATGAGGATGAATCAGCCCACTGTTTCTGTAAGGAAAGTGTTCATTTCTTCATGTAACAGGAAGTTGATTCTATAAATACAAGCTCTCTTGGCCTCAGTATACCCAGGTTCCAGAGGACTTGTGTGGTACTGTCTGTGCAGGGTGGTCCTGGGGATAACTTGTACTCAGAATCTTTAGCAGCCCATACCTGCTGCCAAATCCTCTTACTGCAAATCTGGGACCCTCCTGTCCATCAAGGAGCCACTTCCAAGTCTAGGCCACTACTGTTCTGCCTGTCATCTTTCCCTTAGCATCGGTCGCTTGAGACACAAGCCATGGAGGGAAATCTTTATTGAACATCTCCAAATGAGGCTCTGCTAAGCATAGTTTATCACACTAAAGGTCCTGGCCTATTTGAGGCATGGGGTATAGAAGATAAAGAGGCCAACCCCAGACCCTAGAAATGCCGACATGCCAGCAGTGGCCAGAGACACTGCAGGCAGTAGAAGTAAGAGTAACAGTTAGCTCTTCATCAAAACACGTGGATATGATGTATTTGATGACTCTTGAGTTTGTCTTCAGATAATATATAGAAGAAAATATACAGGAGGAAATACAGATATGTAGGAAGATATATAGAAGGGAATAACCCATTCTTGGTTACCACCACCCCCATCTTTCTGCAGCAAAACTTAAGAGCTGAGTGAAATAAAGTGGTGTCCCCATATTAGTCCAGGTAGGAATTTACTACCAGATGAGTTTTCACACTAAAAGCAAAGCTTAAACTTGGCACAATTTGGGGTATAAGGATCAGAAAGAAGCATTTTCAGTGCTACATATATCATGCAGAAAGGTGGTCTTGCAGTTACTGAAAGACATTGGGGTGGGAGATGACCAGAGGTCTCTAGAAGAGAGAGCTGGCCGGGAAGACATTGTTCATTCCTCTTCCTGTTGTGGTGATTTTAAAAATGCCTAAAGCAATCTTTAAAGGAGAAAGAATTTATCTTGGGGTCACTGCTTCAAAATATATGGCCAATCACAGTAGGGAAGGGACAGTGACCAGCAGCTGTGTGTGGCAGGAGTATGAAGTGGCTGCCTCCCCCCACCCCTCCGTGGTGACACCAGGGAAGAGCTCATCCAGAGCAGCCACAGGTTAGTGCTTTCAAGGCCTGCCTTTAGTGGCCCACAACAAGGCCCTGCATCATAACCATCCCAAACCCTCCCAAAATAGTGTCACCAGCTAAGGACTAAGTGTTCAAACACATGAGCCTACAGGGGAGACATTTCTTATCCAAACAATAATAGACTGAGCACAAGGAACCAGATGAACTGCTAGGCCCAGCATGCTTGAAAAATGCCAATCTTGACTCTCCACCCATGAGCGCATTCCCAGTCTAACCTCAGAATGCTTAGCGAGAGGAAGCCTTCCATGACTGCCTGACTTCCTCTTGATACATTATATGGACACTCCAGAGGAGCTCTAAACACCTTCTCTCAGACCTCTATGCACCAGAAATTCCAGAAATATAATATACTATATTCTAAGCACCCTCCATAGCAGCCACTCCTTACCCTCACAACTACAGCCATATCCATCCACGATTAACACTAACAGCCACACTTTCATTAGAGGTTTGCTAATCTTGACAGGGTGATAATTGACCTTGAACAAAATCAGGTTCCCTGGGGTAGAGGTTGCAACCCAATGCTTTTTCAAGACTTCAGTAGTGGCACTAACCATTATCCACCACAGCTGGGAAGTTGAGCACCCTGCAGCCTGCTCTTCAGCTGGCACTGGCTGTAGAAAGCTATGTGGCCCTGCCCTTAGCCTGGACCACTCTGAACTGACCAGACAGCAGCCCTCACTGGTCCCTTACCCAACCTGTCTGCCTGTACCAGCATCAGGGCCACACTGTCAGGACATCACCCCATCCTCTCCCCAGAGATATTGTACCCCAGCAGGGCTGGCCCCTCTAAAGAGGATGCTTCCCAGTTTTCCCTCTCTCCTTTTCTGTACCTACACACACCTGCAGTGGTGTCCTTTGAGAACATGTGGACTCTGCTACTCCAGGACACTGGCATGGCCCATCAGGCCGGCAAGAGGAGTGCTTTGTGCCTGGACCCAGTGTGTGGCTTCCCTCTGACTCCTTCCCAGCCTTCTGATCCATTCCCTGCACTAGAAGAAACCTAGAACAGAGATGGAAAGACAGAATGAATGGCAAGAAAACAGACCTGAAGTTTGCATTCCCATCTGCCAGGTGAGTGGAGGTCCAAGCATGGCTATGTGACTGCCCCCTCAGTCTGTCACCCATCACCTATATTAGATAGTAGGCACATGCAGCAGCCTCATAGATGGGTGGCCTGGTTCACATCTCTGTTCACAGCAGGATGTCTCTACTTCAGTCTCTTTGAAGTCCCAACACAGAAACTACTGAGTAGAAGTCATTTTAATAGTGTAGGGCTCAGGGCATGAAGTCAGGGCAGGAGACTTTATGCCACCTTAGTGGATACTACACACATTACACTGACTCCAGCACACAATGGCCACCACAGACCCCCACGAGGGAAAATATTTACATATAAAGTGTTTATAACTTGGGTTTGGTTTTGTCTTGGAGATTACACTTAGCAGGGGCAGCTTAGTGTTTGCAAGGCCTTACATTGCTGAGTACTAGAGACAGGGAGACAGTCAACTTCTCTAGGGCAGGACCCTGGCCAGGGCCAACCACCCTCCTCTTACCCTACAGAGGTAAAGGTGGGGTAGTGGTGCACGCCTTACAGACACCAGGCGGGAGCACTTCACTCCTGGGCAACCTGGGGACCTACAGAAGAAATTGCTCTTGGGGCTTGGGTGGGTGTGCTGTCATAGGACTGGAATGGGTGAGCAGGTCAGCTGCTGCCCTACCCAGAAAGCGGCACTGGAAGTGACCTCAGCCTGCTGCCAACCAACACTACCACAGCTCCCAAGGCTGGATTTCATGCCTCGCACTCAGTGGCATACGTTCCTTCTGCACTGTCCCCCATTCTCATCTTGGCCTTTTAAGGAACATGGAAACATCTGACCCCACACCCTCCATTCTCCCCAGCCAAGGCAGGCAGCAGCAGCAACAGGCTTCTAGAACCTTCACACCATTTCTACCATTACATGAGGTAACATTATAGGAGCAGCTTGCAGGCCAGGGGGTTGGGGTGAGCCCTCCTATAGTCTGTATGCTCACCCCTGGTTTAATGGGAGGAATACCTGAAGGTCTGCACCCCCTAAGTGGAAACCATCACAGGGTACCTTATGCTCTGTCCCCAGACTCCCAAGACTTAACAGTGGGCCAGCTGCAATCCTCATCCCCCAAAGTCATTTACAGAAGGCAGGTTGAGGAGGGGTGGCTTTCCATTCCATATCCACCCAGATGTGCATGGGGGTAAAGCAGGGGAAAAGTGGGTTGATCCAGGACTGTATTAGCCAGAGATGTCACAAAGAGGCCAAGGCTAGAGGCCCTACTCTGCCCCTTACTTATATCACCCCAGCCACCCAAGTAATGAAGGCAGGACATAATTTATTGTTCATATTAAAGAATCATGCTCCCTGTGTACATTTCAAACAAAGGAGATGTTTCAGGATTGTACAGAAATGAAAAATGTTTGAAAGTTTGAAGAGAAAAACAGTTGAAGCTTGCTATTATTGGAGGGGTGTCATTCATACTGGGTATTAAGGAGGAGGGAAGGGGAGAGGGCAAATGGACTTGTGTTCTATCTTCTTATTCTCAATTCACAGTTGCCCCCAGACTCTGGCCAAAAAGATGAGCCCTTTTTTTTCTGTACATTAATTCTAAGATCGTGAAATTTCTAAGCAGCCATGTAAATATTCAGGCAATAACTAAGGGGATCCAGATGGAGTGGTCTTCACAGTTACTTTCATTTCTCTGTCAAAATATTTAGCTAGCCTGTAAATCTTTCTTAAAACATTAACTTGTCATTGAATGCAAACATTTCCATGAGTGATGTTAATCACCCCCCCCCATTTGCTAAATGAATCTTCCATGTAGCATTTCTTCAGCGATTATTAAGGATGGCTGGATCCAAAGTCCAGTATATAAAATCCAGACAGACTATCTGGGCAAAGGAAGGGGCCCATCCTCTTCCCAACCCACCCCAGCAGCAAGCATCTGCTCCAGCCTCCTCTCCTGAGAGAAAACCAGCAGGCAAGCCACCCCAAGTTGTAATAGATGCTGAGACAATTTGGAGGGCCAGGAGGAGGGCTAGCCGCATGGGGCTATTTCTGGAATGTGTCTATTTTCTGGGGCCAGATAAGTCTACCTCAACCCCACAGAATTCTCATTTCCTGAAAACTGTGAGATGCAAAAAAAAAACGTATTCTTAGTTCAAAGTTATTTAGTGTGGGTTTCTTCCCAGTTTGGGAAGACATGCACAGCATAAAATCAAATACATTTTTAATGCCCTGGAAACGTGCAGTGGGTTTTAATGGGAGTGATTAGCTCTACAAAAAGAAACAGAAAAACACGGAGGAAGTAGATCAGTCTGCAGCATCTCTCTTCCCAACATGTGTCCTGACATTTTGTTGGACATTTTGTGGGATCCTCTATGCAACCTCATAAACCCACTAGAGGAACTCAGTTGTAACCTATGAAGAGCCCTGAGAGCGACCACCTAAAGCTTGGAGGAAAAAGATGGGGCAATGTGACTTCCCCTCCCCCTACCCCCCCCAGAAGCTTTGTGCTGAGCTGGGGGATTGGAAAAGTGAGAGAAATACTAATGAGGCCATCAAGGAAAAGCAGACAGTTTTTGGAAGGCAGAATAGCATCCCTCAAAGATACCCACATCTTTAATTCCCAGAATCTCAATTGTGTATGACAAAGGGATTTTACAGATATGATTAAAGAAGAAAACATTAAGGTGCTTTACATGGAGTGGTTGGTTATCCTTGATTGTCCCCAGGGGCCCAATGTCATCACAAAGGTCCTTACAGAAGGAGGCAAGAGAATTGGTTAGCAGAGGCAGACTGTGACCACGGAAGCAGAAGCTAGAGAGCTATGAGAAGCACCATGGGAGGGGAAGGCAGGTGGTCCCCAGGAAAGGAAAAGAAAATGGATTCTTCTCAAGCACCCAGAAAACATAGCCCTGCCAGCACTTTGATTTTATACTTCTGACCTTCAAATTATAAGAAAACAATTTTGGACTTCTTAAAGACCCCTAAATTTGTGATGTGCTATTACTGTGACTATCTTAGTTAGGGTTTCTGTTGCTGTGATGAAACACCATAACCAGAAGAAACCTAGATAAAAGGATTTATTAGGCTTACCCTTCCACATAACAGACAATCATCCAAGGAAGTTAGGGTAGGAACTCAGGGCAGGAAGCTGAAAACAGGAACTTGTACAAAGGCCATGGTGGAGTGCTGCTTGCTAGCTTACTCTCCATGGCTTACTCAGGCTACTTTCTTAAGAGACCATCTGCCCAGGGATAACAGGGACCCACGTCCACCAATTATTGATCAAGAAAATGCACTACAGACCTGCCCACAGATAAATCTGAAAGGGAACATTTTCATAGCTGAAATCTTCTCTTCCAAAGTGACTCCAGCTTGTGCCTAGTGGACGAAAAGAAATCTAACCAAGACAGCAACCATAGAAAACTAATGCCTATTCCTAATTACACAGCACACTGTACCTCGGTATCAGCCTTGCTGTGGTGCAAGTGTTAGTGGGAGATTGGGAAAGTCCACAGAAGGCTCAGGGCAAAGGTAAGTGAGCCATTCTCAGGATCTGAGAAATTTTCAAATGGAGACAGTTCAGGAGACCCCAGGCAGGGGGAAGAGTGGGTATAAAAGCTCAAAGGCAGAAAGTGCAGAACAGTCCATGCCCTAGAGCAAACACAACACAAATGCTGTCAGCAACCCTGATTTCATGAACCTGCCACAGCTCCACATCCATCCCAGGGGCTGTAGTGGCAAGCATCTCCTAGCTCTGAGATGGTGACAGCTGTCATACTGCCATCTCTGAACATCCAGACAGACTGTCATCTCTGGACATCCAGACAGACCTGGGATGCAAAGAGAGAAGTCTGCAAAAGGATGCTGTAGCCCCTCCTAACACAGAGATGGCCCTGGAAACCTGGCCATGGAGAACAGGCTGCACCACTTTCTCTGATGAAAGCCTCAGCCAGGACATCGGTGACATGGAGCCCTTGCTCAGAGACTCAAATGACACAAGAGGTCAGGGATAAAATTTAAGAGGGTGTTCAAAACCTCAGCCATCTGCAAAAATACTGTCTGATTCAATATTTGAACATTAAGATGAAGACAAAAAAGATGCCCAGACTGTAAATAATGGCAGGAGCATGCTGAACCATGCCAGAGCTGGGGCTAAGTGGGAAGTTTCATCACTTAGATCCTTTCTTAAAACACCAAAGCTTTAAAACTTCATTGGGTTGCACTAAAATGTTCTTTCTCTTCACTTCTAAATTTGAGTTTGTTTCATGGAGTTCTGATCTTGCCTCAGTGTTCTAGAGATTCCACATGCCTGTCAATTGGTGTGATGGTCAGTAGCCTGTGTGAAGATGCCAGAAATTCAAAGAGAATTTAGGGCAGGAGTGGGTTATTCCTAACTGATGAGAACAAATGTAAGGAGTACAGTTTTTCCGCCCGCCGCCAAGTCTTGTCCCGCCACCTTGCCAGCCCCAAATAATGCAGAGACTCTGTATTTGATATTATGCTGTTGGCCAGGTGCTAGTTTCTTATCGGCTAGCTCTGTCTTAATTATTAACCCATTTCTATGTATTTCCACATGGTCTTACCAGCGAGAGGCGGCTGGCGGTTCTATTCTCTCCAGATTCTCCATCTTGGCTCATCCTTCCTATTTCCTCCTTGTCTCCTAGTCCTGCCTATCTTGCTTTCCTATTGGCCAACAGTGCTTTATTCATAAACCAGTATGAGAAACATATACAGAATGACATCTCCCATCAAACAAACATCAGTTTGGTATTGTGGAGGACAGCATGTGGGGCCTTCTGCTCACTTGTCCTTGAAAGCACATGAGTGAAAGGTTGAACAGGAAGACAGCAGAAGGACCTGCTCCTGTCTGTTTGGTATGGTGGAGAGACCCAGCTCAGATCACTTCCTGTTGCAGGGAGGAGGCTGGGACGAGTAAAGCAATAGGGACAAGAGCTGGCAAAGAAACATGAATGGCGCAGAGGATGGGTCATCTGCACCTGGAAATAATTGGCTCCAAGGTCTCCATGGTGACTGAGAATCTAACAGTGGGTCCTTCAGAGAGTCAGCCTTTGGACCCACAGCTCAAAGAAGGTAGTCAGCAGCCAAGAAAGATAGGTACAAGGCCCAGTTATACCAAAGAACCTCAGCCTGTGCTTCCTCCCAGCCTCAGCCCAGCCTACATTGCAAAGCCAGTTATGGCTCAGGGGGTGTGGCTCAGGGTGGCTCTGCTGGCCTCTGTCCTGCAGAGCACCAGTGGGTGATGCAAATTGAGTTGTAGAGGTTGTTGGAGCTGTCTGAGAAATGGATGTCTTGTTTCAATTGAACTGGACCTTCTAATACCTGAAAATGAGGCTAATTAGGCTCCAAAGTGGCTGAGGAAGTGAAGATGGGCTCTGCCCAAGATCTTCAGAGCATAACAGGAAAAAAATAAATCAGTTGCTTAGTGGTTTGCTGTGGGGTTCAACCCATTTCATACAACAGGCTGGTCACTTTCCACTGGTCCTCCCCATTGATCCAGGCTCTAGCCTCCTCTCCCCTGCCCAGGACAACCAAGAGACTGACCCATGAATGACAAGTATCTCTTTCTAATGTTTCCAGTAGTGGTCATACTGCCAGCTCAGGATGTTCCCACCTCTTTTGTTTGTTCCTTGAAGTCCTGTCCACACCCTTGTTGCTAGACCTATCATTCAAAGTTCTCTCCTTCAAGACTTCAAGTCAAGCTGGTACCTATCGAGAGTCTTCACTATTCACAGTACTGGAGTGTACTCTGCACCTTACCACAGAAGAAAAATAAACACCCTTCAGTCTACAATGGTGACCTGCCTGCAAGACATGCTTGTGCAATAGTATCACAAAGCTTGTGAGAGCAACCAACCAATATCTGGCCCACTCTGTAAGATGGAATCCATACCCAATGCTGCTTGGGTGACAAAGAACCTGAGACTAGATAGGCCTGGGGCCTAGCAGAAACTACTATTCTGCTAAAGGAATGTAGCAACAAAATGACTCCTAATGACATTCTGCTATGCACCTAGAATAGTGCCTTGCTCAGCCACCATCAGAGACATTTCCTCCTGCAACAAATGAACACAAATACAAAGACCCACAGCCAGGCAATATGCAAAACAATCAGCCTTTAAAAAGATGTGTCTGATCAAACCCCGCCCCTCAGGACTCAGGGAACCCTATAGAAGAGGAGGAAGAACAAGTATGAGAGCCAGAGAGGATGGAGGACACCAAGGAATAAAGGCCTTCTAGATACAACAGGACTTGCACACATATGAACTCAGAGACATGGCAATATGTACAGGGACTACACAGGTCTCCATCAGATGGGGTCCTAGAGCTAAAAGGAAAAGTGGACACACACAGAGAAAGAGAGAGAGAGAGAGAGAGAGAGAGAGAGAGAGACTTGAATCCCTAACCCCGAAGCCGTCTCCAACTGATAACCATTTGCAAATTAAAAATTAGTTACCCAGTCTCATTAGGGAAACAAACCACTCTTAAGGGTAGGCCCCATGCTCAGAAGTAGATGGCCAACACAAAACAAACTCAATGACATCTTTGGAAATTCTTGGTCTCATAATGTTGTCAGGACATTTTTTTTTTCTTCCTTACAGGTCCTTTGTATACATTTTATGGTTTCTGGCTTGGGGTTTTTATGTTTTATGAAGGTTTTTTGTGGATAAATGTGCTTTATGAGTTTATTATAAGAAAAAAAATTATTTTTAAAATCTTGTAAAATGTGTGTGTGAATGTGTGTGTCTGCGTGTCTGCATTCATTTCTTGTTCTTTTTCCTTGGCTCTTTTTCTTGTTTGGTTGTTTTGTCATATTCCAATTTGTTTTTATTTAGTTTATTTTGTTTTGTTATTCCTTAAATGCCTGTTTGTTTTCTGAGGAGCAGAAAGGGTGTGGGTGTGAATAGGAGACATAGGGAGCAACTAGGAGGAATAGAGAATGGGAAACTAATCAGAATATGTTGTCTGAAGAAAAAAAAAACATTTTCAATAAAAGAAAACATGTGTTCTCCTTCAAGCCATCTGAATGAATTCTTTCATTTCCTGGATAAACTATATTATCTGTCTAGATCCTAATTATTACATAAGGTGGATGGAAACTTCTTCACTTTGACTAGCGAGATGAAGAGTGAGTGGAGATAGATGTAGGGACATTTGAGGGAGAGATGAAATAGGCAAGAAAGAGAAATCACTGCTTCTGTTGGCTTCTTTGCTTTAGGGAGAAAGTTACAAGTGTAGAGGTTAAAGTGGAATGAACACCACCAGTAAGAATGTTTTTTTAAATTAAAAATAAAATAAAAATAACGTTAATTTAAAAAGTAAAGGCTGAAGTAATGAAAGGGCACCACTCTGAACCTGGCATGATTCTCCTCCTCAGTGTTGGGTGGCAGAGTCAGATCCTGTGCACTCCAGGGCCTTGTCTGTGCCCTCAAGAACCAGTAAGCAGAAGAACAATGGAATTGGTTGTTGAAGCAGCATGAGCTCATGAACTGAACAAGGTACACTATGTCTGCGACAAAGGGATTGACGGAACCGGTCACATTCCCATTGACCCAATGAACAAATAGCATGAAGCGACCTCACATGTTTATCTCATCTCGGCACTGTGTGGCTAGAAGTGCCAGAGGGTGTTGATGATTCATAATTAATGAGAGCCTGAGGAACTGAGTTGTGTAATCTACCAACTTGCAAACTCCTGTTTCATCACTTTGAGAAAGCATGGCAGCGTGACAGAAAGTCAAGTTTCCTCCATGACTTTCTATGTGAGTTTGGATGGTCGATGGCATTCACTAAGTCTCTGTTTGCTCCTGGACAAAAGGAGATGAATCCACCTCCTGAACAAAGCACTTAGTCCTGAGCTCCATAAAAAGCTGCTGTGATTGAAGGTTTGGATTGACATGACCTTCAAGGGCTTAAACAGGTGTCTGGATGGAAAGGAAATGCAAAACCCCTTACAGTACTTTGGCCATTGTGACATCAAGCATATGCATATTTGTAAGTATTCCCAGGACCAGGGGTCATATAGCACAACTATTGCAAATGAAACCAAGTAAAGCTTAAAAAGGGTACAGAGAAGACAAGTGCTGCTTAGATGCCAATGCCCTGGAGTAACAAAGAAGCTAACACAAGGCAAACGTGGGATAATGCATCCTTAACAAAAGAGGTTGAGTGCTGAACAGCTGAGCTGAGACTCCTGGGGGTCACCCTGTACCCATCATGGGAAAACTAAGATTTTTGAAAAAAAATAATAGTATGTATAGTTCTTGACCTTAGCACTATCCTCCTTGAAATCCCTGCTCCATGAAATCTAAGGCAGGAATCTAAGTAAATCACCACGGAGGCTAAAGGAGCAGCAGTAAGGGATGCTGAAGGCTGGGGACTGTGTGCTGCTGTCTGTAATAAGTCTCAGTGGATCTAAAACATTAACACCTGCTCACCTCCTTACTGACTGACCTCCTTACAACCAAAGCAGTCCCTGCCTGCCCTCTGCCCTGAACCTGTGGCTTTCTGGACTAGCTCCATTCTCACTGATGACCAAGTGTAACTCATGTACAACCAACCATCTTTCTCATTGTCTCAAATATGTGTGTATGTGTGTATGTATGTATGCATATTCATATATATTCTTTTCCTACCATTTTTATTTTTCAATACCATTTTTATCAGTTCTTTGAGACTTCCACACAATGTACTTTTATACACAATGGAATTTTTCAGTTGTTAAGAAAACTAAAGTTATGACATTTCCATGAAAATGGATGGAACTGGAAAGCAAAATATCATACACTGTATTTTCATCTCTACCATCCCAACTCCTAGATTCTCCCTCTACTCCCACCACTCCCTTCACCCATCTTCAAGTTTCCTTTTTAAAAATCCACAGACTTAGTTTGTGTTGGCCAACTGCTCTTGGGAGTGGGACCTGGCCTGGAGTGCACTCAACCTACCAGGAGTCCCACCATTTTAAACTCTCTGTGCACTGAACAGGAAATTATCTTTCAATTTATGCTCTTCCACAATAACACCTTCACACATTACTGTAGTAACTGTAATGTTTGCTGGGGTGAAAAGAGATTAGTTGGAGAAAGATAAATTTGGACTTAAAAGTAATACCAACTAGGATGCTCAGGTATTACAATAAAATCCCTTCTAGTTTCTCCAAGGAGCCGATCCTGTGTATTTCCAGTAACTTCAATGATACAACGACATCAATCACATTGACCAGTTTCATTATTAAAACAGCCAAGGCATTACTCACAGTCAGCTGATGACGATCTGACATCGTGACAGTCTTAAAGAGAAATAAGGTGGCTAGTGCCTGGGGCCGAAAAGCACCACTGTAGGGAGAGACCTGCTGTCATCTGTGGCCGTCATAGGCTTTGCACAGCTGCAGTTACAATCTGTCAGGTCTGCTCGCTTGTCTAACTCAGCATTCTCCTTCAATAAACTCTAATATCTAATATTATGTCTCAACATGATAGCTCCCTTTATGATTGTTAACATTCTTGTCAGGTGCTGAGGAACCAGAAAAGTCTGTGCTGAGAAATTAGAGGACCAAGACAGTTTAGCACTCCCTGCCCCTTTGCTCCCACGTCAGTTATAAATAAATTATAAGAAATGTTCTCTGGGGCTGTGACAGGCAGGCTGGACAGCAGGGGAGAATTATCTCAAACCCAGATTTTCTGAATCCAGATGTGCACAGATCTCTGATGAAAACTGATGCCCAAATCAGATGCTGGTGTGTAAAGTCGGCTCCCTGCATCCTGACCTGACAAGCTGCTTGAACATCAGCCCCACAAGCAACATCGATCAGCTTGCATCTTTTTCTGATTTTCCAAATGTTACTGAGCCTTGCATTGTAGCCCAACAAACATCTAGCTTGGACAAAGTATTCCAGGTGCATTTGAAAAGGATGCATACTGTGGTCTGGATTCAATGTCCTATAAATTTCTGTGTTCTTGTTTTTGATCGTGTTCATGTTTTCTTGAGCTTTACTGATATTTTCAGCTAGCTGATATAACAATTACTAAGAAAATGGAGCAGTTAAAAATACTCCAAATCAGGTGTGGGCTTAACTATCCTCCTTGTTAATTTTGTTTTTACTCCGTGCATTTGGAAGCTTTATCATTAGGAGAGAAGATAGGAGATGACACAAGAAAAGAAAAAAAGGAGACAGGAGGAGGAAAAGAGGGATGGTAGGATAAAGTTAAGGAAGGGAGTGGAGAGGAAGAAAACAAGGGAAAGAGGGAAGGAGTGTTGCTGCAGTTTAGATGTGAAGCATCATAAGTTCATGTATTTGAACCCTTGCACTAGCCAGTGGTGCTGTGTGGGAAGCCTTGCTGGGAAAAGCAGGACATTTGGAACGTGGAGGTTCTGTAGCCCAGACCCAGTTCCTGCCTCTTCCCTATTCCCTGATGATGGAGGCAATATGGCCAATTGTCTCCCACTCCTGCCATGATACCTTCCATGCTGTGATAGACTACATCACCTCAAACTGTGAACACAAGCAAACCCTTCCATGACCAAAGTATATTATATACATGTCGGAAATATCATAGAAACCCATTATATTTTACAATTAATAAATACTAATAAAAAAGTGTCTATGATTCTTAAACAAACTTTAAAAGATCCAAAAATATATATCTAAAAAAAACCTCTCTTACTTAAGTTGCTTTTGTCAGATATTTTTATCATAGCAATGAGAAAATTAATGGGAGAGGAAGGGAAAGAAGGCATCTAGAGTCCAACTGAGCCATTGGCATAGTAACTCAGTATTGAAATTAGTGTCCCTGTTAACACTCACCCCATGTAGCAGAGTCCCAGTTGGTCTTACCTTAATCCAGCTGAGACCCACTTCTGGCTCAGATCTATGTAAGTAAAAGTAATACTCTATACTTGAACTTCAATACATGCCCTCCTAACTCACAGTCACAGAAGGACATGCCTGTGGCTGGGTGCCACATTCAGAACCAGCCCTGAAATGGTATTTATATTCCCAAGATTCTGGGGTGAAACCAGTCACTGTCCCTTGCTTTCTGTCCTGTGCTCCCCTGATCAGGCACCTCTGTTGTCCACTCTTACATTCTGCCTATCTTTGATTTTCCCAGAGAGGCTGAGTATGGTCGGTCCTCTTCCTTTCAGAGGGTTCTGGATTTCTGATGCAAATGGATATACTTCTCAACTCCTTCAGTGTCCCCAAGCCACTTCCCCTAGCAACCCTGCCTTTGGAGAAGAGCTGCATTCAAGAGCCAACCAAACCCTTTCATCATGTCTGTCATCGGGGCAAAGGAATCTACTGTCTTTCTTCTTGCTTATTGATAGGAGTTGTATCTATGGCTCTTTGCTGAGCAAGAGAATTCAAGATGAATTGTGTGTGTGTGTGTGTGTGTGTGTGTGTGTGTGTGTGTGTGTGTGTGTGCCTGTGTGTCTGTGTCTGAGAACTGACCTTGGGTCCTCTACAAGAGCAATATTATGCTCTTAACAGCTGAGACATCTCTCCAGTCCTCAAGGTAGCTTTTCATTGTTGCCTGCACATTGAAAATGTTGTCTCAGCTTTCAATTTTCAATTTTACCTAGTGTTCCAATACCTAATATCTATTTTTGTGCAGAGTGATGGGTCCTGTCCCAGAATATGTTACTTAGGCATAAGGATTATTTTGAGCAAATGCGTCTTTAAAATGCCAGCTTATAAAACAATAAAATTAAAATTTAAAAATGCCAGTTTATGCAACAAGAGCACTCTAACCTCCCCTTCTTGCTAGAACCAAGAGCTAACCCTGCACATGGTATGTGTACCTCCCTGTACCAGGACAGCAATGTGCTCAGTATCCAGGACAGGAAGTTAAGGCTAAAAGAGCTCTGCACAAGCAGATCCAGCCTTGTTCAGATAATGTTCATCTTCCTTTAGACTCCTTATGTAATCTGCTTACATTCCCATAATTCCTTTCACTGTTCAATCAAAGTGGAGGGATAGCTTTGTTTCCTTGTGAGGGCTCCTATGTTATATAAAATTTTTATGTTTAAGTGATTTTCTGTTTATCTATCTTATCATTATTTAATTACTTATGGCTTACCTAAGAAGGTAAAGATAAAATTTTCTTCCCTGACAACCTCATCTCCCTTCTCTGACTGTGAGGCAACGGGCCACATTTTATCTATCGTCAGGAAGTAGAAAGTGGACAGGAAGTTATTTGATCCATGCTAAAACCATCAAAGCCTTCCCCGTGTGTTCGCACACTGTCTTCCTCTATGCGGCTTCCTCTTCTGCTTTTTTTTTAGCCTTACAGGAGGCCAAATACGGAAGCAGGACAGCACTGTCTCAGGGCCTCTCTTCTATCCACACCATCTCCTCTGGAGAAGCAAAACCCTGAAGTGCGAAACTCAGCCTCCCAGGGTTTCTTACATGGGAGGTTCTGCTGAATGTCCTGGAACCTACAATACACCCAGGGCCAGAGTTGAGCTGAGTCATGAATCTGAGGCTGCTTTGGTGAGCTTTGTTCGTGATATCTGTCTGAGTCCATGACTACTTGGAACTGAAGCTGAGTTTCTAGATGTGGGATAAGAACGGCTGTGACACCTGTCACCCTGATGCAGTGCTGGCTATGACACAAGCAAGAGCTGGCTACATCCAATTCAGTTGAGTAGAGATGAAGAAGAAAAGCATTCACCTATAAAACTGGCCCAGTCTGAGGATCAGAAAAGTTGAGAACTTATTCAAGGTCACACAGCCAAAGAGCGCTCAGTCAGTCTAGCAAGACTTAGAGTATCCCAATCCAATATATCTGACTTATTCAAATTGCAAACCCTTAAGATTGTGTGTAAAAAGCCATGTTCCCAAAACACCCATCTTCAGACAGTCAGACTGATCAGCCAGCCCACGTCCCTTCACTAAACCCCACAAGGGCACTGGAGAGATGGCTTTAATGGCATGCCCTGCTCCTCCAAAGGACCCAAATTTGCTTCCCAGAACTCATGTAGGCAGCTCATGATCTCCTGGAACTCCAGCTCAGGGGATGTGACACCCCTGGCCTCTGACAATTATCCATACTCACACATACACACCCACACCCACAGTCAAAATTGTGAATGATTAAAAATGTAAATGAAAATAATAAGATAAATCTTTAAAAATAAAACCCACAATGAAGCAATAACAAAATGCAAACAACCTCATTTTTTTTTAAATTGGCAGGATTCAAGTAGGCATATTTTCAAAGATGGCATACAAATTACAGGAGACCATGGGAGTGAATATACAGCAGGTGAAAACTAGTGTTCATCAGGTCAACCCACCAGACAAATGACTCTCTGATGGGAAAAGCTATGGAGCTACTAACTGTAAATGACCAGCTACTTGTGGCTGTAATTCTCTCATGTGCGGCCACATTCCTTCCCTAATAACAGCTATGGGTATTATTCCCATTGCGTGTGTGTTTATCTCATGAAAATATTCTATCTACTGGGCATACATATAGCCGTGGAAGATCAAGAAGATGATTTCTGTTAAATCTGTGTAATTCCGATGACTAGAAATAATACTGGGATATTTTACATTACTCAGACCGACATAAGAAAGTAATAATATTCTCAATCACAAAGACAGATAATTTCAGACTTCAGAACAAATTCAACACTAACTGGTTACCCCTGAAGACATCTGGTTGCCCCTAGAGACAAATACATGAGGTCATTTTTCCAGAAGTCTGTTGCTGATATAACTTTGGTAGACATAAACCTCATACAGTAATTGACTTTCTGCACATACTCTCTACCACTCAAGGTCAAGATAATTAATTGTTATTGATAAGTCTTGAATTCCAATGTCATTTTCTGTCTGGGAACCCTCACCAACTTAGAGCTATACACATGGCCAAGTATTATTCACTGGCCACTTAATGTGACCTCCCTAGCCTGAAAAAAACTGTGACTTATCTTGTGTTATGAGAATGGGGCATATAATTTTGAGAGATTTGGCTGGGAGAGAAGGTATGTAGAGCTAAAGAGAAAGAAGCTGTGTTGAGCTATGTAAAGAGCTTCTGGAAAAAGAACTGTGCAGGGTGTGAATGAGGGTATTTGTGCTGAAAGAGAGTTGTAAGAAGAAATGTGAAGGTACGTAACCATGTGGAGAGTATATGAAGAATGTCACTGTGTGAAAATTTGAAACTTGGAAGAAATAATAAATCCCTTAAAGAATGCCAATAAAATCAAGGAAAAACAATCAAACAAGTGAAAGAAACTATCCAAAGCCTTGAAAATTGAAATAAAGACAATAAAGAAGACACAAACCAATGGAATTCTGGAAATGGAAACTTTGGGTAAATGAACAGAAACCACAGATGCAAGCATAAACAACAAGTTGGAAGAGATGGAAGAGAGAATCTCAGGCACTGAAGATACATTAGAGGAAATAGAGTCATCAATCAAAGAAAATGTTAAATCCAAAAAATCCCTAACATAAAACACCCAGGAAATGTGGGACACCATGAAAAGACCAAAAGGAGAATTCCAGCTCAAAGATACAGAAAATACATTCAACAAAATCATAGTAGAAAACCTTCCTAAACTAAAGAAGGGCATGCCTATAAAAGTACAAGAAGCTTACAGAACACCAAATAGACTGGACCAAGAAAAAAAGTATCTTTCCCATATAATAATCAAAACAATAAACATACATAATAAAGAAAGAATACTAAGAGATGCAAAGGAAAAAGGCCAAGTAACATATAAAGACAGTCCTATAGAATTACACCCTACTTCTCAATGGAAACTCTAAAAGTCAGAAGGTCCTGGACAAACATTCTGTAGATACTAACAGACCATGGACGCCAGCCCAGACTATTGTACCCAACAAAGCTTTGAATCACCATTGGCGGAGAAAATAAGATATTCCATGACAAAACCAGATTTAAACAGTATCTATCCACAAACCTAACCATATAGAAAGAACTAGAAGGAAAATGCCAACCCAAGGAAGTTAGCTGCACCCATAAAAATACAGGCAGCAGATAACCCCAAAAAAGGGAAATGCACAAACACAACCACCATCAACAACAAAACCAAGTATAGTGGGAACTAACAACTACTGGTCATTAACATCTCTTAATATCAATGGACTAAATTCTCCTATAAAAAGACACAAGCTAACAGAATGGATGCAAAATGGATACAGGACCCATCCTTCTACTGCATACAAGTACACACCTCAACCTCAAAGACATTACCTGAAGGGTTGGGAAAAGATTTTCCAATCAAATGGACCTAAGAAACAAGCTGGCATAACTATCCTAATAACTAACAAAATAGACCTCAAACTAAAATTAATCAAAAGAGACAGAGAATATTTCACATTCATCACAGGGAAAATCCATCAAGATGAAGTCTCAATTCTAAACATTTATACCCCAAACACAAGGACACCCACATTTGTAAAAGAAACATTACTAAAGTTTAAATCACACATCAAACCCCACACACTAACAGTGAGAGACTTTAACACCCCACTCTCACCACTGGACAGGTCTGCCAGACAGAAACTTTAACAGAGAAATAAAGGAACAAATGGATGTTGTGATTCAGATGGACTTAACTGACATCTATAGAACATTCTACCCAAACACAAAAAAAATATACCTTCTTCTCAGCACCTCATGGAACTTTCTCTAAAATAGATCACATACTCAGTAACAAAGTAAACCTCAATAGATACCAAAAAAAAGTTAGAATAACCCCCTGTATCTTACCAGATCACTATGGTTTAAAGTTAGAATTCAACAACACAAATTGCAGAAAGCCTGCAAACACATGGAAATTGAACAATGCTCAACTGAGTCATCGCTGTGTAAAGGAAGAAAGAAAGAAATTAAGGACTTCCCAAAATTAAACAAAAATGAAAGCACAACATACCCAAACTTATGAAACACTATTAAAGCAGGGCTAAGGAGAAAGTTAAAAGCACTAAGTGCCTACATAAAGAATATGGAGAAAACTCACATTAACGACTTAACAGCACACCTGAAAGCTCTAGAATAAAAAGAAGCAAACTCACCCAGGAGAAGTAGATGCCAGGGTAAATCAAATTGAAGGCTGAAATCAATAAAATAGAAACAAAGAGAGCAATACAAAGAATCAATGAAAGAGTTGGTTCTTTAAGAAAATCAACAAGATAAACAAACCCTTATCCAAACTAATCAAAGGGCAGAGAGAAAACATGCAAATCATCATGCCAATGAAAGTACAAGAAGCTTATAGAACACCAAATAGAGTGGACCACAAAAAAGGTCCCCTTGCCACATAATAATCAAAACACCAAACATACAGAATAAAGAAAAATATTAAAAGCAACAAAGGAAAAAGGCCAAGAAACATATAAAGGCAACCCTATCAGAATCACACCTGACTTCTCCATGAAAACTCTGAAGGCCAGAAGGTCCTGGATAGATATTCTACCAACACTAAGAGACCATGGATGCCAGCCCAGATTACTATACCCAGCAAAGCTTTCAATCACTATAGATGGAAAAACCAAGATATTCCATGACAAATGCAGATTTAAACAATCCAGAATCCAGTCCTAAAGAAAGTTCTGGAGTGAAACTCCAACCCAAGGAAGTTAACTACACTCATAAAAACATAGGCAATAGATAATCCCCCTTTACCAACAGCCAAAAGAAAAGGAAAATCCACACACAATACCAACAACAACAACAAATCCAAAACAAACAAGAATTAGCAATCAATGGTCATTAATATCCCTCATTATTAATGATCTTAACTTTTATAGGTGTATAAAGACTCAGGCTAACAGAATGGATATGAGGACAAAATCCATCCTTCTGCTGCATACAAGAAACACACCTCAACTTCAAAGACAGACGTTACCTCGGAGTTAAGGGTAGGGAAAAGATTTTCTAATCAAATGGACCCAAGAAACAAGCAGGTGTAGCAATCCTATTATCTAACAAATTAAACTTTAAACTAAAAAAAATAATCAAAAGATATAAAGAAGGTCATCTCATATTCATCAGAGGAGAAATCAATCAAGATGAAGTCTCAGTTCTGAACATCTTATGCCCCAAATACAAAGACATCCACATACATAAAAGAAACATTACCAAAGGTCAAATAGCATATAAAACATCACACACTTATAGTAGGATATTTCAACACCCCACTCTCACCACTAGACATCACTAAGAAACTAACAGAAGTTATGATCCAATTGGATTTAACAGATATCTATAGAATATTCCATCTAAACACAAAAGAATATACCTTCTTCTCAGCACCGCATGGTCCCTTCTTTAAAAACAACCACATACAGAGCAATATAGCAAACCTCAATAGGAACAAAAAACATACAAAAAAAAAGTTGGAATAACCCCCTGTATCTTATCAGAACACCATATTTTAAAATTAGAATTCAACAACAACACAAATTGCAAAAACCCTACAAACTCATGGAAATTGAACAATGTACAATAGTACCATTCTGGATCAAGGAAGAAATAAAGAAACAAATTCCTAGAATTTAATGAGAATGAAGACACAACATACCCAAACTTATGGGACACTTTGAAAGCAGTGCTAAGAGGAAAGTTCATAGCACTAAGTGCCCACATGAAGAAACCAGGAAAATAGTCACACTAGAGAATTAACAGCACAATTGAAAGCTCTAGAACAAAAAGAAGTAAACTAATCCTGGAGGAGTAGATGCCAGGAAATCAAAAAAGTAGAAACTAGGAAAACATTACAAAGAATCAATGTAACAAAAAGTTGGTTCTTCAAGAAATTCAACAACATAGAAAAATCTTTATCCAAACTAACTAAAAGGCAAAGAGAGAACATGCAAATTAACAAACTCAAAAATGAAAAGGGGGACATAACAATGAACACTGAGGAAATCCAGAGAATCTTCAGGTAATACCTATATTCCACAAAATCTGAAAATTTCACGAAATGAAATTTTTTCTGGATAGATATCACTTACCAAAATTAAATCAAGAACAGATAAGCAATTTAAATAGACCTACAACCCCTAATGAAATAGAAGTCGTCATCAAAAGTCTACCAACCAAAAAAAGCCCAGAGCCAGATGGTTTCAGTGCAGAATTCTACCAGAAATTCAAAGAACAGCTAATACCCCACTCATCAAAATGTTCCACACAACAGAAGCAGATGGCTCATTGCCAAACTATTTTTATGAGGCTACAATTACCTTAGTACCCAAACTATACAAAGACACAACTAAGAAAGAGAACTACATACCAATATCCCTCATGAACATTGATGAAAAATACTCAACAAAATACTGGCAAATCGAATCCAAGAACACATCAGAGAAATCATCCATCATGACCAAGTAGGCTTCATCCAGGACTTGCAGGGATGGTTCGACATAATGGAAATCTATCAATGTAATCCACCACATAAACAAACTGAAAAAGAAAAACCACATGATCATTTCACTAGAGGCTGAAAAGCCTTTGACAAAATCCAACACCCCTTCATGATAAAGGTATTGGAGATATCAGGGATAACAGGAACATACCTAAACATAATAAGAGCAATATACAGCAAACCAACAGCCAACATCAAACTAAATGGAGAGAAACACAATGGGATTCCTCTAAAATCAGGAACAACACAAGGCTGCCTACTCTCTCCATATCTCTTCAACATTGTGCTTGAAGTTCTAGCTACAGCAATAAAAAAAACAAACAGAGATCAAGGGAATACAAATTGGAAAGGAAGAAGTCATACTCTCACTATTTGCAGATGATTTGATAGTTTACATAGGTAACCCGAATAACTCTACCAGGGAACTCCTACAGCTGATAAACACCTTCAGCAAAGTGGCAGGATATAAGATTAACTCAAAAAAAAAAAAATCAATAGCCCTACTATATACAGATAATAAATGGGCTGAGAAAGAAATCAGAGAAACATCACTTTTTACAATAGCACAAACAACCTAAAATACCTTGGAGTAATGCTAACCAAACAAGTGAAAGACTTATATAATATGAACTTTGTGTCTTTAAAGAAAGAAATTAAAGAAGATACCAGAAAATGGAAAGATCTCCCATGCTCTTGGATAGGTAGGATCAACATAGTAAAAATGGCAATCTTGCCAAAAGCAATCTACAAATTCAATGCAATCCCTATCAAAATCCCAGCACAATTCTTCACAGATTTTGAAAGAATAATCCTCAACTTAATATGGAAAAACAAAAGACCCAGGATAGCCAAAAACAACCCTGTACAATAAGGGAACTTCCAGAGGCATCACCATTCCTTACTTCAAGCTATGTTACAGAGCTATAGTCCTGAAACAGCTTGGTACTGGCACAAAAATAGACAAGTAGACCGATGGAATATAATTGAAAACCCTTATAACTTAATTTTTTAAATGAGATACAGATCTAACTCTTTTTTAACTTTCTTTTTTTATTTATTCTTTGTGTTTTTCACATCATGCATTCCTATTTCACCCATCTCCTATCCCCTCACATCTGCCCTCTGCTCCTGCAAGCCCCTCCCCCTAAACAAAACAAAATACAATTTAAGATAAAAAAAAAAAAAAAGGAAAAAGAAGAGAAGAAGGGAAACATCTCAACATGGAAGCTGCAGTGTGACAGGTACGCCATGCATACATCTTTCCATGCAGTTGCTTATCACAAAGATTCATTCGTCTGGTTTGAAGACCCTTGTCTCTGCTACACTATAGACACTGAGCCCTTCTGTGACTTTTCCTAGACATCCCATTGTTGCCTTGTGTCATGGAGATCCTGTAGCTCTGACCACATGACTACCTCCCCCAACCTGTGTTCTAGCAGATCACAGATGGGGTGGATATTGGGGTTAAGCCAACACTTAACCCTGGCTCTGGGCCTGGGTAGTTGCAGGGTTGGTCAGCCTGCCAGCTGTCCCCAAAACAGATAATTCTTAATAGCCAAAACTCAAATAGCTGAAAAACACTTAAAGAAATGCTCAACTTCGTTAGCCATCAGGGAAATGCAAATCAACACTACTTTGAGATTCCATCTTACATCTGTCAGATTGACTAAGATTAGTTAATACAAATGACTACTCCTGCTTGGCAAAGATATGGAGCAAGGGGTAAACTCCTCGATTGCTGGCAGGAGTGCAAACTTGTACAGACACTATGAAAATCAATATGGTGGCTCCTCAGAAAGCTAGGTACTAGTTTATCTCAAGATCCAGCTATACCACTCTTAGGCATATACCAAAGGATGCTTCATCATACCACAAGGACACTTGCTCAACCATGTTAATTGCCCTCGGCACAAGAATGGATAAAGAAAATGTGGTACCACTGAACCTCATAGAAGGGAAAATGTGAAATACATTTGAATGTACAGGCAGGCACAGAAGACTACTTCCTAAATAGAACACCAGTAGCACAGACTTTGAGAGCAACAATTAAGAAATGGGACCTTCTGAAATTGAGGAGCTTCTGTGAACAAAAGAACAAGATCAACAAGACAAAATGACTCCCTACAGAATGGAAAAAGACCTTCACCAATCCCACATCTGACAGAAGGCTCATCTCCAAAATATACAAAGAACTCGAGAAACTAGAAATCAAACTACCAAATAATCCAATTAAAAAGTACGGTACAGATCTAAATAGAGAATTCTCAACAGAACAATCTCAAATGGCAGAAAGACACTTAAGGAAATGCTCAATATCCTTAGTCATCAGGGAAATGCAAATCAAAATCACTATGAGATTCCATGACAGCTTATGCTGGAAAGGATGTGGAAAAGGGGGAACACTCCTCCATTGCTGGTGGGAGTGCAAATTTGTAAAGCTGCTGTGGAAATCAGTATGGTGATTTCTCAGAAAATTAGGGATCCACCTACCTCAAGACCCTGCAATACCACTGTTGGGCATATACCCAAAGGAGGCACATTCACACCACAAGGACATTTGCTCAACTATGTTCATAGCAACATTATTTGTAATAGCCAGATCTTAGAAACAACCTAGATGCCCTTCAATTGAAAAATGGATAAAGAAAATGTGATATATTTACACAATGGAGTACTACTCAGCAGTAAGAAACAATGACATCCTAAAATTCACAAGCAAATGGACAGAACTAGAAAAAAACATCCTAAGTGAGGTAATCCAAAACAAGAAAGACAAATATAGTATGTTCTCACTCATAAGTGGATACCAGACAGAAAGCAAAAGATATCCAGCCTACAATCCATAAGCATAGAGAAGCTAGAACTCTCTTCCAGAAACAGATGGAAGCAGATTCATAAATCCACAACTAACCATTGGGCTGAGCTCCTGGAGTATAATCAAAGTGAGGGAGGAGCAATAGTATGAACAAAGGAGTCATGATGGGGGAACCCACAGAATTAGCTGACCCAAGCTAATGAGAGATCACTGACTCAGGTCTAACAATGGGGAACCTGCATAAGATCAAACTAGACTCTCTCCTCAAACTGACAAGGATGAACTGGTGCCTTACACAGAACCCTCACCCCATGTTCTACTGTCTATGACATGGAAAGGTACTCTTTAGACCACCAAAAGAGAAAATTAAACATCAGCCCAACCACAAAAAACTTTGAGCTTCAATCTGTCCTCCCTGCAAAATGTGCTAAGGCAATTGTGGCACAGACCTTGTGGAAGTAACCAACCAATGTCTTATTTGACTTAGGGCCCAGTCCATGAGGTCATAAATTATGTATGTGTGCTGGATAGTTTTATGTCAGCTTGATACAAGCCAAAGTCATCTGAAAGGATAGAACCTCAACAGAGGAGGCTGGAGAGATGGCTCAGAGTTTAAGAGCACTGGCTGCTTTTCCTAAGGTCCTGAGTTCAATTCCCAGCAACCACCCGGTGGCTCACAACCATCTACAATGAGATCAGGTGCCCTCTTCTGGCCTGCAGGCACACAAGCAGACAAAAGAACTTCAACAGAGTGGATCCTGCAGGGAGGGGCTGGAGAATAAATTGGAAGAAGAAAAAAGAAAGAAAGAAAGAAAGAGAGAGAGAGAGAGAGAGAGAGAGAGAGGGAGGGAGGGAGGGAGGGAGGGAGGGAGGGAGGGAGGGAGGGAGGGAGGGAGGGAGGGAGGGAGGGAGGGAGGGAGGGAGGGAGGGAGGAAGGAAGGAAGGAAGGAAGGAAGAAATTTCTGTGAAAGTGACTAGTTAACCAGAGGAAAATGAAGGTCCAAGAATAAAACAAAAACACAAGATCCAACAAACAGGGAGACAGCCCAGTGAGCTCTTTTTTCTAAACCTGGGGTAATAGTGTCACAGATGCTTCAGTGGTAACAAGTGAAAATTAAAACAATGAATCAGAAGCAAATTCACATTATTAAGCTCCTGGAGGTTTTATATAAGGTGAATTTATATGTGAACTTATATGCTTCTGCTGTCCACAAGAAAAAAGACAAACAAATCCTATAGGGGAAAAAGGTCATAAGAAGCATGAGGCCAAAATGCAGTGTGTTTTTCAAGCTGTTGTGAGAATAGGAGAAAAAGGCAATCAACTGGCCTTCGTGACTGGTGCAGTCTGCTTGCCATAGTTCCATTTCTGAAATATTACATTTCCTTCCAACTGCAAGGTGATATAATATATAAAGTTTACCTGACTCATAAAAGAAAAAAAGAGAGAAGAAAGGAGGGAGGGGGACATGAGCCACCACTGCCTGGCTTGACCTGCTTTCTTACAGAACCGAGGACCACTTGCCACAACAGGCTGGGCCCTCCCAGATCAGTTTCTAATTAAATGCCCTACAGGGGCATGTCTGCAGCCTGATCTTACCGTGGCTCACGCCTTTAATCCCAGCACTCAGGAAGCAGAGGCAGGCAGATCTCCATGAATTAGAGGCCAGCCTGGTCTACAAAGCCAGTTCCAGGACAGCCAGGGCTCCACAGAAAAACCAAAACAAGAAAAAAGAAAGCAGGCTGAGCAATCCATGGACCACAAGCCAGTAAGCAGCATCCCTCCATCAGCTCCTGCCTCCAGACTCCTGCCCCTTTTGAGTCCTGTCCTGACTTCCTTGGACAATGAACAGTGATCTGGAAGTGTAAACTAAAAAAACATTTCCCTCCTCAAGTTGCTTTGGTCACGGTGTTTCTTCACAGCAGTATAACCATAAGACAGTGGGATTATAAAGAAAATGGTTAAAAAGGAAGCATGAACAATAATATTATAAATTTGTTCTTCTCCTAGCAAAGCTCCTGGTTGACCTAGTTCAGCTTGAATTAGAAGACATAAAGCCATTCCTACTACTCCAGCTCAGGCAGCAAACAGGAGGTCTAGCATCCCAACATCTTTGCAGTTTGTTGAGAATAGTCAACAGCTGGTGAACAAAGGCAGAATGGCTGAATGAGCATCAGACTGTAAACCTAAATACAGAGGTTGGACTCCTCTCCTTACCAAGCCTTGAGCTGAAGTTCCTACCAACCAGCAAAGTCAAAGGAGTAGGAAAACAAAATACAAAATAAAAACGCCATTCTACCAAGATTTTCTCACACCTTTCTGCCAGGCAAGAGCAGTAGACTGAAGACAGTTGTGGGATATTTAGTTATTAACTACAATTTCATGGGGTCAGATCCATTCATCTGAAGGGGAATTTGACTTAATAGAAGCTATTGATTTGCATTCAGTGGATGTAAGATAAAGTCTTGCAACCATTAGATAGGAGAAGTTAAACTTAAAAGTTTGCTTAGGGCTTTAAAGGCTCTTGGGCTAATTATATGCTAAACTTCTGGCTGGGGGAACTAATTACAGGGATAGTGGGAGGATTAAAGTGCTAAGAATAATTAGAGGGGTGAATGTTCAGTTATTTTATTTTATATTTTCTTCATGGTTAACTATTTTGATGCTGTTAGTTGATGGAGAGCTAATGAGTGAGGTAGTGTAAAACTAAGTGTATATAGAGGAATAGGTTAAGTATGGCTATTAGAGCTTTAGAGGTATCCTTGATATTGCTATTGATTTTTAATATTAGTACACACCTTTAATCCCAACACTGAGGAGACAAGGCAGGTGGATCTCTGTGAGTTCGAGGCCAGCCTGGCCTACAGAGTGAATTTCCCAACCTCTAGGGCTATACAGAAAAACCCTGTCTCAAAAAACTAAAGAAGAAAAAATAAATACTTAGTTGAAGCTAAGTATGAAGGTATATTCCTTTAAGAGACAGGTGTAACTCTGAGTTCAAAGCCAGCCTGGTCTACAAAGAGAGAGTTCCAGAACAGCCATAGTTACGCAGTGAAACCTGTCTTTAAAAAAAAAAAAAAAAAAAAGACAAAAAAGAAAAAGAAATAATTTCTATTTCTGTGGATTGTGGGTTTGATTTGTGAATAAGTAAAGGAATAATAACTAATCCAATTCATATTGGAAAATTGTAGCTAAATAGCAGAACTGTAGAACCTGAGAAGGGTAAATAGCAAATAAAAGTAATAGATTATCCGATACATGAAAGATTTAAACCAGCACTTTGGAGTATGAGTCCTATAGGTTAATTAGCTGACCTTATTGTTATAGGATGAAGTGTAAAGGTAGCATGGAGATATTTGAATTTTTAACTGTATATATTTAATAAAAATTTAGTGAAGAATCATTTATAGAAAGAAAAGGCTTCCTTTCCATTCACAACCCTTTAGGTGGTATTAGTTTTGCCCATAAAGAAATACTGTATTTGAAGTTCAAAAAACAAATTGAGTGTATCAGTACATAACTAAACGTATTCCTATAGTAAGTGTTCTGCTTAATTCTATAAAACAGAACCTCAAAAGCTAAGAGCAAACATAGAAATGTATTCAAAAACCATGTGGCAAATGTTATCTGAACCTTTTATATTTCTTATGCAGAGATATTTGAATTCTTAAGTTCAGGTTCAACTCCTACTATTCAGAAATAAGAGGTCTTAAGCTCTGTACTTTCCTCTAGAGAAGTATCTTTTTTATCAGACATATTTATTTTCTATTATTTTTTTTTTATTTTTTTCACTCACCCTTGACCACTGGGCTTGAGCTCTGGCTGCTACCCCAGACATATTTCTATAGGTATAGTAGAATAATTGCTACAAACATTGGAACTGAAGTATGTCATATACAGGATGCCAAGGTTAATAGAAGAAAATGTTTTTAAAGTGATTATATAAGTTGACTTTAACAGAAATGTGGGTATTGTTAGGTCTCAAACCCAGGAATAAGGCTAACTGAGGTGCCTATTTAACATATCAAAGCAGACCTGGCCATCAAGTTTCCCAGCATCCCTCAGTCCCTACCTGTTACAAGATCCTTCTTGCTGGCATGCCCAACCCCCTACCCTAAACTTCTCCAGCCAAGGGAGGGATTGCCCTTTCCCCAGCTGTCCTTCCCTGTATAATCCAGCCCTATTGGCTACACCAGTCCCTTTTTAATCCTTTGTTACCTCTCAGCATCTTGGTCTCCTGGTCTCTTGCCGCTCTCCTACCCCCTCTCTTTACATGGCCCAGCTCAGAGTCATGTCCATTTCTGGACTCTCCCAGATGCTCGTGCCTCTGGCTGTGCTCTCCTACATGTCTACAATAAACCTTCTCCACCATACCTAGGACCACTCATGTCCTCCTTTTTATTTCTTTTTTCATCAGGTGTAATGCTCAGATTCATAGGTTTTAATTATATCTATACTTCTGGCTGAAGAGAGGAATGAGCAAAACAGAAACATTGTTGAAAGAAATAAAAGTCACGATTATTAAAACACAAAATTACCACTGAGGCTGCAAGCAACACTACCAAAAGTTAACACAATGGCCAAGCTTTACACACATACACATTTAATAATAACATTAAATATCAATGGCCTCAATTCTCCAATCAAAAGACAGGGGATGACTGAACTACTCAAGAAACAAAATCCATCTACCTATCCTCTACAAGAAGCACATCATAACTTTAAAGACGGGTGCCATCTTACAGTAAAAGGATGGATAAAAGCACCCCAATCAAATGGGACGAGGAAGCCAGCAGACATCTCTACCCTAATATATAACAAAATAGAGTTCCAACTAAATCTAACCAAAAGAGACAAAGAGGGACACTTCATTCTAATCAAATTAACCAAGAAGACATTACTATCCATCAAACTTGAGGGCACCCATTTCATTAAAAATAACAATAACAGTAATAATAATAATAATAATAAAGTACTACTGGATTTAAAGACACCGATTCATGTGCATCCATTAATAAACAGTAAGTTATTCAGTACTCCACTATCTCCCAATAGACAGAAAATCTGGACAAAAAATAAATAAATAAATAAACAGAGGAAGAATCTGAACTAATTGACATCATATATCGAATGAACTTCACAGATGTATACAGAATACTCCACCCAAGCATCAAAGAATATACATTCTACCCTGCAGCACATGGAAGCTTCTAAAACAGACTACATCTTGGAACACAGAACGAATCTTTACAGATTCAACAAGACTTAACTAACTCCTTGTAGCCTAACTGACTACAATGTGATAAACTTTAAATGGGCAGCAAGTGACTCTCTAACAAATACACAGATTCCTGGACAATGGGCAGTTCATTGCTGAATGATGGATGAGTCAAAGAAGAAAGAAGAAAAAACTGAAAACTTTTCCTGGAACTAAATGAAATGAAAACAAAAAGATCTGGGACAAATTGAAAAAAGTCTTGTGCAGGAAATTTATAACCCTGAATGCCTATATTTAAAAAACAAAAAATCAAAAAAGCAGAATAAATGACTTAATATTACAACTCAAAAATTTGAAAAAACAAGAACAAACCAAATCCAAACCCAGTTGATGGCAAAAAAAAAAAAAAAATTAAAAAAAATGTCAGAGAAGGAATGCGTGAAATAGAAAGAAAATAAAACATAGAATCAGTGAATCTAGGAGCTTGTTCCTGAGAAGATAAAGATTGACAGACCCTTAGCTCAACTGACCAAAAGAGAGGGCCCAAATTAACAGAATCAGAAATTAAAAGGGAAACATTACAACAGACACAGATAAAATTCAAAATATTATAAAGGAATATTTTTAAAACCTGTACTTCATTAAACAGAAAAACCAAAAGAAATGCATAAGTTTCTAGACTCAGCCAAATCACCAAAATTAAACTACAAGCCAATGTACCTGATAAATATAGACTGTCCCAAAAATAAAGTAGAGTATGGCTAAGACACCCAGTGTCAATCTCATGGAGCCTGTGGTTCATTCTAAGGATCTAAGGATGATCCCTGAGAGTTTCAGGCTGTGGTTAAATGGACATTTTAAGGGACTGTTCGTGAGAAGGGATTTTAATGGTAATGATTTTAAATACTTTAAAATTATTTATATCTGAATCTGGTGGCAGGGATAGGCACATTGTATACTTGGACTGATTAGATCCCAAGATGGTTTGAATTGAGCAAGGGTTTAAGGTTAGGACGTTTCTCTAGCTCCATCACAAAAGGTCAGTGGACGGGATCCTTGGAGGCGCTGATTGAGGTCTTAGGACACAACCATCACATTTCACCCTGCCCAAGTCACCCTGAGAAACTTTGCTCGTGGATCAAAGCATCGGGAAAGATGTTACAAGCTGTAAAAGTTACTGTAGTGTCTGAGAACCAGGGAGCCCCTGGTTGGACAGCCTCTGTCTGGCATGAAATACATGTCCCTTTCAACTGCAGCCCTGTTTTAACAGGTTCATAACTGCACCAGGAAATTTGAGATATGAAGGAATGCTGACACTTATTCTGCTAGACAGTAGGCACTGACTCAGACAGCCAGGTCTGACGAGCTGTTTTCTGCAGGTTAGGTGCTAAAGTTTGCCTCTTCCAGAATGATACATGTAATTTCTCTTCTATTTAATTTTTTTCTTTTTTGAGACAGTCTCTTCCCAAAGGTGTCATTGCCACCTTCTTGCCTCTGCTACTTAAATCCTGAGGATAGAGGAATGGGACACTTTGCTTGGTTCAAGGACATGTAATTTTTTTTTAAGTAATACCTTTTATTATAATATCACATGTCTATGTGTTTAACACTTTGCTAAAATCAAGAAAATTCTCTCATAGAACCACATTACAGCTATCAAGGCAGGAAATTGGTCTAAGGAGAAAAATTAGGAAGGTTACACTGTGGGCTTCTCTGTACCTGTTTGAACCCCAAATCAGGGACAAGCTCTACAATTTCCCCACAGGGCACCAGACCATTAACACAGACGTCAAGACACCAAGACTGGGAAATATCTGAGAAGACCTCTAGAGGGCAGCATCACCTCGCTCCATACTCCGGCCTTCCTTGGGTGTGGCTCCACTTAGTGCCCCAGGCTCAGCAGACAGTTGGAGCAGCTTTCAACAAAATGCACTTTCCTCAGGATGACAGCTGCCCTCCCAGCTGCTTCCACTGCTGTGCTTAATCTTTTCTGTCTCTGCCTCCCGGGATCAGTCATGCCTTTCCGCCTCAGAGTCGGGGGTCACCTCCTCACACAACTCAGGGTCTGAGACTCTTACTCCATACTGTGTATTCCGAGTTCCATTGCTAGGCATCTCTTCATCTGGTTTTAAACTTGTGTGCGGGGGGGGGGGGGGGGGGAACAAATGTGTTTCCAATTCCTTTGAGCTATCATTATCTTTCCTGGACAGCCTCCTCCCCTCAAACAGCAGGTTGCTTTGGGACAGAAGGACATCTGCCTATTTGCTGATGATGAGGGGTGGGGTGGGGGCAGGGAAGGAAAGTGGGCTCAGTGGCTGCTTCTCACCTGGGGGATTCTCCAGATACCCCACTGTTCCTCAACCCTCCACAGCACAGAGATAGATGTCCAAACATCCCCACCTGTCTCACTGTTCAAGACCCTTGAGCAGCCCACACTTTCTCCATAGCCTTGTCAGAGCTGAAGGGCTAAGAGGAGATCACCCAGATGTGGAGCATATATCAGGTGTCTCAGCTACTTGGAAGGCTGTGCTGGGAGGATTCCTTGAGTCCAGGGGTGTAAGACCAGCCTTACAGCACAAATAGACCCCATCCCAAATAAATGAGAAAGGAAACAAATGAGCAGCTAAGCACAGAGTCAAAGGCAGTTAAGAATGGAAAGACTTGATCTGTTGTTACTCCTCTAGGAAACCTCACGACTCCTGGATAACCAGGCTGGTGCGGGTCACAGTGTGAACACAGTGCAGCTTTAAGGAAGGGCTGGGTGGATGCTTTCAGTGTCACTCATGCTGGTGCTTGATGTCCTGTGCAAACTGCTGATGAGGACAGGGTGGGTGGCCATGCTGCCTGGTAAAGCACGTGACTCCTCAACCTCTGGGTTTCACTTGTGCTCCTTGACCTTGCATTCCTGCATCCCCAGGTGATGGTCCACCATCCTCATGTCTCTTCTATTAGATGCTGCACAGTGAGTGGTAGCAGCTGAGGCTTCCTGCCAGAACTACAGTTTCCTCCAGGAGGAATGAGGACTAGACTGAGGTCTCTGGGTAGCCTTCCTGTGCTCTTTCTTCTGTATTTTACTGTGTGACCATAAATGCTGTCTTTCTGCAGAGCTGGAAGGCAGAGACCTTGGGTGTCTACCATGTCCTTATGACATAGGCTGGCTACACCATGGCCTCATGGCCTCCAGGCTGTCTTCAGTTACTTAGAGGATAACCATGGACCTGCAGCAACCCACATCTGCAGAGTGTAAGAGATGCAGGCCTCCAGCCCCCCCCCACCATTTGTTAGCTTGCATGGCTCTCATGCACTGGGCTCTCTCTTTGCAAGTGTTGCTATTCTGTCATGGGACCTGTATGGGCAGAGCTGGCCCTAATGGGGAAACTGCTATTAAATTGTTTATGAACATAGATGAAGCAGCTTCCATGTCCTCTGGGCTCAGAGGCAGATTTTTCTGTTTGATGAAATTTACAACAATCTCCTTAAAACTCAGGGAGAGGACAAGATTTCATGACCACGAGGAAGGCACAGAACCTCCAGGTTCCCAAAGCTCCAAGGGCCCTGTCTGTCATCTCTGTCCCATGTGCAAGGCTGCACATAGCTGTGGAACTCTCTTTCTGGAAGAGTACTTCTCACAGATAGAATGTGTCTTTAACTCACGTTCCTCAATGAAAGGAGGCAGCCACATACTGGGTCATTAAATTCACAGGTTTGGGAAATTATTTAGGATATCCAAGTGGTGTTCTCAGAGCTTTCCTAGATGTTTCCTGTAAAAAGGATTCAATGGGATTTCACTTCTCTTTCTAATTGTCAGTTAGATGTGGATTTAAAGAACTTCTCTCACAAAATTTCCAGGGATTGTTCCTTATGCAGGAGTCTGATGCAGAAAACAGCTGACTACAGTTACTTTATCCTGCTGCCCATGGTCCAGTGCTCCTGGTCTGCCAGCCCCCTCATCACTATGGATCCACACCCCATCAAGATGCATCTTCACACAATGGCCCACTCCTTCCCAGGTCCTTTGCCCCAAGTGGACCTCCCAAGATGGCTGGGCTCTTTCCAGCCTCTTACCTTCCTCTCTTCTTTCCAAAACACACAATGTGGAGCTATTGCTTCCTCCAACTTATCACCTCTGGCATCCTTCCCACTCTGACTGACTCACCTCTGCCAGATACCCCACAGTCCTTTGAGGCACAATATGAATCCTCCCCCTGCCTTATAAGGCACCCCATCTATGGACACCCAGCTCCTTTCTCTGGCTCCTGTCTGTCTCCTGATTCTACTCCTCCCCTCCCCCTTCCTGGTCAGTCTCTCAAGTTCACTCTGTAACCATCCATTTCAGCCCTCTAACACTTAGCTTTTAGATGTTTCTCTAAGATCACCTGATAGCAGTCACATGATCCATCACAGCTAATCAAGTTGAAACTCTCCTCCTGCTACATAAAGTCAACCAGAACCATACTCTCTTATATTCTGGGGACAGAGCCTGTGTCCCCTCCATCATCTGTCAGGAGCAGCCAATGGGAGAATGTGTTTCCCCTCTTTTTTATCTGTCTCCGAGTCTGAAGGTTAATGATGTAAAAGCCTCAGGTGGACTGAGGAACTCTCGGCAGGAGAGTTGACTTCACTGCTAACACCTGCCCGGGACCAGGATGCCCTGCCCTGTTGGTTCCCACCACTTTGAGAATTGACCTGCTGGTGAAATCTTCACCCCTCTGCTGCCATGTAAAACCCCAAGGCCCAGCACCATGCACACACATTCTCCATTCCCTCGCAGAAGAGATGATTAAAGAACAGTTCTCTTTCTGGGGGAAAAAACTAGAAACTGTTACTGGGTCCCTATCCTGGACCCATTGAAGCAGAGGTACTGAGGCAGGGGACTTCAGCTTTGATGCTCTTCCAAGCTCCTCAGTAGTCTAATGGGCAAGTAGAGTGAGAACCCTTATGTTAAACTCTGCAAGAACGAGAATAGAATTGACTCCTGAGCTGTCTTCAGGGTTGCACTTGGTGATTGTCTTTTGCATATTTTTCATTGGGTAAATTGTCAGCCAAAATGCAGATCATTAGTGTGGTTTTGACTGTGTAAACCACACCAGGTCTGTGTGATTCTTTGACTGGAACACTGGAGCTTCATGAGTGGTTAAAGACAAGTCCTGGCTCTTTAGTTTCTCCTTTCTTTGGGACAGTGGGACCAGTCTGTTGGTTCGTGAGACTCATGGAGTACTCTGTGTGTGTGTGTGTGTGTGTGTGTGTGTGTGTGTGCGTGCATGCGCGCGTGCGTGCGTGCGTGCGTGCGTGCGTGTGTGTGTGTGTGTGTGTGTGTGTTCAAGTGTACAAATGAATGGAGGCCAGAGGTCAACATTAGGTATTTTCTGCATTCACTCTCTGCCTGAGTTCTCTTGAGACAGGACCTCTCACTGGAACTAGAACTCAACCATTTGTCTACACTGCCTGGCCAGCCAGCTCCCAGCCTTAACTTGTCTCCAAGTTATAGATAGATGCCTTCACATGGCTGCTGGAGGTCCTCATTTTACCCACAAAGCCATCGCTCCAGAGAGCCATGTTTCCTTAGTGATGCTGTCAACCACAGTAACAAGAGGGGAGCTGCCTCTTTTGACAGGCAGAAGCCCTATGCCTAACACTGGATGCGTGGGAAATTTGGGCTAGCCTCATTTGCAAAGACCCTGCCCTCTCACCCACCGCCCACCCCCAGCCTGTCCCTTCAGTTACATGATAGGCCACTTTGACCCCAAGTTCCCACTGGGATTTAAAGGATGTCAAGTATTGCCACAATGTGCAGAGTGCCTCGGGCAAGGATATCTGTGGTCACACAACTTAAACTGTGTCACACAGAGCCAGACTGCACCCTGTGGAGGCTGAGCCAGGCAAGGATTGTGGCAGGGTCCCTGTATTTGGTCAAAGCATCACAGGTAAGACAAATGGCTCACAATTGTAACACACTATCCCAGCACCAGGCACTGCCGGGGAGGGGGGATGGCTTTGCATGTTCTATGATTCATCTGTGTGTTTCTTCATCTTTGAGGCAGACCTCAAATATATCCAGGATAATCTAGAACTGTCTATTGTTTGATTCTCCTGCCTCAGCTTCCTAGGTGCTGGAATTACAGGCCAGACAACCACACCCATCCCCAGGTATGTTTGACTTACTTAATTCTTATCAAAGCCACTGATAACTTCCAGGCTGTACACACGAAGGTTCAGAGAACCACACAGCTTGTCAGAGGCTCTCTGGACCCAATGTGCAAATACTGGATAGTCTCATCAACACACTGTGATGGAAAAGGTACCCAAAAGCCTGGCAGGGTGGTCTGCATTGGTGAGAACCATCATACAAGCCTAGTATGCCATCAGATGGGATGACAATGACAAGGGGACGCCACTGCCTCTGCTTGCATTTTCTTTTAAACAAACTGTGCCACTCAGTTCCGCTTTAAGTGAGTACCTGGCAGCTAGATACGACCGATAATCAATCCAGAGATGAAGGCAACAACCCACTCCCTGCCTTTCCCCTGGGCCCGTGGGGAGAGGCTCAACTCTGGTTCACCCTAGCACCCTTGTAGAGCCTCAGTTTCCAGATCTTGGAAATGGGCCCCTGGTCTATAGAACCTCATCACACTCTGCACAGGCTGGCATGGGCTCCCAGCAAGCGTCAAATGCAGGGTTTGTGGGTAAAACTCTGGGGTGGCCTTGTCACCTGTGTCAGCCTCCAGGTGTCCACCCCTGAGGAGTGCCAGTGGGGTAATAGTGTGAGCTGGCTGCTGGGAAGTCCCAATAGCATGGGACTGTTGCTGAGAGCAACTGTAGGGGAGGGGCCGGTCTGCTTGGAAACTGGCAGCCCTATTCTTTCCCAGACCTGCTAACAGGGTCGCTGGCACAGGCTTCCCTTTAAGACTGTGAACACTTGTTCTTCCTAATCTAGACGAGGAAGGATGGGCTGTTGTGTCTGGCTGGAGACCTACACAGGGACACTGCACTAGCCTAAGGTCACAAGGTAAAGACACCCAGCCCCACAGGCAGCCCCATTCTCTCCAATGGGACATGGAACAGGCCTCCCTACATGGCACCCTAGCCCTCTCTAACCAGCTGAGGAACACTATGCATTCCTCGGGGGCATAGTTGGATTTAATTTATGCTTTGGAATTGAGGAGGAACTGATCCCTCAGGCATGCTGGGCAGTCTTCCTTCTGTCCAGTCACACACACACACACACACACACACACACAGAGAGAGAGAGAGAGAGAGAGAGAGAGAGAGAGAGAGAGAGAGCTGGGGGAGTGTGCTATACCAGTAACCACCACTTTGTAATGGTGCTGCCAATGAGCCTGGTATTGACCCACCTGCCCAGAGCTTAAATCCAAGGTGTCAGGGAGCCTTTCCCCTGAGGAAACCCAGGAAGAACCCAGTGAGGTGACTTCTCTCCTGGTTGCAGAACATTACTTGGCACAAGGTCTGGGGCCCTCATAAACATCCCTTGACTGTGATGGCTGCTGAGGCTGGAAAAGGAAGTGAGGGAGGGCTGACCCTGCTCATCCTGGTGAAGTCCCATATCAACAGATGGAAGCTGCCAGCTAGGTGCAGGCTTTGTAGACGTAGACTGAGTGTCAGTGCACTAAATCCCACCGGGAATGCTCATGAATGACTCAAGCTCCTGACAGCCACATCCATCAAAGACCTAGCTGCCTTTTTGTGGGTTTTGCTTTCAGGTTTTTTTGAGACAAGATTTCACACTGCAGTCCATGCTGACCTGGAACTCATCCTGCAGCCCTGACTGCCCTTGAATTCACTTCATCCTCCTGCCTCAACCTTTAAGGCAATTGTTTATTCACACAGGGTCCCAGGTGGGCCAGCTGGCCCTAAACCCATGTGTAGCTGAGGATGGCCTTGATCCCCTAACTCCCCTGCTTTTACCTTCCAAGTGCTGGGGTTACAGGTGTGAACCCTGCCAGCTGTCTGTAGAGGGCTGGGGATCAATCCCAGGCCCCTTGCTCTCAAGGCCAGCACTGCACTAACTGGTGATTTGAATGAACAATGCCTGGAAGAGGGCCTGGAGAGTTTACAGCTGCACCTCACTGATGATTTACTGTTTTGCTGGTTGGTGGTACATGCCTTTAATTCCAGCACTCGGGGGCAGAGGCAGGTGGATCTTGGAGTTCAAGGCCAGCCTGGTCTCAGTTCCATTGACAGCCAGGGCTATGCAGAGAAATCCTGTCTCGTAAAACAAACATTTACTGTTTCGTGTTCAGTTAAAGATATGAGCTTTCAGTTTCTGCTCCTGCCACCATGCAGGATGCTGCCATGCCCTAAAAAGGCCTCCCTGAACCCTGTCCCCCAATTGCTGCAGCTCTGGCTACTCTCAAACTAGCTCTGTAGTCAGGGTGGCCTCTGCTCTGCCTCCCCAGAGCTTGGATTAAAGGTGTGAGTCACTATCACCTGGCTGCCCAATTGCTTTTTAAACTGACATTTCTTCCCACTTCACACAGACCTGAGGTAGAGCAGGAGGCAGTATGTGCAAATGGACAAGGCAGTGAGCCTTTCCGGATGTGTTAACATTAACAAAGCCAGCTAGCCCCTCCTCACCCTGGACAGGCTCCTAGGGGGCTGATCCTCCAGGATGGTCAGGCAGGGGTCCCCAGTGGTGGTGCAGGGGAGAAATGGCCCCACGCTAACACACTGGCAGGGCCCCTTCCTTCCTGAAACCCTCTTCCAGAGTCAGGCTAGGCAGGTCCAAAAGCTGTGGATCACCCAGGTACGGAGCCACTCACCTCCCTCAAAAGTAGATCAAGATGGTGCCCACTGCAGCATGGGAGCCACCATGAGGGCAACAAGGGTGGCCCGGGAACTGGCTATGCAGTCACAATTCAAGAGCATAGCCTCAACCCTTAACCTCATCACTAAGCTCAAACCAGAGAATCCCAACTACCATTGTAGATCATATACTATGGGCAACTTGTGTGAGGCCCTAGCTGGGTCACTTAGCCTAAGCCTGTTATCCCACCAGCAGGAAGAAGTCAAGGATGCTGCCCTTGTGGGGTTCCTGGGAAGGTAAGACTTTAGCTGGGTATTGTCCAACCTCTCTGGAGGCCATATTAGGTGGGGCAAAGTCTAACTTCACAACTTTTGAAGCCTCTCTAGTCTTCAGTTTCAGTGAAGCCAGGGCTACATGGATGGACGGGGACAGACAGACAGACACACACACACACACACACACACACACACACACACACACACACACACACACTTGCAGGAGCTGGTGAGGCTTGCTGGAGCTGGACCAGGATGTTGGAAAGGTAATGAGGCATCTGGGCCTGCTCACCAGCACTGGGACTGAAGGGAAAGGAAAAGACCTGGCCTGTCATCACTATGGCCTGTGTGTGTACAGCTATCTAAACTGCAGGCCTGTGTGAAGACACTGGGGGATTGCAGTAGACCATCTCTGCTCTTGCATGCCTTTAAAAAATGTGTATGAATGTTTGCCTACATATATGTGCATCATGTGTGTTCCTGTTGTTCACAAGGGCCAGAACAGGGTGCTGATGATTGGGTTCTGAGAACTACACCCAGGATCTCTGCAAGAGCAACACAGAGCTCTTGACCTCTGAGTCATCTCCCCAGAATGACCTACCTATTTTTGAGAGGCTCCTGGTTCATACAATGGTCATCCCAGTTGGAGCAAGGTGACACAGTGCCTCACTTGCTGTCTGAAGTGCTTCCCACTAGGGGTTTGCATGCTGCTGAATGCCACTGAAGGTGAGAGCCATGGACAGGTGCCGAAGCTAGACCACCCAGTTCATGCAGCCGCATCTGACTAGCACTCACTCCTGGGTTTACAGTTTACAGTACAGGAAGGACAGCAGCCCATAGTACATTAATGTAACCCCTGGAGACCAACTGCCCTTGGGGGTGCTGTGTAGCCACTGTCACTGGCAGAGTTAATCATGACCACCTTCACAGCACTGGTGTGGCTTTCACAGAACTGTGCCCCTGGAGCACGTGGTGCACACAGCTGGTCTACTGAATGGAACCGTTTCAATACAAGGCACAGAGGAAAACATGAGCCCTGATGGGAAGTTAGGCTCTCTGCTCTGGTGGATCCCCACAATGCACAGGCAGCAAGCACAGACAGGCAGACAGGACCAAGGGCTGGCTCACAAAGTCACAACAGGTTCAGAACCCAAGGGAGGCTAGGAACTTCCTCACTTTTATTAAGTTAGAAAACTACTGAAAGCAACACCCGTGCTCAGACAAGCACCGTGGATAGGTCCTCTGCTATGCAGAGTGATTAGTCCCCATGGTAGAGTTGACGGACCAAGACCCTGAAAGTCTCCAGCTCGCTGACCCTGTGTGGACCTCGGATGAGGGCCAGTCTGAGCCTAGGTCACATGAGGAATGAGACTTTGGGCTCTTTCCCAGAGCATGTTCATGGGGAGCTCAGCCGTGAAGCCCCAACCCCTAGTGGGCACTCAGCACCAGGACCAGGCTGAGCTGGGAGGACATTGAGCTGGTCTGTACCGTGTTTCCACTTCTGTCAATGGAGAACCTGCTCTGGATGCTCCATCCTGATGCAGCCATGGCCTGGAAGCCACCAGCTAGGCACCCTGCCCACCCTGTGCCAGACACAAGAGTGCCTGCCCCGCCTACATTTAGCTAGCTAAACAAGGGAAGAGACAGGAGTCAACAGTGGTATCAGAAGGCACCTCTGCAAACCTACTGCAGGGGACAGTGGAGAGGAACCCTTGAGAAACACATTCGGGCAGTTTCTGCGGATCCTTCTTTCTGAGCTAAAGGAATGAACAGGCAGAATACGGGCTGCCAGCTGGTGCCAAGGAGGATAGCAGGTGTGATGGAAGTCTTGTCAGTAGACCCCACACCGACAGAAATCCACTGTGGGAACTGCAGTGACCATGGGGTCCCTCTGTCACACTGGGCTCATGACGGCCCCATCTCAGGGGCAGGTGGGTCTCAGGAAGAGGAGCCCAGTGCTACTAGCTAATAGATCCTACTGCTCTTCTACGGCTCCAAGAAGGGCAGGCAGCGAGCCCTACCAGCTCCCTGAGGCCTAGAATCCTGCTGGGGGACCCTCAGCAGTGTCTGAGGGGTCACCAGCATCTGTCCTATATCTATCCATGGCAGCTTCCTGGAACTCACCCCTTAGAGGAGACAAGCTAGTGCTTGGCAGTGGGCACACAGGTGAATTGCCCTTGGTCTTTGGGGTCTGGTGCCATCTGCTGATGAAGTCTGTGGGTACCTCCTGAGGCTGAGTTACCTGTTGGGTACCTTCTGAGGCTGGGTTGCCCTGTGGTTTCTTTCCCTTATAAAATGTCCTCCGTTGCACACTGCTCCCTGATGTCCAGGACACTAAGGAGCAACATTCCCACCTCCCACAGGCAGCCTTGCAAAGGCTGTGTTGCTGGTGCCGAGGGACCCCTGCTGTTCCCTTGCCAGCCCTGGCTGGCAGAGGTGACTTCAAGGCTTTGCATGAATGCCGTCCCCCAGCCCAGAATCCCTGGTGACAGCCCATGCCTCTGGAAGATTCTCTCCACATAGCCGCCGGCAGCTTAGGACGCCCAAGCACAGGAGTCTCCTGAGACCTTCACTCTTCTTCCTATAAAGCTCAGGACAGCCTGCACTGCTGATGCCCGCAGCTGTTGCTGTCAGCTTCCGGCCTCGGCGAGAGAAACCGTGCAGTCTGTGGATGAAACACAGGGAGAAGATGAATGGCTGCACTGCTCTGTCCTTGCCTGGTCAGATTCAAAAGGCCCCCAGGGCTAGGACTCAGGCCCCTTACACCTGACACCTTACTACCTGGGAGCAGGATAAGGCTCCTTGTGCATCCAATGCAGCCCTCCACAGTTCAGGAACCAGAGCCACCCCTGCCTCCCAGCAGAGCATCACACTCATCACTCCGCTCCCTCCCTCACATGGACCCAGGAGCAAATGCAGCTACGGTTCCTAGGCATCATCTTCCCTGGAGAAACTGCAGACTTAAACAAACAATTGCACGGCAGTTACCCTGGGAAGCACTGGACACAAAAAGGAACTTCTAACATTGAGTTATCAACCAGGAGCTTTATTTCATTCCATGGGGTATGGACAGGAGAATTTGGCTGAAGGGGAAGATCAGAAGAAACACGGTGGTCCTGAGAGCAAATGTGGCACTTTAAGAATGTAAACAAAAAGGGGCCAGTGAGTCAGGCACAGGAAGCAAGACCATCTGTGATCTGGGAGGAGGGCAGCTGATGGAGGGCAGGTGACAGGCTATGGACAACAGACAAGCTCTTTTGTGGCCTAAACAAAAATTCCCCACAGCTTCTAGTTGTCAGACCATGAGACAGGCTATGGGGATGTCGTGGCGAACGATGAGGGACTGTCCTTGTGACCATGATGCTTATGTGCCCTGCTGCGTCCTCAGTCACTTGCAGCATCAGTGGTTGCCCTGGAAATGAGGGTGGTGGATGTCTACCTGCCCAGAGAAGGATCCAGCAACCAGACCCCTTGCTGAAGGCTTCATGGAGAATGATCCTGAAGCAAGAAGGAAACGCTGATTTATTACTGGTGTGGCCACTGAGACAGCGGCATCCCCACAAAACCCTAGGTCAGTCCTAAGGAGGATGTCTCTGGGCATTTGAGTTAGGAAATGATGGTGGCCAGGCTACAGCTCCTGAGCTGATCGGGCTGGCAGGGGAGAAACTGGAGTGGGACAGTGAGGAACATAAGATCGCAAGAGAGAGGAGGGAAGCCACAGGTTCTGTTCACAGGCATCTCAGAAGTCCACGTGGTTCTAGTGGAAGCCACAGCTAGATGTACTGGAGCTACAAGGTGGCCCTAAGGCCAGGAGGAGCACCTGTGAAGGAAGAGTAGACTCTGCCCCCATCTCTGACCAGCCAGGGGTGCTCATGAACTCACAGGCCCTGTGCTGAGCTGTGTCCTCATGCAGGAAGCAAAACTGGTCAGTACGCTTGCCAGTTTAGGGTTAGAACTATATAACCTGTACAATGGTGTGGGCTATTCAAGTACAAAAGCCCAGTACACGGAACAGACAATTAGTACTGGAACGCCTTTGGTGTTTGCTCCCCTGGGGACCCAGACACCTGCCAGTCACACTTGTCTCCCAGAGTAAGGGAGCAGATGAAAATAAAGCAAGCCCAAAAATCTTAAAGAGAACCAAGTCCTGTTCCAACTGCTCTCAGGAGCCAGCTGCTCCATGCTTACAGATCTGAGGCCAGTGGGGGCCCTTTAAGAGCCTTGAAGCATCAGTGTGATCTGACTTAGTATGAACTCAGCTCAGTCCACCAGCAGGCCCAGCTCAGGGTCTCTGTTTCCTGTGCGGTAGTGCCACAGGCTCACTGAGGCTCACTCAGCACACTTCCTGACTGGTTCCCTAAAAATGACTCAGGAGCACAAGACAGGAGGCCACCTGAGTGGAGGACAGGACAGTCCTCTTCCAAGGCCTCTTTTTCTTGCTTTCAATAGACCAGCACTCCCACCCCATCTCAGCCCATGGGAGTCCATCCTCCACTCTTCATCCCTGTAAAGACTAGTACCGAGCTGACTCTTCTAGGAGCTGACCATAAAAGCTCAGGCTCCTACAAGCCAGCCATGCCAGCCCCTCCCAAGAACACCCTCACAGGCTGGCCTAGCACCCTCCTGCTGCCTGCCAAGGGCAACACAAGAGCAGACCTCCCTCTGCAGTTCCCTCCTGTCCCCAGGTTCCCTGCAACTGCAGACCTGTCTCTTAAGAGTCTCCCCCATGCCTCAGCACCCCAAGGAGCACCCGATGAGTCACCTGGCTCTCCCCCAGCCAGGCTCTTGCTTTTCTATGACCTCATACACTCATGGTACAGACAACGGCAGCAGGACTCATAGACACCCATTTTGTGGTATAGTCTTGCTCTGAAGATCAGAATGGCTCCTGCTTTACAGAAGGCCTTCATCCTCACACAGGGGACAGATATTCCCCCTCCCACTGGCAAGCCCATAGCTGTGCCAGAAGAGGTAGGATATGAACAGGCTGTCTATCCCTAAAACTCGTTATCCTGCTGCTCATCAGCCCCTCCCTGGGAGATGTGGCAACCATTAGCCATACAAGCCAGAGGGCTTCCTCTGCCCTCCTCACCTGGCTGGGCTCCGAAGGTGCCTCTCATGCGGGCAGGTGCTTCCAGGTGCTGACAAAGGCCGTGGGGATGAGAGAGTAGGGCACGGTGGTGATGCAGTTCCATGTGTCTGACGTGGGGTCATAGCAGTCCAGTGTCTTACACCTCTGCGTCCCGAAGTAGCCTCCTACCACATACAGCTTGTTGCCCGAAGCCAGGGCATGACAGGACATGCGTTTGGCAGTCATGTCCCCAATCCGAGTCCACTGGTTAGTCTCACAGTCGAAGCGGTAGGCTGAGGCTGCTGTGTACTCTGTGTCTCCTCCCATGATGAAGATCTGGCTGCCCAGGACAGCAGCAGCTGTGTATCGCCAAGGCTGGGGACACTCTGCCTTGATTGTCCACCGGTTCTCTGAGGGGTCAAAGCACTGGACTTTGGACACCATGTCCCGGTGGATGCTGGTCCCTCCAAACACAAAGAGCTTCAGCTTGGCACTCACCACTGCAGCATTGCTGACACCATCTCTCATCGGGGCCACCATAGTCCACTTATTAGCCACAGGGTCATATTTCTCCACTTGCTTCAGGGAGACAGAAGGGGAGGCAGGGAAAATGCCTGCTAGAGATGTATGACCCCCTACCACGTAGAGACAGTTCTCCAACTCAGCTGAGCCATGGCCAAAGCGAGCAATCAGCATGGGAGCGGCCTTGGACCATTCCTCATGCACAGTGTCATAGACCCAGACATCCTTGGAGACCCCATTCTCAGAGCCCCTCCCTCCGGTCACATAGACCTTGCAACCAATCGCAGAGGCACTGAACTCCTTCCGGGGGCTTGGCAGGTCCGCCTTGGGGATGATCTCCTTGGCTTTGTGGTCCACTTGGTAGATCTTGTCACACATGAAGGTCTGGCCTCCCAGGATGAGCAAAGTGTGACCTGCCTTGCGTGGCCGTGCAAAGGGACTGGTGACCACACCGTCATTCTGCAAGATCTTGGTCTTGCAGCGGAAGGCTTCATCTATGATAAGCTTCGTGCGCTCGTCCCCCATGAGGAGAGCCTCCCCAGACACAGCTTCCTTCAGGCAGTCCGAGGGCAGCAGGGCCAGCCGCACACTGCGCAGGAGCAGTGGCAGGTGAGCCTTCCGCTGCTCCAGGTCATGCTTCACCCACTGCAGGATGGCCTCAAAGACCACACGTTCATCCTCAGTCTCCAGCTCGTCACTGGAGATGAGGTCCAGCAGTGTGTCCTTAGACAAACTGTTGAAGTCCTCACTTTGCCGCACTGTCTCAAAGTGCACCAGGCACATGCGGCAGGAGAACTCATAGAGCCGTCGGCACTGGTGGGCATCGGACAGCAGCATCATGCCCAGGCAGTTGGAGGGGGAAAGGTTCTTCTCAAGGAACTCGGCAGCTGCATCCCGGACGTCGTGGAACTGCAGCATGTCACCCGCCTCCAGCAGCGACTCTGCGTTCTCCTCATTGATGACGATGCGGGAGGAGTAGGCGAAGTCCAGGAGCAGTTCCAGCACCTCGGGATGCAGGTTGTCCTGGAAGTTGACCGTGTCATCCCGGCTTTCCCGCAGGCCGTGGCTGAACATGGCCTCAAAATATCGGCTGGAGGCAGCCAGCACAGCACGATGGCAGGGAAAGGCTCGGTCACCAGCCCAGAGCGTGACATCAGTGAACATACGGTGTTTACGCAGAGTGTTGAGGTGGGCCAGCACACAGTCAGGATGTGAGGCCTTGTGGAAGAGCGAGATGTTCATGGAGCCCGTGCTGCTCCGAGACTTGCGGGTCTCATGTACACTGACAGACATGATGCACCAATCTGCAAGAGAAATGACATCAGTAAGGGCAAATCTCATACCCACCAGCTATCTTCATAGCAACCTCTTCCTGTGCAACTCCAAATGCCCCACTCTCTCCCTTCCCTCCCTCCTGTCCAGCTCTAGGGAACCAAGCTTTCCTTGCTGCATCCCCAAAGATGTTGCAAGCAGAAGGCCCTGGGCCTCACCCTGTCCTATAGAGACTAGCTTTGTTCTGCCAGGAACTGTGACACACCTCTAGTTGCAGGGGTATGTAAGTACCCAATTTCATCTCTGGATCTATACAATACACACATACACATGCTCACACCTAACAGGGTAGTGAGCTCCAGGTATTGATGTGCCTGGCAAAGGCCCTGAATAAAGATCCAAATTCCTTGATGACACTGGTTAGGGACAAGGACCCCAAAGACATCTCAGCCATTACTGTGTGGCCTTCAGAAAATTAATTACCTCACGACATTTCCCCTCAACAATAAAGTACCAATAACAGTAGCGAGCACTTCACAGTGTTTCGAAGTCACATCAGAACACTGCACTTAAAACAGCCCAGACGTCCCCATTTATTCAGCCAGCTGTGTCACTGTTGCTGTCTGTACACTGTCCTGAATGAACACACAGGTAGGCATTCTAATCTTAGGCCATCAGTAGATTCTACTTCTTTAAGTTGGCGTTGTTTGTTTGGGTTTGGTTTGCTTTTGGTTGTTTGAGACAAGGCCTCTCTACATAACACTGTTATGTCCTGGAACTCTCTTTATAGAGCAGTCTGGCCTCAAACTCAGAGATCTGCCAGCCTCTGCCTCCCCAGTGCTGGTATGATTGAGTCCCCAAGTTTTTAATGGCTGTACTATATTGTATTAAAAAAAACCATGTTGAAGGCTCTGGTCACTCCGGGAACTGAGCTACTAGAGGTGTGCCCAGGCAGCTGCTCAGTCCCACAGCAAGTCCCAGGCTAGCACACACCTAGAACCCTCATTAAGCACATGAAGTTAACTGGGCATAAAACATAAGTCCAATGACTGCACCAGTAGCATAGACCATTTTAGACACAGATAAACATACATGGGGCCTCACGCAGACACTCCCACCTTCCAGGGAAAAAACAGCCCTTTATACACACTTGTAACACTTTTGTGTGTGTGTGTGTTTGGTTTTTGTTGTTGTTGTTGTTGTTTTCTCTTTCGAGACAGGGTTTCCCTGTATTGTTCTGGAGCCTGTCCTGGAACTCGCTCTGTAGACCAGACTGGCCTCGAACTCAGATCTGCCTGCCTCTGCCTCCTGAATGCTGGGATTAAAGGTGTGCGCCACCAACAGCCGGCTCAATTGTAACACTTATATACCCTCACAAGGGCCAGGCCTCATTTTACAAAGCACCTGCCAACTCCCACAAGACCCTAGTTTACATCCCCACACCACAAAAACAAGACATGCCTTTCCCTGAAAATTAAAGGCACTAGCCTGCTTTGCATTTACAAAGGCAAATGAGGACTGGAGTGATGACTCAGCTTTTAAAACCACTGGCTGCTCTTCCAGAGGACTTGAGTTTGATTTCCAATAGTCCCATGGTAGCTCACAACCTTGTGTAAACTCCAGTCCCAGGGGATCTGATGCCCTCTTCCAGGCTCTGTGTGAGCAAAGACACAGACATTAACACATGAAGGCAAAGCACCCACATGGCTCAGCAGTTAAGGGCAGTGTGCTGTTCCTTCAGTGGGCATGAATTTGGTTTCCAGCATCTGAATGGGGTACCTCCAGCATCAGGGGATCCAACACCTCTGAGGGCACCTGCACTCATATACACAAATCTCTACATAGCATACTCATATACATTTTAAAAAAGACAAGAGCTGCCCCTCTTGCTGTGTACTGTAGCACACGCCTTTAATCCTAGCACTTAGAAGGCAAGGCAGGTGGAACTGGATCTCTGTGGGTAAGGCCAGCCTGGTGTACCTAGAGATCCAGGCTAGCCAGGGCTTCATGGAGAGAACTTATCTCAAAAAATAAAATAAAGAATAAAAACAGAATCAATTGAAATTCAGTTTATCAGAAGTATTTATATTTTTACTGTATACACATTTTATGGGTTTTGCTTTCAATGTTGTTTGTATTTTTTGAGAGCAGGTTGACCTTGAACTCAGAGATCAGCTTCCCTGTTTCCTGAGTACTGGGATTAAAGGCCTGCACCACCAAGCTAAATTCTCAGCACATTTTTATGAAAAGATTGTTTGTTTTCAAGACAGGGTCTCACTCAGCATCTTCTGGGGTGGCCTCCTGAAGGCTGAATCACAGGCACAAGCCACAACTAGCTCTTGTTGATATTCTGAAGTGAAGTCATATGACTTAGAATAAGATGTGCCCTTGTCTCAGTTGGCTTCACGGCTCTGAGCTCACACCTTTTGCCCTGCCTGACCCACACCTCCCCCACAGGATTAGGCTGACATGGGCGTGGGTCTAGACTGGACTGGGGAGCAGTGTTTGGCAATACATAGATTTCCTTTTCAGGTCACCAAACATGCCTGCCTCAAGTTTCCCACAAAGAGAAGGATGGCAAGCTAACACTCAGCCCTGAGCTCACCCCAATAGGGCAGGATAGACCTGTTTCCAGAATCTGTAGACACACAAGTCAGGTGGACAGCCTAACTTTTCCATCTGCTACTGAGGTCAAGATCAACTGTGCTGTGGTACTGAGTCCTCAGCAAGCCCCTGACATCATTCCCCCATACTGGTCAGTGAGGACACAGGTGAGCCCCACATGCTAGCTCCCACCCCAACTTCCCTTGCCAGAGCTTGGGAAGTGCAGGGAGACTATGTTAAGGATGGGCAAACCATCATCGTCTTCCATTTTCAAGACAGGGTCTCACTTGCAACCCTCAGCCACTAGATGCTGAGATAACAGAATGGAAAGCCACACCCTGCCCGGCCCCAAACCTTTTCACTTAGCACCTGGAAATGTCAATGGTAAGCACACTTGAGGAAGGATGGCCACATTAGCCTCCATAGTTGACAGTTTAGGATGATTGCAACTTGAGACCAGGCAGTCTCACACCCTGATGGATGCCATCGAGTGCTTTCTCCATTCCAGTGGGGAGGCCTGGGACAGTTCAGGCTGTGGACATTGCTGGGCCCTACCCAGGGCAGCAGCTCTGCCTTCTCAGGGACAGTAACAGAGCAGGAGGGAAAGGGTCAAGGCCTGTGAAATCCACTGAGAATAAAGCAACCCTGTAAAGGACCCGCAGAGAATTCTGGTCAGGAAGAGGCCAAGTGGCCAAAGCCATGTTGTGCTTACAAAATTTGTAAGAAAAAAATTAAAGAAATAATAGGTTTCGTTGCTACATTTTTCATACTTCATTGTGCTTTGCTCATGTCTGCCCCTCCCACCGTCCCTCCTGCTGGTCTCTTCTCTCCCCACAAAACAAATCACCTTCAGCTTCTGGCACACACATATAGGTAAATCCTCCAGAGGACAAGGTACCATTGTCTTTCTCCCCCAGTCCCCACCCCCCACTGCCCTCTCTTGCTGGGCATTTGACAGAAGTTTGAATCCTGACACCCAAGCACACCGGTTTTAGTCAGGATGGGTGAGGTTACACTGAGGCAAACACCCCTCAGTCGGCAGATGTCTTGGTGGAACCACATGGCTGTGGCTAGCTTCGTGTTACCGAACTCACTTTGGGGTCACTCCCAAAGACCCAAAGACAGCAGTCTCCAAGCCACCAGTCACTGTGTCAAAGGGATGATAAGAGCAGTGGTGATAAGAGCCAGGCCTGGAAGGACACACATATTGTTCCTATCTCAGTGGCCAAAACCAGTCACACAACTTGACTGGATCAGAGAAAGCCACAAGGTGCGACCCTGTCATTCACCCACTCTCTGTAACTCAGAGGAGACAGAACTGCTCATGGAAAGCCCTTGTGTGCTAACTTATCCAACCAGACACTGCAATCCCATCTGCAGGTTGGGAAAGCAGGCAGAGATGTTGAGAAATCCATCCAAAGGCCCACAGGGACTGGGTCACAGCCAGGTCTCTGGCTTGGGTCACTAACACCTCCCCATGTGACCCCAACACCACAAGGCTGAGGAAGACATGGCATTAGACTCTAGGTCTGACTTAACTTTCCCCCTGAACCGCGGGGTTGAAGAGGAAGGCCTTCGCCTGGCATGTCACCAGACTCTGATATCCGGTCACTGCTCTCCACCCACAAAGCAACCTTTCTCACCCAGGCTCCATCTACTTAGGACAATTAACATTGGAGAAAGTGTGCCCTGTGCCCCAAGACATCCATAGCAGAAATGAATTCACTTCGGTCCTGAGCTCAGTAGGAAGCTGCTTCAGGTCACTGGGTCCGTGTTTAAAAATGCTGCCTTGGGGACAGGATAGGACAGCAGCCCAGAGTTTAACACCAACCCAAGAGGATGTGTGGAATTGGCCAGATTCTTGCCAAGGATAAAACTACAACGGGGGATGTCTGTCTGGCTGCATTCCATCATGCTCCCCACTATGATGGACTGAACCTCTGAACTGTAAGCAAGCCCCTTCAATTAAATGTTTTTTTGTTTTTGTTTTTGTTTTGTTTTTGTTTTTTTGTTTTTTTGTTTTTTTTTTTTTTTTTTTTTTTTTTTTTTTGCAAGAGTTGCCCTGGTCATGGTGTCTCCTCACAGCAATAGAAACCTAACTAAGACAGAAGCTTGTACTAGGGATGGGGTATTGGTGACCACACTTTTGTTTGGAGCATTATGGACTTTGATACTTTGGGTTAGGAAAGACAATGATGTTGATGATGATTTGAAATGTCGGGAGCTGGCTCAAGAGGCTTCAGAGAATAATTTAGCATGTTGCCTAGAAATAATTTTTATGATATTTTGGTGGAGGAAGTGGCTGCCTTTTTGCCCTTGTCTAAGAGTCTGGCTGAGGCTAAAGTGCAGTTTCTCAGATCAATTCCAGTGGCAGAAGAAATCTCAAAACATGACTCTGTCCTGTGGGTATTAGTGGTAACTCTAATGAAGATTTATAATAAAAGGAGCAAGCTGAGCAAGGAAAAGCATTTGAAGAGAGAAGGGCAATGGAAAGTGGAATAGAGCTAAATCCTCTGTTCAAGGAGACAAACGGATTAAGAAATACAATAAAGGGAGTGGTGACCTCAGGCGATGGTGGCACATGCCTATAATCCTAGCACTCCCGGAGGCAGCAGAGGCAAGCAGGTGTCTGTGAATCCAAGGCCAGCCTGGTCTATTGAACAAGTTTCAGGACAGCCAAGCTTAGGCAGAGAAAGACAGAAGGCTGGTGAAGATGTAATTAACAAGGGGACCATGTTCCAGCCTCAGCATGCAGCAGAACTTGGCAGTGTTGACCAAGTGGTTCTAGCTTTAGAGTTAAGGACAGAAGAAAGAAATTAAGAACCTGTGGGTCTGATTAGCTGGGGCTGAAGAATTCACTGTGATTAACAAGATATCAGAACTACTAAAGCAAAGCTTTGCTTTGCTGGGATACTTGATGCTGGTTGGCTGGAGATAAGAAATCAGTGGTGATTAAGAAGAGACCAGCATCACTGAGGTGAACTCTTCTGGGAAGTATTTCCTAAGAGCACTGAGAAGCTGTGCTCCAAAGGCAGCCAAGGTTGTACCTCATGCTGGCAGCTGGACTTGGTAATGTGCAAGCACCACCAGGTGGTACTGGTTTTGAAGGTATGAAGGGATCATGGAGAGCAGCTGGGGCTTGGTGCCATGAGAGGCCAGGAGAGGCCATTGGTGAAGGTACAGCTGCAGGGGCAGATGAAGGCTCAGAATTCAAGGGCTCATGCAAAGAAGTTGAGCTTGGCACCATGAAGAGAGCCTTTGAGAGGCTACTGGTGAAAGTGCAGGCCAGTTACAGCAGGAGACCCCAGCTTTTCGAGATGGCAATACCATAGGATGGCCACCAAAACTAGCAGTAACAGTAAAGTAGAGCCAGTTGGAGCTTCGAAGACTAGCTGTGTCTCAGGCAGAGGGCAGAGCCGGAGAAGTGACCCAAGCCCTTTGGAGTCCAGAAGACTGGGAATGGATCCCACGTATTGGACAGTTGGAATTTGATGCCAGAGTCGTGGGATACCTGCCGATGAGAGTTGCTAAAGGGGAGCGGAACCAGCCCAAGAGAGAAAACTGTGTTCCAGTCAACAAAGTTGAATGGAATTGGAGAGCAGTTCCACAATAGACATGGAGTTTGCCCAGCTGGTTTTGGTCTTGCTTTGTTGCAGTATTTCCTCACTATGTTTTAAAATGGTAACATATATCCTGTGCCACTACAGGTTGGAAGTATGTGACCTGCTTTTTTTATTTGACTTTACAGGGGATTACAATTACATGAATCTCAGGACACTTTGAACTTTGTACTTTTAAACACTGTTGAGACTGTGGTAGACTGTGAGGACTTTTGAAATTGAATTACATGCATTTTGCATTATGGTATCATTAAAGGTTTATGGGGGGGGGCTGTAATGGAGGAAGGACCATTACAGATGGTTCCTGGCTGCTGTTCCATAGGACCTGGGTTCAGTTCCGAGCATCCACATAGCAGCTCACACCATCTATACGTAAAGTTGCAGAGATCCACCACCTTCTTCTGGCATGCAAATGGTGCAGGACATACACACAAACCATGCAAATGTGTAAATTTTCTTTTCAAAATGTAATAGGGGCTGAGACTGCATGTAGCTCAGTTGGCCCAGGGATTACACACACAAGACCCTGGGGATTTGATCCCAGCACTTCATAAGATGGGTGTAATAGCACACACCTATATGAACAGATTGTCATATCAGAAGTTCAAGGTCACCTTTGGCTACAAATCTAATCTGAGACTAGCCTAGGCTACATAAGACCCTGTAAAAATACTAAAGTTTTGTTTTTTAGATATGGTCTTAAAGATGGCCCAGTAGCTAAAGAAGATTGCTGTCATGCCTGATGGCCTGAAATCAATTCCCAGAACACACACAGAAGAGTCAACTTTTGCTAGTAACTTTCAGACCTCCAAATGCCTGCCTGCCTACACACACACACACACACACACACACACACACACACACACACACACACACACACAGAGGCACTCATGTGCAAATACATAAATGTCAAAACTAAACTTAACTGGAATAGGCAAATTCTGGAGGAAAGTTGTAAAGGGGTTTAAGAGACAGCAACAAGAAAAACTGTTCTTAACCACAAATAAACATTTCTAAATAGTTGTAGTGGTACTGGGCTCACAGCACAGGTCAAATCTCTAGCATCAGGTAAAACACTACAACTCAAATCACTGCAGCTACAGAACACCCTTTCATGCTGTTTTTTCCCTCCACTTCATACTTGGGATATTTTCCTAATTCTTGTATTGTTTGAGGGGACTGCATTTTAATTTTTACCCCAACCCAAATAGCATTGCTTTGGCTGAACTACTGCTTTCTCCTGAAATAAATTCTTAGGAGAACAATGACAGTTGTCTCATTGTCTTGCAAGTTCTGTATGTCAGGTGACCACTCAAGCCATGTTTCTGCTGTCCCTCCAAAGAGGCTTCTTGCAGCCACAAGAGCAAGCACAGACTCAAATCCATCAGGGCAGACAGCAGGTGTCACTCGGCTTCCACATGCCACCACCTGCTCCCCCTCCACTGTCCTGGGCCCAGATCTCCAGGCCCAGCTGGAGCTCCAGATGGAGCAAGGCCAGTGGGAAGCACACCAGTACTCCAGCCACAGAGCAAGCAACAGAGCACTCTGTTCTCCCATCTGGAGAAATCACTTCCTCCCTCTCACTCAGCCAGAGTGAGGCACAGACAGAACTGTGCAGCCTGCTACACAGCACAGCAGACACCCTTAGGGCTATAGGCCTCACAGCTACCTGGGACTCAGGGAGAGGCCGCCTCTCCTGCACTCTGGCCTCACACAGAGGGCCATTAGGAACACACTGACCTAGATACCAATTTCTGTGAGCCTTCCGGGAGTGAGGAACACACAGGAGGGCAGAGAAAATGAATGAGATTAAAGCACAGCAATCTCCCAGGAGGGGACAGCCTTCTGGCTCCAGAAGCCCTGCTCCCCCACAATCCCTGGCTTCCATAAAGATCATGTTCCCAGACCCGAAACCACACTCGCCAAGGCCAGCTTGCACTTGCCCTCTCCTCTCTTAAACATTTATATTTATTTATATCTTTGGGGTTGGGAGCACATGTGCTATGGTTTGAATGTGGAAAGCAGAGAACAACTTGTGGGCCCTGGGTTCTCCTTCCACCGTGTGGGTCCCAAGGATTGAATTCAGATCTTCAGGCTTGGTGTGGTGACAGCCACTGGTACCCACTGAGCTCATCCAGAGGAACACAAGGAAGAAGGCAGCCAGCACCAACTCTTGGGAGAACAATAGGGCAACATCTTTTAAAGTGACATGTGGGTGCCCTCTGCCCCTGCATCTCCATGCATGGTAATCTTCCTTCAGTCCCCGGGACAGAAGCATCCATGGCAGCCTGGCTACAAAAGGCCAGGAGAGCCTCAGTGCTCAAGACTGAGAGTTCTGATAGCTGCCTTTTGAGAGGTCCGTAGAGTACAGTACTACACACACACACACACACACACACACACACACACAAACACACACACACACACACACACACACACACAATTCACACAAGCAGAGTTGCTTCCCATAAAATCAATCTGAAGAAGAGAATTACATCTGGGACACTGTCTGACTTCTACCTGCTGTAGCCTTCAATCTGCTAAGATAGGGGTTCTGATGACAGAGCAGGAAGAAAAGCCAGTCTCACACAGATAAAGCCTTTTCAGATAACCATGGCCTCTCTTGTGGCCAGGGGCAGTTTCTTTATGGGCCACTGAAGTGTGGGATCTGAACCTTATCAATGAACTGTTGTACTCTGCCACATTCCCAACCTGCACCTTGAATGGATATTTACCCAGGCAGGTTTCTGTGGCCTGGTGTGTGTGGTCATGTGAACACATTGACTGGCTGAGTTATGCACTCAGGAGAGAGTGAATGAGGCAGATGATATGTCAGCATTCCGGTGAAAACCTGTTTGATCTGGAGGCCCTCAAAGGAGCTTCACTTTGACACTGGTTTGTACTACTCCTCCACACTAAGCACACTTTCTCAGAACTCAATGGGAACTCCCTGAAGTAAGTGTTGGGAAGATAACTAACATGTACACACCCAAGATTTGGCCAGCCAGTGTTCAAGATCAGATGAGCCCGGGACCTCCCACATCCCAAGCACTGTGAGCTGTGAGACTTGCACCCCACACTCACATTCTCTTCCTCCCTACTCCCCAGCCATTAGCACCCTGCAGTCACTGGGCTGCAGGTCATAGGGTCACCTGCCATCCACCCACCACCAAGGCCCAGTGCTCCTCTGTCATTGTCAGAAGTGTCTCTCACCACAGCATCACCTCCTTCTCCCCAATGACAGGGGCTGTTCTTGGACATCACTGCTGATAGTCCCTAGTCTCTGAAATTACATATGTATCTATATAGCAAATACACAGATGCCCATAAATAGCCACTCACTCGTGGATGCTTTTGCACCGTCATCCTCCCCTGCTCCAAAGCCTTCAATGACCTTGGATGTTCAAGACTTATTCAACCTGTTCCCTCCTCTCCAGATCTACAGCCTCCCCCACTTTCTTCCCCTCCCACCCTTCCAGCTCACCCCACAATCCTTCTGCCCAACCCCAGCTTCTTAAGTTGTTCAGCATACCTTATACATAGTAGATGCTAAGAAAATCAATTCAAGGTTTTCCAGGTACTTACTATATATTACACCCATACCAAGAGAGATGTCTGTCCTGACTCTCATAATAGCCCCCTTTGTTGTGCTGTAGTACTGTGACCTTCTCCTGATGGCCAGCATGTTCTATTGCAGACCGTTGCCTACTCTGTTTATCTGTGTGCAGCTCCAAGGGCATATTAGACATCCCCTTTGCATGTGCAGTGTGCTCAATAAGTTCCATGTCATGGAAACTGGACTAAAGTTATAGCCACTGGAGTAAGAATGGAGATGTCCCGAGGGCTACTGTAAACTTGCACAACTGTCTCAGCAGTATTTCTTGAGGTATAATCTGTATGTTTCATGTTTGGACTTTTATTTTAAAGCTGTTCTTTTTATGGGTGGTGAGTGTTTTGACTGAATGTTAATAATACACCACCTACTGGTCTGGTCCTTGGATGCCAGAAGACAGCATCCGATTCCCTGGAACTGGGGTTACAGATGGTTATGAGCAGTCATGTGGGTGCTGGGAACCAAATCCAGGTCATCTGCAGGAGCAACAAATGCTCTTAACCACTGTACCATCTCTCCTGCCCCATGTGTAATCAGTTAAGCCAGGTGGCTCATGCATACTATCCCAATACTTGAGAGTCAGAGAATCACTTGGAGTTGCAGGCTAGCCTGGGCTATATAGCAAGTTCGAGGAGAGCCTCATCTATAAAAGCAAGAGACATTTTTAGCTGTAACTAGGGGAGAACCGCTTCCAGTGCTGCTCTGGACAGTGGTCCATAAATACAACAGCAGAGCAGCGTGACAGAATGGCTGGGTAGAAAGTGTCGCTAGCTTCCAGCTTCTGGCTGTCCAAGATGCCTGGTTTTCCCTTCTGTGGTAAAATAAATGGCCCATCTTGGAGGTACTATCCTGCAATTAAACAAGAGCACATGCACCCATCTAGTTCTCTAGAGCTGCTGCCTCTGACACTGTCCCCCTCCATACACCATCAGCACCAGCCGCAGGCAGGCAGGATTCCAAGATGGAGCCCCCCTGTTCCCCACCAGTGGCCTTTCCTGTGAAAAAGTTACCCTACATAGCAAGGGGGTAACAGGTGCATTGGCTGACTGGCCCAGGCTAATGAGATGGCTGGACTGGAAGTGGGCTTGCCACAGAAGCTGAGGACTGAGTTCCATCCCTAGAACCACATAGAAAGCCAGATGTGGGAGCAGGAAGGTCCTCGGGCTCAGTAGCCTGTCAGTCTTGCCCACTTGGTAAGCTCCAGGCCACTATGAGACCCTGTTTAAAAAATGCCAAGGTAGAAAGTGTCAGGAGTGACACCCAAGGTTGACCTCTCACCTCATGGGAACCCGCATGCACACATGTGCACATACATGTACACACATGTGCCCTTAGGAAATAAACTGTCTGGGTGGACTTGACATCCATGAACCCTTTAAAGACGGTGTCCGAGGCTGAGGAGGTGGCTTAGTCAGGGAAATTCTTGCTGAAGTACAGGGGCTTAAATTTGATCCCCAGAGTCTCATACATTAGGCATGGTAAGGGACCAGCTGTGTGGAGGTAGTGGTCCCTTCCTGTAACCCTAAAACCCAGGAGGCTGAGGCAGGAAGGCTGCTAGTCTGAAGCCAGCCTGGAGCACACTTGCTTTTGGAATTTTGCATTTGATATTTTCCAACCAGTTGGCCACAGATAACTGAAGCTAAAACATGACACTGAGGACGGGGAGGCTACCCCGTGAGCCCCAGAAACCTCAGACTAAAGTGTGTCTATTTCACGCAGTCAGATATTTATTCAAATGGTAAGGTGTTCAGGTCTGGGTGTGAAGGTCAGAACAGGGCTTCTTCATCTCTGTTCCTGGCACTTAACAGAGGGGGCATCAAGTAGGGTCTCAGTAATTTTAATAAAGCTCCAATTTCTGTTCCCTGGCTCCCCCTACAGCTGTATGACCAGCCAATTGTGTTCAGGTGCAATTATTTAGGTGAACTCCACAGAGGTCTCTTTCCTACTTCAAAGAAACCCACCAGGCTGGGATACAGCTCAGTTGGTAGTGTTTGCTTAACATGCAGAAAACTCAGGGTTTGATCCCCAGCACCGCATAAAGGGGGGATGGTATCACACACCTATAACCCCAGCATTTCAGGGTAAAGGCAGGAGAATCAGACGTTTAAGGTCATGGTTGTCTGCAAAGTATATTACTTTGAGACCAGTCTGGGTCGTATAAGACCTAGTCTAAAAAAAGAAAGTTGTAGACACAGGAGCAGTTGAGCAAGCCCCCTGTGGCCAGGGTAGGTGTGCCCTGCTTTGCACATCAAATGAGCATTGTGCAGTGGTCTCTGCCTCAGCCTCAACAGCCAGATAAACCCTGACATTTTGCTCGTAATTATATCTTTCAATATAAAGTTCTAGTTGAGTTGATAAAAATAGCAACTGCAGCTTCCTGCAACAGATACCCCAGTGGGTGCTGGTGCCTGAGAAAAAGCCTGGCAACCCAGCCTACTGCTTGATGCCAAACCTGACCGCAAACGTGGGATGACAGGTGCTGTCCACTCAAAAGCTGTTGGGGAGCACCTTGCTCCCTCATCCCTTTCCCAAATATCCAGGACTCAGACTGAAGAAGGGGACATACTGCAGAAACATCCTTCAGCCTCCTCCCCTGAAGAGCTATACCAAGGACACTTCAGGAGGCCTCCAGGAGCACTTTGGGGGTCCCACTATCCCCTCTATTGCCTACCTGACCATGACCCATCCTCTGTAATGTCTGTTCCTATTAGGTCAGGTTGGAGGGCCTAACAGATACCCACTCTGGGGCAGAGTTCTATGGTTCCAGGGCAGCAATCACACAACCAGACTAAGTGCTGCTTCTGAAGGGAGAGAACAAGGACTCTAGGATAGAAGAGCCCTGCCAAATGCCCCAACTCTGAGTCTCAGCAAGGATGCACTCCATCAGGTACCCAGGCCACAGCCTGGCCATCCTCACTCCCCAGTCACAAGGTCTATCAGGAAACCATGTGCAGAGCCTGGCTTTCCATGGTCCCCAAGATCTACGCCCCCCTCCAGTCTCCACATTCTTTCAGTCTCCCAGTCAAGTACAAGTGCCCATTTGGTACATCTTTGGCTTCTTTTAAAGCTCCCTGACAGAGGAAAGCACACAGGGATCCTCACAGGAACACACATAACTCAGCCCACAGATGCTCCTTCCAGACCCTTCCATGTGCAAGAAGCGCTGGCTTTGCCCTGCTAATTCAAGGGCTTTACCCTGGCAGGTGGACCAGCCCTCTGTGGAGCTCCCAAAAAGCCAGCCAACCTTCTCTTGGGTTGGGTAAATGCTGTTTAGGAGCGACCCCACTCATTCAAATGCCCCAGCCTTCAGAAACTAGGCTCCCTGCCATTATCAGAAACCGTACCTCCCGATGTTCCAGCGGCTGTGCTGAAGAGGACCTTTCAGGAATGCTTTCCCACACAGAGCACACAGCAGCAAGCAGGGGGCAGGGCTGGGCAGGGATTAAAGGGCCTCATTTCACAGATGAGCACACACAGCCCAGAGTTTCACTCAATCCCCAGCTGAGGCCAGGAGACCAATAGGAGACAAAACCTTGATCTGGAAAAACCGAGTCAAAAGAAAATGCCTGAATACACTGCTTAGCTGGCCTTAATTTTTTTTTTTTTCTTTTTTTCTTTTACTTTCTTTTTTTTGGAATGATACTGGTTCCATTGTATCAGCTAATCTTCAAAATGTGTATGTTATCAAGCATGGACAAGAAATGGAGTAATGGGCATTTTGTGGAAAAATAAATAATGCTGAAAGGCATATAACTAATAAAATTTAAAGGATACACAATAATAGCAGGCTTCCAAGGACTCATTGAATGTATGGGGGAAATGAGGACCACTCCAAAGTTTCTTGTTAGAAGGCAACATTAAAGCCAGTGTGGTCTGGCCACAATATGTCTACACTGCTGTGTGGCCATTAGGAGGGAAAGAGCTCCCCTCTATCCAGTGATGGAGACTGAAGAGTGTTCAACAGGGTCAAATTATAGAAAATCGAAATGCATATACAATCTCCACCTGCGGAACACATCAGGAAAGGGTCAGGCTTTCATACCACATTGTTTTTCTATATTGTTCTTGTATGAGAGCAATCAGTCAATATATTTAAATTTAAAAATTACAATTTAAAAGCAGTGTTTTCCTTGGTCTCCTCACAACAGACCTTCTAGAAAGCCTGGCCCTCTGCCTTGTACCCACACCATCCTAGCCTTTGAACTCTGCACTACTTACCAAGCACACCTCTCTGGCTCAAATGTCACCCCCCAACCCGGGACATTCCCTAACCCCCTTGTCTTCACAGATGCCCCTTATCCCTTCCTCTCACCTCCCAGTCTACTTTCCCTGGAACCCTTTTTGGGATAGCTGCATTTATTGGCTCTGCCTGTGGTCAACCTCCTCCAAATGAATGGGAGCCGCAGGAGATGGGGCTCACCCTGTGCTCTGCTGAATTCCAGCTGACTACCAAACCTGGACACCAGAAGTGGAAGTCCAGTGTAAAAACTCTTCGAGCACAACCTTCCTCCTTTGTCACCTACAAGGCATTGAGAACAAGACAACATACCTCCTCCTTCAGATTCCCAAGATGTAAATTCAGGAGGCATACGTAGATAAAGGGACTCACTACACAGTCTTCCAGGCTCAGAGGAACTTAAACTCTGGACTCTGGATGCTGCTGACTTGGCTGTCTAGAAAATAACTCCCCACCTGCTGACCTCATTCCTGCCCAAACAAACTGGCCTGGCTATGCAAACCTAGCAAGGGGCTCACTCTAGGGTTTGAACAAGGAAAGAATCTCTTTATCTTAATTAGATTAATTTTCTTGGCCTATATAGATGTCTGCTCAGTCCCTCCTGGGGAGCCCAATAGGAACATGTGGAAAGAGTTAGGCTCTGTTTCCGTCCTGCCCTGCAGTCTACTCCTGCCCCCATCCTTGACATGGACAGCAATCACCTGGCAGAGGTGGCCAGGTAGATATGGTCCTCAGGCAGGCTGCAGCAGCCATAGCTCTCCCACAGCCCTGCTCTGCAGGAAGAACCATCCAACTGGTCCTGCAGGCACATCCTTGCCAAAGCCTGGCACTCAGCCTCCTCCTGCTCCCCCCCCCCACCCAGGCTGCCCATAATCCCTTCTTCTCTAGGCTCTTTGTCCATCTCTCCACCTTGGCTCTGTGCCCAGGGGACATCCCATAAGCTATCCCATTCCTCTGAGGGAGGAGAATCACAAAGTCACTCCTATATTTGATGTCCAGTTCTGTGCCCAGGACAAGCCAAGGGGGACCTTGGAAATGAGTCATCTAGGTGTCACCTTCCTCTGAGCGCATGCCTGCTCCCCTGGGCCCAGATGGGAGCTTCCCTGACCCAGTTTCCTAGGCATAGTACAGCCCTAAACTAAGGAGCAACCAGGAGACTGAGGGAGGGCGAAGGGGAAAAGAGCTCCGTCCCTTCGGATCTACCAGCAGGTCCTGACTCAGTCTCCACTCAGAGACAAGGCAGCTGGGAGCTGGAGCTTGCAGACTTTATTCTACATGTGGAAAAACAGAGGGTCCAGACAGAGAGAATGACTCATCTGATGCCCACAGCATTCCATAGAGCTGGAACCAGAACCCACCTTGCTCCTGACTTTGTCTCAGCCACTGCCTGAGACTCTCAGATTCCTCCTGCACACAAGGTTGACACACAAGCCTTGTAACTGCTTAGCATTAGAACTTGTGGGACCCTGGGACATTCCAGTGAGACTGTTAACAGGGCAGTCTGGAAAGCATCTGTCTCCTAAAAGAGCCACCTGAACCCATAGTGACAAGGGGACCGGACCTACTTATGGTCACACAGGCAGAACTTGGTGTCCTTCCTACAACAGCTCCAGGTCTGAGGAATCCTTCTGTGGACTGAAGAGGTGGAGGTGGCCTATGGCCTTGGTTGAGCTGAAACAAAGGAACCCTCCAGACTCTACAGACCCAGGAAAATGCCTGGGGGAAAAAAATGAATTCATGCAAAGTACAATGCAGTTTCTCGGTTAACCTATTTATTTTGACACAGGATCCATGTCAAAATATTTATTTTGCAATTTCTCAGTTAACCTATCAATTTGGCACAGGGTCTCACTATGTAGCCATAGCTGAATCCCTAGCTCTCACTGTAATCCCATCCTCTGCCTGGGACTAAAATGCTGGGATTAAAGGTTAAAAGTGCTGGGATTAAAGATGTGCACCATCACACCTGGGTTTAATTTGGATTTATAAGACCATAAAGCTGACACTTTTTTTTTTTTTTTTTTAAACAGGTCTCCCTTATATCACTGGCTGTCCTGGAACCAGAGAGCTGCTGCTCTCCCCCACCCTGATCCCCCTGTGGCATTTTAGACTTCTGAGAGTAAAGGCATTCCCTACCACCATTTTGAGACAGAGCTTCATGTAGCCCAGGCTTTCCTTCAACTCCTGATGCTCCTGCCTCTACTTCCCAAGGGCTGGAGTACAGTTGTGTGCACCATGTCTCCTTTGATCCAGGGCTTTAAGCATGACAGCTAGGCAAGCATGCTACCAATGAGCAATCTCTGCCCAAGCAGTTGTCACTTTAAAGAACAGGACACAAGTTGCTTACCCTCTGTCACCCTAAGGGGCATCAAGACAGGGTTGGGGAGAAAAAGTTTAAGATTGAGAAAAATAAGGAGGGAGAGGGCCAAGGGTGGGGCCATGGCTGTGGACCCCAGGCAGGCTGACCACAGAACAGGAGTCCCACTTCCATTCTGTGTCAAGAGGATGGAGTCAAGGGGAAAGAAAGGGAGCTGGGCATGAGCAGCTCACAAGATACCAGACACCATTCCAGGGAGTGCTCTCCAGGGCGGAGTCTCATCACACCATCAAGAACAGACAAGCAGCATTTGAACCCCAGGCCTTCCATTGACCCCATGTGGAAGGGACTTAAGAGGGAGCCCTTCCAACCTCCAAGTCCCTTTCTGTGCCTCTAATTCCTTCAGTGTCTGTCCCCATGTGCTAACAGCCCCAGAGAGTTCTGGCAAGTGTGGCAGGGGTCAGCTTTAGATGTCTTAGAAGTGGTACCAGACAGTTGCTCAGGGGAATATAGCCTGTAGTGGAAGCCAGACAGAAACAGATGCACAAATCCTGCTGGGTTGCCCTTACTAAAAGCAGTGGATGCTTCAGTTCAGCCTCTTCCTGGCCCTCCTCACAAGGGCCTCAAGTGTTTCCCAGCCTTGAAAAGGCTTCACTAGCACGGATCAGCTGGGGCAATTCAATTATGAAATTTACCACATTAGATGCAAACAAGCATCTCAATGAGCCAATTCATTTGTGGCCTCTACTGTTTGCTGGTGCCAAGTCTGCACAAGGGAGAGGGAACCAAGCCCCTGCCCAGGACACACCCACACTGCCAGCTAGTAAAGGATTCAGGGCTCAAGCAGTGAACTGGTTAGCAGGGTGAGTCTTCCCAGGAATGAACGAACACACACACACACACACACACACACACACAGCTAGTAAAGGATTCAGGGCTCAAGCAGTGAACTGGTTAGCAGGGTGAGTCTTCCCAGGAATGAACGAACACACACACACACACACACACACACACACACACACACACACACACCCCAAAAGCTTTGGGAAGCCAGATTCTCCAATGAACCTGGAAAGCTGTCCGAATTCACAACACTACCACAGCCAAAAAAATCAACTTTTTGATCATCTCCCACCTACCTTTTCCCTAACCTCACCTAGAGATGGATGGCAAGAAAAACGGCTGCAGCCCCAGGTATGGGAACCGGATTGTGGCTGGCCTTTGCTAGCTTTCCTTTCCTCTCTCAAGGAAGCCTCTACTTACTCACTCCTGCTCCCTGTGACCCTGTTCCCTGGGGCTCTCTGCAAACTGTGATGTGTCAAGGCCTCCATCCATGTGCCAGTACACCCTCTCTCTAAAGTCAGGGTCTAAATCTGCTCAAATGACCAACCAAGTAAATGGCCCACTAAAAGCACCCCAGGTAACATGCTCCACCCTCTAATAACAGGAGGAAGGAAGGCTGCTGTCCCTACACACCACATGCAGGGCCCTTTCTTTTCTTCCTACTCTTCTCTCCCCACACTGGTGCCCACAGGCTCAAAATGCCATCCACAGGGATCCACTGTGGAACAGGCAACTGACCCAAACTGAGAATCCAGCTGCAGCTAGAGAATCAGGCCAAAGATTTCTTCCTTCTTCCCCATCTTCCTTTAAAACAGTCCTTGGTCTCACTTGCTGATAAATGACTCAAAACTGAAATATACCAGTAATTACAGGGCCAGGGACAAAACTCACTTTGCCAGTCTACGTAGACAAAGCCTGTGAACTCAAGAACCCCTGTCTTAAAGGGACCAAATCTACTGCAGGATAAGAGCACCCTGGGTCCTCCCTCCAGTTCCCAGACACAAGCCTTCAGCAACATCCATAAAAAGTCCTCACAGCATAACTGTGTCACCTATGACAGGAAAGGCCCAGCATCCTGGAGGGTCAGGTCCCAAGTCCCGCTCCCTCCCTGTCCTACTCCGGACCAGGGTGAAACCAAAAGGCCTAGGCAACTGGCATACCATGTCCTTCCTCAGCGGTGTGTCTTGGCCAAAGTAACTTGGACTCATCAGGACTCCCCAATGTAGAGATGAACTGGAAGGGGTTCTTGTCTGTCCGGCGCCACCGCCACCCCCCACCCCCCACCCTCACCCCCACCCCCAGTGCAACTACCTGTGGTAAAGTTTCTAGGAATTCTTGAGATGGGCATGATGGCACTTGCTTGTAAACCCAGCACTCAAGAGGCTGGAACCAGAGTGTCTCAAGTTCAAGGCTGGCCTGACCACATAACAAGACTAAAAAGAAAAAAATCCTTTTAGACTGCCAGGATGCACTTTAGGGTACACCCAAGGGTGCCTGGTGCCCCAGTGGCACACATAATTCCACAATGGGAAAAAGAAGCTTCTGATACAACTATGAAGGGAAGTCAAGCGGGGCCTTGCAGACCAGTGTAGTTCTTGAGCTCAGGCAATGAATGGGAGGAGGGTAGAGCAATTGTAGAGGAGGGAGATTAGCTGCTATAGCCCCATGGCCCGGGACCGGGGGGGGGGGGAGGCGCAACGCCTGGGTGTGTAGGTGGGTGTGACTCCGCGAGTGTCACCACTTCTCCCTCGACAGGCAACTTCCCAGACAGGAAAGACCCTGCGCCCACACGGCCGGATCCCGCAGGGACTTCTCTTCCCTTGTTTAACCCCTCGGCCCTCGCTAGGCTTGTGGACCTTGGCTAGGCGCGGGCGCAAAGCTGCGCTGCACGCATCCTCGAAGACAGCAGCTTCCACTTTCTAGGATCAACAGTAATTTTAAAAAAAAAAAAAAAAAAAAAGACTCAGCGGACTCAATGAATCAACCACTCCCGAGGGAGGGTAGCAGCTCCCGAGCGTAACATCCGTTTTCAAAACAATTCACTGCCTCGGCGGGAGCTCTGAGCAAAGCAATACAAGGTCCCCAAGCTCGACCGAGAGGCGCTCCCGGTCAGCCCCCCCCCCCCTTCCCAGACCCAGGGAAGCCAGCCCGCGGTCCTACGCCCTGCGGGGCGCTCCTCTCGCAGGGTCGCTCGCTGTCCCGGTGACAAGTCCAGACGACGGCGCCCCCTGTTGTCCCGGTACCGACCCGGTACTCACCTTATGGCCCCACGCGCTACGCAGTCCCCGAAGTCCCCGCCGCTACCGCCGCCCCCGGCCAGCTCTCCTGTCCCGGCCGCTCTCCCGTAGCAGACCCTCATCGGCGCCGCCAACAAACTAGTTTCTCCGGCCTTCCCGCCCCGCCTCCCGGCCCAAAGCGCAACAGCCAATCATAGGCCGCGCCTCTGTGACGGATGGGCCAATAGACCCGTAGTACAGCCGCGTGAGGAGAAAGGGGCGGCCGTCTCGACCGCCGGTGCCGCGGGAGGCGGGGCGAGGAATGGAAAGCCACCAGATTCTTAAAGCAACAGGGGCCGTTGCCTTCCGCCCTAGTGGCCAGAGTTGCTGAAAGAAATGGGACCTGGTCTGGAGATTTCCTAAGGAAGAACCTTTGCAGATTATACACATGCCTCTTTCTGTTCCCGAATCCCAGCCGTCGTTAATATTTTTTTACATAATTGCACTCTAACCCTCCCTATGTTAAGGAAGTCACTATTTACTCCCGGCTAGTTTCGATGTTGGGGAGTTTCTACCGCCACGAATCACTGTCTACACTTGGAATGCATAAATTTCAGGGCAGAGGACTCCCAGCTGTCAAAATGGCGGTCACTTCTTACTAAACTTTTGAAAAATAGCCTTCAAATAGTCTTTATTAGTCAGAATTTTCTAGAGGAGCAAAACCGACAGATAAAAATCTGTATCTGCAGATACAAACATACATACACTTATGTGGAATTGATTATTGATTTACAGGCTGTGGTCCCCGTAGTTCAATAATGGCTGTGGCCAGAAAGAAAGTCCAAGATCCAGTTATTGTCAATCTATGAGGCTGGGTGTCTCAGCTGGCCTTCTACAGTACACCTCGGAATCCAGAAGTCAGCTCTATTAACAGTGAAGGAACGAATGTGACAATGAGCGCAAGATCAGGATGAAGAACAGAAGTTTCCTTCTTCCCGGTCCTTCATATAGACTGCCACCAGATGATATAGCCCAGAATGATGGTGGTCTTCCTATCTCAGAAGATGTGGATTTAGGGTGGGTCTTCTCCTACCTCAAATGATTCAGCCAAGGAAAATTCCTCATAGATGTGCCCAGTTGCTTGGGTTTTAGCTAATTCCACATATAATCAAGTTGACAATCAAGAATGGACATCATGCTTCACCAGTACAGCCAATAATTCATTTTAAGAAGAATCACTAATCCAGGCGGTGGTGGTGCATGCCTTTAATCCCAGCACTGAGGAAGCAGAGGCAGGCAGATCCCTGATTTCAAGGTCTCAGAGTCTATAGAGTGAGTTCCAGGACAGCCATGGCTACACAGGGAAATCCCTGTCTCGAAAAACAAACTAACAACCCAAAAGAATTACTAGATATCTTCACCATATGACACAGAGGGGTGTTTAGTGCATGTGCTATAGTTCTGAGACCTTGTAATCTGAGTTTGTCCATTATTCTGCCACATCAGCTTGCTATGTGCCTGGTCTTGCCTGTGAAGTGACAGAAGTGAACTCCCACTGGAGTAATTGCAGGATTAAAGAACCAAACAGACAGTCATTGAACAGCTTACTTAAGGACACAAAGAGCTCAAGTTAAGAAAGCAATAAACTATTCAGGCATAACAGTGCACACTTGTAATCCCAGGAGGCAGAGGCAGGCAGATCTCTGTGAGTTCAAGGATAGCCTGGTCCACAGAGTTCAAGAACAGCTGGAGTCACATTGTCGGATCCTTTCTTAAAAACAAACAAACAAGAGTGACAAACACTACACAAGCCTGGGAAGGATGGGGATAGACCCCAGAGAGCAGAGGTCTCACATATGGCTGGTGCCAGGGAAGTTTGTCAGGGAGGGGGTTGCAAAAGATCTGGAAGACAAATAGCAGGGTGGCTGGTGGAAAATGGGAAATAGATCCCTTGTACAGAAAGCTGCTTAGCCTGGCAGAAAGAGAACTTTGCTACATGCATGACACAAAGCATACACAGGGGTTGGGGGGGCAGTCCCATGTAGCTGCAAGTAACCTGAAGTCCATGTTTGTCTAACTCTGCCCCTCAAGATCTCTGAGAACTGCAGGCAAGTTGATCTGTTTTGAGTGTCTGGTTCTTGCAGGCAGAGGGAATATCACCAAACCTTTCACACATGATTAGTGTAAAGATCGAGGACTTGGCAACCACTGAATGCTCAATAGAGTGTCTCCATTTGGCCCAGATCTGGAGATGTTTAAGACAGAAGGGCTCCAATATTTAAGAGGAGCCCTGGTAAGAGGTGATCAGCAAGCCTAATGTGCTGTTAAGGAACTTTCCAAAGGGATAATAAGGTGGCATCAAATAACAGTTTCATTAAATGAATGACAGTCTGCATTTATAGCTTTAGTTCCCTGCCAATTTCACGAAGCTATAGCACTTATGTAATTGTGGGTTGGCTGAAGCTTCCCATGCAAAATTGATTCTTAGCAAGTTCATAACCATTGCTATGGTTTCTTAAAGGCTCTCTGTGAACTTATATAAGCCAACATCTAAAACCTGGCTCACATTATCACTGTTCCCCTCTTCAACTCTGAGGCCTAAATTAGGTAGTGGCATATATGAATATCAAATATAGCCAATCAAAGGAAACCACAGCAAGAACGTGTGTTGGATTGTAGAAATTAGGCATGAGCTGAAAGGAAAGCAGAGAGAAGCCTGCTTTGCCATCTGCTTCAGGCCTTCATGGACCCTGGAGCATCCCACTGTCAGGGGCCCTATCTGCCAGGCCAGCCCAGCACAGGTGGAGTTCTGAGGTGCAGGGCCCAGCAGTTACCTTGGAAACCTCGGTTTTATAATTAAGTTGAGTTTACAGTTTTGAAGTACTATCAGCAAACCTTGTAACATTCAGGGTTCCTTTTTATTTTATTTTATTTTTTTATTGAAAATTGGTTCTTCTCTCACACAATGCATCTCCAGAACAGTTTCCCCTCCCTCCACTATGCCTGACTCCTCCCTACCTCTCCTCTAACCCACTCCTCCTCAGTTTCCTCAGAACTCTCTTACACTGCATCTGACAGAAAGGCTGAAATTAACCATGATATAAATAAAATACAACTTTGTTTCTGCAAGGAACTAGGATATATGGACTTTTATATAAATATTTCCCTTCAAATGCCAAGATATGGCTGTGATAATGTGGAGAAGGGAAGGACAGGTGATTGATGTCAACCAATGAAGATTGCCATCTAGGAAGTATTTCAGGTAACCCACAGTTTAAAGTCTCTTTGGTTTTGTTTGTTTGGTTGTTTTGTTTTTGTTTTCTTTTCTTTTTAAGACAAAGTCTCTCTACATAATCCTGTTTGTCCTGGAACTCACTCTGTAGACAAAGCTGGCCTCAGATTCACAGAGATCCACCTGTCTCTGCCTCATGAAGGCTGATATTAAAGGTGTGCGTCCTGGGTCTGGGATGACAGTCATTCAGCAAATTGCTTGTCTTGCAAGTCTAATGACCTGAGTTCAGCCCTGAAGAACTACCTTTAAAGTCTGGGCTTGGTGGACTGGACATTTGTCTAGGGGTAGACGGAAGGATGCAAAAACAATTGCTGGCCAATCAGCTTGGCCAAAATCGTGAACTCCAGGCTAAGGATAGAGCTTGATTCAAATGAGATGGATGGAATTCCTGGAGATGGCCCTTTGAGGTTATCATTTGGCTTCCACAAACATGCATATCCATGCACTACACACTACACACATGAAAAGGGACACACATAAAAAACAAGTCAAGGATGATGTGTGGAACTCAACATACACTTTCCTCAAGCATTCATGAATCAAGAACAAGATTGTATGCCTGGAACCAAAACACAGACAGTACTAAATTTACAAATAATTTAAATTATGTATGTGTTATTTAACTTCAATGGAATCAACATAGAAACTAGCAACAGGAAGCTAATCAGAAAATTCTAAAATGTAGAAATTTAATAATATACTTTTTTTTTTTTTTTTTGAAACGGCATCTCTCTTTTGTAGCTCCGACTGTCCTGGAATTCCCAGTGTAGACCAGGTTAGCTTTGAACTCACAGAGGTATGTGTGCCTCTGAATCCAGAGTGATAGGATTAAAGATGTGCAACACCATACCTGGCTTAAATAATGTACTATTTAATTACTGTAAACAAAAAGAAAACAAATCTTAAAATGAATGATATTAAGAAAAATGTACAAATTGGGCTCAGTGACAGTTGCCTATAGCCCCAACAATCAGGCAACAGAGGCAGGAAGATCAGAAGTTCAATGCCAGTGTCCACTCATAACAAGTGTGAGGTCAGTCTGGGCTACATGAGGCTTTGTTTCAGAACACACACACACACACACACATACACACACACACACACTATCTCAAGATGCCATTCAAGCCAATGTAATATTGAATGTCACATAATGGGCACATTATGTGGGTAATTACAAAGTGAGCAGTTAGGTCATGAGGATAAAGCTTAATGTGTTACAGCAGGGAAAGGTGAATATAGTTAAAATTTACTATCTTCTTCCAGATACTTATAAGGGGAGGTTTTTTAATGTTCCCAACACAAATGACAAGTGCTTGGAAGGTGGAGTATGCATATTACCCCAATTTGATCATCTCACTTTGTACACAAGGATCAAAGGTCCCACATTGTAGCATGTAAATTGTTATGGATCAGCTCTATAACAAGTCTCAAAAGTACAGTTCCCTATAAAATCAATAGTTCAAGCAGGCATCTCCTTCATGAGATAGTGTTTGCTTAAAACCAAAAAGAAGATTAATTTGAGATAGACATGCTGTGGACTGTCCCTCTCATGAGAAGACCAGATTGCCAGGAAGACTACACATAGCAAGGCAGGCAAAGTCTATGTCTCTTTCTTCCACTGTTTTGTTTTTGTTGTTTTGTTTTGGTTTGGTTTTGGTTTTGTACTCAATTTGAGCTACTGAGCTACATCCCCACCCCATCCAAACCCATCCAAGGTACTGTTTCACAGATATCCTCCAAGAATAACAGGATATCTCTGAATTGTTACAGACCTACCCTGGGGGTTTGGAAGACTGTTGTGATTGGTTCTTTTATTTTTACACAGGAAATGCTTGAGCTGTTGAGTAAGTTCTTCATGTCATCATTTGTATGAGGTAATGTCACAGACAATGGGTAATATGCACATTGGACCAATACTGAATGAAAATACAAAGCATCAAAACATATGAGGAGCGGCCAGCAGGAGTCATGGGAAATCGACATCATTCAGTCCGTCAGAAGGGAGTAATAAGTTCCCACTTCATGACAAGGGGAGAAAGGAGCAAGGGAGGAGAGAGGGTTGTAGGGTGCCACAGGTGCAGACAAAGTGAATATCTCACTACAATTCTCCTTTTAGTCTAAAGAAAAGATTTTGGCTTGATACAAAAATATATACAAAACTGTGAATAACAAGTGTGCTCTGAAAATCAAGAACATACAAACTTAAGACCTACATATCTAGTCCTAGGGTGAAGGCAAAACAGAGTTTACAATAGAGTTGTCCTAAGCCGGAAAGCTTAAGTCTAGTACCCAATATATCTAACTAGGAAGAGAAAATAATAGTTGTGATAGTTTAATCTCCAACCTCATCAAAGACCTGAGAAAGAAAATAACAATACTAGGGTAAACAGGAAGTGCGGATGGGCAACTTCCAAATGGTGCAGTGAAGACAGAAACAGCAAGCTACCTGGACAGTCACCCAAAGTCTCACAGCAACGTTTGTACAACCAGTTTTGGCTAAGACCTAGAGTACCTGACAGACCACAACAAAAGCAGGGAGGTAGAAAGGCTGTCTTACCCTGACTTGGCAAGATTCAAGCAGTCTTTTATGTTTGTCTCCTGCAAGCACATAGGACCGCACGTCCAAATCAGTGGTCAAGGTGGGGGCAGTTCTTTGCCCAAGAGGCCATTAGCCGAAGCCAGGATGGACTCCAGAAGGAGCAACAACAGTGTCCAATATATTTTCAGGAAAGTGCACGGTGCTGTCAGGAACAATAGTGTCTCGTGTCAACAGAGTACTAATATTAAAACATTTAAATGCCATGTTCTGCAGATCTATGAAGTGTTTGAAGATTAAACATCTATATCTAACTAATCTCATAGGTATAGGAAACATGGGTGAAGATAATCTGTAATACTCAGGAACCTAGCTATAAAACTGATTGAAACTTCCCTAAGTAAAGCAGGAACAAATACTTAAATAATATAACTATGTATGTATATATACACGTAAATCCCTAAAACAGAGGTAGAGTAGAAATGTCTTGACCAGAGGTAGAACTATAAAATGCAGCATGATAAAATATCCTAAATTGTATCGGTATACAAAATGTCTTGAACATAAGTAAAAGTATGCATACACAAAATATGGTAAGGGTAATGTGCATAAAACATCATAAATGGAAAGATTTTACAGAAGATAGGCTAATCTACCTACATCCCATCTAAACCATACCTTTCCCAACCATTCCCTATACCTGTCTATAAGAGATACCCGAGTCTAAGCATTACCTTCCATACCCAACCCTAAGTAACTAAAACCAACCCTAAGAAGATGAATATTATCCCTAAAAGCCAAGTGTAGGGAAAGGGGGTGTCATTGTTTTAAGATTATTTTCCTGTTGAAATGGGGCTATGATTGCTCCATGGGATCCTATAGAAAGAAAATTTTTAGCAACCAAATTTCTCAACGGGACTGGCTGTGACATATATAGCTAGTCTCTGTGTGACAGGAAATGTTTGACTGGAGTTCTATCTGAAATTCTGGCCAGGGTGTAATAAGAAGGTGCACCATGTCAGCTAGCTAGTTAGGAGTTGTCTTGAGCAAAACAGTCTCAAACTGGTTTTAGGGTGATGTTTGTAATCCAGATGCATCAGATTGAGTCAAGTGGAAATGATGAAGTAGGGCCCCATCTTCTTTCCAGAGAGTTCAAAGAGAAAGAAAACTGACTATAGGCAAATGAGTCCCCAGATTTTGTTTTCTTCTGCCTTATACCAATCGGCTTCATGATATAAGGCAGAAAGTGTGAATTTCATCTTAACAACATGCTTGAATTTAGAGAAGGAAAGCCAAATCCAACTCCAAAGCCAACATTGGTTTACATGACTAGATGAATACTAGATAGTAAAGAGAAATAGATTTCTGTATAGAATGTGACCACAGTGTATTATACACATGGAAAAAATTAACAAAGAAAAACTTTGGGAGGGGGGTTGAGACAGGGTTTCTCTGTGTAGCTTTGTAGCCTGTCCTGGAATTTGCTCTGTATGCCAGGCTGGCCTTGAACTCACAGAGATCTGCCAGGCTCTCCCTCCTGAGTTCTGGAGCCAAATAAATTAATTTTTAAAGAATGATTTAATTTTCAATCTGATATAAAAGTAAGTGAGCATATTGTGGAATCTCCATCATGTAACCAAAATAATAAACAAACAAACAAACAAATAAATAAAACACAGGTTAAAGTCTATTTCCCTAGTTATGTGTCCCAACAAATATTACATGACAGGTCTCTGTAAACTGTGTTCCTGATGACTCAAATTTCAGCTGTGGCTTGTGAGGTGGCTCAGTGGTACAGGTGCTTGCCACCAGGCCTGATGATGTGAGCATGAGACAACCAGTCCTACATGGGAGAAAGAGAGAACTGACTTCCTCAAGGTGTCCTCTGACCACACGTGTGTGGTGGCACGTATGTACATATGCACAATTAATTAAAAAGAGAAATATTTCAATCAGCTGGTGACATGAAAAATGCATAAACAAAAGAAACAGAAGGAGAGAACGATGAGTAGATACCATTGAAAAGGAAAACATGAGGACAAAAAAAATCAATAAAACAAAAAATTCTGTTTGTTGAAAACATCACTATATAAACATTTAGAAGACTAACAAAAGCAAAAAGACAGACCACAATCAACAAGAACGATTAGGAGGCATCCCCACAGACCCTTGGCTCTCTCATTATGAATTCAATGGAGGTGAGCTATCAGCAGCTTGAAAGGGATAAATATGACAACTTTCCTGAGGGTCCACTTTCTCTAAAATCAAAAATTAGTCCCGTAACCACTAAAGATTCAGAATTAGTGACATAACAGATTCCAAATATGAACTGTCCAGGTCCTGATAGTTTCACTGGACAATCTGTGAGATGTTGAAAGAGTGAAGACCAAGGACACACAGTGTCTTTCAAGAATCAGGATGGAGTTTATTAGTCAAGTTCTCTAGCAAGATGGAAGCAATATAATGTCTATCTGTCTCCATCTCCATATTCCATATTCACACATACATATATATCATTCATCACATACACTAGCTGCTATTCCAGAGGTTCTAAGTTCAATTCTCAACAGCCACATGGTTGCTCACATCCATCTTTAATGGGATCCGATGGTCTTTTCTAATGTGCATTAAGACAGAACTTCCATGTAAATAAGATACACACATAAATAAATCTTGAAAAAAAAAAACTATTAGGGCTGGAAAGATGGCTAAAGGTTAAGAGCATTGGTTCTTCCAGAGGACCCAGGTTTAATTCCCAGCACCCACATGGTGGTTCACAACTGTCTGTACATACAGTTCCAGGGGATCTGACACTGGACATACACAGGCATACACGAAGGCAAAATGCCAATGCATATAAAAGAAAAATAAATAAATTAAATTAAATGAAAAAGGCATGTTCCATCATGCCAGACCAACCTGACATACAATTTTAAAAGGCTTATTAGATGGGCTGACACCATAGCAGGATGGATAATCCTACAGTAATCATTCAGGTGCTAAAGGCCTTTTGAAGAACTCCCTGAGTTGCCCAGGCCAAGAATCTGGTACTTCTAGGACAAGAGTGAGCAGCAATTCAGCCCCATTCAAAGGCTGAGGGCCAAGAAGCTCCCCACAGAACCCTTAGTGGGAGTCTGCAGGAAATGCCAGGGACTGATATCCTCAAGCCAAGGCAGCACAACATTGACAGACACATCCGTTCAGGAAGTGTGGACTCTGCATGTGCTGTCTGCCTTCCTCCTCCTTACCCTTTTCTCCATCAGCACTACCAGCATGCTGGACAGAGCCATCCATCCCCATCAGGGTGGGAGGTCCCCAACTCAGTTGCTGACTCATGTGTCAAACTGCCCTAGAAACACCCTCACAGACACACCCAGAGGTGTGCTTTACTCCCCCCACCCATCTCTCATGCCAATCAAGCTGACAACCGAGATTAATCAATCATTACAGCAACTATTACTATGCAAGAAGTGTAGAAATATCAAATGCCACTCTCTTCTATCAAACATTATAAACTAGTGTTTTCCATGTCACCAAAGCAAATGGCAGAGAGAAAGCATATATAGGACTACTTTCATGAATTTACACACAACCAGCAAAGAGTTTGTGTGTGTGTGTGTGTGTGTGTGTGTGTGTGTGTGTGTGTGTGTGTGTGTGGTGTGTGACTAATTCAAGACATAAGTATTGCAGTAAATAAGGATCAGGATAAACAAATAGGCCGAATAGATGTTTATTTAGGGAGAAATTACTTACAACCTAGACAGATGAACACCAGGAAATTCAACCCGATCCTCTCCTGTCCGAGTCACACCAGAAAGAGAGCGCCTTCCTGGCCCCCTCTGACCTCCTTCCACAGGTCACTTCCGCCCATGGCTCCATCCCCCAATAGGCGTGGTCAGTGCCACAGAAGGACTATCTCACTACACATAAGGCTAATTTGCTGTCCAAACACCAGTCAATTATTCTACCACACAAACAAGCTTTAAGAAGTTTGTAACAAAATTCTGCAGCTATTTGTAATTATAGCTCTTAGAAATTTAAGAGTGGTGGCACTCTTACTCTGAGCATTCAGGAAGCAGAGGTAGGCGGATCTCTGTGAGTTCAAGGCTATCCTGGTCTACAGAACAAGTTCTAGGACAGGCTCCAAAGCCACAGAGAAACCCTGTGTGTGGGGAGGCCTCAGAAATTTAATTGAATATTACTTGACAGAGTAATGAAAAACATATAGCAGGTTAAGTCTAAGATGTAGAAGAATGAGTGGGAGGAATCTTCAGATCTGAACACATAGCAGTTGTGGTAAATTGCCTATTTTATAGTCTCTAAAGAGACACAAACCAGTGGGATAGGCCAAAGAAACCAGAAACTGGCCCACACCTTATTCTAGACAAAGATAAGGAATCAGTCAGATATTTGTGTCTCCCTCACCTTTCGAGAGACTTAGCTGCAAGGGTTTAATTCCCCACCCAATAAAACCTTGGTTTATACAAAGGCCTTCCTTACTTCACTCCAGGAACCTGATGGCCTGAAGTAGTGACCCCTTTCCTTTCTGCCTTCATCTCCTGTTCACCAATTCTTTTCAGACTAGCCAATGGAATAATACAGTGAGGTCTGCCCCTGGCCAATGGGAAAAAGACACAGTCACCACCTGAGTTAGAACAAAAACCAAATGCTCTTACTCTCTCTGTGTGTCTGTTTTTCTGAGAGTACCCATTAGATCAAGAGCCAAGTTTGCCTTGTGCAGGCACTTGGTTGGAATGGTGTAACCATGAACAGAATGATTAATATTTAAAACAAGCAACAAACAAAATTGTTGAAGCAACTAAAATAGATATATACAACAAAACAGTAAACTTTAACCTAAGCCTTAGATCTTAAACAAAACTTATCCACATAGAACCATAGACTGAAAACACAAAACTATAAACTTCCAGAAAAACAAGTCAAGGTATTGGTCTTAGTTAGGATTTTTATTGTTGTGAAGAGACACCATACCATGGCATCTCTTATAAAGAATGCATTTAATTGGGATGGCTCCCTTACAGTTTCAGAGATGACGAGGTTAGCAGGGAGCATGGTGTGCAAGCACATGGTATTGGCTACATCTTGGCTTGAAGGAAACAGGAAGTGGACTGAGCATAGGAAACTTCAAATTCACCCCCCCACACACAGTGACATACTTCCTCCAACAAGGCCATACCCACCCCAACAAAGCCATACCTCTTAACAGTGAGACTCTCTATGAGATTATAGGGGCCTATCACATTCAAACTCCCGCAGGACTGGAGAGCTGACTCCTTTGTGAAAGTGCCTGCGGCAGAACCACAGAGACCTGGGTTCCGATCTTCATCATCCATGGAAAAAGCTATGAAAGTGCATTTGTGCAACTAAAACTGATTGCAAGCTTTAGAGGTTGAGTGGACAGTTCACTCAAAACCACTCAGAAATCAGAAGGGAGGGGGTAAGCTTCCCTCTTCTAGAACTGCACAGCAGGCAATGTGAACTGTGAGGACAAACAACCTTCCCAAAGCCCTCCCATGGTTTGACAGAATTCCATCACTCTGCCAAGCACTTGGGAGACAACTGAAGGACAGCAAAGGTTTATTTTGGTGACTAGAGCGGTTTCCAATGTGATTATCTTGTGTCATTACTTTAGGCCTGAGGTCAGAGGACCATGGTGGTGAGGATATGTAGAGAAAGGGACTGTTCTACTCATGACTGTCAGAGACAAAAGAGTGACAAGGAAGAGGCGAGGTGTCTTTCTAGGACAATCACTTGTGACTTGGTCCCCTACATCAGTCTACAGTTCATCTCTCAGAGGTGTGTTGAGATGTGACTCCATCGGTGAATTACTCCACAGCCTCGCTGCTATCACTGCTAATGCATGGCTGCAGGAGTTTTTGGGTAGTTTCATCTAAAGCACATTCCTCACTTTCTTCCTGTCTAAGTTCAAGGAAAAACAAAGTCCTCTGTTGATCAGGTTGTGATTGTTGTTTCTCCCTCAGCAAAGCTTTGGATAATCACATTGTTCTCTCAGTTCTAGTGTTTGTTAGCAAAGACTCTCAAGCCAGTGGGCCTTGGTAGCTCAGAGGCAGGCAGAACTCTGTGAGTTAGAGGTCAATCCGGTGTACTGAGTGAGCGAGCCAAAGGTACATGGAGAAATTCTGTCTTGAAAACAACAACAACAACAACAACAAAGTCTAAAATCCTATGTGGCTGCAGGAGACATCTAAAACATCAAATTTAATCTGGCACTGGGTTTGAAAACTTGCATTTTTAGCAGTTTCTAGCTGTCACACAATGAATAAACTGGAGGAAATTGGTTTAGTAGTAGTCATTATCATAGTTTTTGCAATGGCTCCTTGACCTCTTTTCACGAATATTATTATCACCCATGGACTAATAAAACGGAGAGAGCTGTTCCTTTCCAGGAAGACTTCAAACTGAAACCACACAGGCCATGGGAAAGCCTGCTGGTCTCTCCATCCGTGAAGGAAACTGGTACTGAATATGGCAGGCACATCTTCCAGGATAAAGAATGGTCCTGATGAGGACGTGGAGACTCACCTGTCCTCAGGTCTGTGTCAATCTCTGGCACCCAGAGCATGGACTGATGGATGACATCTGTGAGTTTCAGCACAAAGCAAGTTTCCGGGATCCAGAGGGGCTGGCAGAGAACATTTCCCACTTGAGTTGTCTGTGGCAAATTTCCTATAGGGACCGGGTTGGCAGAAAAAGGGGCAGAGGAGTAGGGACTTGCATGGCTTCAGGGAACCGTGACTCAGTCTCTGATGGTCAAAACAGAGAAGATGGAAGAATGACACAGGGCATTCGCAGAAAAACTTTAGAGAATCGGGTGGCGGCATTGATGCAGAGACTTTTTGTTCTTTCAAACTGATTAAATTCCCACCATCTCATGGAATCCACACCCTGTGGTCCCCATCCAGATGCTAACTGGGAGGCCCACTTTGGGAACTCCGCAGGGACTAAAGGCTCCAGAAAGTCTGTGGCTCTTCTCCTTTGAGAAACTGCAGCTCCCAACAGAGCACATGAAATACCCCTGTGACATAAAATACCCCTGTTGTTCACATGGATGCTAAGTGTGGGTTGAGCAGCCTCAGACCAGTGTCCTTTTGCCCCATTTTGTAGATATTTAATGATATTGGCTTCTGAGTTGTTTTGTCTTTTTTTGTGTGTGTTTTTAGGTCAAGGAGGTGGTGGTACACACCTTTAATCCCAGCTTGGCCTACAGAGTTCCGGTACAGCCAGGGCTACACAGGGAATCCCTGTCTTGAAAAAACAAAAAAGAAAAAAAGAGAAGGAAAGGAGGGAGAGAGGGAGGGAAGGAAGGAGAGAGGAAGGAAGGATGGAAGGAAGGAAGGAAAAAGGAAGAGAGGGAGAAAAGAAGATTTAGAGCCTGTATGTTCTTCTGGCTTCTAGTATTTTGATAGGTAGAACATCTGAGAGCTGGACAACTTCCCAGGAATGGCATAGACCCAGTGCCCTGGTACCCAGTACAGGGCTCCCTAATTCTCCCCCAGAGACCCTTTTTCATCTGAAAATTTCGTACATGGCACCAAGTGTCTTAGCTTCATTTCCTGTAGCTGTGATAAATCTCTGACAAAGTCCACTAGGGAGACAGGGTTTATTTTAATTCAAGTCCAGATTACTGTCCACGGGGTCAACACTTAAGAAGGCAGGTCCCCTTCTACAGTCAGAGAGAGAGCAATGGTCCATGTATACTGCCCATTACTCAGCTTTCTCCCTCTGCATACAACCCAGGACCCAGACTCAGGGTAAGATGCCACCCACTGTTAGGGCTGGTCTTTCAACATCAAAGGATGTGATCAAGTCTCCCTCCCACCATACACAGACAAGTGCACAGGATAATCTAATGTAGACATCCCTTATTGAGACTCTCCTTAGCTGATTCTAGATTGTGTCAAGTTGATGATTAAAAACTAAATATCACATAGGTACATAGACCTATAAAACAGGGATATAAATCGAACATTACTGATGAGAGATTTTAATTTATTTTAAAACAATTCTTAGCTGGGCATTGGTAGCTCATGCCTTTAATCCCAGCACTCAGGAGGCAGAGGCAGGTGGATCTCTGTGAGTTTGAGGTCAGCCTGGTCTACAGAGTGAGTTCCAGGACAGGCTCCAAAGCTACACAGAGAAACCCTTTCTCAAAAAAAAAAAAAAAAAAAAAAACAATAAAAAAAAACCAACAACAACAACAAAAAAAAAAAAAACCAATTCTTTACCATACATGTAATTTTACCATTTATTAAAGCTGAATAAATATATATATTTTACTGGTGAGAATGATGTATTATTTGTGGACCACAACCCAATCTGAAGTTAGACTTATTTGATAGTTTTACACACTGTCTTAGTCAGGATGCTCTTGAGGAACAGAACTGATGGGGTGAATATATGAGTTAAAAGAATTTATCAGGAGTTGGAGAGATGGTTCCACAGTTAAGAGCACTGGCTGTTCTTCCAGAAGACCTGGATTTGATACCCACACCCACAAGATAGCTCATCACCATCTGTAACTCCACTTCCAGGCAATCTGTCATTCTCTTCTGGCCTCCACGTGGCTTACACACACATAACTCAGACATACATGCAGGCAAAACACCGATACACATAAAACTAAAGGTTAAGAAAATTTAAAGAATTATAAAATCAGCTTACATTGAAAGACCTGCAGAGCGTGGACCCTCACGCCCGGACTCAGGAAAGGTGTCACCCCAAATCACTCATGAGAAGCAGTCTTGATGCAAAAGCATGAGGACTTTTAATTCCAAGTGCACTGGGGTCCACAGTCATACTCCACGCAGGGGTAGAGGACTGAGGACCTTGAGGGCAGAATTGAGACATTTTTTTATAGAGTTTATAACAAAGCCCACACATAGGTCACTGGGGCAGGGTTTCACAAGCAGTTTACAAAGTCAGATAAGTGGTTAGTCAGCTCATTTTCTGTTATCTTACTAGGCCAGGATTACGTACTCAAGGGCCTGTCGTAAGGAGCAAGGAGTGTGACCTTGCCTATTTACTAGCAGAGGTCAGGGTCTGGAATTTGAGGTTTTTAGGGCTTCTTAGATAGTATTTCTAAACTTTTAGCTTCCTGGAGTCATTGGAGAGTTAGGCTGTATTTTCCATCCTTACATTCCCCACTTCTTCTCTTGTTAATAGTTCTAATCTTAAAACTAGGGAAATTATGAGGCAGCCTCCTCTTGGCTCGGGAGGCTCCTGTACTGTTGTCTAAGTACCATAATATGGACTGCACACACTCATTCCCTAACAAAAGCAACAATTTTCCAACAGTAAGCAACAAGAGAGGAATAACAATGACTGCTGGAGCAGTTGTAAGAGGCTGTTCCTGGGTCCTATAACCTCGAGTGGTATGTGTGTGTGTGTGGGGGGGGGGGTCCAGGGGAAGAGGAGGACATATTCTGGACCAGTCACAAAGTGGGCCTTTCTACAGAGTTTCAAGGTTTCCTGTGTGGTGACGTCTAAGGTAGACCAAGTCTCCTCCCATTTGGAAGCGATGTGGGACTTGCAAGTCTTCTGAGCAGACCTCCTGGAGCTGCTTCCATGCTCGCTGCTTTACCCACTGGAGCGCCTTGAGCCTAGCGAAAAAAGGCTAGGAGAGCAATGCATCAACACTATGTACAGAAGCAATTTCCACCAGTGGGGGGGGGGGGCTAGAGCCATTTATAGGGGAACAGCCCAAATGGCCCAGGGGGTGTTTCTAAGCCTGAAAAGCACAAAGGGTAGAACTATGCAAACATTAATGCCAGTCTCCGTGGAAAATTTAGTGAGGGTCTCTTTAATGGTTTTATTCATCCTTTTTACCTGCCCTGAACTTTGGGGTCTGTATGTACAATGTAATTTCCAATCACTCCCTAACATCTTGGCCAGTCCCTGACTTACCTAAGCAACAAAAAGCTGGACCATTGTCTGATCCTACCTAGTACCTTATGTATTCCAAATCTTCGGAAAAATTTTTCAGTATTTTCTTAGCCACCATGGTTGCAAGCTCCTTCTTGGTAGGGTAAGTCTCTACCCATTCTGAAAAAGTGTCTATAAGAACTAATAAGTACTTGCTACCATACTTGGTTGGTTTTACCTCTGTGAAGTCCAAGGCAATGTATAATGGCCAGTCTTTTTTGGCAAATGTAAGGCTTCCAGCAAGCTTAGACTTTTTTCTTTGTTTTTGACTCCCTTCCCTGCTGAAGTAAGCAGCCCCCTTTGTTTATAGATAGCCCCGTGCACATATACAGTCACAAAAGCATACCTACTGTCTGTGTAGATGTTTAGGGATAGGCTTTCTGGGAGATTGAACAGGAACCAGGATGCCTTGATAGATCAATCTTTGGATATGGGGTTGAATTTCTTCCTGAGCCTCTCTACTCATGGGGTATTGTTTGACTGCTATTGGTGTAGCACTAGCTATCAGCTGAATAACCTCTGGGGGCACTTGTTTTGCCAGACCCATTTGGATACTTCAGCCCAAGCTGAGGGAGTTTGGGCCAACCACCAGTCCATATTTGAGGCTGCAGTCGTCTGAACAGGGGCTCCTCGTGAAGTCTGTACTAATCTTCTAGTCTAATAGTGAGGACTTGCAATTTATTTCCTGTTATCAGTTAGTGATGGCTGTTCAGAGTCAAAATGAATCTGGGCTCCTACTTTTGACAGAATGTCTCTTCCTAACAGAAGGTAAGGGCATTCTGGGATCCCCGGCCCACACCAAGCTCCACTGTTCTTCGGGTAGTCCATGAATACTGCTGTTGCCCTGTGGCACCCATTACCCAAGATTTTTTTGTCTTTTAATTTTCCTAATGACTGTATCAGCACGGAATGCTCTGCTCTGGTCTCCACCAAAAATTCGACTGGTCGCCCTCCACTTTCAAAGTTACCCTGGGCTCAGGGAGGGGGTTCAAACCCTGTCTCCCCTAATCTTCATCTTCCCCCAAAGCTAGGACCTTTGATCCCTTGTTTTTCTTCTTGGGGCAGTCCTTTGCCCAGTGTCCTTTCTTTTTACAGTATGCACACTGGTCCTTGTCGAGTGGGGTCCTGTTGTCCAGGTTCCCTGGCTGTCTAGGGCCTGTTTTTTAAATTTTTTAATTTTTCTCTCTTTATTTATTTTTCCTTTTAACCACTGTGGCCAAGATTTTAGTGAAATTCTTTTCCTATTTTCTGCTCTCTGTTCCTTTAATACATTTTCTCTGTCTGTCTGTCTGTCTCTCTTCTCTGTCTCATTCTTTTTTCTGTCTCTCTTCTCTCTCCTTCTCTTCTCTCTCCTTCTTCAATACACTTTGTCTGTCTCTTTACTAAATCATGTAACTCAGCTTCCTGTAACCCTTTCAGTCTCTGGAGCTTCTTTTTAATATGGGGGGGGGAGCTGATTACCCTATGAAGGCCAGAGCCACCGAAGAGCTCTGGGCTTCTGAGGTAGGGTCAAAATGAGTCCTCTCTTTACCTTAGCCAAATTGGTGGGCCGTCTCATGGTACCTCAGAGACCTGCCACCAGGGCCTGGCAATAGATTTTCAAGCTCTCCCTACCTTCAGCAGTGTTGAAGTCCCAACTGGGGCGAGTCAAGGGGAGTCCCAAGTCAATCTCGTTTCGCAGCTGCGTGGGCCATCCGTTGGCCCCGGGAACATTTTTTTCTAGCCTCTAGCAGCAGCTGTTGACAATCATCCCAATTAGACTGGTGAGAGAACATAAGGGGCTCCCCCAACCACATAAGGTGTTGGGGATCCTCTGGGAAAGGAGGGTGGTTAGTTTTTTCCATTATAACGATCTGAGGAGGCGAAGGGCCAGTACTAGGGAGGCTATAATCTGGCCACCCAACACTAGGGGGCCAACTCCGGCATGGCTCCTCTCCCACCCCGGAGCCTGGGCTTGGTGGGGGGACAGAAGGTCCCCCTGTGGCACCCTGGTCTCTAGGTCATTCATCCAGGTGAAGGATCAGAACTTTGAGAGACACTGAGGAAGGATAGTGGTAGCCTCTGGCTGGTCACCTCACGAGGGCAAGAGCAGGGAGGGAGTCTGGTGTCCACCTGCCACCCCTTCCAGGGCCCTTCAGCTGCAGCTTAGCCCTGGCAGCCCAGGTGGCACACCGCCACCAGTGGCACCACACTCAGTCTCGTTGGGTCTCCTGGCCCTGAAGATGGCTCCCGCACAAGTGCTTGCGGGTGGCATGATGGGCTGAGAGCCAGGTCCGGAAAAACAGTTACCTTAACAGCTCGGATAATCTCAGAATTAAAAGGGTTTCCTCTGGTGGCCATCCAACACCAAATGTCGGCCACTCAGGCCCAAAAAGTCTGCCAAGACCTCCCTAACCTCAACTGACAAATTATGGGCCTGAGACTTAACTTCAGTCCAGTGGTCAAGAGTCAAACTAAGGGGAGTCGTCAGTCATCACCATCTGTCCTATGATAAAACTGCAGACAAAGACACACAGAACAAATACACACAAAACAGAGACTAACAGCTCCAGACCCACATGACCCATCTGTATCTTCCACAAGCAGGCCATGGGAGAGGAAGCTTTTGTTTCAACAACAGAGTTTAGTCCTAAGGACCAACAGAAGGAAGATACCAGGCATCCCTGGGCCTCCACACCCCCCCCCAGGGCATTCCCCAGGGCAGCAGCCTGAGATCCTCCTAGCACGCCTGTTGATCACAGTCCTCTGGTCCTTTTGGCCCAAGAGGACAGCTGCAACCCAAAACTGAGAAGGTGCATTCCAGAAAACAGATACTCAGAACAGAGATGCCGGCCAACACACACACACACACACACACACACACACACACACACACACACACACCAGGTAAGGACCCCCTTACCTCCAAGTCAGTTCTCGGGTGTGAGGGGTGGTCTCAGCTTTCCAGCCAATGCACCAAATGAAAGACCCACAAAGCGTGAACCTTCATGCTCCCACTCAGGAAAGATGACACCCCAAATCACCATGAGAAGCAGTCTTGATGCAAAAGCATGAGGACTTTTAATTCCAAGTGCACTGGGTCTATTTACTGGCAGGCAGAGGACAGGGTCTGGAATTTGAGGTTTTTAGAGCTTCTTAGTTATTTCTAAACTTTTAGATTCCTGGGGTCATTGGGGAGTTAGGCTGTATTTTTCATCCTTTCAACATCAAAATATTAACAACACTTATCTAATACCCGAAAGGATGCAAACTTGCTGGTTTCTAGGCCATGGGGGTTGGATGCCTCAGCAGTGGGAGGAGTCCTCTCTGTGTTACTAGGGAGGAGAGCACCATGGTAGTTGTTCAGTCCATAAAGACAGATGGCTCAACAATCCCAACCTGTCACCAAAAACCTGGAAGGTTCCTGGAAAGCCCCTGTCCTTCGTCAACAGTGGAGTCTGGAAACATTGATTCTGGCAGCGATGAAGGAGGCAGCAGCAGCAGCAATGGTGAGTCAATCCCTCAGCAAAGAAAGGATGAGTGAGCAAAAGGTGAGCAGTCGTCCTTCTGACCTAGTTGTTTTGTTTTTAATCTGGGATGCTAGCAGAAGATGGCACCCACACTCCAGGTACATCTACCCGCACCAACTAAGGTAGTTGGGACAGTTTTTTTCAAATGTGGATCCCTCCTCTCAGGTGATTTGATACTAAAACCAACCATCACCCAACACTGAGAATGAAGGTGAGCTGGGTGGTGGTGGCACATGCCTTAATTCCAGCACTTGGGAGGCAGAGGCAATAGAATCTCTGTGAGTTCTAGGCCAGACTGGTCCACAGAGCTAGCTCCAGGACAGCTAGGGCTGTTACACAGAGAAAGAAACCCCCATCACAGAAAAAAAGAAAGAAAACAGAGAGAAGGGGGAGAGAGGGGGGGAAGGGAGGGAGGGAGAGAATGAGGGAAGGAAGAAAGGAAAGAAGGAAGAAAGGAAGGAAGGAAGGAAGGAAGGAAAGAAGGAAGAAAGGAATAATGAGAAAATATTACAGGGCTGGAGAGATGGTTCAGAGGTAAAGAGCACTGACCACTCTCCAGAGATCCTGAGTTCAATTCCCAGCAACTACATGGCGGCTCACAACCATCTATAATGAGATCTGGTGCCCTCTTCTGGTGTGCAGGCAAGCATATAGACAGAACACTGTATACACAATAAATACATAACAAAAGGAGAGAGAAAATATGTCTTCATTATCTAATTAAACCAGAGTTTCTATAAGAGCAGAAAATGTATGGGCAGTAAAAAACAAAACAAAACAAAAAAAAACAAAAACAAAGAAACACTGTGATTCGCAATGTATCATAGACTCAGATCTGAGTTGAGGTGTTTCAGGCAGTATTTAACAGCATTACAGAGTAGAGCCATACCTGCAATGTGAAGTACACATGTGTGTGTTCAGAGACAAGGCTCTAGTGAAGGTTCCTGATGCAACCTGGGTGAATGCTGCAAGGAATATCTCTGATTCAGTAGTATGCATCTGATTCCACAGGAGTTTTGTCACCGCTACACATCCAGAAACTTTGTGCTGTTGCCAGACTTTGCACAGCCCCCTCTTTCAGGTCCCAGGACCCACAGTTCAAGGAGCTCTCTGAAGCTTGAGAAAAAGAGGATCCTTACAGAACATGGTAATGAACTTGGCACTAAAGGTTGGCACAGCAGACGGAGGCAACTTTCATAGGGTTGTCACTAAAGCTAGTCTCAGCACGAGAGGCAGAGAGCCAGGGCTTCAGAGGGAACAGTGAGGAATGGGCCTGAAATAGCGTCTACCATTGCCAGGAGAACAGCTCCCAAATTCTTCAGAGACAGGGTTTCTGTTTTTGCTGCTGAGAAATTTCAGCTCTTCTCCCCTTTATGTAATAATCATGCAGGGTATCCTCCATCACCCTCTGACCCAGGATGGAGGAAAGGAAGGAAAGCCCAAGTCTCCTCTGCTGAGCATCTCTGGCTGAGCATCTCTGGAATCTGCTGGATTCTGGTTTCTCTAACTTGAATGTTGAAGCCCACACAGTCTCCCCTAGCTTACCCCAGGAGGCCCTCAGAACAGGCTTGTGGCACTTTTGGTTTGCTTTTTACTATTTTTCTTCATGTGTATAGCTGTTTTGTCTGCAGGTATGAATGTGTACCACACATGTACCTGGTGTCCCAGAGACCAAAAGACGTTACAGATGGTTGTGAGCCACCACATGGTGCTGCAATGGAACCAGCATCCTCTGGAAGAGCAGCCAGTGCTCTTAATCACTGAATCAACTCTCTAGTCCCATCAGTTTCTTATTTTTATATCAATCTACACAACAGTTCCAATTATTTTCCCAGTATTGCCTTTCAGGGGGAAAACACTTGTTTATTTAAATGATTTAGACTTAGAGGGAAATTTATAGAACATATAGGACCCAGAGTCCATTAGCTGTTACTTTTAGCAATGTTGGTATCTTTTGTTATGTCTTTTTGTGTCTTAAGCTCTCAGCCTTGAACTGTTCAGTGAACTTTGACAGATTCAGAAACATTTTGACAATGTTGTAAATGTCATTTATTTTACATTTTCATTTTTTATTTGTTTGTTGCTCTGGCCTAGAAATATAACCTTCAATGTCTCTTAATTATAATAGTTGCAACCATCATCTCTGTGAATAATAGCTTTATTTCTTCCTTCCAGTTCTCCTGGTTATTTTTTCTCTTGCTTTATTGCCTTGCCTATGGTCCTCGAAGGCAACCTATCTTGTCCCTGATTTGGGCCAGGGTGGTAGGGGGGAACATGTAAACTCTTAACATTTTGGATGTAAGTGTACTACTTGATAGAGATTCTCTCTCCCACGTGGCTCCTGCTCTGGCTGCCAGCAGCATTTTTTTTTTTTTCTTTTTTTTTTTCTTTTAAATCAGGTCTGAGCACCGTCCAGGTGCAAAGTATCTTTCTTAGGTGCTGGTGACTCTTCCTTCACACCCAGAGGGCCACCCTGCCAGTGATGAGTCAATACTTCATGGATCCCCAGTGTGTGTTCGCATAAGTGCAACCCTTAGTTCAGCTTTGACCATTGTAGACAAAAGCTAGATGAACAGTTTTGCCTTTTCTCTGTTTCTGAGCTAGGAAGCTGACAGTTCAGGCAGGGCCTATTTGCCAGAGCCTCACATTGGCTCTCCTCCCTGAATGCTTTGTCTGCTGTGAGTTGCCCCTGGAGCACCTTGGGATTGTTTTGGGCTTGGCTGCCTGGGAACCCCAGACCAGGATCACTGACAGTGAATATGATGCTTAAAAACATAACTTTGGACATTGTGTGCCAGTTGGAAACTTAAGGATCCCATTATAAGTATTAAGTGTGTGTGTGTGTAACTCTGACAGTGGTAATTAACATGTGGGTCATTTAGATAAGCAGCAGGTGGGAAGCCAGGCACATTTTCTGCCATAGTTGTGGTACTTGGATGCTGGTCCTCCAATGATAAGCACAGGACAGTGAACAAGCCAGGAGACTCAGCAGCCAGCTGCCACCTCCAAGTACACTTTAAAAGGGACAAATGAGACACTGGTGTTCTAAAGTCATGAGATATTTATTTTTTCAAGAGAGTTTCTCTCTGTGTAGCCCTATCCTGGAACTAGCTCTATAGACCAGGCTGGCCTTGAACTCACAGACATCCACCTGCTTCTGCCTCACGAGTGCTGGGACTAAAGGTGCATGCCATCACACCTAGCTCGCTTTCCTTTTCTAATGTGGGAATTTCACCATCTCTCCTAAACTTGATGGGCTCAAGTGATACTTCTCCCTCGGCCTCACTGGTAGTTGGGCCTGTAAGCATAGGTCTTCTGTCCACTTGCTCATTTGCTCTCTTGCCTGCCCCCTCATCCATTCCCTCCCTTCTCCCCTCCCTCCTCCTCTTCCCTTCCTCACTCTGTTCTTCCCTCCCAGAAACACCAAGAATTTCTTTCTCTCTCTCTCTCTCTCTCTCTCTCACTTTTTTTTTTTTTAGAAAAGGGTTTTCCTGTGTAGCTTTGGAGCCTGCCCCTGGAACTAGCTCTTGTAGACTGGGCTGGCCTCGAACTCACAGAGATCCGCCTGCTTCTGCCTCCCAAATGCTGGAACTAAAGGCACCACCACCCAGATTTAATAATTTTTTTAAATGTGCATTGATGTTTGCCTGCATGTTTGTCTGTCTGAGGGCATCAGTTCCCCTGGACAGGGAGTTACAGACAGGTGTAAGCTGCCACATGGGTGCTGGGAATCGAACCTGGGTCCCCTGGATGAGCAGCAAGTGCTCTTAACCACTGAGCCACCCCTCTGGCCCTGAAATACTGAGAATTAAATGTAGAATTGCTCTTGCTAGGAAAGCTTTGCACCCCTGAGCTAGTCCTTGAGCTACTCCCACCCACTTCTTCACATCTGCCTTTACATATAATGTAGTTTCTTGTGGGAAAGTTCCTGTTTTCCTTTATCACATCAACCCTTCTCTGCCTCTTAACTGGAGTGCTGAGGTAAGGCTTTGAAGATTGTGTCTTATTCTTCCAGGGATTACGACAAACATGCTTCTAGATCCATGATCCCCAATGTTTGCAGCAAGGGTGACATGCTTCTGAAGTACTGGTCTGCACTCTACTTTCTTGGCATAATTACTGTTGACATCTGGAGGTCTGTTCCCTGTCTACACAAGTACAGTTGGGAGGACTAGCTGCGCAGGCTCATTTTCTCACATGCTGTCCTTCGTATGTATCTTCTGGATAGATTCACTGCTCAGAGAGCAACTATGAGCATGGTTCTGCTGTGGGTTGTGAAATCCCTCTTCATAGGAATTCCACAGATATGGCTTCTAGAGTGGAAGCTGGGCATCAGGGAATCTTCCTTCTGGAATGTTCCATCATGTTACTCAGATGTTTGCTTAGAGAATAAGCTGCTCCAGGTGTGTGTGTGTGTGTGTGTGTGTGTGTGTGTGTGTGTGTTGAGGCAGAGTGGCCAAGTTCTATCTTCTTGCTCCCTGTGTTCATCTTTGACAGTTTCTGATTAAAAACTGGTGCATGCTATTTGATTTCACCTCCTGTTTCCTGATGTTTGGGGTGATTGTTTTGTTTTTAACACAAGGTCTCTTGTAGTTTGGGCTGGACTCTAACACGCTGAAGATAAATTTGAACTTCTAATCTTCCTGCTTCCACCTCCTGAGTGCAGAAGTGACATACTTTCAAAGCTTTGATTTTATTAATTTAAGGAACAAACAGACATGCATAAAACAAAATCCCCCAAAGCAAGAAAAGCCAAAAAAGTCAAAATCAGAATGACAAACAAGGTGTCTATAGGACTGCGTTCTTTGCAGACAAATCTGGAACTTTCAGTGTGTGTTCCCTGGCACTTTGAGTCCTGTAAGATGAAGGTATGAGATAAATACATGTCCCCAGAGAGCACATACCACTCTTGCATAATCAGTGATCTGACTACCATCTATCCAGGCCTTATTTCTATCAGATACCATCCTGGGAATTTACAACCTGATCTCCCCATGATACGGGGAGGTGAGCCAGCAACAGTACAATGCTTGCAATTACAGTGAAATGTACAGATGAGTCAAGGATTTAGTTACCACAGCCAAGAATGTACATTTTCATAAGTGCTTGCTTTGATAGTGCATACATTAAAACTAAAGAAATACAAACTTGGCATGTGTGACCCCTGAGCAGAGATGACAGAAACTTATGAGCATTTTTTTTTGTTGTTGTTGTTGTTTTTTGAGACAGTGCTTCTCCATGTAACAACCCTACCTGTCCTGGAACTAGTTCTGTAGATCAGGCTGGCCTCAAACTCACAGAGATCCACCTGCCTCTGCCTTCCGAGTGCTGGGATTAAAGGTGTGCCGCCACCTCCACCACCCAGCTGAGCACTTTTTAATTTTGTGAGGCAATGTGTTATAGCCAGAATGTGTGTGTATTTGGTCTCAAAAAGCCTGGGTTTGATCTCCATCTCTACTCTTTGTTTGCATTAAGTGTGTTTCTTAACTCTCTGGACCTCAGTTTTTTTCACTCAGGAAGTATGAAATGATTTCAGAGGCCATTCCAGGTAGAACACCCCATGGGATGATTTGCAGTTGCTCCCTGGTGGGGGTCAGGGGGAGCTGACAGGTGCTGCTGTCCCTGCACAGTTGGGCTAAGTAACAAACAAGGGTCTTGGGTGTGGCTGTTAGACCTAGACTACCTTCTTGAGGAAACAATCCTGGGAAGATTGCTCTATAGTTCTTAAACCAGAGACTAGATGGCCTCCTTGTGACAACACATTGCCTGGAGCAGCCACACTGAGCCATCCTCACTCCCACCCAGCCCCGAGCACAGTGAGCAGAGCACAGATGATGCACAGCAGATAGTCAAGGCTTCGAGTTACTGAGTCCTGCTTAGGTGAGGATCTATTTAGGGACCATGAACACAGCCTGACCCCTGGAGTATTTCTTGGCAATTTTTTCCAAGGTAGTTGATCAGCTTTGGATATCTCTCCCCATTCCCTTCTGGCTACAGATCTGCTGAGTAACACTGGAGATGCATTCCATCCAAGGACATCTCTAGGGATGTTAATAAGATCTAGTCACCCAAAGGATGAAATGTACATTTGGATTTAATGTACATTTTGAAGACTGAGTACTTACCCTTTTTCAAGTTCATGTGCAGAAGTAAACCCAGGTCTATCTCATTTCAAAAAACATGCTGTTTGCTACCAGGAGTCCACGTGGGGTAGAAGTTGAATAATGCTCTTCAGAAGAATTTATGTGTTCATTGTTATTACTGTGTGTGTGTGTTTGTGTGTGTTTGCGTGTGTGTGTGTTGGTAATACTGAGATTTTCAAGAAAGTCCACAATTGTCCAAATTAAAGCAAGCTGTATTTGGGTGGATTTGAGGCTGGACAGCCAGCTGTTTCCCCCTAAGTCTGAGTTTGAGAGAGCAGTTCCACCAGCTCCTTGGAATCCATTACAGGAGAGATAAGGCGTTCACACCAGAGAGAAGTTGGCAGTTATTCACTATTAAAAGGATACAATGAAAAGGAGAACAAAAGCAAGGATATACATCAAGTGAATGGGGGTTACAAGCAGTTTGCATCAGATCAGGAATTTATTCTTGATCACAAATGGAAGCCTTCATTAGCAGGGACTTAACACAGGACAAACAAACTTACCTCTTATCTAGGAACAGACAGGAACTATTCTTAACTGTTTTGGCTATAAACAGAACTCTTAACCTGCAAGGTAAATTTTGTGTTTTGGTCTTCCATTAACCTGTGAAGTATTTGTTTCTGTTTCAGTTCTACAGTGTAAGCCAGAAAACAGTGTAAGCTTGGTTGTAATTCTTCAGGAGCCATCCACTTTGCCTTTGTGAACAGTCTCATTGGCCTAGAGCCTGCAGGTCAGGTTCAGCTGGCCCAACAGTGAGCCCCATGGCTCCTTGAGCTTCTCCCTTCCCAGCTCTGAGATTACAAGCCTGGGACACCATGCTTAGCTATTCTGTGGCTTTTGCAGGTAGAAATCCAGAGCCAGGCTTGTGAGGTAAGCACTTTGCTGGCTGAGCATCTCTCCCAGACATTTCTCAACTGTGATAAAGTACACATTTGAGAATGTATGATTTAGTAGTGAGGACATTGACACTGTTGTGCAACTGACCTCCAAGGCACTCTTCACTTTGTACAGCTGAACCTGCACCATTAAACCACCACCAATAGGCTTTACTTAGTGAACATGACAACGCTAGGTACCACTAAGTGGAATCCTATGATGTTGGTCTTGGGTGATTGGTGAAACATCATCCCTGAAGGTCAATCCATGTAGCAGGTGTCAGAATTCCCCTCCTTTGAAGACTAAATCATTGTTGAGGACTGAATGTTTGTCATTACCCCCAGATTCATATGTTAGCAAGACCCCCCCAACACAACCCCTCTAGTATGGCTGTACTTGGAATAAGGGATTAAGGATAAAGAAGGTTCCAAGAACACTGTCATGCTGTGACAAAAGAGACTCCAGAGAGCTCACTTAGGCCATGGTGGCTATTTGAAGTCAGGAATACAGTCCTCATCAGAAACTGAATCATAAGACAATTGTTACTGGGCATCAAGCCAAAATGGTGAGAAAATACATTTATGTTGTCTAAGTCAGTCAGCTAACAGTATTTCATCATGGAAGCCCAAGCAAACTGATCAAGTAGTCGTGTGTGTGTATGTGTGTGTATATATATATATACATATACATATATATATACGTATACGTATACATATACATATATACGTATACGTATACGTATACGTATATATGTATATGTATACGTATACGTATATATATATATATATAAAATCTTTTCTCTTTTAGATTAGTGCGACTAGTGCTGCTTTGAACATGATAATCACACATGTCTCTTCAAGGTTGAATTCTCAGAGATCTACTTGCTTCTATTTCCTAACTGCTGGGATTAAAAGCCTACCACCATTTACACAACAGAGTATTACTCAGCTCTTGAAAATAAGGACATCAGGAAATTTGAAGGCAAATGGATGGAACTAGAAAAAAAAACATCTGGAGTGAAGTAACCAGACCGAGAAAGACAAGCATGATAGGTACTCACTCAGACCCCAGAGAAGCTAGGTTACAAGGAGGGTTCATGGTGGAGGATACCCAGCTCTCCCTTGAAAAAGGAAATAGAGATTTTGAGTGAACTGAGGGCAGGTGGGATGGGCACATGAGCAATCAGGTTGGGGGGCAGAGAGGGAGAATGCTGAGGGGCACTGCTGGGGGGGGTTGTGTGTATTTCCAGTTGGGCGGAAGCCTGGCACAGGGGAATCTCCCAGGAGTCTACAGGAAGGACCCCAATTTAGACTCCTAACAACATCGGATAAGTAGGCTGTCTGTCTATTCATCTGGCTATCTCCTGTGATAAGATTGGTGCCTGGCCTGATTGTCATCAGAGAGGAGCTATCCAGCAACTGATAGAGGCAGATTCAGAGACCTACAGCCAAACATTAGGTAGAGTTTGGGAATCCAGCAGGGAAGGAGGAGAAAGGAGAGTTGGAGCCAGATGGGTCAAGGACACCACCGGAAGCCTCACACAATCAACTAACCTAGGGTCATAAGGGCTCACAGAGACTGAACTGACAACCAAGGAGCCTACATGGGACTGACATAGACACTCTGCATATATGTGACAAGTTGTGTAGCTCAGTCCTCCTGTGGGACTCTTAACAGTGGGAACAGGGGCTGTCCCTGACCCTTTTACTGGCTTTTGGGATCCTGTTCCTCATACTGGGTCACCTTTGCCCACTTAATCCATGGGATGGTACTTAGTCTTCCTTCAACTTGATATGCCATGTTTTATTGATACTCATGAGAGAGCTGCCCTTTCCTGCATGCAGACAGAAGAGGAGAGGATTACGGAGTGGGGTGGGGGTAGGAGGGACTGAAAGGGGAAAATGGGGGGCTGCAGCCAGAATGTAAAATAAATAGATGGGGATAGATGGGGAGAAAAGCCTGTACCACCCCACTAGGCCTTTTTTTTTTTTTTTTTTTTTTTTTTGTGATTCCTTCAAGAAACCCAACCCAAATCCACAGTGGGTGGTGCCACAGCTGGCCAAGTGGGTCTGTGTTGTATAAGAAACAAGCTGAACTGCATGTCCAGGGGCCCCCTGGTATCACTGCTGGGATCACTGGGGGAGGGCAGGGTGAAACCCATCACTGTCCTTTGTTTGGAGATCCATACTATACACGTATAGAATACTATAATGTATAGGATGGACCCTTAATCCACCCTATACAAATAGCTCATTGAGTCTGTGGGTTCCTTTGCCCATATGGCTGCTGGTGTAAATACACTGCACTTCCCCCTTGTGAAACAGAAATAATGTACTTTTTTAAAGCAAGCTGAGAAAGCCAATGAAGCAAGCTTTAAGCAGCATTTCTTTGTGGTCTGTGCTTCAATTCCTGCTTCCTCCTGAATTCCTGCTCTAGCTTCCCTTCCTGACAGGCTCTAACATGGAAGATGTAACAAACCCTTTCTTTCCCATGCTGGCTTTGGTCACTGTCTTATCACAGCTGCAAAATAGCACAGGTGCCTCTTGATAACCATTGGCCACTTGGAAATTTCTGTATCCCTGATGTTGCCTGGTGCTTATATGGCCCATTCTAAGCATTCAAGAGTGTCACTACATGTCCATGATGAAGTTGATAAAGGCAGCACCACAAACCAAGACAACATGGCCACATTAGTCAGATAGGAACACAGATGCGGGAAAGGAAAGGAAAAATAGTGGAGCTCTCTGTTGTCAACAGCACCTCCATGGCTACCACCCAAGGCTGCAAGTTTTAAAAGTGAACTGCTCACAATGAATGTCGGGCCTATGCAAGAGTAAATGTGACATGTCTGCCTTCACAGAGAACTTGCCTTGCCTTGGATTCTTAACACAAAACAAACATACATATTTACTCTGTGTGTATGTGTGTGTGTGTGTGTGTGTGTTCATGCCATGCTGCCCGAGTAGAGGTGAGAAAATAATTTTTAGAACTCTGAACTCTGTTTTTTCCTACTATCATGTTGGTACTGGGGATCAAATTCAGGTCCTCAGGCTCTTTGTAAGGTGTACGGTTTTTCCTCCCGCCGCCAGTCTTGTCCTGCCGCCGCACCAGCCCCAAATAATGCACAGAGACTCTGTATTTGATACAATGCTATTGGCCAGGTGCTAGTTTCTTATCGGCTAGCTCTGTCTTAATTATTAACCCATTTCTATGTATTTCCATGTGGTCTTACCGAGAGTGGAGGAATGGCGGTTCTGTTCTCTCCAGACTCTCCATGTTGTCTCCTCCTTATTCTTCCTATTTCTTCCTTGTCTCCTAGTCCCTCCTATCTTCCTTTCCTATTGGCCAACAGTGCTTTATTCATTAAACCAGTATGAGAAACATATACAGAATGACATCTCCCATCAATATCTGCCTTCACAGAGAACTTGCCTTGCCTTGGATTCTTAACACAAAAAAAAAAATACATATTTACTCCGTGTGTGTGTGTGTGTGTGTGTGTGTGTGTGTGTGTGTGTTCATGCCATGCTGCCCGAGTAGAGGTGAGAGAATAATTTTTAGAACTCTGTTTTCTCCTACTATCATGTTGGTACTGGGGATCAAATTCAGGTCCTCAGGCTTGGCAGTAAACACGACTACCCACGTTGCCTTCTTGTTCGCTTCTCAGACAACCAATAGGTTTTGCATACATGGCCTATTTAACCTTTGTTGGGGTGGCCCCACATTATGGAGGTGTAGCTATATGTGGCCATAGCTCACCAAATGGCTTCAAGTACAATTTGCTTCTACCCAAGAATATTGTTATCCACTACAAATTTCCACAGAAGCTGACGTCAAATGCCGGACACTCAGTACATATGGTAAGAACTCCAGGTACCAGATAAAATACTAATACCTAATGCCTCTCACCTGCTAGGCACTGGGCCCAGCACTTCATAGAGATTTGTTAAGATGAATGAAAGTTCTTTCCTAGTTAATCAGATTTGAGAGACAATCAGTACTGCCTGATTTTCTTGAAGCTGGATAGACTGACTGACAGGAGTCACCTCTGTAATCTATTGGCTTAAGAGAAGTAGGCTTTATCTAAAACAGAAGGAATAAGAGAACTCACCCATTCTAAGAAGGAAAAGTAGAGAATGGAGGACCACAAGGTGGGTGGGTGGGTGGGTGGCTCTAAACAGAAAATGTATTTGGTCTGCAGGCTAGAAGTGTGATATCCAAATATTAGCAGGATGGTGGTTGCTCTAAAGGCTCAGGAGACAATTCTTCTTTGCCTCCCATGTATTCTGGTGGCTGTCATGAATCATTTCTGCCATTTCCTTTTTAAATATCAATGCAATAATTTGATTTATTAGTTAAGACTTCCATATCTATAAAACAATGTATTTTGATCCCCTCATGCCCACCCTCTACTTCCCCAACACATTTCCCTCCCAGCTTCATTTCCTTTTTTAATTTTTTTTATAACCTGTTAAGTCCAATAGTGCTGTCCATATGCACTGCAGCATGAGGCCATCCACTGAAGCATGGGCAATCTATTAGTGACCACATCCTCAGTGAAAAATGATTCCAATGCATCCTGCCATTCTTAACTAACTGTAGACACATCCTTTCAATGACTCCATGTTGCCACTTGACATTCTCTCCCCACTTGTCTCCATTTCTGTATCTCTTCACACATGGGTACTTAGCACTGCATTAGGGCCCACCATTATCCAGGATGCTCTCCTGTAGTTAGAAGGGTTTTTTTCTCTTGTAGGGCCCTTCCACCCAGCTCCCAAATGAATCACACGCAAAGGCTTATTTTTAGTTAAGAATGCCTGGTCTTACCTTGGTTTATTTTTTTTTTTTTTTAACTTATGTTAACCCATTTACTTTTCCCCTCTGGGCTTTCATCTTTCTTCTGTAATTTTACTTTTCTTCTTACTCCATAACTGGCTGGTTGTCTGGGTGGCTGGGTGGCTGAGTGTCTGCTGTCTGGGTGTCTGGTGGCTGGGTGGCTGGGTGGCTGGGTGGCTGGGTGTCTGGGTGTCTGGATGTCTGGGTGTTTGGGTGACTGGGTGGCTGCGTGCTGGGTGGCTGGGTGACTGGGTGTCTGGGTGACTGGGTGTCTGGGTGTCTGGGTGTCTGGTGGCTGGGTGGCTGGATGTCTGGGTGGCTGGGTGGCTGGGTGGCGGCTGGATGTCTGGGTGGCTGGGTGGCTGTGATGTCTGGGTGTCGGGGTGTCTGGGTGACTGGGTGACTGAGTGACTGGATGTCTGGGTGTCTGGGTGACTGGGTGGCTGGGTGTCTGGGTGGCTGGTGGCTGGGTGGCTGGGTGTCTGGGTGGCTGGTGGCTGGGTGGCTGGGTGTCTGGGTGGCTGGGTGTCTGGTGTCTGGGTATCTGGGTGTCTGGGTGTCTGGGTGGCTGGGTATCTGGTGTCTGGGTGTCTGGTGGCTGGGTGACTGGGTGGCTGGGTATCTGGATGTCTGGGTGTCTGGATGTCTGGGTGTCTGGATGTCTGGGTATCTGGGTGACTGGGTGGCTGGGTGTCTGGATGTCTGGGTATCTGGGTGGCTGTGTGGCTGGGTGGCTGGGTGGCTGGTGGCTGTGTGGCTGTGTGGCTGGGTGGCTGGATGTCTGGGTGTCTGGGTGTCTGGTGGCTGTGTGGCTGTGTGGCTGGGTGTCTGGATGTCTGGGTGTCTGGGTGTCTGGGTGTCTGGGTGGCTAGGTGTCTGGGTGGCTGGGTGTTTGGGTGTCTGGTGTCTGGGTGGCTGGGTGTCTGGGTATCTGGGTGTCTGGGTGTCTGGTGGCTATGTGGCTGTGTGGCTGGGTGTCTGGGTGGCTGGGTGTCTGGGTGTCTGGGTGTCTGGGTGTCTGGGTGGCTGGGTGGCTGGGTGGTTGGGTGGCTGGGTATCTGGGTGGCTGGGTGGCTGGGTGTTTGGGTGTCTGGTGTCTGGGTGTCTGGGTGGCTGGGTGGCTGGGTGTCTGGGTATCTGGATGTCTGGGTGGCTGGGTGTCTGGGTGTCTGGTGGCTGTGTGGCTGGGTGGCTGGGTGTCTGGGTGTCTGGATGTCTGGGTGGCTGGGTGTCTGGCTGTCTGGGTGTCTGGGTGTTTGGGTGTCTGGTGTCTGGGTGGCTGGGTATCTGGGTGTCTGGTGTCTGGGTGGCCTGGTGGCTGGGTGGCTGGGAGGCTGGGTGTCTGGGTGTCTGGATGTCTGGGTGGCTGGGTGTCTGGGTGGCTGGGTGACTGGGTGTCTGGGTGTCTGGGTGACTGGGTGGCTGGGTGGCCTGGTGGCTGGATGTCTGGGTGTCTGGATGTCTGGGTGTCTGGGTGACTGGGTGGCTGGGTGGCTGGGTGTCTGGGTGACTGGGTGTCTGGGTGTCTGGTGGCTGGGTGGCTGGATGTCTGGGTGGCTGGGTGGCGGCTGGATGTCTGGGTGGCTGGGTGGCTGGGTGGCTGGGCGGCTGGATGTCTGGGTGACTGGGTGGCTGGATGTCTGGATGTCTGGGTGTCTGGGTGACTGGGTGGCTGGATGTCTGGGTGTCTGGGTGACTGGGTGTCTGGGTGACTGGGTGTCTGGGTGTCTGGTGGCTGGGTGGCTGGTGGCTGGATGGCTGGGTGTCTGGGTGGCTGGGTGTCTGGGTGTCTGGGTGTCTGGGTGTCTGGGTGACTGGGTGTCTGGGTGTCTGGGTGTCTGGGTGTCTGGTGGCTGTGTGGCTGTGTGGCTGGGTGTCTGGATGTCTGGGTGTCTGGGTGTCTGGGTGTCTGGGTGGCTAGGTGTCTGGGTGGCTGGGTGTTTGGGTGTCTGGTGTCTGGGTGGCTGGGTGTCTGGGTATCTGGGTGTCTGGGTGTCTGGTGGCTATGTGGCTGTGTGGCTGGGTGTCTGGGTGGCTGGGTGTCTGGGTGTCTGGGTGTCTGGGTGTCTGGGTGGCTGGGTGGCTGGGTGGTTGGGTGGCTGGGTATCTGGGTGGCTGGGTGGCTGGGTGGCTGGGTGTTTGGGTGTCTGGTGTCTGGGTGTCTGGGTGGCTGGGTGGCTGGGTGTCTGGGTATCTGGATGTCTGGGTGGCTGGGTGTCTGGGTGTCTGGTGGCTGTGTGGCTGGGTGGCTGGGTGTCTGGGTGTCTGGATGTCTGGGTGGCTGGGTGTCTGGCTGTCTGGGTGTCTGGGTGTTTGGGTGTCTGGTGTCTGGGTGGCTGGGTATCTGGGTGTCTGGTGTCTGGGTGGCCTGGTGGCTGGGTGGCTGGGAGGCTGGGTGTCTGGGTGTCTGGATGTCTGGGTGGCTGGGTGTCTGGGTGGCTGGGTGACTGGGTGTCTGGGTGTCTGGGTGACTGGGTGGCTGGGTGGCCTGGTGGCTGGATGTCTGGGTGTCTGGATGTCTGGGTGTCTGGGTGACTGGGTGGCTGGGTGGCTGGGTGTCTGGGTGACTGGGTGTCTGGGTGTCTGGTGGCTGGGTGGCTGGATGTCTGGGTGGCTGGGTGGCGGCTGGATGTCTGGGTGGCTGGGTGGCTGGGTGGCTGGGCGGCTGGATGTCTGGGTGACTGGGTGACTGGGTGGCTGGATGTCTGGATGTCTGGGTGTCTGGGTGACTGGGTGGCTGGATGTCTGGGTGTCTGGGTGACTGGGTGTCTGGGTGACTGGGTGTCTGGGTGTCTGGTGGCTGGGTGGCTGGTGGCTGGATGGCTGGGTGTCTGGGTGGCTGGGTGTCTGGGTGGCTGGGTGTCTGGGTGTCTGGGTGACTGGGTGTCTGGGTGTCTGGGTGTCTGGGTGACTGGGTGTCTGGGTGGCTGGTGGCTGGGTGACTGGGTGTCTGGGTGTCTGGTGTCTGGGTGTCTGGTGGCTGGATGGCTGGGTGTCTGGGTGGCTGGGTATCTGGGTGGCTGGGTGTCTGGGTGGCTGGGTGACTGGGTGTCTGGGTGTCTGGGTGACTGGGTGGCTGGGTGGCCTGGTGGCTGGATGTCTGGGTGTCTGGATGTCTAGGTGTCTGGGTGACTGGGTGGCTGGGTGGCTGGGTGTCTGGGTGACTGGGTGTCTGGGTGTCTGGTGGCTGGGTGGCTGGATGTCTGGGTGGCTGGGTGGCGGCTGGATGTCTGGGTGGCTGGGTGGCTGGGTGGCTGGGCGGCTGGATGTCTGGGTGACTGGGTGACTGGGTGGCTGGATGTCTGGATGTCTGGGTGTCTGGGTGACTGGGTGGCTGGATGTCTGGGTGTCTGGGTGACTGGGTGTCTGGGTGACTGGGTGTCTGGGTGTCTGGGTGACTGGGTGTCTGGGTGTCTGGTGGCTGGGTGGCTGGTGGCTGGATGGCTGGGTGTCTGGGTGGCTGGGTGTCTGGGTGGCTGGGTGTCTGGGTGGCTGGGTGACTGGGTGTCTGGGTGTCTGAGTGTCTGGGTGACTGGGTGTCTGGGTGTCTGGGTGGCTGGTGGCTGGGTGACTGGGTGTCTGGGTGTCTGGTGGCTGGGTGGCTGGGTGGCTGGATGTCTGGGTGTCTGGGTGACTGGGTGGCTGGATGTCTGGGTGTCTGGGTGTCTGGGTGTCTGGTGGCTGTGTGGCTGGGTGGCTGGGTGGCTGGATGTCTGGGTGGCTGGGTGGCTGGGTGTCTGGGTATCTGGGTGTCTGGTGTCTGGGTGTCTGGTGGCTGGGTTGCTGGGTGGCTGGGTGGCGGCTGGATGTCTGGGTGGCTGGGTGACTGGGTGGCTGGATGTCTGGATGTCTGGGTGTCTGGGTGACTGGGTGGCTGGATGTCTGGGTGTCTGGGTGACTGAGTGTCTGGGTGACTGGGTGTCTGGGTGTCTGGGTGACTGGGTGTCTGGGTGTCTGGTGGCTGGGTGGCTGGTGGCTGGATGGCTGGGTGTCTGGGTGGCTGGGTGTCTGGGTGTCTGGGTGGCTGGGTGACTGGGTGTCTGGGTGTCTGGGTGACTGGGTGTCTGGGTGACTGGGTGTCTGGGTGTCTGGGTGGCTGGTGGCTGGGTGACTGGGTGTCTGGGTGTCTGGTGGCTGGGTGGCTGGGTGGCTGGATGTCTGGGTGTCTGGGTGACTGGGTGGCTGGATGTCTGGGTGTCTGGGTGTCTGGTGGCTGTGTGGCTGGGTGGCTGGGTGGCTGGGTGTCTGGGTGGCTGGGTGGCTGGGTGTCTGGGTATCTGGGTGTCTGGTGTCTGGGTGTCTGGTGGCTGGGTTGCTGGGTGGCTGGGTGGATGGGTGTCTGGGTGTCTGGGTGACTGGGTGGCTGGGTGGCCTGGTGGCTGGATGTCTGGGTGTCTGGGTGTCTGGGTGACTGGGTGTCTGGGTGACTGGGTATCTGGGTGACTGGGTGTTGGGTGGCTGGTGGCTGGGTGGCTGGGTGGCTGGGTGTCTGGGTATCTGGGTGTCTGGGTGTCTGGGTGGCTGGGTGGCTGGTGTCTGGGTGTCTGGTGGCTGGGTGACTGGGTGGCTGGGTGGCTGGGTGTCTGGATGTCTGGGTGTCTGGATGTCTGGGTGTCTGGATGTCTGGGTATCTGGGTGACTGGGTGGCTGGGTGTCTGGATGTCTGGGTATCTGGGTGACTGGGTGGCTGGGTGGCTGGGTCGCTGGGTGGCTGGTGGCTTGGTGGCTTGGTGGCTGGGTGTCTGGTGTCTGGGTGTCTGGGTGTCTGTGTGGCTGGGTGTCTGTGTGGCTGGGTGTCTGGGTGTCTGAGTGGCTGGGTGGCTGGGTGGCTGGGTGTCTGGTGTCTGGGTGGCTGGTGTCTGGGTGGCTGGGTGTCTGGCCCCTTATGTCCTCCTGCCCTTGTTCTCTGGTTGCTGCCTCTCTTGAACCTCAGTTCCCTTTCTATTTATGTAGTGAGATAGTCCTTCTGTGGCACTGACCACGCCCATTGGGGGGTGGAGCCATGGGTGGAAGTGACCTGTGGAAGGAAGTCGGAGGGAGAGCCGGAAAAAGCTCTCTTGCTGGCATGACTCGGACAGGAGAGGATCGGGAGGAATTTCCTGGTGTTCATCTGTCTAGGTTGTAAGTTATTTCTCCCTGAATAAACATCTATTCGGCCTATTTGTTTATCCTGATCCTTATTTAACCACAATATATGTATCCTCTCTATCTGCCAGCCCCACCCATCCTTGCTCCTGCCTCGCTATTGGCTGTTCAGCTCTTTATTAGGACCACCAGGTGTTTTAGACAGGCACAGTAACACAGCTTCATAGAGTTAAACAAATACAGCATTTAAAAAAAAAAAATCACACACCTTAAAATAATATTCTACCACACTCTCCTTTTAACTGCAAAGATTCTACTTCAAATAACAGCCTGTTCTGAGTCTGGATGGACGTAGACTTTTGGGGACAGGAATCAGTGTAACACAAAACAGGTATCTGATGTCTGGATCCCAGGTTCTAGTCTGCTCTCAAACCCCAACTGCACTCCAAGCTTGAGGTACTGTTAGATAGGCTTTCATTGGTGCTGTCTGGTCTGACTAGCATCACTGTCCCAGGCAACCAGAAGAATTTTCAAACACATAAAGTAATGCAGAACTCCATAGTAGCTGTTACTTGGTGCCCTGTTTATCAACCTGTGAAAGCAACTCTTCTAGGTAGCCTGAGGAAAGTTAGCCATTTACACACTGTAGATAGAAATGGAGGTTCAGGAAGGCTTGACTTAACAAACAAGCCTATGTAGCATTGTCTACCGTTTTAACAGGAAGCCCATACTGATAGCAAGCTTAGGGGACCCTCTGAGCTCCAATTTTATGTCTTTACTCTCTTAAGTGTGTGTGAGTGTGTGTGTGTATGAGTGTGTGTGTGTGTGAGTGTGTGTGCACGCGCGCGTGTGCCCACAAAGACATCTGCACAAATATGCTGAGGCCAGAGAACAACCTTGGGCTCCATCCTAGGGAATGCATCCACCTTTTTTTAAGGCAGTCTTTCTCATTGATCTGGAGCTCACAGTCTATGCTCACAGTCTACGCTGGCTGACCAGCTTGAGGGATTCTCCATTCTCCATTTCCCCAGTGCTGAGCCATAGGTGTGCATCACCATGCCTGGGTATGCAGCTCAGGTCTTCATGTCTGCCATACAAGCACTTAAGTGACTGAGCTATCTCCCAGCCCTTCTTCTCTACAGTCTCTTGCTTCTGCACTCCTGTATGTCTGTTTTTGTTTCGTGAGGCAGCTTCTCTCTATGTAGCTCAGGCTGTCCCAAACTCTGTATGTAGATTAGGCTGATCTAGCTTCATCTGCCTCCTGAGTGCTGGGATTAAAGGCTCCTGTATATCTCAAGCAGTCCTAGTAGCCGGAGTCACGAGGTAACTGGAAAAGATTCAGGCATTATATTCTTACCCACGGTCCTGAGGCCGGAAGAGGGATTTCTTTATGAATATTTTTTTTGAGATTATATCATTCCTCTCTTTCTCTTTGTAGCTCCAAGCCATTCAATGTGCCCTCTCCTCTGCCCCCTTTCAAATTCATTGTGTGTGTGTGTGTGTGTGTGTGTGTGTGTGTACACAATCTCCCACCCTCAACATTCCTTAGTTGCCTGTCCTTTTTGTTTAAAGTTGAGGCCTCTTGAGCTTTCTAGGAAGGTGCCTATTAAAGAACATAGAAATTATCCAGGTATGGGACTTTAATCCCAACACTATAAGCAGAGTCAGGCAGATCTCTTGAGTTCAAGGCCAACCAGGACTACATAGTGAGACCCCAAAACCAAAACCCAACCAACCAACCAAACAAACAAACAAAAACCAAAAAGTGAACATGAAAATCTTCCCCAGATGTCCCTCAGCAGACTTCCCTCATAGCCAGAAATATGTCTCACGCCCACATTTAAGCCTGTCACTGATGAAGAGGAGCAGAACCACATTTGGGTTGAATCCATGTCTGTCATCTTGGGTCATGGTGGCGCAAGCTGTAATTCCAGCTGAGAGGCAGAGGCAGGCAAATCTCTGAGTTCCAGTCTATAAGATTAACCCTCTTGAAGCCTGGTGATAGTGACACACACCTTTTTATCCCAGCACTCAGGAGGCAGAGGCATGTGGATCTCTGTGAGTTTGAGGCCAGTCTGGTTTTTAGAGTGAGTTCCAGGACTGTTAAGGCTACACAGATGTGGGCACCCATAAAGATGGATGTACTCCATCTTGGCACAAGGGCAGAGATTTCAAAACTGTCAGCAAGTCTTAAGACCTAAAAGTCAAAGGTGTGGCTATAGAAGGATGCTTTGGCTGTCTTAGTCTAAATAACAACAGACCTGAATCTGAGGTGTGGCTACTGCTGACCTGAAGACCAGGGAACAAGAAGCTGGAGCTAAGGTGTGGTTACTGAACCCTTAGAATAAGTGAGGAAGGAAAGTCTGTTCCATATACATGGTACTGTGTTCCCCTCTTTGGTTATGGTATATAAGAGTGGTGAAAAATAAACTCGAGGCATTTCAGTATTGACTGATCTGCCCTCCTGACCTTTATTCTGTCTCTCTTTCTTTATTATCTATAGCCTTTCCCTCATCCACACTCCCCAATTCAGGTACAGACTTGGGGCTGCTTGGCTGGCTCCAATTGTAGCCCCACAAAGACCACTCCAGACACACAGAGAAATCCTGTCTCGACAAACAAAACAAGCAAACAAAAGCATTAACCCTCTTGGGACAGGGCTGAAAGAGTTCAGGATGGCAGATGTCAATCAAAGGAAGAAAGAAAGTTAGGAACTACATGACTACATGTTCACTGGGGACCAGCAGTACACACTACACATGACAAGCAGTTTTTGATATCTCAATTGCTCAAGCCACTTTTGACCAGATTTTATTAACAACTTTTTGCTTTATTGTTTGATGGCTTTTTTTTTTTTTTTTTTTTTTTTTTTTTTTGAGAGAGAGAAGGTTTGCTATGTAGAGGTGGCTGTCTTCAAACTCACAAAGATCTTCCTGCCTCTGTCTTCCAATTCCTGAGATTAAAGGCCTGTGCCACCATACCCTGCTTTTAAAGCTTACCATGAAACAACCTTCCAGGTGCCAGAGGCAAGTTTTGGCAAGACATTCCAGGATGTAGCATCTCATGGATGCTCAGGTCTGGCCGGAGTGGACTCTGAAGTTAGGAAAGAGGGGAGAAATCAGTGTAGTCAGCTTTCCTGGTAATCACTGGTCCGGGGGTAGTTATCTGAAGATGGCTGTAAGAAACAGGTAGAAGAAGAGACCCGCCTCACCACTGCGACCAGGCTCTGAGTGCCACCTCAGGAGGACTCCATATCGGGTGGGCCTCTCAGGTCCCACCACAGAAGACCAAGGCAGTGAATTCCCCCACCACCTCTTCAGCCAGGAGAAAGGCATGTGAAGGGGGTTCCAGTAGGGCAGTTGGTTTAATCCTATAACAAGATCTCTTAAGCACTGCTAAGTGCAAAGACCCACAGTACTGGCTGGGTTTTTTGTTTGTTTGTTTGTTTGTTGTTTGTTTTGTATTTTGTCAGCTTGGCACAAGCTGGAGTCATCTGAGAGGAGGAGCCTCAACCAAGAAAATGCCTCCATAAGATGCAGCTGTAAGTCATTTTTAAATGACTGATTGATAGGGGATGGTTCAGCCCATTGTGGGTGGTACCATCACTAGGCTGGCTCTCCTGGGTTCTATAAGAAAGCAGACTGAGCAAGCCATGATGAGCAAGCCAGTAAGCAGCACCCTTCTGTGGCCCCTGAATGAGCTCCTGCCCCAGGGGTTCAGACCTATTTGAGCTCCTATCCTGACTTCCATCAGAGATGAACAGTGATGTGGAGGTATAAGCCAAATAAACCCTTTCCTCCCCATCTTGCTTTTGGTCATAGTGTTTCATTGCAGCAGTAGTAACCCTAACTAGGACACCCGATAAATCATTCTGTTGTTTTTGTTTTATTTTGTTTTCCCCATGCTCTATCCAGGCTCTGAAAGAGTCAGGCTTATAGTTCAACTGTGGAAATGCAGTTGGCCCTGGCAGCAGGAAGTGCCTCTGTGCACCCAGCTCTCAGAGGGAGTGCCTGACCTCAGCCTTTCCAAGGAACTAGGGCCTGGATAGAGGCATGTGAACGGTAGCGAGTGTAGTTGGTGGGCGTGGAACTGGCTCCAGACCTCTCACCCCACCCTGGAGATTTATGACCATCAGTGTAGAAGGGGAAAGATATGTCCGTTTCCATCATAGGACGAACACACCAACAAGGATGTGTGTGGCACTAATGCCCCAGCCTACTTGTAAGGAGCCTTGACTTCAAGAGGATGAGTCACACATCTAGTGCCATGGGATGGATCACACATGTCCTCCAAAGGCCCATTGAAAGATTTAGCTCGGTGCCACTCAGACATAAAGGAACCTTTAGAAGTGGAGCTGAGTGTGAGGAAGTTAGCCATGGAGGGCCTATGCTCTGGCAGGGGCTACTAGGACCCCACCCCTTCTGTACCTCCCTTCACTTACTGGATGTCATGCAGTGAGAATCACCTTCCCCCCCCCCACCACCACATGGCTCTGCCACGGTGTGCTGCCTTGCCACAGACCTGAAGCCATGAGCTAACCAATCATTCATAGAAACGTTTGAATTCATAAGCCAAAGTAAACTTCTCCTTAAAATGTGTTATATCAGGTGTTTCATCACTGTGGTGGAACCATGACTAATATACCAGGTCACAGACTGAAAAAATGGGACATGATGATAAATGCATTATGGGAAGATAGGAGGTCAGGGAGCCCATGATGCTGTTTGTGAGGGCATGCTGAGTTCCCCACTCCCCTACCTTCCCCACCCTACCCCGACTCTCATACCCAGTCCCCTCCCCATCCCCTATCCCCCTGCAGCAGGAAGTATCTTACAGACATAGAATAGAAGATGTTGGGGCACAACACTGAGACACAAAGGGTGCCCCCTTATGGCTATTTTAGGGAAAGCTTCAGTTGGATGCTCAAGGTCCTGCTCCTACCAAGAAAGGATTCCAGGTTTCCATGGCAACCTAGAAATCAAAGAAGTCCCAGAGGCTGCTGAGACCTGGGTCAGAGGTTGCCTGTGGTCATGTGTAGATGTGTTCCTGGAGCAGGAGGGGAATTCCTGGCTGAGAATGAATCAGATCTCATCAGGAGATGAGCGCACGGGTGTCATTCAAGAAAGGACACAAAGCACAGGAAGGGAAATCAGGAGTTGAGGCTTTAGAGGAGCCAATACTGGGCTGTGGATCAGGAAAGCTGGTCATGTGGGTGAATGGGTGTCAGGACCTCCCCCTCCACACAGGTCTGTGTGGAGCCCCGAGAATGCTGGAGCAGGATGGTGAGTGGGGGGGCGGTAGGGGGAAGGAGATGTTATCTGCCTGTTTCATCTGCAAAGGTCTTAAGATCTGATAAGCTATTCCTGAACTGACAGTATAGAGGGAGGATGAAGGAAGGAAGGTGTGGGTGTGTAAACAATGACTGTAATACTGAGGATGCTCCCGATGTTCATTCCAACAGTCCTCGAGCCTTCTGTCTGTGCCCATGTCTGTCTCCATCTTCTCTTTTGCAGCCTTTTCCTGAGATGTTAGTGTGATGCTGCTAATCACCCCAAAAGAGAAGATGGCAACCTCTCCCCCAGCTGGTGAGTCAGCAGGGCGATTGTGCCAGAGAAAGGGGCTGGCTTCACTCCTGTCTAAGGTAAAACAAAGGAGGCTGCAGGGCTAGGTGGAAACTTGGCTCCTTCTTTGGCAGTGGCCAAGGGGTCTTTCATTCTGAGCTTCAAACCAATGTTGGTGGAAACTGCAACAAAGCCAGGCCATGCGGGAAGGCTTCCAATGCTCTCTCTTATGAAATGCAAATGGCCCTGAAGTGTGTTTTCCAAGGGGTCTGTTTGCTGTCCTCAGCACAGCCCCTTGAGGCAGGGTCCTCTGACCATGATTCTAAGTCCTCAGTCCTCTCTCCACAAAACAGCAGAGCCAAGAACCTGTAATGCCTGCTTCACAAGTGAGTGACCCCGGCGGCATTTATTAGAAGACAACCACTGTCTTCCAGGTCCTGTCCAAGGCATTCTGGTTCCATTTAAGTGAATCCCTCTGGCTCTTGGGATTTCTTCACCCTGCAGACAAGGAGACCAACGCTCTTTGTATTTATTTTATGTTCAATCTCTTTCTGAACCGTGAATCTGTTCCCCTTCCCCTCTCCTCCGCAGCATCTTTTCCTTCTCTCACCCCTCGTCCCTTCTGGTTCAGGGGCAACCTTTCCCTTTTCTGGGAGGACCATCTGGATGTGGCAGGAGAGTTCAGTGTTGGGGAATCCCCCAGCAGTTTCAAAGGTGCCATGTACAGGCTGGGTGCTCTGCTTGTCTGGAAATGTTCTATGACCCAAGAGTCTACATCTAGGACTTCTGGGTAAAATGGTGTGTGGACATGCTCCTTCTGTGTGAGGGGAAGAAGAATTGGGGTAAGAAAGAGTAAACTTGATTCCAACGGAGGTCAGAGCAAGACTTTGGGAAACCCAGGAAGGCAGCAACAGAGTAGCTGAAAGGTCGGCAGGCTTGAATCTGTCCCTCGGGTTGCTCTGTAGATGAAAATGTTACATCAGCCCTTTCCCTCATCACTCGATCTGCTCTGGGATCCACTGGCCTGCCTCATCGTGTGGCGTCTAAGTAAGGAACCCGAGTCACTGTTCTCATCTGTCTATGACTGCAGAGTGAAGAATTCACGCTTATCCCTTTGCTCAGTTGGTAGATGGCGTGACTTCCCCATATCCCCATCCCCAAAAGTGAACATTTAGCCAAGCATCAAGTCTGTGAGTTGTAACCTCTGACAGAACTCAGCCCTTCGTCCGTTTTTATTCCTCAGCCCCAGGGTGGCTGCACCTCCTTGAAGCAATGCCACTCTTAGTCAATCCTCACAGGTACTAAGTACTTTTGAGACAGTCTGTGGTTATCCTGGCATTATACTGACCCCGCCCCATGACAACTGGCAGGATATGCACACCAGCACTCAGGCAGATGCGTAGACAGCTCAAAGGGCCCTGTGTTGCGTGGCTACATCGTGTGTTACGTGGCTGTATAAGGACTCTACACATGTGCAAGCTTTCCTTTTAAGCGAGCGCCTCCTAACCTGTTCACCCCTCTTCCCTCTTGCCCTTCCATCTCTGTTCCTGGTTGGCCAACACCTACCCCTCCCTTTGCTACCTTTCCCCAATAAACTCCACGTGGGTTTTGTTGAGTTTTGTGGTTCTTGTTTGGTTGCTCGAGGATGCAGCAAACAACACCACAGTCATGGCTTGTTTTTGAGACAGGCTTTCTCTGTGTAACCCTGGCTGTCCTGGAACTCTGTAGACCTGGCTGGCCTAGAATTCAGAGATCAACCTGCTTCTGCCTCCTGGGTGGTGGGATTAAGGTGTGTGTCCTCACCACTAGGCTTACTTGCTTGTTTCATTTTGGTTTTATATTTTTAGGACAGTAGCCTGGCTGGCCTAGTAGCCAAGTCGACCTGTGTCAGGGACCCCTAGCAAGCCTCAAAGCCTCGGGGCCATCGGGGAGAAGATGCCAGTTAGGTAAAGTACCATCTTTGCAGGTCCTGGGTCAGAAAGCTTCCAGAGTCTGACCTGGTGGTTTACTCTTCTTACACATATAACACAGTAATACTTTAGAAAGAGGGTTCCATGGGACAGTCTTCACAGCAAAGCTCCAGGCATAGCTACATAGAAACTCCCTAGCAAGATAGCAATGTAGCTGTGACCTTTACAATAAGAGTGAGCTCTATTGGCTGATTGATAAACGGAGCTCAAGGCTAGGGCCTAGGAGAAGGATAGGGTGGATTCTATAAGTGGAGGATGTGATGTGATGGACCCTCTTTCATATGGAGGGGTTCAGTTCATGGAGAGACAAAGCCCAGGATTGGGCCTAAATGATGCTCAAGATATTGGGAGATTCAGACGGAGGGTGGTCCTAATGGGATCAACCAGATTGTTTGAACACTTTCACTGGCATTCCAGGCAACCAGGCATCATTCATTTCCTTTCTTTGAGGAAAATAGTCCCGTGTGGTTGACAATCCTGGTTTCTCCAATGCTTACTCTAAGCTGTGCTTCTAGCAGGCCTGGAATTCCTTCCTGACCATCCTGCCTCAACCTTCAAACATCTTCAGTCCCTGGATTAGGGATTTTGCTTTTGTTTTTAGGGTTGAGGACAAACCTAGGAGGGTGCTCTGCCACTGGGCCACACCCCCAATACCTTAGCTGTCTGCTTTTTGTGCCTCACCACACTTCATTACTGGACTGTCCCTCCCTTTGTCTTCCAGTGGGATTGGGAAACACTCAGGGAGGCTGTGCATCCCTGGGGACGCACAGTGAGTGAGCTGGGGTGCTGGTGGTGACACCTCTCTCAGTCCGTTGGAGCCATCATACTGAAGTACTTGCTTTCCAGAGATCTGGAGGGCAGGGTCCCATGGTTTTAAGGACTGCTTGTTTGTAAAAACGGGATTTTAATGGCTGTAATTTTAAAATGCCAGGTGGTCTATTGTTTACATCTGAATCTGGTGGCTGGAGCCCAGGGATAGTAAGTCCCACTGAGCACATGACTAGTGAGATCCGCCCCCCCCCCCCCCCCCGTGGTTTGAGTTGAGCAAATTCCCCCTTGAAGAGGCCAGTGGACTGGATCCTTAGGGGGTGCTGGGTGAGGTCACAAGACACAATCATCAGGTTTTACTCTGCCCAGGTCACCCTGAACCCCTTTGTTCATGGGGCAAAGGATTGGGAAAGATGTTACCAGTCCTAAAATCTGCTCTAGTGTCTGAGAACCAGAGAGCCCTTGGTTGGACAGCCTGTCTGGGATGAAATGCATGTTTCTTTCAAATGCTGCTCAGTTTTCAGACTGGTTCATAACTGAACCAGTAAATGAGAGATGTGAAGGAATGCTGACACTTAGCTCTGCCAAACAGTAGGCGTTTACTCAGACCTCAGTGTCTGAAGAGCTGTTTTTGCAGGTTAATTGCACAAGCAGCTATAGTAGTCTGATGCCTGGCATTCAGGGTGCCGCGCGCGCGCCCTCTGGCGGCGAGAATCGTGCATGCTCACCTTCCTCCCTGGAAGCTGCCCACGCATGTTTTTTTTCTGTCATTGTTGAGCCAGCGGGCCCTCATTACCCTAGGTGCTGTTTCCTTTTGTAGGTCTAATGTGTATTACTGGCGAATACTGGCACCAGATGTCTTGCTAACGCAGCCAGATATAAAGAAGAACGTGGAGCTAGAGATGGATGGAGACATTATTTTCAAATTTAAATAAAATACAAGTAATAACTTATTTCCCCAAAACCTAGAAAAAATACTTTCAGTGATACTTACCAGTTTGAAGAATGTTTTCATCAAACAGATGTCTATATTTACCTATATTCTTTCACCAACATTTTAGTCTACTTTATTCATATATAATAGTATATCTCTCCCTCCCTCAAGTCATGTTCTTTTCTTTTTGATGCAGATCAAAGTAACTTACAAATATCAGAGCACTTTCTTTCAAACACTGAGCTGTGCATAACAGCCTTCAGTGGTGTGTGTGTGTGTGTGTGCTCTTTTGTACATGTGCATATGGAAGCATGAGATTGACAATGGGTGTCTTGGGTTTTTTGTTTGTTTTATTTTGTTTTTTGTTTTTGCCTGTTTTCTCTTTTTACTTTTCATGTGTGAAGGGAGCCCAGAGTTGACACAGAACATATCCAACACCAAATTCTCAGCACAAAGGCGTTTTATTACCCCAAAAGGGGGAAGGGGGTGGGGGTGGGGGTGGGGACTGTCTCTGACCAGACAAAGACAGACAGCAGGTGTGTCTGCAGGAGCGGTTTTTAAGGGGAAAGGGTAGAAGTTTTGTGTTAGGGTGAGTTGGTAAATCCTGAATGGACGTGTTAGCCAGTGTAGCCGAATAATGAATTTTGATTGTTAGGCCTTGGAGTGTTAGGTAAAGCAAGTGGCCACATAAGTGGCTAGCTTAGAACTGATCTAATGGTCCAGCAAGGGGGGAGGGGGGGAGAAGATCTGCTGGTGCCATGTTTGCCATGCTTGGGCCTATTAGAGAACCCTTCAATGTGCATTGGTGCTTTGCCTCCCTGTATGTCTATGTGAGGGTGTCAGATCCCCCTGGAACTGACTTACAGTGTTGGGAATTGAACCTGGGTCCTCTGAAAGAGCAGCCAGTGTTCTTAACCACTAGGCCATCTCTCCAGCCCCCAGATATTGTGTAACTTTTTTAGCCACCCTCCACTTTATTTTTTGAGACAGTCTTATTGATTCAGCTGGGCTGACTGAGCAGCAAGCAAGGATTCTCCTGCCTCTGCCTCCCAGCACTAGGCAGACAACCTCAAATCCATGCCTGGGTAGCAGCACTGTCTGCTGGCTCATCTCCCTACTCCTGGCTCTCCATTTTTAATTGTTTCAAATTTTATTTTAATTTTATGACTATGAATGTTTTGTCTGCACGTAAACATGTGCACCTAGTGTGTGCCTGGTGTCCTCAGAGATCAAAAGAGGAAATTGGATCCCCTTGAACTGGAGTTACAGATGGTTGTGAGCCACTATATGGGTGTTGGGAACTGAACCCAGGTTCTCTGCAAGAGCAGCAAGTGCTCCTAACTAGTGACCTATCTATCAAGTCCCAGCCCTTATCTTTATTTTTACTTTTGAGATTATAACATAATTGCATTATTTCCCCTTTCCCTTTCCTCCCACCAAACCTCTCCTTGCTCTCTTTCAAATTCATGACCCCATTTTAAATTAATTGTTTTTTCATACATATATGTACATGCATATACAAATATATTCCTACACATAACCTATTTGGTCTGTGTAATATTACTTGTATGTATGTTTTCAGGCCTGACCGTTTGGCACTGGACAATCAGTTGCTGTGCTCTTCCATGGGGAGGATCATCCTCCCTTGCTCACAGTTTTCCTTGGCTGCCTGTAGTTCTTTGTGTAGGGGTGGAGGCCTTGCGGGCTTTTTCCTGCCTTCTTAGGCACATCCACTGGTGTCGTCCATATTCAGCTCACGGTTAAACAATCATCTTAGTGAGACTTTATGGGTGTAGCTCCCAACATTACTAGGAGACACAGCCTCACAGCAAACTCCCCAATCCTCTGACTCTTACAGTCTTCCCATCCCTCTTCCACAGTGTTCCCTGAGCCTTAGGTGTGGGAGTTGTTTGTAGATGTGTCCGTTAGGCCTGAGTTCCACAACTCTGTATTTCAATGGGCTGTGGTTTTCTGTAGTGGTCTCTGTCTGTTGCAGAGAGAGGTTTCCCTGACGAAGGATGAGGACCACACTTACTTGTGGATACAAGGACAAACATTTAGAGTTTGGCTGGGAGTTATGCTGCTTTTACAAAGTGGTGGTTGTAGACTCGCCTCTCTGATCGGTGACTTCCTTCGCCAGCCTGGGGTAACTGGCTGGGTTTCCAGTACCAGGCACGAATTTCCTCTTGTTGAGCAGGTCTTACATCAGTTAGGGAGCCACTGGCTACCTACAAGGTGTTGTGCTACTACTGAGCCCTTAGGGTTATGCAATGTTTGTCATTGCTGTGCTCCGTAGACATCATAGCTAGGTAAGACTGTTGGCTGACTTCCTCCTTTGGAGGCTTACCTGGCTCCTTCTGGTACCATGAAAGCTAGTTCTCAGGGAGGAGGTTTCAGTCAGTTCCAGCTTGGGGTCTGAGTATGCTGGAGCCCTCTGGGCCCTGCATCTGAAATGCAATAGGCTTACCTCCTTCTTTGGGAATGGGGCAAATAAAGGTACTAGCAATGGCTTGAAATGCTTTGAGCAGACCCTGACCAACAATTCAGAAAAGAGCTTCCCAAGCCTGGTGTTGGGGTGTTTGTTAAGTGGTCTCCAGCTCTTAGACAGAGCATTGTCAGCTCCAATCTAAAAAAATATTTATTTAAACTATATATGTAACATATATATTTATGCACAGACATATGTATTATAGGTTTTTAAGATAGATAGTTGTTATGATTCCTTATGTTGTTTTCAGACCTCCACATCTTATTTACTCTCCTTTCATCTTCTGTATTTACCTCCTTTCCCCTCCCTTAAGAGCCCCCCTTTCCCATTTCCCTAATTAGACCACTTGCATCTTGCTACTATTCTCCTCTCTGTTTCTCCCCAGCTCCACCCCTGGCCCCCAGCAATGGTTCCACTGACTTTTCTGACTTCTGTAGTTACTACAGGCTCTGTACTCATATCTGGAGACCTAGAGCTAGGAGCCTCAGATAACAGAGAACATTTGATGCTTGTCTTTCTGAGTTCTGAGTCTGGCTTATTCCACTCAGTATGATCTTTTCCAATCCCATCCATTTACCTGCAAAGCTGCTGCTGATTTTGCTTTTCTTTACAGGGTGATAGTATTCCATAGCGTATATGTTCCACATTTTATTGCCCATTATCGGTTGTAAGACATTTAGACATTTAGGTTGTTTCTGTTTCCTAGCTGAACAAGTACCTGTGGAGTAGGATGTTTAGCCCTTTGGGCCTTGTAAGGGCTAAGACACCTGCTCCAGCCCCTAGCCAGGGTCCAAAGGTGAAACATGTCTCAGGAGTGAAGGAGTGGGTAAGAGGTTTCTATAGAGACTTCTCACACAATCTGAGGGTCATGCTCTTTATTTCCTGTGCTCTTTGTTGTTCTGTTTCTATTCTAATAATCCCATCCTACTTCTGACTTCCCCCATGCTTCTTCTTTCATTCTAGTCTCAAAACAAACAAACAAACAAACAAGCAAGCAAACAAACAAAAATCCTCCCCCTCCAAACCTGAAGCAGAAAGAAGGAGTTACAAGAATAGCTCCCATTTTTCAGAAGTACATTCCTAGGTTAAGCGATAAGGGCAGAGCCATTGCCATGGCAACATAAGGTTCTAAGACCACAAGAGCAAAACCATGACCAGAGAGAGAGGGCACAGTGCCCAGTGACAACTTTGAAACATAGATCCATTGTTAGTAGACTGGCAAGTGAAAAATGGCATGCATTTACTAGTAACCTTGGTTGGACGTCTGTGGCTCTGACCTTGTACATAGCTGTAAGGTTTCAAACTTATGATCTATTTACAAAAGGCCTTCAGTCTAGTTTGAACTTGCTCTGAGACAAAAGTGAGCTAATTGTGTACCATTTGTGTTAGACAGGAAAAAATGTTTTTTTTTAATATATATTAGTCTGAGTAAAAAGGAAGAAGTCAGGATTTTAAGCATCTACAGTCCTCATGGGACAAATAGATCTAGTTATGAAGTATGTCCCATGCTTCTATGTATCAAATATATCAATATATATTCTACGTATCAATACTATATATAGCTAAATGAAAAGTCATCTTCTGACCACCACAAATATATGTGCCCAGCAGATGGAATAGTTTCATGAGATTAAACACACAAACAATTGGAAACACCTAAAAACTATTCTTAGTGAAGAAATGAAGTACTTAGGGAAGAAATGAAGTGGATCATGAGAGAAATTATAGGCAGGAGCAACTGGTTTCCACAGTCAATGACCCCACAGCCTTACCGTGTGGGGCTCCTCCATCAGGAATAGTGCATCTGGTGGGTTGACCTATTAAACAATAGTTAACACCTGCTGTATCTCTTGTGGACCCTGACAGGGCATATGCTAAGGAGTGGTATAGCTGGGCCATATGGCAGAATTAATTTAGCTTTTGGAGAATGCTCCACTATGCCTGGCTTTAACTATTTCTCTCTCTCTCTCTCTCTCTCTCTCTCTCTCTCTCTCTCTCTCTCTCTCTCCCCCCTTCCTTTCTTTCTTTTTTAATTTGGTTTTTCAAGACAGGGTTCCTCTGTGTAACAGCTCTGGCTGTTCTAGAACTAACTCGAATTCACAGAGATCCACCTGCCTCTGCCTCCTGAGTACTGGGACTAAAGGCATGCAACACCACTGCCAAGAAAACTAAGTATTTCTTAACTTAATCAATAGCCATCCCTCTCTCCTCGATATATATTACTGAATATTATGTTGAATCACCAAAATCAAGTATGTGACATTTTCAACCTAACACACTCAACCTGCTGTTCACCTTCATCTTTATCTCCCTAGCAGTGGACTTGGATTCACACCATCTCACTCCTCAAGACTTGAAGTGACTCATGGGCTCCCCATCAAACTGGCCTTATTCTCCTCACTCGACAAAAAAAAAAAAAAAAAGCCCCCTTATCAATTATTACATTACAAATCTCTCGATACACTAATATTTCACTAATTCTTGCTTCTGAAAATATATCAGTTCTAAATGGGGGACTGAGGGAGGGCTCAACCAAACCCAACTATGAAAAATCATGGCTTACTCATCTATTGCTCACTCTGGACGAATCAACGCTTTTCTTCTATATTGCCCAACCATGCACTAATAAATTTAGTTGTTTATACTTTCTTTACAGCCTCAGTATTTATCTCTCGAGCAATTCCTTTATATCTTGTCTTAGGGCTACTATTGTTGTGATAAAACACCATAACCAAAGCAACTTGGAGAGGAAAGGATTTATTTGGCTTATGATTCCGCATAGCAGTTCATCAAAGGAAGTCAGGATAAGAACTCAAACAGGACAGGGACCAGGAGACAGGAGCCTGCAGAGGTCATGGAGGGGTGCTGCTTACTGGCTTGTTCCTCATGGTTTTTTTTTCAGCCTGGCTTCTTACAGGACCTAAGAGCGCCAGCTTGGGCATGACACCACCCACAAATGGACTGGGCCTTCCCACATCAAGCACTAATTAAGAAAATACCCATAGGCTTGCAAACAGCCAGATTTTATGGAGGCATTTTCACAACAGAGGCTTGCTCCTCTGGTGATCCAGCGTGTGTCAAGCAGACATAAAACTGGCTAGAACATATCTATTTCATCCCTTTCACAAATATGAAATAAAATATCCATTGTGATATTAACTACTCCACTAGTACTACCATCATAGGAGGTCTACTATCCCTCCCCCACCCACAGTCTTTTTCCATAAGTAATAACTATTACTGAACTATTGAAAACAATAATACTGGTGCTGGAAAGATAGCCCAGCGGTTAAGAGCACTGGCTGCTCCTCTGGAGATCCTGAGGTCAGTTCCCAGCACCCACTGAAAGACCCCAAGAGTTCGGAGTCTGTCAGGGAGAGGCCCTTGCCCCAAGAGACGAGACCAGACCACTGGATGAAAGCACAAGAGGCTGTTTATTGCTCACACAGGTACCTGTGGACGCTTCCAGTCTTTCGGGAGACTGAGCACGCCACGGTTAAAACATACGCAGTTTATATAGGGTTGGAGTGGCAAGAAGCAGGCTTACAGAAGCGGAAGCATGGTTACAGGGATTTCATTGTTCCATCTAAATAAAGCGATTGTGGTTAACCAGGGACAGAGTTGTTTATTCGGGGTTGGGCACAAAGAATTCAGTTATGACTATCTCAGCATTCTGGTGGTCTCGATAGAATGTTCCCAGGACCTTCTGTTCCCGGATATCGTCCTGCTAACCTTGCTTTGGTCCAAGCTGCAGACCACAGATATCTGGTTGGCTTCAGATGAGAGCAACACCTGGTTCCCTCCTGTACTTTCCCATAACTTGACCTTGGCAAGTTGGCAAGACCAGCTCAAACAGGCAATAAGCATAGTGGGGGTCTTTCATCACATGGCAGCTGACCACTGTCAGCAACTCCAGTTCCAGGGGACTCATGGCACCGAGCAAGCACATGGGTGAAATACCCATACACATAAAGTAAAAAAGTAAATTTTAAAAATAAGCAAATAATTATAAAAAATAAATAAGAACAAATTGCCCTATCAAGGCTACCTCTAAAGCTATAATAGCCATACTTAACCTATTCCTCTACATACACTTAGTTTTACACTACGTCACTCACAAGCTCCCCATCAGCTAGCAGCATCAAAATAGTTAACCATGAAGAAAATATAAAAAAAGACCCTGAACATTCACCCCCTAATTATTTTTAGCACTTTAACCCTCCTACCATCCCTATTAGTTCCCCCAACCAGAAGTTTAGCATATAATTAGCCCGAGAGCCTTTAAAGCCCTAAGCAAACTTTTAAGTTTAACTTCTCCTATCTAATGGTTGCAAGACTTTATCTTACATCCACTGAATGCAAATCAATAGCTTCTATTAAGTCAAATTCCCCTTCAGATGAATGGATCTGACCCCATGAAATTGTAGTTAATAACTAAATATCCCACAACTGTCTTCAGTCTACTGCTCTTGCCTGGCAGAAAGGTGTGAGAAAATCTTGGTAGAATGGCGTTTTTATTTTGTATTTTGTTTTCCTACTCCTTTGACTTTGCTGGTTGGTAGGAACTTCAGCTCAAGGCTTGGTAAGGAGAGGACTCAAACTTCTGTATTTAGGTTTACAGTCTGCTGCTCACCCAGCCATTCTGCCTTTGTTCACTAGCTGTTGACTATTCTCAACAAACTGCAAAGATGTTGGGATGCTAGACCTCCTGTTTGCTGCCTGAGCTGGAGTAGTAGGAATGGCTTTATGTCTTCTAACTCAGTGGTTCTCAACCTCTGTGGGTCGAAATCCCATGTGGGTCCCATATCAGATATTTAAGTTACAATTCATAACAGTAAGCAAAATTACAATTATGAAGTACCAACAAAATGGTTTTATGGTTGGGAGGGTCACCACAACATAAACTGTATTAGAAGGTCACGGCATTAGGAAGGTTGAGAACCACTTGAATTAGAATCTAATTCAAGCTTAACTAGGATCAACCAGGAGCCTTACTAGGAGAAAAACAAATTTATAACATTGTTACTGTCCATGCTTTTGTAACAATTTTCTGTTAGTTTTCAAGACAGGGTCTCACTGTGTCGCCCTGGCTGTCCTGAAACTAGCACTGTAGACCAGGCTGGCCTCAAACTCCCAGAGGTCCACCTGCCTCTGCCTACCCAGTGCTGGAATTAAAGGAGTGTGTCACCACTGTCTGACTGATAACAAGTTTTTTTTTTTTTTTTTTTTTTTTTTGATAGTCATACTGTCTTAGTGTTTTGCTGTGAGGAAACATGACTAAAGCAGCTTGGGGGGCAAAGGCTTTATTTGGTTTATTCTTTCACATCGTTACACATCACTGAAGGAAGTCAGGACAGGAACTCAAACAGGGCAGGATCCTGGAGGCAGGAGCTGATGCAGAGGCCGTGGAGGGGAGCCACTTACTGGCTTGTTCCTCATGGTTAGCACAACCTGCTTTCTTATGTAACATAGGACTGACTATTAGCCCAGGGATGGCCCCACCTACAACAGGCTGACCCTCCCACATCAGTCAGTAACTAAGAAAATGCTCTACAGACAGATCTTACAAAGGCATTTTCTCCGTTGAGGTTACCTCCTTTTAGACAATTCTAGCCTGTGTAAAGTTGACCTAAAACTAGTCTGCACACATACCAATAATAATCAATATTATGGTATCTGAAAACTTATTGCCTCACCCCATAACTAGAGCTCCTGATATAGCTTTTCCCCAAGTAAATAATATAAGCTTTTGACTTCTACCCCCTTCATTTCAATTTCTGCTAGCATCATCAATAGTAAAACCCAGTACAGAAACTTGTTGGACTATTTATCCTCCATCAGCAGGAAAGCTAGCCTATGCAGGAGCATTTGTAATCTAACACCTGGTTGTTGTTTCATCAATTCTAGGTGCAATCAACTTTATTACAACCATTATTAATATAAAACCACCATTAACAAAGCAATATCAAACCCTTTCGTTAGAATTCTTGTATTTTCTTTATGTTTGGCTCTTTATGCTGTGAAAAGTTTTCCTTTTTCCTATTACTATGATGGACAGTTTTTCTGGGTATATTAGTCTAGCCAGCCTTTATTATTTAAAGAAACAAATGGAAGAAGTTTCTAACATTCATGACTAAACACACACCCTGCTTTCTTTTTCCCTGCAGAGAAATACTGGCACCTACTTGACTCAGGCTGCCCATCTCCCTTTTCCATCAGAATCTCTGCAAACCAGGAAGCAGGCCAAGATTAAGGTTATCAAATTCTATCATATTAGCAATAAAGTATTGCCATATGTTATCTTTTCTTGCTTTGTTTAGTTTATTTATTTGTTTATTTTGAGACAAGGATTCTCTTTGCAGCTCTGGTTATCCTTAAACTCACTCTGTAGACCAGGCTGACTTCAAAATCACAGAGATCTGCCTACCTCTACCTCCCAAGTGCTGGGATTAAAGGAGTGAGCCACCACCACCCAGCCTTATTATTATTTCTGGGACAAGATCTCACTGTACTCTTGAATGGCCTGGAACCACTATGTAGATGAAGCTTGTGATTATTGCACCCACGTGGAGTTTACTGAGGGAAGGGAGAGAAAAGGGGGTAGCTGGTGACCAACCAACAGCAGGAGAGAGAGAAGAAAGAGAAAGAGAGAGAGAGAGCAGAGAGGGAGAGAGAAAGCCAGAGAGAAAGAGCAAGAGAGAGGGGGGCAAGAGAGAGGCCTGCTTGGCGTGCTTGCTTTAAAAGGGAAACTTGTGCATGCGAAATTGAGTCCTCTGGCAGCCAGGTAAAGCTTGAGCAGCCAGGTAAAGCCTGGCGTAGCTATGGCATGGCCAAGAGCATCCCGCCCATCATTGGGGCCGGGGTCAGCAGACTGCTGGTTCCCAACAATGATGATGATGGCACACTTTGTAATAATCCTCCTGTCTCAGCTTCCAGAATGTCAGGACTACAGGCTTGCTTCACTGTGAACAGTCTGGAATCTTTGAGGGTTGCCAGCTTAGTAGCTGGGAAGCCACACCCCATCATGCTTTTGCCTTGCCTGCCTTAATGTTGACAACACTGAGCCCTTTTGACGTTTATACTGGGCTTTTGTATGCTGTCTTTGAAAATATGCATATTTGAATCCTCCTGTCAATTTAAAAACTGAGCTATTCTCAGCCCTCTTCCTCTTCTGCCGGTTATTGGCCAGAGCTATTGGCCAGAGCTATTGGCCAGAGGACCACTGTGAGTACCTGCTGGCATCTTCTTCTGGATCCTCATCCTTGACCCCATCCCTGGATCCCTGTCTGTGGAGAAACCTTCTAGAGAGCTTGGACCACACAGAGCTACAGATATTGAATCTCAGATCCACATAAGCCCATCGGGGAAGGACCATAGAGAGAGGGAAGAGACACCACCAACACCTACTGGAAGAAACTATGGGAAGAAGGCAATACAAGAGAACACCTAACAACAGAAAGACAAACATGACACCACCAGAATCTAGGGAATCTACACCAACTAGAATGGAACACAACAACAAAGCAGAGGAAGCAGAAGGGTACAACTTAAAAATCACCATCATAAAAATGATAGAGGCCCTCAAAGAAGATGTGAGAAAATCCCTTAAAGAAATGGAGGAAAAACAAACAAAAAAGTGGAAGAAATGAACAAATTCCTTAAGAAAAGTACAGAAAGCCAAGAAAAAACAATTAACCAGGTGAAGGAAACGGTTCAAGACTTGAAAACTGAAATTGAGAAAATAAAGGCAACACAAACGGAAGGAAGGCTGGAAATTGAAAAACTGGGCAAAAAATCGGAAACCACGGACACAAGCATAACCAATAGAATTCAAGAGATGGAAGAGAGAATCTCAGGCGCAGAAGATAAACTAGAAGAAATAGATTCATCGGCCAAAGAAAATCATAAATCCAACAAATCCTTAACACACAATATCCAGGAAATGTGGGACACCATGAAAAGGCCAAACCTAAGAATAATAGGCATAGAGGAAGGTGAGGAAGCCCAGCTCAAAGGTGCCAAAAACATATTCAACAAAATCATTGAGGAAAACTTTCCAAATCTGAAGAAGGACATGCCCATGAAAGTACAAGAAGCATAGCGAACCCCAAATAGGCTGGACCAAAGAAAAAAGACCCCTCGACATATAATAATCAAAACACCTAGCATACAGAATAAAGAAAGAATATTAAGAGCAGCGAAGGAAAAAGGACAGGTAACATATAAAGGCAGACCTATCAAAATTACACCTGACTTCTCCATGGAAACCCTCAAGGCCAGAAGGTCCTGGATAGATGTTCTAAAAGTATTAAGAGAACACGGATGCCAGCCTAGGCTACTATATCCAGCAAAACTCTCAGTCAATATAGATGGAGAGAACAAGATATTCAATGACAAAACCAGATTTTCCCAATATGTATCTACAAACTCAGCCCTACAGAAAGTATTGGAAGGAAAATTCCAACCCAAGGAAGGTAACTACGCCCACAAAAATGTAGGCAACAGATAATCCAACTACACCAGAAACCTAGGGTGAAGCAGAACAAATATATTCACAATACCACTGCCAAGAACAAACCTAAATCAAACAAGCATCAACAATCAATGGACCTTACTCACCCTCAACATTAATGGTCTTAACTCACCTATAAAAAGACACAGGCTAACAGAATGGATATGAAGACAGAATCCATCCTTCTGCTGCATACAAGAAACACATCTTAGCTCCAAAGATAGACATTACCTCAGGGTAAAGGGTTGGGAAAAGATTTTCCAATCAAATGGAAATAAGAAGCAAGCAGGCGTAGCTATCCTAATATCTAACAAGTTAGACTTCAAACCAAAATTAATCAAAAGAGATGAAGATGGTCATTTCATATTCATCTCAGGAGAAATCCATCAACACAAAGTCTCAATTCTGAACATCTATGCCCCTAATACAAAGTCACCCACATTTGTAAAAGAAACACTACTAAAACTCAAAGCTCATATAAAACCTCACACACTTATAGTGGGAGACTTCAATACACCACTCTCAACACTAGACAGGACCACAAATCAGAAACTCAACAAAGAAACAAAAGAATTAACAGAAGTTATGTCTCAACTGGGGCTAACAGACATCTATAGAACATTCCATCCAAAGACAAAAGAATATACCTTCTTCTCTGCTCCACATGGAACCTTCTCTAAAATCGACCACATACTAGGAGACATAACAAACCTCAACAGATACAAGAGAATAGGAATAGTCCCCTGTATCTTATCGGACCACCATGCTTTAAAATTGGAATTCAACAACAACACAAATAGCAGAAAACCTGCAAACTCATGGAAACTTAACAATGTGCAATTGCACCACTCCTGGGTCAAAGAAGAAATAAAGAAAGAAATTAAAGACTTTCTAATATTCAACGAGAATGAGGATACAACATACCTGAACTTACGGGACACCTTGAAAGCAGTGCTACGAGGGAAGTTCATTGCACTAAGTGCCCATATGAAGAAAACAGAGGATAGTCGAATAAAAGAATTAACAGCCCAACTGAAAACCTTAGAACAGAGAGAAGCGAATTCACCCCGCAGGAGTAGACGCCAGGAAATAATCAAGTTGAGGGAAACAATACAAAAAATCAATGCAACAAAGAGTTGGTTTTTTGAGAAAATCAACAAGATAGACAAACCTTTATCCAAATTAACAAAAAAGCAGAGACAGAACACGCAAATTAACAAAATCAGAAACGAAATGGGGAACATAACAACAGACACAAAGGAAATCCAGAAAATTTTCAGGTCATACTTTGAAAATCTGTATTCCACAAAAATTGAAAATTCAAAGGAAATGGACAAGTTTCTGGATAACTATCACTTACCAAAATTAAATCAAGAAGAGACAAACAACTTAAATAGACCTATAACCTGCAATGAAATAGAAGCAGTCATCGAAAGCCTTCCAACGAAAAAAAGTCCAGGGCCAGATGGATTCAGTGCAGAATTCTATCAGACATTCAAGGAAGAACTAATACCACTACTCCTCAAACTGTTCCACAAGATAGAAACAGAAGGTTTATTGCCAAACTCTTTTTATGAGGCCACAATAACTTTGGTACCCAAGACTCACAAAGACACAACTAAGAAAGAAAACTACAGACCAATATCCCCGATGAACATCGATGCAAAAATACTCAATAAAATACTGGCAAACTGAATTCAAGAATACATCAGAGAAATCATCCACCATGATCAAGTAGCCTTCATACCTGGATTGCAGGGATGGTTTAACATATGAAAATCTATCAACATGATCCACCATATAAACAAACTGAAAAAGAAAAACCATATGATTATCTCCCTAGATGCGGAAAAAGCCTTCGACAAAATTCAACACCCTTTCATGTTAAAGGTATTAGAGAGGTCAGGGATAACAGGAACATATCTAAACATAATAAGAGCAATATACAGCAAATCAACTGCCAACATCAAACTGAATGGAGAGAAACTTAAGCCAATTCCTCTAAAATCAGGAACAAGACAAGGCTGTCCTCTCTCTCCATATCTCTTCAATATCGTACTAGAAGTTATAGCTAATGCTATAAGACAACAAAAGGAGATCAAGGGCATCCAAATTGGAAAGGAAGAAGTCAAACTGTCTCTATTTGCAGATGATATGATAGTTTACATAAGCGACCCAATAAACTCTACCAGGGAACTCCTACAGCTGATAAACACCTTCAGCAAACTAGCAGGATACAAGATAAACTCAAAAAAATCAGTAGCCCTATTTCTTTCAGACGACAAAGAGGCAGAGAAAGAAATCAGAGAAACATCACCCTTTACAATAGCCACAAGCAACATAAAGTATCTTGGTGTAACGCTTACCAAACAAGTAAAAGACCTATATAATAAGAACTTTGTGACTCTAAAGAAAGAAATTAAAGAAGATACCAGAAAATGGAAAGATCTCCCATGCTCTTGGTTAGGTAGGATAAACATAGTAAAAATGGCAATCTTACCAAAAGCAATCTACAGATTCAATGCAATCCCCATTAAAATCCCACCACAATTCTTCACCGACCTTGAAAGGATAATAATCAACTTTATATGGAAAAACAAAAGACCCAGGATAGCCAAAACAACCCTATACAATAAAAGAACTTCAGGAGGCATCACCATTCCTGACTTTAAGCTCTACTACAGAGCTATAGTTCTGAAAACAGCCTGGTATTGGCATAAAAATAGACAGGTAGACCAATGGAATCAAATTGAAAATCCTGATATTAATCCACGCACCTATGAACACCTGATTTTCGACAAAACAGCTAAAATTATACAATGGGGCAAAGACAGCATCTTCAACAAATGGTTCTGGCACAATTGGATGAGGGTGTGTAGAAGACTGCAGATAGACCCATGTCTGTCGCCATGACAAAACTCAAGTCCAAATGGATCAAAGACCTCAACATCAATCCAGCCACATTGAACCTCTTAGAAGAGAAAGTAGGAGGTACCCTTGAACAAATTGGTATAGGAGACCGCTTCTTGAACATAACTCCAGGGGCACAGACATTGAAAGAAACAATTAATAAATGGGACCTCTTCAAACTTAGAAGCTTCTGTAAGGCAAAGGACACAGTTGACAAGACCAAACGGCAGCCCACTGACTGGGAAAAGATTTTCACTAATCCTATATCCGACAAAGGGCTGATCTCCAAAATATACAAAGAACTTAAGAAACTAGTCAACAAAACACCAAATAACCCTATTAAAAAATGGGGTACAGAACTGAAGAAAGAATTCTCAATAGAGGAAATCAAAAAGGCTGAAAGACACTTAAGAAAATGCTCCACATCCTTAGCTATCAGGGAAATGCAAATCAAAACAACTTTGAGATACCATCTTACCCCTGCCAGAATGGCTAAAATTAGAAACACCAGTGATGACTTATGTTGGAGAGGATGTGGAGAAAGTGGAACACTCCTCCACTGCTGGTGGGAGTGCAAACTCATACAGCCATTTTGGAGATCAGTATGGCGGTTCCTCAGGAAAATGGGAATTAGTTTACCACAGGACCTGGCAATCCCCCTCTTAGGCATATACCCAAAGGATTCACATCAATGCAACAAAGACATCTGTTCAACTATGTTCATAGCAGCACTATTTATAATAGCAAGAACCTGGAAGCAACCTAGATGCCCCTCAATTGAAGAATGGTTAATGAAGATGTGGCACATCTACACAATGGAATACTACTCTGCAGAAAAAAATAATGGTATCTTGAAATTCGCAGGCAAGTGGATGGCACTTGAAGAAACCATCCTGAATGAGGTAACCCAGTCACAAAAAGAGAAACACAGTATGTACTCACTCATATATGGATTTTAGAACTAGATCAAATGATCACCAGCCTATAATTCACATCACCAGAGGAACTAGGATACAAGTTGTATTCTAAGAGATTCATATAAAGTCCCTCACAAAACTGGGAAGGGACAATTCCCCCAGACCTCAGGTAAAGTGGGGGGAGGACAGCGAATGGAGAGAGAAGTAGGAGAAAATGAGGGGGGAGGAGAGGAAGGCATGTGCGACCAGGAGGATTGAGCCTGGTTAGGAATGGAAAATAGGAAAGAGAGAGAGAGAGAGAACAGAGACAGAGAGAGAGAACATGAAAGAGGGAGCCAATATTGGTTTGAAGATAAAGTTGAACACAAAGAAAGGTCGAGGGAACTACAAGACTGCTCCCAACTAACAATCTCAGCTTCCGTGGAAAGGCTATCATAAATGCCCTTCCCGGAGAGTGAGATCAACAACTAACTTCTCCATGGAGCCCTCAACTAATGCCTGTTGAAAATAGGAGCAAACACCCATACATAAACACTGAGTCGAACTAGAACCCAGAAGCAGATGGAGAGGACAAGACCATGCGGTAGAAGTACATAGAGACAGCTTACCTGAACAAGGAGGAGCTAACGGCCCCCAGACTGATAGCTGGGAAGCCAACAGGGGACTGACTTGGACCCCCTGAATATGGGTCTCAGCCAGAAGGTCTGAGCAGTCTGAGAGACCTCAGACAGTGGAGCCAGGATGTATCCCTGGTGCACAAAAGGACTTTGCAAACATATCCCCCATGGAGGGATAACTGCCTTATTCTAGAGATAGGAGAGAAGCCCTAGTCCCTACTTCACAGGACCTGTCAGATCTACATGACCCCAACTGGATGGCATTCCCCTACATATGGTATCGTGGTGGGGGGTTGGGAGGGGAAGGTGTTTAGAGTGCATGTGAGAGGGCAGAGAGGGTAAAAGGGAGGGAAAGAGAGAGGGAGGGAGGGCTGGAGGGGAGGGAGGGAGGGAGGGAGGGAGGGAGAGGGAACTGGGATCGACATGTAAAATAATAAATTAAAAAAAAAAAAAAACGCTTTGACTCCAAAATTTGGGTTGAAAAACAAGTTACTGGGGAAAAGGATTTCTATTTTTGTTTCCACAGAAAATGAAAAGATGTGGATTCCTTCCAGACTAAAGTGGTTTGATCACGCCAGACCGCCTGAAACAGAGTACAAGCTGATCCTACATTCCAAACAGCTGGACAGAACAGCCCTACAGACTACAGCTAGGATATCTGAATCTTCTTCGAATCCCCCAAGACAGCGCCCCTTACCAGCAGGAAGTAGTTTGGAAAGAACGACGCTCAAATTCCCAAATATTGTGTATAAATGTTTGTTTTCATTTAATTGGACTTTGTTATATAAAATTAAATAAAAAAATTATATATAAAAAAATAAAAACTGAGCTATTTGCCTTTGTGTTATTGCTTCATTATGGGTTTTATTTTTAAAGATTTCATTATCGTGGTTTAATAAGGATCAGGATAAATAAATAGGCCGAATAGACGCTTATTCAGGGAGAAATAACTTACAACTTAGACAGATGAACACCAGCAGGTTCCACCCGATGCTCTCCTGTCCACAACCTGCCAGCAACAGAGCACTCCCGGGGTTCCTCCTAATTCCGCAGGTCACTTCCGCCCCTGTCTCCACCCCAATGGGCTTGGTCAGCACCACAGATGTGGACAAAGTGAATGTCTCACTACAATTCCCCTTTTAGTCTAAAGAAAAGATTTAGACTTGATACAAAACTATATACAAAACTGTGAATAACAAATGTGCTCTAAGAAAAGGAAAATCAAGAACAAAACGACCTATGTATCTAGTCCTAGGGTGAAGGCATAACGGAGTTAACAATAGAGTAGTCCTAAGCTGGAAGCTTAAGTCTAGTACCTAAAATATCTAACTAGAAAGAGAGAATAATAGGTGTGATAGTTTAATCTTCAACCTCAAAGACCTGAGAAGGAAGATAACAATACTAGGGTATGCAGGAAGTGTGGATAGACAACTTCCAAAAGTTGCAGCGAGGACAGAAGCAGCAAGCTACCTGGACAGTCATCCATGGTCTCACAGCAATGTTGGTACAGCCAGTTTTGGCTAAGGCCAAGAGTACCTGACAGACCACAACAAAAGCAGGGAGGTAGAAAGGCTGTCTTACCCTGACTTGGCAAGGTTCAGCAGTCTTCTATGTTTGTCTCCTGCAAGCAAATAGGACTGTACATCCAAATCAGTGTTCAAGGTGGGGGAAGTTCTTTGCCCAAGAGGCCATTAGCCAAAGTGAGGATGGACTCATTTGTCCAGTGTCGGCCTTTGCCAGACCTTCTATATAACCCAGAAGGCTGAGGCCTTCTGTTCAATTCATTCCTAGGAGTGTTACTTCCAGAGATGCTTTGCCTACAATTTCTTTTTAGATGTCTTATCTTACCACAGTTAAAACATCTGACATTTTGATATCTTTTCAAACCCTTGGAGATGGCTTCTCCTACCCAAGCTTCAATGTCACCATAGTTAAGAACTCTGTTATCTTGATATCTTCTCAGACCTTTAGATATGGCTTCTCCTACCCAAGCTTCAGTGTTATTGCCATTATAATCAATGTTGGCTGTATATAGGACCCATTCATCCAGGGTTGTTGATCTAATTTTTAAAGACCAAAGCTCTTGCTTGCATTGTGGATTCACATTCTCATATGCTAATAATTCTATGAGTATTTCCCTCAAGTATGGTATTTTTTCTGATGCATTTCAAACTAACTTGCAAATAAATATCAGAACACTTTTTTTCAAACACCTAGCAGTCTGCAGTTCCGTGTGTGTATATATACACCTGTGCACCCATCAATCCACCCAACAGGCCAGCAGAGTCTCCCAGAGCTCTTCAGTCTGTAGCTGCTTTATTCCCCTTGTGGAAGGCAGGGTTATCCTCAGAGCCATTTCCCGACATTAAATCCCCCAGATTGAAAGGAAAGGACATCAGAAACGGTCAGGATTTGGTTAAAAAGGATGACATGTCCCAGATTTTAATTCCTGTTTCTTTTGTTGTTTTAAATAATTTTATTTGCCAGTAATATATGTTAAGCCTAAAAAATAAGACAAGAATTAAGATAATTAAATCTGCCCAAGAGCCCATCCTAAGATAAACACAAGACATAGTGGTGTTTACATTGCTAATGCCATGCCTGTGTTGGTTGTATGGGTTTGGGGCTTGGAATTGTGTGTGTGTGTGTTTTGTTCTGTGGGGCTGGGGTTAGTGTTGTTTTGAAACGGGTCACACTGTGTAGTCTAGGCTGGCCTGAAAGTCATGATCCTCCTGTCTCAGCCTCCTGGGTGTTGGAATTACAGGTGTGAACCACCAGACCCAGAGCCACTTTTCCTCACACACTATCTGAAACCAGCTTTTCATCACTCCATTAGGATCCCAAGTATCCCTCACTGGTTTAGGATAGCTTTCAAAAACAGGTCAAGCTGAGTGTTGGTGGTGCACACCTTTAATCCCAGCACTCAGGAGGCAGAGGTAGGTGGATCTCTGTGAGTTCGAGGCCAGCCTGGTCTACAGAGTGAGTTCCAGGACAGCCTCCAAAGCAAAAGAAAAAGAAAAGGTAAAATGAAATCACAAGTGCCCAAATGTCATAGAGTCCCAAGCACCTGTCTTCCAAAGCCCTAGGTGCATAAAGTGAACATGTTTTTACATTACATTAAGAAGTCACATCAGCACCAAGAAGTGGAAAAAAAAAAGGCTCAAAACAGGATAGGAACAGGAAGAGAACCAGGGAGACAGCTTAGCAGGAGAGCGCTTGCCAAGCATTCAGAAACCCCTGAGCTCACAGGTGCATCCGCGTGCACACACACCCTTACACACACTCTCTTACACACACACACACACACACACACACACACACACACACACACACACTTTGTGAATGGACAGAAATGTGCTTCAGCAATTGGAAGGAGGCACTGAACAAACCTCCACTGGACAGAGTTCCCTTTAGTCCAGGAAGAGGGACTTGTATTGCTGTCAGTTCTCTGCAAGTGAGGGAATGTTATCATGGTTCACACATCACAACAGGTCAAGAATCCCATCAAATGAACCAGACTGCGAACCCCTGGGTGTTTGGGATCCCAGTGTAGCATTGATCTCAGGGTGATCTTTTAAGCACAAACAAACTTGTTCTGGGTTGACATACTTGAGTTAACAACAACACAGCCATTAATTAATGTCTTCTCTCTCTCTTTCTCTCTCTCTCTCTCTCTCTCTCTCTCTCTCATTAATTTTTTTGTTTTAAAGACAAGGTTTCTCTGTGTAGCCCTGGATGTGGTGGGACTCACTCTATAGACCAGGTTGACCTAAAACTCACAGAGGTCTGCCTGCCTCTCAAGTGCTGGGATTAAAGGCATGCACCGACAGTGCTTTGTCATATATTACATCCCGACCACAACCCAGACCCAGAAAGACAACCATGGTATGTACTCATGTGTAAGTGGATATTAACTATAAAGTAAAGGAGAATCTTGACACAATCCACAGACCCACAGAGGCTAAGTAACCAGCGGGACTCGAGAGGGGAATGCATGAATTTCTCTGGGAAAGAGAAATATAATGGATTTTTTTAAATGTCTTTTATTTTTGTGCACTGGTGTTTTTGCCTGCATGCGTATCTGTATAAGACTGACAGGCACCCTGGAACGGGAGTTACAGACAGTTGTGAGGTGCCATGTGGATGCTAGGAATCTAACCTGGGTCCTCTGGAAGAGCAGCTGGTGCTCTCAACCACTGAGCCACTCCTCCAGCTCCTAGATTTTTTTTTTTTAAACCTTGGCAAGTTTACTTTTAGTCACTCCTGATCAATTGGCATAGAAACAACAGGTTTTTCCCAAAGCCAAACTTAGTTTCTTTATCTCATGAAAGGTAAGTTTTAGCCTCTCTAATTTTGTAGGAGGATTTCTGCAAGGGAATCTGTTATTTTAATAGCTCTAAGTCCTGATCAACCTGTCTATTTAGTTTGGAAAGCATCAGAAGAGGTACACTTACTCAAGTCAATAGAATATGCCCACGGAGTAGTCTCAGGGGCTGTTTTTTTTTGTTGTTTTTTTTTTTTTTTTTTTTTTTTTTTTTTTTTACCTTCCTTTGTCACAGTGGCTGTGCTTTAAAGTACTTTAAAGTACTAGCAGCCTGTCCTCTAAGCCTGTAGCCTGAGGCGAATTCTGTCCCCCCCCCCCCCCCCCCAGACAAAGGCTCTGTTGTTGCCACTAAAGGTAGTTTTTAACTAAATGTCTATTGTTCTAATAAAACTGAGATTCACACCTGTGAGCTAAGAGAGTTTGAATAAAAACCAAATGGGCTAACTTAACTTTGCTGGCATCCCAGAACCACTCCTTACCATACCTCCCCAACTAAAAAAACACCCACGCTAAGCTCCTCCCTGCTACTTCCTGTCAACCAGTTGCAAACCCCACCTCTCTGAGCCAAGGTTAATTTCATTTAATTAATTTAACAGAGTTAGCAAATGCAGCATGAACAAATGTAACATGTCTTTGCCTGTTTAAACAAATACTCAACAACATTATCCAGGTGAACTTGAAAGGCAGAACAACAGGCATCATAATGAGGGAAGAGCCTGGGCTAAAGGTTTTCCATATTAGACGAGTTTTAGCCTCCTGTGCTTCCTCTAGCACTAATTTGGGCTGTCCCCAGTCACAGTGGGTTTTGTCAATGGGCTGACAGTCTGGTTTATTTCTATCCCTATGTAGTACAGGGACTGGGTGTCTAAGCATAACCAGCAATCCTGGCTGATTCTGGGCAGGCCAGATCTAGGAAGTCAGTTTCCCCAGAGTTCTCTGGGGTCTCTCATTCAGACACCTTCTCAGTAAAGGCTCTCTGTTTTGGACTTACCTGAACACAAACACAAACCTGGAATCTGGCTGAGATCTCTGGCACTAGGCTGTCCAGTCTTGCTCTGAGCAACTCAGAAAGTTTTGTAGACCCCAAATGAGTAGCCTGGTGAAGGTTAGTTATCAGAGTCCTGCCAGCTGTTTCTTGGAGAATAGTCTTTTCCTCTGGTGTTCCCTATCAACCTGTGGGTTTGAGCTATCCATGTTTTGTTTTGTTTTTTTCTAATTTATTTATTTATTACCCTGGAGTCTCAGGCAACACCAAGTCAGGGTTCTGTATTAAAATATCAATGGGCCACACTGGTCTAAGAGCAGTTTGTCAGGCAGCCAGGGGGGCAGTGGCCCACCCATGGAGGACAACAATTTGTAGAAGCCAAATAGCCTCTAAAAAAGACCAAATTTTCTCTTGGGTGTTTTTTTGTTTTTGTTTTGGGTTTTTTTTTGGGGGGGGTGTTTGTTTGTTTTTGTTTTTGTCTTATTTGGGTTTGGTTTGATCTGGTTATTCCAGACAGGGTTTCTCTGGCTGTCCTTGAATTTGCTTTATAGACCAGGCTGGCTTTGAACTCACTGAGATTCACCTGCTTCTGCCTCTCAAGTGCTGGGATCAAGGACATGGGTCACCACCACCCTGCATTCTCTTTGTTTTTTATGTCCTTTTCCCAAGAGGTATGAAACCCTCTTTCTCTATAGATCAGTTGTGGACACGCGCTGTGGTAAAAGTATTGTGACTGTCCACAACTATGGTGGGGGAGTTTCCTTTTCCCCATCTGAGAGCTTGTTTTACCAATGTAGGCTGATTGATGTACCTCTCCTCCATCACCTCTCTGCCCCGCCCCCGACCATCCAGTCCTCTTCTCTTTCTGTTCAAGAAAGGGCAGGTCTCCCATGAGTATCAACATAACCTGGCATATCAAGTTGCAGAAAGACTAAGCACCTCCCCACGTATTAAGTCTGGGCTAGGAGACCCAGTATGAGGAGTAGGGTCGCAAAGGCCTGTAAAAGAGTCAGAGACAGCCCCTGTTCCCACTGTTAGGAGTCCCACAAGAGGACCAAGCTACACAACTGTAATGTATAGGTAGAGTGCCTAGGTCAAGTTGGACTTTCTTAGCTGACAGTCTGCTGCCCAAGGTATGTGACTCTGACAGCTGTCCCTCAGTGGCCCTTTTATAATCTATCTTCCTGGGAAACCTCTGATCAAAGGGCAGGAGATCAGTTCTTAGTGTCTCATCAAACAGAGTCGGTGAATTTTTAAATCTTTGGGACAATCTGGTTCAAGTAACTTGCCTGCTGTAACCTCTCTCTGGGTCTGTCCGTTTAAAACAAAGATGGGTAGACTCACCTCTTCCAACAGGAAGCCCAAGAATGTATCTTTCAGGTCCAGGTCAGTGTACACGTGTTTCTCTGTAAAACTCAAACCCATGAAAATCAGAAGTCCTGCCTTTCTTTACAGGCGGGAAAGGTATTTTCCAGAGCCACTAGCAAGATTTTACAATGCCTGTCTCTCCTAGCCAGGCAATGAGGGTGACAATTTCCCCCATTTGTTTCCAAGGTCATTGGATATTGTTTGATCTAGATGAGGGTAGCTTATCTGAATAGTTGAACAATTGTAGGACTTTGGTGTTGGGCCAGTTCTTGGGGATTAGTTTCTTCTCATACCCCTGGGAATCTTTGTTGTCAATCTGAGAGCTGGTCCAGTTGTATCTTTTGATTGGGAGCCTCTTTCACCTAGGAGATACTCTTCTGACAGAGGGTAAGACACTAGGCATTTGCTGGCTGGGTATCTGTCAGTCTGTGTCTAATAGTCAGGAAAGGTGATGATAGTTTTCAACCTATACAAAAGGTCTTGTCCCAATCTGTTGTTAAACACCCAACAATTGGGGCATACCTTTACCTCTAATTTTTATAACCTTTCCCCTAATATCTAAGGCTGACTGGGTGACAAAGGAAATATTTTTTTTCTTTCTAAATATGTATTATATTGTTTTAAGTGTATGGGTGATTTTCCTGTATGTATGTCTGTGTACCACTTGCATGTCTTGTGTCTGGCAAAGGTCAGAAAAGAATTCCCTGGGGCTGGGATTATGGATGGTAGTGAGCTGGGAATGTGAATGCTGGGATGTTATGAGCAGTTTCCCTCCAGCCTGGTACCAAGCAGTGTCAGTCCAAAATAACACAGAGAGATGCTGTATCAGATATAAAGCTGTTGGCCTGTTACTGGCATTTCTTATTGGCTCGCTCTGCCTTAAATATTAATCCATTTCTACTAATCTAAGGTGTCCACAGTTTCATTGGTCAGTGTTGAGCAGAAGGGAAAATCTGTTCCATTCAGGTTGCATTGTTTGGCAGTGACCTCCTCTGGGGTGGTTTTTCTGTTCTTTTAAGGGAATGGAGGGAATTGTGGATTTTGAATTTTCCAATCAATGCAAATAGCTGGTTGGAAGGGAGACATAAATCATGAAAGAGAAAGGAGTGGAACTTTCTCTTTTCCTTTGGGCTCAACCTAGGGGAACTTTTCCACTTCCCCGGGGCTGCTTGGAGAAGGCAAGGGAGGGAATGATGACACAAAACCAGCCAGTACTTGGGGGAACTGTTCCCCTTTCCCTGTGTGCATCCCTTTTAAATGGCAGGGGGCCCTGGGTGACCCCCCCCACTCCACACAGGGACCAAACCTGTCTGTGCAGGTGTCAAGTAACAAAGCAAGCAAGTGCTCCTGCTCCCAGGAGTGGGAAAGGGGGTTGGGTTTTGCTTTGTCTGTTTTTGTTTTGTGTGAGGGTTTTCTCTGGGCAACCTGGAACAAACAAGAGGATTCTGATCCCCAACAGGAGGGGGCACAGTTGTTAAGCCAAGAAGTTCTAACAGCAATGAAAACCACTGATCAATATAGGAAAACAGGATTGGCAGAAACACACACACACACACACACACACACACACACACACACACACACACTCACTCACTCACTCACTCACTCACTCACTCACTCACTCACTCACTCACTCCAACAACCAGGAGTGGCCACCACACATTCCTCTGCCTAAACAAACAGGGGTAATCACACATGGCTCCCAGACAATGGGTCAGCAGCTACATCCAACCTGTTGTTTCTATCTTAATTGGTCAGGAGTAATTTAAAAAAAAAAATCTTGTCTTGCCATGGAGGGAAAAAAGGGGACAGGGGACAGATAGACAGGCAGGCAGACATTAATCAAATAATCTGTACCAATTTCTGTTTTCTCTGCTATCAGCACTGCCTGAGTCTTTTATTCTCAATGTGATTTAATTACTGTCCGGCCCTGCATCTGAAACTATGTAGCTAGTTGTGTATGACTTCAGTAAAATTAATGGCCCTTAGGACTTGCTAGGATGAGTTCACAATTTGATTCATTCACTAAGACCACTGTGGAATATAACAGGGCTCCAGACCTTAGCACAAGTGATTCCATGATGGAAGTGCCATTCAGGCCATGAACCTCAGTACATAGATATCATCACTTGCCAAAACAGAAACAAAGAGCTAATCCATCAAAGTCTATAGTTCTGGGAAAGCTTCTAACTGTACTAACCTTGCTTTTGGCGTCTGTAGTTCCACTTCTGGCTAACAGTTTTGTTAAGTATGTCAACCCAGGACATGGTTATTGTGCTTAAACACTCACCCTAAGAAGGCTCAATGGTTAAGAGCACTGGCTGCTCTTCCAGAGGATGCTGGTTCCATTGCAGCACCATGTGGTGGCTCACAACTATCTGTAACTTCTTTTGGTCTCTGGGGCACCAGGTACATGTGTGGTACACATTCATACCTGCAGACAAAACAGCCATACACATGAAGAAAAATAGTAAAAAGCAAACCAAAAGTGCCACAAGCCTGTTCTGAGGGCCTCCTGGGGTAAGCTAGGGGAGACTGTGTGGGCTTCAACATTCAAGTTAGAGAGACCAGAATCCAGCAGATTCCAGAGATGCTCAGCCAGAGATGCTCAGCAGAGGAGACTTGGGCTTTCCTTCCTTTCCTCCATCCTGGGTCAGAGGGTGATGGAGGATACCCTGCATGATTATTACATAAAGGGGAGAAGAGCTGAAATTTCTCAGCAGCAAAAACAGAAACCCTGTCTCTGAAGAATTTGGGAGCTGTTCTCCTGGCAATGGTAGACGCTATTTCAGGCCCATTCCTCACTGTTCCCTCTGAAGCCCTGGCTCTCTGCCTCTCGTGCTGAGACTAGCTTTAGTGACAACTCTATGAAAATTGCCTCCGTCTGCTGTGCCAACCTTTAGTGCCAAGTTCATTACCATGTTCTGTAAGGATCCTCTTTTTCTCAAGCTTCAGAGAGCTCCTTGAACTGTGGGTCCTGGGACCTGAAAGAGGGGGCTGTGCAAAGTCTGGCAACAGCACAAAGTTTCTGGATGTGTAGCGGTGACAAAACTCCTGTGGAATCAGATGCATACTACTGAATCAGAGATATTCCTTGCAGCATTCACCCAGGTTGCATCAGGAACCTTCACTAGAGCCTTGTCTCTGAACACACACATGTGTACTTCACATTGCAGGTATGGCTCTACTCTGTAATGCTGTTAAATACTGCCTGAAACACCTCAACTCAGATCTGAGTCTATGATACATTATGAATCGTGCTGTTTTCTATGATGGAAAATTAGTAACTAAGAGGTAGAGATTAGGGCTTATGGCAAGAAGGGAAAACTAGAGAGAAGATAACTCCCTGACTGCAGAGTACGGGACCAGAGCCCAGGAGATAAAGGAGAAAACTGGAGCCCACCACCAGCATCCTCCCTGCCCCATTATCTTGAGAACAAGGCCACTGAGCCTGCTGACCGTGTAATGAAACTTTGTATTCTGTAAAATCTCTGTAACCTTGGAAACCCTGTGAGCTCAGACTAGCTGTCTCAAGACTCCCTTTCCCTTTTCCCTTTTAAAATGCCTTTGAAATTGTAAGCAGGTGCCTTACTCTTCCAATAGAGTGAGGTCCCGGCCAGTTCTTAGCAATAAAAAGGTTGAGGAAACCCGGTAGGCACAACATTTTCTACTGTGTATACAACATTTTCTGTTCTTATAGAAACACACTGGTTTGCCAGGAGTTGGTGGCACAAGCCTTTAATTCCAGCACTCATGACAAAGAGGAAGGCGAATCTCTGTGAGTTCAAGGCCAGCCTGGTCAACGGAGTGAGTTGCAGGACAAGCTCCAAAACAATACAAAGAAACCCTGTCTCAAAAAACAAAAAAACAAACAAACAAACCAAAAAAAAAAAAAAAAAAGGAAAGAAAAAAGAAAAGAAATACACTGGTTTAATTATACAACAAAGACATAATATTTCTCTCTTCCTTTTTTATGTATTTATTGTGTAAACAGTGTTCTGTCTACATGCTTGCTACACACCAGAAGAAGGCACCAGATCTCATTATAGATGGCTGTGAGCCACCATGTAGCTTCTGGTAACTGAATTCAGGGCCTCTGAAAGAGAAGTCAATGCTCTTAACCTCTGGGCCATCTCTCCAGCCCTGATATATGTATGTATGTATGTATGTATGTATGTATGTATGTATATATATGTACACACACATATATATATGTACATATATTTATATGTGTATATATATTTTTTAACCATCATTTCTCAATGTTGGGTGATGATGGTTGGTTTTAGTACCAAATCACCACAAATCAGAGTCACCCGAGAATAGGAGAGCAGGGATCCGCATATGAAACAACCCTCCTGACTGCCTTAGTTGGTGCGGGTAGATGTACCTGGAGTGTGGGTGCCATCTTCTGCTAGCATTCCAGATTAAAAACAATACAACAACTAGGTCAGAAGGACGATTGCTCACCTTTTGCTCACTCATCCTTTCTTTGCTGAGGGATTGACTCACCATTGCTGCTGCTGCTGCCTCCTTCATCACTGCCAGAATCAATGTTTCCAGACTCCACTGCTGACGAAGGACAGGGGCTTTCCAGGAACCTTCCAGGTTTTTGGTGACAGGTTGGGATTGTTGAGCCATCTGTCTTTATGGACTGAACAACTACCATGGTGCTCTCCTCCCTAGTAACATGGAGAGGACTCCTCCCACTGCGGAGACACCCAACCACAGGGCCTAGGAACCAGCAAGTTCATATTCTCTCAAGTATTAGATGAGTGTTGTTAATTTGTTTTTCATAAGAGTTTCTCTCCCTGTAGCCCTGGCTGCCCTGGACACTCTGTAGACCAGGCTTGTGGTGAACTCACAGAGATCTGCCTCTGCCTCCCCTGCCTCTGCCTCCCAAGTGCTGGGATAAAAGGCATGCACCACCATGCCCAGCATAAATTCAATTTCTTTATGACCTATTATCAATGCATGTTTAGTTATCTGTTTTATAGATCTTTGTACCTGTGTGATATTTAGTTTTTAATCATCAACTTGACACAATCTAGAATCAGCTGAGGAGAGTCTCAATAAGGGATGTCTACATTAGATTATCCTGTGCACTTGTCTGTGTATGGTGGGAGGGAGACTTGATCACATCCTTTGATGTTGAAAGACCAGCCCTAACAGTGGGTGGCATCTTACCCTGAGTCTGGGTCCTGGGTTGTATGCAGAGGGAGAAAGCTGAGTAATGGGCAGTATACATGGACCATTGCTGTCTCTCTGACTGTAGAAGGGGACCTGCCTTCTTAAGTGTTGACCCCTGGGACTTCACAGCTATCACAGACAGTAATCAGGACTTAAGTTAAAATAAACCCTGTCTTACTAGGTGTATTTTGCCAGATATTTATCACAGCTACAGGAAATGAAACTAAGACACATGCGGTCATTTTTATGCATTTTTTTTTTCAGATGAAAAAGGGTCTCTGGGGGAGAATTAGGGAGCCCTGCACTGGGCAGCAGGGCATTGGGTCTATGCCATTCCTGGGAAGTTGTCCAGCTCTCAGATGTTCTACCTATCAAAATACTAGAAGCCAGAAGAACATACAGGCTCTAAATCTTCTTTTCCTCCCTCCCTCTCTCCCTCCCTCCCTTCCTTCTCTTTTTTCTTTTCTTTCCTTTTTTAATTTTTTTTTTCAAGACAGGGTTTCCCTGTGTAGCCCTGGCTATGCTGGAACTCTGTAGACCAATCTGGCCTTGAACTCAGAGATCTGCCTGCCTCTTCCTTCAGAGTGCTGGGATTAAAGTCATGTACCACCACCTTCCTGCTCTAAAAATACATTTTAAAAAAAAAACCCTCAGAAGCCAATATCATTAAATATCTACAAAATGGGGCAAAAGGACACTGGTCTGAGGCTGCTCAACCCACACTTAGCATCCATGTGAACAACAGGGGTATTTTATGTCACAGGTGTACTTTCATGTGCTCTGTTGGGAGCTGCAGTTTCTCAAAGGAGAAGAGCCACAGACTTTCTGGAGCCTTTAGTCCCTGCGGAGTTCCCAAAGTGGGCCTCCCAGTTAGCATCTGGATGGGGACCACAGGGTGTGGATTCCATGAGATGGTGGGAATTTAATCAGTTTGAAAGAACAAAAAGTCTCTGCATCAATGCCGCCACCGGATTCTGCGAATGCCCTGTGTCATTCTTCCATCTTCTCTGTTTTGACCATCAGAGACTGAGTCACGGTTCCCTGAAGCCATGCAAGTCCCTACTCCTCTGCCCCTTTTTCTGCCAACCCGGTCCCTATAGGAAATCTGCCACAGACAACTCAAGTGGGAAATGTTCTCTGCCAGCCCCTCTAGATCCCGGAAACTTGTGTTGTGCTGAAACTCACAGATATCATCCTTCTGTCCATGCTCTGGGTACCAGGGATTGACACAGACCTGGGGACAGGTGAGTCTCCGTGTCCTCATCAGTGTAAGGATTCAAGCATTGTGATGGCCTGTCCCTGCCACCTGGCAGAATGCACTCAGGCAGGACCCTGGTCAGCCCAGGGTTCCATGACTATGAATCTGCACACAGGTGCAAAGGACCCCTTTGAAAGAAAGACCCCGCCCACTTGTGCTCTCCTTGGGCACTCTCTCTGTCTCTGTCTCTCTCTCTCCCCCCACTGTGTGTTTTTTTTTTTTTAAACCTCTTTTCTCTGTCTTTGAACCTTCCTATTAAAACTCACTTAAGCTCTGTCTGCCTGGCATGTTTGTCTGTTGCTTGGGTCAACCTCAACTGCCATGGAATTAACCAAGATTCACCTTGCACTTTATCATAACAGACAGAACTGTTCTTTATTCTGGAAGTTGTGCCTGTCATATTTCAGTCCCAGTTCCTCCAGGGACAGAGAGACCAGCAACTTTTCCCATCCATCTCTATTCCATGGCTTTTTTTTGTTTGTTTGTTTGTGTGTTTGTTTCTTTGTTTGTTTCTTTGTTTTTCAGTTTGAAGTCTTCCTGAAAAAGGAACAGCTTCTCCACATAGTTGTTAGTTCACAGGTGATGATAATCTTTGTGAAAAGAAGTCAAGGAGCCATTACAAAAAAAAAAAAAAAAAAAAAAAACAAAAAACAAAAAAAAAAAAACAGTAATAACCACTATTTCCTCTAGCTTTCTCATTGTGTGACAGCTAGAAACTGCTAGAAATCCAAGTTTTCATACACAGTACCAGACTAAATTTGACATGTTAGGTATTTCCTGCAGCCACACAGGACTTTAGCGTCTGTACTTACAAACTGAACACTAGCATTGAGAGAACAATGTGATGAACCAAACTTTGCTGGGGGAGAAATGAACAGTTTTCAAGAACTCAATCAGGGCGAAATAATGAGTGTGGCTTAGAGGGAAGTAACAGAAAAGCTCAGTCATGCACAGTGTTAGTGGTCAGGCTGTGGGCTACTTCATTGATGGAATGATGCTCTGAATAGACCACTGGGTGAAGCTGGAACTTCAGACAATGGGGCCTTATCTGGGGATTTGGTTCACTGGGACTTGTCCTGGAAAGACAGCCTTGATACTGATAATTCTTCCTGCTAGCCTGGTTCCACAGCCACCTTGCCCCAAATAACACACAAACTCTCTATTAGTTATAAAGCTGTTGGCCGTTGGCTTGGGCTTCTTATTGGTTAGCTCTGTCTTAATTATTAACCCATAACTACTAATCTATGTATTTCTACAAGGTTTTATCTTACCAGAGAACACCTGACTGGAGTCCTCTCTTCCTGGGATCACATGATGACTCCTCCTCTGTCTACACACCCAGAATTCTCCTTATCTCCTAGTCCCTATTAGCCACGGTATTTTATTCATCCCAAAAAGAGAAACATATATAGAAGGACATCCCCATCACACACACTACTTCTTTTCACACTCTTTGCTCCCTGGCAGCCATGAGTTGAACAGTTCTTTCTTCTTCATGTCTTTGTGAATCCCAAATATTGGAGGAGAAAGACCACTTCCACAGTTGATCAATTCGAGCAAGCTGTATTTTAAGAAAACACACTCTGAGTTGGCCATCTGTCTGTCTCACCCTAAGTCAGGGTTTGAGAGCAGCCCCGAGCCAGCTTCTTGAGGTCATTTTTGTGGGGAAAGTCATAAGGTTAATACCAAAAAAAAAAAAAAAAAAAAAAAAAATCTGCAAGCATGCACTTAAAGGGATGAGATAATTGACTGTTAGAAAAATACAATGTAAAAGCAAGACTACGCATCGTGTAGGTCGTATACCATGGGACTGGTGGCCCTGGGTATAGATCAAGGTATCTTGAAAACACATTTTGCAAGGTCAGGGGCACTATAATTATGAGGTCCTGAGTTCAGGGTAGGTTCCCAATCGTGTTTTCCTAGATACATCATGTTTAGGAAACAGAAACTTATCCTTAGCCAGAAATGGACACCTATTCTTATGGGTTAGAGATTCACAGTCCTCACCACCATGATGCTCAGACCTCAGTCCTAAAGCATTGACAGCAGATAATCACCTTGTAAACCTTTTTAGGCACCAGAATAAACCTTTGCTGTCCTTCAGTTGTCTCCCAGGTGCTTGGCAGAGTGATGGAATTCTGTCAAACCAAGGGAGGGCTTTGGAAAGGTTGCTTGTCCTCACAGTTCACATTGCCTGCTGTGCAGTTCTAGAAGGGGAAGCTTGCTCCCCTGAAACTCTTTCTGAGTGTAACATCACTTATTCACTCAACCTAGTTGCACAAATGCATTTTCATAGCTTTTTGCATGGATGATGAGGATCAGAACCCAGGTCTCTGTGGTTCTGCAGCAGGCACTTTCACAAACGAGTCAGCTCTCCAGTCCTGTGGGAGTTTGAATGTAATCGCCTCCATAATCTCATAGAGAGTGGCACAATTAGGGAGGCGTGGCTTTGCTGGAGTTGGTATGGTCTTGTTAGAGGAAGTGTGTCACTGTGGGGGTGAACTTTGAAGTTTCCTATGCTCAGTCCACTTCCTGTTTCCTTCAAGCCAAGGTGTAGCCAGCACCATGTCTGCTAGCACACCACCGTGATGATAATGGACTGAATCTCTGAAAATACAAGGGAGCCACCTCAATTAAATGCTTTCTTTATAAGAGATGCCATGGTCATGGTATCTCTCCGCAGCAATAAAAACCCTAAGACCAACTCCTTTTCTTGTTTTTCTGGAAGTTCATAGTTTTGTATTTTCAGTCTATGAATCTCTGTGAGTAAGTTTTGTGTAAGATCTGAGCCTTAGGTTAAGTTTACAGTTTTTTTTTTTTTTTTTTTTTTTGTGTGTGTGTGTGTGTGTGTGGTTTAGTTGCTTCCACCATTTTGTTTGTTTGTTGTTTGTTTTAAATAGTAATCCCTCTGCTCATGGTTACAAAGACAGAGACCACCATTCCAACTGACTACCTGGACAAGGCAAACTTGGCTCTTGATCCAAAGGGTGCTCTCAGAACAAACACTGTGGGGGCCCACAGTGACTCCATTTTGATTCCAGAATCCATCTTGACTTACATGTCAAGGTGAATTCAAACTTGTTTGTTCCTTAAGTGTTGGCAGCTGGGAGGATGTTTTGATAAAGTCCATGGGAAAGAACATATTATCTAGTGAAGTACACAGTTCTAAGCTGCTGACCCAGTGGAGTAGGAAGGTGGTCTTCTCAAGACAGTCTCTGCCTATGCTGTGTGAGTGTCTGCAGTTTTACTTTGGCCCTGAAGATGTGTATGAGCAGGCTGAGAAGTAACCTTGCTGCTTCGGTATTGACTGACAGCCGTTCCTACTCTGTCCTGTCTTCCTTGTTTTTCCTTAATTCAGGTATGCCATCTGAGTGTTTGGCTTTGACAAAACACTCAGAGAGAGTAAGAGCATTTGGTTTTTGCTCTAACTCAGGTGGTGACTGTGTCTTTTTCCCATTGGCCAGGGGCAGACCTCACTGTATTATTCCATTGGCTAGTCTGAAAAGAATTGGTGAACAGGAGATGAAGGCAGAAAGGAAAGAGGTCACTGCTCCAGGCGGTCAGGTTCCTGGAGTGCAGTAGGGGAGTCCTTTATGTAAACCATGTTTTTATTGGGTGGGGAATTAAACCCTTGCAGCTAAGTCTCTGGAAAGGTGAGGGAGACACAAATATCTGAATCCCTTGTCCTAAGCAGGACTTTATAGAGTTTGATAGGAGAGAGTGGCATTTGATATTTCTACATTTCTTGCATCAAAATGATTCCATATACGTTTCTGGTTTTCTTAGTCTATCCCACTGGTTTGTGTCTCCTTAGGGCCTTTAAATAGACAATTCACCACAACTGCCAAGTGTTCAGATCTGAAGAAAGGTTCCTCCCATGCATTTTTACTTCTACATCTTAGACTAAACTTGCAATAAGTTTTTCATAGACACTCTCTGTTAAGTAATATTCAGTTAAGTTGCTGAGACCTTTGATTACAAATAGCTGCAGAAGTTTGTCACAAGTTTTTTCCCCCTATGATTTTTGAGACAGGGTTTCTCTGTGTATCAGCCCTAAACTGTCCTGGAACTAGCTCTGTAGAGAAAGTGAAAGATTTTAGTTTGCAGAGTAAGGATGTAGGAAAGGGGCAGGAGAATAATTCTTGCAAGCAGAAAATAGAAAATCATAAAGAATGGACATGGGAGGAAAAAATGAGAACAAGAAAGTTACTATGGTGATGGGGCTAGTGGTCATGCTAGGCTGATTCCGTTAAATAGGGCTAGTAACTGAATCATCAATCTTTTGTGAAATAACTGAAGTCTCTCCCAGGTTGTGGTCCACATCAAGGAAATGGGCCCCAACCCTGGAACAGATGGTTCCAGATGAACGGTCCTGGCTGGGTCATACCGGACCAACGGACAGTCTGGGGTCTTTCCCTGTCATTCTGTTGTTTTTCCTTTAAAGAAGAATAGGTCTCTCTCTCAAACATGGGTGATCTCTCAAACATGAAATTATACTTTGTAATCAATCACCTGGTTCCCTATGCATGTATGCCGCTTTGTACTCTTTAAAAAGGACCTGAACCCTCTGAGGGGTGTGCAGCTTTCCCCGAGATTGCTGTCACCCGAATACAGTCATTCAATAAACACCTCTTGCTTGTTGCATCTCCTGGTTTTGGTGTTTGTATCGTGGGGCTCTCCCACAGGCCCATCAGGACCCCAGAATTAGAGTCCAACAAAAGCTGGCCTCAAACTCACAGAGATCTCCCTGCCTCTGCCTCCCAAGCACTGGGATTAAAGGCTTGTCTCAAGATTTTTAAAGTTTATATAGCAGAGTATGTGGATTACCTTTTGGACAGCAAACTAGCCTTTTACATCTTGAATTAATCCAAGCTAGTCATGGATATGTATCAGTGCACTCTGGTGGTATTTTGGAAAGGGCTTGTGTGCTTAATTAAGGTCATGAAAATATTCCTGTATGTCAAGCGCTATTGCCTTGCCTGCAAGAACGACGCTCAACAACAGGATTCTTCTGCAGCTATGTTTATTGCACGGCTCATTACAGCAAGTTGAGGGAAGACCCCGAGGAGGAACAAGGGCTCTGCTTATATAGAGGAGCTGTGTCCGTTACTGACAGGTGCAGCCGCAACGCTCATAACGGTCACCCCATGACGTGGATCGCACATCCTCGCCTTGCTGGCTTATGGACAGGAAACTGGTGCCATCTTTGGGAATGGCACCGGTGGCTCTCTACATCTCCCCCCTTTTTTGTTTTATAAACGTAACAGGCAAGGGTAGTGGTCTGATCTCCAGTAATGAGATGGACATTGTAATGACCCTGAATCCTGGTAGTCAGCCAAGTCAGTGCCATACCCGTCTGGCATCTTTTCCCTGGAGGTGGGGCCTTGGACACCAACCCACATGCAACCAGACTTGCCCTTCTCGGAGCTGCTCATGGCTAGAGTCAACACGGAGTGCAGTGCTAAGCCAAACAACCCGAGCGTGAAGAATTTATTACAGTAGGCTAAACTAAAGAAGCACCTGTCTGCGTGCAATGGGAAAAAACCCCGCAGAACGTTAGGGCTGTTTCTGGTAAAAAAAAAAAAAAAGGACACCCTAACCTGGTGCAATGTCATAGAAGACTCAGGGTGCAAGGGCTGTCCTATTGGACAATTAATGTCCATTTTTAAACATGCTTAGCCACACAGTGGGAGAGGAGCCTATCTCCATAGCAGCTAGGGCTTGAGCGATAACCACTTTGTCATGTGTCTGTTGAGCACGTAGCTTACACACCAACCAGAGCAGGAGCACCACCCCATTACACCCCATTACACCAAACCCCATTACACCCACCCATTCCTTAAAGTGGGAAAAAGCAGTGGAGATCAGGAGAACAATCCTTCTGATAGAGAGGTGTCCACACGGGTGGAATTCACATGGACAATGGCCATTTGAAGTTGGTCCATCAGGCTATCAAATTCTCCTGTCCATTCACCTAAAAGATACTGAAAAAGTTGTTTAGAAAGGTTTGCAGCTCTTGTATAATTTTCATATTGTACACTGGTGACACATAAACTGGAATATTTCCATTGACAGCCCAGTTGAGCTAGTTGCCAGAGTGTGTCAATTTGTTCCTGCACCAAATCAATTCTCTGATTGACTACCATCAATCCTCCTTTTAATCGTGAATCAATGGAGGCCTGTGATTGGCTAAGATCATGCCATATGGCTTTCCATTCCAAATATTGCCCCATAGTGAGGCATGCTTTTGTGACAAACATCCAGTCTGCAGGGGTCATAGCCATAGCAGACAGTCTCTCTACTTGTGAGGAGGTGTAGTTAGCATTAATGCCATAAGCACGGACAGATTCAACCAATTCCTTAACCTGCTTATGTTCCAAAGGTTGATGAGTACAATTTCCATCCTCTTCAAAAACAGGAAACATCTGAGTTAACTGCAAGGCTGCTTTGTTATTTCCTGTTGAAACAAAAATAGAAATCCTTTTCCCCAGTAACTTTTTCTTGAACTTAAATTTTGGAGTCAAAGCATTTTTAAAATATATAAATTGAATTAATCCAGCAACATTTCCTTTAACAGTTGTTTCCTCAGCAGTCAAACAATACAAAGACAATATAATACCGTACAGTATCCAGATTCTCTCCATCTGTGGCTTTTTTATTATTCGGTTCTTTTCTGTTTTATTTATTTTTTATTTTATTTATTTATTTATTTTTTTTTTTGATCAGTCTCTCGGGGCTCTTTCACTTTCTCTTTGCTAGCCTTTTTTCTTTTTGCGCGCACCCAACTTTTCGTCACGTTCTGCTTCTGACATGCTTTCCTGATAGCATGTCTATCAGAACTTACCTTATTTTGTTACCTGTCTGCCACAGTTCTGAATCCTCTCCAGCTGAATGAAGGGTCCCCCTTGTGCCGTTGATGTCAGTTTCCCGGGTTTCGGCATCACTTGTCGAGCGCTATTGCCTTGCCTGCAAGAACGACGCTTAACAACAGGATTCTTCTGCAGCTATGTTTATTGCGCGGCTCATTACAGCAAGTTGAGGGAAGACCCCGAGGAGGAAAAAGGGCTCTGCTTATATAGAGGAGCTGTGTCCGTTACTGACAGTTGCAGAGGAGCTGTGTCCGTTACTGACAGGTGCAGCCCGCAACGCTCATAACGGTCACCCCATGACGTGGATCACACATCCTCGCCTTGCTGGCTTATGGACAGGAAACTGGTGCCATCTTCGGGAATGGCACCGGTGGCTCTCTACACCTATATAGTTTCTACCATTTTGTTGTTGTTGTTGTTGTTGGTGGTGGTGGTGATGACATGGCAATAATGGGTGAATAAAGGAAGTTAGGCTATTACTTTCTGCAATGATTAATCTTGGTTGTTGTTGTACCCAAGTCATGAGGATCCCCAAAGACCACCAGGAAGACAGACTCACTGAACTGTAAAAGCAAGGATTTATTATTTCATACACCATGACAGGGACTTTGTCTAGCTGGCTGATGCAACAGCTACCAGAGGAATCCCTGACTACTGTCAGGTTTTTAAAGGCAAAAAAAAAAAAAAAAAAAAAAAAAAATCACAGGATTACATCAATAGGTATGGGTTGGGTTCTGATTGGTAGACATTTGGGGAATAATCAGGAGAATTTCTCAAAGTCATATTTTGGCATGAAATACCTGTGTACCAATCATTTTCATTGGTCAGTGCTGAGAGGGAACATTCTGTAGTTCCTATAGCTTTGTCTTGTTACTTGCAGGTGGCCTGTTGTTTATGGATACCAATAGATTTTAGAACTGTATCCTGGAAACTACAGGGGAGGTTTTGGTCTCCCCTGGAGTTTCTTATGTGGCCAAACAGTTCTCAGGAACCAAGTATCTAGGAGGCCAGGGGATCTGAGTTTCTTTGTGTTGTGTGCTGAGTCAGAGGTCTACATGTCTGTAGCCTGTCATGGCTGCTAAAGCAGGGGGCTGAGTGAAGGTCTGGTCCCTTTATTTCTCTCTAGTATGAATAATAAGAGTTGAATGGGAACTTACAATTTTTCCCCAGCCTAAATTATTAGAAGTGAAGCCTTTGAGTTTAGTTTACCCCTTTCAGTTGTCAGCTTGATTGGCATGAGAGATGCCAGAGAAGGAGTAAAGCACACCTCTGGATATGTCTGTGAGGGTGTTTCTAGAGCAGTTTGGCACGTGAATTCAGCAACTGAGTTGGGGACCTCCCACCCTGATGTGCCTGTTGATGCTGCTTTGGCTTGAGGACATCAGTCCCTGGCATTTCCTGAAGACTCCCACCAAGGGCTCTGGAGGGAGCTTCTTGGCCTTTTGAATGGGGCTGAATTGCTGCTCCCTCTTGTCCTGCAGGTACCAGATTCTTGGCCTGGGCAACTCAGGGTTCTTTGTGCCTTTAGCACATGAATGACTACTGTAGGATTATCCACCCTGCTACTGTATTAGCCCATCTAATAAACCTTTTAAAATTGTATGTCAGGTTGGCCTGGCATGGTGGCCCATACCAAATGGCAACATTCAGAGTCAGGGGTATCTCTCTGAGTTCAAGGCCAGATTAGTCTACATAGAGTTCCAGGACAGTTAGGATTATACAGAGGCCCAGTGTCAAAAAACAAACAAACAAACAAAAAGTAAAGCCAGATGTTGGTTTTGCAAGACTTTAATTCCAGCATCAGGAGGCAGAGTCAGAGGCAGATGGATCTCTGTGAGTTCAAGGTCAGCCTGGTCTACAGAGTGAGTTCCAGGACAGGCTCTAAAGCAATACAGAGAAACCCAGTCTCTAAAAACAAAACAAAACAAACAACAACAACAACGAAACAACCACAGAAACAAAAGTAACCATCACTATGTTTTTACGTGACAAATTCTCTCTATACACACACATACACACACACACACAGACATAGAAACACACAGACAGATGTTATATTGCTTCTTACTAGAGAACTTGACTAATAAACTCCATCCTGGTTCTTGGAAGATACTGTGTGTGCTTGGTCTTCACTCTTTCAACATCTCACAGATTGTCCAGTGAAACTATCAGGACCCAGACAATTCATATTTGGAATCTGTTATGTCACTAATTCTGATTCTTCAGTGGTTACAGGACTAAATTTTTGGTTTTGGGGAAACTGGACCCTCACTAAAGTTGCCACATTTATCCCTCTCAAGATGCTGATAGCTCACCTCCTTTGAATTCACAATGAGAGAGCCATCTGTAGGGATGTCCCCTAATTGGTCTTATTAATTTTGATCTGTCATTTTTTATTTTTTGCTTTTGTCAGTTGTATTAGATGTTTATCAACTTTATTAATCTTTTCAACAACCAGAATTTTTTGTTCTACTGAATTTTTCCCTGTCATCTCATATTTTCCATTATGCTGGTTTCTGCTCTTCCTTGTTTTCTTCTGCTTCCTTGCATTTGGTTTATGCTGCTTCCCTCCCACCCATATAGAAATATCACCATTTTGTAACAGGATATCCCACAGAGCATTGCAGCTGGCTTGATTCTGGAGTGTTGGCACCTGGGCCTTTCATATGCCCTTTGTGAAGTGTTACCTTTTGCATCCACTACCTTTTGTCTGAAGCATGTAAATCTTACTTGAGTGCCTCCTAAAAGGTTCAAAGCCCATGCAAACCTTGGTTGTGGGAGGACACAGAAAACTGAAATGTGTTGTGACTGAGATTTACTTTGGCATTTGTCTCTTTGGGTAGCTTCAGGTAAGTGGTTTTAGTATTTGGAAATTGACTTGCTAAGGTATAAACTGTGTAACAATAAAAAACCTTTTGTAAAAGCTACTTTTGGTCAGCTCATCAGCAGCTGACACCCCTGTGGCCACAATGGCTAAAAATTCATCCTAGAGTAACCCTATTTCTTCCACAGAAGTGAGAGAAACTGAACACCAGACACACATACAGCACTATCTGATTGAAATATTTCACTTTTTAATTAATTGTGCATATGTACATATGTGCCACCGCATGTAGGACTGGTTGTCTCATGCTCACGTCATCAGGCCTGGTGGCAAGCACCTGTACCACCGAGCCACCTCACAAGCCACAGCTGAAATAGTGTGTAATCAGGAACCCAGTTTGCAGAGATCTGTTATGTAATATTTGTTGTGGCACACAACTAGGGAAATAGACTTTAACCTGTGTTTTATTTATGTGTTTTGTTTACATGATGGAGATTCCACAACATGCTCACTTACTTTTAGATTAGTTTGAAAATTGAAAAACCACTCTTTAAAAATTAATTTATTTGACCCAGTGATGGTGGCACATGGCTTTTATCCTAGCACTTGGGAGGCAGAAGCAGGAGGACCTCTGTGAGTTTGAGGGCAGCCTAGGATAGGCTTCAAAGCTACACAGAGAAACCCTATCTCTAATAATAATAATAATAATAATAATAATAATAATAATAAAGTTTTTCTTTGATAATTTCTTCCATGTGTATAATACACTGTGGTCACATTCATCCTCTACCCTCTTATCCCTCTCCTACCCTACAACCCTCTCTCCTCCCTTGCTCCTTTCTCCCCTTGTCATGAAGTGGGAACTTATTACTCCCTTCTGACGGACTGAATGATGTCGATTTCCCATGACTCCTGCTGGCCGCTCCTCATATGTTTTGATACTTTGTATTTTCATTCAGTATTGGTTCAATGTGCATATTATCCATTGTCTGTGACATTACCTCATACAAATGATGGCATGAAGAACTTAGTCGACAGCTCAGACATTTCCTGTATAAAAATAAATGAACCGAACACAATAGTCTTCCAAACATCTAGGGTATGTCTGGAACAATTCAGAGATATCCTGTTAATCTTAGAGGATATCTGTGATGGGCTAGGGATGTAGCTCAATATCTTGAGGACCTATCTCAAATTGAGTACAAAAGCAAAGCAAAGCAAAACAAAACAAAACAAAAACGTAACAAGACATAGACTCTGCCTGCCTAGCTATGAGTAGTCTTCCTGGAAATCTGGTCTTCTCAAGAGAGGGACAGTCTACGGCCTGTGCCAGCTGGTGCCCCAAATCAATCTGCATTTTACTATTAAGCAAACACTATCTCATGAAGGAGATGCCTGCTTGAACTATTGATTTTATAGGGAACTGTACTTTTGAGACTTATTATAGAGCTGATCCATAACAATTAATTTACATGCTACAACATGGCACTTTTGATCCTTGTGTACAAAGTGAGATGATCAAATTGGATAATTAGCATACCTCACCCTCCAAAAACTTGCAATTTGTTTGGGAACATTAAAAAACTTCCCCTTATAAGTATCTTGAAGAAGATAGTAAATTTTAACTATATTCACCTTTCCCTGCTGTAACACATTAAGCTTTATCCTCATGACCTAACTGCTCACTTTGTAATACCCACATAATGTGCCCATTATGTGACATTCAATATTACATTGGCTTGAATGGCATCTTGAGATAGTGTGTGTGTGTGTGTGTGTACTGAAACAAAGCCTCATGTAGCCCAGACTGACCTCACACTTGTTATGAGTGGACACTGGCATTGAACTTCTTCTGATCTTCCTGCCTCTGCTGCCAGATTTCTGGGGTTATAGGCATATTCCACCATTCCAAGTTCGTTAATTTTTTTTTTAAAAATTATTCATTTCAAGATTTATTTTATTTTATTCTATGGCAATTAAATAGTATATTTAGACAGTTGTGGTGATGCACACCTTTAATTCCAACACTCAGGAGGCAGAGGCATACAGATCTCCGTGAGTTCAAAGCTAACATGGTTTACATAGGGAAGTTCTAGGACAGCCATAGGTACATAACACTGAGATGCTGTTTCAAAAAAAAAGTATATTATTAAATTTTGACATGTTTAGAAAATTTCTGATTATCTTTCTGTTACTAGTTTCAAGTGTGACCCCATTATAGTCAAAGGACACATTCTGTAATTTAAATTTAAACTTTGAATCATTTGCTTTCTGTCTCCAGACATAAGGTATATTGGCCAATGTTTCATGGATTATTAGGGGAAAGTGCGTATTGAGGTCTACGTATTATCCTTGACTTGTTTTTTATGTATGTCCCTGTTTATGTGTGTGGTGTGCCCTGGGAATAGGCAGCAGCACTCTGTCCTAAGTCCTGCAATTTTGACTTCAGGCTCCATTTTACCAGTAGAGTGAAACAAAGTCAAGTTCCCGGGCGCTGGGGGAGCTAGGGACTTTCCAATAGCTGACGAACCTTCTCCTTAAACAAAAGAAATGGTCTGTTATGCATCTTTGGTTTTCAAAAACATTGCGGTTGTTCCTAACAACAAAAAGAACAAAGGAATCTGATTGGTTGGACTGAAGAGCTTACGTTGTGTCGGTTGATAGTGATGGAAGGCATAGGGAAAGCCCCTAGTCTTTGAATTCCCCTTGGTGGAAAAATGTAACTGTGACTTGGAACAGATGTTTGTGGGGTTTTGTGCTTAAAAACCCACTGCAATGAACATTTGGTGATACAGTAAGCTATGAGCCTGTGCTATTGTCCCTGACATGTCAGTTCTCTTGTTTTGTTTTTGTTTCCCTGATGCCCAGTTCAATACAAACCTTGCTTTGTGCAGACTCTGGTGCCTGCTTGGGTTATTGCAGCTTCTCCGACACTAACGGGGGCATTGGTACAGAAGTGCATGTGTTTGTATGTTTTTGGAAGCCAGACAATAACCTTAAAGGGGGCCTCCTGTAATTCCACCTGTCTCCTTTGAGTCAAGGTCTATTCTGAGCCTGGAGCTCACACCATTCCTTCCCTCTTCCATGTTAATAGAGACCTGGCTTTGCTTGAAGAGAGAAAATATTATGTAATAGTCCATATTTCCCAGCTGCCCTTGCAGGAACTTCTATCTTATTTGTGTCATAGTTAATTTCCCCCTTTCTGTCATATTCAATATAAGAGAGTTCTGGATGTTATAAGATTTGCTGGCAGTACTTCAAAACCATAAAGTCAACTTATGCGTAACGCCAAGGTTTCTGAGGTAACTGCTCGGCCCTGCACCTCAGAACTCCACCTGTGCTGGGCTGGCCTAGCAGATAGGCCCCTGACAGGGTCCATGAAGGCCTGAAGCAGATGGCAAAGCTGGCTTCTCTTTTCTTTCATCTCATGTCTAAATTCTACAATCCAAAACATGTTCTTGCTGTGATTTCCTTTGATTGGCTATATTTGATATTCATGTATGCCACTACTTAATTTAGGCCTCAGAGTTGAAGAGGAGACCAGTGATAATGTGGGCCAGGTTTAAATGGTTGGCATGTATAAATAAGTTCACAGAGAGTCTTTAAGAAACCATAGTAATGTTATGAACTTGCTAAGAATCAATTTTGCATGGGAAGCTTCAGCCAACCCACAATTACATAAGTGCTGTAGCTTCATGAAATTGGCAGGTCACTAAAGCTATAAATGCAGACTGTCATTCATTTAATGAAACTGTTATTTGATGCCACCTTATTATCCCTTTGGAAAGTTCCTTAACAGCATGTTTGGCTGACTGTTCATCTCTGGCCAAGGCTCCCCTTAAATATCTCAGGTGAAATGGACACACTCTGTTGAACATTTGGGAAAGGTTTGGAGATATTCCTTCTGCCTGCAAGAACCAGATATGCAAACAGATCAACTGGCCTGCAGTACCTCAGAGATGTAGAGCTACAGCAGGGTTATCATCAAACCTGCAGCCGTGTTGGACTGCCTCCTGCCCCATACATGCTATGCATTGTTTAATTGGCCAAGTTCTCTTTCTGCCGGGCTAAGCAGCTTTTTGTACAAGGGATCTATTTCTCATTTTGCTTCCCTCCCTCGCTCCTTATCTTCTCCTCCCCTCCCTTCTCCCCCCCCCCCCTTCTTTTTTGCTCCCTCTCCTTTTAGTTTTTCGAGACAGGGTTTCTCCTCTGTGTAGCCCTCGATGTCCTGGAAGATTCTCTATAGACCTCAAACTCAAACATCTATCTGCAGCCACCACCGCCAGGCACTTTATTGAGCTGCTTTATCCAATTCTGACCACCAGGGCAGAAAAACAATGGCCTGTCGATTTAAGAATCTAGTGAGCCAGGCAGTGGGGAAGTAGAGGCCGGAGAATCTCTGAGTTCAAGGCCAGCATGGTCTACAGAGTGAGTTCCAGGACAGTTAGAGTTGTTACACAGAAAAACCCTGTCTCGAAAAACAAAAAGCAAACAAAACAAAACAAAAAAGAATCTGGTGGCAGTCCGTTCTGCTTTCCTCTCTCCGAGGGCACCTTTCTGGGTAACGGTGGCCTGGGCGACCACGCCTTTCTCCACACGCAGCTGTACTACGGGTTCGTCGGCCCATCCGTCACAGAGCCGCGGCCTCTGATTGGCTCCTGAGCTTCGGGGCGGAAGAAGGAAGAAAGTTTGTGGTCTGGACCGGAGCGGTGAGGTTACCAGAGAGACCCCGGGCAGTGGCGGCGGGTGAGGCCGGCGCTTGCGAACGTACGGTGAGTATCGGGTCGGGAGCCGGCCGAACGTGGTCGGGAGGAGCGCCCTGCAAGAGTGCCCGTCCACTGGGTTGAGGGGATTTGGGTTGAGAAAGCCGCGGGATGCCATTTAAGAGTCACAGCCATTTCGAAACTTAGCCAAAACCACGTTTCCGGTCCTGGGCGTTCGGCTGCCCCCGAGCCCATAACCTCTGAATGTGTTGTAGCAGATGTTCCAGGAAGAGTTCCATAGCAGCCTTGTTCTTTCTCTAAACCCGCCTGCTTGCAAAATCTCCGTGTGGTTTTGTCCTATAAGAGTGGTTTTTTTCCTATAAGAGAGGTGCTCCGGGCTGTTCTCTCGAACCCTGTTTTAGGGTAGACAGCCGCCACACAGGTGGCTGTGCGCAGAATAAGGTGGTTTTTATCCGTATTCAGTGGGATCACCGTTGGAAGCCTGAATGATATAAGACCCCCTTCCCAAATTCAGAACCCGGACCCTTCCCTTTGAATTTCAGGGACTGGAGCGACACTTGCCACGGGGTGTGCACCTTGAGACATTCCAAGGGCCTCGGGCTCGCTTCCGGTTTGACTGGCCCAAGGCACCATCAAAAGAAAACCAGTAAGCATCTGTCTGAGGAGGTAAGTCATCGTTTTCCTTATATGACATCTGATCCTGGTTTCTATTGGGATCCCATTTGGGGACAGTGAGAGGTCTTAGGAGACTCCTGAAATAAAGTCGGGGCACTAAGGAGAAGTCACACTGCCCGCCTGGTTCTGCCCCCCTCTGCTCTGGTTTTTTTTTTTTTTTTTTTTTTTTTTTGGTCTTTTCTGTCTCTTTGTCCTGAGTCTTCTTTGGTTTGGACTTGGGGTGATTGAACAACAAAATGGGTAATAAGAGTAGTAAAGCTGATACTCCCTTAAAGTATGTACTGAAAAATTTTGACCTACTTTACACCAGGAAAGTTAAGAAGTATTATGGCTACTCCATTACCAAGAAACAGCTCCAGATCCTCTGTGAACAGAAATGGCCCACATTTGGGGTCGAATGGCCCCCTGAGGGCACCTTCGATCCCAAGGTGGCATGGGCCATAGTAGAAGTTGTCTTCAGCTTACCTGGCCACCTGAACCAAATCGGATACATTTTGCCTTGGGCAGAAGCAACATCTAATCCACCGCCATGGATGAAGGTTTATATGCTCATATATAGCCAACTTCATTCCCCATTGCCTCACCTCCCTCAGTCTCCTCCTCAACCCCAACCCCTGACTCAGCCCCCACCTCAACCCAAGCCCCTAAAAAGACCAGCACCCCAACCCAAGCCCCTAAAAAGGCCTGCACCTCAACCCCAGCCCCGGACTCAGCCCCCACCTCAACCCCAACCCCCGACTCAGCCCTCACCTCAACCCCAGCCCCGGACTCAGTCCCCACCTCAACCCCAACCCCGGACTCAGTCCCCACCTCAACCCCAACCCCGGACTCAGTCCCCACTTCAACCCCAACCCCTGACTCAGCCCCCACCTCAACCCCAGTCCCTGGCTCTACCTCCTGGTCAACCCCCACCTCTGCTCCAGCCCTCTGATGTCTGTGTGCCCTTTACCCACACTGATCTTTATAATAAGAACACCCAGAACCCTCCTCTCAGGACAGACCGGAGCTGCATAACCTATTTGCCTATAACCACCACTGATCTTCTTAACTGGAAGGTGCAGCTCCCTCCTTTCAGCACAGATCCAAAGCCCCTAATCTCTCTAATTGAATATCTCTTTCTCATCCACTATCCTACTTGGGATGATTGTAAACTTATTTTACACATCCTCTTCACAACCGAGGAGAGGGAACGGATTCTGACTGAGGCAGCTAAAACACTTCCTGGAATGTGGGCTCTCACTGGCGAACAGGACCTGGCTATGCAGAGACTAGACTGGAAATACAGGACAGAAAAAGGGAGGATGTCATTCAGTGATTACCACCACGCTTTGATCAAGGGATTAAAGCAGGCAGCCCGGAAGCCCACTAACCATTCCAAGGTGATGGATATGAGACAAGGTCGAAGTGAATCACCTACAGAGTTTCTCGAGCGCCTCCTGGAGGCATACCGTGAATATACATCTATAGATCCAGAGGACCCGGCAAACTTCCCCATCATTAACCTGACCTTTGTAACTCAGTCTGCCCCAGACATATGTAGGAAAATCAAAAGGATGGATAGCTTTATACACATGAGTAGGTCAGAATTATTGGCAATAGCCCAGAGAGTGTTTGACAATAGAGAGAGTGAAGAGGAGCTGCTAATGAAGAAAGTGACCCAGATTGTGATCACTGCCCAAGAATTTGGTGCCTTCAGTCATGGTCAAACAACATACAAGAACAAGAGGAAGCCCCTGCAAAGAGACCAGTGTGCTTACTGCAAAAAGTTTGGGCACTGGAAACATGAATGCCCTCGACAGAAATGGGTAGGTCCTCCCTGGCCAAGGCCTTGTTTGGCTTGAGGAGAATAGTGGGGCCATAGCTCTTTCAAATTAGGCCCTCAGGAGTCTATGGTAATCTTTATAATTGATGCTAACCTGTAATCTTCCATGTCAACATGAGGGCTTCACATTTGGTATTACCAGAACCTCTGGGGCCTCTCACCATTCACACAATGGAAGTGTAGAGGCCAACAGGGGAAGTCAGAAAATATAAATGGACTGCAAAATGGACTGTTACTCTGGGAAATGGGACAGTGATTCTTTCCTTCATTACCCCTGGATGTGCCCATTCTCTTTGCTGGGAAGAGACCTCCTAAGCAAGCTCCAAGCAACTATCTCATTCTTAGGAGATATCACTAAGCTACAACTAGGGTGTGCAGCTACAATCCTGACCATCACCTGTCCCTTAAGCAAGGAGGAGTACTTCCTCCTCTAGGGTCTGACCCAGGCTCCTGAGGGGAAATTAAAAGGACAATTGATCAGGGATGTTCCAACTGTTTGAGCCAAAGACAGTCCTCCTGGTCTGGACAAGCATGTGTTGCCAGTTATAGTTCAGCTGATTTCTAGGGCCATGCCCTTCTGAGTCAGACAGTACCCCAACAGTACAGAGACCAGAGAGGGACTCAAGATCCATCTCAGTTGCCTCTTCAAGGCAGGCATACTCACTCCATGCCAGTCAGCCTGGAACATCCCCTTATTACCAGTACAAAAACCTGGAATCAAGACTACCAACCAGTAAAGGATTTAAGGAGAGTGAATAAGCGGGTGGAAACTATTTGCCTACCTGCTCCCAACCCTTATACTCAGCTCAGCCTGCAGCTGCCTGAGCTTAAGGTTTATACTGTGCTAGACCTAAAGGATGCATTTTTCTCTATTCCCTTGTCAAAACTAAGTCTGTCCATCTTTCAATTCAAATGGGGTGAGCCTGAATTGAGAATATTTGGACAAATGACTTAGACCCGATTATCTCAGGAAATCTCCTACCATCTTTGACTTAAGTCACTTTTGCAATGAATACCCAAAAGTTAACCTTACTCCAATATGTGGATGATTTATTGTGGGCTCCAAAAGATTTAAGGAGGACTGTTTAGCTACTTCGGGTTTCTTAAGAACTCTGGCTCAACTAGACTATTGAGTTTCCAAAAAGAAAGCTCATATTTGCTCATCGTGGCTCACCTATTTGAAATATGGATTAAAGGAAGGAAAAAGACTATTACAAAGGCCCACATACATGTCATAATTTGAATCCCCATTTCAACCATAAAGAGGCAGATTAGGTGTTAGTATTTAGGCATTTTACTGGCCTGCCTTTGGAGGTCTGACAAGATAACACCCTCAGCTGCTGCCACTAAGAGCACCACTTGTGCCTATTCAGTATGTATGTTCCCTTTTAAAAGGGCGCTGCTGCCCACCTCCCATCCCTCTTTTTCTATTCCTCTATCTGTATCATCCCCTCCTCCCCTTCCCCTTTTTATGATCCTTTTCTCTTAAAAACAAAACAAAAACCCTCCACTTGACTGTTGCATGTTGTCTTTCTCAAGCTGCATTATTATTATTGTTGTTGTCATTATTATTATTATTATTATTATTATTACAGCATTAGGGAGTTCCTTGGTGTGGTTGGGTATTGCTGCCTCTTGATACCCAGGTTTGCTGAAATTGTCAGACTCCTGGTCTCAGCCGTGGCAGGGGCTAACACCCCTTTCAAGTACACTGAGGAAAGTTAGCAGGCCTTAAGAGACCTTGAAAAGGGCTCTGGTGCAAGCTCTTGCCTTAGCTCTCCCTGACATTTCCAGGCCCTTCCACCTATATGGCCATGAGAGAAAGGGCATTGCAAAGGAGTCCTAACCTAAGCCCTGGGTCCCTGTAAAAGGCCAGTTGCCTACATTTCAAAAATATTGGATCTTGTGGTCTCAGGATGGCTCTCTTGTCTATGAGCTATGGCACATCTTTGTAAAGGAAGCAGACAAACTTCCTTTGACCCTAATGACCCCTAATGACCCCACATGCATTGAGATATGAGGTGCCACTAATTGCTAGATGTCTAATGCTTGTCTAACCCAATATGAGGCCCTTCTAGATAAGGATAGATTGGCTTTTGACAAATCCATAACTATCAACCTTGGTGTTCTATTACTGAACAGTGACCCCCAGGGAATCATATATGACCACCTGGAGATCCTGGATTTCCTTCAGGGTAGCTGACTGTATTTCACAGATGTTCCCCTTACAATCAAGAATGCTAACTTTTATAAGGAATTAGGTATACTGGGGCAGCAGTAGTTATGGACCAGAAAGAAGTCATTTGATCACAAGCTCTACCCAAGAGGCACATTGGCTCAAAGAAAGAAATAATGACCTTAACTCAAGTATTGAAATGGGCCAAGGGAAGCAAAATGGAACATTTACATAAACAACCAATACACCTTCACCACAGCTCATGTTTACAGACAACTATACAAAGAGGCCTATTAACCTCAGAAGGAAAAACTATGAAGAAGGGATCATCTAATTGTTGGAGATCTTCTGGCCATAGTACTCTGTGGGGACATCAAAAGGACAATCGCCCCCAAACCCAGGGGAATAATTATGCAGTTCAGACAGTCAGGGAAGCAGCTCTTGGGGACTCTTGCCTCCAAATCATCTTGGAGCTATTGGCCATTCCTGAGTTCCCACTCTGCTTCAATGAAGACACCCCTATGAACTCTCCAAAGGAGACTGAATTACATTCTAGCATGGGAGCCCTTCAAAATTACCTTGGTGGTGGATCTTATGGGACAGGAAAATCTATATACCCAGTCTATTAAGGAAATGGTTAATTGCCAGCCTCAAAGCAATGTACTAAGAAAATCTCAGAACTTATCTCTCCCCATGTTTGGTTACTCAGATGATGGGAAGTACTTCAAAACATCTCACATCCCTGCACTCAGGCAAATACAAAAATGTGTATGTGGCCCCAAAGGATCTTTCTTGGGGGGTGTATGATAATTTTTTAGCCCCAGGAGGCACAATGATAGGCATTGGTGCCCTGGCAGGATATGCTTACCTGGGCTGGAAAGGCATAAATTAGAATGCCTTGCAAGTTTTTTTTTTCCCCCAATTGTAAATGTCCACCTCCCATTGCAAGTTGGAAGGGATAGAAGTTTGCAGTAATAAGCTTTCAGATTGAGCTGATTGGAAGTTATGATGGTGGCCAACACGTAACCTGCATCAGTGAATCTAAGCTCCCATTTACAAGTGGTTGGTCTATGTGGGTTATTACAGCTGAAGCTCAAGGGTAAAAACAACCCAGCAGGTCAAGGCTAACTTTATGGCTTCCATAGTCTAAGGAAAAGAGTAAAAGCAAGTAGTCAGTAACAAAATAGTAAACCTGAGATCTTTGAGGGGACCCCATTCAATCACTTTCCATGTTTGGCAGTCTTCCCCTTCTTCCACAGGGTCCACTGGTGTTTTCTTGAGATGTGAATGCTGCCAATCTTAACAGCAATGGGCATCCAGAGAATCATGTAGTCAGTTCTGAAACAAACAGTGGCCTAGAACAGTGTCACCAGGTTGGAACAGGTAGTCTGGCAGGCAGTGCCTGATCTGTTATGCAGCCTGGATTTGAGGAAAGCTCAATGTAATCTCTTCAGGGATTCAGAGATTAGGTAATCTGTTAATAGCTCTTTATGTACCCTTGGGGACCATTGGGGGTGGCCATCCATAAATTATTTCATATAGATTTAATTTTTCCTGATAGTGGGTGCAACAGGCCCTTAGAGGACAAAAGACAAGAGTCAACCCAGTTACCGCCAGTCTCAAGAATATATTTAATGAGAATTTCTTTTAAGGTTCTATTCATTGTTTTTATCTTTCCTGAACGCTGAGGATGATATATGCAGTATAGTTTCCAGATTATATTGAGGGCTTCTGAACTTGTTTGAGACAGTTTGGCCATGAAGGCCAGGGCATTGTCAGACCCCAGAGTTAAGGGGGGCTCAGTCCCCTTACTGTAACTCCCAACCACTCTAAAACCAACTCTATTGTAACATTGTATTTTCCAACTTAAATCTGGAACATTTATTCTGAAAATTCACATTGGAATGAAGGAAGAACCTGTGTATTTAGGCTATATGGAGTTGGACTGAGTCCTGCTTCCTCAGTACCACCTAATGATATGTGGTAAGACAAGAACCTAAACCTATAGGCTCCAGGAGAGACCTTCTAGTACTCCAGGTTCTTCCAGCGCACCATGTTGTAAAGACTCACCAACTACTGTCTTGCCTATTCTAACCTCCCCTGAGCCATCTCCTGTTAAAGGAAAATCAAAAATCTCTGTCTCATGTCATAAGAGATACTTGATATGGGACAGAAGAAAAACCAAAATTAAGGGACTGTTTTATTGCCACTAAATCTCATTATTTTTGGTTTTATTTTGACTCTTTAAAACTTTGTTGTTGTTTATCAAGACAGGGTTTCTCTGTGTAGCCTTGGCTATCCTAGAACTTGCTCTGTAGACCAGGCTGGCTTTGAACTTACAGAGACATGCTTGCCTCTGCCTCCAATTTCTGGGATTAAAGGCATGTGCCACCATTGACCATAAAACTTTTCTTAAGGTATAAATATTTCTCAATATTATATATAATACACACACACACACACACACACACACACATATCTTTCTGTTGTGATATTAATGGTCATATAGAGTACTAACTAATTCTAAAAAAAAGCTTCATCTAGTTCCTGTACATGATTTCCAGGCATGAGTCTCTGTCAGGTAATAGAAATTAAGTTTTTGGACTCTATATGTACTTAGTAAATTGTGGTCCTCTAACCTCTCTGTGGTCTGCTGCATATGACATTTAAAATGTTTAAGTTTTCTGCAGTGAACTGTGGCCATTCCTAACAGCAACTTTTGAAGTCTCCAAAATGATGGTGGGGCCCCACAACAATGATTCCACCTGGATTGTGGTAAAGCCATTAAGCTGACAAATACCACCCCAAGATCGCCTTTGAACTATTAACTGCTCAGGACAAATTCAGGGTGGCTAACTGAGATGGTCCAGCCACACAGACTACTCCAGTCAGGACTTCAGATCAGCCTTGCACTTACATAGAGACTAGACAACGCTCTCCCAGGACTTGACAATTATTCCAATTTTCTCAGTGTCCCCCAAAGATGCCGTCGCCCCCAGACAGCAGGAAGCAATTTTAAGAACACGGCGCCCACATTCCCAAGAGGTGGGGTGGGCAGTTTTTGGTTGTTCAGTGGGTTGCGGATATTTATTATCATTTATGGGGGTTAGTTACAAGTTGTTATTGGTAATGGCCAGGAAAAAAAGCTGAACAAGAGAGATTAGATTCAGGGATCTCATTCTGAAAAGAAAAAAAGGGGGGGGGGTGAATATAGAAATGATAACATAAAAGGGTAGATTATTGAATCTACTTTTAAGCCAAATAAGCAACTACTAGTCTTAAATATTTGACATTGGTATAGATTTTTGTATATTGATACAAATTTGAAGTTATTTTTGCTATATTGATTACATGTTTCTACTCTTGTTTAAAATATTTTTATATATTGATACAAGTTTAAGGTTATTTTTGTTAGAACATACTGTGTATACATTTCTGTTCTTGTTTAAGGTATACCTATGCAGTTCATTTAATAAGGTAAAGTTATTATTACAAACTATTTAGAATAATAAAGGAATACAGGTTAGTAGTTAGTCACCTGTTATGATCAAACTTGTAGTCACGTTAGGTATGTTTTCAAGGTCAAACATATATTTTAGGTAGACAGGTGGTCTTCAAACACTTCAGAGATCATCAGAATATGGCATTTAAGATGTTTCGATAACATAAGTTTTTCTGTTTTTTGTTTTGTTTCTTTAATGACAATGAGACATGTCTGTTCCTGGCAGCACCAATCTACTTCTGAGAAGATGATGGGCATCAAAGACCTTCTATGTGGAGTTTGCTTTCTTTGTGGCAAAAGTAAGCCACTAGGCAAGAAAGTACCCGTGTCTCAACTGCTGACAGTATGCGGTCCAAATTGGACAAGCAGGATACAAAATACAGTGACTGCTGAACTTTGCCAAGACAAGGTTGGACAGTCCTTTCAAATTCCTGCATTAAAGAAAAGTCTGTCAGATATTCTAGGCCCGTAGGCTGAAGATGGATGCCTCAACGTTATAGAGGAACCTTTGGTGACTGTCCAGACAGCCAGCTGTTTTTGTCATTTTTTAGTTTTGGAAGTTTTTTGCTCTGCACTTCCTTTTTACTAAGGTAATGTTATATCCTTCTCAGGTCTCTGATGGAGTTGAAGACTAGATAGTTATAGTTTTCCTTGTTACCAAATCCAGAAAAGAAACTCACAAAATAGGTGTAAAGTGTGTAAAGTGTTGAGATACATAACAGGATAGTTTTGGGTTAGCAATACAATGTTAGGATAGAAAGTGAATTAAGTACAACACTTTGGACTCACTAAGGTAGGATAGGTAATGGAGTATTTACTCTAAATTTGCCAAATGCAAGTGGACTGAACATTGTTAACATAATTCTTACCTGATAATTGTTCTTATTGTCTATAGTTTTCTTATGTTAGAATTAAAACTTTTTTTTTATTTAGACAAAAAGGGGGAAATGTGGAATGTTCCTTTACACTGTGTGTCACTGTGATTGGTTTAATAAAGAAGCTGACTGGCCAATAGCTGGGAAGAAGGGTGGAGTCTGGGAATCAGAAACAGATGCAGAGAGAAGCAAGTGGGCCATGCTATACTGAGAAAGCCACATGGCAAGGCATAGATAAGAAATATGGGTCAATTTAAAAATGTAAGAGCTAGTTATTGGCCGAGCATTTATAATTAATATTAAGTCTCTGTGTGGTTATTTGGGAGTGACTGGTGGGACAGAAACTTCTGCCTACAACTTCTGCCCACTCTCTGGTAGAAGTTCTGTTTCTGACTATGCTCATGATGACCTTTCCTCAGCCATTCTAAACCTAACCTAATGCAGGACTGTTGGCTCTGCCTCAACCCAAAACCCCCATTATGTAGGAGTGGCTTACAATCTGTCACTACAGGCATTGTCACAAGCCTCTGCTGATGCTCCTGGTCCCAGCCCAAGCTAATGGTAGGTGGTGTACAAGGATAAGGACTATGTTCATGTCAAAAATACCAGGCTCTCTGGTTTCTCCCTATTTGGATAATTGTGCAACTTATTCGGAACCTGACTACTGCAGATACCATGATTCAGCTATTCCTCCCACCCCTCCTGACTGTTGGTGGATTTGTCCTGATGCATTTACCATGGGGCACATTTGCTTTTTTGTGTCCCCATTCATACATATCCTTCCTCAAGTTTATATTTATGATGAGGTCAAAGGTTTCCTGCCTCTAGCCATGACACCTGACCACCTTCAACCAAAACAGGTGGTTTCCATATTAGTTCCACCCTTAATGAATGCAGGGATTGCAGGATCTTGCAGCCCCAGGAACATCAACCCTGGTCCTGAAAGATCAAGAATTCAGAACCCTGAACACTAAAGTTGCACAGTATTTACGGTTCTCAAAAGACTCAGCTTCTAGATTGGAACATCAGGTGGATTCTCTGACAAAAAGTTTTATAAAACAGAAGAGACCACGACTCACTCATTGTGAAGCAAAGAGTGCCATGTATTGCTCCAGGAGAAACCTGTTGTATCTGTCCTATCCAACCAGGTATGGTTAGAGAAACTTGAGCTTGGCAAGAAACAGTCTTAAAACCAAATACTTAGACTAACAGGAAGGAAACAATTGGTGCTAATCCCTGTTTTACTGGTCACTGGTGTTCCTTATAGTCTTCTGGTGCATTATAAATTTTGTTTTCTGCCAAATAGAGAATGCCCTCAGCTGGTACTACCAACCATTACAATAGTTAGAAATGGAAGCTCCCATTGAAGGGTTTGACAAGGACACAGAAGACAAGGGGGGGAATGAGAAACCAGCCCAACTTTTTAAGACCAGGAGCTATTTTGAGACTCCAGCTAAGTTAGTTTCCTGTTTACTTTAAAACATTAGTTTCAAGCTTCTGTTTCTTGGAACTAAGCTACACCCCACCCCATAACTGAAGAACGTTCTATACCAGATGTTCCAGGAAGACTTCTGTCTTAGTTAGGGCTTCTATTGCTGCAAAGACACACCATGACTGCAGCAAGTCTCATAAAGGAAAGCATTTAATTGGAGCTGGCTTATAGTTCTCAGAGGTTTAGTCATTATTGTCATGGCAGGAAGCATGGCGGCAGGTAGGCAGGCATGGTGCTGGAGAAGGAGCCGAGAGTTCTACATCTGGATCTGCAGGAAGACATCTGGGTGAGCTTCCAAGACCTCAAAGCTCATCCCCCTGGTGACAAACCTCCAACAAAGCCACACCTACTCCAACACACCCTAATAGTGCCACTCCCTGTGAGCCTATGGGGGCCTTTTCCAAACCACCATAATTTCCTTAACTGCTGTGTTATGCCTGTTTGCAAAATCACTCTCCTTTCTGGTTTTGTCTTATAAAAGAGGTATGGGGAAAAGGGCTTAGGGTTGTCCTCTAGGACCCTATTTTTTGGGGTAGACAGCTTCTAGATTGACTCTGCTGTGCACAGAATAAAGCTTGCTTTGATTTGGCCATAATTTTTGGTCAGTGATCTTTATCCTTATTTGGTAGGATTAATAGGGGCTTCCCCAGGAGCACCCCTCACCCTAGCTTGGGGACCTTGCTCTGCAAGTTTCTTGAACTCCCCTACCAAGGGAATCAATTGCTTTGCAAATGTTGCCTGGGAGCAGCAACCTCCCCCTGGGAGTGGTTGATTCATTAGTCTACTAACTCTATTTAAAAAGAAGAAACAACAAAACAAAACAAAAAAGCTTACCATTGATCCTACATTGAGGAAGCTACTTGTCTTTGAGGCTGTAGACAGTACCCTATATCAGGAAAAGGTACTGGTATTGCTAGTTCCAATTGAAGTAGAAAGGGCTAAACAAGAGAAGGGTGGATGGTGGGGTCTGGCTATAGCCTGGCCCACAGGATTCTTTCTCTGAAGGTATTGATGGATAAAGTGGTAACACTCCCAGAGTCACACCCACCTGCCCATCTGTGTGCTGGCCAACCTGGCAGGGCTTTAGCAAGTCCTCCTTGCTCTACCCTCCCATGCCTTGCCTGGACTCCAGAACTCTGCTGTGGTCTGCAGGCCCGCGTTTGACTGTTCTCCATTATAGTTCAATCAGAAGCTGCATTTTCCTTTTGGGGAATTGTGCTTCCTGGAATACCAGATGCCTTCGGATGCAGCTGCTTGAAGGACCCTGAAGTACATTTCCACAGTGTAAGCAATTGTTTTTCATTTTTAATCTTTTGATGGAGCCAGGCCAGCATTGAACTTGGGATCCTCCAGTCCCAGTGTGACAGCCAAAGTTATATTTTACGTTTTAATTATTTCACCTAAGAGATCCATGAAACAAAGAATGCCTCTAACCTGTAGGCCATTTGCCCAGGGATGGGACGATCCTTCCTGAAATGCTGGAGGCTATTGTTTATGGGAGACAACAAGCCACATGCTTCACTCCCCTAAACAAGTTTGACTCAACTGCACCAATTGCGCTTGATCACATGTGGGCAGGAAATGCATCAGGATGGATTGTAGGCTGGAGGTATGCAGGCAGGAAATACATCAGGATATATTTGCCCCTGATTGGACCTGATGGGAAATATGGTGGCCTCTGCAAAATGTGACTCATCACCATTTTCTGGGAACCCAGGAATGGACCTGGCCAAAATCTATCATCCTGGCCAGTATTTAATTAAAGCTTCAAATTTGTCTCAAAATGGTACTGATGATCTTACTCTCACCTGGTGGGATTAACTCCAGCTTCTTGAGAGGTGGGCGTATAAGCAAGTGCCACCATGGCCATCCCAAGAATTCCTAGAAACTTGACCACCGGAAGTGGAAGGAGCATGATGACCCAGGCCTTTTCTCTTGACCTACACACTGGAGAGTCCTGCTTAGTCCAAGTTGCTTTGGCCAAGACACACTGCTGAAGCTGGACAAGAAGCCAGTTGTCTGGGCCATTTGGTTTCACCCTCACCTGGAGGAGGATAGGGAGGGAGGGGGACTTAATATGGGTTGCCCTTACTGTAAGCTGTGGGTGCTTCAGTTTGGCCTCTTCCTGGCCCTCCTCACAAGGGCCCCAAGTGCATGTTTCTTGCTTTGAAAGGCTTTCATTAGCAAGGACCAGTTGGGGGTATGGGGGGGGATGTTGGAGGGAATCAAGCTCCCACTCAGAAAACACACTGTCAGTGAAAGATTCAGGGCTCAAGCAGTGAACTGGGTAGGGTGAGTCTTTCCAGGAACTAACTCTCTCTCTTCCTCTTTCCCCCTCCTCCCTTCCTTCCTCCCTCCCCCTTCTGTCTCCTCCCCCCTCCAGGATGCTGGGCCTCTCCTCTCATAGGTAACACTGTGTGTGTGTGTGTGTGTGTGTGTGTGTGTGTGTGTAGTCCTAAACCCTTTTCTTTCCTCCAGAATTTGCTCACCCCATTTTAGTTTAGTTTTAGCATTTATGCATTTGTGTATGTGTGTGTACATATATACATATGTACACAGGCATGTGGATGGAAATCAGGGCAGTTAGCAAGACTTGATTCTCTTCTTCCACCATGGATGTTCAGGTTAATTAGGCTTGTCAACAAGCATCTTTACCCACTGGGCATCTTTAAGACCCTGTCTAAAAACTTGAGTGTGTAGCCAGGCTGGCCTCAAATTAGATATATAGCCATAGGTAACCTTGAACTTCGGATGCTGCTGCATCTGTCCAGTGCTGAGAAGGTAGGTGTGTGCTGTCACATTCCAGCTTATGAAGTACTAGGATCAAACCCAGAGTGCAGGCCCTCTGCTAACTGAGCTAAATCCTCAGCCCCCGTTACATGTGCTTTATGGTTGTATGTATGTCTCTGCACCATTTGCATGCCTGATGCCTAGGCAGACCAGAAGAAAGTGCTAGATCCCAAGGAACTGTAGTTACAGATGGTTCTAAGCTGCCCTGTAGGTGCTGAACAGATCTCAGATATTCTGGGAGAGCAGCAAGTGGCCCCCTTCCTCCCATTTTAATACCCTGGGTCCATCAGTATCTGCTTTGTATGTAGAAAGAAAGGTGGTGGTGGTGGTGGTGGTGGTGGTGGTGGTGGTGTGTGTGTGTGTGTGTGTGTGTGTGTGTGTGTTACAAAAAGGGACTTTTGCCCCCAAGTAGGGTACTGCCCTACCTCCACCTCCCTCTCCACTGACCTCCATGGAAATGCCTGGGTTCAAGGATATTGTTCTAGAGAGTGCCATCTTCAATCTCACTCATCCTGTCACTTTATCCTTTATGATGGAGCTCCTGAGTGTGCATGTTGGTCTAGGCAGGATACCAGGCAGTCACAGGTGGACACCGAGTGGAGTGTCTCAAACAGGCATGTGGCTGGGCATGAGGGTATGGCAGCTTTTATATAAAGCACATTGGCGAGAATCTGCCAATTCCATACATCCTCTTGGGTTGGTGTTAAACTCTGGGCTGCTGTCCCATCCTGTCCCCAAGGCAGCATTTTTAAACACGGACCCAGTGACCTGAAGCAGCTTCCTACTGAGCTCAGGACCGAAGTGAATTCATTTCTGCTATGGATGTCTTGGGGGCACAGGGCACACTTTCTCCAATGTTAATTGTCCTAAGTAGATGGAGCCTGGGTGAGAAAGGTTGCTTTGTGGGTGGAGAGCAGTGACCGGATATCAGAGTCTGGTGACATGCCAGGCGAAGGCCTTCCTCTTCATCCCCGCGGTTCAGGGGGAAAGTTAAGTCAGACCTAGAGTCTAATGCCATGTCTTCCCCAGCCTTGTGGTGTTGGGGTCACATGGGGAGGTGTTAGTGACCCAAGCCAGAGACCTGGCTGTGACCCAGTCCCTGTGGGCCTTTGGATGGATTTCTCAACATCTGCCTGCTTTCCCAACCTGCAGATGGGATTGCAGTGTCTGGTTGGATAAGTTAGCACACAAGGGCTTTCCATGAGCAGTTCTGTCTCCTCTGAGTTACAGAGAGTGGGTGAATGACAGGGTCGCACCTTGTGGCTTTCTCTGATCCAGTCAAGTTGTGTGACTGGTTTTGGCCACTGAGATAGGAACAATATGTGTGTCCTTCCAGGCCTGGCTCTTATCACCACTGCTCTTATCATCCCTTTGACACAGTGACTGGTGGCTTGGAGACTGCTGTCTTTGGGTCTTTGGGAGTGACCCCAAAGTGAGTTTGGTAACACGAAGCTAGCCACAGCCATGTGGTTCCACCAAGACATCTGCCGACTGAGGGGTGTTTGCCTCAGTGTAACCTCACCCATCCTGACTAAAACCGGTGTGCTTGGGTGTCAGGATTCAAACTTCTGTCAAATGCCCAGCAAGAGAGGGCAGTGGGGGTGGGGACTGGGGAGAAAGACAATGGTACCTTGTCCTCTGGAGGATTTACCTATATGTGTGTGCCAGAAGCTGAAGGTGATTTGTTTTGTGGGGAGAGAAGAGACCAGCAGGAGGGACGGTGGGAGGGGCAGACATGAGCAAAGCACAATGAAGTATGAAAAATGTAGCAACGAAACCTATTATTTCTTTAATTTTTTTCTTACAAATTTTGTAAGCACAACATGGCTTTGGCCACTTGGCAGTTGTAAGTTGGCCTCTTTCTGACCAGAATTCTCTGCGGGTCCTTTACAGGGTTGCTTTATTCTCAGTGGATTTCACAGGCCTTGACCCTTTCCCTCCTGCTCTGTTACTGTCCCTGAGAAGGCAGAGCTGCTGCCCTGGGTAGGGCCCAGCAATGTCCACAGCCTGAACTGTCCCAGGCCTCCCCACTGGAATGGAGAAAGCACTCGATGGCATCCATCAGGGTGTGAGACTGCCTGGTCTCAAGTTGCAATCATCCTAAACTGTCAACTATGGAGGCTAATGTGGCCATCCTTCCTCAAGTGTGCTTACCATTGACATTGCCAGGTGCTAGGTGAAAAGGTTTGGGGCGGGGCAGGGTGTGGCTTTCCATTCTGTTATCTCAGCACCGGAGACTGGCAGATGAGTATGAGGCTCTGCTGGGTGGCAGGGGTAGCTCTGGTTCCTGATACACAGTCCAGGCCTGTAATCCCAATACCAAGCTGAAGCAAGAGAATCAGACAGTAGACAGTTCTAGATCATCCTGGACTACAGTTGAGGTCTGCCTCAAAGATGAAGAAACACACAGCTGAATCATAGAATTTTCAAAGTGTTCCCCCCCCCCCCACATCCTCCCCCTGCAGTGCCCAGTGCGTGGAAAGTGTGTTACAGTTGTGAGCCATTCTTGTTACCCGTGATGGTTTGGGCAAATGCAGGGACCCTGCCACAGCCCTTGCTTGGCTTAGCCTCCTGGTGAGCAAGGTAGAGTCCTGATTTCTGGCTCTGTGTGTCACTGTTTAAGTGGTTGGTGTGACCACGGATATCCTTGCCCAAGGCACTCTGCACTTTGTGGCAAGGTTTTAACATCCTTTAAATCCCAGTAGGAACTTGGGGTCAAAGTGGCCTATCGTGTAACTGAAGGGACAGGCTGGGGGTGGGCGGTGGGTGAGAGGGCAGGGTCTTTGCAAATGAGGCTAGCCCAAATTTCCCACGCATCCAGTGTTAGGCATAGGGCTTCTGCCTGTCAAAAGAGGCAGCTCCCCCTCTTGTTACTGTGGTTGACAGCATTACTAAGGAAACATGGCTCTCTGTCTGGAGCGATGGCTTTGTGGGTAAAATTGGGGACATTAGTACAGACCTCCAAGTGAAAGCAAGGCACGGTGACATCTATCTATAACCCCAGTGCTGGAGACGACAGGTCGATTCTGGGAGCTGGCTGACGAGGTAGCCTAGACAAATGGTTGCGTTCCAATTTCACTGGTAGTCCCTGTCTCAAGAGAACTCAGGTGGAGAGTGAATGAAGAAAACATCTCCTGTTGACCCCTGGCCTCCCCTCATTTGTGCTCTTGAATCTGTCTCTCTGTCTCTCAAATGGAACTGGGTGTGATTGCATAAGCCTGTAATCCCAGCACTTGGGAGGCAGCGATAATAAGGTCAGGAATTTAGGGCCAGCCATGGCTACATAGTAAGTTTAGGTCCACCATGGACGACATGAGACCCTGGTTTTAAAAAACTAAACAAGAAACATAAAGCAGGTTTGGAGAAGATCTTGGCAAACAGCAAAGTCAGGATGACCTCAGGGAGCAGTCCTCAGACCTTAACCCCTGGACGGCCAGCTTTCGTAGGCCTGCTAAACCCCCACAGCCACCTGTTCACACCAGCATGCATTTTCAACATAGAAATTTGGGGGTGCATCCCTGCAGGCTGTCAGCCAGATTTCACACTGTCAGGACATTATGTATTTATTTCTCTCAGTGACCCTTCAGGGGCCACTTTGCTGTCACTACTGTAATGTGAGGAGGGAATGACCAAAACTGAGGTTCCAGCCATCTGCTACCTGGGCAGGAGTTGACCTGCTCTGGCCTGAACCTGGGTGTGTACGCTGGAGATGGGCATAGAGTGCAGCCAAGCTGGGTGTTCGGCAGATGCTCAGCTACTGGCTCACTGAGGGGAGTTGGGTGGGGCCAGGCATCCACCCAGACTTAGCACAGCTGAGAAGTTCTGCTCTCTTTCTCCAGGGAGCTCCACACTTCCTAGGGTGCACGATCAATGATGGAATCTGATCTCTGGGACACACAACTCCAAGCCAGACCCTGGGCTCTGCGCCATTAGCTGTCCTCTCTACTGGGACACAGTTCCTGCAGGTATGGCCTCTAGCCATACCTAAGTCCCTTTTCAGGTGACTGTTCTGTGCCTCAGCCTCTGTCCAGGGAGCTAGCTAGCTTCCTGTCAGGAGGACCCTGAACCCTGTGTGTGGCACTGCGGGTACATGTAGGCAAAGGAGAATCCTATTAAGGCCATAACATGGAGGAAATGAGTAGGTTAAGCCAGCAGTTTGTGTCAAGAGGTTTGTCCTAATTCTCAGAGAGCATCTCCTACCCACATAGTTCAAATCTCCACTCCCCTAACTGGGGTTGGGCAGACTTGGATGAGAACCAAGGGCATCAGGGCATGCCCTCCCTTTCTGACTTTCTAATTCTAGAGAGTAGGGAGGACTTATTAATTGTTTGGCTTTCTTTGTTTACAGTGCCGGGGACCAAACCTGGGCTCTCACATGAGTTGGGGGGGGGGGTGGTGTTTTACTCTAAGTTACATCTCCAGCTCTAAGAGAGACTGAGGAGAGTAAGCAAGACATAAAACCCAGAGCTGGAGAGTGAGCCACACCTCTGTGCTGATGGTGGGGCCAGAAGGGTAGAATGCCTACTGACCCCTCCCATCCCTGGGTCTGGCTACCTTTTCTTACCTCCCAGGACTTTATAGGCAAGCAGAGCTCTAGGCCTGGTGCCCCCAGCATGGGAGTGGTGGGCGGCTCCCTGGGCAGTGGCCAGCTGTGTCTAGAAACCAGCTTTCCTTGTGTGTCTAGGGGAGGGCCCTCTTATCTAACTCCAATCCTTCATTTGTGTATCTTTTAAGGACAACACTGATTTTGTAAGAAATTAAGCTGTATAGTGTAGGAGAAATTGCCTACACAAGCCACAGTTGCCCTGCTCAGGTGCCCAGGCCAGCCTTCACAAGCACTTCCTCCCTGAGCCAAGCCTGCCTCAATGCCCAGAGACTGCTGATGAAGAGACACCTGACCAGAGACACCAATGAGGAAGCAGTGTCAGCTGCCTGAGCCAGTGGGACCTTGGGAGGGGGTATGAAGGCAGGTTTAACTTCCTTTGCGCCTGCAGCATGCCCTGCTACCCACTGACTCCCAAAGTCATTGGTGTTGCATTGTCTTACCTTCTTCCCCAAGGGGTGTCCGAGCAGGGTCACCTGCAACATCCCGTGCCTAGACGTGGGGCTTGTAGATCCCGTGCTGGCATGGGTCTCAACAGCTCTTGAATTAGGATTTGGCTGAAGCTGTTTTTTGGGCCTTGCTCTTTGCCTGTTGTTGCTGGAGGTGCATTGGTGGATCCAATGTCAGTATACTTTTTGCTTTTTTTTTAATCTGCATATTTTCGGACTCGTCTTCATGCTCGCAGTGCTTTTCGGTGCTCCCTCTTCAGTGACTTGTTCGGTAAGTTGGCCCCAGTGTGTTTCATGTCCTTGGTCCTTGAGAAGGTGAGTGCAGGGAACCTCCTGTCTTTTTCTTTGTGTTGGTCTGGTACCCCTGGTGCATTAGGTAGGAACATCTACTACACTTAGGTCCTACACACTTGCTGTTTTTGTTCTAGTCTGTCTTTGTTCTTGTCTTGTCTCCTGCCAGTAATGGGGAACTTACCCCCACCCCACCCCACTGTAAGGAGCCTCACTGTAAGGAGCACTAAAATCAATATTGGTTACCAGGTGCCTTAAAGTTAAGACTGTCCATTTGGAGGATTTTGGGATGAGGCTGTGGTGCTGGCTCTTTGGATTTTTTCCTCCCAAAACATGTGGGAGCCTGATCTCTGCATGCATGTGCTCTTTCTTGGCCAAAAGCGCGAGGTAGACTCAGGAGTGACCCCCTTTTTCCTATGAGTTGGTTGGGGGTATTGTCTTACCACTAATCATTCTCTAAGTGTTTCCCACAGTGTATTTCCACACTCAGGTTCTTCTGGCACTTCAACACCTGAATGTGGTTCTCTTTGGGAGGTCTCTTGGGTCTGGCTCACAGAAATTCCTGAGGCATCAGTTTAACAGACTGTTCTCCTACCTAGGCTTGCTTCCCAGAGATGTCATCCTTCATCCTTCGAGGGCAGGTAGTCAGTGACAGGTAAGAACCTGTGAGTCAGGCCAACCTAAGACAGGCATGGTCCATCATGCTGGATGCTCTCTGAGGCAGGGACAGCGAGGTTGATGCTGAAGCTAAGCCATATTAGGAAAAAGAAAGGGTGGATATGTAACCCGGAACAGTATAGGATAAAGAAGCTAGTAGTGTTCCATTCGTAATGTCCTTCTGCCCCACAGAAAGAGTCATCTGAGGTGTGTGCCAGTGTAATTTATATGTGTGATAGAAAAATGACAGGAAAAGAGAATCCAGTCAGGCTGCTCTGGAGTCAAAGGAGAAACTCCATTAGAAATTCATTTGTCGGGCTGGAGAGATGGCTCAGTAGTTAAGAGTACTGCTGCTCTCTTCCAGAGGACCTGGGTTCATTCCTAACACCCACATGGCAACTCACAGCTGTCTGTAGCTCTAATTCCAGGACATTTGATACCTTCATACACATAAAATCAATTTAAATAAATTACTTAAGAGAAAGAGAAAGAGAAAGGAGTAAGTCATCTATCCCATTTTGCCTTGCCTGCCAGGAAGCTCCAAGCCAATCATGAAGTTCTCAAAGAAGTAGTGTCTCCCTTCTTGTTGGCACAGTTTTTCTCCTATGGCCCAGACTTTCTTTCCAAGCTTCCTCTGTTTGAATGGTTGCCACAGTCAAAATTCAAAGGACCTTGACCTCTATTTAGAAAATGCGTAAGCAGAGAGCCTTCAGCTAGTAACTGATGGAAGCAGATGCAGAGATCCACAGACAAGCTCTGGGCCAAACTCTGGGAGTGCAGTTGAGAGGGAGGAAGGATTTTACAAGATCCTGATGGGAAACCCACAGCTAAAGGGAGCTCATGGACTCTAGACTAACAGCTAGGGAGCCTGCATGGGACTGACCTAAGCCTTCTGCATGTGTTGACAGTTGTGTAGCTTGGTGTTTGTGGGGCCCCTAGCAATGGGATCATGACCTTCCCTGGCACATGAGCTGGCTTTTTGAAACCTATTCCCCATGCAGGGATGCCTCGCCCAGCTTTGATGTGGGGAGTGTGTGTGTGTGTGTGTGTGTGTGTGTGTGTGTGTGTGAAAGAGAGAGAGAGCTTGTTTCTGCTTCCATGTGTGACTTGCTTTGTTGACTCCCATGGGAAGCCTGGCCCTTTCTGAATGGAGGAGGAGTGGATGGGGTGTGGCAGAGGGGGAGGGTAAGGGGGGATACACAGGAGGTATGTGTGGGGGGACAGGAAGAGAGGAGGGAAGGGAAACTAACTGTGGTTGGTATGTAAAATAAATGGAAAAGTAGAAAGTGCATGGTCAGAAAGCTTTCTTTGGCTCCCTGATGTGGTGGCTTTTTTCCTGGTGTCACAGTCTGAAGTGTGCAGAAAGGGCTGTGTTCTATGGTGTGCCAGGTATTGGCCTGGAGGCTGAAGGCAGAGTGTCCCTGTCCCCTGCCTTCCAGGGCATACGGCGAGCATACAGCGCTGACTCATTTACCCAGGGCCTTCCTTAGGAGGTCCCTGCCATGAGCAGAGTTTGCCCAAGCACAGTCAAGCATTCTCTGCCCTACCCACTATGAAAGCCAGGGCTATTAATCCAGCTAGTGCTGGGGTTCCAGGACCCCCCCAGGAGAAGAGGCCAGCCAGGGCTTCCTCTCCCCACCCCCAGCCTGGGCTCCCTGCTCCCCACCCCCCAGCCCAGGCTGCTGTGTGCTGCATACTCAAGAGTCCCAAGGGACTCTTCTCCATGCCTTTCCCAGCACTGTGACTGCCCAGGCTGGTCTTTCCTTCCTGCCCCCCACTCATTATCCTTTCATTTTACAAGAAGACACACTTGGCACCTGTCCAGAATAGCACAGTACTGCCCATACTATAAAAGCTGCAGAGCAGAAAATGGACATGTTAAGAATGGGCAGCCCCGAGGGGAGGCAGAAAGAAAAGCACAGGTCACGGAAAGGAATTCAGTTGACAAAGGCATGGTAGTATAGCATGTCTTTGTCAGCCTCTTTGTCCTTCTTCTGTCGCTTCATTCACCCACCATCACCCACCACCCATCCCTCCCTATACCCACTCATCTATACCCATTTACAAAAATGACGATCTGAACTCCATGGAAACTGTGCCTAGAGTTTTCGGTTTAGTTTTCCCTAGTAGTATGTGGTCTGATACTGCCCACCTCCATTGGCTCCTCTGGTCACAAGCATAGACAATGGATTTCTGCAGTGCCTGTGTCTCCTAGGTGGTGGTGTCTGGTGGGCTTGGGACCCACTGTAGGTGGAAGAGCACTGCGCTTTGTATCTGCGAGACATGAGGCCATTTTGACTTAAAGAGATGCAAGAAACACATGGTTGCCATATTTTTAAGGGACAGACCATTATTTAAAAAAAGTCTTGTGATAGTTTGAATGTAGTTGGCCCCCATAATCTCACAGGGAGTGGCACTATTAGGTGGTGTGGCTTTGTTGGAGGAAGTGTGTCACTGTGGGGGTGGGCTTTGAGGTTTCCTATGCTCAGGGTACCTCCCAGTATGCCAGTCGATTTCCTGTTCCTGGCAAGATGTAGGACCCTCGGCTCCTTCTCCAGCATCGTGTCTGCATGCACACCGCCATGCTCCCCCTCATGATGATTAATGGACTGAACCTCTGAAACTGTAAGCGGGCCACTCCAGTTAGATGTTTTTGTTTATAAAAACTGCCATGGTCATGGTGTCTCTTCACAGCAATATAAACTCTACATGTGACATGTGTGTTATTCATAAGAATGGACATTTGGAATCACCGAAGTTCCCATGTTAATGTCTCATAGCTGTGATAAAATGCCTGCTAGAAACGAACCATTTGGTTGTGGAAGGGCTCATTCTGGATCTATCTCTCTCTCTCTCTCTCTCTCTCTCTGTGTGTGTGTGTGTGTGTGTGTGTGTGTGTGTGGTCTTTTTGTGCAAGAAGGCAAGTTTAGTTCAACACAATTCAGTAGCCATTGTTGGTTCAAACTTCGGCAGAGTTTTATTTTAGGCTTATGTAAGCACAGCACAATTTGGTGGACATTGTTCTGGTGATGAGTAACTAAATCCTGCACACACAACAGAGCATACATAAATCTCCTCGAGGAACAAAATAAGCTAAACACGGATCACATGTGACCACGCCGGAAGTCTTTGTAAGGTCCATAAAGTTAGGTCCTATAGATTGACTGAGAAAAACAAATTCATGATGAGGGTCTGGGGAGGAGCTGGTACTGGAAAAGTCTCTAGCCACACAGCACAAAGGTCACCAGGCTGGTAAACTGGTCCACTCCCAGCCTTCTGGGCCGAAAGAGATACTGCGTTTTTCACTTGAAGGAACAACCCTGGGTGCTTAACATTCCAGCTTCCCCTAGTGCTTATCAGTGAGGGCAGAGACCTCTGCCTCCTACACCAGTTCTGATATTTCAGGCCACCATCCTTGGCTTTGCTCTGTGGTGAGGCAGAGGATGGTGGCAGGAGCATGTAGTAAGGGCTGCTTGTTAGTATTCAGGCATCTGTTCTGGCCTGTCCTCGGGGTTCTGATGGGATACATCCCCAGCTGCAGCCACTAAGAGCACTGCCTGTGCATATTCACTATGCTTGTTTAAGCGGTCCCTGCCCACCTCCCATTTTTTCTCTCCCTCCTCCTCCTCTCTCTCTGTCTCTCTCCCTCCTTCTCTCCCTCTCTCCTCTCTCCTGCTGCTCCTATCTCCAGAGGCTGGTCCCTCCGCTTCCCTTCCCCTTTTAATGATCCCTTTCCCTAATAAAAACCCCTCTGCCCGAGCCCTGTCACATGGCATCTATGGCATCTTTCTCTCACACACCACTTTTCTTAAATTACAACACTGCTCACCTCATGGCAGACAGGAAACACAGGGAAGGGATGTAGTAAAGAACCAGGGCAGGACAGCCCCAAGGACACCCCTTCCCCCAACTCTCTTCCTCCCCCCTCCTACTTTTCACAACTTCCCAGTAATGCTGGTCATGTGACTCCATGAATGGGTTAATCCATTGATTAGGGCAGAGCCCTCAGTAGCCAGTCACTTTCCAGAGGACCATCAGTAAACAAGTGTCCAGTTCCAGAGTCCAGGAGGTTATTTCCTACCAGACCCACAGTGTTCCTGGCCGTGCTTTGTCCATGACATGGAGCAGTAGGTGCCCAGTGTTCACACCACTAGGAATGCAGTAACTGGGATGGAAAGTTCCACACTGAACATGGCTGTGATTTTGCTAGGGGTTCTGGACATTTCATGAAATGGATGATGGACTCACATAGTGCTTAAACTGTCTAAAAAATGATTGGGCTTAGTGATCCTTGCACATAACCCCAGCACTTGGGAGGCTGAGGCGGAGGGGGGGGGCATTAACTTGAGTTTGAGGCCAGCCTGGGATACAAAATGAGTTTCAAACCAGTTTGAACAACTTATAGATAAGTTTTCTCAAAAATAATGGGAGTTGGGAGTAGCTTAGTGGGTCCATGTGCTTGTCCTGCAAGCCTGAAGCCCTGAGAGTTCAATCTCTGGGGCCTATGTAAAGCAGGAGGAGAGAATTCACTCCAGTTGTCCTCTGATATCCACATGCACTCCATGCCAGATGTGCGTCCCCACCCCCATACACATATCACACACACACACACACACACACACACACACACATACACACACACACACACACACACACACACACGCTATGGGTTCTACTGTTAGGATGAAAAACCATATCCAAAGCAACTTGAAGAAAGGGTTTATTTGGCTTCTACTTCCACATCATAATCCATCACTGAAGGAAGTCAGGATGGGAACTCAGTCATGGCAGGAACCTGGAGGTAGGAGCAAAACAGAGAGGCCATGGAGGATGCTTGCTCCTTATACTTTGCTCAGCCTGCTTTCTTATAGAATCCAAGACCAGCAGCTTGGGATGGGCGTGGGGAGTAGCCAGGGGGAGCCAGCAACCCATGGGGCAAGAGAGCCTGAAAAGCAGACACAGGGATATGCAGAAGGAGCCTGCATGGTCGGAAGTGAGGGCATGGGCCTCCTGAATGAATGAGCTGACTGGCGGTGGGCAGCTTACTCCTGTGGCATTTGGGGCTGGAGATGGACAGCAGCTGGAGGATGCTGTAGAGAGGCTGCAACAGGAAAAACCTAGACTTGAGCCGAGGGCCTGGGGAGAGGAAGGGAAACCCAGTCATGGTGGTGACTCAGGTGACTCGGGGGCCAGCTGCTGCCTCTTGATCTTGTGCCCTTTATTGGATGCCATATGCTTTATCAATAAAAAGTCAGGAACCAGATGATGGGGTAAGAAGCCATTGGCCAGAGAAGTGGCAGAAAAGCAACCAGGGACCTCCTCCCTCTCTGCTTCCTTGATCCAAAAAGGACCAAGAATCTTCCTAAGCTCCTCCTTACTACTTCCGGTACTACTCTACAAGTCCTCAATTCTCCAAAACCTTTACGGCTAATTTTGATCAGCTAGTCGTTAGCCCCACCCTCTGATTCAAAGTCAACGTTATTGCAGTCTCAGGTGTGTCAGAGTGAGATCAAAATACCCCACAACATACCACCCAGGGCAGCAGCTTAGGGCTGGTTTGTGCCCTGTTTCTCTGGTCCAGTCTGTAGTGTCCCATTGCTCATTCGGTGGGCTTGTGTAAAAAATGGCATACCAGCCTGGCCCTCAAATTTCTCACCATCTGCTGGGCTGGCAGCACTGGCTCAGGTGAGCACCTTCCTCGTTTGGATAGGAGGAATGTAGGCAAAGCTTGTGATCACAGCTTGAGGTGGTCCAGGCCACACTCCCTCCATTCAGGGGCTGGGCAGGGTGGGCAGTTCAGGAGGGCTTAAAGGAGACGATGGTGAGAATGGAGGTCTAGCTCTCAGCTGGGTTTCAAGAAGCTCCCTGATCCCTGCTGGGTAGATGGTTCCCAGGAAGAAGTCTCCCAGAGAAGCCCGGCTTCCAGACCACAGCTTTGTGGGCTGATTACCATATGAAAGCAGACGAGGGAGCAGTAACTTGGACACCCAGGGAGCAGGGGTGGCGGAGGATCTGGGAAAGCAGGGAGCTGGCTGGCAAAGATCCCACCCTGCTGCAGGCAGTGCCTGGCCCACACTCCTCTAATCTGGGGCACTCACCACTCCCTCCCAGGTGCCTTCCTGTCGCCACTTGCCACTCTGAGGCCTCAGGGGCATCCTTGCAGTGGCAGGAGAGTTGGGACTGAGAAGTAGATTCCAGGTCCTAGGGTTGTACCTGGGAATAGGCTCAGTTAGTTCAGACGCATCTCTCTGCCTTTCTCATCTGCACACTTTCTTCCCTGGGTATTTAGTCTTTGGACTTCCCCTCTGCGGGCTTAGGTTTCTGCCTGGCTATATGAGGCAGTCACACTGGCTTTCTAGTCAGTCTTCACTGCAGGTCCATTAGAGAATACAACAGGCTACACTTGCCACGGGCAGCCCTTTGGGATGGGGACCTTCCGGACATCGATGGCCACTTTCGCCCATCAGGTTTGTGCTGTGGTAGAGGTCTTCTGAATGATGGCTTCCTTGAGGGGTCAGCACACAGAATGGCCACCCAGGATTCTTAGGGCCCTGTGCTTTATGACTGTTTTCTGTCTCATGTTGTGCCCCCCACCCCCCAGTCTTGATTCCCAGATAAGTCTGTTTCAAGCACAGGACCAGCTACAGTGGAGGTGAGGGTCTCCATGGGAACCGCTGTTCTGCAGGCTAAGCATGTCCTGACCCACTGAGGTGGGACTGATAGCCAAACTTGCTGCCCAGTGGGGGAAGGGGCTGAACTACAATGGCAACCAAGGGCAGAAAGGGGTCATATTCCAGTGACTTGAGGGGGCGGGGCAGCTATTGCTGAGGTTACAAATGATTTTGCTAAAAAATGTGAGTGGGAGCTGTTCATGGCAGTTTTTTTGTTTTGTTTTTGTTGGTAAAAAGGTGGGCAGAGCTGGGATCCCAAGTAGCTTTGCCCATGGCCTTTGTATAACAAGTGGTACAGTTTTCTAATGTCCAGAGGAACTGAAGGGCCTCTTTGCTGATCTGGTAGCAGTCGGAAGCCAGGGCTGGGGAGAGTGAGTGAGTGCATCAGCCATAGTTCTACCTGGCAACCCTGGGGACAGGACTTGCTCGTTAGCTTTGCAGTAGCTTCTTGGGTTGAGAGGAGTGATCTGGCAGAAGTTAACAGAGATAGAGCATGTAAACTTTACTGTGTAATTTCATTTAAGTGTGGTTTGGACTTCCTCCTTGCACTGGGTGGGGAGGTGAATACTCCTTCACCACAAATATGTCACGGCAGAGATGAAGATTTCAAAGGAAATTTATTATTTTTGAAAGGTCTGAGGGGGACTTTACAAGAGTCTGAAGCCAGTAACTACAAAGGATGATAAATAAAATACAAAGCCAATACGTTGTGGCAAATTTCCAGAAAACACATTGAAAATCTTTACAGTTCAAAACTGTTGCACTTTTATACATAATTACAAATTACTATACAGCGCTTGGGTTTAACCCAACTTTTTATTTAATAGGGCTTAGTATAGAAATGTTCATACAGCACTTGGAGACGACTTAACAAGAACAGAGGTATAGGTGTACCCTGCCCACCTTCTGTAGAGCCCAGGCCTCAGGAGGAACCCTGAGACACATCCCAGCAGGAGGCAACCAAGGCAGGGCAGCTGATGCTAGAGGGTCTAAGGCAGAGGCTCGGTGCTTCCTGCGGAGGCCCTCTGGGGTCTGTGGCAGTGGCGCCTGCCTGGTTTCGAAGCAGGGCACACTTGTGGGGGGCACCCACCTTACACCTTAGTGAGATGGAGAAGTAACTTAGGACCTGTCTTGTCAATCTTTTGACAAATTAAATCACAGGAGTGCAAGAAAAGGCCTTTGCTGCCACCCCTCCCCCTTTTATGGCAGCATTAGAATATTTTGCATTTCTAAACCTGGCCAGCAGGCAACAGACTCCAAAGCTCTGGTTAACTAGGAATGTTCCGGCCACACTAGAGAAAACAATAAGCCAAACACACTGTGCCCCTGGTGTCTGTAGGGATGGATGGCCTGGGTCATTGCTTCCCCCAAAGGCACCCATGCTCAGCTGTCCAGGCATGGAAGCCCACTCTCAGGGACTGTCTTCTGGGCACACACAGGTCAGAGTCAACTCAAGCCCCATGAAATACCAAAAGGCTTGGCAAGAGAGCCCCTGGGACAGAAGGAAACATCAAAGACTTGTATGGAGAGCAACTCTGGGCAAGCTCTGTCCTATTGACCAAGGTTCTGTCCTTTCTAAGCCTGTGTACACTAACATCACCCCAAAGAGATCAACACGTGTGCTTACTGCTAATACGAAGTTACGAAGAAAACCAATGTGGGGGACTAGCAAGGGCAGTGTTAGTGGTGTAACCCTCACAAGATTCAGATCGTACCTTTAAAAATCAATCCTGTTGAGGGCTTCCCTGTAGGAGACTCTCATGGGGTTGGGGGCATGCTGGCATGCTTTTATCTCAAGCCTCTCCATCTTCTAAGAAAACAGTCAACAGGTTTGATTGTCTCAAAAATGAAGACAGCTGAGGAGAGGTCATTTAAAGTGCACATGTCACCCAGATGGGACGACAACTACTGAGATGATTTTAATTTTTGGAGAGAAGATACAACCTTCTAGAAAGTTCACTAGATTCCACAATGCTGGGGCCAATTTACACCTGTCCCCCAAAGCAGTGATTTCTTTAGCTTTGATGTAGAAACATGGGCAAAAGGACAGGACACAATCCTGGTCCCTAGAAAAGTACACTTCTCTTTGAGAATCCCACACAAGGCTGTGGGCCCAGCTATGGCAATCTTCAGGGTCCTCAGCAAGAGCACAAGCGGCAATTCCCAAAGTGCGACAGACTTCTGAGGGGGCCAGATGGTGTGGGCAGGTGAAACAGTTCTTGGCAAATGGCTCTCTTCCTGAAGGAAGCTGGACAGTTTAGGGGAACTCAGAATGGCTTTCTTTTGACATAAACTTCTCCCAACTGTTGCTGACCATTTTTTTTTTTTTTTGGGGGGGGGGAGTGTGGGTAGAAGTAAAATTGGTTTTTAAAACCAAAGCAAGCAAATCACAACACAGCCAGTTGGCAGTAAAGGACACTTGAGGGCAGGAATAGCTTCACAGGGGTGTACGGTGGCTCACTGGGTAGTCAGAGTGACCCTGGAGAACAGTTACTGGCCTCCTCTAGACAGTGGTCAGGCCCTTTCCCTCCTAGCAGATTGGCTCCTCTCTAGAAGGGTACACCTCCCTGAGGGGCATTCAGAGGCAGGGACAAACACTACCAGCCACACCCTGTGGGGGATCTGAGGCATGGCAGGCTCTGCTGTGACAGCCATCTGGACTTGGAGAAGGAAGCAGCTAACTTCTTGTTGCTAAGGTTCTTGAAGGAAGTAGGGGAAAAAAATATCAGACTTTAAAGAGCCAAATCGGCTTCATCAAAAAGAGGCAAAGTTTTAACATCTCCAAAGAAGGAAGAACACATTCCTTATGAAAAAAATGAGCAGGGGAGGGAAGGGCACAGTTCCCATCTCGACCCTTGGGACCGTCATGCACTTGGGACACACACTTTATTCTCTGTACTGAAAAGGTGGTTCAAACTGTTGGGCCAGTACTGGTTTGCTTTCAAAATAAAATAAAAACAAAACACAAACACAAAATAAATAAAACAAAATTTAGGCTAAAAAATTTAAATCAGAATTCTTTCAAGTAAACTGAAAGATAAATATCTGTATCTGCAAGTCCAGCTTGCAGCTCACCATCAAGCACCAAGACACAGGTTTGTTTTTGCACAACTGTGCTCGAAGGCCCATGCTTCTGAGGGCAAAACCAGGAACTGAAGGCCACGTGTGAAGCACAGACCTCAGCACGGCCCTCGCGGGGAGTAGCCTGAGGGACAGGTGCGTGAGCCCTGGAGGGCACATTACCAATGAACTGTCCTGCACACACAAGCTCGTGGGAGCCTCAAGCACGCTTAGATCAACACGTGGAGATGGAGGGTGAGAAGAGAGATAGGCGGCACTTGACAGCTTTAAGGGTAAGAGCACAACCAAGCAAACTGCATCTGAAAACCGTATGTGAGGAGGAGGCCGTGTGACAGGAAGTGACTGGAGAAGCCGGCCAGACACACTCCAGGGCCAGCTCCCCTGTCTGTATTGGTGAAACCACCAACCAGACTTTACTGCTGCACCTGAACCAGTAACCCTAGAGCAGGGCATGGAGAGGCCTCGGGACAGTCTAGACCACACAGGTGGCTTGAGAGCACCCACAGGGAGTCCAGTAACAACTAGAAGGTGTCATACTGGGGACAGTGGAGAAGAGTTCTGTCTATTTCCTCTGTGCCCAGAGCATTTAGATGGGCACCCGGGACAACAGTATGTTTCTTCCTGATCTGAATGTGAAGTGAGACAGACAGTTCAGCCTAGTGTATGGAGATCAAGTGGTGCAGACTACGTGCTTTCCCTACACATCAGGCCTCTCGCTGACTTCACACACTGTTGTTCTTCCTACAATAAAATGAGGAAGACATATGAAGGGGGTGGTGTGTGTACAGGGGCCGTCTCAAGGGACCCACTCTCAGGACCACAGGGTGAAACACTGTATACCTGCACACCACCAGCCAGGCATGGGCTTGCCCTTGGCCCAAGCTATCCTGATTGGAAGGAAGGCTGTGTACACAGACGAAGGCTACACTATCTGCTCTTTGATTCTGGTTGCATTTGGAAAACCTCTTTGAGCCTTGATGGAATCCTGACGTGTCTTAAGCTATCACCTACTTCTGGGGTCACTACTTTCGGTGTAATACCCTGAGTAAGGCCAGGCCCACCCAAATCCTGGGCAGTCACAGATCACGGCTCAGGTGTCCTTTCCCCACCCCGACATGCAGGTGTCGCGCTTTCTTGTCCAGCACCTGGGGTAGCTCAGGACGACTGGACGCTGAGGGGTAGCGGGCGTCCAGTGTAGGAGACTTGTGCACGAGGGGCCGCCGGAGTGCCGCAGCAGTACTGCCATCAGGTCAGGGTAGGACGGTGGCTGCCTGGCAGAGGAGACGGTCAACAGAAGATCTCTTCACCCTCTGTTGTTACTTCCGAAGCAGGACCATCTGCAACCGTGAAACCAAGAGTGAACCCATGAGCCTTTTGATGTCACCTCCTGTCCTGTCAAGTTGCTGTGTGTGACAGGTGACTGGGGTTCTGGGCGCATACTGATTAGAAAGTTATGAACTTTCACCCAGCACTGCTGTTCATGTTTGTAAACGGGCCTAGAAATGTATTATCTCATGCAGAAGCAACAGTTTAGTCTTAATGTGAAGGCAGACATAGCAAAGGATTCAGGAAAATGTGGGATACAACAGGCAGGCTCTGTGAGCACTGCTTGTGAACCTCTCAGCTCCAGTTCCTACCTTCTCCCAGGGAAATGAGTATATATGACCTGCCTTACACACCCAACCTTACTACTGTACTGGGCACTAGCACAAACCTAGCAAGATAGTGAGGGCTTGGATGACTTCATTTAGGTGAGTTCCTCAACTGGGAGGACACTTGAGAAACTAAACCTGTACTCCACATACACAGGAGGCCCAGAAAAAGGTCTTGGATGCTCATTGCACAAGCATTCTTTCTGAAACAGATTATGCGTGTTGCATGTACAACAGATTCATGCATGCATTCAGCCCATAGTGGCCAGAAGAGGGCGCCAGATCCCCTGAAATTGGAGTTAGATGTAGTGTGAGCTGCTGTGTGGGTGTGGGGAACTGAGCCTGAGCTCTCTGCAAGGGCTGTGACTCCAGCCTCAAAGCTACTGCTCCAGTCCCTGCACAGGCTTTCTTTTCATGTGTCTCTATGTGCACGGATGCCAGAGGCTTACTGTTACTTTGTTAGTTTGGAGACCGGTATCTCACTGAACCTGGAGCTCACTACTCTTGACTACTCGAGCTTGTGGGTATGTTCCAGAGATTCTCTTGCCTCTGCCTCCCATCTCTGGAGGATAGAATTCAGCTCCTCATGTTTGAAAGGCAAGCATTTTATCAACTGGGTCATATCTATAGCCCCCCAACAAGTGTTCTTAGCAGGTGGGACTGGTGGGCAAGGGCGGGCTTGGCTTTTGTACATCTGAAATGTTCCCCAACCCCCATCACTATCCTCTCTTGTAGGCTGCGGATGCCATGGCCACAGGGAGCAGTGTAGTGTGGGTAACTCACCACCAGGCTGAGAGCGGCTTCCTTTGCCCTTCCTTTTCTTCTCCTTCTTTTCCTTTGGCTTAGCTAACCCAAAAAGGCGGGTGGAAGTGGAGGTGCTGGGCGGGGGCCTGGCTCTGCCCCTCTGGAACTTTCGTCTGGCCCGTTGAACTCAGTATATGAAAAGGCCCCTTATCTTTGTGTGTCCGAGAGATGCTGTTCCTTTTAGGAGATACTGAAAGTTCTGAGTCCAATGACCCCGATTTGGTTATGGAAGGTGCAGAAGGCAAGGAGAACTCATCCGGATTGGGCAGGAAGGACGGGACTCGCATCAGCCTGCCGTGTTTATTCGAGACCTGCATGTGTTCAAAGAAGGCATTTAAAACTGGAAGCCATCTGCACCTTGGTGGCCACACTCTAAAGAACTGTAAACAGGACTTCATGTTACTGCTCCTTCCCAAGTACTATCTATGAGCATGTTAAAACCATCACGTCCAAGTCTCATCTTTGATGAGGCAACTTAGAAAAGAACTCCCATGCCCTGAAGAAACAGGCTTGCTGCTCATCTGAAGACTGACTTACACTTGAGCGCAGACATCACTTCGGGGCAGTGTTTATGAACCTGGCCAGGCTAGAGTGTTAACAGAAGAGCATCATCCCATCTGTGTTTTCTGTAGCCTGGGAACCGACCCTCCCTTGTCAAAATTCTGCTGGTTTTATTGAGATGTGAGTAGATCTACCCTTCTGCTAGAGAAAGCAACAGAAAGAACCACTGGCTGCTCCCTGCTGTGTATTTGAGAAGCTCTTCTGAAAAAGCAGTACTGCCGGACTCTGGAGACATCGCTTCAGTTTCCTTTCATGGTCCAAGGTCATTTAAATGTCAATATGACAACAGTTTTAAAAGACAGGGAGATGTATACACTGCCAAACTATCTCTCTGTCTCCAGTGTCCATGTTCTAAGGCAATTACAGATGATCTCACCACAGTAACATCACACTCAGCATGTTGAATGACAGAAAGCCTTCCTACACCAGCTACTGAGAAACAAGAGCAGGGAAGACGATCAAGCCAAACGAGGCATTATGCTGAGTGGGGCTGTCTGAACATCCCTGCCCAGACATCACCTGCGCACAGGAGATGACTACCTTCTATCACTTGCTGGGCTTCCCCCTCTGTCTCTGACCCCCTGATCCTCTCAACAGGTTCTTTATCTTGTAGCAGAGCTAACTGCTACTGTCTCATGACCACAGGCAGGCCCGTAGGTCCTATGGGCTCCTTTACCTTTGGTAAGCTTGCTATTTGTGGGGACACACGCGTGGTTTACCATGTGCTACGGGGCAAGGGCTAACAGCTACTCTTGCAGACATGCTGAAGCTACTCTGGTCCAGGCTGGTGGTTGAGGAAAGTGCTTGCTAGTTTGAAGGACCCACTGACTTCTCTGTGCTACAGTCTCAGTATCTCTGCCCCCTCTTCAGTCTCATTGAGTGAGGCCCACTTCCTCCCCTTGTTCAGGGTAAAGCAAAGCTGCCGTACAACACGAATGTCTCCTCTGTTCACTTCCACGTGGCTCCTACCATCACTCTCAGTCACTGCCTGGTCGTCACAGTCCGATGCCCCTTCCTTCCTATCTACAGGCCTGGCACAGGCTCTTAGGTACCTGGCAGAAGTCCTGGTCCATCTGCCTCTGGCTGAGCCGCTCTGTGTCCCGCTTCAGTTGCTCCTGTTCTCTTTCCAGCTGCTTCTGGGCAGCCCGTAGTCTCTCCAAATCACACTGGTAAGTGCCCTTCTTCTGCTGGAGCTCTTCACGGTCCCTCTCCAAGTCCTGCTGTCTACGGCGGACTGCCTCCTCCCTCTCGGCCAGCTTGGCCTCTCGCTCTCTTAGCTCCTGGTCCCGGGCCTCCCACTCTCGCTCACGCCTGCGCTTTTCCTCCAGGTGCTGTGCCTGCTGCTTCTGAAGGTTGGCCAGGTCCTGGCGCTGCTTCTCCAGGCTCCGCTGCTTCTCCTGCTCAATCAGAGAGCTGGGGCGGGACGCACTCCTTGTGAGTACCTTCTCGGTCAGCACCAGCTTCTGGTCCTCAATGTAGCTATCTTGTTGTAGCACGACACCCTGTCATGGCATAGAGAACAATTGTACAACTCAGGCCCAGGAGAAAAGCCACAGGCAGGGATCCTTCCCTGACCCCACACTAGGGTACTGGGACAGAATGAAGTCCCTCTCATGTTTTAAGTTTGGTCTTATAACAACATGCTTCATGGCAACTTTGGGCAGTTTGCAAACAGTGTCAAAGATGTGGGAACTCAACTTTGTCAAGCCTGGTTATCTATTTTCTCTTTAAGATAAAAAAAATAATTCCAATTTATTCAGTGTGTCCATGCATGCATGCACCAAAGAGAGCATGTGAAGGTCAGAGGACAACCTGTGGGAGTCAGTTCCGTCCTACTATGTAGGTCTTGAGGATTGAACTCAGGTTTGCTTGTTGAGCCATCTCACAGGCCATGGTCATACATTTTCTGGAATTCTTGGTGGTACTTTGGGGTGGGATGAGTGTGTGTGCTATGCAGGAGGGAGAAGGTAGGAAGGAGACAGGTAAACTCTTCAAGAAAGAAAGGGATGAAAAAGAGGGTGGTCCCTGGGAAGTACCAAAGAATATGAGAGTGATACCCTTACAAATACCAGAGAGACATAAGGAAAAGTTTCCTGAGGGTAGACAGCCTCTGGAGAAGGTCCCATACTATCAAGCAGGTCCTAGAGTTAACCAGCTCTTCAAGCTGCTCTTGGAAGGACCACATGCTGTAATGTCTTCTTCATTTTCTTAACCAGAAGCTATTCTTAACCAGAAGCTAATCTTTGGCTTATTTACCAACAAGTAACTTATACATCCCAAAGATTGAGGTCAACAAAATCTTTGTGCTATGTTTTCTAAGCAAGTTAAGAACACATGTAAAGGTGATGTGTGTACCTGCAGCATGCTAAGGAGTTCGTGGAGGTGAACGATGCTCTGGACAACCTGCTGGCAAAGGGATAAACATTCATTTCAGTTTTGCTGACTCTCAGGAACATCACATGGATACAGTATCTTCAGAGCACAACAAGACATTGCATTTTAATGAAATCTTTTAAAATGGAAAGAACCCAAGAGAGTAACTGAGTGCAAGCAGCCAAGAGTAAAGATATATGGCTGTGCATGCATGTGCAAACATCTATTAAAAGGTATACACAGAGCTTCCACTTTAAAACTGGTTAACATAAAGTTAGTGTACACCTCAAAGTTAAAAAAAAAAAAAGGATGCCCTGAAAATTTACATTAAGTTCATGAATAATCAAGGGCAAAGGAAAAATATTTAATTAACTTTTCTAAGAGAAATGTCTTCATTTCTTGAAAACTTGAAGTTAGAAACCTTGGTTCACATACACACTGGAGAAAAATACAATACAACCCATATAAATTACAAGTATAAGGGCTATAGAGATGGCTCAGTGGGTAGGAGTACTGGGTTTGATTCTGAACACCCACATGGCAGCTCACAACTGTGTAACTCCAGTCTCTGGGGATACACTGACCTCTTCTGGCCTCTGCAGGCACTGCAAGTACTCACAGACAAGGGGATAAAGTATCCACACACATAAAATAAAAAAGAAGAAAAAAGATCATAAAAGAATTAGAAGAAAATACAAGAGGAAATAAGGGAATATTCTACTTCAGAAGTACAAATTAGCTAACAATATAAAACATTTAAAAGCATCTAGGGACTAGAGGTACAGCTTAATAATTGAGCTCCACAGAGCACATCTATACACATGCACAAATCAAGAAATGCTGTTTGAAATATCAAGGCAACAACATCAACTTAAAGATGGTACTGTTCGATGCTGGTGAAAGTGAAATGAGGATGGACATACCCAGCTGGACACTAGCTCCTTCCATAGTAATATGGTGAGGAAAATCAAAGAGCCATGCAGTAAGTGTAACATGAAAAAAAGTAGAAGAGGGATTAGCCACCAGAAAGATCCAACTCTAGGACTTGACAGAAGCGGTGAACATGCACATGTTCAGCAGCAGGCATTGTGCTCCTGTGTCTTGAGAAGATGCCTCTGATGCACTGAGAGACCTCTGGAAGGTCACACACATGACCATGCAATGGATGAGAAAAGGGCAGACACAGACACTTAACAGTTACTACTCTACAGTGATGGGTCATGCTTAAATTCAGATGATTTATATTGCTAGTCTTTACATTTCTCTTTTTATAATACTTGAACCAAGCTTAGTCCTTTCTTAGTGCTCACACCGAGTCTTAACCGAAGGCGCAGACGCCTGCCAACTGCAGCTGTGTAGTCCCAGGGTGAAAGCCAGGCACATTATTTCCCATCAGACTTTCTCACTGAATGCAGGGGGACTTTGCCAAATGGCAATAATCAGCTGACAGCTCATTTCAAGAGACAGATACAGAGATCATCAGCCTACAGGACGCAGGCCCTGGCTGCATCAGGGAGAGTCCCTTAGCAAACTCCTTTGCCAACAAACATAAAACAACATCCTCTGGATTTTTTTGAGGGGGAATGCAGAGGAGGAAGTAGTTTTAAATTTCAAAACAAAACTCCCAGGGGTTTAAGATAATGAATACAACAAGGAAGAATGAAATCCAAGAAACAGCCCTGAGAAACACCTAAAAAGGCATGGATTCAAGTGTATAGGACACACAAAAGCAAGACTCAGCAAGAGCACTTGTCTAGGAGACAGCAGTGACCCTGAAACTGATTCCAACAGGCCTCAGGGGTGGGGCCCAGTGACAGCAGCACTCCAGGGAGGGAAGGAGTAACAGACAGACAGCCTATCCCCAGGGTCTGGTTTCCCATTGGAAGGCTATCAGGCTCCCTAGCAGGAAAAGAGATGGGTTCAAAGAGGCAAACTCAGTATGCTTAAGAGGTTATTAGGGAGAATTTGTCACAGTTTAACTCCCATACTCTAGACTTGTGGCCACTGGGATCCTTTACATTCCAGGAAAAGCTGCTGCAAATTCTGTGGGCCCAGAATGAAGGCATCAATAGGTGCTCCCTGGCAAAGCTATATAGCTGTGGTGGCGCACACCTTTAGTCCCAGCACTCGGGAAGCAGAGGCAGATGGATCTCTGTGAGTTTGTAGCCAGCCTGGCCTACACGCAGAAAAACAAATGAGACAGTGGAGGGGGGGGGGGTGGTGGAGGGGTGAGAGTGAGGAGATTAAGCCAAGGAAATGCACAGCTATATTCTTTAGTTATAGAACATTGAAGCCACAAGATACTTGTCATAGCAAAGCAAGAACATTTGTAACCCAATAAATATCCTATATAGTTCATAGAATCCTTACCTCACTGTTTCTTTTAAGCATAAATACCAGGTTAGCATTTCCACCCTATAAAATAACAACAAAATCACATTAAAAAAAAACCAAAAATCTTGAAATGCTATCTTGGTGGAATTTTCCTTTGAAACATATGTAAGGTACTTCCCTATCACCTTTGAAGTCTATTTTGTTAAATATTAAAATGGATATGCCACCTTGTTTCTTAAAAAAAAAAAAAAATCTTGATGTAGAAACTATATTCAATAAGTTACCCTGTACTTCTGGCTTTCCTTTCTTTTTACCATAGCATCTCCCTGGAAGGTGTGAGGAGAAGAAGTTGAAATAAATTTTACTAAAATAAACCCCGCGGAGCAGGATCAGGAGCACCAAGGAGACTGTTAAATGACACTGGAGAGCACAGCAGAACTGGATTTGTAATGAGGACTCTCAGCCCAGACACCAACAATACGGGCCGCTTGACTGTGTGCTTTGCTCTCAGGATGAGCTTCCCCAAGAAATGAAATTTCATGACTAGTGGCAAACTGATTGCTGAGCCAGATCACAGAAAGATACTTCAAAAGGGTAATGAAGTCCAAGTAGGTGCCAAGTGGTGTACAGATATGAGTGTTTTTCTAGAAAATCCTACCTTTTTCAGACCACTATCCGATTCTGTTCTCCTAAGATCTTGGCCGTCATCACCCTCTTCTTTCTCACCTCCTAAATAAAACACAGACAGATGAAAACAATATAGGTAGTTTAGGGGTATTAATAGTTCTGAATCCTATTAATGTCCAAAATAAAAATAGGCCAGGAAGCCACTCAGTGGCACTTGGCCACTTGACACAGCTTCCCTAATGGAGAAGCAAGAAAATGAAACCCAAACAGAACAAAACAAAACCCAAACACAGCTTAGCATCCCCTTGTTTGATGCTTGGGACCAGAAGAGTTTGAGCTTCAGATTTTCAGATACATGTAGTAATAAGATGCTTGGAAGATGGGATTCTTGTACAGACACAGAATCACTGAATATCTCCCAGGCACTTTTGCCCACACCTGGAGGTGATGGTATACAATGTTTTGGGCATGCATGCTTGTGTTCTCAGTGCAACTTTTCAAGTGTGGAGTTTGCAGTGTGACATGTCAGGAAGTTTTGAACTATGCAGCAGTTTGGATATCAGCTTTTCACATTAGAGATGCTCAAAGGCCTCTGGCTATATTAGCTCAGCTAAATAACAGAAAAAAAAGCTTATTTTTCCCAATGAACACAATTCTCACGGGAATTCTTGAGTGCTTGAAACTCTCATGAAGACATTTATTGATGAAGGGACAGAGGAGGCAGAGCTACCAGAATCCAGGTCACTGTGAGATGCAAAGGAATAATGGATGGATCACCTTTGGAAGCATTCATCTGATGACAGTCAAATCCTCCAAAGGTCTCTGCTCTCCGGGGCAAGGAAATGGGACCAGCCATGACTTCCTGCTCAACAGGGCTGCTGATGGGCTGTCCAAGTGTGCCACCAAGGGTTCCACTCACCAAACCCTGGAGGATTTCCACTGGGAAAAAAAAAAGCAAACAAAACACTCAGGTGATTATCTTTCATTAAGAGGAAAAAAATGTCATGGCCCAAAGAATAGGCAAAATTTCATGTTTAGAGGGTCTTCTTGGGTCACCACAAATTTTACCCTTCCTTCCATAGGCCTGAAAAATCTGTAAGGGAACAGAAGGCAGAGTAATCAACTGGGAGGAGTATGGTTTCTAGAAAGGCAACAGAAAGGTCCAGTTTGAGAATGGGAATTAAATCTATTAGGAGCAGGTGGGTGCCAGGGGCCAGAGCAGCCTAAGCATCTAGATCTTCCAATCTAACATTAACTGTTAACTGGAGGTCTTCCCTAGGGCAGGGCCTGTGGGGAAAGACACTGAAGGAGAGGAAGGAATGGGAGAGGAACTGGGGCGAGTGAGAAAGAAGGTCCAAATAGAATCAGAGGCAGAAACAAAATCTCTTAACAACCACCAAGTTTTTAATAAGGCAAAACAAACAAAACAAAACCAACCAAACAAAAAAACCCCAGAAAAATATAATTAAACATTTTTTCCTTTTTTTTTTAAGAAAGGGTCTTACTATGTAGACCAGGCAGACATTGAACTCATAGAGTTCTGCCTCTGTCTCCTAAATGCTTGGGATTAAAGGAGTCTGCCACAAAACCAAGCAAGAAACATTATTTCAAAGTAAAAATTTCATGGAAAAAAAAATGAGCAAGTAAAAAAAAAAAAATACATAAGTCAATCCCATACAAAGAAAAGAGACAGAAAACAAGAATGTAAGTTCGTATGGGTAATTAGCACACAACAGAAAGATGTTCCCATTAAACAAGCGAGATAAACACACTGAGAAAATGGTGTGGAAACACAAAAGAACTTCAGTCATCTGTAGAAAAAACAAAGTAGACTCAAGCGACCAGGCTGCACTGCACAATGCAGGTTGAGGCCAGCATGGTCTCCACAACAAGGCCTTAGCTGAAAAACCTAGAAAAGTAGAACAAGTGAAACTCTGAACAGGCAGGAAAAATAATCACAGAGAGTAAAGAGGGACTTACATATAAGAGCAATGTGACCCAAAGAAGATGCTTGGGCAAAGGATTATTAAAAGCGACAAATGTTTGACACTAGGTAAGATATGGCTGGAAGAAGAAAACCAAAGTCAGAGAACAGAGGAAATACAAATGGTTGCAACTCAAGGATATTTTTCTGAAATCGAAAATATTTTTAACCACGTTATTAAACAGACGGTGAGTCATGCAACCACCAACCATATTGCATGCCCTGTAAAAATATTTAGACGTAAAAAACATCCTTTTGATACCTAGGCAAAGAACATGTGACTTATATGGAGAAATCAAATTGTTACTACTCTCTAAGAATGATGGAAAATGAGAACAATTAACATATTCAGATAAGAAAATGTGAGCCAAAGGTTTCATGTCTAGAAGGTATTTTCAAGTAGAAAGTGCATGAATTGATAAAGATGTCAGAAATACGATTCTGATGGGCTTGAGGACACTGGCTAAGGATGGGTTCTCCAAGCATGGGCTTAGCCAATACTACAGGTCAATCTAGGAGCAGAGTGCATGTGAGTGGTTACAGACTAGAAGTGTAGACACAGTCAGCTGCTTATGAAGGAATGGAGGATGGAGACAGCCTTGTATGTGAAACTGTACTGGTACGAATAACAGTATTATTATACAAGTACTAGTTTTAAAGCAGGATTAAGATATTAATATAGGATGTGGTTTAATGTATTTTTAACTAAAAACATTATTCTCTGTGTGTGTGTTGTGTGTGTGGTGGCCCATGCCTGTGGGAGACGGAAGGCAGAGTGTGGAGGCCGGAGTATAACTTGCAGGAGTTGATTCTTTATTTTCATTATGTAGGTTCTAGGAATCAAACTCAGATAATCAGGCTTTGCATCAGATGCCTTTACCTAAATTACTGACCCACTAGAAGATATTCTAATTCCACAATATATCCTTGAGAAGGAATACCCATATGTGGAAAGGACACAGACATGTGTAAGTGATTCGGTTATAAAAAAGGCAACCTGTAATTCACAATTTGATTAGTTACACCGGAGGGAATTTATTGAAGCCCCTCTCTAGCTCTGCCACTGAAAAGAACAACATAGTGATGACTAAAAATCTCACAGCAAAGATTACCTAACTAATGACCTTAAAATACTTCTCCACTAAAGGAGACCAGAGTTCTGAAAGGAATGAAGGTATCAGCAAACAACCAAGAACAGCTTAACTCCAGCAAGCAAACTCTGTACTGTGCGACAGGAACACTAAGGTCAAGTGGGCAACACTGGGCTTTACATGAAGTTGAGAACTGTTCATCATTCTAGAACTGGGTTAGTACCCAGCTCATTTTGGTGCTGGGTACTGAACAAAAGGCCCCTCATGCCTGCAGAGCTCTACCCCTGAGCTACGACTGCAGCCTCATAACAATGTGTACAAAACAGTACAAGTCCTACCAGAGGATTCACACAGACCAGTTGTTTTGAAAATGGGCACATAAAGGAAAAAGCCCTTCCCCTCCAGGATTCATCCTTTTATCACAGAAAAAGAATTAACGCAGGCCTGATGCTTCCCGATGAAAGCATTCAACACCACAGGTATACATCTTATGAATCCATCAAGTCTGACAAATTTAGCTTCTGAAGCCAGATGTGATCAGCAGACCCACAGACAGAGTGCCATATGGAAAAGTCCAACCAGTGGTTCATAAGGCTCAGATGAACTGCACAACAGGAATGGGGAGAAAGTGTCTCTGTAAGATTGGGCAGTGAGCAAGCCTATAAGCAGCAGCCCTCCATGGCCTCTGCATTATTAGCTCCTGCTCTGTGTGAGTCCCTGTCTTGATTTCCTTCAATAACGGACTACAATATGGACATGTAAGACAAATAAACCCTCTCCTTTCCAATTTGCTTTTGGTTATGGTGTTTCATCACAGCAAACAGTAACCCTCACTAAGATAGCAGGTAAATGCATTCACGGAGCCATGTCTTGAGTTTGATCGTTGGGACCTTCATGGCAGTCCCAGACTCCCCTAGTTGCTCTCTTAACTTCATATACAAATCATGGGATGTGTATGCCCATATACATGCATATATACAGTAAATGTATATACCAATGTAACTTTAAATATTAAAAAGAAGGGAAAGCATTTAAGTGATTATTGATACAGATTAGGGCAGTTAGGAGGAAGTTAGGTGTGATGGGGACATGCAAAGGCTTTCATGGTGTCTACCACATTGATTTCTTAGCTTGGGTAGTGACTGTTAGGGATGTTTATCTGACAATTTAACTATAGTAATATTGGGAAATTTTTTATACTGGTGTTTTGTTTTACAGTAACAGCAGGCACTGGTATGGGACATAGGTGTGTAACTCTCTCTGGGACAGGATATGGAGGGGCCGATGCTGTGTGTAAATTACCTTCACTTATTGCACTTTTCATCAATGGTCCTCCTTTGAGAGCCTCCTCTGTGTTGGATCGGAAGAGGACTCTTGGGCTGTGGGTTGGCGAGCCATCCTCTGGCAAGGGAGTGCTGCACTCAGTCATGTCCCGGAAAATCATCTCCTTCTCTTCCAGCAAGAGGAGGATCTGCTGGTCCTTCTGTTGAAGTTGTTCTGCAGGGCAAACAGAGAAACCATGTGACTTGTCGGGAGCTGGGGATCACAAGATGACTGAGAGATGAGCACCACCTAGTGGTGGCTATTGAAAGACCCAAGGGAGGAAATGGCTCCCATGCTCCTGCAGTCTCAAACTGCCCTGGGTTCTTTCTGCAAACATTAGCATTTTGGACACAACTCTATCCCATCACTACATTCAGTTGACTAGTTTTTGTCTGTTTCTTTAATAAATGTATAAAGTGCATTACCCTAATTTCTTTCCTACCCTTAGTATTCAATTCCAAGTAGTTTTCCTACATTCATGACGTTTTTTATTTTTATTTTTTTGAGATGCAAATAGTTTCACCAGGTTCATCTGCATGAACATGGGCTTCGAACTATTCATTGGAGCTGAATGAGCTTCCTCAATGAGGACTTAAGACCTTACTGCCCTTCCTCCCAAATCCAGCAGGGAGCAGCCATAGCTGCCGGTCTTGACCCTAGGCACAGTGCCACGCCCTGAAGACAGCATTCAGGGTCTTTCTCCCTCTCCTGAAGCTCTTGCCTTCTTCCTACTTCTTCCACCATGTTCCCAGAGCCTCACAGGGAGTGCTATAAATGTCACTGACTTATTAACTTAGACACCACTATGGAATATGGCAAATTCTCTATGACAAGCTATAAACAAAGTCATCACTGTCTAAGAACAAACATCAAGATCAGAGAATCCATATTCCCTAGTGCTATGCTATTTATTTAATATTTATATTTACTTATACTGTTTATTTTTATTAGTATAGGGATTGCATGTATGTATGTATCACAAACATGCCCAGTGCCTACAGAGGCCAGAAAAAGGCACCATATCTCCTGAAACTGGAGTTATAGACCGGTTCCTGAATTGAACCCGGATCCTCTGGAAGAGCAGTCAGTGCTTTTAAATGCTGAGCTATCTGTCCAGCCCCCTCTAGACTTATTGCCATTCTCTTTTTGGAAGGTATCTGTTTTTGTAGTTGAGCTGACTGAGACAGCTCAGGGTTCATGAAAAGACTGGCTAGCTGCAGATGATAAAGACCATTTCCAACATTTTACCTTTTAACTCCCGGGCTTTCATATCCAACAATTTCTTTTCTTCTTCATTCTCACTAGGAATCCCTTCATCTTCATCTCTGTTCCTAACATAACCAAAATAAAACAAGATGAAACAAACAAACAAAATGCCTAAGATGTCAGTTATGTGGTCACTGCCCTGTGTACGTCACACAGAGGTACTAGGCAGACCCTGGTGTCTCACTTACAGGGAGTTGATTGTATCCTGTATGATATGAATCCAGCTATTCCGCTCCTCTCTGGAGCTGGCATGGACCTCCACCATCTCTGGATCCTTCACCCCCCATACTGATGAGGAACAGACCTTTTTCTTCATGTGCCACTTCTCTTACAATCAGCTTCTTTAAGGAGATCACAGTTGACTTATGGTCCTGGACAGAGGAGAGAGGCAAACAAAAGCATAAGACATGCATGCAGCACACTCACTCTTGAAAGACAACTCTAACTTAAGGTAAGCTCAGATAGTTTTAAATGCATTATTAAAACCAAAATAAAGTCAATTTAACCCTTTTCCAAAACAAACAAACAAACAAACAAGCAAACAAACATACACAAAACCCCCACAGCTTTCAGGTAAGCATTTCATCATTTTACTCAAATTTAAACAAGAGATTTCCACACTGGAGATTAATGGATCATGGCAAAAAAAAAAAAAAAAAAAAAAAAAAAAAAAATCCTATCTATGTTTTCTGCATGATGAAACTCCAGAGGTGGGTTTCTATTGTGATCAAAGCATCAATCAAGTGTTGAGGGCATTCAGGGGGGAGTATGAAGGAACATAAAAATAATTTTGCATTGGGAAGGAGTAACAACAATAACAACACAAACACCACAAGGGTATGTAGGAATTTGTTCCAAGGACTCTTTTGTGAGTCACATGGTTTTCAGTGGGCAGCTACAGCTATATGATAGCTATATTAATGCTAGCTGGTTAAGCTTTATACCCAGTCTAGTGGGTATGAATATGACTTATTTCAAACAGATCAGAGTAACAGTTCAGCTTACCAAGGATGCAAATACATATTTCTGGTCTTTTTCTTGAAGGAAAACTAGAATGTCAGTGAGGAGAACTGCTTGAACCTCTGCAAAGTAGAAATGGGAAAGAGGAGAGAAGCTGTTTATAAAATTGGTTCAGCAATGCGTATCAACTTTGTCTGAGATCACACCCATCCCCTGCAACCGTTTTGTAATCTGCAAGATTCAGAGCTGGTCAATGGATTTTTAGATGTCTTTCATTCTGTCTTTAAAGTGTTTGTACTTATTTTGTTGTCTTTAGTAAACTATGCTATCGAGCATGTTACAAATCTTCAGATATTGTTTTCAGCAACAATAACAATAGTATTAAATATACTGAAACCCCAGATTTGTCACTTACATCCCAGATCCAAAATGGACAAATATATAAATTACTTTATGATGTTGGCACATAGAGAAATGAGTAATTTACACCCTGTAAATAAATGTGTCACTTTTAGCTTCACCTTCCTAGGATGTTTTGAGGGATATAACTTGACCCACTGGAATGAGGATTCAAACACACAATGTTACTGGCAAAGCAAATAGTTGCTTTTTATCCTATAGGTATTTTAGGCACATTGCCATAAGTCTTGCCTCAGAAAAGGTTAAGTGATCAGTCCTGAAAAGATATATCCTGTACTGCAGAGTGAGTGAGTGAGTGTGTGTGTGTGTGTGCGCGCGTTATGTGCTTGCATGCATGTGCTCAAGATTGTGTATGACCTCTTTTGTCTTCCAGAGTTGATTTTGGGTATTTTCCTCTACTACTCTCCCAACCTTATTTTTTTTCTTTACCTATTTTTTTTCAAGATGTATTTATTTATTATGTATACAGTGTTTGTCTTCGTGTATGCCTGCAGGCCAGAAGAGGGCACCAGATCTCATTATAGATGGCCATGAGTCACCATGTGGCACTGGGAATTGAACCCAGGACAGCTGGTGCTCTTAACCCTCTGAGCCACCACTCCAGACTCTCTTCACCTTGCTTTTTAAAACAGGGGTTCTTTTATTGAACCTGGCTGGGGGCTTGCCATTTTTGGCTGGACTGGTTGGTCAGTGAGCTTTGGGGATCCTCCTGTCTTTATTTGCTGTCCCTCTCACCCAGGTTACAGTGTGCGTCACTGTATCTGGCTTTTGTGTTGGTTCTGGAGATCTCAATTCAGGCCTTCATACACACATACAGAAAGTCACCGAAAAGCTGACTATCCCACTAAGCCATTACTATGTATGATAAAGTTTTAAGTATAAAACACTTTCAAGAATGAAGGTGAACTTCAACCAATGTTAAGATAGGAAGCAACTTCTGCCAACATATTCCATGAAATATTCTTCAGCGTGTCCGCCCCCCCACCCTCCCACCCCCATTGGAGACCAAACCCTGGGTTCTCTGCACGCTAGGTAAGACTCCCCCTGAGCTGCACTCACAGTCCACAGTGTTTGTAGTCTTTCCTAATTTCTTATTATATTAATGGGAAATAGCAGCCAGAAAGTGCCCAGAAGGGACATATAGCAGACACCTTCTCCATACCCCACATGAACACTGCATAAAATAGGGTGTGGTAGTACACACCTGTAATCCCAGTGCTTGGGGAGTTCAAGGTGATCCTCAGCTGAGTTTGTGACTACCCTGGGTTACCTGTGATTCTCTTACCTTTTAGCCACCCAAAACAGGACAGAGACATTTTAAAGCAAAAGATTAAGACAAAACCCCACCCTACCCCACCCCATTCTAGATAGCTTTAACTGTCAACCTGATATAGCCTAGGGTCTTTTAAGAAGAAAGCCTCCAGTGAAGAACTGGCTAGATCAAAGAGGCCCAAGGCCATGTCTGTGGGGAAATGTTTTGATTATTAATTGCTGTAGGAGGCTTCAGCCCACTGTGGGTGATACCATTTTCTGGTGTCCCTGGGCTACGTAACAAAGCTAGCTAAGCATCTAGTGTTAATTTGTTCCTCTCCTGATATACTTCAATGATGGACTGTGACCTGGAAGTGTAAGCCCAGTACACTCCTCTCTCCCCACTGTTGCTTTTAGTCAATGTTTTTAATCACAGTAACTAGGACATTTGCACAGACATACTCTAGCTTCATAGGCAGAAGTGAATTCTGCTTTTATAGTTGGTAGTCAGTCCTCTTCCACACCACCAAAACAAAACCGTGCATGGAACAAGAGAGTGAAATGGGGGGCATAAGTTAGATAAATTTAATTGTTTGTAACATACAACATGAAAGCTGAAGAAGGACTATCTGGGGCAAGATGGGGACCAGTAGGGGATAGAGGCAGTGTAAACAACCGTGTGTGTATTAAGATATCATAATGAGGCCAGGTAGTGGTGGCACACGCCAAGTACTGGGGTACTTGAGAGAAAGAGGCAGACAGAACTCTGTGAGTTCAAGGCCAAGTCTGGAAGTCTGGTCTACAAGAGTGAGTTCCAGGACAGGGTCCACAGCTACAGAGAAACCCTGTCGTAGAAAACCAAATTAAAAGGAAAAAAAAAAATCATACCTATTGTTTCTTATGCGAAGGAAATTAATTTAAGAACTATGTAGGGCAAAACAATCCATGTTTTGTCTGGATTATCATGGTGAAGCTGAGTACAAACTGCAGAATATAAAATATGACACACAAACAAAGCCAACAGGCTGGTGTCTATTTCAGTGGTACGGTGCCTAAGATTCCAGCAGATCTAGGTTCTACCACCATCGTCATCACCGAAATGGAACAAAACAAACAATTCAATATCTTTAATTGGATCCAGGAACTTAAAAAAAAAAAAAAATCACCTCATGATCTGACTGGTCCTCTAGGCATACAAAGGGTCATGTTTGCTCTACATGCTCTACAATACACATCTCCCAGCCAGCTGGTCAGAACCACCAGGCCGATGCTTACACCGGGAAAGCTTACATGCTTTCCCTCTGGAAAACAGAGCCGATGGCTCCTTGGGGAACTGGGTTCATCTATGCAGTCTGCCCTGCCTTCTTCAACCTCTGCTACAACTAAATGCAGCAAACAGAAGCAAGGGAGGTCTAAATTTTCAGACTAGACAACAGTAATTTTCCATGCACTATTATTAGTTTTGACAAGTTACTTTTTTAAAGTTTACTTTAAAGTAGTTCAGGTGTCTTCCAACAACAAGTCCAAAAGCATAAGTTTCAACTTTGCTGGATCCTGAGGTTCATATGATCAGTGTTATGGATCAGAGAAAAAAACAATTCCACCCCTTCCAAGGGTGTTCAATACAGTACCGGCTGTTCTTGGCCGGGGTTCACGGCGGTGTGAAAATGACTAAATACCAACCCATTCTCCCCACTGCAGGCATTTCAAGCCAGAAACCTATTGTTCTGCTATTGGTTTGACCACAACTTTATCCCAACAGCTGGAACCTATTCGTTTTTATTTTGGGAATAAACTGCCATGTAAAGGAAAAGAATAAAGTATTGGTTCCAGGCAACAGCAGTTCTAGCAAATCTAAGCCCTCTTGAGAAGGACAGGTATTTCTGAACTGCCAGCCTGTTTGAAAGATGGGCTCTTTGAAGTGGTGTCTGGGCTAGGGCTCTCAGACCACCACAGAACTTTGAGGGTTGGAAGACAGGAGCACCTTAAGTTATCAGAGGATATCCTAAACACCAGAGGCCAGGGACACTCTAAAAAATTACCCCACACTTCCTTTTCATGTCTTCCATCACTGGGGAGGTGTTGGTGTTTTCCGAAATAGCCTAACATTTCCAACACCTCTGTCACTTACGATGTACTCTATACTACCTCCAGTTGTGTTGAAAACAAAAACAAAAACAAAAAACCCCACTGAAACCACAGAACACCTAATTCATCCCCTTTCCATATGAAATCCTTTCATTGTTAGTCGCATGGAGCACAACTCCTCACGGTCACAGTGTGGCAGGCGCCTCTGGCAGCTGGACCCAGCAGGGTCTCATTTTCTCTTCTGCTGTCACTCTCCCAAGTCTGTCTGGGAGTCCTGAAGATGTAACTTTCCCTGGTTCCAGGCCCTCCCAATGCCACGCTTTCCCACCTCCAGCAACACCTTCCTCCTCATTCACCAGGGCCGTCCGTCCGTCTGTCCTCCCTCTTTATTCTGGCACCCAGCACACTGGAGTCTGAAGTCAGCTGTCTGGAGGGGACTTGTGTACTACTGTCCTGAGTATGCTAAGGCTATGCTGAGGGCAGCTGAGTGCTCTGACTGAAGACATCTACTGCAGCATCATTACGTCTCTGAGATGGGGAAGGAAACATTCCTTCTAATATCAGCATGTTCCTGTGACAACAGTGCGACCATGGCCTGTTCCGTATCCTCAGCTCACCGAGTCCAGGACTGTGGCAGGAATACCTGCAGCTGCTGGGAAGTTAGAGCTCACACAGGCAGTGTGCCTGTCCAGTAAATGTTTGATGAAACTCATCATGTTCCTAAAAGTAAGATGGTGTGAAACCCCTAACTTCCTTAAGTTATTGTAGGTGACCGATGAAAGGTGAGAAATCATAAACCAAATGCATGAATTGTCTTTAATGATCGATTTTGCTTTAGAGAAAAATGATACCATAAAGCAATAAGGAATTTAGTTGAAATAAGCTAGACTTGCCCTTCTCTAAAGTCTCAGAAGGCTTTTTGGGAGTGATAAATTCTCAGTCTTACAGATTCACAGTCCTCGATTCAGACAGTTGTGCCACTGACCCCAACTCCTCAGTGGGCACTCAGCACCTCTCTGTGGGTGGGGGAGTATGTCTTCCTCAACAGTCTGCTACATGTATTAATTTGGTCCTTCATGTTTTAAAACTTGCACTTATCATTTTTCCTGGGTGTACCTTTTCCTTGTTGCCACATTTCATAGGACTTTGAAAGTCACCCGAAACATGGCTTTTGTGACATATTACTATTGCACCAGGTGGTGTCTGGATATGGCTCTCCTAGGAAGAAACCTGGTGATGAAGTCCAGAAGAATCTAGACTTTTTTGTGTTCTCCCCAGGCACACAGACATTGGAAGTCGTCTTACCTTTCAACCTTCCTGTTGCACTCTTCAGAAACACACTCCCATCCCGCACCAGCTTCTTCCGCTTCAGATCCTCCTTGGCAAACATCTGCCCACTTTTCATCCTCATGATCGACTTGCTATCGGTCTTGGTGTAAATCTCCCCGAGACGCACTTTCTTCTCATAACTTGCCACTTTGCTGTCCACGGCTCCAATCACATCCTTCACCAGGCTCAGGGACTGAGCTAGGTCTTCTTGCTCCACTTCATTGTCTTGGGAGAAAAGAACTACTTTTAATGGCCCTTTGCACACAAGAGCAGAAGGGAAGGAGTCTACATCGTCACATTCCCCCGCTGTTACACTTTCACACTGGAGTGAAAACCAAGTCACAAGCTTACCTTTACCACTGCCATAAGTTTAATTCCAAAAGAAGTCAGGAAGTACTCAATGCTATGGATGATATGCAATTATATGCTCCAAAGCAAAAGGAACCGATGTTTTAGGGAGAGAGAGAGAGCAGCAGAGGCATGTAACAAGCTACTCAGTTATATCTTTACTGTTATGTTAAGTGCCCCATAACCTTTAATGGAACTGCCTAGGAGAAGCATCAGCTGAGAGAAACCACCACATACTAATTAAATGAGACAGTAACAATTTTAGCATTTAGGGGAAGAAACGGTGGGAATTGCTGACCAAATCCAATGTTATCAGAACTAGTTAGTGTTCAGGGCACATAATGTTTTAACAGAACCAATGCATGGTCATTCCTTGACATCGTCCATCTACCCCAATTGTAGTGATTTAATTGTTGTGGTATTCCAGGAATTGAATCCAGGGCCTTGTGCCTATCTGGGGAGTAATCTAGCACTGGGCTATACCTCCAGCCTGCATTTCCAGGAATTTAATCCAGGGCCTTGTGTATATCCAGGAAGCACTATAGCACTCAGCTGTGCCTCCAGCTTGCTTCTCAGGTTTTGCCTTGATACAGGCCTCACTGGATGCCCAGGTTGGACTTGAATCTGCTCTAGGTCCTAGCAGGCCTTAAATTTGCATCTCATCTGCCTTAGCCCCAAGTAGCTGAAGCCACACAACTGTACCACTGGGCCAGTTTCCTTTCTTTCAAGAAAACCATGTATTAGGTAGGTTAAATTTTATTTCCCTGTAATCCCAGCACTGGGAGGTTGAGCAGAAGGATTGTGAGTTTGAGACTAGACTGGGCTACACAGTGAAACATGGGCTCAAAAAACTAAAAACAGCAACAAAATAAATAGTCATGAAGAGATGTTTACAAGATGAGATACATCTGTAATCTCAGCACTCTGGGGGAGGTGGAGGAAGAACTGCTGTGAATTTGAGGTCAACCTGGGCCAGAGTGAGAATCTATGCCCTAAAATAAGTCACTGAGCTAGGCATAGGCATTCTGGTAGGTCTGCTAGAGCATGGCAGAGCTCTGCTACTGTGGTTTCCAGGGCTATCTGGATCTGTGTTCACAGGCAGACTCACCTTTGGTACATTGCAGTATCCTCTGGAATAAAACTGGGTACTTGGTGATCCTCTGAGTTACAAGTAATATGCACTCAGGGATTCCGAGTCTTCTTACCACTGAACTGCTCATCTTCTTCTGCAAGGGAGTGAATTCACTGTTAGTCACTAAGTGAGGAAGGTGGCTCTAGCCAAAATGGGGGGCTTATGTTCCTGACCATGATCAGGAGGGACTGTTTCTGGTCAGTACCTTCACAAAGGCTTGGAAACGCTTATCCTTTGTATAGAGGTCTTTGAAGTAGTTGACAGACTGGTTGTGATGTCCACAGAACTTGCCATATGTCTTCTTCAAGCGCTCTGCATTCTCACCTGAAAACTGCCCAGTAAAGAGAATAGGAGTTACACAACTCAGGGTATAATTCTTTATAAAGTTTCCAGTCTTGTTGTAAAAACCAAGGGTGATTCCTAATAAACTCCCCCGAAAAAGATTAAATAGTAGAACAGCCCTGGCAAACTGTTTGGCACTTTATCAAAAGGTTAGACACTGAGGTCTCAGAGGACCCAGTGATTTCTTATGTGGGTTTCTTCACTCACAATGGAGAGACAGAAGCAGAACCACTACCACAAACTAAGTGTCCTACAAGGTTGAGTCCAATAGCATCATACAGAGAACACATGAGCACCATGGGACTAGAGTTTCAATCTCAGCATCAGCATCAAAGACTTTAAGACTATAAGTCAAGACGTAGTATCTATATAGGTCCTGAAAAGGAGGGGTGGGGGAGAGAGCAAGAAAGCAAGTGTGTGTGTGTGAGTGTGTGAAGGATGGATATACATACATACATACATACATACATATATATATATATATATATATATAGAGAGAGAGAGAGAGAGAGAGAGAATGTTTGAAGGAGAGATGCTTGGGGAAGATGGTTCTTCACTTGTAGGACCTCACATTAGGTTCATTTTATAGGACTATTCAATCTGCACTTGCCAAATGCAAGTATCTCACATGGAATATCCATTTATTTGCATCATGTCTGCTTTTCACAGATTTCCTTAAGGCAGAAAGCTATGTAAATGTAATATTCAGCTGTGCAGTTTACCCCTGGCATTTAATAGATAGCAAATCCTTTTAAAATGAGCAGATACACTGATAAATTATCAAGCAAGGGATGTGGGCTCAAGGATACTAGGGAAGGACAAGATCTCAGCCAAGCCTGTAATCCCAGTTCTTTGGGAGGTTGAAACAGCCTTAGAATAAATGCAAAAACAAGCAGGGGATGTAGCTCAGTGGTAAGGTGCTGACCTGCCACATATGAAAATCCCTTGGTTCAATCCTGAGTACTACCCCCAGCTCCAACCCAATTCTCATTCAACCATTCCAGCAATTAAGTCTCTGCCTCTACACAGAAGCAGGGATCTGATGAGGAAGAAAGCTCTAGTCACATGTGTGTGATATTCTTGTCTGTTAATGTTTTACTAGCAACGTTTCCTTTTTCAAAAACATTTAAAAACAAACATCAAAAGCTGCTCATGACATACATCTAAAAATATAAAAATACTTTTCTAAGTTTCTTCGGAATGGGAATGAAATAAAATCATGTCAGAAAAAGGTAACACATAAAGTGTTTCACAGACAGCCTACTGGACAACTGCCTGAGCTTTAGCTGGTCTTTCAGGTAGATGGGATCCTTTTCAGATGGGCTATAGGGAAAGCTGAAGGCTCTGACAAATGTCCTTTTACTTCTTAAACAGTACTGTTTGATGATTGTGTGGATTTAGAGGAAGAAAAACCTTTTCTATATACTTTATTATACACATAGCTAACTTTCTAAATAAAAAAAAAAAAGGGGGAGAGAAACCTTTCTGTCATTATTTTACAGAAAAGGAAATCAAGAGTTAGACTGCCTCAATTTGTTAAGGCTCCAAAGACAAACCGTAAAGCTGAGATATACAAGCAGGGGTCCAGAATCACAAAGCTTCTCTGCTACTCCAAAGCATAAGAAGACCCACGGCCTTCCCGATGCTCACCTGATTGACAAGCACATCCCCTATCCTCTTGACAAGAAAGTTCTTTTCACTTTTATCCACCAGAGACTCCTTCTTCCGCTCTAGGATTCTCTGAAAGAACTGGCTATGGATACTGATCAGTTCATCCAAACAAGGGAACAGCTTTTCTACCATCTGCTGCTCAAATAGCAGGTCTGTCATCATCCCTCGGCTGTACACGTCACTCATGATCTTGAGTGTGCGGATGTGATGTAACTCTGTCTGCATCAACTCTGGAGAAGAGAGATCAAGGGTCTTTCAGAGATCACAGCTAAGCCTGTAAGGTTAGCTCAGAGTTCAGCTGAGACTTTAAAACCAAGCAAATAGCTGTCATTCCCTAAGTAGTCTCATCTTACTTTGTTTTTCCCTGACCTAACATCATTTTTCTAATGATAGGTAGACTGAATTCAGACAGTCTTAAATGGGTTTCAGAGAAATCTTCATTAGATTCAGTCCCTTCCATTTACTGTGTTTCTGGTATTTTGCCTTTCTAGTGTAGCTCAAGAACTAAAATGCATTTTTAGAAGACATCTCTTTTATAGACTGTTTTATAAGTACATTTGCAAATGTAAACACACTGTTAAATGCAATAAAAACTGAACAGAATGGAACACTATAGGGCAAAACGAACAAAAGGACACAAGCAATATCATGTCTCCATACCTCAGTGGTTTTAATGGAAACCTTTATGATGCTACATATTCAAAAATTAATTTTCCACAGTCCAACGATCACCCACTTAAACATGCTGGACAGGGCAACTCCTTTTCAAGTCCCCTCCATGAGAGGTAGGACAGTATCTCTACTTCTCAACAACTGTCACTTGCGTGCAAGTGTAGATGGTGTGGACAAAAATAAGCAAAATAATCGAAGCATCTCACCATAAATCACTTCCTGCCGCTTGACCACATCTTTCTTCTGCTGTTTAAGGAACTTGCTGTCTACTGTTCGGCTCCAGGACTCTGCTTCTAGCTGTTTAGAGTCACTTTCAAAGTCTCCCATCAGCTGTCCTTCATTCATGTCTGTACCTACTCCTTAACATATTAAAAAAAAAAAAAAAAAAAACAACCTCAGGATCTTCCTCCAGGTGAAAAGAGTTTGTAAGACAAATCCTCTGTCTTAGTGTAGAGGATACTCAAGGAGATCATACCAGATACTAGGCAGAATCATGGTCAAGTTTAGGAATGAAACATTCTATATTCAAGTCTGGTTTGGAATAAGCATACATACATACATACATCTAACAAGATTGAAACAATTCCCATGTGACTCTGGAGCCTGAAACATCCTGCTGTCTTTACATGCTGCACATGCCTATCTGAGTAGGCTTACAATTACAGACACAGAACTGAATGTGTACAAAGTCTAGAGGAAGAAAAGCATTCATACTTGAGTATGCCTATGTTAAAAAAAAAATCAATGTTTCCTTTAATGGAAAGCCAACACCTGGATAGATGCGATGGCCAATGCTCGGTACTGCAGGAGATACTTTACAGGCAATTTAGAGACTCTCTCCAGGGAGGAGGGAAAAAGCAGGCCCTGCTATTTGCTAATAGTGTGATAGCAGATGTACTAGATCTTGACAGGGGTTTAGTAATACATGCCAGAGTTTCTTCTTACCCTCATCAGTAAGTGATTCTGTTGATTCATTGACCTTGCAGATTTTATTCAGTGAGTCTGTTGAATGAGACAGAAATTTCCAGGTGTTTGACATGTTCTCATCATTGCCAACTCTAGAGACAAAAAGAAGGACACACTGTCAAACACTTCTAACCATGTCATCCTCATCATCCAACTGTATGCCATACCATCATTTTATACACCCACTTCTCTTTTTTGTCAATAAAGTGATTATTATGTTCTTGTCACCCACATGTCAACTGTGGACTCTTTAAACCCACTTACCCAGTGATGTTCTGTATGGAAACACTTTTAGAGAGGGAGACACTCTGCTGGGACCGTCTGTTAGTAAACACTGGTACAGCAGTGGCCTCATCGGCCAAGAGAACTGCAGACCTAGGGCGCTCCTTGGGTTGTGAAGCTGCAAGGAAGAGAGGACATGAACTGAAGCACCATCATCTTTCCAGACCCCTAGTACCTACTTACTCAAGGCACTACAAGGACACAAAATGCTTTCAATAATCAGCTCTTTAAAAAAAGAAAAAACTTAAGACGGGGGTCTTTCTTCATATCCTTGGCTATTCTTGAACTCAGAGATCCACCCAAGTGCTGGGATTAAAAGGCATGTGCCACCACAGCAGTTGAAGCTCTGGAAATGTAAATCAGGTCCTCTGGAAGAGCAACAAGTGCTTCTGGCCATGGAGTCAACTCTCCAGCCCCTGCCCATTATTTGAATGCATGTATTTTGATCAATTTCTTAAATTTATGGATGGAGAAAAACTAGTAACTGTTTAAATACCTGGTTATTATGGAGTATTTTTCCTTAATATGATCAAAGAGGAAACTGGAGCTCTAAGTGGTCACACTGACACATGAACACTAAATTATTTTTCCTTAGTAAGCTCCTGCCACAGATGTAAATTTTTCTATCTGTCTATCCCCAGGAGGGCTAAGAGCTAAGAGAAATAAGATATGGGGGTTGGTATAATTTTATAATATTACAGGATACCTTTAGAAAATAGTAACACAATAATTGATATCTAATTTAAATTCTAGTTAGATAATAGAACAGCAGGGAGGGTGTGCTAAGACATGACCAGGGCCTTGAAGCAGGAAGCACAAAGGAGTATATTGTGGGCTCCTTGGAGAATATGCTAAAGGTTACCAGTGCACAGCATATTCTAAGTGTTTTAGAAAGGTGATTAGTTAGCAGATAAAATGTTAGAGAGGAAGAAACAGTAGTTCTTAGACTATGTGAGGACGCAGACAGGGGCATGGGTGTGTGTGTGTGTGTGTGTAAGTGTGTATGTGTGCATCATTGAGGAGAACCAGAATATTATGCAGAGCCCTAAATGTTCTAAAGAACTACTTGTACCTAAAAGGATGCAGAAGACACAAACACCATGAGACTGGAATCCACAACTGTACTCTTGTTTGTGTAAGTGCGCTTGCCCATGACAGTTCATGTTAGGATGGAATGTTTTCCTCAATAGCTTCTAAAACCTAAAACCTTTTTTTTTTTGAAAGAGGGTCTGTCACTGAACCTGTAGCCCAGCATTTTGGCTAGACTGGATGTCTAGCAAGCTCCAGTTATCTGCCCATCTCTGTTCCCCATACCTACTGTTGCATATATATCCAAACCCAAACTTGGGTCATTATGCTTGTCCAACAAGCATTTTACACACTAAACCATTTTCCGATCCAGAATTTGTACTCTTAATCACTATAACATTGACATTCCATCTTATCCTAGTTAGAATGACTATTCTCAAGAGAATAAAATCTACAAAGGATGGTGAAGAAGCAAATGAAAAAAATTATATCATATTGCTGGTAGGAATAACTTAGGCCAGCCATCATGGAAATCAGTATGAAGTCTCTACAGATTAAAAAGTAGAATACCCATAGGATCCAGCCATACCACTGATGGATGTATACCCAAAGGAATCAGAGGAAGGCTACTACAGGGCTGCCTATACATCACTGTTTACTGCTGCACTAGTCACAATAGTCAAGTTATGGAATCAGCCAAAAATAACTATCAGTGCATGGATGGAAAAAGAAAATATGATATACTGGAGTTTTATGCAGCCAAAACCAAGAATGAAATTATATTATTTGAAGGAAAATGTTTTAGTAAGACAATACAAAATAAGGCTTATCTGTTTTCACATATGAAATTAAAAAGTGGCAGGGACTTGAAGGCAAAATGGGGTACTACTACAGATGGATAGGGTGAAAACAAGAAGGTGGAGATAAGAAAAGCTAATGGAGGCTGATTTTACAGTACATTAAATAATGGAAGTCTCATAACAAAATCCAGTACTCTACAAATTACTATCAATATAAGTAAGAAAGTTATCTCTGAGGGTCAGAGGCAATCCACACAAAGGACCTTGCTTGTAAAAGATATTTTATCTGATGGGAAAGAAAATAGACTTCTGAAACAGGTGGTAACTTCACAGAAAAGAGTTTTAAGATTAAAACTGTTCAAGGAAGTGGGATGATAGATTGAAGTGGGTGTCAGTCTAGTGGCTGCCTCCATACAAGGATGGATGAGGACCAGACATGGGATGTGTGTAGAGAATTCATTCTCTGTGGTATGCAGATTGGTGCAGCATTTTCAAGTGCTTAGGAACTACATAAGACAGATAAGGCATAAGTAGAGCTTCCAGGCTTGAGTGGGCATCAAAATCAGTGTCTATTGAAACATAGACCACAAAGCTCTACCATAGTCTCTGACTCACAGGTCTAGGTGGGGGTCTCAGAATCTGCACGTTATTGATTCAACTACATGCTGAAATCACAGCACTTCCATGGAGCCAACTCTGAGGATAATTACCACAGTGTTATTTATGGTAGCAGTTGGAAATGATTAAAACACAACATATGCTCTGATACAACAGCTAGAGTAACTCTAAAAATGGACAGAGATGGTGCTGAAGAGGAGACTGAGCGGCACGGGAGTAACGTGCTCACACACATGGGCTTTTAGTTCCCCTTTCCACTAATGTACACACTAAGACAGACATCGTCAAGAAGGTTTTGACGGTGCAATGCTAAGTTACTGGTCAATGAATGTGGCAGAACAAAGTAGTGACCTAATATACTACAAAATTGGTACAGTATCTTTCCAGGTAGCTTAGGCTAGCCTCAACAAGCAAGCTTCACAAAAAGATTAAGTCTGGAACAAAGAGTCTGAGTGCACTTCTGAGAGGTGTGCTGGGCTACTTACACTTGTTTCTCATGATGACTGTAGGCAGCGATGATGTATCATGTGCCTGGAGGCTCCCTTTTGGCTGCTAAAGAGAAAAGAAGGTACATACATGAAGACTGCACTGGCAACTCATCCTCCATCAGATCTCTAGCAGCTTGGAGTAAAAAAAGAACAATATGTTGGGCCATGGCCATGCCCACCCAACACCCCCTTTGCCATCCTTTGGGCTCACCAAACACTGTAAATGTCTGGTTATGTCCCCACCCCCATCCCAGGAATGTTTTTTTGTCATCTATGTAGGCATGGCATTCTTCCATTTCCAGATGACCCAAGTACTCTCTCTTTGCTATAGCCACTAATGCTTTTCCTGACCTGTAGAAATTGGCTGTCCACATCCAAAAGAGAATCATCTGTGCCTTGTTCATTCTATTTCTTTGGTGACTAGCATTTGTGAACTGTTACATTCTTAGATAGAATGCTAATTTTTATTAAGTTTTGTGAGGTATACACACACACACACACACACACAGTTTGAGAAATCACAAACTGAAACCTTTACTCTGAAACACATCACTAGGAGGAAATAGATCACTTCTAATTTAAAATGAATTCTTCCATAGATATTATAACCATATACAAGAGAGATGTTATTCTCTGTATCATCACTGTTCTACAGAACCCAATGCACTCAGTCTTATCAGAGACCATGAACTTTATTGACCGAGTGATCCGACAGATGGTAAATGGCAGAAGCAGGAGAGGAGATGAAAGCACAAGTGAACATTTGGGATGCTTTTTCCTTCCACCAGTATCCAGTGAGCCCCCACTGACTACTCTCTGACATACAATCTTTCAAATTTTAAGAATCTATCATATACCTGACCCCATCCCAGGTACTCAATCAAAGATTCCTGCCTTCCTGCTTATGTTCTAGTGGGAGTAAGGTACAGATGAAGGGGGGGGGGAGAGTAAATCATCTAAGAAGATTCATAACACTATGAAAAAATGGAAAAAGAGTATGATGAGGGGAACTGGGACTGCTGGGTAACAGGTAACACCAGTGAGCTGAGAGGATTGTAGGAGCTTCCAATTTTGGGGGGAGAAAATAAAAACCAAAGTTGGTATAAAATGTAATTTCTAAGTCTTTGCACAAACTAAGAATTTAAAGTGTGGCATGAGTCAAAATATACATCACTGAGCTCAGAAAATTCAGACACAGAAGTTAGCCACCTTCCTTAAGGCCCAGAATGAGGTCTGAGGGTCATTTGGGTATTCCTTGGAAAAGCAAACTCTTCAGTCCACTCCAGAACTGGGAATCCTTTTGGGGGATTATAGCAGCAAATTTTTTTGAGTAAGATCTTGAGATGATTTTGATACACACTCAAGACTGAGACCACTGCACTAGGTAATGTGATTACTGATGAACATCTGTGTGGACATATCTGGAAATTCTCTAAGGAAAAACATTCTATGTATGACTCTAATACAACACTATCAGTCACATAGGCTACCTAAAAATACAGTTCCAAATTTGTATGGCTCCAATATTGGTACTTCCTGTTCTTGTATTATGTCATCCCTGCTATCCATATGTACCTTTGGAGAAAAGACCATGTAGGTTGGTCCTGAATGTAGTAGACCCCTGTACCTGCCCATCACATATCAAAGGCCTCTGATTTCCACTGGTTGCCCTCATGCTCCTAGATGGCCAAGCCAGCCATTTCAATCACAGAGTGTATTTGCAGAGCTATTTAAGACAATCGTTTAAACAGAAACACAGAGAAATGTTTAATATATGGAAATTCTAAAAAACATTCCATTTTCTTTAAAAATATTTTTGAGACAGGTTTTCACTCTGGTACAATGGCTAATATCAAACCAAGGAAAACATCCTGCATCAGCCTCCCAACTGCTGGGATCACAAGTGTGAGTCTCCAGCTCAACACTTCTTTTATTCAAAGTCTCAAATTCTTGTGTTGTTAGTCAAGAAAGGGGCTGAACAATTATCTTTAGATTAATTTGGTCTCAAAATTGGCACCAAATGATTAAAGCAAGAAAGCAAACAAATCTACCACAATCTAAATTCTAACAGGAGATGGGGGTGGGGAGGGGGGGAGGATATTTTACTATTTTAAACCACTGGATCTCACACATTCTAATAGCTAGAAATAGCTTACCTTCATTTTGACCTTTGCACAGGAGGCTAGATTTTCTCTGCAGCCTTTGTGGACAAAAGCACTACAACCTGGAAAGGAAGCATAAGGCAAGGTCATAACAAGAAAGCCAGCAGGCCATGGACTCTGACACTCCACCACTGCAACACGGAGCTGACAGACTTTTATTCACACAGGAAAAAAAAAAATTATCATTAACTAACAGTACATTTTACAGGTATTTACTAGGAAGCAGGTGTATTTCTGACTAACCAAAAGAAATCAGGAATGTCTCAGGCAGGAAGCTGGGGAGGCTATGAAAACTAAGAGTTTAAATGTCTGCCATCAAGATGTTATATCTATAGGGCCAGAGAACCCTAAGATGAAACTGACATACAAGTCTTCTCTATGGAGGAGGTACTAGAATGTGCCATACAATCATTCAAAGAAGCAAAGTATCCAACAGTTCTACCAAGCTATGACACCTACGGACCACAACAGCCAGTATAGTGTGATAACCTCAACAGTGCAATAGTGACACGCATACAATATTTACCAAAAGTTCACTAAATGGACTTAACCACTCAACAAGAGGGAAACAGCCAGCTACACATGCTGAAATCATGGATCTAGGGGGAGAAATCTACAACCACCCCACTTTACTAAAATCAGAATAATCCTATGTTCTAAATATCTGTCCTTAGACCCATAGATAAGTGTAGTACCAAGTGTAGTACCAACCCCTCATCAAGAAAACTCTTCTTTGCAAGAGACAAAGGCCATTATAGAAAATTATAACCAACCAAAATGCAGAGTTGTGGAGCCTCTTCCTACAAAACAACTATCAATCTACAGAACAACTCCCACACTTAAGGCTCAGGAACACTGACAAAGATGGGGTGCAATGACTCTAAGAGCCAGAAGATGAAGGAATCTATTGTGAGATTAAGTCTCCTAGGATGTCAGAAGATACACACTTTTATAAAGCCTCACCAACATGACTGTCTAGACATGAGCTGAACAAGGACACTAACAGACAAGCTAATGTGGACAGGGAAAGACTATGGAGGATTCAACCCTACACAATGGACTACAGACAAGTACTGAATGCTGAGTTTGGATAGAATGCCAAGGGGAAGAACACACTGATTGGTTATCCAATACCAAATGATCAACCATGAAACCATACACACAAGTAACATTACACAGACCATGCAGGTTGTAGTTATGTATTTAGGAGCATACACATACAAACAGAGAAATACACATATATTTAAGAACAATTACTGTAAAAAGAGGCCATGAATTTGAAAATATAACAGGAGGTTGGAAAGGGAAGGAAGAAATGACAATTATAATCTCAAAAATAAAGGAAATAATGAAAGATGTTATGCCTAAATTATAAGAAAATATATGAAACCGCTAAAAGGTTCTGTGAAAATTTCAGGCCAAGGATCTGAAGATCTATGCTTTTTCTTTTCTTTTTTTAATGTTTTATTTATTTATTTTTATTTTATGTACACATGTCTGTGGGAGGGTGTCGGATCCCCTGGAGCTAGAGTTATAGACAGTTGTGAGATGCCATACGGATGCTGGGAATTGAACCTGGGTCCTTTGAAAGAACAGTCAGTGCTCTTAACCACCAAGCCATCTCTCTAGTCTTCAATTCTTGAGATCTCAAATACCCTAAGCCTTTTGTACCTGGCTCCCCAAGCCAGAAGATGTAACTACAACTCTCTCAAGAGCACCCCTGGGAACCCTGACTCAAGAGAATGTGGGAGATTTCCTGAGACAAAACAGATTCAAACTTACCAATGACACATTTTATCTTAAAGTATTTTTAATTTTCCATTCCCGTGGCCTACAAGGGCCACTGATGTAAAAACCACACACTCTGTGCCTCAAAAAGGTCATCAGCTCTTCCTGCTGCGATGAAGTCATAAAAACAGACTGTGCCAAGAGGCTAGAGGCAAAGCACAAACAAGCAAAAGATCTGTCTTTGGGGACAGCTGAAGAGGCGTGTGTCTCCTGGGAAAGGCTCACTCAGGAAACTAGTGACAGACAGGATTTCACTAGGTATGCTTGCTTCAGAGAGTACTACCACAGCCAGGCCTTGTCCTAGCCCACAAGGTCAAGATGCTTTTGGACTTGGAAGCTTGAACTTATGTATGGACTACAGGGCAAGAGGAACTTATGAAAGAGACTGCTAAGAACCCAGATCCCAAAGGCCTTCTCCATTCCTTCTACAGTAGTTGCTCTTGGTTCATTGGGCCCTTCCTGAACACTACCAGACACACTTTGCTGGGATATCGTCAGGCTTTTCTTCTGCACTGAGGATCTTTAGTTCTAGTGCAGTATCTGGATCATGATATGTAATTGAATATCTATGTGTAAAACTCAGGCCATTTTTGTGAACCAAGTGTCCAGAAACAACTTCCATTACTGCATTTGAAACTCACTGTCAACTTAAAAATATGTAAAAGACAGCGGGACACATAGCAGGACACATAACACATTTAATTCAGGTCCTAATTCTGATTACTTTTATGAGCCCCAAATAAGTTCCTTCTCCGCAAGCCTTGGCCTACAAAACTTTTAAAAAAGAACCATATTCCCCACTTTAAGTACTGTGAAGCTATGTCAAGGGAAACTCATCATCTAAAACTGATACATTGACTTTGGAGAGTTATTTTCCAAAATCTAACAAAGTTCAGTGTGTGCCAACTTTATGACTTGGCACCGAGTCTAGTGCCATACACAAGGACTCAAGAATGCCCGCATGGCACAGAGACAAAGTGAAGGTGATCCCATATCCTAAGCAGCAGAGCAGCTTCAAGTGTGTAAGAGAGTCTACAGATAAGTGCCAGTATCTACATCTATGTAGCCAGTATTTCAACTCTCTAAAATAGAACATTGGGGAGAATAATGAAAACTGCAAAATAAGATGCATAGCAACAGTAAATCAACTGTTAAAATTAAATTTTGTTCGTATGAGATAGAATTATAATCCACCAGTTACAGTAAGTGCTTACTTGGAGGAAAGAATGAAGACTGGCACAGGGAAACAAATTCAATGTTGACTGTGAAGGTTTTTTCTTAGAAAATGAAGGATGAAGTACTGTGTCAATATACTGCCCATCCTCCTCCTTCCTTCCCTTCCTCTTCTGTGGTGATATGGGTCAAACCTAGGGCCGCATATAGTCTAGGCAAGCACTCTACCACTGAGCTATACTTTTCCATTTTGAGTTGGGGTTCAACAGGTTATTACATTGTCCATGTATAATATCTGTATTAATAGCATTTAAATAAAAAAAACAAGTGTATCACACTTTATTACCCTCAAAAGCTCCGATTCCCTTATTCTTTAACAATAATTTACCACATTTGTGATACATTACGTTGAAACACTAGTTTCAGCATCACAGTTCTAACAGGCATCTTTTCTCTTGTTTTACTCTAGCTCTGTAATATAAAAGGTGATAGGTTTGTTTGAGAACTTGCCACTATTTCTGATCTGTAAAAGGTCCAGACAGAAGTCACTTCCAAGCTGGGCCCCTCCTGCTCCTTTCCTCCTAGTCTCAACATTCCTCAAGAGGCTAAGCAGTGCAGTTTTACGGGGGTGGGGTGGGGGGAGGTACTGTAACTTTTGAACAATTCAGCAGTTCTCATGCTCTTGGGTCACTGTTTGATATGTAAAAACAACTCTACTTCGTGAGTCATGGAAGGAGAAATGGCATCCTGAATGTGCACCCAGTAGAACTTTTCACAGAAATAATGCTTTAGTTGATTGCCTCTGAAGCCCACAACTTAGCTGAATTTTTAATATGCCCAGTATTACAGCCACGATTCTCAGTGATAAACAGTTTATATGGCCCGCCTGTTTACCACACTCAAGTACCTACTTGAAAAACACTAAACTCGTCAGCAAGTGGTCCTGGACTCAATCCGTAGGATGGTTTTAGTGATTAAGAAACTGTTAGCCCCAGTGACATCAGCCAAAGTCACGGGATTTAAAACAGTATCATCTGTTTTAGAACAATTGTCCAAAACACAATACTTGAAGACAAGTCTAATAGATTTTTTTTTTTTAAAGCACATTGCCATAAAACCATACGGTGTTGTTAGGAAGATCAGGGAACATTTATCTGGGCTGTTTTGGGAAGCTGGAACCCACACTTGGCTGTAGACTGTCCTCTGCCTATGCTTTTCTGTCTCAATAGTTGTGTTTAAATCTATGTTATCCCCCCCCCTTTTTTTTTTTAAATAAACTTGTTAAATGTTCATAAAAAAAAGAAAACCTGATTTGGCTTTTGGCCTTCTTTGGATTTAAAACATTTCCTAAGAGCAGTAAGTGGCATTTTCAAAATTCTTCACAAAAAAAAAAAAAAAAAAAAAAAAAGAGTAACCAAGTACAGTGCTTTATAGGCTTAGAGCTGACCCTTACTCACATTTCTTTGAAATAAGTCAATAGCTCAGCCAGAATCCCTCCCTCCCTCTACAAGGAGGCAAACTTATATGCCTGAGAGTGATCATTTATTTGTTGCTTTTCTATGCTTGAGAAAACTTTGGTGAAATGTTATATACTGTGCACTTCCCCCCCCCCCCAGCAGAAAAGCTGTCCTATGCAGCCAGACTTTTGAAGAAAGGAATATTCAAGTACTTTAGTGCACTGTTCTGTCTACTAGAAGCAAAAATCTATATAGGAAAAAAAAATTGATTCTTTTTAAGGACACACAGAAGAATGGCCTTTAAGAACAAATAGAAACATTTTCCTCCTATGGAAAAATGGAAAACGAGAGAGAGAGAGAGAGAGAGAGAGAGAGAGAGAGAGAGAGAGAGAGAGAGAGAGAGAGAACTAGAAACAAAGCCAAACCAACCAACCACACAAAATCCAACCAGCCCATGGAAGGAGCAGAAACTCATGAAACACATGCTCCAGAACTCTTTCTGCAACGTCTTGTTTAAAATCACTAGGGACTTCCAGGCGCTGTCTTGTCTGGACTGATAGTGCTTGTATGTGAAAAGCATGTGAGCAGTTCTCAGTAGCCAGTGTTAATAACCATAGTGCTGATGCTCAGAAGGCGAGGAAAGCCACAGAGAAAGGCTAAGCCATTCTGACTAACTGCTCCTAACATCAGTTTTCATAAGAACACTGGCAAACAAAAATGAAACCAAGTGTTCTTGTTGATTAAGAATGGACTTTATTGAGTAAGCTCCTTATTTACCATTTCTTCTAAGTTACAAGTATCTTTTCTTCAGGCAATTCATTTGTGTTTACTATCTTACAGAAGCAACAAACTGATTCTAAATTATAGAAACTATCCAGTCCCCCGAGCTGCTGCTTCTGAGGAAATACAAACAACAACAACAACAACAAAACCAACCATCACTGAATAAGAATTCACATTCCCTACTTAGGTTCCAGTGGGTCAGTTGTTTACTGTTTTAGTCAACAGAAATAACCCATCACAAAAGTACTCAGAAGATGCTCACACAACAGAACACAAACCAACAATAATCTCGGTGTCATTTCACAACTGTTAAAAGCAAACAAAATAAAACCACTGGCAAGGTTCAAAACTGTGTATATACCAAATTATTGATTCTGAAGGACTCCTCTAAGCTTTTCACAAAATAAATGACTTGTGGCAGCCAGAACGAACAGTTTTATTATTCAAAGATAGTTTTACATGCTTTAGAATGAAGAATTGAAAAGATATATTTCCCCCATTAATCCTAAACCAGGAGTACAGTTTGAACTAAGGGGGAGAAAATCCTCCTAAGTTTCTGCTAAATTCATTTACTTTGAAATATTCCTGACCATAGGTTTAAGCTTTTCTCTTAAATCTAGGAGTAGACTGCCTGAAGCACACAGATGTTCTACTGCTCACTATTTCTCGTGGCTATGGTCATTAACGCTTCCGTGTTATTCCACACCAGATTTCACTTAGTCTGACAGATTGGTCTGGGTGTAATCCCATGGTCTCAATGATGTTGACTTCACTGAAAGTCTATCCTACCAATCTCCTGGTATTTGGGATACATGAATATGACAGATGACAGGAGTAAGTCATTACAGATCATAATATATCTCCATTATGTCCTACAGTGACTTCTAAATCACAAGTCAAAGCCTGATAGAACAGCTGTCTAAGAATATGAAGCTCCACTCAGTGGTCAGCAAAAACAGCTTTTTATTAAACAAAAACTGCTCCCCCCCCCCCCATAAAAGCGCAGTACTTTCCTAGGAGGTAGATGACTAACCACAGAGATGCCATATTTCCTGCAAATCCTGGGAAGATCTGAACTTGAGTTGGGGTATGTGTGTGTGTGAAGGGAAAAGACAAAAGATTCCTGGATTACTCATATTTCCTGTTTCCTGCCAAGATAACAGATGGGGCTTCATACATACAAATACGAATTGAAGGCCCTGCCCTTCGGGAAGCCAGGTGAATCAGCTGATTGCCTTCATTCTTTTGGAAAGGTGACTATATACTATTCTGTTGCTTTTAAAACTCTAGTCCTCATGGTCTTTTCCCTACAGAAGGAAGCTGCATGTGGTTATACACAAATCTTACCACTGCTCTCAAATGACTGAACTCTTCCATCACTGCTTCTAGAGCAGGGTGGTAGCCGTAGCTAATTCACTGAACTCCTAAGTTTCTAATGTGGAGTGATTGCAGACTGAAAATGTACTTCTGAGCCTTGGATACTTATTGGGGTAAAATCCTTGAGTTTCTCTGTTATGTTCTTTCTGATGTTCTGTCTGTGATGTGAGATGGGTCAATGACAAGAAGACTGTTGGAAGCTGGCAAGGACACTTGAGTCTGTCCAGAAAGCCCAAATGCAGATTATTCCAGTGTCTGTCATTCCGGTCTGAGCTATTTGCTTCAACTGACCATCTATGTTTAAACATGGAAAATGAGGATTAAATCCTCAGAAGGAAGGTGAGTCATTTTGTGTGTGTGTGTCACTTTTACATGATAGTTTAAACAATGTACTTTCTTTTTCTTTTTTTGTTTTAAAGATTTATTTATTTGTTTATTATGTATAGTGTTCTGTCTGCATGTATTCCTGCAGGCCAGAAAAGGGTACACTAGATCTCACTCATGACAGATGGTTGTGAGCCATCATGTGGTTGCTGGGAATTGAACTCAGAACCTCTGGAAGAGCAGTCAGTGCTCTTAACCCCTGAGCCATCTCTCCAGCCCCCACAATGTACTTTCTAATAAAAAACAACTAATCCTGTTACAGAATTTTGAGATCCATTTAAATTATATATACATTTATACATTTAAAATATCTGTGGAATTGTCTACATGTTATTGTGTGTGTGTGTGTGTGTGTGTGTGTGTGTGAGAGAGAGAGAGAGAGAGAGAGAGAGAGAGAGAGAGAGAGAGAGAATCTGCCTCACATTTCCCTCTTTCCGGTTCCATCCAAACCTGAAGTCATGCCCAGAGGGATGTGGCCACTAACACAAATTCACTGGCAAGACTAGATGCCACTACACTCTGGCTATCCTGGAACTAGCTATGAAACCAGGCTGACCAAAAACTCACAGAGATCTGCCTGCCTCTGCCTCTTTACTGTCAACTTGATTGGACAGAGAAAGGACACACTGAGTGTCTCTATATGGACATTTCCACATTACTAAGCAGGGGAGGCCTCCGATAAATGTGAATGGTACCATCCCATAGGCTGGGGACTCAGGTAAATCGAAAAGGGAAAAAGCTAGAAAGTGTAGGCATTGTTTTCCTGTTTCCTTGGCACTATGACATGACCAGCTCTACTTTGACACACCCTTCCTGAGAAGGTGGACTGGAACTATCAGTCAAAATAAATTATCACTACCTTTTAGTTGTCTTCCTCAAGTATTTGTCAGGAGAAGAAAGTCAAAAGTAATTAGCTGTAGCTAAATCTGACCATGAAGGAGCTTTTGCGAATTGGCACTTGAGCATTTCAAAAGTTCTGGAGATGCCCTATAGAGTTCTCAGATACATGAGCATAATTTAGTGAGTGATTCTGTTGTGAGTGCAAATGCCCAGAATGTTATCAGGAAAAGGGACAGGAAGAACGTTGGTGAGGTTTCTGAAGGGAATGAAGACAGCTCTGTAAACTGGACTAATGCCATTCATTTTAAGCTGTGGCCAAGAACTTGTCTGCATTTTGAGCAAGCCCTGAGACTAAGGAGGTTGAACTTGAAAGTGATGGGTTAAAAATTTTAGTGGAGGAAATTTTGCAAAGGCTCAGCATTCAGGCTGTGGAATGAGCTTTACTGGCTGCTTACAGCAGCACAGAAGTTTAGAAGTATAAGCAAAGTTGGGGCCAGGGAAAAAGGAGCTTCTTAGAGCCACTAAGAAGCCAAGGATATTGAAGGAATAGGAAAGATATCCTGAGGACGTCTCAAAACTGGCTGGACGCCATTCATTCCAAGCTCTAGGGTGTAGAGGTTTTAATTCATTTGAAAACACTGTTTTGAGAAGTCCAGGGCTACCTGTTAGGTAGAGAACTGCTTGTATGGTTGATATTAGGGAAACATGTCACAGGAAAGGATTGGACCAAAGCAATCAGGATCACACTCAACAAAGTCAATATTAAATCCTTTAACTATATTTCAAGCATCTGAGGCAAAGGTGGCACTGGCACACTGTTAGGAAAGTGTTCTGCATGTGCACTCTGAGACTATGCATCCATGTTTCAAGGGGGCCTTAGCTACTGCTTGAACTTGTGGCAGTCCCTGATTTTATTTACATAGTATTAACCATTTTGATTTTTGTTTTTGTTTTTATTTAGGCAGAATCCAAGAGTTATCAGGGGCTTCTACCCTGATTTCAAAGGAAGGAATGAAGGTCAGGAGATGGATAGCATAGCTGTAATCTTCAAAGAAGTCCCTCAAAGGGCAATGCATTAAAACTGTGAAGATGAAGCCAAGGATGAAATGGAGACCCTAGGGACATGGAATATTATCAAAGAAAGGTGCAGTTAATTAGGGGAGCCTGCCTTAAAGGGAGGGACAAAGGAATCATAAACAGCAATGCCATAAGGGCAAACCTGCTCAAGACCTCTGGGCCCACATCATAGCATTATGTGTCTCCAGATGTTGGGCATTTTATTTAATATTTGCCATGTTGGGTTTTGATCTTGTTTAGTCCAAGCCTTCAAGTTATTCATTCATTTTGAATGGGAATGTATACTTTGTGTCACTGTTATTGCCAATACTAAATTTCTTTTTATTAAAAAGGACCTCATCACATCCCTTTCCATAAGGCTCAGGGATACTCCTGGAAGAGGAGATGCAGAGCATGTAAGAGCCAGAGGTGGTAGGAAACTCCAAGGAAATAGTGTTTTGTGGATACAACAAGGCAGAGACACATATGAACTCACAGTGATTTTGACAACATGCCCAAGACTGTGAAGTTCAAGCCAGACAAAATCCTGCATAGATGGGCCAAAATGGGCACTAGCTGAGAAACTATTGGTATGTGATAGCTCCTGTAAAAAGGAGAATCAGTTTTCTTAAATGATGTAACCCCTGGTATGTTGACCACATGTCAGATTAGCTGGGCAACACCAACTGGACTAGACTGGGACATGGAGTATACTCAAAGTCTGATGGGAAGAATGGGTAGATGGTTATGGGAGGAGTTGGGCATGTGTGAATGTGCTCAAGACAGACTGTATGAACTTTTCAAAGAATGGTGGCTTTTTAATGTTTTTCTGATATTAATGATTCACAAACAAACAAACAAAAGCACTTTCATAAGGAACAGGAGGGAATATGCAAAATAATATTTAAAACCAAAAGTAAATTTTTATGGCTTTGCTTTTCTCCCAGTGATGGGGAATGGACTCAAGTTATACAAGCTAGGCAAGTGCTCCCGTGAACTATACTTCCAGCCACTGCAGCTTCCATTTATACTGATTTCTGTTATGATTTGAATGTGAACCAAACCCCACAGAAATTTGTTTCACAATTGGTCTTAAAATGGCTCTTAAAATGAGAAACAGAGTCAACATATAGACTGGAACACTGGTGCCTCACTCAGTCCTATGCTAGGCAGCTCCACTTTACATATACAGTGAGGCTTTCTTGAGGGAGAAGAGGTGTTTCTCACCCAAGACATGGACCAACAATATTGTTCTTTATCTGATCATCATCATGTTGTGATGAATACCTTGCTTTTATGTTCAATAAAATGAAAGAGACAGCTATACAAATTCTTTTCAGAAGCTGTGGTTCAAGGACAATACCAACCATACTAATAATTAACCAGAAAATAAAATGTCAAACCTGTGGCTTTGATCCTTACAATGTACTCTTTGTTAAGTATAGTTTTAAATGCACAAGGTTAATGTGTTTAAAATGTTTTAAAAATAGATAAAGTGGCTTGTTAAAAAAAGGTGCTTATTGACTTCTGTTGTAGCCAACTAAATTAGCTGCAGTACTGAGAAGCGGACTGTTTGCTATGGACAAAAACCTAAAGTGTCGACATTTTATGCTGAGGCAGAGAGTCCTTATTAGAGCCTAGGTTTCAAAAGGAAAGCATTATGGGGATATCGGACACATTGGACAGAGCCTCTTGCTTCATAAAGTTTACCTGAAACTCAGTACTATGTGATGCAGTTCTCAATTTTCTGCTAAGTCAGACACGGAGGATAGCGATAATGTGTGTGATCTCTGCCTGAAGAAATGCATACTGATTTAGTTAAGTGCTTTTCCCTTTAAAGAGCAAAATAAATAGGGCTATAGATTACTTTGGGGGATATAACATATCTTTCACATTAAATTTATAAGAACATATGTGACCAAGCCTTTTTTAATTTATTTACGAAAGTTATAATGGCTGTGACACAGGTAAGACAGGTTTCAGGATCTTTGCAAGCTGTAGCCTCACCCCTCTTTTGTATAAAAGAAAGCAAGAGAGACAAAATTATTATAGAACTTTGAATCTGCCCATATAAACTTTTAGAATCTGCCCATATAAACTTTTAGCTCTTTCAATTCTAGTAAGCTAACTATTTTTAGTAACAGATTACTTGGAATGCACAATAAATGACTCAGAACAGGAGATCATCTTACAGGTGAGAGACTCACTCCTCAGAGTGTGACTTAGCACTGTCTCATCCACATGTGGCACAGGTCTAACATGAGACAAACCATCCAGCCTCCTAGTGCTAGGCCTATGAGGGCTGATTCCTGGCTTGCTTAACTCTGAGCAAAACAGCTTCCAGGTTTTACCTTGATATGCTTTACAAATACAATTACTTTCTATGTGTGCCCTAACACAATTTTGAGAAGTACTGCTGTAGAGCAGATTTGCAAATTATATTATGTGTGACAGATTTAGCCTGTTGCTTCATTTCAGAGTCAATGAGCCACGCATGACTTTTATATTTTAGATGGCTGAAAAAGAATTGAAAAGATGAAATGACATGGCATGCAAAAATTTAAATGTCAGTGTCTGCAAATGAAATTTTATTGGAACAGAGCCATTCTTGTTGATCGATCTATGTCTGCCTTTGCATTGCAACTGTAGAATGCAGTGGCTGTGACACAGACACTTGTTATCTAAGTCTTGTACAGAGAAAGCCAACTGTCTTTTGCTGAGAATGTCTTATCAAAAGGAGAGCCATGCTCAGTTAATAGACTTGTCTTTCAGCAGATCAATAACAGAAACATGGGCTTATGTGCACATGCAGACACTCCTCTGGTAGCCATCATGACTTAATGACAGAAGATGGCTGAATCACATTCCAGAGGACCAGATTTAAAAACAAATGCACAGGGCTGGGTGTGTGTGTGGGGGAGGGGGCCTCAGGAGTAGACTGCTTTCTTATATCAGGTCCTGAGTTTGAATCTCTAAACTGCATGTGTATCTGTGTGTGTGTGTGTGTGTGTGTGTGTGTGTGTGTGTGTGTGTGTGTGTGTGTGTGTGTGTGTGTGCTGGATGTGTGTGTGGGGGGGGCAGAGTATAAAAGTAAGTATATATGATCAGACAAAAGATTGGGGCAGCTTTAAGGTTTGAGGCTATCTATGTTCTGCTTTGATTTGCCAGGTTTCTGGCAATGGGAGGTGGTTTTCAAGCAGAGAATCTGAAATTAGAAATATCTGAAAAAAATTTAAGTTACATGATTAAAATTAGAAGAAAAACACACAGTTACTTCTCCATATAGATGATGATTAGATCACCGGTGGGATGCACAGGAGGCTAGAAACAAACTAGCTTTCTTGAAGCAAGAGACCCTCATCTACTGAAAGGAAGAAAGCATGTCTCTTACTTGCACAAGTGTAGGCATCTTTGTTGGTGAAAGGCTTCATGCACTGGCTGCAGCTGATGGGACCCACAACAGGAATGGGACTGAAAGCATGCCCGTTAACAGTCTTCTTATCTTTCTCCTTCTCTTTAGAGTCTTTCTCTTTCTCCTTAATTTTATCTTTTTCCCTTTCCTTTTCCTGCCAAAGAAAAGGATCAACAGTTAACAGCACTGGAAGGCCTTCCCCTTACCTGAACACATAGATGGCATGTGGTCAACAGAGGGTGGTGTCCACTGCAGACAGAAATGAGGAACAATCCTCTGGGCAACATTTTATTAATTTTCAATCATGCAAGCTCCCATTAGAAAGACTTAGGAGTTCTGAGTCATCAGGGGCTGTTTATACTAACAGACAGGGCAGAGCCCACAGCAGGAAGGTTTTCTTAGTAAGGCATGGCATAGTACACATAGGAAGCACTGAATTTAGGTCAGTTTAGAAAGGGAGCAGAAGGATGGATGGTTCAGTCTGAGGAAGAAAAACAATGTCACAAAGTCTAAAAAGTTCTGTTAAGCTCCTCTCTCCCTTTTACAACCACATGTATGTCCCTGAATAATGGGTCTCCATGACATTTTCTTTCCTACTCTAATCCCAACTATGAAATAACCCTACATATGTATTTTTACTAACTAGAACTCAGTAGGTTACCAGATATTAATTTTGGTTGTGTTCAGTTGTGACAAAGAAGGCTGAAAACTGCACAGAGGTTAAGCATGAAGTCAGTTCTAAGTTCTACTAATGGTAGGACTATAAGCAAATTATTTCTCTGAGCCCCAGGCTTTGCATTTGCAAAATGGGATAGATACCTACTTTACAGTTCTGTTTTTGTTAAAGCCCAGCAACACTAATAACATTTAATACATTATAGTAATTATTCACATCTCACTGAAAATGAGTGTCATCAGCTTATTACTCTAACTCAACACAACTGCAATCTTTTGTAGAGAAGGAAAGGACATTCTGATTTCGGCCGGGAGGAGACAATAACCCAAGAGCAGTGGAACAGATGCTGGTGCATGGGAAATACGAGGCACAGAAAAGACAAGCAGCCTTGTCAGCAGCCTTCCCCAACCACCTTCTTTGTGTCCTCAAGCTGATCACTACAGCACTCATTTCCTCTCAAAAGCCTGGGGACCTGGGACAGGGAATTCCCAAGGCTCAGCTGCTCGCCCTAAAGCCCAACAAGACAGGAAAAGCAGGCCTTGTCTCCAGCTCGAAGAGCAAGGGCTTTCTGAGAACTGTCTTTGATTTTCACTGCAAGGCTTTCTTCTTGCATTACGGCTGCCTCTTAGCTCTGTAAAAGGGAATAGGAAATTGACATTCACCTCATGTTTATTGCAGGCCTGGCCACTACACTAGCTGCTCAACCGACTAACAAGATTAATAGAGTAATTTCCTTACAAAGCATGAAGACCTCCAGTCCTGAGGTGATCTTTACCTACTCTTTTATACTATGATTACAATCTAGGAAAAAAAAATACCTGAGAATGAGCTTCTCAAAGTGAGTGACCATGCTGACCATTAAACACATCATGGCAATGCCACTTGTAGGGGCTATCTAAATAGAGTCAGTCATTTGAAAGACTGCTATCACGCTTCCCATTTTACAAGAGAGAATAATGAATGACATTTAAAATGATAAATAGTTACTTTGTACCAGACACTGAAATTAGTAATTTATATGTATTTTCTTGGGACAGGGACAGTTAGAGCACAGAACCACCAGTGTTAAACTGGACCTGGTATAGTTTTGTATGACTAAAGCTTAGCTCTCACGAACCACATTTACTGTAAAGGGTTGCTGAGGCTCCCTGAGTTGCAAAGGGTTACAAAGCAATGATAAGAACCAGATAGGAACTAAATCTTCTAATTTGCTAAAGCTCAGAACCCACCCAATGGATAAAATGGGTTACTTGTAAAATCTATGATACACGAGAAATTCTCCCTTAACAGAATACATATAACAAAAACCCAAGTGCCAAATGCTGCATTTTAAAACTATAAACAACAGAAAGGATGGGGGGGGGCGACCGCTTTACAAAACAGGAAACTCTTCTGAACAAAAATTAGTAATTGCTAAAGTGTGTAGGACTCAAATTACCAAACGTTGAACATATCTAAATAACCTCTTTTAATATTTTTTGTGCAGATTTCTCCATGCATAAAATGTTAACTTTAAAACCATCTGACTTCTTTCTTTCTTTTTTTCTTTTTGGCCTGAAGGTTAAAACATGCTCCAATGCTTTTTTTTTTTTTTTTAAAAAAAGTTCAATAACACAACTTGCTATGGCAGCTGCATTATTGTCTGAAGAACTGTAATGTTCTTCAGATCTGAATAATCCATTTTCTTACCCTTACAGTAATCCGGACTACTACCTCCAAGGACAAAAACAAAACAACAAACTGCACTGCAGCCTCCTGTTGTTCTAGTCCAGTGCTTTGAAGAGTCCGGGCTCTTACCTGCCCATGTTTTGGTCCTGTGAATCGCACTGTTATGAGAGGAACTTCAGGAAGCCGACCCCATTTTACCGACATGATCTGACCCCCATGCCAGGAAATGCTCTTTCACAGAGGGAGGTGCTCATGGCCGGTATGGCAGACCGCTCAGTAGCTCAGAGCTGCCATTAGCAAAACCATAAGAGGAAGCCAGAAACTGGTTGAGAAAGCGCATGAGGGGGAGGGGTTGAGACTGCTTGCTTCCTTGAGACAGTCTTAACTATTTAAATGCTGTGGGTAAAACTAACTACCCCACACTAAAAAACACAGGAAGTGAGATTAAAATGAAGTACCTTTCAGATACATGTATGGACAGAACTTATAATGTAATATGGGAAATCTGGCAAGGACAGAGGCCACACTTATCTAGCAAACTCTTAATAAAAAAGTAAAGCTTTACACAAAATTATTTTAGCAAAGTCGTCCATGGTAAAATGGGTGACTGATTACTTTTCTTAAATTTAATGTGTCTATATTTAACAATTGCCAACATGCTTTAATTGTACCGTGGAAAAAGAATCTAATGGCATTTAGAAATAGAAGCAACTGATCACAAGGACTCTAGGGTGCTGTAGAAGAAAATCGGTTTTTATTTTCCAAAACTCTCCTTTTAGAAGTCAGGGTGTTCTGGACAACTAATATGATCAGGCGTCTTGGAAAGGATGATGGATACAGTTCTTTCACACACAGGCACAGACACCAGGACCGGGGCTGAAAGTCTCATAATAAAGTTAATAAAGTACATCAGCTGGGGAGGAAGCTAATCCTTTTTACTCAGAAAAAAAATTGAGTCATACAAGGAATTGGTCTAAAATATTTCCAGTGTCTTGTAGTTGTCCTTGTAAAATTAAGAGCCTGATAGAAAGAGATAATCAGTAACATAAAGACCACTCTCTTTATGAAGATGAGCACTATGTATGCAAGGACTTGATATGTGTATAACAAACACAATTTACCAAGCAGAAAACAGTATAACAAAAGGAGAAACTGCCCATCTTCCTCTTGTACTTCCTGTTTAGATCTTTCCAGCTTTCTAAAAAGCATTCAGTATATACATCTTGCAACGTGTGCAAGTTACTGATGACTGTCAAAAGTACATATGCAGAATTGGTAACTAAACCCCCCTATACAATAAAAACTACATCCATAAAAATCTGTCACTATTGGGCAACACATCGTCTAAGAATGTGGACCATTCCCTGTCTAATAGCTGACTTTGGCTACTCTGAGTGTCTGAAGACTGTTGGCAGTCACAGCTAACATGTGGAAAAACAAACACAAGTTTATAACTGTATTCTCACAGATACGTATACAATGTTCACACAGAAACTTTCCTAACTATACTCACAATTTATATGTATTATTTTGGTATAATATTCATTAAGTACTTACGTTTTTTTTTTTTCTTCTCTTAAAAGGAGATATGTTTAGTTAGTGGCTGAATAAAACAAGGAAAATTAGGCACTCTCATTAACACATATTAATAAATTCTCAGCACTTGTAAACACTTCAGTGGTTATAGTACTGGCCCTAAGATGTGCAAGGCCCGGTATTCAATTCCCGGCACTGAGAAGAAAAAAAAAAAAAAAAGGACCCTAAACAGGTTAAAAAGAAGTGAAAGCTCATCGTTTTTATAGGAAAATTAGTGTTAATATCTATGGTTTCACTTCCCTTTTTAAATAACATGTGAAGCATTCAACAGGAAAAACAGTAGATCAATACTCATTTATTTGTGCATTGGATTGGACATATGACTATTTTTTTTCTCATTACATCTGCCTATATTGACAAAGTGACAGTGTTCACAGCTTGTATAACGGTCTTATTTAAAAGTTAGCCTGCAACCACTAACTAGAAGGACGACATATTAATATATCTGGCCATTGGAGCACTTGTAAACAACTGCTAAAAGGAATAGTACTACAATCTGAGGAATTATGTATTTACAATTTTTGGAGTTTCCCACTGCTGGATGACAGTATAGCCCCCCAACGATCAAATTTTGAAGCCAAGTCTGAAAAGGGGAACCAGGCCAATTGCAAAAGAGTGTTGGTCATTTTGCCTAAGGAGAGTAGTGGAGGCAAGAGGTCAACTGGTTCTTTGACAGTGATAACAGACTGACGCTAACATAGATAGCTTTTTGTTCCTGTCCCATCTCATCACCTCCCTCATACCTAATGCTAGTACTTGGAAGTAGAAACATATTAAAGAAAAAGGAAAAAGAAGCTACTTAAGTGAGAGATGTGGCTGAAGAGAAGGCACACAATGACAGGCAACATGTGTGGGGAGCCAGACCATAGGCAGCCCTGCCCGAGTGCTATCCAGCCTTATTACTTGAGACACATTTTATTCAGGTTTGTGGAGTATGGAAGTTGGGGTGAGATTCCGTTTTAAAGGTCAAGTTCCCGTTTCTGAGTATGGACCCACATTATCTTTTTTGCTGTCTGTATTACCCCTGTATTACCCCCTCAGCAAACTCCGTGTCATGTTCACCATGTGGATTCAAAAGCCATGCCATTGGAGAGGTGGTGGGTCGAAGAGAATCTCCACTCACTTGCTGGTCTTACAATTATGTGTGTATGTGTTTGGGTAAGACTCCACAGTTTAAAAGCAAAACAAAAACAAACCAAAACCAAAACCAAAAACAAAAAAAAAAATATCTTGAAATTCAATCAAACCAGACCACAACATTTTCCAGGTTAAGACTGAGCACTACAGACCACTGAGCACAGAGGCCATTTAACAATATGTGGCTAGTTTATATTAATTTTCCCAGGGGGGTTTTCTTTTGTTCACGGCGACTACTGACCAATCAATCAATCAATCAATCAATCAATCAATCAATCAATCAATCAATCAATCAAGCTAAACAAAACATGTAGGTTCTGTTCTTGCCAGTATGTGGGATACTGGGTTGTATCACATCCTATATATTTTAGCTCTAAAACAAGCATAAGAATGAAGCCAATACTTAAACACATAATTAGGCTAGAAATTATTTACTAGACTGTGTCTTCATTTTGCACTTGGTAAGAAAAATGGTGAAAAAGCAGATTTTGGTATAAGGGTTTTATGGGGGAAAAAAATCCCTAAAAGAAAGGACCAAACCTTTGTACTATTTTCAGGCCATGGTGTCACAGCTCAGATAGTAAATGTACCCCAAAGGCACTTGCTCCCTACACGGTGACACTGTGTGCAGATGGTAGGACACACAGGAGGAAAGGGCCTACTAGAAGGGACTTACTGAGGTGTGTGCCTTTGAAGGGGGTTAGGAGCATGGCTCCTGACTCACTCTTTGCTTCTCCTCCTGCAGACACTCTGACTGTGAGGTACTCACCATCTAGGTGAACACAGGCTGACAGCTCTGAAGTCAAGGTAAATCTCTCTTCCTCAGAGCTGATTTTATCAGGTAATTTGTTACAGTAATAGAAAGCTAATTCAGCTAGTAACATCAATTGGCTGTATTTCTATCCGCTCACATAACTGAGTGCTTGAAGGCTTAGTTAGAGAAAAAAGGGCATTTTTTTAATTGAAAAAAATTAAATGTTTTTTGATCATGTTTTCCTCCCAGATCTCCCCCATTACTCTACTTCCCCAACTGTATATTCTTTTCTTCTCTTTCTTAAAAAAAAAATTCCAAACCCAAAAAAAACCCCCAAAACATCAAGAAATCCTGCAAAAGCACAAAAATGAAACATCAAAACAAATAAGCAAAAGAACAGTAAGACAAAAACAAAACAAAACAAAAACAAAAACAACAACAAAAAAAGCCAAAACAAAGCAAATGAAATAAAAATACCATGGCGTTCATTTTGGGTTGGCCAACTACTGCTGGACACGGGGTGTGTAGTTGCTATGAAGAGGGTATATTTTTAGATGAACGCTGTTGAGTTCAGTATATATGTATACACATGTGTGCTTATGTGCATATACTTATATATGCAATGTACAGAGATATGTTTCAGTGATTCATTTCAAGAGGTCCTTTGATTGCTTATTTCTTTACACATGTAGATAGATGATTATAGGTAAGTAAACAGTGCAGGGAACGTGGTGGGGTAGTGTTTCCCTCACTTGTTTGAAATGAAAATAGTTTTGGTTTGAGATCAGGAGTCAGTATAAAAAAGTTAACTTCTTTCTTTTTAAGACATATCACAGTCAGGTGGTGGTGGCACACGACTTTAACCCCAGCACTGGGGAGGCAGAGGCAAGCTGATCTCTGGGAGCATAGCCTGGTCTACAGAGTGAGTTCCAGACAGCCAGTACTATACAGTGAGACCCTGTCTTGAAAACAAAAGACATTAAAAACACACAAATCAAAATATTGAGAATATGTGGGGTTACTATAGATTTATTTCTTAGTTTATAGAATCCTGTGATGAATAAGCAACAACTGTATTGGGGAAACTGAGTTTAGATGTCACTGGAGCCACTATGAGGGGGCTGGGAATTGAGTTCTGGTCCTCTGGAAGAGCTGTCAGTAAGTGCTCTTAAACTCCTGAACTATCTCTCCAACCCAAATTTAAGTATCTTAATTTAGCTTCTTAATTATTAAAGAGGATACACCACAAATCTTCCTAAATAGAAACAGATCTAAGTAGGTCTTAAACGTTCTTGTAATTTTCTGAAGCATAATTTTCTTTCCTATATATCTGTTATATACTTTTCATTTATGCTTTGATCTCAGCCTAAAGTCCTTCCACTGGATTTTAAACCTGATTTAATCATTTCTGCACTGAGGTTCAATGTATGGGACGAGGGGCTAGAGGGGTTGGGGTTGAACCTCTTCCCCGCATTAAACAGGCAGTCCTTAAAGAAGGGGGTAAGACCAGCACCAGCAGGGCTCGTGAAAGGGTACAGTGAGTTGATTGATGCATGGGCAACATTTGGTGTGTGGTAAAACAGTGGCAGCATTACTAGCTGCTGCTTGCATTGTTACTTTTCTCCAGGCATGAGACTGTTTCAAAGTACCTCTGAAATTATTCCCATTTGTTCCTGTTGCTTATATGCAGTGGTGACTGACTGAGGTGGTCACACAGAGAATGCCCAGGAGATACTTACTTTGCTCTTCTTGCTGCTGGACATTTTATTCCTGATGTAGCTGAAGGTGCGACTAACTTTTGTCCCACTCTTCCCTTCAAAATCCTTTTTTGAGGGGCTCGGTGGCAGGAAGTTATAGTTTTCTTCTGTTATACTGGATGAAAACAAAAAGATGATGTTTTTCGTGACTAGAAAAGTTAAACAGTGGGCTGAGCAAGAAGCAGGCATAGGCTACTGAATGGTCTCATATACTATAAAAGCAAATATGGAACTGAGCATAAAATAGCATTGGATATACCAACTTCTTCGCACACAGTGGAATGAATGGCAGGGTGTGTGCTGAGAAAGATGGCAAAACAAATTTTAGGTCAGGACATCTCTTGTAGTCTTTAGGCCTATCAACGAACTACAGACTGGTCCAGGAAGCAATATACAATTTTGGAGTGAAGAATAAGCATATTTCAGGCTGACTGTAGACAGATTTGTTACAGAGATTCCTAGAGATCCAAATTTACTGATTTACTTGTTCAAAAAGTCTATATGAAATTTAAGTGCATCTAATCTGGACAGATTCTGATTTTAGGAAATTTATAATGGTCGATTTCCTTAAAGTATACTTATAAATACATTATAAGGATAAAGACTCCATCTAATTATTTTGCTTGTCTATTTTACAACAGCCATTCATCTTCACACCATTCCACAGGGCAGTAGTGTTAGCCTCTGAGAGCGCATTTGTAAGTAGAATCACAAGAGGACCCTCTTAACAGCCATATTTACATATATGTGATAGTTATAAAACAAAGAAGTTCATTTTTTTTTTTTTTAAGAGAAAACAGGAATGGCATAAAAGCAACTGCTCTAGAGAAAGAAAGATGACCATGTGAAAGCAGCATGAAGAGAAACAATCACTGGAAGGACTCAAGGTCACAATCATAACTGAAGTCTTTGTGAGAAGGAGGGCAACTTAAAATCATCAGAAATCTAATGACACTGAATCACAAGGTTTAACTTCATAAACATACACAGGGGAAACAGAAATGACAGGAATCTGTGCATGTTGTCAAGTCCAGCTGGAATGAATCTCAGTGGTAGACCGCTTTCTTAGCATGCACAAATCCCGGGGTTTGCTCCCAGTATTAGAAAGCAAAGAGATGGGGAGAGGAGAGAAAAGAAAACCTCAATTCTACATGGACAGAGGTATATACTACATGCAGCTTTCCTTTTTTGGAATGGGGATAGAAACCAGAGTCTCATATATGCTAACTAAGCACAACCATTGAACTACATACATCACCAACCCTCAGCTTTAAAGGTTAAGAAGATAGCAACACTGACTGTGTAATTCACATATGTAGCATACGTGAACGCACGCACATACACACACATGCCTGTATGTATTATGAAGCAAAATATTATATTTATTCAAAAACTAAAAAATTCCCATAAGCCAAGTAACTTAAGTGTATATTGTCAAATAAGTATATTTTATGTGAATAAAAGCAAATAACCATCTTTACCATACACACAAAATAAAGAGTAAGAGAGGTGACTGAAGACAAAGCCTTCATTATGAAAACACTACTTTCTAATTATTTCAAACTTGCCAGTCAAGGAAGTCAGAACCTGGGTGAGCTCAAAGAACTTAGGATATTCAAATTAAATGTGGCACGATAGCTAGTATTGTCTTCATTTCATTTTGGGAAAAGGAGTAAGAAAATAAATGCATCCTACCTCTCAGTCAGGTTAGCACTGGTACTGTGGAAGGGCCGTGAATCTAGAAAACAAAAACAGTAGAGGTAACATTAGCACACAAGGATCTTGTCCTGATGACAGATAAACCACCTAAAGATTCTCAGATAAAAAGCACAAAGTCTTTGAAAGTCAGTGCATGGTACCTCTTCCTTAAAAAGTTTAGGAGAAGGAGAAATTAAACTGGAAGCTTTCAAATTAGAATGGAAACAGGAGGCAAGAGAGTGAATTTTTCATGAAGAAAGCAAATATAATCCAGGATCCAAGTAACTGAAAATACTAGTTTTTATGCTTAAATACAGGTGAAGCACATTTAGCTTCTGTTTTTAATGAATACTCAGTTCCCATAGGCCATCCTTCTGAGATGTTATCAAAGAATATAAAAGAAAAAAGTAAATGGTACAGCTTCTACTTTTGATCCCATTTGTAAATATTTCCATCTGAGTAATCTATTATTGTCTGATATTTTCCTGGGCATGGAGCAGAGTGCTGCCTCAAAAAGCCCTGGCACCACCTCTGGTTTGGAAAGACTTCTCCAGATCAGCTCCTCAACTGTGAAATGAGGGGAACCAGACTGTTACGTCTTTCAAGTTGCCAGTGATAAAACGATTGGGGTGGGTGCCTTCTTTCTCCTCCCTTAAGAGAAATGGAACCCAACTATGAAAATTCCAAGGCTAAGTGAGGTAGCAGGGAGTAAATGGAAAAAGTGAACAGCAGAATTATTTCTCTATGGCTAAATAAAGGAATAAATAAGAAATTTAAAATAAGAATGATTTGAACTACTATTGGGAATTTAGAAGTGAGCAAAGTTAAAAGGTGAATGGCTTTTAACTTTTAGTATAATAGCCGACACCTAATTACTATATAATTAACTACTGTTATCATGTGGTGAAAACATACACACTTTCTTCTGTAAGGTCACTTTTGAGAGCCTCTGAGGTTATTATGAGTAAAACTTGATCTGAGAGATTTGAAGATGCTCCACAATGACATTATTGGCATTTTGAATTCTTTTAACCTCAAATCTGTTCTACATTTTAAATATAAAATTACAGTTGATATTGTAATTGTTGTTACTATATTGAGCATCTTAATATTCAACTGGTAGGACTAAAGTAAACAAAACATTAAAGGAATCTTTAAACTTCTGTTTTCCTGCACTTGGCAACTTGGGGTTTGTGGTAGTTTGAGTATAATTGGACCTCAAAAACTTATAAGAAGTGGCGTTATAGGAGGTGTGGCCTTGTTGGAGGAAATGTGTCACTGTGGGGGTGGACTCTGAGGTCTCCTATGCTCAAGCTAGGCTTAGTTCAGTTCACTTCCTGTTGCCTGTGGATCAAAATGTAGGAATCTCAGTTTTTTCTCCAGCACTATGTCTGCTTATACACCACCATGTCCTGCCATTACGATAATGAACTAAACCTCTAAAATTGTAAGCCACTCAATTGAATGTTTTCTTTTGTAATAGTTGCTGTGGTTATGATGTCTCTTCACGGCAGTAGAAACCATAATTAAGACAGTATTTAGTATCAGGGACTGTGGTGTTGCTCTGACAGGCCTGAACTACGTTGTCGTTTGAAGGAGTATGAACCTTGGGACTGTGGATTAGAAAACCAATTGGACACAAGTAATGCTTATTGGGCCCTCTTAGGAGCATGAAAAGACAGCATGAACGTGATTTCATAAACTGGGGGTGGGGGTAGGTGAGGGGATGGGTGAGAGGGGGCTGGCTCAGGAGGTTTCAGAGGCAGTAAACGTGGCCTAGAAATTGTTCTTGTGATATTTTGCTTTTTGCCCTTGTCTTAAGCGTTTGCCTGAGGCTAAAGTGGAAAGATTCAGGTTAATTTCATTGTCAGAGGAAATTTCAAAACAAGCCTAGTATAGACTCTGCTGTGTGGTTACTAGTGTTCATGCTTATATATGCTTATAATGAAAAGTAGCAAGTTGAGTAAGGAAAAATACAAAATGTACAATTTGAGGAGAAAAAGAGCTCTAGGAAGTGGAATGGAACTAAGTCCTGTGTTCAAGGAGATAAACAGATTAAGAAATGGAATATGGGAGTGGTGACACCATGGCAAGATCCCACTCAGATAAGTTTCCAATTTATAAAAAAGAGTTACAGAACAGCTTAGAGCCAGGTGTGGTGGTACACACCTTTAATCCTAGCATTGGCAAAGCAGAGGTTGGTGGATCTCTGACTTTGAGGACAACCTGGTCTACAGAGCAAGTTTGAGAACAGCTAAGCTTAGGCAGTGAAGGAAATCATCAAAAACAGAAAGTTGATGAAGATGTAATTGAAATACTTCTGAGTTAAAGCCAGATCACAAAACAGATCTAATTTTGTGACAGGATTAGGCAGTGAAAGAAATTACTGAAAACAGAAAGATGATGAAGAGGTAATTGAACAAAGGGGCCATGTTCCAGCCCCAGTAAGCAGCAGAACTTGGAAGTTTTGGCCATGTGGTTCTATTTTAACATCAAAGACAGAAGAAAGGCATTATGGAATATTCCTCCATGACTAAGGAAAACTGTTGAGGACAGGCATGTGTCAGGGGTGTCCCTGTGAAGCTGTGAAGGAGAAGCCTGAATTGCCTTGGAGACTCCAACTTGTTAAAGATGCCAGAGTTGTGGGCTACCTGCCAAGGAATGCTCCTAACAGAAAAGAAGTGTGTTGCAGTCAACAAAGCTGAAAGGAGTTGGAGATCTGAAGAACATTATGACATCAGACATGGAGATGCAGAGTTTGGAGTTTGCCCAGCTAGTCTTTGGTTTTGCTTTAGTCCAGTGTTTCCTCACTATGTTCCATACCCTATGTTGTGGAATGTATAACCTGTACCACTAAATGTCAGAAGTATGTGATCTGCTTTTAATTTTAAAAGGGATTAGAGTTAAAGAGACTCCAGGATTCTCAGAGGACTTTGAATGTTGGGCTTTTAAATGTTGAGACTGTGACAGACTATGGGGACTTTTAAAGTGGACTAAATGCATTTTTGCATTATGATATGGTTACAAGCTTGCCCACAAGCCAGGGAGTGGAACATGATAGTTTGAATGAAACTGACCTCCATAACCTTATAGGGAGTGGCACTATTAGGAGGTTTGGCCTTGTTGAAGTAGGTGTGGCCTTGCTAGAGGAAATATGTCACTGTGGGGGCAGGCTTTGAGGTCTCCTATGCTCAAGCTAGGCCTAGTCAGTTCACTTCCTGTTGCCTGTGGATCGAATGTAGGACTCTTACCTCCTTCTCCAGCACCATGTCTGCCTGTACACCAACATGTCCTACCATGATGATAATGAACTAAATCACTGAAACTATAAGTCACCCAATTAAATATTTTCCTTTATAAGAGTTGCCATGGTGTCTCTTCACAGCAACAGAAGCCCTAACCAAGATAAGTTTCTTCTATTATATTTACAGTATTTGATAACAATTGCTTGGGAAAAAAGGATCTGATGTCCAATTCTGCAGAATCTAGTTGTGAAACTATAAACATTTCAACCTAGATATCTTAGTTAACTTTAAACAAGAGATGGATTGAAACAATGGCTTGTAATTTTTCCCACCCAGTAGCCTCAATGAAATAAGTATTTAGTTCTCCCAGACTGCCAAGACTTCACGGTACATTTAAACAAGTCACTAAATTACCACTCTAGTAAACTATACAAAGTAAAAGTCAAATTCTTATTGCAGAAAAATACCCAACAAAAAACTTGGCCAAGCGGGGGTGGGGGGAGAAAGAAAGACAAAACAAAAATACTAGTTGATTCTGTGAAACAGATGAAAACTAAATACCTATGATTAGGTATCAAGAAAATCTATGGCACCACCTCTAAGAGTTCCCAATGGTTTTATTGCTGGAAAAGAATTTATTTCAGTTACTATGACTTTTTACATGTGGTTCTGGAAAAAAAAATGGATTCATTTACCACTGCCACCAAAATGAGTGCCTCTGAAATTCCTGAAGTGAGGAGACTTTAAAAGTATGCAATAACATGGGCCATTTCCATGACAAAACTATAAACAGAAGAAAATAAACCTGTCATTAACCCATTAAATATTATTGCAGATAAATAACGTTTCAACCAGATTTTTATTTTAAGACACAAAATAATATATAGGTCGACTATAAGTCTAAGGATTTGGGGCTGAAATCATTGAACAACAAAATGTGTTCTATAGAACAAGAGTCTCATGGAGCATAGATGGTTTTATGCATTATTATGGTTTCCCTAATTTAAAAAATTGGGAAGTATAGCATATCAAGTACTGCTTTGGGACATCACAATGTGTTAATAAGTATCTTAAAGCTTAACTGAGCTTCTCAATGTGTTACACTACTCTCTCCCCATTAATCTGACTGGTGGTTTAAGAAATGCTAGACACTGCATTCAAAACACCCCACTGCTTCTGTATTTTTAAGATTACAGTGAGATCATTACAGTTTGTTTCTAGTGATAATGAAGTTCTACTGAGGTTTCAGTTTGTTATTATAACCTGACTATTTGCTATAGTACTACCAACTTTCGGACCAAAGAGATTTGAGAACTTCTGAACACAAAGTTGAGGTGAATGTTTTGCACCTTTCTAACCAGTACAAGGAATAAAATGTGAATATCTCATTGTTTCTTTGTGAAGTATCTTTTAATAGCAAAAAATACACTTAACACCAATGCGGCTACCATTTAAAACTAAACCATATCTCTCTGCCAAAGACATTTTCCTTAAAAAGACACACAAAGCGTGGCCACAATAATTTTTATACATTGTTGCTACTTCAGATCAGCAAGTAGAATAAATGTTAGGCACTCATAATATTAGTTCTAACACAACCACTCATTACTTTATGATAGAAATAGTTTTCCCATTTAAAAAAAAAAATGTAAGTTCCAGAGTATCCTAGAAGCCCTTCAAAATTGGAGTCAAGGTCTTCTAATAGAAGAAAACTCAGTTGCATTTCAAGTTTACTAAAATTGATTTCTCAAAAATGTTCATACCAGTGTTACTATGAACTTATTAATTTGAAGCCTGTAACTCCCTGAGGAGTGTGGCATAAGATAGACTTTTACAAAACCAAAAGTTGAAAAAAAGATATGTAACTTCCATTTCCTAATCTATGGGATCTAATCTCATAGCTTTGTTTTTCAATTATATGAAAAGATTGAAAGAGAACCTAAGATAGAGAAAAGTGGATAATTGAAATTCAAACTGAGGTATCAAGCAGGAAGTTTTGTAAAACTAGCACTCAGTATTACAAAGGGCAGAAGTGGGGTGAGACTATACCCTCACATTTGAGAGTGTATTCTGGAAAGACACCTGTGCTGGAACCAGGAGGCCACCGAAACAATCAGCATTAGTAGTTATAAGTACAACAAAAACCTGGTTTCAGCAAAATTGATTTGCAAAGGCATGCAAGTCAAGCGACAGCACACAAGGAGAGAAAAGCCCTCAAATGATTTAATTCTTTTAGTAGCAAGCCTATAACATTTAAAAACTAGCCAGACTTTGGAGAACAACTAGACACCAAGTCAGCTTACTTACTATGCAACTCCTCCTCCTCATCACTGGAATAAGAGGAGCCAAAAGAAAAGAGAGTTTTAGATTTAAGGAGGAGTGGAGAAACACTGAGGGAAAAGGAGATCCACCTTGATGGCTTCAACTGCTGCTGAGCTGAGAAGTAGGATAACAGAAAGACATTAGAGCATGCAAAAGTTATGCCAGGACAAAGAAAAAAGTACTTCCAACCTATGTGGAAACAGGATAATGTTGATGGCCTTCAGGATCTCTTCCTTCCTTCCTTTCTTCCCTCCTTTCCTCCTCTCTCTCCCTTCCTTCCGAGACAGGGTTTCCCTGTGTAGTCCTGGCTGTCTTGGAACTTGCTCTGTAGACCAGGCTGGCCTCCAACTCAGACCTGACTCTGCCTCCCAAGTGCTGAGATTAATGTTGTGTGTCACCACTGCCTGGTTAACAATGTATTTTATTTATATATTCATTTCTGAACATGAAAAACTGTAATGCTGTTTAACAAATCACCTAAATATATGTACTTGTTAGATTGGAAAACAAGCAAACTGTTGTTAATAGTCATATTCACACCTTGTGTTTTTCTTTACAGTGTACAGACATCCAACAGTGATGCTGCTCAGGGTTCAGTATTTACTCCTCTTCTCACTCATCCCAAATTTCCTACTTCACTCCTACCTCTACCATGTACATAATATACTAGGGTTTCCTTTCTCTCTTCAAGCTCTACTTCAAGGTAGGGCTCTTTCAGGATCAGACTCACTCATCTCCTTGCTCACTTGTGTGTGTGTGTGGACACTCCACAAGCAGCTGAAACCCAACAAATATAAAAGGAAATATGTCTTTTCCTGCTATCTTGCTCTTCCTCTAGTCCTTTACCAGCCAAGTCATATCTAACATCTTTACTCAAGGTACAAAGTTGGGAGCCACCACTAGATCCTTAAAGCATGCCTCATTTGGGCTTCTTTGAACTATAACTTCTCTCCTGAGATCACTATTCTGAAACAGCTGCATTGCAAACCTCAAGGAACCTTCTATTTGACCTGTAATGTTTTGCTTCCCAACATTATTTCCATTGTGGCTGGTCTGAAGTTCTCTAATCAACACGATTCTACTGCTTTTCTAGTTTCTTTTGGTCTAAATTTTCTCCTGAGGTCTGATACTTCTAGAATAATGAGTGTTTACTTTGGTTGCTTCATTTACTATTTTCTATTATATTCAACTTGTTCTTGTGTCTGTAAATAGTAACTATAGTCAAGAGAGAAACTACCAGTAAGTGTGTCCTTCTTCTGCCATTGTCTAGTTTGATGTACAGTAAGGGTTGGACTGAAAAATTGGATACATGAACCTTTCCCTTTATTGGGCTTTTGGGAACCATAAGGCCCTAAATCAAATGTGAAGAAATGGCCTGTACATATATGAAAGCTACACCAACCGCATCAGATTATAAGGTGAGCTCTCACCAATGGGGTGAAATGAACTTTTTGCCCCCATGTGCTTGCTTGCCCAGGAAAGGTCTCTATCTATTCTCTTTTATAAAAGTAAACTGCCTTGCTGAGTTACTTTTGCTGTTTGTCTGTGTGATATCAGGAATATGATTTCTAATAATTTGAGGTTCTTTTACAACGTGATGTTCTTGCTTCTAAAACTGCTTAAAGTCAGGGAAAAAGAGACCTTGGCATTATTTTGGGTCATTGTGAATTGCATAACTCCATGCTCATTGTACAGCAGGAAGTACACTAATGATTTTAGTTCACATTAAAACTAGAGTACATTATCCTTACTTAACTGCTGAAGTTGAACTGAAGGTAAAGGGTTTCTGTAACAAGTAGTCATTCGGCCATTATATGTGCTTACATAAAACATAAGTTAAACTGTCTCAAGAAAATTTGACTGTAAACTGAGTGTGATGATATTTGCCCATAATCCTAGAACTTAGGAGGTGGAGGGTCTCATGCATGCTCAACAAGAACTGAACTCTAATGAACAGCAGGCCCAACTTCCCTTAAAATAAAACGCATGTGTGTGTATATTTATGTTCAGGTGGGTACACATAGGAAAACACAAGAGAGAGTCAAGGCCTCCTTGAACCTGGAGCTCATGTTACTTAGCTAGGTTGGAAGGAGCATGCTCCAGTAGTCTTCTTGCCTCCGCTTCCTATAGCATGCTGGGCTCATAGGAAAGCAGGAGAGCATGCCTAGCTTGCTATGTAGGCACTGGGATCCAAACACAGGTACTCATGATTATAGAGCAAAATAATTACCCTTTATGCCATCATTCTACTGTGAAATATTCCAAGCTTACACCTCCAGTTAGCCAAGATACAAGACAAAACTGCTCATTAGTGAAGGACAGCTATATTAGTTTCCAGTTCTTTTGAATGAAATTTTAAGAGGACACTGAAAAAATACCACAAACAGCAGGAGCTTGTGTTTAGTCTTCAGAAGACCTGGCTGTATAGTGAAGAACATGTATATTACTCCCTTTTAGATCTAACCTTTGCATCATGATCTCATACTCTAATTACTCTTGGAAAATAAATTTTAAAAGAGGCTCCTTGATCTAAACAGATGGCTCAGTGGTTAAGAGCAATGGCTGTTTTTCCAGAGGACCTGGGTTTGATTTCCAGCACCCATATGGCAACTCACAACTATGTGTAACTTTAGTCAGTGCCCTCTTCTGGACTCTGTGGGTACAGCACATATGTGATAATAGACATAGATATAAGCAAAACACCCACACACACACAATATAAACAAATCTTAATAATAAAAGGAGGTTCCTTAAGGAACAAATTGGTGACAAACATTTATATAATTAAAATATGTTTGTAAGCATTTTTCTTCACAAATGACCTGTGTGCATAGAGTCCAACTGTCAATATACTCTTGACAGCCAATTAATCTACAACTGCAGTTTTACAGTCAACTTTCAGACTACATCCTCTGGTACTTTCTTAAGTACAAATGTCCATCAGCTCTGTCTGGCTGAGCTTGACATTTCTGAGTGTGCAGACTAGATTGTCTTCTCTCAAGTTTAGCAGGGACAAGATCACTTGAGAAATATTTCTATATTTTAAAGGAGCCTACTGTGACAATAACACTCATTTCAACATCTGTCCCAGGAAAAGGTGAGAAAAATGAAATGTGTCTACATTAGGTCAATTAATCATGATTAACTTCCTGACTCAGAAAATTATATTAACACAGGAAAGAGTATATTTGTTTTTAACTTACTAAATTATTTAGAGGTAAAGAAACCTAGTATCTCTGGGTGGTGGTGGTATATGACTAATCCCAGCATTCGGGAGGCAGAGGCAGGCAGATCTCTGTGAGTTTGAGGCCAGCCTGGTCTACAAATTGAACAGGCTCCAAAGCTACAGAGAAACCCTGTCTTGAAAATCAAAAGAAAAAGAAAAGAATCTACTCTCTGAAGAGGAGTGATAAAGAAAGGGAGTATTCTGGAAAAATATGAATTATAGTTAACATTTGGGGGTTGGAGGGAAGAAATACATAAATTCTTTACACTAAGTTTTTTGTTTGTTTGTTTTGTTTTTAGAATCAGGGTTCCTCTGTATAGCTCTCGCTGTCCTGTAACTCACTCTGTAGACCAGGCTGGCCTTGAACTCAGAGATCTGACTGCCTCTGCCTTCTAATGTGCTGGGATCAAAGGTGAAGGCCACTACCATCTGGCTTCTTTACACTATTTTAGCCAGGGATTTTTCTTGCCATGTATTTTTCTAGTGAGAATCATTTTTATCCATTTTTCAAGTCTGAAATTACTTCAAAGCCCTTTTTAAAAATGTTATCATATTTACACTCCACAATATAACAAATGCAATATATGTACCAAAGAGGTTTCTGTGTTAGCCAAAGGAAGAGCTGGCCGCTGATCTCTACATTAGCGTTTCTGTGAAGCCACTTAGTCAAAAGAAGAAGCAGACAAAATCTGCAAGTTAATAAGATCCTAAAGTAAAAAAGTTTAGGAAAAGTGGTTAAGATATATTTATTTTTAAAAAGTGGTATACTCACTGTCCAATCCAGGATGACTAATAGTCATTAATGAGATGGATTTTGTCAATGGAGAAGAAATGGCTGATGTACAGTAATTAAATCCCTGTTGTTTAGACCTGTGACACATCTATGAAAAAAAAAAAAAGGAATGAGTTCTAAGTACATGTTCAATATATTTAGACATGTGCAGAATTTACACTGACCCAACCTGGTGAAGGGAGACTTGAAATCCAGTCTGCTTCTGCCACTAAACAGTTACTCAGCTTTCCTATGCCTGCTTTTTTTTTTTTTTTTTTTTCCACCTGAAACTGGTGAGTGTATTCATCATTCACAGTGGTTTTACAATCCTCAGAGCATCTAACAATGTTTTATATTGAGTACGTGATCAGTAGGTATTTGCTGGGCACACAATCTGGTAACTTCACCGGAAGTCAAATACTGTAGTATATTGCTCCTTTGAAAAAAAATCAAAACATCTTCACAGACATACAGTATGATATGCTGCTACTCTGATTATAAGGAGTTGGAAACTGGGATGTGAGTAGAAGGATTTCAAGAGCATTAGCAAAACAACCATGCATTTGGGAAGGAGCTAAATCTTTTTCACTTCCTCTTTTGATTCCACACGAACCCAGGGTGACTGCAATTTAGTAACTTAACTTCCTGGGCAGTGTTACTGGCAATTTAAATCCACAGCATTTTAAAAGCTGTGTAGTCCCAAGCAAAAGCAGAAGCTCCTTTTAACACCCCTGAAGGAATCATGGTGCCTGGTGATAAGGGACTCAGGCCTCTTTTGAGACAACTCATTCTAATCGTCTCACAAGATGAAATCTGCCTCTTCATGACTCATTCGAGTTGAAAGAGAGACACTGAACATCTACTGCTAGCATGCATTCACACTCATTTGGGCCAAAGATGACTTCTGATTATTTAGAGCTTGTTCCATCTGTAACCATGGAATCTGAGACAAACAGTTGCTATGTTTCAGATACAACTGGGAGGCCTGAAAAATGACCTCAGCGAATAGCAGAGACTTTCAAGAGGAAGTTGGCTGCAGGCAACTTGTCTAGATCAGAGAGATACACGCAGCACAACACCCACACTGAGGCTGTGCACAAGAGGAACTAAAGGTAAGATGAAAGTTCTAGGAAGACTGAATAGCAAAGCAGAGCAGAGCAGAGTATGGTATAGCACAGCACAACAATGCTGATGTTTATCTAGAAATGTTGATTTTATCTATAAAGATTAAATCGGAAAGAGAACAGTGGTAATTAGTATCATTTACTAAAAGACAATGGTCATTTGTCAAGTTTCTGGAAATTATTCCTCTCAGAAAAGGGCACGCAAACAGTATTAAGAAAATTAAAACAGTCTTATTAAAACCTGTCTACTTCTAGGTCATGGAAAGAAGTAATAAGACTAACAGTCACCAAGACCGAGTTTGGAATGCAGCTTAATGTTACATGGCATCGGACAACTCACTTATAGGGGCTTGTAGCTCTTACAGCTAAGGAAGGGAATCAACAGGCATTTCTTGAATAGTATGGTTGAGACAAAGAACATGTTTTCTCCTAGAAATAAACGTTGGGGCATGGACTTTCAAATTGGTAGATGTAATAATGACATGCAATGCACTTTAAAAAACTCAATTTACAACAAGCTAGTAGAAGAATATAGATAAAGGAAGCTGCATGTCCTGAACACTTTTACAATCCCAACACATTGGTGGTGAGGGAATATTTAAATCTGTATAGATTAATGTGTTCTTTTCTGAAAATAATATTTTTTATATTTACCTATTTTTTTCTGAATGTATGTATTGTGCACCACGGTCATGTCTGGTGCCTTGGAGATGAGAAGCATTAGATCCTTGGAACTGGGGTTACAGATGGCTGTGAGCCACTATGTGTGAGTGCTGGGAACCAAATGCCAGTTACTCTGTAGCCGTGTCTCCAGCCCTGATTGATGTATTCATAAATATTCATGTTTAGTGTTAAAAACATGTTATTGCTAGACTTGAAGATATCATCTAATAGGCAAATAATCACAACTCTAGCTTTATACTAATAAAAAGCATAAAACAATGAGATCATATTTGGGGGTAATGTTCCACTATCACCCCCATTAGCAATACATACCTATTTTAGGCTTACCTGTTGGTCAAACATCCTATGATGCTGTCTCTGGTCTGGCTCCAGATGTTCTTCTGAAAGTGACATCAGAGAGTCTCTCTGTTCCTCACTACTGAAAGTGTTTCTGAGCTCACCAGAGTTTGCCGAGCTCATTTCTAGAGACGAGGATGGCTTGTTTCCAACACCAGCTCCTCCTGTCAAGCCTTCCAGGCTGAAACTGAACACAGAGCACAAGAGTTCATTCACTGCTCACAGGTCTCAGAATGGGAGGAAACAAAAATTCCTCTAACTTGTATATTATTCCTGTGTTTCCTACTCAAAATGTCTGCAGGCCACAGAGCAGATGAACACCACTCACCTTCCCCCCTAGTGGCCTTGGATGCTGAGAAAGACGCATTTCCTTCCCTACCTCATTCAACTTATCTGAATGTTGAACCAGATACCATTTTCTCAGCTGTTTTTCAGCACACCGGATGGACAGACAAATTTATCCCACATTGTATGCATGTATGGGTTTTCATCGATGTGATCAAAGTAATCTCTCCAGACTCTAACTCATCTGATGTCACAGGCACAAGCATAAGGAGCTTTGAGAATGGAAAGGGAGTGACATGGCTGTGTGCTCATTATGTGGGCCATTACAAAACTTTACACTCAATTACATTTTGGTTGACAGCTCTCTGGGTACACGTCTACCCAGAAAACCCTGGTTTCACTAATGAGCAGCCCGATTTGTGCACAGCTGGCCAGACAGTTCCTGATGAGGGCTAGTGAGACTCGTCAGCTACAGACAGACACACAAAACACAGGAGCATAAGTGCTGACAAAGCAAGTGGGGTGGAGGTCTAAGAGGGAGCTCTCAGCCACAGATTCTGTGGTTACTTTCTGAAAGTAAGAGGCTAAGAGGAAGGCTAGCTGTCTACTCTCTTCGGAGTTTCTAACTAGAGTAATGTACACATCTGCTGTAACTACAGTGGGAAGGAAACGTCTCTGAAAGAAGAATACAGCTGTGGCTAACTGTATTCTCAGTTAATCAGCTGAAATTGTACTTGGAGGTATACTGAAGTTATACAGTTATTTCTGTTCTGGGAAAACTGTACAGTTAATTGCTACAATTAAGTTCATATGTGCCAGCCCAGAAGGGATTTTCTTCATAAGTCACTTATGAACTGAAGCCACATGTCTCTCTTTTCTCTAGTGGGTACACTATTAACAAGCTTGTTGTTCTTATTTCAATATGGCAATAGAAGCCATAATGAACCGCAACTAAATGTCTCAGTAGAACCCATTTTTAACACCAGGCATGAGAAGTAAGTTCAGCCAAGGGAAGACATTTAGTTTTCCACTGTGAATTATCTGAAAAGCCTGAGAAAACCTGATCTATGCTTACTACAAAGCTTAATCCTGAAAATGTTTTAATAATTAAATCTGGCTGCTTAACTCAAAGACAAATATAAAATGATGGGGCATCTAAATTTGTAACTGAAACGTAAGACTTGAAAGTATAACAGAAACCAGGGTTTTGGTTCATTGTTCTCCTGAGAATCTGGGAACTTGGAAAGACCAAACCAAAGACAAGCGCTTACAGAGAAGACATAAGGTTCATGCAGAAAACACAGCCATTTACTGCTACTTGAGACAAACGATGCAGAGGTGGGTACTGTTCCTAGGTCATACTCCTGCAAGTGGGTTAGTGACATCCATAGCAAAGGCAGCAGTATGCTATGCTCACAGGTATCACAGGCTACCCATATGCACTCCAGCCACAGAGAAGCCAGCTACAGCCCAAGGCCAGAAGTCGTACTTTATGGTTCATGGTTGGGTGGCTGGACATGTAATACTATACCTTCTGAAATTAAAGTCAGGATTCAGGGCAGCCGAATATTGCACACCAGAGGGACACCAGCTCATACTGGAGATGACATCAAAGGCAGAAACAAGAAATGGAGGGAGAAAAGAGGAAACAGGTTTGGGTTATTCAGTTTAAAAAGAAAGGGCACAGAGATAGACATGTAATCATTTATAAAAAAAACAAAACAAACAAAAAACAGGAATGTAACAGTAAGAATTTAGGAAAAGGCTAGAAAAAGGACCACAGGAATTTAATATCTATTCAGACACTGTTTTGGGAAAGGTCATGTGTGCTCTTTATGGGATAATTACTCCAACTGAAACTCAAGAATTCCTTCTTCTAATCTCTTGGGGAAAAGTGTACCCCACTCATGGCTTTCTCTGCAGATGTTCCCAGAGAGGTGTTCCGAAATCCAAGTGCCTCTCTGTATTCATCATTGCTCCCCTTCCCTGACTAAAAAGAAAGGAAACACTACAGACAGCTCAGAGGCCTCACTGAGAAGTCAGTATTTTTTTTTCCCCATTTGTTCCTATTAAGGGTCTAGATAAGCAAGGCAATATCTTATATAACAGCCAACTCCTATTTCTTCTTCAAAAGCAATTCATTAGGTCTGTCTGCTTAAAACGAGGCAACAACAATAGAGGCAATACCTTCCTTAACAGTTTTAAACTGATCAGCAGATTTGTTTTTCTTAGGAGTTTTAAGATGGAAATGCCTTTAAAATTTTAATTTTATATTCATTTCCCCAAGGTTAAATAAACATCCATTTGAGCAGTTGCTTCCTTGTTTATCTTATGCAACATAGCAGGGGAAGAAAATCTACGGTGGAAAGGTTAAAACGAGTTACATAACAGGCACTTTGTGACTAGAACTGTATCAAAAGGTCAGGATCTTTGTTTGCTTATTTGTTTAGTTACTTGAGACACATCCCCAAGGTGTGGTCCTAGGTCAGAATTTTGATTAACAACTATTGTCATCTAAAAAAATAGTGCTTTGGGGGGGGGGGTCTTAAAATTCTAAGTGCTGTACTTTTGTCTTAAACAACAATAACAAAGACAACAAAGAGCTCGTGGACAAGTTAAAGCACTGCTAGGGACAGGAAAACCATTTGGTGGTCTCAACCTCTAAGACCTCCAACAACACTGCTTGGTGGACTAGATTTGAGTCGAGGAAAATGGTGGGATGTTAGGATAGTTTCCTCTACAGCTGTTCTAAATGGTATAAATGTTTTCAAATCTGACTAAGTAACAGTGTTAGGCCCAGAAAAGGAGAAAGAAATACATAGTTTGAGGCAACTCTCATCTGGGAAGTAAGATTAGACTGACTCAAACTTACTTGTATAAACAGAAGTAAAACATAATTTACAAACATTTTTAAGGCTCAGAAGTCCATTCTTTAAAGTTATTAACTTAATTTCTAAAGTTCCAGTTGGATACATGAGTATCTGATTTCACTTTTTTCCTTCCTCTGTCCCTCCTTCCTTCCTCCTCCCGCCCTCCCCCTTTCCTCCTCCTCCTTCTTGACAGGGGTTTTCTGTGGAGCCCTGTAGACCAGGCTGGCTTTGAACTCAGAGATCCTCTAGCCTCTGCCTACCAAGGGCTGGGTGTATGCCACCATGCTCAGCTCTGATTTCTTTAAAAAAAAAAAAAAAATCAGAAAACCATTAACACAATATATACTGCCAAATCATCAGTCTTAAAGAATAATCTCTTTGTAGAGTTTTAAATTTCTCCTTTACTCTGAGATTATGATGATGCTATGAAAAACATTTAAGATGCTGAACAGAGCACAAAAAGACCATACAAGCCTCACAGGATCTGGCAAGCTGCAATTGGTCTAAGCCTTCTCTGACTCCTGTCATAATTAAAGTGCATTTCTGGGAGCCTCCAAAATCATAAGGTTCTTTGGCTTTGAAATTTAGGAGGTACAGTTTTCTTTTTTCTTTATTTCTTCTTCTTCTTCTTCTTTTTTTTTTTTTTTTGAGAACAACTTTCTTCTCTAATAGTTGTTGGGATGTTTCAATTTAAATTTTAAAATTATGAATCATGTTCTTTCTACGAAAATGTTTTTTAACTTATGATATATTATAAAGTCAAGTTATGAATCTAGTGAGCACAGCTTGGGCTGCAGGCAACAACTTGTCGTCCTTCACCATGTAATCTAGTGCAAGCTTCAGTTAGTTCATAATGAAGAGCTTTTACCAGAGACAGCAGTAAATACATTTCTAAAAGTTTTACATACGATCTACTGAAAAAAGCATTTAATAATTTGTTCACATGAAGAACCTAACTGGTATCACGACCATTTAGATTCATGAAAATGTCAGACTTTAAGATCAAAACTTCCCCTAAAATAAGGAGTTAAAGGAAGATACATTTGAAAATGATAGGGAAAAAAGGTAGGACAGTTACTATTTTGCCTTTCTCACAAATATTCTGCCAACAGATGAAAGTATCTTTGCATATGTCTCTTCACATGAGAAACACAATAAAATAATCACACTTTTGATTTCTAAATATTTTTTTAAGTCAACAGCTTTACACAACACAATGAAAAAATTTAAAACATGAAGCAACTGAGTATGTTTAAGTAGAAATTAGTTCTTAGTTTATAAATACTAGCTTCACTTTTACTTGATAAGTAATAATTAAGCAATTAAAAAAAGTATAAGCCTTTTTGCTTCAGAAAGCCAGATTGCTTTCTGAAAATATCCTGTCAACAATGAGACAGAAATAACCAGGTAACCAACTAATAAAAATCTTTATTCACATTATTCAAGAATTACTGAAAATATTTTAGAACCTATGTGTGAGTGAGCACAAATATATTTCTGGCTATTCTCTTTCATTCTGGTTACAGAGAAAAATATCCCCCAAAGTCCATTAGTTATATACCACATGAAAACAAAAATAAACAAAAAGCAAACAACACTAAACAGAGTCATTTGAACCAGTAAGTGGGTGTGCATTCTATAATTTTAGAATTAGAAAAAAACTTTAGGTTAAAGAAACCATTTCCTATCAGGTAGACAGAGCAATTAAGAAGCACCTATATTTTATTTGCCCAAACCAGAAATTAATGTTTAAAATCACTGTCTTGTCACGGTAACAAAATGAGATGCTTGTTAGTACACACTCAGAGATGACATGGTTAGTTCAATTTAGTGAACTCTGTACCTTCTCCTATGAATGGGAGGTCTCCTGACAACATCCCCAAGAACTTGCATTGAACTGAAAATGAATGATGGAAGAGGTCAATAATGGAGGTGAACCACAACGATACACAAATGCACAAAACATGGAGAACACACTTTAAAGAAACATATTCCCCAAAGACAAACAGCAAAGGAAGGAAGAGACCAAAAGCATGGAATTACAAAAATATCAGAAGCCCAAATGCCTGACGAAAAGGTAGCTTTTGTTTCCTGTATACTCCAAGGAGTGAATTGGATGACAAGTTATGAAGATTAGTATATGTTATGAAAATAAATGGGTCAGAGAAAAGTTCTATTCAAAACATAAAAAGGGGTTTCCTTGGGTTTTAAAATCAGGTAACAAAATATACAAGTAATAATATACAAATTAGTCAGACTATTAAAGTGATTAAATCTGTTATTCCATTGCATCTCAAGGTATTAAGACAGTAGTAGGTAATCCTTTACACTAAGTTTAAACAGGCATGATATACAGGCTGAAGTCAAAGATCATCATGTAACTTTGGGCAAGCCATCAAATCTGGCTTCAATTTCTTCATCTGATATATATGATTCAAATACATATACCTCTGAAGTCAGTCACCACAAAAGATCTACAGTAAGTTATATAGGAATGCTATTTACAAAATACATTCCCATTTCCTGATTAGTCCTTTATCACCTAAGACAAGGGCATCCTATCATGAAGTTACTCAGGCTTCAGGAAGTAATTTCTGCCTGTGAGATCATTCTTGATGTTTGTATCAATGTCTTAAAAGAAGACAGCATGTATAAAACTTGGAAAAACAGCACTTAGAAATTAGTTTTTATATAACCTGAGATTTCAAAAGGATATAAATACAATATAGCAAGATAAGGCACTGCTTATTATTTTAGACTATTACCCTAAAACCATGGAATAATGCCAGATTGTACACAGATTTAACTGAGATTAGAAACCTAGATTCTACTGCAGATGACGAAAAATGTTAACAGACCTCTATTCCTCAACTATGTGAAAAATAACCCCTGAATCATGGAGAAGATTAAAAGACAATGTAAAACAATATGGCATAAAGAATTTGAAAAAACTGGCAATCCAATAAAGTAGAGAGTTTGATTCTGAGCTCTTTGAGGGGCAGGGATTAGTGTCTCGTTTACCACTGTTCCTCCAGAACCTAGGATACTACCAGACATAAAAAGAATGCTCAATGTGTGATGGCTGATTCTTTAAAGGAATAAATGAAGGTCTGGAAAAATGGCTCAGTAGTTAACAGCACTAGTTATTCTTCCAGAAGACCTGGTTTTGATTCCTAGCACCCATACTGTGGCTCACAACTGTCTGTAACTCTAGTTTTAAAGGATTTGATATCCTCTTCTGACCTCCTTGGGCAACAAGCACACACATGATACAGATACATATTGAAGTAAAGCACTCATACACATTAAGAGAATATATGGTGGTGCATGCCTGTCAAAAGTCTTAACACTTGGGTGGTGGAAGGAGGAGGATCAGGAGGCCAAGCCTGGCTTACATAGTGATATTCAGGCCAGCCTTGGCTACAAGAGACTCCGTCTCAAAACAAAACAAAAAACCTTGACTACTGTGATTAAGATTACATGTACTTATAGTCATAATATAATGAGGAGGGGGAAAAAAAAAGCTCAAATGATTGTGTTATTCATAACAATTATTTTAAAGCAAATGTCAGCAGTTGAGTATGGAAGCTCCTGTCTGCATTCTCAGAAACTCAAAGACTGAGCTAGGGAGAACTGTCTGGAGTTAATGGCTAGCCTGTACCAAACAATGCATTCCATATCAGCTAGATTGATATAGCAAGACCCTACTTCAAAGATCAGTCAAAATTAAAAACTAGCAGCACCCTCTTTTCCTTGCTGAGAGCATCTCTTTAGGCAAGTAAAGCGGCCTTGGGGCAAGCACACCTGTAACCTGTTAGATGCTGCTGCATTTCGTCTGTAGAATTAAAACAGTCAGAGGTCAGAAGGCAACCCAAATTCTTACAGGCTGCTGCCAAACTGAAGGACGAAAGCTGGGCAACACTTGTAAATATTCCTCAAACATTATGACACATATGAAAGACGGACAATTTTAGTGTATGTATGAGTCTTATGTCCTCTTGAGAATTATACATTAATAACTTAGACATTATCAGATTTCTGTATTAGAAACATGTCTGTAATCCTTAGCTTAGAAAAACACCAAACCACTTAGACGTGTTGAGACAGTAAGATTTCATATTACTTAATTAAAAGTTAACAGAATTCTCTCTTCCAGATTCATGAAGTTCACTGATTGACTAATCTGGTAAGAATAAGTCTTGCCATTTACTAAATATTCACTATGTGACAGCAATAGCTTATGTTACCACAAATACATCATTGAACGGAAATCCTACACTGCTCAAGGAGCTGCCCAGGATGGAATCAGAATGTACCTTTGCCTGGTTTCAAAGCTTGGGTTACCTTCTCTCTACCACTGTCTCCTTAATGTTTTTTTTTTTTTTTTAAACCATTAACAATGCTAAATCAGATCTTCTCAAAGGAGAACACACTGAGCCATGAAATGCACAGGCTCTCGTCTTACCTGCGCTGGTTCATTTCTGCATCATTGGCTGCATTCTTCCCAGGACCCCAGCTGTGTCTCCGGAAAGGTGAAAGAGAGCGCATGGAGCTCCTCAGAAAAGAGCAATTTGCAGGCACTTCAGTGATGCTGTCCATTTCCTCTTCTTCCATTTCACCAGAGCCAGCAGGCTCACCCTCACTCTCCCGACTCTCAGGTCCCACTCCATGGCTGAAAAAGCCGTCGGGGCTTTGATGATTTCTGGACCTATTTAACTTTGAAGTCTGAGGAAGGGACACATCACTACCATGAGAAGAATGTCGATCCAGGGAAGCTGTGTCATCTGTAGAAGAACTGGATCCTGTGGTATCACAAAGTAACTGCTCTTCCTCAGGCTGTAATAGAGAGACCACACAGGGTTGAAACCAACAGAACAAAGATACCTGCTCTGACAGACCATGGTGGTGTTTCATAATAGACTTCAAGCTGATCTTTTTTTTTTTTTTTTTTTTTAATTCATGACTACAGTTAGATTCTAAGTCTCCTGGCTTCTTAGAGATGAATGTTCTAGATATAACATCATCATTTTACTAAGGGTACTAAACTATATAAAAGACACATTAATTTTTCTTTTTAATAGAGACAAAAACAACTCTTAGTTTAGTTCTTTCAACCCACCATAAACCTAAATGAAGAAAACCATTAGTCTCTAGGGTTTCTGCTATATGAAATTCTAAGCTCTTATCATACTAGGTTTTTAGAAGGTCTAACAGAAACAAGCCAGCCCGTATAGCTACAATAATATAGAGAATTTGTCATTCCAAAGCCAAGCAAGACTGTTGTTCATTTTTGTAAATTGCCCAATAGTTTTAATTCCACCAAAACTCTGCCACAAGGACAGGAACAGAAGAATGCCACTACTTCTCATGTTACAGAGAATTGGCTGAGTGCTCTGAAGCCAAATCACATGAAATAACCCTAATAATCAGGTTTGAATAAGGTGGCAATGCTCCTTTCCTGGCTAAACTCTAGGACCTAGGAGGAGTTAGGCAAAACTTGTTTTAGTGACTTGACACTCTCTACATATTGAGAGACATCAGGTGCCCAAAATGATGAGTAAAGCAAAGATTAATTTCATTTCATATTATACAAAAGACCAAAAGGTTATTTTGGCTTTTTTCACTAGACAAGGAACAAGAAACAGGTAAAGGAATGCAGAATGTCTCCCTACCCTTTCACAGTACACCCTTAATCAAGACATTTGGTGATAATAAAGAAAATCTTTAAAACAGGCTCATACTACAAAGCCTCGGAGGTCACCATAGAGCCCAGACCAGCCTTAAATCACAGAGAGTGCCATACTTCCTGAGTACTAGTATTAAAGATGTGGACACTGAGCCCAGGGTCTTTGGTGCAGTGTTTTAGTAAGACAAATTAAAGGAGAAGTAACTCCTCCAAGTTGTTCTTTAACTTCTACAAGTATGCCATGGCACACATCCATGCACATACACAATAATTGAATAAAAAATGCAATAGAAGGTGAGGACATGTGATTTTCAAGAAAAAATCATTAAAGAGGTTAAAACTCACAAGAACTAATGAGTCCTTTCAGCACTGGAATGGGAAATAGCCTTGAACTCAGGGTCTTTTTAAAGCTAGATGGCACTTTTAACCCAAAGCACACTACCACCTGTGAAAGGCACCTTTACACAGTTTGGGTTTCAGTTTACCTTCACTCTGAAAAAGTTCAATTCCCTAGGGTGCTTTTTAAATAAAGTGTGAGATGAATGGAGAGAAAAGACACTGACAGGTCAGAAAACTTCAGTCCCAGATCATCGAACAGTTAATAGCAAGATTTGAATCCAGGTTACTTTGATTCAAACGGTCTTACTGTGTTATTTCTGCTGCCTTTTTAAAAAACATGTGAGAACAAGATAGCTGAACCCAAGAGTCTCTTTACTGGTTCAAGAGGCAAAATAAAACTACCTCATCAGGTACATTCTAATGGGCAAGAGATATTATTTTAAAATAGAATTATTAGTGGAACATAATGATATATAATAGGTTATACACTGTAATCCTAGCCTCCAATCCAAAACTCTTAAGTCAAACTCTTTAAAAAATATATATGTCTTTTGGTGCAATATGAAAACAAAATGAGAAAAATATTGTGACCTGTTCATACACATATCTTCACCTCTCTTTTAAAAATTATTTTATTTTATGTATGTCTGTGCACCACATGTATGCCTGGTGCCCATGGGAGCCAGAAAAGGGCACCGGATCCGCTGGGACTGGAGTTAAAGATGGTTATGAGCCACCATGTGGGTGTTAGGAATCCAACCCAGGTCCTTTGAAGATGGGTCAATGCTCCTAACGGCTGAGCCATCTCCCCAGCTCCCACACATATCAAGACTATATCCTCAACACAGACTCTATGACTCCTGATGTTTACTTATTCTAACTTGGCTCTCACTGAGACAAGACCAAGGTGCCTTCATGGCAACTACTTGATGTCTTCAGTCTTGCATTCCTGGTGAGAGTAAGGGTCACACAGTTTCCTATTTTACCATGCCCTTATATTATCCCTGTCATACAGAAAATTTTGAGTGGAATAGTGAGATGGTTCAGCAGGCAAAGGCACATTTGGCCAATAGTGATGACCTGAGTTAGAAGGACAGAAGGACAAAACTGTCTCTCCAAGGTTTCCTCTCACCTCTACATAAGCACCATGGAGGGATATGCACACCCATATGCAAAATAAATAAGTAAATAAATGTAAAAAAGAAAAGAAAAAAGAACAAACAAAATTATGAGTACTCTAACCAGAAGACAGCTTCATATATAATTATGCATTTTCTATAGTAGTCATAATTACTCTAACAGATGCATGACATTTAGCCATACCATTCTAACTAATAAGAATGCTGCCTCCTCTCTGTCTTAAGACAGGGATCTCCCTGTTGTGCTCAAGGCTGACCTTGAGTTCCAGATCCTCTGACTGAAGCGTCCTGGTTGCTGGCATGAGGACATGTCCTCTCTATTTTTCAAGACATACATTCATGGTCTTTGGATCTAAAGTGTTAGGTTTTGGTTTTGTTGTGTGCACTTTATTTTATTTTATTTTATTTTTGAGACAGGGTTTCTCTGTGTAACAGGTTCTAACTGTCCCAGAACTTACTCTGTAGACTAGGCTGGCCTCGAACCCTCCTGCCTCTGCCTCCCCAGTGCTGGGATTGAAGGCATGCACCACCACAGCCTGGCCTAAAGTGTTAGTTTAAAGCTTATGAAAAAGCACAGTCTAAGGTTTTTAGGAATTTGTATTCTTTTCAAAAGAAAATTCTAGTCCCTAGATCTAAATATATGATGTAAAATCTTAGAGCGACATAGAAAGATGTAAAAAACTATTACTTTCACTATTTACTATATGTCACCCCCACTGAATTTCTACTTGTATAGTAGAAGGGAGAAAGTTATCACTTTTAACCTGTAAGAAGATGTTTTAAGCCTAAAATCTGAAGTCCTCCTCAAGAGCTCTTTAGTACTGTCAGTTATTCTTTAAAGAGATCTTGGATCCCAAAATATTTGCCAAGAGCAGCAGTTCTCAACTTGTGGGTCAAAACCCCTTTGGGTGTTGAATGACCCTTTCACAGAGGTCGAATATCAAATATCCTGAATATCATATATTTACATTATGATTCATAATAATAGCAAAATTACAAAAATAAAGTAGCAATAAAATCATTTTATGGTTAGGGGTTACATGAGGAACTGTATTAAAGGGTGGTACCATGGCATCAATTCATGATATTTGACTTATGTGGAATAAAAACTAGTTATCTGAGGTCAAAACATAAATCAAGCCCTTCTCCCCACCCCTTTGCATCAAAGAGTAGAAGGGACTGAGAAAGTACACATAAGAGGTAGGAGAGAGAGAGAGCAGATATGCATGTTAAAAAGAAAAACGTTGGAGAATTGAGTCTACACTTGAAGCAGACCAAAACATCATTTATTCCTTGAGTTTTTAATGTTTATTTTTTTCTCCTGAATGCAGGATTGGAAACACACAAACACATGTGTGCACACACACGTCTCTATCTCTACGACCATCTTTTTCATTAGAATTTGTATAATACTAAAAATTTGCAAAAGCAAGCAATCAGGGTAGCTAAAGTCCCTATGAGTACTCTACACAGTAAACAGGCATGAGTGTGGCTACTCTGTACATGCAATAACTCCTAAATAGACAGTTCCATTTGAGGGCAGTAGCTGGGTCATAAAATGGTTCACAGACACTGTTTTGCTTAAATTAACAGAAAGGCCTAAATAAAACAACACTATACATATAAAAACTGTGCTGTAAATTTGATCCATAATTACTAGGTACTTATCTCATGTGAGGTTTTATTTTTAATTTTTATGAGTAGTTTTTTATAGCATGTCTTGTGAGAGTTCATTAGCAATTTAGATATATTATCCCTTTTAATCCTTCCCATTATTTTATTTAGTAAATATTCTTATCTCCTTTTTAGAGGTGAGAAAATAACTCAGGACTCTAATTTTGCTCGTCAGCTGGCAGAGCCAGGTGCTGCCACTCCACCTTTTATTAAGCTCTTCACATGATTCTAAAAGCATCTAGGACTGAATCCCCCTGAATAAACCATAGAGCTATTGTTAAAGTTATAAACATAATACTGATATATATCTTAGTCCTGAAAATAAAAGCCAAAAACTATAAGTCTGTAAAGCAAAACATGAACACAGGCACAGAAAAGCCAACAGGGGAAGACATACGAGAGCCTGCAAATTATGCCTCATCAAATTAGAAATTTCAGCTAACCAAAACATAAATGAATAGGCAAGTGAAAATATTTGCCAATCATGAATCTAACAAAGGAGCAGTATCCAGGATATATATCATCCACTCTTCTGTAACAACAAATAATCTAATTATTTTAATGGACAAAGATATGAACAGACATATACAGGAAGACATGAGTTGCCAATGGACATGTGAAAATCTGTTTAATATCACTAGTTGTCAGGAAATACAAATCAAAACCATAATGAGATAATACTGCATGGATACCAGAAACGCTAAAATTAAAACAACTGTGTTTGTTGCTAAGGATGTAGAGTGACTGGGCTTCTCATACATCACGTGTGAGAACACTAGAGAGAAGGCCAGTTTCTTGTATGACTAAGAATTTCACCTCCAGGGTTGTACAGGAGGACAATATTCTTCAGATCCCATTTATATGACTTTATGAATCAGAGGGGGAAAAATATCTTTTGTGTTTCTTCTGGAGGGTTTAGTGGTCACTGAAAAGTGTGTCATGTGAGGAGACTTTTTATAGTTAATGCTTACAGTCTATATGCTTGTGCACCTCCAAGTTACAAAGGTGGAGGATGTACTTACAAAAAGCAAATAAATCCTCAGGATTTATATATACATTCCCCAATCTCACAACTATAGAAAAATACTGCTTCTAAGAGTTTACCCCCGTGATGTGTATGGACATACCTGCAATTTGTTTTGAAATGTACCATCAATTTTAGGCAGATTGGTGATGAACAGAAGCACAGCTATGTAATAAGTAAACAAAAAAATGACAGTAGGCTCTTTAAAAACATGTACCTCCTGGAAAATGTGACTCTTTGAGTGTTAAAAGCTTCATATTTTTTCTTACAAACATTTTCTGGTTCCTAGGGTCAATTTGAGATCAGCAGCCTAAAAAATATACTTTATTTTTAAAGTGAGATGAAATCCTGTGATTCTTTTTGGCACTAGCTGAGAAAACATAGTTGGTGTACATCACTCTGATCTGAGACTCAAGATTCTTAGAATGCTCTATATTAAACGATTATGTAACTTGAGGCATGTGGTGAGTATCTAAAATGTGAGCTATTGTTTTTCAAGATAGTACATATTATGTATAAAATACATAATATAAGTACTTGTTGAATAAATGAAGGACTGTTTGGCAGTACTAAATATGATTCCTCCAGGTGTAGTATCAATATATAAAATGTATTCTTGTCTATCTTGTGTTTAGCAATATGTTTATCTTTCTGAGGGTACAAACATGAATTTTATAACTTTCTAAGAGAAAGGCATCCCCCTCCCCCAATATTGTGTTATAAAAACCCAGAAAAAAAATAGAGCTGTTGAATCTTTCAGGGAGCTCTTAACACTCAAAGAATCACATTTCCCAGGAGGTACATGTTGTTAAAGGGACTTCCTAAGGTCCAGAGATAAACAAATGGCTGCAGGAAGTGACCTAATGTATCACTCACAGTCCACAGAAAAGCATGTTGCAATGGCTTGCCTAAAGTCTCCCTCTAACCCCCCAAAAGACTGAAAGAGAGGAGGGAAAGGCCCTGAGAAGATACTGTGAGACTGTGACATTGCACAGCACATACTGCAACCATGGCCAGAGTGCAATGAGCAGTTGATGGTTTATCTACCAACATAGTCTCGAATTAAATCATTGATTTTTAGAGTCACACTGAAGAGACTGAAAGCAGTTTAACAAAACAGGAAGAGGCTTTAACGTCAAGCCTACATTCTGTTACTCAGTCATTCAGTTATTTTAGGCAAACCTCTTTACCAATTGTTCTATTGTTATGACAGAATCCTATGACCTAAAGCAAATTATCTCACCCTATAGTGCCACATGACAGTCCAACACAGAGGGAAGTCAAGGCAGGAACCCAAAACAGGGCAGGCACCTGGAGACAGGAGCTGATACAAGGGCTATGGAGGGGTTCTGCTTCCAGGCCTTGCTCCTCATGGCTTGCTCACCTACTTTCTTATAGAACCCAGGACCACTGGCCCAGGTGTGGCACCATCGACAATGAGCTAGTTGCCCCCTCCCCCATCAATCAACAATCAAGAAAATGCAGCATAGGTTTGGTTGCAGGCCAACCTGGTAGAGAACATTTTCTCAATTGAAGTTCTTTCTTCTCAAATGCCTCTAGGCTGGGTCAAGTTGACATAAAACTAGCCAGCACACACCAACCTATATGGTAAAAGAGACAAAACTACCTACCTGGCTGCTGGGCTATGACATTATATATTTCAGGTCAATGCCTTCTCAATATTATTAACCAGCCTTCATTTTATAAATGCTAGAAAAATTAAGTTATTATAAGGACTCCAGGCACTCACAGCTTTGGAAGAAGAAATGAGGAAACATCCCCACCCCCATTTGGCTCCAGGCCATCTGGACAGTCTCTTACATGCATGAAGGTACAAGTTCATCTGCCTTGCCTGGCTTTTCTCTAGCCACTCCAGTTTACAATGTAGGTAGAAGTTTGTTTGAGGTGCTAGTCTCAGCTTTAAAAAAATATTGCCTACTCTCCCTGGATAAATGTGCAGTATCTAGCAAAGGTTCTTTATATGAATATCTCCGGCATGCTTTTAATAGCTTGAATAAGATGGTAAAGTACAGGAAATTCTGATATATATATATTTTTAAGGTAAGCAAACCAAGGAGAGGTTAACACCAGGTACAAACTGTCCAAATGTTATATAGGAAAGAGGTAGGTAAACAAGTATTTCCTGAAGGAAGATTATTCAACTTAAAAGACAAAACTTAAGCTGGAGAGATGGCTCAGCAATTAAGATCATTTGCTGCTCTTCTGCTCTTCCAAAGAATTCCCAGAATTCATATTGGGCAGCTTATACAATTTCCAACTCCAGCTCTAGGGGATCCAATGCCTGCTTCTGGCCTCCATGAACCACACTCCCAACATAATGTTGATATAAAAATAAATCTTTAAAAAACCAAAACCAAAACAAACAAACAAAAAACCCACAACCTTTTTACTATCAGGACACATAAGCGTACATAATTGTTTGATAATATCTTAAGTATTCATTACTCAGTTCCAGTCATTGAGACAATAACAAAGCTAGAATTTTTATCCTGAGTTCTACAAGAACACAGAAGCACATATGCCTCCTCCCTCAAAACTGTAATTTAAAAAATGCATAGGGAGAAAAGGAAGGGAGGGAGGAAGGTAGGCAGGCAAAACAAAAAAGGTTCCCAAACCTTTCCTCTTCCTATGTGATTTCAAAGGTAAATCTTCCCCTAAACCCCTCAGGACTGGGCCAAATTACTACATCAAGTTCACAATCCTCCTACCTCAATGTCCTGAGTGCTGCAATTACAGGCATGCACCACCAACCTGGCCAGCAAGTGACAAGACAGAAATGCTAAAGTCATATGATAAATCTTTCCTTGCCTTCAGATGACAGTCAAAGGAACAGCATAGAAAGGGAGGGTTAGGCAAGAACAATGGGAATGTGAGGACTGATGAACAAAAATGAAAAGAGCAGAATGCTTGAATTCTATGACATTGTTCCTGAACCATAACAGCTAAACACAGGAACATCACACTGTCTTGAACCATTTAATCACCCACTAACAAACCAGAAGGAAGACTCTTCTTCATAGCTGCTACAACGGTTTTGTCCCTTTAGTCCTTACTATTAGGAAAACCACTTGTGGCATGTAGCTGAGTACAGGACGTCCTGCCCTCTCTGCTGTGGGAACGGCCTCTTAAGAGGACAAAACAGAACTTGCTGCACACAGAAACAACCCCAAGCTCCAACCTCCATCTTCCCCGGCTCTTCACTAGAGAAAAAGCTTGTTCTCTATCGTAGATCTAGAAAGTTCCAATTAAGAAGTCTGGATGAAGGATGATGTCACCAGACTTAGCAGTGAGTTCCAGGCATCCACACATTAATCAGAATGACTCTATGGTTAGTTTATACATATGACATCATACAGTCTGAGCTGTGGTCCCTTTCTAACCACTAAAGGGTGTACACTGTCATCTGACTTAGTTCATTCTAAAGGAACTCCCATGCCTTCTGATTTCAATGCAAGCTTCAAACCACTCATGTAACCACCCATGATTTTTCAGAAGATAAATCTAACAAATCTGGCCAAGGCCTGTTTCTAAGCCCTGGCAATATGGATTTTTCTTCTTTAAACAGAGTACTTACTCTTTTGTGAGTGATTCAGCTAGGCTGTTCGTTTCAGCTTAGAAAGAGAAAGAAGGGAGGGAGGGAAGAAAGCAGGTAGGACAAACAAAATTAAGTCCCCCACAGTTACTCAGAATACATAGCTTAGCTGGATCACAATTCATTAGCTAGAGTCATACATAAAAGTATGGCATGGCAATGAGCACAAGGGAAAAATTACAGAAAAAGGGCTTAAGTAATAAGGCCAAGTGAGACGAACACAGAAGGCTCCTCTAATACCTTTGAGAAGATGATGCTGTCCATTTCATCGCTGGGTGAGTGAAAGAGGTCAGAATCACTCCCTGACCCTCTCTGAAGCACACCTTCTTTTGAGGCACACTCTGTGCCCAGTCCAACATCTAAGAAGCTCTCGCATTCTGAAAAAGAACATTTATTTAACCAATTTTTAAAAAAATCCACTTTCTGTTCCATACCAATACTTAGTCATTTTCTCTATTGTTCACCCACCTCTTTGCTCTCCCAGCCTTTCTTCCATTTTAGATATTTACAAAGTTAGAAGGTCACAGTCTAATTAGTACCTTTCAGGTATATTAACTGACATAGGTCCTTTTTCTGTTGGGCATTTGACTAGGTTCTGGGAAGACCCTTAATGAGTTCTTGCAGAATGGGCTATTTACAATCTTGTGGTACAAATGAACACAGTAAGAGACAATTTCATTGCCGAATTATATAAAGAGTACCATAATAAGGAGGCAGGACCTATGAGTTAATATTAAATCTTTCAGTCACAATTATGAGCTTAGTGGATATTTTCACAATGTTAAAGTTCAACAGAAATAGTATGGTTTCTCCAAAAGACTTTAATTATAGGTATTTTAGCCCCCCTTCTATATAGTACGAAATAACAGTACAGTTGGTAGGTTTGTGATATTTCTATTCCTGCCTCTTTTGCCACTTGGAAAACACCAAAAAAAAAAAAAAAAAAAAAAACCAAAACAACAACAACAAAAAAAAACTTCATATTGTGACTGGAGGGAAATGGGGGTGCTGGCTAAGGAAAGAAATATATGTTATAGCAACAGCACAGCTATGTTGAGCTGCTAGAGGGCTAGCTGACAACCATAAGACTGTGTCTAAATGGCAGGAGAGAAAAGAAAACCCATACAATACATTTTCATGAAAAATCCAGATTCACCTCTGGTAGGAGTACCTCACCCCCACCCCACCCCCAATAAAACCAAGCTAGCATAAGGTTACAAGCCAAGTTTGAGATAAGAAGAGGTTAATGTGTGAGATTAAACTAGCTTTATGTAGGAAAGAATAATATGGAGCGCAAAAAGTAGTAATGCAACCATAAACCATGATAGCCCCACCGTGACCTTCACTGGGGTAGGGATCCCTAAAGGCAAACTTAATGTCCACGCCATGTCACATATGCTGGGATATTTTTTAAATAAATAAATAAATAAATAAATAAAATCCTTACTTTCTCCCTATACCTCCTTCCAAATGAACAAAGTGCAGTATATTATGTATGAAATGGACACAAGAGCAAAGAATACCAATTTCAGAATGTTTAGATGGATCTTGTTAAAAAAAAAAAAAAAACAAAACTCCTATGCAATTTAACCAAGTAGGTCTTCACTTCTATATCAGTAAAAGACTAGCATGTCCCCAAAGAGTCGCACTGACAGTTAACAGATGTCTAATAACTAGACATCTGGCATAGATGGTTCCCACTGCAGGTATGTGATACATATGCTTAAATGAAGTTCAGGTTTCATTAATCCTTAAAGTAGGACAAATCTGCTTATTCCGGGAGTTATACTGTAAAGGGGTGTTTTAACAATTCACAATTATGACCTGATGAAGACTGCAGCTCAAATCCAGTTCCTTAAAGAAATAGATTGAGCCATGATGTCTAGAGGTCCTTCCGTATTACTAATATTCAAGTCCCAAGCAAGACTTTACTCAACAATCACATGGCAGATGTATTGTTTTCAATACTTCTTTTTGTAATACAATCAAGAGCTGAGAAATGACAGAAAATCTCTCAGGACATAAAAGACTAAGCATTCTTTTCTCAACTTAAATACTACATCTACAGACATCTACAGCTAACCTGTCCCCTAAAGGCCAGCAAATGAAAAGGACTCGATGATTTCTAAAGCAGATTACTAAAAACTCGAACAGTAAATAGTGGTGTTATTGGTGAAGTGGACTGGAGAACTGCAAAGGGCTACTGCTCATTCAGCAGTGCAGAAGCCAGCGCAGGAATGGGCTCAGAGACTGTTACTCACCTGCTGTCTGTGTAACACCCCTCTAGGAGGCAGCCTATAATACCTTACAGATGAGAGACAATGGAACCCAGATACTGGGGAATGTATCTCATGGCAGAACTGATTGAACCTGGGGTAGAGTTAGAGTTCCTAACTAGGTACAATCTTCACTCTTTGTTGTTACTAATATGCATGGGCACTCTCATGACAATCTCAATTCTGCTCAGGACACATCCCAGCCCAATAAATCTGAATTGCTAAGGACAGGACCAAGGTATCACACATTTTCAAAGCTCTCTTGCCCATAAGATTCCTGGAAAGAAGCTGTGTCTGCAAAGACAGACTGGTTAGGACTTCAGTGATGGGGGGAAGCTGGGATGTTGCAGGTTGACTAGCTTTAACCCCCAGAATAGCCATTCCCTGTCCACCTCTATGTTGGAACTAATATCCTGTGACTAACAAAAAAAAAAAATTGGAATCTATAAACGTCGTAGACCACTACCTTCCACAAAACCCAAAGCTAAAAATATCATCAGATGGCATTTGAGACTTATAGCAGAGCATCACTCATCTTCTGTAGCCACCTCTCCGATGTTTCCACCAATATATTTTAAAAGTATCTTGATTTATGGCATTTTATGTTTTACTGATATAAAACTTCTTTATGAAAGTGCTTCTACACTGGAACATGCTTATACACATGGAACAGGGGTAACCTGTCTGTGTCCCTGGGCTATGATCTCTCTAATTTGGCTCTAGAATAAACTATCTCTTATTCCCATTGAGGCAAGAGCGAAGATTTCTTTTGTTTTTGCATCAACACAGCTAAAATTAAATTAAAACCATAGATCGGTCCCCAGCAACACATATATATAATGATTAACAACTCATAAAGCCACATAATCACTAAAATTACTAATGATTCAAAAAAAAAAAATTCAAGGAAACTTTTAGTGCTTTTAATTTCAATTGTGAAACCATGCTTTAAAAACTATGCTATACATATACATGTCTTCTTCTGGTTTGCTGTATAATGTACTCTGGAAGTGCAGATCACAATATCAAATTATTTCTTCTAGTGCAGGACTATGAACAGGCCTACCTGAGCTCTGTTTGGAAGCCAAAAGAGATGCTGCTTCAGGGCATGGCTCTATGGTACACCAGCTTTCTCTGTTGATCTGGAAGAGAAAAACAATTCCTATCAGACAAGAAATTAACTGCAACATGTGTGTTTTCCTAGCTCATTGGTTGACAGCCAAGGACACCACGGCAGAACACTATCTGTGTTCTGTTTATTCTGGTGCTTTGCAATATTCCAAATCCAGTATTGGAATGGAGAAAGTATTGTAAAGAATCTGAGACAATGTTCTGTTTTTCCTAAGTCATGTCTGATGCTGACTTCAGTCTGTAAATGTAACTTGCAGTATTAAAAATTCTTAACCACACACACACACACACGAGAGAGAGAGAGAGAGAGAGAGAGAGAGAGAGAGAGAGAGAGAGAGAGAGAGAGATTAACAAACACAAAGAAAGAATACTAAAACCAAATATTTGGCGTCACAACTTGAAATTCTGAAAAGCATACAAAATTTGATAATTTAAAAAATACAAAACAATCCCCATTTAAGAATAACTATACACCAGATACTATGTACTATGTTAATAATTCAGTACTCGCCTGACCTACAGAGTGAGTTCCAGGACAGCCAGGGCTATAGAGAAACCCTGTCTTGAAAACCCAAAAAACCCATCCTGACTCATTTTCTCATCAAATGGTCATAATAGCTACAGGAAGTTTGTTATCACTTCTATTAAACCAAAGACAGCAGGTCCAGAAGGGTAAAACACAGCAAGAATGGTACCTGGAGTAAGTGTGCAATATTTGGAAATGCAGATGCATTCCATCACTTAAGACACACCGCTTAACTACCTTATCATTTACAACCTCCTACTGTCATTGATATTTAAGAAATATGTGTTTTTTAAATCAACATTAAGCATTAACAGTCTGTTCTCAGTAACTAACAGAACAAGTAGAAAGATACAAGAATCTATAAAACTTCAGAGACATCCAACAATCCAACCTAACTAACACACAGAATGAGCAACAAGGCACATTCCACTTGGAATGCTCATATGGTGACACACAAAACAGCTCAAAATAAAATAAATCTTCTGGGCTCTAATAATAAGATAAGCTGCATATTTAATAGCTTTAAAACTTGGCTTTTTTTTTTTTAACCACACCATTAATCCAGAAACCCAAATCAAAAGCCTTGACCCCCCCCCCATTTTAAAAAAAGAAAAAAAAGTTTTTGCAAACAAAACACCATAGCTCCTACAAGAAATATTAAAGAAAATAGGTTGAACTGAATACAAATTGAAGCTTCCATATAAAAATTGCTGACAAAAAAAATGCCTTCACTAAAGAAGTTCCAGGAGAAAGGTAAATAAGTACCAACCCAAGAACAACCCCTGGATCTATAATGATGTCTTGCCTGTAAGACATGCTAGTGTAATGGTGGCACAAAGTTTTTGGGAGTGATCAACCAACATCCAATTTGAGTGAAGGCTAACTCCATGAAATGGAACCTATACCTGACACTGCTAAGGTGACCAAGAATCTGAGACTAGACAGCCCAGGGACCTAGGGTAAAACCAAATACTATTGGTTTAAAAAAAATAAAATAATATAACAATAGAATAGTTTCTAATGACACTGCTATACTCGTAAGATTGGTGCCTTATTCAGTCATCATCAGATGGACTTCATCCTGCAGCAAGTGGGAACAAATAAGCTCAAAGGCACTATTGGGAGATGTGGCCTTGTTAAAGGAAGTGTGTCACTGTGGGGGCAGGCTTAAAGATCTCTTTTGCTTAAGCATTCCTCAGTGTCACAGACAAATTCCTGTTGCCTTCTGATCAAGATGTAGTCAGCACTCTGTATACTGCCAGGCTCCCTGCCATGATGATAATGGACTGAAACTCTGAATTGTAAGTTGCCACCCAATTAGATGTTTTCTTTTGTAAGAGTTGCCATGGTCATGGTGTTTCATCATAGCACTAGAAACCTCAACTAAGACACACAGAGATCCACAGCCAGTACTGTGCAGAGATAAGGGAACTCAGGACACTCAGTCCTAAATGGGATGTCTCCATCAAATCCCTCCCCTAAGGACTGAGAGAACTCTGGAGAAGAGGAGGAGGAGGAAAATGGGTACAAGTTAGAGGGGATGGTGGACACCAAGGAATCAAGGCCTTCTAGATACAACAGGGCTGGCACACAAATGAACTCATAAAGACTGAGGCAACATGTGCAGGGCCTGCACAAGTCTGTGCCAGATGGGGTCCTAGAGCTAAATGAAGAAGTGGACATATGCCCCCATCCCAGAAGCAATCTCCAATTGATAACACTTGCAAATGAAAATTTACTTTCCTGCAAGGGAGTCTCACTGGGGAAACAAACTAATATATTGCATGCCCAGTAGTGGATGGAAAACAGAAAATGAACTCAAGGGCAACTTTGGAGGTTCCTTGTCTCATAATGGTGTGTCAGGGATTTCCCCCATTTTTAGTTTATTTATATATTTTCTTCTCCCTTTTACCCTACAGATCCTTTAGGTATATATTATGGTTTCCAGTTTAATGTTTTTATGAGATTCCTGAATATGCAAATGAGTGGATCTCTGCATCTACACCTATTTCTTCTGGCTTTTCTTTGGCTCTTTTCCTTCTGTTTGTTTTGTTCTATATTGATGTGTTGGTATTTATTTTATCTTATTTTGTTTTATTTTGTTATTATCCAGTAGAAGCCTGTTTGTTTTCTAATGAGACAGGAAGGGTGTGGATCTGGAGGAGAGGAGGAGCTAGGAGTAGTACAGGGAGGAGAAACTGTAATTAGAATATATTGTGTGAGAAAAAAAAGTATATTTTCAGTAAAAGAAATCAAGAAACAGCACATAAATCCAAAACTGGCAAGTAAAAATGGGAATGTACAGCATTCAGTGTTTGATAAAGAAGGAAAACAGCTAGTTTCAACAGTCAGAAAGGCTGGACAATAGTATCAGCAAAACTCTTAACTGCCCAGATGAGAAGGATTACTAGCTACCTAATAGTACCATGAATCCAAGAGGAAAATCACAGATTCCAGACACTGGAAGGATAATAAAGGATTATTATCAACATTTTTGTGTAAAATTCATTAATTCTAATGTAATAGTCAAAGTCTGTGCATGATCACATAAATAACTCAAATATTTGTAGTTTAAAACTTTCCTTTAGCCGGGTGGTGGCGGTGCCAAAATTCCAGCACTTGAGAGGCAGAGGCAGAGTTTGGGCCAGCCTGGTCTACAGAGTAAGATCCAGGACAACCAGGGCTATATAACACAGTAATACTCTGTCTCAAAAAAAACCCCAAAACAGCATGAACACAAAATATGCATAAGAAAGCATGCCTAGCAGTGTCAGGCAACAGGAAATCAATAACAAAGAGGCTGTGGTTAGGGGTGCCTGCCACTCTTCAGGAGGAACCTATGGAAGGCAGCTCAGTACAGCTCCAGGGAATCTGATGCCTTCCTTCTTCTGGCCTTTGGGGCTACTTGCATTCATATGCCACACACACACAAACATTTAAAAACATTAAATCACTAGAACAGCTGAAATTAAAGATTAATAGCACAGAGTGTGTGTATGCACGTGGTGTGTGTGGAGGCCAGAGAACACCACAGTATGGATTCCTATTATCAAACTCAAGACATCAGGTTTGGTAGCTAGCAAGCACCTTTACCTACTGAATAATCTTGTTAGACCTAGGCAATTTCCTACCCACATGAAGACTTTTTAATAGCAGCTTAACTCATGATAGACTCAGACTGACAGAAATAACCTGTCATATATCCACACAATGCAAATTCCCTAAGGAATGATCCACTGATTAAAACAACATGGTCCAGTCTCAACAGTATTATGCCAAGAGTAAGAAGGAAAAGTCCAAACGCAGGAGCCTACTAGTTTTCATCTGTATGCCAATTCAGAAAAGGCAAAACATCAGGGGCAGAAGTCATGTTAGTGATTGACAGGGAGAAGGGGAAACAAGACAGAGAAATTTTGAGCTGAATCAATGTACTCCTATGTGATATAGCAGTGACTATACAATTTAATATTTACTAAAATGCACCAAAATGCAAAGGCAAACTGGGTAGATAAATATGTATGTATGTATGTATGTATGTATGTATGTATGTATCTTGGAACTAAGGATTAAACCCAGGGTTTTGTGGCCCACAGGCAAGTGATCTACCATTTAGCTATATCCCTAGACCACTGAATATTTTATATATAAATCAGACCCCTAACAAAAGTATAAAATGGTTTTTAAGTACTTTAATTTTCTAATCTCATTAAAATTCAACTACATTTCTAAATAATATGAACACACCATACAGATGAATAATTAGAATGTAAGAAAACAGAGGCCATAATTTTATTTAGTGACCTCTAGAATACAATATACTCATTACATTTGTGATCATTAGTGGCAAATACTAAACCACCATGCTTATAAAAAGAATTTTATTTAATGCACACAACGTTGGATGAGGACAACAGGAGAAATAAATTACTTGTGAGATATGAAATGAAAACCATTTGCTCATTTCTGCTCATTAGTACAGGAAAAAAAGAAAAAAAAAAAAAAAAAAGGTCAGGACATGTCACGAAAGTGGAACAGAATCACGAGCTTCCCTAGCAATATACGGAATATTCTCTCCAGAGAGCTAATCTGGTTGTGCAACTAGCGGTAACAAAGTCAGTGACTTTACAAAACATTACCCATACCTTTCAAAGACCCCAAGAGGCATTTTAAAAAAGATTTATTATTACAAAGTATGTGCATGCATACATGTACACACACACACACACACACACACACACACACACACACACACACACACACACACACACACACACACACACACACACACACACACACCCCTACACCTGCAGGGGAACCTGACCTGGATGCTTGGAACCAAACTCTGCAAAAGTACTATGTGCTCTTTCTTAGCTGCTGAGCCATTTCTGCAGCCCCAGCAAATTTTATTTAAACAAACAAACAAAACAAAAAGACAAAATCAGATAAAGGCAAACTAAAACAAACAAAACCCAAGTAGTGGCTCAGAGAATTTTCAGATTTGTAATCTGTACATCATTTTACTGTGAGATGTTTCTCTGCTACCAATCAAAACTAACATACTTCAACATAAAAGTGTTCTAAAATGGAAAAAGTAAAATCTCCTTTTGCCCCTTTTATTATTACTATAACAGGAAGAGGTTGCGTAAACACTGAAACAACCTAAACAGAAATAAAGTTTAAGAGGTTTTCAAATGTGAATGAACTGCATGGAAATGAACCTTCCTGAACTGTGAAGCTGCTCTTTCAGCCTCTAGCACCCATCATGACCCCTTCAGTCAACAGTTTAGAAAAGCTAACACTTGGAATTTAACCCTTTCAACGACATCCTTGCTGCTCCATAGCCAATGTGTAAGAGAAACACTCATCACCTTGGATATGCATTTACTACACCTTATATTTCTCTCTCTTTAGGCCCTGATATGTTACATTTAATGAGCACTATATTTTGCAAAAATACACAAAAATGAAAGCGAAATAGAAATTAATTCTTTTTAAAAGAGAACACATTATGTGATGACACACTAGTTTTAAGAAACATTCTTCCAGAAGCCTCAGGCATGTCTGCGGGTCTGGTGACTGACCTTTTGTTCTAGACTCTTTCTAAGGCTGAGTGTGTGTCAAACAGACACAAGTTAGTTAACTTATTAGCTTGAGGAAGCTAAAATCTCAGAACCACCACATTTTTTCCCAAACAATCAGTATATATTATTAATTTTTAAAAATATATAGGTACCAGAAATACCTCACTATGATGAGACCTTTGTGGGGGGAAAATCCTAGCTTGAATAACTTTTAAATGAGCAATTACGCTTGAATGATCATGAACTAATATTCTTTTCAACCTTTCTATGGCTTCTCAAATGTTATTTTATGGTTACATTCTAACTGTACTTAATAATCATTTTATAATCATGGTATTTGACAGAAAGAGGCATAAATTACTACAATGAGTTCAGTTTGCAAAGACAGTACAGGAAGCTCCCCGTTTCCTGTCTTTCAGCATCTGATATTACTATGGTACATTTGTCAGTATTAAGAAACCAACTTTGGTAATGTTGTCAGTGAAACTCCAGATAAAAGTCCTGTGCCTACTGACTAGCATTTAGGGTACTGGAAGGTACTCTGCAAGTCTGGTTACCAGAGGAGAAAGGTAATCATCAGTATCACCCATCACAGACCTCAGGCTTATGACAGTGAACTGCCTGTAAGATGTAATGGTACAACAGTGATCGAAATTTGATTGGATTTAAGGTCTACTCTATGAGATGGACTATACCTGACAGTGCTAAAGGACCAAGAACACAGGACTAGGTAAGCCATGGGCTTAGGGGAAAGCCTACTACTATTACTCTGCTAAAGGGACATAGCAACATTAAATAACTAGTGGCAGACTGCTGTACCCATACTTCAGTGCTTCATTCAGTCCTTGTGAGAGAAGCTTCTCACAGTAGATGGGAATTAACAGAAGACTGAGAGATGTTGGAGCAGTTAGCCCGAAATAGGATGTTTTCATTCAACGCCTCCCCCAGGGTTCAGGGATGCACAAGGAAGAAGAGGTAGGAAGACTGTAAGAGCCAGAGGTGGTGTACAACTCCAGGGAAACAATGTTTTCTAGACACATAGGAACTCAAGGAGGCTGTGGCAGCATGCACAAGATCTGCACAGACTCAAGCCAGTCAGGTCCCAGCACTGATAACTGCTGGCAAAGGGAAAATTAATTTTCTTCAAGGAAGTGTCACTGCAGGGAATGCAAACCAGGACAGACCCCACACGGAGGATTAGTGCTGCTGGTGCTGTTTTTTTTTTTTTTTTTTTTTTTTTTTTTGGGTGGGGGGTGGGGGGCTTATGTTTTGGCTTTTCTTTTTTTTAAAAAACTTTTTAAAAGGGAGGGGAGTAAAGCTGGGTGGATAGGGAAGTGGCAAATATCTGGGAGGAGTTGGGGGGGGGAAACATGATCAAAATATTACTGAATGAAAAATATATTTTCAAGGAAAGGAAAAAAAGTTATCTGGATTCACTTACTTGTCCACTCCTGTTCTTTTTCTCTTCCAAGGACAATCCAGGATGCACATTTGCTTATTTTCTATGTGTGTGTAATTATGTGTGCATGAGAACATGTATGCAACTGAGCATGTGTGACTGTAAAAATTTGCATTTTAACATCTTTATTCAAATTCCCATCCCACAAAACCTAGTCATTTAAACTCTATAATTCCATGTTTTAGACTATTCACGGAGCTATATAATCACCACCATCATCTAATTTCAGAGCACTGTTACACTGATAAAAAGATAGTCAACATCCAGACCCAGTTGGTCCTAGACAAGCACCAAGTCATCTTCTGCCTACTGTGAACAGTTCTTATACATGTAGCCATGTACTCTTGACCTTCTGTGACCTTTCACTTAGCAAAATATTTTCAAGATTTATCCATGTTGTAGTATCATTGTTTTATTAATGCTTAAAAATGTTCAATTTTACTTATCTATTCACCAAATACAAGACATTTGGGTTGTCTTGACTTTCCACCTGCTATGAATAATGCTATGAACATTTTACAGAAATGATTTACACAAGCTTTTTTTAGGGACACACATTTTTCTTCTCTTGAGGAAATACCTAGAAGTAGACTGCTGAATTATGCACCTGGTAACTTACATTTCACTTTTTAGGGAATATGGGTTGTTTTCCAGAGTGGCAATACCATTTGGCAGCTTTGCCACATCTTTGCCAACATTTTTGTTCTTATCTGTGTTTTTTGTTTGTTTGTTTGTTTTGTCATCATAACAAATGTGGCCTCGCTTCCCTCCTAAAGTATGTTTTGTTTTTTAAATAGATTTTTTTTATTTTGTTACTTTCTTGAAAAAGGAGGTACTAGTGGATGCTCATAATGGGTAGTTTTATTTTTTCTTCCTTTCCTTGTTTAAAATAATAATTTTTAAAAACCACACATGTTAAACACTTTCTATGATCTAGCACTACATCAAATCTTAAAACTGTACTTAAAGTCTTGTCCACAGAGAGCTGAGAGTTTGTATGAGAAGCTTGTCTGTGTGGTCAATAAGCTTGCTTCAGCATCTTGTTCAGTAACTGTGTGTTGGCCAAGACAATGTGTGTTATTCTATACAAAATTTCTAGTCCTACATACAGCTTTTCTCGTCAAGATACAAATGTTATATTTAAGACAGACAGACAGACAGACAGACAGACAGACACACACACACACACACACACACACACACACACACACACACACACTATAGCAGGTGAGATGACTCAAACATTATACACACTAACCTAGAAGCTACAGAACTACAGGATATTAGTTTTTCTGAAATTAAGGAAGCAAGACTCTGTTAGATAACACACTTAAAGGTGAAGTTAGCTGAAGATAGCTCATACTCTGGCTTTTTAAACATACAGATAGCATATGAGGAAAACACAAATCAAAACCAGAATGAGCCATCACTTCATACTTATTCTCAAATATGAGTTTTGGGAATGCAGAGAAACTAGAAGTCTTTTGAACTGGTGGTAGGATGTTATTGGTATAAAATGTTAGAGCCACTGTGGCAAACAATGTGGCTATTCCTAAAAACTATAATTACCTTGGCTCAGTAGTTTCACTTCTGATAATATACCCCAAAGAGTAAAAGCAGGGATTCAAACACATGCATACAACAGTCAGAACAGCACCATACACAACAGCAAAACAGTTAATACAGCTGAGTGGTCAGGGGTATATGTATGTGAACAAATAAAGTATATGATATTACAAAGAATGTTATTTAGCCTTAAAAAGGAAGGAAACTCTGACACATATTACAACCTGTATAAACTTCAAATATATTATGCTAAGTGACACAAGATAGCCACAAATGGACAAATATGGCATGGTTCCACTTATGCAAGGCATCTAGAACAGCCAAAATCAGACAAAAAGTAGGATAATGGTTTCCAGAGAATAGAGGAATGGAGATTCATTATTTAATAGGTGTAAAATTCCACTTTGGGAAAATGGAAATGTTTTTTAGCTATCTAATAGTGATAGTTAAAAAAAAAAAAAAGTATAACTGTTAACATCACTGAACTTATACTGTACCCCCAAATGGTTAAAATGGTAAATTTATTATATATACTATATAACAGATTAAAAAGTGAGTGTACAGCAGTTTAAGAGATACAAACTTACTTAAATAAAAGTTGCCAGGCATCCCACAAAGCCACATCATAGCCAGTAATCTGAGCTAGATGCTACTAGTCATGGTCAATGCCATTAGCTAGGGGCAATCTCCATGTTGCTGTGAGTAAGGAATGTTAACACATGCATCAGCATTTTCAACCACATCCTGTGTAACAGCAATGCAGAGTGTATCATGCTCATGTCTGAAGAATATTATGCTTTACCATGTAAGTAAGATGCTCAAGACACAGAAGTTGGTTTACAGAGCACTCCTCCTCCCGCCCCATTTCAGAATCACTGATGTGGCAAACAGGTTTGCACCAATCTCACTCAGTACTATTCTTCTTGTGCACAGTTTATTCCCATGCAACACCAAGGCAACTAAAAGCCACAATATATGGCTCCTTTACAAATATTTTTCATACAGCTGCTGTAGACCAGATATAATGCCAGGCACTAGCACACGTGTGTTGTAGAAGATCAAAAGTTAACAGGTATTTCTAATTATAGCAATGTTTAATCACCTATTGGTCCCTTTCCCAAAAAATTAGCCAGTGTGTTTGCACACTACTCTTTATTATTTTTTTAAAGTCTATTCTGAGTAGGCTTAGCAAAAGTTTCAGATCAATGTGGATACCACTAGTATTTTGAGATTATGAAATTTCCCACACAGATTTTGCTCTCATGCAACTACACAGCTATGACTATAATACAGGTTGGATAAGTGACTCAATAGCTAGAAAAAATAAGGACTAGTTCAAGATGATTCAGAAATTTCACTTAGGTAGCTAAAAATTAGAAACAGATTTTAGTATCTGTCTCCTTTGGAGAGAGAAGTCACTCAGAACACAATAGTGATTCTTTAGCTAAAAAATGTCACTGGTTCTGCTCTGCTGATAAGTGCTGCCATGAAAAGCAGCTCAGATACCATAGGGACTCTGTGTCCCTAAGTTCTAGTGAGTTACAGTGTATACAGAGTACAGGATAATGAAAGGTACAATATAAGAAATGTCAGACCCAGCCTGTGTTTTGTTTTGTTTTTCCTATCCCTTCAGTGCAGCCTGAGGGCCTATATAATAACCCAAGCTATTCATCCTGAGATTCTATAGTTTGAAAATAGAGGCACATTATTTCAAAATATCTTGTTCCTGTTAGTGTCAGTGCAACTGTTTATAATTGAACATCCTAATGATACAATACATGCTATGGTAACACCCAGTCTTCCTGGCCACTACCAGCACTAATTTTCTCTGCAACCTTAGGCAATCCAGTCAAAGATACGAGGCTGAAGAAAAGGAAGCCAAAAGTCCACCATCTGAACATGTAAGCCAAAATTTGAGTCAAAATTTTACCAAGTAACCCTGTACCTGAGAAGCTATGCCTGGCTGACCTTAGTCCTGACCTCCTCAAGTCCTTCAATTTTGCTGCAATGTACCCGAAATTTTTAACAGTCAGCCTTGGCTATGTACTGAATTCAAGGCTAGCTTTGGCTATTGTGACCTTGACACTGACAAACAAGATTATACAGAAGTGACAAACAATGTAGATCAGAATTTAAAGTAAGCCACATAAAGTACGGGTACATAACTAAATGGGGAATATTGAAGCTAATTCACATTGAATTATTTGAATGCCATTGGTTGGGGACTGGAGTTCTAAGTATAGAATAACAAAGTAAAAGGTTCACAATCTAAACCTCGAAATTACTGTATATTTAATTTTTATATTCTTACATTAAAGTTACTAGTATAATTAAAAATTATGCTAGCACAAGGTTTATGAATCTGTATTTACAAATCTTAAAATAGCAATTCATTTCGATCAAGAAATACCTATTAAAGGCAGACATGGTAGCCGATACCTTTAATCCCAGCACTCAAGATAGTAGAAACAGGTGGGTATGTCTGGGTTCCAGGCCAGTGTGAATTATATGACAAGTTCAATGCCAATCAGGGTTAGGGTAATAAAACTATTTTTTTTTTAAATCTATGGAAGTTTTAAAATAGGGTTGATATCTCATTCTGTATATGTATGTATAGGTATACTGATCAACATATGAAAAATGCCAACTCCTTTGTATAAAAAAAGTAAACTATGTAAAAGTAGGTTGAGAATGTGTAGATGAACACTTGAGAATTTAAGCGGTGTAGGCACCCAATGTAATGCTTGTGTGTATATGCTTATACGTAGGTAAGGAAGCCGGAGGTCAATGTTGGTATATTTCTCCATCATACTCTATTTTACTACTTAGACTCACTGAACTTATAGATCTTTGTCAGTTACCCTGGCTAGTCAACAAGCCTCAGGAATTCTCCTGTCTCTGTCTCCGCAGCACTGGAATCACAGGTGTTCACTGCTATGCCTGACTTTTGCATAGGTGCTAGGGACCACTTTTATTGACTAAGCCATTTGCCCAGTCTCCCAACATAATTTTAAAATACTGATAGAAAATACTGAAATTCAAAATAATGTGAAAGTAACTGGAGACCACTAATGAGAGGAAGGGAAAAGAAGAAGCAAACCAATTACACAGAAAACCTGCTACAAACTGAGGCAATATGAACGCATATGCTATTACGCATCTATCCAAAATGCCATAAAAAGGATTCCCATACTGGGAAAGAATTAACAATGCCCAAGACTTCTTGCAATACAAGTTTACAACAGAAAATAATGTACATGTGGGGGGGGAGGGAGAAAAAGAGAGAGAGAAGGCATGGGTCAATTCAAAGGAGGCCTAGGACAGCAAGAAAAATGCATGGGCTGTGAAGAGTTTGACCTGGGGTTACATCCTATCATTGATTACATATGAAGCATGACATATAGGGGAAATTACTGGCTATTCTAATCTGTGTTCTTATATGTGAGAAGAGATAATGATTAAGAATGTAAACCTTCAATGCTTATATGTCTCATATCTTCTCTCTTTTTATTTCACTCCATGGCAAAGTTATTTGACTATGCTGGGGTTTGCCCTAATGGGATTCCCACACTGCCAGATGATCTTTTTAACAGCAAAGTGAGAAAGGGTCCCCACCACGGCTGCCTGCTTTTTTTGTGCATCAATTCTGGATCCAGCCTTCTTAACACTTAAGTGGCTATGCACAGTGTTCCTATCTGTCAGGACGTACTTATCAGTTTGTCTCTTCCTCAGACTCTGCCCATTCCTTCTAGAAAATTCCCTTCATCCTTCATACCGACATCCTCTCCTCCTCTGGAGCACTGCCCTAATGAAGCACCTTTACTTGTTTGTGTCTGTCCTATTGCACAGTTTGCACGTGTTTCTCTGGTTACTGTTGATTTTATGAAGTGTCCCTCATAGATTCAGCACCTGTCTGCCCTGTGACAGTTATTTAATGATTTTATAATATTCAGTTCTCAGTCATATTTCTAGTATTTCTTCATAGAAAATGGGGGTAAAATAGTCACTGTCTGACAAATAAGGCTCAAGTCAAATAACTCATAGAAAATGGAAATAGTAACAGTTATCTCCAAATTAAGAAGCTTGAACTTAGTTAGCTTTAATCATATGCCCAACTAGGCTGTAGGACACTACATATTTTTGGATTTCTTTTTATTTGATTTTATTAATTTTTAAAATTTATTTATTTTATGTGTATGGGTGTTCTGCCTGTATATACATATGGGCACCAAGTATATGTATGACTGATGCATGTGAAATTCAGAGGATATCCTGGAACTGGAATTAGGATGGCTGTAAGTTACCACGTGGGTGCTAGGAATCAAACCCAGGTCCTCTGTAAGAACAACAAATGCTTTTAACTGCTGAGACTCTTTCCTGCCCCTATTTATTATTTTAAGGATAAAATAATGGTTTCATCATGACATTTAAATATGCACATCACTGTACTTTGCTATTTGTCCCCATAACCATACCCTGTCTTTCCCCCTCCCCACTTCTGCCACCAAAACAGTACCCTCTTTTGGCACCCCTCCCCACACCTGAGACAGGGAAGGAGGAAGGAGGCAAGAGGAAAAGAGGAGAGAGAGAAAAAGAGATTCTTTGTGACACACAGAATGAGAGTGTTCAGTCATTCCCTGGCCTGTGATAACAAAGGCATCATAAAACAAAGATTCTAGAAAGTAGCCTCTCTACATTTATTATATGAGGGCAAAATATCAAAAGATAATTGTTATCTCTCAGAGGAAATGACTTTTCAGAGAAATTAAAACCAACATCATCTTTGGAACAAGTTCAAAACACCAAATTACAAAGTAGGCCTGGCAAGTTATATCACCTGAGAGTGATTACTGAGGGACAAGGACACCACTACACCACAAATCACATCTCCTCTTAGTATCACACCCAATGTGGGATTTCATTGGCTTCTGAGCTCATCTGCCAACTTCCCTTAGAGAGAGGCCGAGGTAACCCATACCTGAAAGGCTGTAAGAAGAGGGTTAGAGTGTTAGCCCAGCCCAGGCTGCTTTAGCCTATGTAGTGACTGCTTATTTTGGTACAGAGGAGAGGGGCAACAGTGGACAGGGAGGGGCTCAGTGGATTAAGGTGCTTGCTGCTGAACCTGAAGACCTGAGTTTGATCCCTAGGACTCACAAGGTGGAAGGACAGAACAAATTCCCTCAAGATGTCCTCTGACCACAACAGGTGAGCCATAACACACATACATCAACAAAAATATTAAATGCAATAAAAGAAAACCGGTTTTCTTAAGTACTAAACTGAGTTGATACCAATAATAGACTTCCACTATTTCCTTAACCCAGACGTTATATTAGTACTTTATCCAAAATTACTCCTTTTCTACTTAACCATCTCCACTCTCCCAAATTTAGATATTCAGGTTCTTTGGCATTAGTGAAGTATTTGGTTGACTTCCAATTTCCCTGCTGTTGCCAGAAAACCGCTAAACTTCCAAAAAGTACTTCATGAGTTGTCCAACATTCCCAGACTCTGGTCTTACCGAACGTAGACGTTCTTACTAATTTTAGATTCAAGGATGCCTTCTGTGAACAATTAGCCTGTCCAGAGTCTCCACCCCTTTCCTGCCTAGACACTCAACATTATTAATGATGTGAAATCAAACAACTACAGCTCATCAACAGTCAGAAGCTACAGTCAAAACTAGTCAAATCAAACAAGAACAACAGCTCAGCCACATTATAGTGTGTAGGCTGACTGGGAACTTCCAAAAGAAAGAATACAGTCTCTCTTTCCCCTGGGGAATGAAGAATAAGACAGTAGCAGAACAGATAGGAAGACAAACACAGCAAAAGTTTCAAGAGACAGAAAGGGAAGCTCACAGAGAAAGAGATTCAGGCAGAAGGGAGGTAGAACTGGGGTGTGGGGATGGGGCAAGCAACCAAAGAAGGAGGCATCCAGCAAAGTGGTACTCTGAAGGTGAATCCCTCTTTGTGATTCTTCAATATGAGGCTCTCTTGAACACAGACTCTACTTCAGCAAGTAAAACTGTACTTCAGTAATAGTGCTTAGATGCAGATTCTCTCTCCTTTCCTCTCCCCCACCTCTCTGCTCTCCTCCTCTTCCTCGCCCCCCACCCCCGCACAAACACAGTTTCTCTTCAGACATTCCTTTAAAGAATTTGAAAGTCACCCCCTTTTGCTCTTCTTCCATCATTATTAGCCCAGGCTTCCCCACGCTCCATCCCAGTTTAGAAAGGATCAAGGAGAACAGCCTGGAGACCTTCAGGCTGAGTAAGGTGTGGCCCCTTCTTACCTTCAGCAGTACCACATCGACAGTCCTGTCCACTTTGGAGATGTCACACAGACTATAGCGCCTCTTGTGCCGTTCATACATTTTGTCCAGATGTAGCAAAGAACAGACAAAATGTAGACGTATACCTATTGAACCCAGGGACCAATCTGCTCACACAGGGCCAGAATTCCAAATTTCTCACAGTGGGTGGGAGGAGACTTCTGCTTCCAGATTCCTCTATACAGAAAACTCTTGGGTTAAGAAATGAAAAGAAAAAAAAGAAGAAGAGGAATCCAAATTCCATGAACGGAGTGAGAACTTTCTGGCAACTTCAGAACACTGAGGCGATGAGTTTATAATTCATACTATAAGCATTAACTGCCTCAAGACCGTTGCTGTGCAGATCTTGACTGAAAGAGAAGCACAGATCCTTTCCATCGCTGCCGAGAACTCCGGTAGAAAAATTAAGAACGAACTGGCTGAGCATAATGGTTGGCACATGCATCCAGAAAACCCAGAGGCAGTAATAAAAACTCAGTATGCACTCTGCCACAAAGAGAGGAGGATTAAAAAAAAAGGAAGATGGCTATTTCAAAGGGATGGCGTGAGAGAAATCTTTAAGACAACGAAGGCAAGGAAACCTATACAGGAAATTTTTTTTTTTAAAAAAAAAAATAGAAGAAGAAAGAAAGAAAGACGAAACCAAACCAGGGGTACTTTCTGGACGATCCAGTTTCTTAGCCAGTCTCCAGCTCCTTCAGCAGTGGCAGGGCTGGCTTTTGACTTAAGCTGAAAATATCTAAGGACAGCAGAGTACAAGGAAAACAGACCACTCCTCCAGATGTCCTCCCTCCTTCCCTCCCTAGCTGGCTGCTTCTAGCTAGCTCGTCCCTCCCTCCCTCCCTCCGCAGTCTCCACACCCTTTACCCTGCTCTCTCAAGATCGTCATTACTTGCCCTTTCAGATCTGCACCAACAGCCTTGGAGGTTTGAAAACCTAATTGCAGTGGTGGGAACATGATTCATCTACAGGCGAAAAGAAAAAACAAGGCTTCCTTTTCCAACAGGCTTCCTCCTCCTGCTCCTCCTTCTCACAAGTCCCCAGTGAAAAAGGCTCTGTCAGACATGGCAAGAAGCAACCTCAGTCCCTTTGAAGTCTGTAGTATGTTAGTAAAGAAAGGGGGTGTTATCCTAAATACTACAAGTCTATACAACAGCCTTAGCTATTCAAGGAAAATGCAGAACACTGAATCCAGCCAAAGCATATACTGCATCTCTCTGCAGAATGCAAAGCAATGACTTAATATCAGGAAAATGTTAGTCAAATATTTCAAAGATATGTCTCTAGATGTAGAATTGGCTATAAAAAATGCCTGGCAAGGTTTAGAAATCAACAAGAGTTAAGGTTTTGTTTTATCTGGGGTTTGGGAAAGCATTAAAGAAAGTTAAAGAGATGGTATAGGATAAATGTATGCATGGCTCTAAGTACTCTTGTGACTAAGAAGAGTCATTTGGCTGAGACTTCCTTCCCCTTCACATCTCTCATTCACATTAACTGGACCCTGTGCAGGACTCTGTGATTTCATTTGTGTGCTTTTCTGCTATTCCAGACCTTTCTGTTGCCAACTTACTGCTCCTCAGGAGCAGCCCTAGTCTAGAAAGCATTCACTCACTTTCAGACATTCTCTTACTGTAATTTACTTCAGAGGGTAAGGAGGAAGAGAAATGGGAGAAGCAAAAAGGAGAGAGAGAGAGACAGAGGCACAGACATACAAAATAGTGGGCTGGGTGTGATGACATACGCCTGTAACCCCAATACTTTGGAGACAGAAGCAGAGAGATCTCTGTGAGTATGAGGCCAGCCTGGTCTATACAGTGAGTTCCCAGGGCTATTAGAGATCCTGTCTCAAAAACAAACCAAAGAAAGGAAAGAAGGCATATTAACGCTTTCTGAGGGAGAAGAGCAGTCCCTTACACAGATGTAGGGAATATGAATGTATAGTTCTTCCTTTTTTTTTTTTAATACAACAGAAAGGAAAAAAGAGATTAAAAATCCCAGTTTCTGTCAATGTTGCAAACAAAGTTGATGAAAGGTACTTTCTTTTGGAAGCTGTAAAAGGGGCAAAGAAGGTCTGATGAGTCACCATTTCCTCAGGGCAGGTGTTTAAAGCTGCTAACCCAGTTTAAGAGAAATACAGCAAACCCAGTTGAGGCTGCAAGTGTTCTCTTATCCATCTGTCTACCCAGACATCAGTCTAAACTCCATCTAACACAACCTCATCTTCCCTGACCCTCCCAGGTAAGTTAAAAGCATGAAGGTGGGCTACATCCTCTTTCTTACACCCTACAGAACAAGCCTCAGCTCTCCCATCAGCACCATGCTCAGGAAACATGTGCTGCTTTTCAGTATAGACAATGCTAAGAACAGTAGAAACAAGACAATTAAAGAGATTAAGAAGTTATAAATAAATTTTTTCCTTAAGCTAACCAAGGGCATGGGAATCTGCCCAAGATTTACAAATACTTTCATCCTATGTGGTTTAAGGGCATAGATCAGAAGGTCCTGGAGGGGCAGGCTTTAGTGTACAGAAAACTGACTGCCTATTATCTTTTATGGATCAACTTTCACCAAGCCATAATTTTGAATCCCCTCTCCCCAATGAACACACAGCTACCTCCCCCTGTTCTCAACATGGTCTGTTCCTCACTGCCTCTCCCTTCTGCTCTAATTAGAATCAAATGTTTCCTGCTTGTGAGTTCCCAGGCATCTCTCTAGGGAATCCATGATGCTTTAATCACTGGCAAGCTCTTCTATACCAACTCTATCAAACTAAGTAAAGATGATCTATATCAGTTTAATAGACATTCTGTGCCTTGCTTAAGAAGCAAACAAATAAAAAAACCAAGGTCTTTGTTTTTGGAAACTTTACATAATCAGAGAGAAATGTTTTAAAACCATTACAACATTACTAGTGTGTTTGCTTGAAATATGTAGATTAACCTTTTTTTGTCACTGGCTTTGTCTGTCACTGGCTAGAAATCTGTTTCTCTCCCCTCTCTGCACATATAAACATACTAAAAAGACAATTTACAGTTGTCATTACTAATCTGTTTCTTCTCAGAGAACAAATGCTGTGGGTGGGGCAGAAAGTCTGTTTGCTTTCCCTTTTGGATCTGCTCAGCACTCCCCCACGGAACACAAAATCTGTAGCCTGTGCTTTTGCTGCTGATGCTACAATTCCAAGCTTTTTATCAAAAACATCTGGAACCACTGAACAGTTATTCTGTTAGGATTTTGAAACTCAGCAACCAATCGTTTCACATTTAAACCAGAGCTGGAAGCTACAAATTTAAAGATTGCAAGACTATTTTTCTGTTCCTTCGAGTTTGGAAACTTGCAGGAAGACAGATTGTTTGTAAGCATGTACAATGGGAGTTGTTTACAGTATCAATCCCCGACTCCTCTCTGTGACTGTCAGCCTACCCTCTATCTACGAAGAGCACCAAGCCTTTCAAGAGAAGCAGAAGTGCTCTTAGATTACTGCACACCATGGGCTTAACATGTATAAACCCAGCACAAGAATCTACTAAGAATTTTCACACACTTTAACTGCCACATTTCTACTTGTGAGTTGAAATTTTCTTGATACCAAGATTAAATACTTTTATCCCAATTGTCTAGAGATTAGGGACCAACACCATGTAGTTCTTTGGTTCCAGTTAGGGTAGAAGCTTGCAGGAAGTCTAGAGCAAAGTTTCTGAGTTAGGATGCCACCTAGCGGAAATCCTAATACTAATAGGGCCAAAAAAAAGCTTGAGTCTCTAAGCCCGCTGAGTACTTTTTCTGAAAAGTACTTAAGTGAACATGAAGTAGTAATCCTTGACACACAAAGATCAACTCAGCTTGGCTGGGAATGAAGGACACTGAAGTAAAAATCAGGATCCTTCTTCTTTAGGTGAGCCACCATTTCCCAGAGCAAGCTGTTAGTTAATCTGATGGTCTGGATCGGGAATTCCGGAATATACAAAAGAAAGTGGTTCAATGCTGGACCCACACAAAGTTCATTCTTTTCTCATACTACACACTGTTATTTGGACACTAGCTATTTTTTAGAGGGAAGGTTTCCACTTGTAATATAGAAGAAGTCCAGAACAGTAGACGAATGAATAACAAAGATAATTGAGACAATTTTCTAAAAGCTATCATTGCAGATTATTGTATTTGCCACCTCTAGTTTTTGAATGAGATAGGAAGGAGAGGTTTTACTATGGCTAACAGTTTACACTCACCTACGCATTGCACATTTGTTGAGGAACACCTGTTTGATTAGAATAAAGATTCCTTCCAATGAGATGTGAGAATGTGTGAGTGAGTTCAAAGTCAGTATTGCACATATGAGATTCTGCCTTTAAAAATTTTTAAAAAGAAAGAGAAAATGAAGGGGAAGGAAGAAGAGGAGAAAGAATGAAAAGAGGAGGAGGGAACGAGAGAAAAAGGGAGACAAATGAAGAAAGGAGAAAGGGGATGATGGAATTTCTACTGAAAACACTGAGTTTAGTTTGTAGCATGTGCTTTTCAAAGCAAGGTTACACCAATACAATGCTTGCGGAATGTCTCTTGCTCACCAAGAGATGTTTCTGCATATTATATTTTGTTTATTCCTACGAAAGACCTATAAGGTGGTCGGGTGTGGTAACAGATATCTATGACCTCAACTATTCTGGAGGCAGAGGCAGAAGGGACCTTTAAGGCCAGGATGTCAAGGTGAGTTTCAAAAATCTTCAAAAGGAAAATCAGAAAGACAAGAAAGACAAGGGGAGACAAGAGGATACTATAGAAAGAAATATTAGTTCCTACTTTACAGATGAAAGTTACAGCATCCAAAGTTTAAATCAGTTGTATGGCATCACATAGTTAATCAGTCTGCATTAAACCCAGTCTGCATGTATTCCTGGTTTCCAATACAAATGTAATTTTGTTACTTGAGAAATTCCCAAAATATTTGTATAGCTGATTCTAAGATTAAATACCAAATGACAAGAACAAATTTTATTTTTATTCTAAAAACAGCAATGTTTTGATTTGTTTTACCTCATTGTTTAAACAGATTTGATTTATCAGCATTTAACACATTTTAATTTTACATTTCTCATTATGAAAACATCTTTCAAACAGAATGAATACACCTAATATGCAGACCACCAGCAGTTTGGATACTGATGATTGTCATGCAGGGATTCTGCATCACAGTGACCAAAATACCTAACAGAAACAATGTAAGGGAGGAAAAGCTTGTTTTGATTCACAACTCAGTAGACTACATCATGGTGAGAATGGCACTATAAGGAAGTGTGGCCTTATTGGAGGAAATGTGTCACTACGGGTGGGCTTTGGGATTTCAAATGCTGAAGTCAGGCCCAGTGTCCCTCTCTACCTGCTGCTTGTGGGTCTGGATATAGGCCTCTCAGCTACTCTCTAGTACCATGTCTCCTACATGCCACCATGCTTTCCGCCATGACAATAATGGACTAAACCTCTGAACTGTAAGCCAGCCCCAATTTAATGTTTTCCTTTACAAGAGTTGCCATGGTCATGGTGTCTCTTCACAGCACAGAACACTGATTAAGACATGTAGCTACATGCATTTGACTCATAAGGGAACACTAAGAACCTACACTGGGGAAGCATACAGAGCCAGTGAAGACTTTTCAGCAGAAGTGATTTGATTTGTGCTTTAATTCAGGAAGAAGAAAAAAGTTTTCAGCTTGAGTCAGTCTAACCATCCTTGTCCAAATCTCATACCACTCCACATTCTTCACTACACCCCACTTCCCACTATTCTGGAAAGTAAGCGTATGAAAGGCTCCAAGTTCCAAATTAGAATTGGTTCACCCTACTTTAATTCCCTAGCTCATTTTAACTTTTAGGATTCCCTCCCTTTTCTGTATACCTTTACCAAAATCAAAATCTACCTCTCAAACCCCATTTTACTAAGTCAGCTCTTTATCTATAGTTAACCATTTCTATAGCTCCTCTTTGAAATACTATGGCCCTTAGAATGATGCATGAGCTCTACAGTGGCTTCCCCTATAATTATGGGTACTGCTTGCCTGGTCTGCCTCTAAGTAAAAGAGGAGGGCTTTAAAAGTAACAGTCATTTCTTTAATTTTTCTCTATAGTACTGTGAGATACAAAGGCCAGATAGTGCCAGATGTCTTCTTTTACTACTATATCATAATCTTAAAGTTCCCTTAATAGATGACCACATTCAGTTAACAATGAGAGAGGGAAAAAAAAATGTCAGGCTGGGGCTTGAAGGATGATGGCTCAGTGAGTAAAAGCACTTGCTGTGCAAGCTGGACAGACTGAGTTTGGATCCCTAGAATCCATGTAAAAGCTAATCATAGAAGTGCAAGCATCTGTAATTCCCATGGAATCCTGGTGGAGAAAAGAGAATGGGCAGAAGCTTGTGGGTCTACACACACACACACACACACACACACACACACACACACACACACACACACACACACGGACAGGAGAGAGAGGGAAGGAGGGGAAGAGAGAGAGAGGAAGGGAAGGAGGGGGGAGAGAGGAGAAGGGAGGACATAAGTGGTAGCATAAAGAAATGAAAAGTTTATTTAAGAGGGTAAGTCCTGGCTGGACAGATACCCCATTCCCACCTACCCCAGTGACCCTATGTTTAGAAAAAACTGAATCCCCTATAAAATTAATATGTATTTCTTTAGGAAATGACTTGTTCTTCTGGTTTTTCTCCTCACAGGAAGAAGGAATAACTCTGGTACAGTCATTCCATAGGAGAAGCCAAGAAATGATTCAGTTTCCCATGGAAGACTCTCCTCACTCCAGACAAACACAGCACAGTACAGTCATCTTTTCCAAAATGCAGAAGTACAGCTTGCTCTTTTTATCAAGGTCCAAAACACAAAGCAAAAAAGAAAAGTCCTCCATGGGAAAAATGACACAAAAACCCACTGTAGGACTTTATTGTCAGGTTCACATTGGCATTCATACAACCCCCCCAAACAAACAAACAAACAAACAAAAACCTGATTCTCCTCTGGAAATGACCTAAAAGCCTACTCCCCATGGACTAGCATTCATAATGCTGAGAGATACTATCAAAGACGCCAAGGAGGAAAGCCATCAATAGTCTTGCCCAGCTTTGACGCTCATGATCTACAACAATGACCAGCAAGACACTTATATCTTGGCCAACAGCTGTCTAACTGGACTTCAGGCCAGCTCAACCAAAAGGAAAGAAAGCATTCCTGGTACTATAAACCTAGCCAACTGACTCAGCTACAGATGTCATAGATCTTAGAAGAGAACCTCCTCTTGTCACTTTCTTAGTGTCCCAACTGCAATCTAAATACTTATACCCTCAGAAAAGTGTAGCTTTCACAGGGTATCTGATAAAGAAACGTCTTTTTGCAGCAGATGGAGACCATTACAGAAATCTACCATTGGTCAAAATACAGAGAACAACTGGCCGTGAGGTACCCAACTCCACTCAAAACATCTACAAAACAGCTGCATGCTCAAGACATGGGGGACACTGAAAGAGCCTGAGGACCAGAAAGTCTATTGAGAGAGCGTCTAATGACAGAAAGACAGAACCCATAAAATGTCAACAACATGCCATCTAAACAATACTGCAACAATAAAAGCACTGACTGACATGCTAAAGTTGAGGGAAGAAATTTCATAGGACTCCAACCTTAGATGAAGAGCTATAGTCAATTAACAACTACTTAAAGAGAGCCTAAATAGTTATCAAATACCAGGTGGTTAGCCCTGAAAGCACATACATACATAGATCATTAATCTGACTTAGTAGGTTGTACTAACAGAGTTACACATTTATATACATATATAACAATAAGAAGAAGAAACAGGCCATGACTTTGAGGGAAGGGGACATAGGAGAGGGTGGAGAGAAGAAAGGGATGGGGGAAAGGATGTAACTGTTTTCATAATTTTATTCAACCAAAACACAATGTTCTGGGGAATTTTCAAGAGGTATAATAAAACTCTTTACCTCAGAATAAATCCTAAGAATGTACTTACGAAGTTGCTATTCAAACACATCAAAAGAAGGGAAAGCAGGTATGGCAGTACATACCTAACTCCCATCACTTGTGGGTACAGATACAAAGACCACAAGTTTAATGCCAGCTAAGCTGCATAGAAAATCTAAAGCCAACTTGGGCTGTATGAGATCCAGCGGTGTGGTGATGGTAGTGGTGGATCAATCAAGCAATTAAATAGATAAATAAATTGATCAATCGATAGGAAGGAAGGAAGGAAGGAAGGAAGGAAGGAAGGAAGGAAGGAAGGAAGGAAGGGAGTGGGTGGTGACCATTAACTGAAATGCATTCAAACACTCATCACACACCAGAGGAAGCACAGGGGTGACCAAGAAGCTTAGTGAGCCTGTTAGACTAGAATGGGACAAGGTGAATGTTGAAGTCAGACTACCTTGAGTAAATTATGGTTTCTCATCTATGAAATGGGGATACAAATAATAAAGGCAGATAAAAAGGTTGTTATGATAAAAACATGAACTAATATATGACACACACATGCACGCATATTGTGGCATATTATATTAGTTGCTACATTTTTTTAATTTGTATCAAGTCAGGCATAGTTGGACTATTCAGACCACAGCTTGTAAATCATTCTAATAAATTCCATATGTGTGTGTGTGTGTGCCCATTCTACCTGCTCTGTTCCTTTAGAAAACCCTGACTAATAAACATCTTTGATGAAATCAGACCATTCTCCTCTCATTGGATAGGTTTTAAACCATGGTACAAGAGAACAGCAGGGGTTGTTTCTTCAGGGTGTGTTAGTGCAGAACTTTAATCCAAGCACTTGAACAGCAGCTGCAGGTGGATGGATCTCTGAGTGCCAGGCCATCCTGGTCTTCACGGTGAATTCCAGAACAGCTAGGGCTATATAGTTAGACCCTGTCTCAAAATTAAATAAAAAACAAAAAACCACACAAACAAACCCCTAGTAACTGGAAAAGACAAGTTCCAGGGCAAATGTTTACTAAGATATGTTGCTTTTCATGACATTAGGACAAAATTGAAAGCATTGATGAAAAGTTAAGCTTTAAGAAAAGTTTTTTCATCCAAGGCAAAGGGAAAGAAGAAATGATAGATATTTATAGTTTTTTTTTTTTTCTGGCCAATCTCCAAGTGCCTAATTTGGACTGAACTTAAAATGTCCCTGCAACAACCCTGACCCAGAAGACTAAATATCAGTGTGACCCACTGGGATAAAGGGCATTTGGCTATAAAGAGGCTGAGTCTGGGAGAGAAGCCTATCACTGTAATTATCTTTCTGGCCTTTCCCCTCATCTCTACTTCCAAGTCTTCTAAACTTCAGTCATATAGGACAACCTGCTCTTATACTAGATTTTATATTTGGATGCCACCCACATGCCTGCAATGCAGCCATATTTTCCCCATGTATGTAAAAGTGACACATTTAACTCTACTTTAAAGTATATCTCATCCATAATGCATCCATCTAACACCTCAGTTGAAAACAAATGGCTTGTCCTCCCTCTACCTGTTAAACTTGTACAGCACATGTCCTAGTTTTGTTTCTGTTACTGTGATAAAATCTCTTGACAAAAGGCAATCAGGAAAAAAGGGAGTTTATTGAAGCTTACAACTCCAGGTTGCAGACTATTATTATGGAGAAGTCAAGGGAGAAACATTGGTTATCCATATTGCACCCAGAGTCAAGAACAGAAAAATAAATACATACATGCCTGTTTGCTTACATTCTTGTGCTCACTCACTTTCATTTCTCCACTCACAGTTCAGAGCCCCATGCATAGGGAATGCTGCTGTCCACAGTGAACTGGCTCTTCCCTACATCAATTAACTTAATTATTAAGACCACCCACCACAGATGTGTCCACAGGCCAGCCCACGATGGATCATTCCTCATGAGACACGCTCTCTTCCCAAGAGACAGTATGTTTTGTCAAATTAACAATTAAAACTTACTCAAAGCACCTATCCATCTATCATCAAGGCTGCATGAATTCGTTTTGCAAATCTCATGAAATGATACACTACTTACTCCATTTACTTGAATTTCTTAGCATTCAACAAATGGTTCATGCATAGATTAATATAGTGGTGGCCCCCTTTTATCTATGATGGGTATGCTTCAGTATCTCCACCAAATGGCTGAAATCACAGGCATTTAGTCCCAAGTGCTATGTTTTGTATAAACTATGTATTTTCCTATCTGTCTTGTAGGGTCACCACATGTTACTAGTTAGTCTGTTTACTCCAGGGTCATTACAAGTAAATTATTGGTTGCTCAAACACAGGCACTGGAATACCATGTAGTTTATCAGATAACACAGGTAGCTACTATGTGAATCATGGGTGGGTAGCCTACAGCATGGACATATAAGACTAAGGACAATTCACATTTTGGGTGGGAAGAAGCAAGATAGCATGAAAATTTATCAAACTCCTCTGGATGGTACACAAATTTACAACTTACAAGGTGTTGATTTCTTGAATTTGCCATTTAAAATTTTCAGACCACCACGCTGACTGAAGGATGATTCAACAACAGGTAATGAAACTCTCTTTCTCTCCTCTCTCTCTCTCTCTCTCTCTCTCTCTCTCTCTCTCTCTCTCTCTCTGTGTGTGTGTGTGTGTGTAAGCACGCACGTGCACGCATGCATGCGAGCGTGCATGTGTGTTGCCTCTGTTGGCCTGGAGAGGATCTACTCTTAGGAATAGATCAAACTGTATAGGTAGGTAGTCTAGGTTCAAAGTTTTTTTTACAAAATGTTTTTCTGTTTACATATGTATATGTGTGCATGTATGTGCATGGTCAACTTTGTGGAGTTGATTCTTTTTTCCCCCTTCATGTGAGTTCTACGAATCAAAATCAGACTATCAGGCTTGAACAATAAGTACCTTTGCTCACTGAGCCATCTCAACCCCAGAAGCCATTTATAAAAAAACAAAAAAACAAAACAAAACAAAAAAAAAAACCAAAAACCCATATATTTCATGGATTTCAGACAGAGACACTAAGAAAAGGAGTATCTACTATAAATAAATGGCATTAGTACTTACACCTTACTGATAAATTATCCTAAAAGAAATTAATCAGCAAGCAGAATAAACTCTCTGCCTATAGTGAAAATGGGGCCATTTATACAGATAACCTATGCCACTTGGTTTCAGGCTAGTTGTGCTACCAAGTGAGTTCTCTGTACCCCTGAACTCCTAATACAGTACAAATCAGGTCACATGTAAGGTTTCTGTTCTGTCCTTCCAACTTGCCATCTATAAGACCATAATTAACATCTTTCTTCTGCCTCTCCTAGGAGGATATTATAATAAAACACTACTTGTATTCAAAAGAACACAGGATTATTTAATTGGCTTATTGTTTTTAAGCTTCATATGAGTGACATTTTCATATTTTCCTTTCAGGTTTTAATGTTTAATTGGCTTTGTACCTCCAGCTTTTATGATAAATCTTAAACATCTTTGAACTATTGTGTTTTATTACAAAGGCAATTATTCAGAAACTACAAAGACAGAAAAGTAGCCAGCTTTCTTGGTTCAACATAAATATTCAATGTAATAGGGTACCAACAGGCACACTCCATTCTTTTCCTGCTTTCTAAATTTTTAGATGTGATACACACACACACACACACACACAAACATATATATATATGAATGAATGAATGTTTTGTCTGCAGGTGTAAATGTGCAGTATGTACACGCCTGGTTGCCCAAGGAGGTCAGAAGAGTGTCAAATTCCCTGGAACTGGAGTTGTGAGTAATCGTGTGGGTGCTAGGAACCCTGCAAGAACAACACGTGCTCTAAACCAAAGAGCCATCTCACCAGCTCCCAATCTATTTTAGTATCTACCCCTGCCAAGGTATTAATTTTGCACCCTAACTAACATAACTTAGTTTTATTTTTCTGGGAAATTAAGATTTTTAAAAGAAAGGGATGAAGTAAATATATTTTTATACATAGACTTAAAAGAAGCAATACAGAAAACCATTAACTAACTAGATCTTTCCTTGCTAGGATTTTCTGTACTCTCTTTTCTTTTAAGACACTTAACAATACACCAATTATTGTAAATGTGTGCTGTAAGGGAAGGGAGATAGAAGCTAGGGATATAATGGATTAAAAGGGAATAATGGTATTTGAAGGGTTTAAGAGGAAGGAGGGTAAGGTATATGAGGAATATGGGAAGGAACAACTAACACTAAAGACATTTTTAAATGTCATATGGAAACTTATTACTGTAGAAGCTTCCTAAAAATATACACATATATAAAGAGTTAAAGGGGTTGGAGAGATGATTCAGCAGTTAAGAGCACTGGTTGCTCTTCCAGAGAATCCAGCTTAATTTCCCAGCACCCACACGGCAGCTCATCACCATCTGCAACAACTTCTCAGTTAGTTTACTCTTGAGATCAGCAAATAATAAAAGGTAAACTAGCATAAACTACCTTCATACAAGTTCCCGTACTGCTAGTAGTATTAACATACTAACAGAGGATGGCCTTGATAATACTAACATCAAGAAGATGAGGGAGATGGCTCAGCTGATAAGTGCTGCTATGTAAGCATGAGAATCTGAGTTTGGATCCCCAACACCCATGTAAAAGACGGGTACAGGAGTGACATCTCTAACTTCAGCACTGGGGCAGTGTGTGTGTGTGTGTGTGCATGGTGGTGCAGGTATGATGGTCGGAACAAGGACAGGAGAATGCCTGGAAGTGACTGACCAGTCTGTGGCAGAATCAGTGAGCTGAAGGTTCAATGAGAGACCTTGCCTCAAAACAAACAAACTAGATGGATCTGATTAGCTGGTAAGAGTGCTTGCCAAAAACTGTGTTCAATTCCTAGGACCTATATCTCAGCAACAACTGATTTCCATAAATTGTCCTCTGACCTCCACATGCAATGGCACATGTGTACACAGACACTAACAGACACTAATTATTATTTTTATTAAAAACACATATACAAAGTAAATAAATGAAAAAAGGAAAAAACAAAGTGGAAAGTGACCACGACAGACATATGGCTGGCCTCTACATGTATGCACTAAGGATATACAGACATTCAAACACAGATGTGTGCGCGCACACACACACAAAGGATTTTGTTCAGCATTTAAAAAACCAACTAATTTAGAAGCATAACAACCTTGTAAGTATGAGCCTCCATCTACTAGCCAAAACATGAAACATGTAAGGTGTACTCATCACATTTTCTAGAGCAGAAACTGTTTCACTTAATATGGTCTTATTAATATTTAATACTGACAAAGGTAACATGAAAAGCTACAAGCCACAATGGTAAAGAATGGAAGGTAAAATTATAGCATACATTTCACAGTTTTCTCAGACAAAACTCAGTTCTTGCTCTCTGCTATGGTTACCAGAACAGCATGTACAGGGGGTAGGAAAGAAAGTATAGGGAAATATGTAAGTAAATGTATATACATATCCCTAGAAAATGCTTATGTTGCTAAATTAAAAATAGCATGTGTCTGTCAAAAGTTATAATCTATTAAAAAGAATGGAAGAAATTAAGGGGAGAAGGGTGAATATGATCAAAATACACTGCATGAAATTCTCAAAGAATCAACAAAAACGCTTATTTTAAAGAATATTGTAAATAGCCAAAATGAACATATATTTTGTGAAAATGTCAATATTTATAGATTTACTATAGAAAAGATGGCCCAACAGTTCTTCCATTAGCAACAGCTGCTTAAAATTACTCAATGTATATTAACTCAGTGTATTTTACAATAGAGTAGCTTTGAAGGTATTTGCTGGAGGCCACTTTAAATTTCAGAGTTTTGTAGTTAACTCTATTACACTACACTATGTGGTAAATGCTGTTCAGAGGAACAATCTGCTAGCCCTTTCTTCTTTTTATGAATGCACCCATTCTCATCATGTCTGTTCTCTGAGGTGACAAACTGTATGAAACTGTAAGAAAGACTGACAGAGAGCTTGCTGAGCCCCCAGGTTAAAACAATCCAGACAATTCCTTGGCAGTTCCTATCTTACACCTGGGATGTGTTCAGCCTCAGATACTGCACAACAATGTAAATTCAGTTACCGGCCTCTTTCTCGTCCTCACACTAATTTCTCCCTTTCCCCTTTCTGTTTTTTGCTCCTTTCCTTTCTAGTTCCCTAAACTCCTACTAACTAATCTAGAAGAACTTAAAAGAAGAACCAAGGTAGCTTTTCACATCAGTCATTTTCTGCAGAGAGTGGTATCAAATAACCAGTAGGGAAGAGTTCAAGGCTAAAAGAAAAGCAAGACTAGCTCAGCTGAGCTTGGTAATACAATTCTCTAATTCCAGTACAGGCAGGAGACTCCAAAGCTCAATTATCATTCTCAGCTACAGCCTGTTGTAATTTAAGAAAAACATCTTGCAAGAGAAAGACACTATGAGACAGGGTTCAAGCAAAGGGATTTTCTTTTTTTTTTTTTTTTTAAATTAGGGAAAAGAATCATAAAGAGGGGAAAGGGAGGAGGGAGGAGATCAGCCTCTGGAAAGAGGAACAGCAGGAGAGAGGAAGGATTGGAAGAAGTGTGTTTGTGTGGGGGTAATGAATGTGCACAGGTGGCTGCAGCTAAGGGGATATCATGTCAGAACCCCAAGGACAGGCCAGTACAGGTTCATGACCAGACCAAGTTTCAGGTCAGTCCCAGCTAGACTATGTGAGACCCTATCTTACCATGTACACACACACACACACACTCTCACACTCTCTCTCTCTCTCTCTCTCTCTCTCTCTCTCTCTCTCTCTCTCTCTCTCACACACACACACACACACACACACACACTTGACAGCCACCAATCTGTATTCTTAACAGTTTTGTTGGTTCGTTCTCCTCTTTTTTTTTTTTTTTTTTTTGATATGTTCTTTGTAGTCTAGCTGGCCTAGGTTTCACTAAGTAGACCAGGTTGGCATCAAAGTCACAGATATGACTGCACCTGCCTCTGCGCCTTGGCTACTGGGATTAAAGATGTGTCTCACCACACCATGACAAATGGCAATCATCGCTGGAGACTTTATAGGAGTCTAAAGGGTAGTGGGAGAGGGGTAAGGGTGGATCAGAGACAACAATCTATAGATCACAGCCTTACTTAGAATATACATGCATCCTCCCATTGCAGGGTAGTACTTTTAATGGGTTCAGCTGCAGCACCAATTGTAGAAGGGCCAAGTAAATATTTCATTGTTTGACTCCAAGAAGAAAGCAGTCTCAGAGAAGAAAATCAATTCATTGGGTTTGATGTGAAGCAGACACAGCACCAGGTTTCAGCACTAATGAGAGGATGGCCAGAGCTCCAATACCCATTTCTATCATTCTATTATGGAAATCTAATGACTCCTAAGAAGGAACACAGCCTATTGTATTGTGCACAGAGGCATTATGGACAGGAACTGCACCATGGCAAAAATAAAACAACAACAAAAATACACAACACACATCATGTTCTAAAACTATAATGAAAACACCACCTCCCTATTTCAAGAAAAGCAGTGTTGTCAACAGGGAAAATCCTGACTGAAATATTTCTACAGAATTCCACTTAATGTCTGACAGTGTAATTCACGAAGTAGGAGGGGTACAGTAGAGCAAGACCTAAACAATTTAGGTCTGCCTGGCCTCATTCATTTCTCCCAGCAAACAGTCCAAATATTACTGTATCTTACTTTGCCCCCCACCTTTTTTGGGCAGAATCTGGTCTCTATTACAATGTTCAGCACACAAAACAGGAGTGATTTGTAGCAGGCAAATGTATTTGGTAACTACACAACAACACCATCCCTTAAATGAAGGAACATACTCCAACATTATAATTTACTGTTGTAATTCTAAGTGTCTAACGTGAAGGACTCAGAACAGACATATATATGGTTTCTCTCTTCCAACTGCCAATGTGATGCTCTAGGGGTTTCCATAACCTCTGGCCTTGCAAGGGTAGAGTAACAAGAAAACACCCATAAGGTCTTTAAAACAAACATATTTCTGCCTTCAAGTAAAGACTGCATACTGCATGGGTTCTGGGGTTTTTCATCACACACATGTGGTCTCAAGAATGGTCCAGGTCCTGGTCCAATCTCCAAAGGTCAGGAGTTGTTAACCAGGAGAGACCAAAGCCCAACTCTCTCAACTATAAGCCCTTTTGCTTAAAAAGACTTTGGCCTTTAGATGGTTCAGGAGAAAAATGAAATACAATAGAAGAGACAAATTAATTAATTAAACAAATTAGTGATGTCAAAACAGATCAGACAGGGTTGAGAGAGATAAATCACTAGGTAAAGTGTTTTGCGTCAAGATGTCAGTCTGGAGAGAGAGAGAGAGAGAAAGAGAGAGAGAGAGAGAGAGAGAGAGAGAGAGAGAGAGAGAGAGAATGGGGAGCTCCTGTTTTATTTAAAAACAAAAACAACATTAAAAAAAACAAAACAAAAAAACCCAGCTGTGCCCACACACTTTGACAGTTTGCTAGTCCACCAGCCTTGCCTACTTGGTAAGTTTCAAGACACTGAGGGTCCTGTATCAAAAAAAAAAGTATATGAAGTCTGAGGAATGACATCTGAGATTAACTTCTACCCTTAACATTTGTATGTGCATATACTTACAAACACAGAGAAAGAAATAAAACTGGCCAAAGCATATTTTTCAGAATTTACTATTTTCAGCGAGGAACAAGGAAACAGGTATTGGAAAAAAGAAGATCCTACGCTTTTGCTTTGTCCAGGTTTACCAGGAGATATCCCAAGTGATGAAAATAGAAAGCACGAGGCTATTTTTTTTTTTCCGCACACTGTCAGAAAACATCAGTAAGCATATCAGATGTGACTCATGGAAGCAGTGGTGCCTTTGGAACCAATGGTGCCTTCAAGGTAGATAGCTATTTTTGTTAGATTTCAAGGATGGCCAACTATAATAAGGATATGTAAAAAGAAAGATACTGAACTCTGAGAAGAAAATGTGGATAGAATTTCAAATGTATCTAGAGCACTCCACAGTGTGATTTGCACATGGTCCAGCCACAAGTCTCCAAGAACCTGTAATCAGATGGCAATTTGATAAAAAGAAGTATTCTAAAGCCACAGTGCAGCAGTTGCAAGGCTTAGCAGCCATAAAAGGGATTAAGAGTACATATCTGGCTATATCCTTCCCACAATTTCTCCCCATACTTCTATGGTAAATGTTACTGTTCTTACTTTCCTACTCAAATTTCTTAAACCTGCAGTTTCCTACTAGATCAGTTATTTGCAAACTTGCTTATTTCTGCAGTTTAGATGATTCTAGGGTCTTTGCACGTTAGGTAGGCAGGCAAAGGATATCAAGAGACTCCTGGATCTATGTTCTTTCCAATAGAATTCCAGTATGACTTGCACTATGTGTATATTACTCCAAAAAAAAAAAAAAATTACACTTCAGACGAACACATCTGTTTGGGATTCACCATTGCACTAATGGTATCTGATATGACATGTTACACACATTGTGACTATCAGCATATGCTTGCTTGCTTTGACTGATTATGTGAACACTAAAGGCAGAAGCAATAACTTTCTAAAATACTGAGACTAAACATTTGAAATCAATACCCCTAAAACAATCCCATCTACACAGAAACATTTAACCTTTCAAGATGTGGTAGAATATTATTTTAAGGTGTGTTACTTTTGTTCATGCTTTATTTGTTTAACTCTGTGAAGCTGTGTTACTGTGCCTGTCTAAAACACCTTGTGGTCCTAATAAAGAGCTGAATGGCCAATAGCTTGGCAGGAGCAAGGATAGGTGGGACTGGAAGGGTTGAGAGGATAAATAGAAGGAGGAACACGAGAACAACGACAGGAGCACATCAGAGGCCAGCAGGCCAGACACTCAGCCTGTCACGAAGTAAGAAGGAAAGAAAGATATATAAAAGGAAGAAAGATAAAATGTGCAGAGGGGAAAGGTAGATGGGTTAACTTAGATTAAGAAAAGCTGGCTAAAAACAAACCAAGATAAGGCCGGTGTTTATAAATAATGGCAGGCCTCTCTGTGTGATTTATTTGGAAGCTGGGTGGTTGGCCCCTCAAAACACCAAAAGAGTAAAAGAGCAAAAACATTTCTAACAATAATTAGGCATCTTCAAATATATAATACCAAATATAAGAAGTCTGTAATTGTCCAAATTGTAGGTTGTTACATGTACTCTGAGGAATGCTATATATTTCTCAGCATAATAAACAATATTATTTTTTAACTTTTCTAGCAGAGAAGCTTTCTCATCTAAGGGGCAAAACAAAGAAGTTTGAAGTTATGTTACATCAATACATTTAACAAGAACTTAAGACTGGAAGCAGTTTTCCCAAGATTGCCTTATGACGGCTCTTCCAAGTTTACTAACAAAAATAATGTTTATGCCAAAGACTGTATTTCTAGCACATATCACATAAAAACACATCATCAGTCTTTAAAAGTAAAAGTCCTTAGAGGGGAAAATTTAGTGTTGAAAGGAAACCGAGTCTTTCCATACATAAGCAAAGTCACTCAGATAAACAGAACTGTGATTAAACCCTGAGTTTACTGGGCCCCATTTATTTTTCTTTATAATTAACTACTACATTAGTCTTTGCTGTCAATTTAATGAAGAAAAGATGAACAAAGGGAAACTGAGATTGTGTGTCATGGATGGAGTGCGGTAATATTTACATCTTGTTCTTTTGTCTCAAGAGGAAGGTAATATGAGGATTAAACACACCTTAAAAAGACCTGGATCTCTGAGTCCCAGGTCAGAATCACCAGTACACAGTGAAACCTTATTTCAACACCTAAGAAAACACTGTCATATAACTGAAGACCCCAAAGCAAAACAAACAACAACAACAAACAAAAAAAAACAAAAACAAAAAACAATAAAAAAACTTGAAAAATATTAAAAAACAAAACAAAACAAAAAAAGTGATGAGTTAAACATTTGGTTGTTAACCAAAGTCTACAAACCCATCATGATTGTCCTTTGGGTCCACAGAGAAGACATAGCCCAACACTTGTGAACTTATCCCGATTTTGTCAGAAACATATGCTGATCAAAAATTAAGAGCTAGGACAAATACTAGAGATTATCAGAGACCAGTATACGTGAGAAAATGAAGACCCGGGACTTAAACCAGTCAAGGTCATTTGAAAATGTATAACTAAGTCTTGTCCTTATACATGTTATCTCTGCATAATTCTACACAAAAACAAAAGTTTTGCCATTGTGGTTGTACAGTCTGAGATCTTCTGGTGGCCTGTCTTTTCCACAACTACACTGAAAATCTGCAGAAACAGTGACTGAAAAGTTTTCCTGGAAATTTTCCAGTTTAGGACTTAGAAAAAGTTGCCCCAAAACTCAGGGATAAGCTTCCCTGTGGCTGATGATAGCTATAGTATTGTACCCAAAAGGGATAATTAAGGAGGAGGGAGTTGGTTTTCTTAAATGTCAAATGTGTGTAGAGAAAATCTACTGGCAACCCAGAAAGAGGCCAATTTGCCTTTTTCTGAGGGAGAAAAAGACCACAAACATACAAGTATACATACATATATATGAAGGCAGACATGTTTGTTAAAGGTCCTTTTGAAAAACTGAAAACTCTTAGTAGAGTGGCATGGTGGAAACCCATCCTGAAAGTGTTACTAGCCTTCTAGCTAAGTCACCAAGCAGTCCAGCAACTATGGTTAAGTTCCTTTTGTAACTGAGCATCAAGGTTGGGAGAGCCAACAAGAAGCAGAAATGTTTTTAATTCAACTCCTAGACATGTGGAAACAAAAGCTTACTCTTTAACATGAGAGACAAAACACCGTGTTCCCATTAAAAATGATAAAAGAACAGAAAACTTAACATGATGTTAATAGGAGGCAATCCAAGACCAAGACCGCAGTGATCACAGCCTTGAACACTAAAGTTATTATTGTAAAAATAACTGAGAACAGAAATTCAGTTAATCTTCTGTCTAGGTGAGTAACTACAAAGAAGAAGGTCTCACTGAAAATGCTTTTTGATTTGGGAAATATGTTAAACAAAAGTACACTTTCCCAGTAATCTAATCTTCAACATATGAGATTTTATAGCTGTCCTTGGATGTATTTGCTCTACAGTGTCTGGCTGCTAGGCCCATGGGCATCCTGACAAGATACACTGGCTTTCAGGATTAACTGTTCCACATGGTTAATAAGCTTATGCAATGAGTATTCGGGAAAGGAATTATTTCAGAGAGCCCTCAATGAACAGATAGTGCAGAGAAGCAAGCTCTTTCTGAATGAACTGGGCCATACCTTACAGATAAAAGACCACTGTTATACAAGGGGATTTTAGATTACAGCAGAGGGAGAGGGAAACCTGAACTGAAATGTTTCCCTGAAGCCAGTAGATCATACTCTCAAGGTAAATGGTCCCCAGGCTCCTGTTTCTCCAAATACAAACATAATACCATCTCTCTTGCTTCCCATTTAACATTCAGAACTATACCTTTTCATACCACTCTTTATGAAGGGAAAATATGTAAGTCTAGAAAAGTATTAGGGTAAATACCATCTTGATGTTATTTAGACATAACTAAATAAATTTAATAATAACAACACAAGATTTTAAAAAACCAAATCAACTTTGATCTTAAAACAGAAGGAGAGACTTCTACAATGATAAACAGCATGAAGAGTTAATGCAGTGGCTTAGAACTAGAGTGTATAATAAAGCTGCATTTAAGGTCACTTGTCTTAAATCAGAAAACTCACCCTAAACTAAGTGAAAATCCTCAGGGTGACACTTCAGGAAAGACCAGCAGTATAACAGCAACATTTAACAGTATAAACTTGGGTTACAACCCAGATGACAACCCAGTTTAATTAATGGTGACACAAGGCATTTATTTACCCCAGATCACTTCTATAATGTGAAGATGCTCCATGGTCTTTAAAGTCCTTTCAAATTTTCAAGGTCTCAGAAATAAACCAATTTTCACATCTCCCAACTTAAATTATTGTATATGATGCTGTTCCTGAAGCTTGTATTATGTAAATTGAGTAGGAAGAAACAGAGCTTCAACCCTTGTCTACTCCTTATTTAAATGATAAGACACCAGAATCTGAAGTTATTAAGTAATAATAGTAATATTCAACTAGGGCTGTACTTGCATGCCAGAGATTTCTGAGAAACCATCCCCCCATTCCCAAGGACCAAAAGGCCACAAAAGACAATCAAGACAATCGAGAGACCCCTGAAATTAGACAAGTACATAAAAGGAAGTAATGTTTAATACTGATTCTAATTACTAATAAAACTTTGGCAATACTTAACAAATCACAATCATAAAGTGTTCTATGTGAGTGAACCTTATGAGTGCATTAACAGCTTTGCCTCCTGGATTGTGAACAATTTTCAAACCTAGATATTTTGAGAACTTTGTGGCATTTAACAAATTTTTTCCTGAGACTACAAGAAAACATCAAATTTAATATTGCCTAATTCCTGTATGTACCATAATCTTAAAGCATGTATTCGCTAAAGTCAGACTTCTAGCACATATAAGTAGTCTTAAGGAATAAGAAATACAGACAGCTTGGTTGGCACATCAAGCATCAGATCACTGAACTAAGAAACCAGGAAATCAACCATAGGTTTATTTTCAAATGGATTCGGTATTTATACGTATTAGTAAACTGCCACAAATTCCCTATCATTCTAGTCTGACAGGTCATCAGACAAATGCATTTGTTCTGCTTTCTATTTGGAAGAGAATGAGTAAATGAAGCAATAATTCAATGAAGCAATGACTGGCCTATTCCCAAGGTTAAAACAAAGCCTGGGTATGTGTCAGAAAGTTTGGATTAAATAACATTAAACAAATGCCACTCCACCCCCAACTACAATCACAAACTCAGTCAACCCTTTCCTAAATACAGACACTAGAATGTTAAGGCTAAGAAGATGAACAAAGATGAGAAAATTGAATTACACAGCAGCTAAGCCAAAAATCTAGCTCAGATAGATCTGAGCTCTTTTACCCAATTTACAGTGTAGTAATTAGAGGTTATACAAGGGAACACTTTTTTGTTGTTGTTGTTTTGTTAAGACCAACTCTTGATATACATAGGCCAGACTGGCCTTGAATTCACGGCAATTTTCCTGCCTCAGCTTCCCAAGTACTGGGATTACATGGGTGTGGCACCATGCCCAACTTAACATTTTTTAAAAAGAAAATTGAGAAGAGAACGGAATGGAAAAACAAAGAAATCTGCTTGCTTGCTTGCTCAACTTTCACTGGTACACAGTATTCTTTTTGCCAGACATTTACACACTACTTGCCAATTGTCTACTACTAGTGGTGTATGGTCCTGAAAACAACAACAAAAAAATGTCTAAGAGTAGATTTTATATTTTTTATGACTGAAAAAATTTAAAGCAAAAATATTTAACGCTGTGGACTTCAAACTTCAGTGCCTAAAACAAGGGTTCACTGACGTTCAGAAACATTCCACCTATTGTTGCTTTCCCACTGTGACAGCAAAGGTGACAAGCTAGAGCAAAGACACACATACTCTTTCTTTCTCTCTCTCTGTGTGTGTGTGTGTGTGTGTGTGTGTGTGTGTGTGTGTGTGTGTCCCACAGGGATTAAAACTTTTCCACAGATCTCTGTTTTCCTCTGACACAGTGAAAATATAATTAATGGATAAAAAGAGAAGAATTAAATTGGAAAAGAAAGTAAGACATGGGAAATGTCGACGTCTGTGTGCATGAGTTTTCCTTTCAGTTCATAGCAGAGAGAACAAGTATGGGCACAACACCAAAGGGAGAGGTGAGTGGTGGTAGGACTTCATTTTGATAATGCTACTAACACAAAAACTTCTTTTACACCTGAAAATTTTTCAAGAACTGAAAATGCATTGATGTGTTTTCTGTACCAGATAGAAGTGGACACAAAGTATAAGAAATTTCCTACATCCTAAATTAGAAGAATAGCCCCAGATTCCACCTGCTTCTGATACCAGTCACATGATTCTTCTAGGTTCTACTCCTTTACATGAAAATGAGGTATGCTGAACAACCAGAAGTGTATTCTTCCTTTCAACTCCTAAAACTACAGGAAGAAACAAGAAGAAAAGAACTGGGAAAGAATAAAACAAACAAAACTAGAGACATCTGAATTCAAGGATTTGACTTTGTTCCTTCCCTTTTTGAGGAGCTTCTGCAACAAAGACACACATGCACCCACAAATTTTATATTCTCATTTATTTCTCTGGGAGCAAAAGCAACACTTATCTGAAAAAAGCTTGCTATACAAGTAAACACCCAAGCACTAGTCATGAATATTATCTGCAACAAGGGGTGGGTTGAAACAGCCAGCACCTTCTTACTACTGTGCTCCAATAAAATGAGGCTTCATTATTGTCTCACAGCATCAAGTAGTTTGGGATCATACAGTTCTGTTTTTTACCTACTGTGGTGATTTTAATAATGCCATTCTGGTCTTTGAAAGGCAAAAATAATACAAAGTCATGCCTGGCCAAGGAACACTGACTTTCTAAAGGCAGAGTATGTGAGTGCATTAACTTGTTGATCAGCTTTCTAAAAGTCCATCTTGGACCAGCACAAAATTCAAAGCATAGAACAGAAGATCTTCTCAGCCAGTTTCCTTGACCTGAAAATTACTAACTTTAAACCAGAAGATGATGTTTTTAAAACCCACTGAAGGAGCTGAAGAGATTGCTCAGTGGTTAGGAGCACATGCTGCTCTTCCAGAGGAACCAAGTCCCTCCCATTCACACCACCCAGATCAATCTAGCTTCAAGGGATCCCACACACTCTTCTGGCCTCCGGGGGTATCGGCACTTGGGCTCACACACCCCTACCCCCATACTTAAAATAACAAATTCTGAATTAAACTCTGAATATTAAATTTGGAATGACCATATAGCCCAAACATTCCACTGCTAGGTACACAAAAAGATTGTGTCTACATATTGTGTCTATGTGTACCCACAGAAGCCCCATGATTTCTAATAGCTCCAAACATAAAGCATTCCAAAATACAGACCTTATTTACAATGGTATTTCTTTACAATGAAATACTACCCGGCAATAATCAACGGTACAACATAATGTTATGCTAAGTCAAGTGAAGCCAGCCAGCATGAGCACATGATCTATAACTCCATTGACATGGAGTTAAAGAAAAGTCCAATGTCTAGAAAGAGAAATTAGATTACAGACTACCAGCAAGTGAGTGGAATGAAGAAAAGCAGGGCAGATTGCTGGAGGTCATTGGGTTTTTGAGATGATGTTGTCACAAGAACAGAAACAGTCAGGCTGGATTGAAGGATCAGTGGTTAAAAACACTGAATGCTCTTCTGATGCCCTCTCTTCTGGGCTCTCTGGGCACTGAACACAAGCGGTACACAGACACACATTCGAGCACAACAAATACACATGAATAAATCTCAAAAGTTACAATACAGGCAGTGGGGGTTATACAATTTTATAAAGAGCTACCAAGCATATTTCGTTTTGAATTGTGGTTTTGCTAATGTATGAATCCTCATGAAGCTACCAAGGAAATATTTACTTAGCTTTTTTCTTTGCTATAATTATATTCTTCATATTTTAGACACTTTATGCTGACCTTCACAATGAAGACATAAAGAACAGGTTATGTTCAATAAGGTGCATGGATGCCCCTTGTTGTATCACTGCAAATTTGTAGATCAGTTTCAAAATGTTGTGCTCACAAGAAAAATGTTTTTATTGTAATCTCCAAAGGATTTGTGTAGGAGAGATGATTCCAAAGCTTTGATGACACAAACACACACACACACACACAAAATAAAAACAAAAAATGCCCTCTGTTTAAAAGCAGGACAAGGAAGAAGAGGAATAACCACTGATCTATCCCATCCTATCACAAAAACTAAGGCTATAGATCACACAAGCAGGGCAAGTGGAAATACTCTGTCCATACAGGTCTGCAGATGCTACTTACCGCCTGGGTCCCGGGGCCTTGCTTCATTTTGGGTGTGGTAGTTCCATTTCCTAGAGCCTCCTCCTCAGAAGGAGCTGTGGTCTTACTCTGAAAATCCTCTTCATCTTCAGCTTTAGTGTCTGGCATTTCTGAAGAGAATATGGTTATTCAGAGAGAGCACATTTGATTAAAAAAAAAAAAAAGAGAGAGAGGTTCCTACGTGCTTTAGTATTTACACAACAAACTCCAGGTTTCATCTGTTTTGTTTGTTTTTCCATGAAATGGCAGAAGCTGGTGCCATTTATGACCCCACGCTGAGCTCCTACTTAGCACATGGTTCTGTGACTGGTTCCTGGGCTCTAAATGAGTTTAGAGCTAAAGGAGGTCCAACTCATTGTCTACTGTCTATTTCATTAATGACATTGAAAAGCTACGGAAATTCATGTGACACTAAATTCATAAACTACAAAGGTGCAGACTAATATGTTTTATAAGGCGGTACATTTTGGACTCCATTATGATAAAACATATTTGTGCAGAGAAAATGGAAAGCCCCTGAAAATTAGATAAAGCCTCTGGGAGAAGAATCACATAAAACATATATTACAGGCCCTGATCTATACCATTATTTTAATCAATAAAACTGGACAATTTCAGTAAGTTCTTTTTGAACTATATTTTTTCCAAAAACAAAATATAGTAAAGAATCAAACACTCTTTTCTGTCTGAAAACAAAACAAAGCTTTTTTTGAAGTTTTCTGTTATTGTTTTAGTATTAAATAGTCTGTCCCTATACTGATCCTGCTTTTTAACAGACTCAACAGTAATAGTTTCTCTTACCTGGTCACCACATGGTCAAGCAAAAGCAGGAAGTGATAATAATGATGTTCAAGACAAATTTAGACTTCTGACACTTCTTTAAAGGGGAAATACTGATTCAATAGTCGAAATCACCTTAATTTTCCAAATATAAATGGAAATTCTGCCTCATTTCCATTTGGTTGTTAATAATCTAACAGTGCCACTACTCAGGCAATAAAAACAATAAAAGACTGAGGTTTCTCTCATCGAAGAATAAATCACATTAAGATTCATTCATACTAACAGCATTTGTGATTCTCTAAGAGATCTTTGATTGGGAAAGTCACATTCCTAACCAAAAAACAAGCAAACAACAACAACAAAACCAAAAAACATTCATAATTCCTTGGACTGTCAATCTTTTACAATTATACAATCTTACTAGCAATTTAAAGTAGGTAGCCAAGTTCGCTTGTCCAGAGAACTAAAATCTGTTAGCTTTCGTAAATCAAGTTTTACTAAAAAACATTTTTTTTTGAAGTAACACCTTTAGAAAAATCCTGAGGAAAACTTTTCTAAGTGACAGAGATTAACTGAGTGCATATGTGAAGAAAGATGTGGCTTTTATTTTATTCAGGAATGTGATTTTTAGCATAACCTCAACTTTTCTATATGCAATCAATGGAAAATATGGACCAGTTACAACAGTAAACATTGATTGCAGAGACTCTGCAAGATTAGCTTGGTTTGGGCAAGCACTAGAACCTTCTGAGCACAGTGATCAATCAATGCTTTTGGTGAGGCAAGGGTCACATTCCCTCTTTTAACAGGCTCCTGCCAAATCAACAGTAAACCTGACCCATTAAAGAATCCTCAAATGGAATGCACCCTTCACAAAAAATATCCCTGACTATGAGCTCACACTCAGGTGCTTTTTTTCTAAAGCCATGTAACCAGGGACTTTCCTCAACCCTGACTATTTCAAAGAAAGCACCAGTTTCTTCACTAGCAACCTTTTTTTTTGTAGTTGGAGTTAGTAACAAAACAAATAACCCACCTACAAAAAACACAACCAACCCCCAATTTTCAAAACTTCCTCCTTCAAAATTTCATACCATTTCTTAGTATCTTTACTACAGTTGCACATATTTAAAAGCATGTCTAAGATTCTGCCAGTTTTTCTTTTTCTTTCTTTTTTTTTACCTTTTCTGATCCAGTGACACAAACACAAGCTTCATAGTTGGCAGTTGCTAGGGTCAAATTGTGATCATAGAACAAGAAGGAGAAATAATTCCATACAGGGTGGCCAAGGACAGAGCACCAAAAGAAAGGAAAATAGCCAGGCATCAACTTACAGCCACTCCCAAGCCTCTGAAATGTCAACCTGCCAAGGCCCCCAAAATAGACTAGTCGTGGTGCCTTGTCTTAAGACTCATAGACCTCATTTCAATATTGAGATAGACGTCAACCTAAAACAGCACTGAATTTAAAAGCCTGAAGTCCCAAAAAGGCCCACCTCAGCTTCCTCAAATCACTTAACCGCTGCTGGAAGTTAGGTTTTAAAATGGCCAAAAGCCCTTCTCGTCCAGGCATAGATAGGCATTGTGTTTAAATACTGTCCTCTCAAAGAATTTACTTTTGTTGGTTCATTTCTCTTCAAACCCCACACTACCATGTATTACACTTAAAAGCATTGCCAACAGTTAAGAACAAAAAAAAAAACTATCAAAAAAGCATCAGAGAGGCGCACGGTACAGCTGGTAGCAGGTGTATAAATGTCTGTATCCAACTGACCTTCAGAGACTTCAGAAGAGAAGATTAACAGCCATTCCAAATCCAGCTTCAGCTTCAGTGTCAAACATCGTAAGTAGCTCTATTCAGCGAGTTCATTCCACTAAGCAATGGTGGTTTCTCTCTGCTCTCTCTGGACATGGTTACCCACTGATGGAACAGGCTGCTTGTGTTGAGCAATCTGCTCAGTGCAGCTGCTTCACCAAGATAAGCAGACACAAGGTCTGCCTGGTGACAGCAGCACGGCAGACTGGGCTTGGGCGGAAATCCTGTATCCTAGCCCCTGTGCTATGCAGGAGCCTGAATTCCCAGACTCTGCCCAAAAGTGAAGCGGCAAACCTGGGGGTCTGTTCCTCATACAGGAAGAGGAGGGAGTACACACCCCCGACTTAACCAATGACCTAATACCACCATTTTAGAAGTTCATTTACGAGTACTTCTCAAAAACAGCTGTTGGTGAAACCAGTCTGACTTTAAATTCTCTTACAATAAAGACAATGACTTGGGAGAGTTTCCAACTTGTAAACAGAGAACATTCATTTCAGCACTATGTCTGTGGGCCTAAAGAAAAGAACTAAATTGTTTGATTAATACCATCTGAGGTCCAGGTACTTCGTTCCCGATTTAGAAACTGTAATGGCTCCAGGGTGACTGACAATGCATGCTTTTTTTTAAAAAAAAAAAAACACCCTTGTGTCTATAATACAGGAAGTAAAAATCTGTCCAACCTAAGATGACACGTGTTTCCTGACAGTAGTGACTATTAACTTGGCAGCTTATACTATGAGCAAGCAAGACCTAAACACAGTCATGGCATCTACATTTTTACCAGTACATAACTGAAACCAGTTTCTGAAGCGGTTAATTTACAGACTACTTAGCTTACCTGGTGCTGGCTCAGGCCTGTTGGCAGGTGGGATAATTTTCTCCGGTTCCTCTGTTTCAACAACACAGTTCCCAGTGGTTTCTTCGTGAATATTATCCATTTGCAGGGTCTCCCCAGGCAGGAAAGTGCATGGGCTCTCTGTACAAACATTCTGCAGCTGCCCTGACTCTGGGATGGACAGTGATGGATCGATGATTTCTCCCTTAGTCAACAGTGGGTTGGTGGCCTTGACTCGCTTGATGACGGCCTCCACTATACGAGTGGCAGTCTCCTCTATGGGGTCTGCTCCCACGGGCATATGTGTAGCTTCGACTCCAGGTAGAGAGGTCTGGATTGAGGTCTGTGGGACTTGCTTCGTGCCAGCTGGAAGGACATTGTCATTGAGAGCTGAGAGTCCTATCTCTGTGGGGCAGACCCTGTCAAGAGGTTGCACTGTGTCTTCACTGTTTGGGGCTTCCCTGGAGTTACTCATGACATGGCTGAGGTCTGTTCCCTCCAGTTTCTCTCTCTTGCAATCAAGTGGTACTATCTCTGAGGTTATGACTTCTTGTAAGCCAGTGACACCTTTGTCCAGTAAAGCTTCTGGCACACTTGGAGTCATTTTCTTCTCTTGGTTTAACAACTCTGAAACTGGACTGTCTTTGACATGGTAGGATGGATCATTTCTTCTGGGATCAGCAGTAGCTGGTAAGGCATTAGACACTGTAACATCCTCCATCACATTTCTGCTGACCTCACTAGCCTTGGTTTCCCCTTGGAACTGAGTATTCACACCAACATCCAGAGCAGAAGTCTGATTGCAATGAAGTGCCTCAGATGCATCAGGCAGCAGAGATGAGACACTCTGCTCTGCACCCGAGGCTTTCTGCTTTGAATCTGCAGCCAGTCTTGCTTTTGGTGGCACCGGGCTCTTTGCAGCCCCACCTTCAGTCAGCTGGGAGATCTGTGTGGCCACTTCCTTGTTTTGCTTAGTTTCTGTTTTCAGCTCAGCAGAAGGTATGCCTGGTGAGTTACTGGGCTGCAGGGCTCTCTCCCCAGCACAGTTGGCTGACATAGGTTTTTCACATAATCTCGGTATCTCCAGCCCAAGAGGTGGCGGTGTCCTCTGGTTTCCCCTTGACATATCTGAAGACTGTGTATCTTCTTTAACGGAAGAACACCCCATTGCTTTATCCTGGTCACCTTGCCCCAGAACTGCTGAGCTTTCAGGAACCACCAGACTGCCGCCTTCCTCAGGCAGGAGAGAGTTGGAGACCAAAGCAGCTTTATCCACACCTTGTGAAGCAGCATTGCTCAGAACTTCAGGTGTTGCTGTTGGCCCAGGGCCCTCCTGTTCTCCACCAAGGCCTACAGGGCTGGTATTTCCCATGCTAGGCTGAAGCTCTACAGCAGGGGATACAGACAGGCCAGCAGCCCCAAATCCTAGCTTACTGGGATCATTTGATTCTCCTCCATCTGGGCCATCTCTATAAGCTATAGTTGTATGGAGGTGAGCAGTTGCTGTTTCTTTTTCTTTCTGGGAGGGGACAAGAGAAAGTGCATCATCTTTGGTTACTGATTCACCCTCTGGACTGCCTGCCAGAGAGAAACTGCTGCCTGGTGGTGTTACCTGGCCTGGCACTGGTTCTTTCTCAGTTTGGGTGGCAACTGAAGGCAAATGTGAAGCATCCTCAAGCGTATCTGTTAAAGTTGTATCACTTTTTAAATCTTTTCCCTGGTTCTTTGCATCTAAAACACACAGTGAACAAACCCCCACAGATTCCCGGGTACTTTTCACAGTGTCAGAAGCGGCCGTGTCAGCTTGTGGGTCTTCTGGGCAGAGGGCAGTGCCCGGATCTTGCACATTTGGCTGTGTTATTGCACTGTCAGGCAGGCTGACTTTACCACTGTCATGTTTTACAACCAACTCACCACTAGGAGTCACTGTGTTCTGTTGAAAGGAAGACTCAGCACAAGATGCACCAGGCCCAGTTGTAGAACAAGGGGGTGCCTCGCTGTTTGGGCTTGGAGCGTGCCATGAATCAGATTCTGAGTTCTGGTTTGACATCCCATCTGGTGTTGGTCCAGAAAAGGTTGAAGCCAGGGGCGATGGCGCCTCACATGGGCCTGCTAGAGGAGCACCAGGCTCTGGCCCACCTGACACCCTGTCTTCCACACCAGCTGGAGACACCAGGGAGCCCTGGTCACTTAAAGCATCAGTCCTCTCTTTACAGATTCTCTCCTGAGCCCCCTTTCCTGCTTTCTCAGCGGTGGCTTCTCCAGGGCTTAAGGGAGGCGAAGGCCCAGCAGGCAGGTTGGCACCCAGGGCACTAGCGGCGAAGACGTGGTTTGTAATATTGGCTTTCTCCATGGGTTCTTGTAGAACTTGAACACCAGACCCCTCAGTCATGCTGACATCAGAATTTTCCAGTCTTTCCTTTGTGCCTTCCCCTACTTGATGCTCATTCTCCTGGGTAGTAGCACTTGGGTTCAGTAAGCTATGTTCCAGTTCCCCTACATTCTCTGGGGGATCAGCATCTGGTAAAGAACTGTCTAGTAGCACCCTTCCAGAAGAATGCTGGCACACACCTGGCTCTGCGACAGTGACTTCCTGCAGCACACTGCCCCTGCTGCTCGGGGGCTGCTGACATGTGGCCACTCCAGAATATTTTGTTCCAGTTACTTCATTCCTGTTTCCACAGGATGGAAGGCCTTCTGTGCCCTTGACTCCACAGTCAGATATGCTCTGAGGGCAGCTGTCTTGATGAGCTGCAGACCCGGAGTCCACAGCGGATGCTGGCTCCTCCTCTTCCCCCTTCCTCCCCACATCTTTATTTTTCTTATGAGAACAGACTACATTTTCTTCCTCAGCCACATTTGACAGATCACAGGAACTTTCAGCCTTCCTCACAGGACTCCCTCGGCAGCACAGAGTGCTCTCAGTTTCTTCAGAAGAAAGCGGCTGCTGGTCAGAAGGCTCTGGTGCACAGGAAAGGACCTGGCCATCTGTCTCTGGTGCACTGGGCACACTAGAAGAATCCTGTGCTGTCACCATTATGGGCATAAGATTGTCCATCTGCTTCAAGTCTGTTTTCTAGGAGGAAATCAAAGATACTTTTTTTAAAAATTGGTCATGAAAACTAAAGGAGTGGCGGCAGGGGGAGGGGAGGAGACAAAACTGACCACCACAAAAAGATACCTGCAAGCAAAGTCTTGTTAGACAGAACTGTCTTTCCAAGCCTTCTCAGTTAACAAACGATGCACCACCTTCTGCCCACACCTGTGTATCCATTGGGATGGTAAGTTTTAATTACATTAAACTCAGTGACTGATTTCCATAATTGAAAATAAATTTTAACTTGGGCCTCAAAAGCCTTGTTTCAAACCAGCACAATGGACATCAACAAATAACAAACAACAAAGATCTTTAGTTCTTTATAGGAACAGAGCCTACTTCCATCTGCCTCAAATAGTCATGGGAAAAAAAGTCCAACCAATTTTAACACTCCTTTCAATCAAAATAGTCAGCCACATAACCATATCCTCAATATATGTTCAACCCAACATAGATAAACTAAGTAGGTTCAAAATTAGGGATAGTATGTATCAGTTTGATTAAAAAGTACTTTTTGTGGTATCCATATTAAATGGTAAATAAAAAGAGTATATACTACCAACTAGTGTCAAGGGTCCTGTGAGCTAGAAAGTATTAAAAATCTTGTTAAAAAATAAGTTTAGACACTTTAAAATTTTGGGGTAATTTAGTTTTGTTTGCTTGTTTGTTTTCTGAGACAAGGGCTTATTACTATGTAGGAGAAACTTGTTATGTAGATGGGCTGGCTATAAAATTGTTTAATCCTGTTTCTGCCTCTTGACTGCTGTGATTATTAGCCTCATATTACCATATACAGCTTAAGAATTTTGTTTATTATATAAACAAATACAGCAAATATGAAAGAAATTATTAAAATGAACTTGATAGAAAGAACACACTTATATAAACTATGAAGACTAATCTATTTTCTGCTGTTGTCTTCGTGTGTGTGTGATACAATGTTGAAAAAAGCTATATAAAATTTATAGTTAATCAAAGTTATAAGTTAAGCAAAAATGACACTGGAGAGTTGGCTCAGTGTTGAAGAGTGCCTATTGCTCTTGCAAAGGGCCTGAAATTTCTATTTCCAGCACCCTACCTACATCAAGCAGTTTGCAACCATTTCTAACTACAGCTCCATGGAATTCAAAAGCCTCCTCTGGCCTCCATGTATACCTGCACTTATTTGCCCATATTCCCTGACATGTGGCCCCCACACACAATTAAAAATAATCTTAAAATATAAAAATATCATGAATATGCAGACAAGACTCAGGAAAATAAATATAACCAAACAGAGTTGAACCTTTAATAAGTTCATAATAACAAAATTCAGGATAGTACTATTTGGCACATAATTATTTAAAAATCTGTTTTCCATTTATTATTTATCTATTGAAATAATTTTATATACGCCCATTCTTATGTCTCACTTACCTGCTTAATCTGTAAGTATACCGAGTAGTATTGTTCCTGCTCATTAAAGCTATTGTAAAGTTTGCAGGTAAGAGTATTTGTGCCATCCTTGCTATAGTCCTTTTATTAGAGTATACCAAAAACCAGACTTTTCATTAAACACATATGCTGTATCCCTTAAGAGTATTCAAAACTAGCATTGTAACACACCCCTTAAAAGTTAGGACAGCAAATTGTTACCCTTGATGAAAGGGGAACACTACAGACCAGAGAAACAAGTGGGCAATGCTGCCTAAAGAATGGTCAAAGTAACAATGACATGTGTAAGCTCAGTTTTCTTAAACAACCATTCATTAAATAAGAGCTCAGAAAAGAAAAAAAAGTAATTTTGAAACAGTCTACTCAAAGGAAAATGGCAGGCTGGAAACAAATATTCAGAAAGGCAGAAGAAGGCCAGAGAGGTGGCTTAGTGGTTAAGAGCACTGGCTGCTCTTCCAAAGGACCTAGGTTCTATTCTCAGGATTCACATGGTGGTTTACAACTGTCTGTAAGTCCAGTTCCAGAGGAAACAACACCTACTTCTGACCTCTGAGAATATTGCATACACACTGCATGCACAGGATGCACAGACACACAAAAAAAAAAAAAAAAAAAAAAAAAAGGAAAAGGAAAGACAGAATAAACCATTTCATACAATACAGTGTAGAATTTTCTTTTTTGCTTGCTTGTCTCAGAAATAATGCTTGTTCCCAAAGAAGCCCCAGGCTTCAAGCTGGCCCTAGATGACCTTACATAAAATTATTATCAGGCTGTTTCCAAATCAAATCAGATTTGAAATAAACTGGGTGGAAAAATTATCTAAACTTAGCTTTTCAGATGCTACAGTCCAGAGAAATCCAGCCATATGACGTCTATATTACCCACAATAAATGCTACCAAGGAGTCTGTAATGATTTTATGTCTGGCAAACATTTTATCTTCAATGCTTGAGTGGATTATAAAATCCTTATTTTTCAGATGACCTTTTTAACTGTCAACTATTCATTTAAACATGGTAGGTACTTCCATCATCATTCCCTGAACAGCAGTGAAAGGGTTATTCCTAAGGAGTCAATTCCCTTCTTGGTCTTCAGCAACAATCTAGAAACTCTGACCTCCTACAGTTCTAAAGCATTAACAAAAATTTCTTTTCATGACATGAAAATTTTGTCCTACTTGCTACACATTAGCACATCTATAGTGACCATGAGTACCTTTCATTACTTCAGAAATTTGGGAAGAATTTCAAATTTAAAGGTCCCAGTCCTATAGACCAGCAGGATGGCTCAATGAGTTATAGCACTTGCCATGTAACCCTGAGAACCTGAGTTTGATAACTGAAAGAGAACCGACTCATAAAAGTTGTCTTCTGACTTCCATACATGACCTTCTGCACACACACACTCTCTCTCTCACTAATTGAAAACTGATTTTTTAATACACTGTATTCTAATCATGGTTTCCCCTCCCCCAGCTCTCCAAATCCACACACTTTCCTTCTCTCTTTCATTAGAAAACAAACAGGCACCTAAACCAAAGTATATAAAATAACATAGAATAAAAGCAAATAAACCAGAATAGGACAAAACAAACAGAAGAGAAAGGGGGGAGAGGAAGGGAGGAGAGAGAGAGGGAGAGAGAGAGAGAGAGAGAGAGAGAGAGAGAGAGAGAGAGAACGAGAACTGGAAACATATAGATGCAGGGCCACAAAACATTTGTATACAAAAAATTCAGTTTGTTTTGTGTTGGCCACCTACTACTGCTGGGCATGGGGCCTGTTCTTCAGTGTGGTTGTATACCCAATGGGGCTCTATTGAAAAAACTATTTTTTCCTTTACGAGCAGTTTTTGACTAGAGATATCTTCTGGGTCAGGGATGGGAGCTTGTGTCTATCTTCCCTTTTGGTGCTGGGACCCCACTTGGCTTAGACCTATGCAGGCCACCACTGTGTTCTTGAGTTCATATACGCTACAAGCTCTCTGACCTACAATGGTGATCTGCCTACAAAATATACTGGTACAACAGTGCCACAAAAGTTGTGGGAGCAATTCATTACTATCTGAGTGGAATTAGGCCCATTCGTGAGATGGAACCAATGCTAGACAGTACTCAGTTAGCCAAGAACCTGAGGCTAGACAGGTTTGGGGCCTGGGGGGAAACCAAACACTACTGTTCTGTTAAAGGAATGTAGCGATAAAATGATTCTAACATTCTTCTATACTCGTAGGTCAGTATCTTGCTCAGCCATCATCAGAGAAGTTTCCTCCTGCAGAAGATGGTAACAAATACAGAAACCCAAAATGGAACAAAGTGCAGAGTTTGAGACCTCGGAACAACTCTGTTCTACATGGCACATCTCCACCAAATCCATCCCCTCAGAGCCCAGGAAATCCTGTGGAAGAGGAGGTGGAAAGATTTATGAGACAGTGGGGATGGAGGACACTAAGGAAACAAACTCTCCTATAAAAAAAGACAGAAAGAGATCTCTACTGCCATATAATATTAACACTGGTTCTGCATCTTAAGTGGCAACTGTCTTTGTTTTTTATTGTTATAAACACCATGACCAAATCGAACTTGGGAAAGGTTTTATTACATCTTACGAATCTCAGGTATAGTCTATCACTGCAGGATATAAGGACAGAAACTCAAAAGGAACCTGGGGGCATGAGCTGACTGACTATGTAGGACACTACTTACTGACTTGCTTCCCACAGTTTGCTCAGCTTTCGTATACAACCCTAGACTACCTGCTCAGGGTTAATCCCTTGCAGTTTGATGCAGGTGTTTCTCAATTTTTCCAAAATGACTCTAGGTTGTGTCAAGCTGACAAAATACTAACCAGCACAGCAACACTGGACACTAACAATACTTTATAAATTTACATTTTAATTATAGCAAGACTCATTGGGGAGATAGGCAGACAACTACCTAAAAATTAAAACTTCCCCTTACCATTAGCTGCTGTTGGATATTCATAAGTTTAAAAATATGTCCAGTACAACTGTCTCCATGGGGTTCATGATGTGATTCAGATTCAGAAGTCAACGTGTAGATGTCCAATTCTCGGTGGTGCCTCACTGAACAGTCTCCATAGGGGATTTCATAGGATAAACTGCTCCAGGAATCCGGTTCACCAGCATTTTCCCTGCAAGCAAACAATCTCTGTTAATATACAAACTCTACCACCAGGCACAGATTTGATATTCTAGGTATGATGTAATATTTCTGATTGCTCTTGGAGCTTTCAAAGCAGGAAACGGGTTTATGCAGCTCCAATGATTCAAGCACATGACAAGCATCTCTATCTTCTTTTCCTCTTTGCAAGAGAATAGAAATGGCTTAAGGAAATTTCCTAGGATGTTCTTTTGATTGAGACAGGGAAGTCTGGAATCTTTAGTCAACAACATGCTAATAATCAAATAATGAACGATAAGGATGATGGCTTCAACCTGATCTTCAGTAGTAGCACGATCTATTAAGTCTGGATTATTATACTATACGCTAACAAACTTCAGTCCTATTAGAAGAGAAGAATTACTCATTCCAACCCCTATAAAGATACTCCTTTGAAACATTAGGTGGAAGAAACACCTTCAAATTTCTTGAAATCAACTACACAAGGAAAAACTACAATGCTATATACATATATAGTAATCTCATCAACACACTTATTTTAAAAATCCTGTTTTATATGAAGCTCTGGTTCTACAAAATTCAAGGTTTTTTTTTTTTTTCCCTTTTTTTTCTAATTTAGAAACCAAAACCTGGCTTTGTGGCTCAGTGGTAGAACACCTGGGATTGATTATATATATATACTACGATGAAAGCAGAGGGTGTTTTATTGCTAACTTGCATTTATGCAGTATAGACATCATTTCACTAGGACATCAGACAGTAAGTATCTTAAATTGTCATACCAAACAGATCTTGAAGCAGACTTCAAACTTTCAATTGTCCTGCCAAAGGTGATTTATATTATTTTCAAACATTCTCATGAGTCTCAAGTTGTGTGTAGTTTCTAGCATGGCTCCAGAAAACACTCATCTGGGCTCAGTAGGACTATGTAGTCTAGTAATTCATCTGTAACTTCATCTGAGCACAAGTACATGCATCTTCTAAATATCCTGTTTCCACTGTTCTATACAATCCTGAGGCACATGTAGGTGTGCAGGTATTTGTTGGGAATCTACTTCAGAGAAAAAAAGGAAGACTATCTTCTGTTTTCTTGAAGATGCTTAAAATGGTTTCAGCCTATGATTCTGGGGATGGACAGATAACCTAAAGAAAAAACATAACCCAATGCATTAAGTAGTCATGGTTTAAAAACCACAAGTTGAATAAGAAGCCCAAAGGCCATAATAACCCATATTGGGTTGCTGATAAAAAAAAAAAAAAATGATTATAAACTACAATAGATCACAGTGTTCTGTTAATAAAATTTACACCCTCCCCCATTATTCTTGAATTACAATATAGCACTCAGGCTATCCTACAACTCATAATCCTTCTGCTGTTGATTATGTACTGGTAAGATTATAGCCATGTGACATCAAAAAATGACATATTTTGATCAGTGCACTATTTCATGAGAGAATGTTCTTATTCTTAAAAGTGAGACAAAAGTAGAGTGATATCTGTAATTTATTCTCAATGAGTTTGATAAAAATATTTCTATATATGTAGATATGCAAAGAAAAACTATTAAAAAAAGTTAGCAAATGGTGAATTGAGATGAGTAACATACAGAAGTTCATTATATTACTGTTTCATCTTTCCTATGAGTTAAAAAAATATCAACACAAAAAGTTAAATTACTAAGCAATTTAAAACATGCAAAGGTGGTATTAATTCTTTTATTTTTCTCTGATTTTCATTTATTTAAGGTAGGCGGGAAATACTATTTCTAGGGGGGAAAACTAGGTACTTCTAAGATGCAATAATCTTGATAAGTACTTCAAGTGTATTATTTAATCTTCATATCAGTATTTGCAAACAGTATCATTCCTACTTAGGGTGGAGAAATTGAGGCTCACATATTAAATCATTTACTCGGGGTATAACAAAAATACCAGCACTGATTAATCTGTGCATAAGATCAAATTTTACCATTTACAGGAACAACTAAGGTCAGAAGTTTGCCTCTTTGAGCATACAATTTGACAAAAAATGGGAATGATTCCTTTATAAAGTTGAGGCAATTACAGAGTTTAATCAATTATTTAAGAATCCCTGGCATTCAGCTGAAGTCAGTAAGAATTAACACCCTTCCTACTCAGCACATCACCATTAAGTAAGGGAATCCTAGATCTGGATACAAGCTGGGCTGGCTCCAAAGCCTGTACTCTCCCATTGTATATAATGGTGCTTTTGGTAGAAAGGACTGAGTTTTTATAGGAGTGCCACAGAAGAACATTAAAAAGGGCCATTCTAAGGCAGAATGAGGCAAAAATGTCTTTGGGGGATTCTCTTGTTGAGTCAAAACAACGTCCACTCCAGGTAGAATGCTTTCCAACACAGAAACACTCCACGATTTAAAAAAAAAAAAGAAAAGAAAATTCTCAAGTTCGGCTACCAAATTAACAGCACAACAAGCACTGATGACATTCTCATGAAATGTAGCAGAAATGAGCAACCCAAATTCTCCTTGCTGAGATGTTCCAAACTGAGCATACTCCCCTCAAATGAAGTGCAGCTAACAAGCAAGGCTGTTATGCTGGAAGCCATGGCCACAGCCATGTTGTTCACAAGCAGACCCACCATCGCCTGCCTGTCGTCTGTAAAGGGGGGAAAACACCTATTTGCTGCATCAGCTCACCTTAAACTTATGTGTGTTGATATGTTTAGAGGTTAAGCCACAGGGCAGTTAGAGGAACATGCATAATACTGATGTTTGGGTAAAATTTCATTTATACTGTATATGGTCTAAGATAAATGATTTGGATTCTAGATACAAGGTTTTGCAAGTGATATGAAAACAAGTAAGCTGGCAAAGAGGGAGAGAGCCTGCCATAAAGTAGGGGAAATGGGAAGTAGGTGGGGAAATGACTAAAATATGCTATTTAAGTATAATCATCTCTAGATTATGTGAAATGTATTTTGAGAAATATTTTTAAAATCAAAAGGACTGGGGACAGCAGAATCCTCATGGAGTTAACTTAAAAATTAAAGACATACAAAGAAAGATATGAGTGCATATAAAATATAAACCAACCTCCCTCCCTCTGTCTTTCCTGTCTCTCCCCTCCCACCCTCTAATAAAATACTAGTTTCTATTTTCTCCTAAAAAAGGAGGGAGGGGAGGAACAGGGGCAGGGACACACAGGATACATACTACTGTTTCCTTTTATTGCTAAATTAGTTGCTTAACAAATATCAGATATTAAACTATGCACATATGCCATCCAATTTATTCTCTTAGCTATTCAAGAAGATCATTATTATCCCCATTTGCAGAAGAGAATGCTGAAGTTTTAAGTTATAAGCAACTGATTAACTTAACCTACAACTAGTGAGTATCAGAGCCCACACTTGGGCTCAATCTTCGGTAGATATCATTACACTGCAATGTCATCCATCATAGTGAAGGGCACCTGAAAACTATTTTAATAAACATCAGCACCACTGAGTCAAGTCAAACTTAAATTGGAGAAATACAAAAATAACTCGAAGCTTGAGAAGAAAATTAAAATTGGATAAAACAATCTGAAAATGGTGATGTGAAACAGACCAAGAAAGTCCAATGTACAAGACAGGGAACACGGCAGGCAGACTACTCTTTAAATTTTTAGTTTTCTTGAGTAGTAAAACCCCAAACAAAATCAAACAGCAAGCACCTGTTGGCCAATTTATGCGGCCTATTTATGGAGAAAGAAATGTACAATGTCTTCTAGTCTTAGTGAAATTCACTTTTAATGACAGATCTAAACATGAATTTGTTAAGCTCACTGTACTGAACATTAAAAATCATCTGATGAATAAATTTCCATGTAAAGATTCTACAATTCTATAAGCAATTTGTTAATCAGTAACTTTAAATTACAATGACGTTATTACCATTCTGTAAACTACTTTTTCCCAATTGAAAAAGAAAATTCTGCTTATCAGTCTAATAGGATCCTCCACTTTCAGTCAGAAAGTTTTCAGCTGGCAATATGCTAGGTTACTGACGTTCAAGACAAAATCCCACAAACAAACCAGTAAGCAAATACAGCTTTAGAAAGCCCACTGCTTTGACTTAAATGTTTCAGAATTTATTACTGAAATATATCCATTTCATTCATTAATTAGATCAATAAACTGGGACACAATAAAGACAATAAAGAAACAATTCATTTTTTAATAAACTAGTGACTCCTTAAAAGATTTACATATTTATTATGTATATGGCGTTATGCCTCCAGGGATGCTCTTCAGAGGTCCTAAGTCCAATTTCCAGCAACTAGTCTGACTGTTATCTCTTTTAATCTGCTACTCTGGCAGCAACATGTAACATTATTCTGCCTAATAACAGCACCGTAAATAGATTAAGTGAAAAGAAAGAAAATTTCTCTATTTCTGAAAAACAATCAGTCTTTTTTCTTTCTAGGTAGTAGTGTTTACTACCAAGACAAAGGAAAAGCAGTATTAGGGGGCACATCACATGTATTATCAGCTAGGCTGAAGGGAAAAGGTTCCATTACTCCATCAGAAGGAGACTTCACATAGGCCTGGGCAATTAATTGACTATGATTCAGGAGATTTTAAAAGCCCAGTTCACAGTTGGTTATTGATGATGATGATGACTTTAGCAAAAGCATCCAAAGACAACTTTAATAGCCATGTTACTGAGAGCTTCTATAATTTATTGAGATGATTCCCTTGAACCAAATATGAAATGCTGGGAGAAAATTATAGCTCAAAATAAGCACTATGCAAGTGTAAAGGATTATCTAGTTCTCAAGCTGGGCCGTGGTGGCTCATGCCTTTAATCCTGGCACGTGGGAGGCAGAAGCAGGTGGATCTCTGTGAGTTCGAGGACAGCCTGGTCTACAAAGCCTGGTCTACAGAGAGAAACCCTGTCTCAAAAAAAAAAAAAAAACAAACACACATTTAGTCTCCCAAGTGACAATACCAATGTTCTGTATATAAAAAAGAAATGTAAGTAAACAAAATAAGGTTTCACAGAGCTACTGTGCAAGAGCAAAATCTACTTCATTTCCAGCAAAGTATTTGCTCAGTTTAGTAGCTTTTGTGGATTAGTGAGATTATATGTAAAGCTAAACATAAAGGGTAAAATGGTACAATGTTGGGAATTCGCAACTTTTAACATTTTCAAAAGCATATGTGTCCTAAGATATTCATATAAATATTGACTTGCTAGGTGAGCCATAAAATACAAATAATTATATAAATCTTATGAAATAGGAGGGGGCTGAGTCAACAAAGGAAGCTAATGGTATTCCTCAGTATTTGAAATGTATTAGATTTTAATGTGAATATTTGTTTCAAATATTCATACTGATATCTTTCTATTATGGATAAATTCTGAAAATCTTGTTGAAAACACCACAGAGTATGCCATTTTATTCAGTATAAATGCCTGAAGCCTATCTATCTCTTCTTTGTAATGCTTTCAAATTCAAGTCTTAAGATACCTCAAAATACTACATTTTAAGACATTTAACGGTCAAATTACATATTTATTCCAACATAAAACAAATATTTAGTCAGTATTTAATATGAGTCTAGATGCCGGCTATATGCTGATGAAGAAGTAAGACATACAAGGGTCCTCCTGAAACAGGTTCTTTTACTGAGGGATACAATTTGGATTCCTCACATAAGTCATCAGGAGGCAACGATGAAAACTGACTTTAATGATAAGAGTCAGCAAGTACAGTTCATACAACAGATAATTTCAGGGAACCAGCACAGAATGCCAGGGCCAGTGTAGCTGTGCAGAGAAAGCATTGGGAATAGGGAAAATGACTATGAAATGAGATCTGAGAATTGTATGTGAGAGCAGTGTGAGTCCTGATGGGAACTAGGACTTTACCTAACTGGTAGTGACAAAACACTGAGAAGGTAGACAAAAGAATAACCAAAGGATGATGTTAACAAACAATGTTAGATGCTCAGTAAGAAACCAGACATTACATTAATTAGCCACCTTTAATCCTTATAACCCTGGGGGTAGGTATCACTGTATTTACATTTTGCATATAAGGAAATTTAGAACTGAGAGGTTATTGGCCTCCAGAACACCTAGCTAATATATCAAAAGGTCAGAAATTATATACAGACTCAATTCTAAAACCATGTGCCTCACTTTTACTTCCAGCATTACCTACCATTGCAGTAGCTTCAAATTATAGCAATATCTAAATTGCACAAAAATTTGACATGATATGTAGCAGAAGCCAATCAGGCATATTAGGAATTTGTTTTCCTAAATTTTACAAGATCCACAACACATTTTAAAATTGTAGAATAATATAAATTAGAAGTCATTCTTTAGAGATAAGGTTATAGCATCCAAACTGCAAGTATATAACTAGCACCAAACCCAAGAATTTACATATGCAGTTCAACAAATTCAATATGTCTACAGTAGACTTCAACTACTTCTGAGTAACCTAAATGCTATGCAACAGTCAATCATATCTCTCTCTACCTTCCCACCTTGCAACTTCAAAAAAGAAAGAAAGAAAGAGAGAGAGAGAGAGAGAGAGAGAGAGAGAGAGAGAGAGAGAGAGAGAGAGAGAAAAGAAAAAAAAATTAGGCTTACTGCTAACATACATGAAAATCCCCAACAAGTTAAGTACAAAGAAAACAGTTTTCCAGACTTAGTAACAATAGTCATTTAGGGGAAGTCCAAAGCTACTTCTTGCTCAGTTACAACAAAAACCTAGTGGAAAACATTAGTGAAGACTAGTAATACATCAGTGTGAAAGCTGATACTTACACTTGTCTGCTCAAGCACCACGAATATCTCAAGCCCATCCTATTTGGGTTTTGGACTCATACTATCACTTTAAGGAAAGACAAAAGCACACAGGCCAGCCCTCGAAAATGGGGCATTCTGCCCCTGAGCCTACTTTGGACAAGGAACTGCAACATCTGGTTCCTTATTTGAGAGCTACTGCAATATCTTTCATGAAACCACATCACTGTAACATTGCCAAACCTCAATGTGGTGTACAATATCAACCACAACTCCACTGAAATGGAGCTGGAAAGTCTAAATTCCAGAAGCGGGGCAAGTAGACCAAAGGGCAAAAAGTTATTCTGCTCAAAATGGAACTATCATTTTATCTAGGTATTGTCAGATAAATATTCACATATATGCAGATTCACTAGGAATTTTGTTGCTTTCCTCTTCTTCCTTTTTTGAGGGGTGGGGGAGGTGCAGGGTGTATTTGTCCATTTTCATTACTCTCCTTGGTTATGTCATCTCAGGGTGGATGGCACAGAATTCTAAAGCATATATGGAAGCAGGGGTCACATTACTAGACAAAAGCCAAAGAATCACTTGGGTTCAGCTTTAGGCTTTTATAACTAGTTCTGGTTATAAGAACCCCCTTCATCTCTCCCAGTGTGGTTCTCTCAGACTTTATGGTTGCCCAGTGTTTCTCACCTTCTATGACCACTGCCCTGAGGACCAACATATGAGCCCAAACTAAATCCAGACTACTGAAGGAGAGAGAACTGCCACTCTCCCCTAAATAACTAGTACAGGAGAAGTACAAAGGAAAACAAAAGTCAAGAGGCACATACTTTAGTAAGTGTCATCTATCATCTGTACTGTGTTGTAAACATTTTCTTCTTAAATAATTAGGAAAAGAAAAAAATTCAGGAATAATTAAAACATAATTAGAAAAGCCTTAGTTTGGCTTCCTTACTCTGACAGAACCACCTGTGTGATCTTGATTCTCTCTGCACTTCAACTTTCTCATCTACAGTAAAATGCTACAAAGTTATAAAAACTGTTATTAATTGCAGAACTAATTTTCATATGGACAACTACTTTTACAATGTTAGTAAAGAGAAAATGTACTTGTGACAGAAAACTTAGGAAGAAAATGTTATCTTTCTTGAGCCAAATGTTTATAAAAATTTAAAGGTATATACAAGAACTACAAATATTAGATCTTTATACACTTTTTAAAATGGCATTTATTAACATTTAAGAAGATTAAATATGCTGGGGGGAAAAGGCTCCAAGGGTCAAGTGATTGTTATGCAAGCATGAAGAAATGTATTCAGATCTCCAGCACCAACATAAAAAGCCAGAGGTAGAGTAATTGCCAGTAATTGCAGAGCTGAGAGGTCTGGATCAAGTGGATCCTAGAACCTCACTGATGAGCCAATCTAGCCAACTGGGCATTTCCTGGTTCACTGAGAGGCTGTCTCAAAAAATAAGGTGGAGAACAATAAAAAAAAAAAAAAAAAATACAGGAACCAAGTTTTAGGCTCTAAGTGTATATATGTGGGCATGTATACCAACACACACCAATGCATATACAAACACAATAAGTAGATTACATAAATAAAATTAAGCTAAAAATGAAAAACTATAAGAATTCTAAATTATACCTATCTCATCCTATGTAAGCAATTGACCTTTTAATCAAAAGTTCTATTTATAAATTATTCATGATTTATAGAAAAATTAAAAGCAGAATAACAACATAGCCATCTCCAAATTCTATAGAAAAGAAAATATTAACTAGGATAACTTATCCTCAATCCACAAACATGAGGAAAATATATCTGAAAAAAAGTTAGGCACCTAATTCATTAATTTTATTAACTAATACCAAAACAAAACTTTAATAAAAGTATTAAAAGAATACAAATCTTTTTCTGTGCCTGTGTACACTAAACATTTAAACAAAACCTTGTCAAAATGATTGTTATATAATGCCAGCCAATTTGGACAGAGAAATGAGCTTTGCAACTGGCTAAGTAAGAATGTTAATACAAATACTTTCAAGAAAACATGTGACTAAAAACTTTACTGACTTGATTATTATAATCCAATTAATTACAGATATTATTGGTGTGACATTAAAAAGTACACACAAGTTAAATAACTGAAGGATAATCTAAAGCATGATAATTTGGAGAAGTCCTTCCACTGTAAGAACAAGTTGCCAAAAGTACAATTACTAAACTGTAACAAATGTACAGGATTATGTTTTTTTTTTTTAATCACACAACTTCATTCCATGCTAATGGTACTCAATTTGAGGCAAGTATTTTTTTGCAAAATGGTTATTTAACACAATTTCTATAAATATTTTATTGGCATATATTAGGTATATTAATGTATAAAGTAGGTGTTCTAAGCAATCCTTCATTTTCTGATCTGTACCTACTAAACTCTATAGTCCAGGGAAAAAAAAAACAAGAACAAAACAACAACAAAAAAACCCATAAGCTGTTGAGCTGTGCCACACAGAATGCTGGTATAGATGAAGCTCTGTAATTCCACAAATAGGAGAAACTCTAGGCCTAAACATTACATGGCAACAGAGAAGGAACACTTGCTCAGATCCACTTGACATCATACAGGAGAGAGGAAAGACTGAAATAAAAGATGCTAGGGAAGGCCTTATGATCCGACCTAACTTCTAATACCTACTACTATCTTTTATAGGATGCTTAAAGCAATGTTAAAACTCAACTTTTGGAGCTGTACAGATCCTGTTCTACTACCCATTTTTGCTGCTTTCTGTTTCTTTGTGAAAAGGAGAGAACGTCCTCATCCCCCATGGGCTACAGAGAAAATAAGCATTTCTGAAAAATGCCTAGTACAAATATAGAATATGGTCATTTGAATTACTGTTGAATAAAGTTCATCATTTTTAAAAGACATGCACATTGCAATTTCCTAGCATACTGCCAAACAAAAACCTGATATTGCTACCAAAGATGACTTTTTTTTTTTTTCAAAAGTCAGGATTTTGAATATACCCTTGGGCAAGCTACTTAGATACTCCAGGATATGAGATACCTCATATTTGCTGATCTAGTTTAAATGAGAAGCCATGGAAAGGATTAACAAGTAAGCTAGGTGGGAGTCCGGCCGTTCCTGATCCTTCTCTCTGGCCATTATTTTAGAACTAAGTTTCCATAGCTATTTCATCTTTCCACCACCTCTTAAGCAAAAGCAAAAGTTCCAAACTTGTTTTGTAACAGATAAGCTATTGGGATCCACTTATCAAGTCCTTAGGAGGGCCCCCAAAAGGCAATCACAGTGTTGACAGAACATCTTGCACAATTGTCCTTGGTTCTATTGTGAGATGTGTGCACATACTTATTCAATATGCCTGACAGGACTCAGGTTTCTTGTTTAAGTGTCTCAAAAGCAAAACTCAAAAACTTATAAGCATAAACCCTCCAAGAAGGGCTAATACTGCCTACTACAACAGCCTGTGACTGAGCACTTGGTACTTATGAGGGTCTGAGTCTGGTTCCTTCACATTTACAAATATCATCAGGAGACTTCAGGCTAAGCTTAGTTGTTACTTTATGGGCCTATGACTATGGGCAAGCACTTCATTTCCTTCACCTCAGTTTCCACAACTTTAGAATGGGGACAATAGTATTTATTCTACCCATTCATAAGACTTTTATAAGACTCAAAATAAAGACAACAGCATAAGAGTAACCAATCATACCTGAAAAGTCCTAATGAGTCCTTTAACTGCATGTTATTACATTGAGGATCTTGTTCTCCATGCAGAAGCTGTGGCTAAATGGAAAGTAGACGACCCTTCTATAGTTAAGCACTATTTAATCCTGCATCCTAGCAGTGACTTCATGAATTTCTTCTCTCTGTGTCAAATTTCTATAAGGGATGGATGTTGGCCTTGTACTTCCACTGATATGTGTGTAAGACCACTTCTGTGTATCCTTCAGTAGTTATTTTAGTTCTGTGTGCATCCATTTTCATTCATAAATCACAAATAGCATTTTCTTCAGAAAGGTCATTATAAGGCTAAAATAAAATAATATCTGTAATGTGCTAACTATGGATTTCAGAACCACAAAGGCATTCAACAAATATGTGTTAAAACAATACTATAAGTCAGATAAAGCTTATGAAGGTAAATACTTGTGAACTCGCTCTTATTAGCAATTGGAATACCTCAGCACTTTATGTCAACACTCTGGAGCTGACAATCTTAAAAGAAAATTCTTTTCTTCTAAACATAGAAGCAACGTGCATCACTTTAAAATCAACCTGTGATACTGCCTTACGGCGGGAGACTTCACATTCAAAAGTGGCTGCTCTGAAACTTCCTCCATTTCTCTATTAATTTTAACTTCCAGAAAACCACGATGTGTGTGTGTGTGTGTGTGTGTGTGTGTGTGTATTTCCCAGAAGACCAATCAAACAAATTAGAGTTGTACAGTTTAGTAGCCTTACTGTTATTGACGCCGTTACCCACAATTTTATGAAACTTTCAAGTAGATAGCCATGCAGTTTAGCAAAGCACCTGTACAAATTTCATCTGGGTCAAACCAAATTGTGACTGAGGCAGGGCAGCAAGTGACTCCAAACCACTCATCCAAGTGAGGAAGCTACGATTTTCCTGAAGAGTTTTACCTCTCAACAGTAATACACGACACAGTATCTCTCTAGACTCAAATGGTGAGGGTCCCTTTATTTATCCCACAGAGTTATCTAGAATCTGGACGCTCAGCCATAATTTTTGCACTACATAGTCCAGTTTCCTAGCTACCATTTGAGGATAATAAGACAGTATCATCATTTGTCAAATTGAAGAAAGCAAAACTTGAGAAACAATATACCTGCAACAATATATTCCAAAGTGGTAGAGCAAACATGCTACCAGGTTTACATTCTTAGGTGCTACCTAGAGCTTGCCCCTTCCTCTCGGTGCTGTCTTTTCCATAAGTGACCCCAAGTTCTAAAATTCCTTCTTTATGATATGTGAGATGCTAGCAAAATCTAATAAAATCTGACTCAAATTTGTCTTCTCATACTACTCCAAGGCCACCTTTACCTAAGGTTACCACTTCTTAGCACTGACTATACCAAGGACCTGCCAACTGGAGTCCTCTCCTGCTTTATCCATTACCTACACTCGATCTTGGGTATAAACTATAAACTGGAAGAAATGAATATGCTCTAGCTGATGCTGGATCCGGACTATATGAACTCCTTCGGGGCTAAGATTTCTCACAAGACTGGGAACATTTTAGTGAAGAAATTTTCAGATCACAAATATACTCACAGTAATAGTGTAAGATCAAAATGGGAATAACAAGTCAGTATCTGTCCCCTTTCTTGTCACTAGACTAAGTTAAAGGTAACAATCACAGGTTACAAACAAAGCAAAACAAAAAAACAAAAAAAAAAAAAGGGGGGGGGAGGAAGACTGACAAAACTATCCTTGATAGTGACTCTGGTGACATCAGAACACAGTGGTTACAAGCTAGTGAAGCAGAGCCACAATGTTTTGGATCTAGGGCCTCACTCTATAGCCAAACCCAGAGGAGATGAAAGAGAAGATGCCCAAGGATGTAATCTCCTCAGTATAATATGTGGTTCTGATGAGAGTCACTCCAGTATCATAAAGAAACTAGACAGGATATGAAGATTGGGGGGTATCATATGTGAATGCATGATATGAAGAACTTGGCTATACTTTTTCTTATCTGCAAATGAATTATGCCAGAAAGGTGTCAAGCTAAAGGCTAGAGAGATGGTTCAGAGGTTGAGAGCATTTGTTGCTCTTCCAGAGGGCCCAGGTTCAGTTCCAAGGACTCACATGGTGACTCAGAACCAGTCATAACTCCAGTTCCAGAGGATCTGATGCCCTCTTCTTGACTCCATGGGAGCCAAGAATGCATGTAGTTAGTACACATCGATACATATAAGCAAAACATTAACACACAAAATAAATCTTTAAAAAGCAATTTTAAAAATTTAAAGGTGTAAAACTGAATCTTTTTTAAGAATGATTTGGGTTGTGAGAATTGAACTAAAACGTGTAATGATTTGAAAGTACAGAAAGATATATGATCACAGCATACCCTTAAGCCTATATGACTGATAAAATTTTAAAAATGTCACCCATTTCAACAACTGGTTCATTATTAGGGAATTATGTTTGAAATGGTACTGTATTGGAGGTCATTTCTACTTACATTTTTACTTTTGTCCACATGTATTTGTGAAGAATCCTTTACCATGTATTTTCCTGTTGCTATGAAAAAATAGGCTAAAAAAAGGCAACTTAAGGGTTTATAAAAAGCTTATAGGGTTCAGTCCATCTTGGCAGGGAAGAACTAAAGGAAGCAGAAGCTGACACAGCTGGTCATACTGTATTCATTCTACTTACACAGTCCAGGGCCCCAAGCAGAGAATGGTATCACCAACAGTAGGCAGTTCTTCCTATCTCAGTAAACGCAGTCAAGATAATCTCCCTTAGATAGGCCCAGAGGCCCATCTCCCAGGTGACTGTACATTCTGTCAAGTCAACAATTACACTAACTGTTGTAATCCAGGCAAATCTGGACCCGCCTCTCACCCACCTATGCATGGCAGGTGTATGTACCCTGGCTCTTTAAAAGAAAGATCCATCCACTTCTGCTCCCCTGCACACCCCCCTCCTCTGAAGAGCAGACAGGACCTTTCCTGTCTTACCCCTTCTCTTCTATCCTGTCTGTGTGTCTTTTTATCTCTTTTCTCTTCCCTTCCTTTATTTTCTTAGCTTCCCCTCAATATGAGTCACATCTACAGGTCTCTGCTTCCCATCTGCCCGCTGTCTATCTCCTGCTGCACCTCAGGATTGGGGACCTAAGACATGAGGTCCCAACAGGAGCTGCTTTATTCCTGACACTAACCATCACAAACTAGAATGTAAATAGCTATTTAGTTGTTTGGATTTTTCTTTTAAGTGCATAATCCTTCCTCAATCTGGTCCTAATTTAGAAAGAAAGAAAGAAAGAAAGAAAGAAAGAAAGAAAGAAAGAAAGAAAGAGGTGACAAAAGAGGAAGGCCTTGGCTGAGAGATGTTTCAGTAAAGTGCTTGTTGTGCAAGGACTAGATCTGAGCTCCTATTCCCAGAACCCACATAAAAAGCCAGGCATGATGGGCTCAGGTCTGACATCCTAGTGATGGCAGTGGAGACAGGAGGATCAGGTTGCTGCCCAGTCAGTCTAGCTGGGGGAGGGGGGGAAGGAGGAAGAGAGGAAGGTAGGAAGGGAGGGAGAGAGAGAGAGAGAGAGAGAGAGAGAGAGAGAGAGAGAGAGAGAGAGAGAGAGAGAGAGAGAGAGAGAGCAAACCGAGCTCTAGTTTCAGGGCAAAAACCAAAAAACTTTCAGGTGGAGCAATAGAGGAAGTCACCACATGCCCTCCTCTGGTAAGCATGATGTGAGTGTGTGCATGTGAATGCTTATCGTTTCCTGAGGCCCTGAGCCCAATCTCCAGTACCACAAAAGGAAGGGGAAGGAAAAGGAATGATGGAGAGGGAGAAGACAAGATGAATCAGGCAGGTCTGTGTAAAAGAAAACTAAAATGTGAGGGGAAGACAGTCATATACAATGTCTAAACATTTTAGTATATGCTGGAGAGACAGCAACATGCAGTCAGCAATTCTTCAATTTCAAAATAAACTTTTATGAGTCCTGTAAAACAAACCCCTTTCTCAGGAATGTCCATAAACTCTGCAGTATTCTGTAAAGATTCTACCAAGTCTATTCCTCAGACTCTTCGTAAGGGTCCCACAAGCAATGAACAAACTGTTAGGAGATTTGTCACCTATTTCAGGCTCACTGCCTTCTTACCATAAATCAGTTAATTTGCCTCTTTGAGGTGACTTGCCTGCTTCTTCTCTAATAAATAATATCCCATTCTGTGCATACACATTTTGTTTATGTTTTGTTTATTCATCTGTTGATGAACATTTAGGTTACTACTTCTATCTTTTAACTTCATTTTGGCTTTTTAAAAACTGCCCCCTCCAAAAAACAACCTGCATATTTATGGTGCATAACTATTTGATAGATGTATACAATATAAATCTATTTAAACCATCCCACTTAACATATCCACCACCTTATCTACTACCTTTTTTTATGAGTATTAAATCTCTTTTAGAAATCTTAAAATAACATTATATACTAATACATATTACATAACACAGCTGAATCATTTTTGTTTTAGAGCCAGAGTCATACTATGTAGGCCAGGCTGACCTTGAACTCAAAGTGAACCACCTGCCTCTGTCTTCCGAGTGCTGGGATTACAGCACTCCTGGCTCATAGCTGAATCTTAAGAAGCAGGCTCTATGTTCTACTCATGTAAGGTACCTAGAGTGGAGATTCTTAGAGAAAGGGAGTAGAACAGAGGTTACCAGGGGATAGGGAAAGAGTGAATGCAGAGTGGGTGCTACATGTGTACAGGGTTTCTGTGAGTTCACGGTAGACTCTACAAATGGATAGTGGTGATGGTTACATAACTGCCTTATATAATTAAAACTAACCCAAAGAGTGCATTTTAGAGTGTGTGTGTCCACAATAGAGAGAAACAATGATCTCTTCTGACCCACCATCATGGCTGAGTTTTAGCAAAGCCTACTGGTATTCAACTAAGAGAACTATGAGAATCACATCTACTGTTTTAATTACCAGCTGTGACTCAGCACTTTTTCTTGGCTTCACAACAGTAACTACCCAGTGGAATTCATGCTAAGGGAGAGGGACCTGCAATAAAGTGGTCACAGTCTTACCAAAGTCCTCTACTTCCATTTCTCAGATTGATTTTTCCCTCACCACTCTCCCTTTGAAAGGAAGCATTAGTGACGTTTACTTATCTGTAAGTAACAGAGGTTGTATTCTGAAGTAAGTCAAAAATCTCCAAGAATAAATATATTCCAACTCTCTTAAAGTCATGTTGCAATAACTGTCTTGTGACACCCTGGTCCAAACATATAATAAAGCTGTGCAATCATTTTATTTCCCCATTTGGATGGCAGTCCAAAAACTCAGCTGTAATATCAAATCTGGAGGAACTGCATTTAAAAATCCTAACAGTTATTCTGAGTTAACTGTTTTCATTTTTAAAGCAATGTCTTCCTCCCTGAAACCATGAGGCAAACAGAATGAAACTGATCACTGGCCAGATGGTAAGTACGAAGGAACAGAATAGACTATAGTCATAAGAAAGCTCAGGTATCCAAAGCTCATCCGAGATGAAGGTGTCCCTCCTTCCACTACTGTATCCCACTGTACCCACTGCAAAGCTATCTGCAAGGACCTTTCTGCCTGGCTTAACTGGGAAAGTTATAAGTTTGGCAAATGAAGGGAAAGAGAGAGTGACAAGAGACACAGAGACAGAGAGAGAGACAAAGACAGAGAGAGAGAGACCAAATGCAACTAAATTAAATCTAACTCAAGCAAGGCAAAGTACCTGGAAATACTGCCTCAGTTTACACAGATATCTCATACTAAAGAACAGGGAACAGATATAGTTTGGTTCGTATATACAACAGAAAAATGGTGATCATAAAACTAGTAAAAATATATTAAGCAAGAAAATATTCCAATGAAAAAGCACTGGCGACTCTATTTATTCCTTTATTTATAAAGGGGAAACAAATCCTTCAATGTTTTGACTACTAGTCTTCCTCCAAAGAAATCTTCAAAGATACAAGAACTGAACTCAAAGACAAACAGGATTTCCTATTGCATATTTCCACGATAATGCAATTGTTTTTAACTGTTACTCATAAGAAACCATTGCTTCTTAACTTTATTCACAGAAATTGTATTCAACCCAAAATTCAACTTTTTACCACATTTTCTATACAATTATAACATCTAGCTATTAATTTCTAATTATTCATTCATGTCTTGAATACATACCAGGAATACAAGTGTGACACAGCAAAACAGTTCTCCCTCAACCATATGAACTATACACTAGCAATGTTACACTGACAGGATTTCATTCTGAGTTCAAAATAAAATACGAGCAATAAGAAGCAGTGAAAACAGACAAGAGAAAGAAAAATGGTAACATGACTCACAATGGCCTCTCAACGATGAAGCAGTTAGCAGGAGCAAGCTTACAGACCTCCTCGGAGGCAGGCGCACAGGCAAGCAGGCCAGGGACAGTCAGTGGGCTGTACTACTTTGAAGTACAGGGTGGGGCTAATGACAAGAGGGTGACAGGAATGAACACTTACTCAGTCAGTAGCTGGTGGAGCTTGTGGTAACCTCGTTCCAATGCCAGGCTTACAGGCGTTGCCCCTTCCTTGTTGTGGATGCTGAGCGCTCCACGGCCACCTGGCTTCTGTAACAGGAACCATGTCAACCGCAATAGTCCCAGCCGCACGGCAAAATGCATTAATGTTTCCCGGGGTCCACCATCTGTAAATGGGGAATAAACATAAGAATAAATAAACAATAACCACCAACAAAGACCAATGAAACCACCACACTGTTGCCTCCAAGTATCTAGCATCTTGAAGGGAAACTATAGCATACAGCAAACAACTTTTTCCAGGTAAAACCCCCTTTCAAGTAAAAGCAACAAAACTAGAAAGAAACTATGACACAAAATCACAAAATCTTCATTAGGAGACAAATGCCTACAGAGAGAACCAAAATATTTCTGTACCTTTTCAGAGAGGTTGATAAATTGTGACTACATTATGTTCCATCCATAAAAAAAAAAAAAAAAAAAAAAAAAAAACCAATGGCAATAACCAAAGTAAATGCAGTTCCTTTCTTGTGATGGGGCTCTAAGATGAACAGTTGTCAGGAATTAGATGGGTATGCTCTGAAGGGTGTAATTATTTTTTAAAGAACGCTCAGACAGGAGTTGGCTAGTTAAACAGTAAAAACAGGTCTGACTTGTTAAGTACACACAGGTCTTTAGTCCTTCACACTACGGGCATATCAAATTGCTGGCACTACCAGCTTTGTGTTTGTTTAATGAGAAAATGAAATGAATCTTCAGGTACAATGAGACCAACTGTAAGACTACACTAATAAATCTCACCATGTGCTTGAGTTTATTTCACACTGGAAATGAAGGATCCTTTTTTGCATACTGGGTCACTAGAAAGTGGGTAGGATGAGAAAGGGCTTCAGACCAGGCAAAAGTGGGTTCAGTGTGACTGTGCATGACTCACTTGCCTGTCTGACCTTCACTTTCATGTCCTTGGAGCAAGGCATCATCACTTCTCAGAACTGTTGTAACAGAAAAGGGTAGGTGACATGCTGGGCTGATGGCAGGCAAGTAGGGTTCTCACTCATACCAGCTCTCCTCCCTTTCTCTGTTTCTGGCCCTGTTTTTGGGCTTCAAATTACATGTTAGCTTCATTAACAACACTTCTAGCTCATGGTCTTGTGCTGGGCTGTGAAGACAGGCGCTAGGACCAAGGCAGAGATGCTGCCATGACCCCACATGTGACACTACTTATCTCTAGGGGTTGTGTTTTCCTTCCTCCTCTCAGCTTCGCTTCCACCTCTTATTATTAATGGTTTCTGGGTCTTAACTTCGTTACTTAGCATTCTCATACTTCTTGGATGGATCTCAGTGTTTTCCTTGACTCTGAAATCGGCAGATGTGGCTTTACAATGAACTGCAGAGGGTTTTGCAAGTGAGTGAAGTGCCACACAGAAATTGAATCCTCTGGAACAGGAGTCACAGGCAACTAGGAACCACTTGATTTGAGTGTTGGGAACTGAACTCAGGTCTTCTGAAAATATAGTATGAGCACTTAATCATGGAGAGATCTCTCCAGATATCTCTCCAACTGCACTGTTTCCAATACCACTTGTGTTACCTTATGACCAATAGTTTCATTAAAGACAAACTGGTCTTTTTAATACATGGGATCAATTTGGGACTTGCAATGAGCTCAAGCAGGGATGGAGGCTGAAAAAAAAAAAAAATCGATGTCTTGGGGACTGGGGAAAAAAAATAGCTCTAGAGCAGAATGAACATCCATGGGGTCTGGTTCAACACTCAGTACTCTAAAAACTGAACCCCAATCCCTAAAAAGCTCACAGAAAATAATGTTCTTGGAGAAATAATTATGTTTCCAAGCATAAATTTTAGTAAGCACACTCTCCAAAAGTGGCAAGGCCAGTGAGAAAGGCAGAAAGAATTTTCTTTGAGGATTAAACACATCTAACTTGTGCTTTATGCCGTTCACAACACTCTGACAACCTTATCAAAAATACCAAAGCACTAAGCACTTACGGCCAGGAAATATGCAGGTATTTTTTTCAAAGCCAGTTAATTCCAGCCTTATCAGGCAATAGCTCCTCTTCCACTCTTTCTAGTACCTTTGCTCTGAGTCACCACGAGTCTTATGTCACCCCCACTTTTCAATCCCACCCCTCATTTTCTATTATCATTTCAAATACATATAAACTAAAAGGATTATACAATTACCAAATATTCAACTACTTAAGTCCTACCGTCAATGTTCTCCCACCAACCTATGTGCTTTATCAACTATCTTTCCTTCCAGATTCCATCAATCAAACTTAATGTTTGTTCACACACTTCAAAGGAAATTGAAGACATCAGACTGACTTGATGGGTTCCACCAACTAGAATTCAATACATGGTCATAAGGTTAAATGACTATATAGGTATATATAGGAAAATACAGTATAACAGTACAGTCTCATTATGTACCTCTGGATGTTCTAGAACTCACTTTGTAGACCAGGTTGGCCTCAAACTCAAAGAGCTCTGCCTGCCTCTGCTTCCCAAGTGCTGGGATTAAAGACATAGGCACACATCCGGTACACATTTGATACCTGTGTCAAGTCAAACTCCCATTAAAATATAGGACATTATGAACAAAAGTTCCTTTATGCTGTTTTCAATACTAGAGCCAACCACTGCTTTGAATTCTTTGTGGGGCTTGCCTATTCAAAAAGTCCACATAAATGAAATGATAAAGCAAATGTATCATTTGAGACTGCTTCCATCTTTCCTGAGATTTTCCCATACAGCTGCCATGTGGCGTTCTATTTTCTTGTTTAGTAGTGTCACCTCATGTATGTATCTCAGGTTGACTAAAAAAAAAAAAAAAATACTTATTCTTTTCCATATTTCATTGGCTCTTGAGGATTAGGTTCAAAAAGAAAAGGCAAAAATAAAAGGGAGAAAAAGATTAAAATATCAGTTTTATCCAGGCTGTTCTGCTGTAATAGCACAAGAGCTCTAACCTTAACCTCTACCTCTCAGAATGCTTCTCTTCCTTTCATCTCGAGTTTAACTGCAGAGTACTGATAATTCACAATCAACTTTCATTTGCTATGGTTCCTCCACCCATGATTCTTGGTCTCCCTCCTCTTTATTTCAGGGGCTACTGAAACTTTTGTGGGGGATAGGCTGGAGGTGCTGTGGGCACACGGTGGCCAAGGAGCTCCCAGGATCTGCCTGCCTCCACCCCCCACCCCGAGCACTGGTGTTGGAAATGTGAGCCACCACACTTGGCTTTCAACTAAGTGCTGGGATCCAAACTCAGATTGTCATGTTTGTGCAGCAAGGTCTTTACCCCAAGCCACTTCCTCAGCTCTCAACTTCTTGTTTTTAGGTTGCTAGCTAGACTTCCTACCATGTTATTTGGGTCCTTCATCACAATAGAATTCAATTATACCAAGGGAATCAGAATGTTCTTGCAGTATTTCTAAAAATTGCTCTTCATCTTTGCCCTTCTGAATGTTTCTATTCCATGTACAGTTAGGGCCTGAGTTATCTCACAGGACCCATGTTGGTTATGTTCCTTTTTGATCACTGTGTTAATATTTTCTCCCAAAGTCGTGATCAAAATACCTGACAAAACAACTAAGAGAGGCAGGCTAAATTTTGGCTCTTGGTATCTGAAACTTTACCCAGTCATAGCAGGGAAAATGTGGCAGTGAGAGATTGTAGCCAAAGCTTGTTCATATGGCAGCACATAGGGCAGCAATTAGGCCAGGGCTAGAACCAGAAGCAGGTGTCACCTCCAAAGACCTGCCCCTAGTGACCTCTTCTACCACCTAGTCCAAATTGAAAGGCTCATAACCTTAAAAATAGCATTCAAAACTGTGGGGTCATTCTATGTTCAAACTCTAACAACCATACTTAAATGCAAAGGTCTATCATGGTGTGGCTAAACCACAGAAAAGGAGAGCAGAAAGGTCTGTAAGCTCCAACTGCTGTATGCTCTCATGCTGGACATAGTTTCACACAGCTCCCCCAAGCCACATGAAAGCTGATGTACCCAGAAGGCATTCAACCACAATAGGTCTTCTGGAAGACTTTAATCTTTTTCAAGTTACATTTTCTGAATAAACAGCTAGTAGATTCTCTGGATGGTATAATAATCAAGGACTATATGCACTATCCTAGTCTATCAATCTACCCAACAAGCCCTCCTTACAGTCCTATTTTAATCTATAGCTATGAGATTCCAAAGTCATTGTCCTGTCCACTTCCGAGTACTGGCCTAAAAATAAACCTATACATCCACAAGAAGCAATAATCTTTACATTCACAAGGAGTGGAAGCATCCTTAACAGGCTTGGGGCAGAAAATGACCTTTTAAGAAAAATGAGAATTTGCTGTGACAACAACAAGGTCTTGGAGGTAGCAAAACATTTCAGAACTTGAGCCTTCCTGCTGATAGGTACTGCCTGTTTTAGGAATCCATTAATCCTTTGCCAAGGAAGGAGAAAATCCAAAGCAATCTTTCTGTTTTATTCTTTTCTTCTTTAACGGAGAAGATAACTGGAAAAACACAAATACTAGTATAACAAAGACATCAAACACTCTGAAAGGGCTATAGGAACTATATTACCATATGATTAAGGTTGAGGATCTACTAACCAAAGTCAACCAGTGAGGATGCAGTGCATGTTCTTAGGGCAATCTCCTAAAACCTATCATCATTCTCTACCAAAATGTGTGGATGACTGCCACCCTCAGAGATACTTACAGCTAACTTTCACTTTTTTATACAATACCAAGAGGACACAGGATGGAAACATCCACTAGGATGTGCTTCTCCTTGCTTTCTGTACAGAAAATATTAAATGGGTTCATTCTATGGTACCTGAGTTAGATTGATTGGTATGGTACAACCTTCTTCAAGAGAAACTACTTAATTTACATTTTCCCTAACCACAAGACACTGAACTAAATAAGACTTGAAAAATTCAGGGGGAAAAAAAAAATAGAATGCCCTTGCTGCACAACTCACCTTCTACCCTGATGAACCTTTACTTGCAGTTTAGGCAGTAGCAAAAAAGGACAGTGTGCAGACTTCCTTATATAAACTGTAGAGAACATTTGGAAGAAACAAAATTGACAAGTGCTGTAGAGATTGCTCAGTGGTTAAGAGCACTTGTTGCTCTTTCAGAGAACCCAGGTTCAGTTGCCAGCAATATCTGTAACTCTAGTTCCAGGAAATCTAATGCCCTCTTCTGGCCTTGGTGAGCATCAGGCACACACATGGTACAAATATACACACCCAAGCAAAACACTAATATGCATAAAATAAAAATAACTAAAACATCACTGGATATAGTTGTGTGCATCTTAGGAGGCAGAGCAGGGGGTTCTCTATGAAGTCTAAGCTAGTCTGATCTACATAGCAAATTCCAAGATAGCCAGGCCTACATAGTAAGGCCCTATCTGGAATGAATGAATGAATGAATGAATGAATGAATGAATGAATGAATGAATGAATGAATGAGTGAGTAAATAAACAATGAAATATTTTAAATGCTACTATAGGCCCATTTGCATATACACATTTTAGTAAAGATATACTTTCATTTTTCTAGGGTAAATACCCAAAAGTGGAATTCTAGCTAATAGAAGAACTACCAAACTTCTTGATAGTTTGCATTTCTACAAGCAGTATGGGAAATATTGTTCAGCACTCATGTCATCCTTTTAATTTTAGCTGCTTGTGTCAATCACTCTGGGTACCATGAGAAAATGTGGGGTATTCACACAACTGAAAACAAACAATTCCTTTTGGTTTGTCTTTTTTTTTTTTTTTTTTTTTTTTTGAGACTAGGTCTCATCTATCCCAAACTGCCTATGAACTTTCTATGTAGCAGGGATGACCCTGAACTCCTGTTCCTCCTGTATCTACCACCTTCTATGGCCTGGAATTACATGTGAGCTTCACCACATCCAATATAGAGGTGCTGGGGATTGACCCTAGCTCTTATCCATGTTTGGCAAGCACTCTACCAACTGAGCCACATATCTCCTTTGGGTCACAGTTTCAGTTTGTGAACTGGTTCCGTTCCGGGCCTACTATGAGGCAGTAAATCTCGGCAGAACAGCATAGTGGAACAAAGCAGTTTACCTCATGGTGACCAGGAAGGAGAAAGGGGAAAAGCCACTGACATTATATACTCTTCAAAGTACACCCTCAGTGAAGGACTTCCTTCATCCAGGCCTATCTCCTAATAGTTCATTCAGGTAGTAACTCATCAATGAAATTAATCTACTTATCCCACGATCCAATTATCTACTTCTCAACAAAAAACACTAATTGGGTCCCAAGCCCGAAAAAAGGCAACGCTTTATATCCCAATCATAATACTTATTATAACAAGTATGAAATGATATTTTGGGGTTCCTAAAAGTATACAAATTGGTCTATGCTAGTATCACTTTATACTTCAGAAAGTCTAGAAGTAGTAAAAGTATATAATGAATAAAGCTTGCCAGTTTCCTCTGACCAAAAACAAGGAAGGGACTAGAGAAATGACTCAGCAATTAAGAATAGTTGTTGGATCTGACAGAAGGCCAGAGGTAAATTCCCAGCATCTATGTTGGGCAGGTCACAAAAATCTACTGTAATGCATGTACGCATGCACACCTGTGCACACACACACACACACATGCGGACACACACACACACACACACACAGACACAGACACACACACACACACACACACACACACACACACACACACACACACACGCCACAAATGGGTAGAGGGTGTTTATAAACAAAGACAGAAACCTGAGGCCCAGAACTTATGACCTTTGCTTCTCTGGCTATTCGTTTTAATTACCAGAGCATGATCAAATAAGTCCTGGACCCTCTTTAAATAAGACAGGATAAAACTGTAAAAATAATGTCCCACATTGATACAGAAGTGGCAGGAACTATTAGGAAGAATTGGGATCCATCAATAGGTATTCAGGCTCTAAAAGTCACATATTTGGACCTTAATGTCTTAGCAGTACAGACGTTTCTTGAGTACTGTACTAATAAGGGGGGGGGGGACTTTTCTTCTAGATTTGATTGTCCATACATTTTTCCTGTTTTACCTGAACAATCCAGTTTTGGCAGCATTTGTTGCCACCATCACTATGTCTCTGAAGCATGTGGGCATACCATTCTGCTGTCTAGTCAAACGTACCTTTAAACCTGATTTACCAGAATCAATGCTAGCAAATATTTCCTTTCCATTTGATCAAGGAAAAGTGAACTTATCTGACTGGTGTGAAGAACAGGAACTAAGCATGACTTCTGTCCTTAGGAACTAACTTCTCTTACCTGTGGAGAGGCAGACTTTTGCTACGCTCACCCAATGCAACACTATAATTGAAGCTGGGTGGACTCCAGACACCACGTAAGATTATATGCTCTTTTAGAGATAAGAACAAAGTGTAAGCAGACCCTTCTGTCAGAAGCCAGACTGCCAGTCTTCCAATGGAGTTCTCATCAGTGTTGAAGCAAACATTTTGAGTGCTGTGGGGGAGATTTCTACATTTGTTTTTTTCAATTGGATTTGTAGTAAGGATAGAACAGGATGCTATTTATGAACCCAGGAATATTTTACTAAAAAAATATGTATTTGTAATCATGACTTCTAGATATTGTTTGCTATATAAATAATTATATAGAAAATCTCTTGTCTTATTTGGAGGGTTTCTAAAGTATTAATTACAACAGGACTGTGTTTTTCTTTTTTTAATGCAGCCCTTTAAGAACCTTTATATGGAAAGCAATAAAATCAATACCTTAGCAAAGAACTGTGGAATTTCTCAACACCATCTTGATCCCATGCTTCCCTGACACACTCCCTTAGCTGCTTCCCTACAACTCCACAGTTATTTTTACAAAAACCCGGGGTACAGTAACAAAAACCTTGTACTCAAAATTATTTTTGTGAGTAAACAGCTATTCTCCTCATGGAGTGTAAACCACCTCTCTTACTTGGGGGGGGGGGATAAAAAAGCCAATTGAGGCCCACAGAGATGTGCCAGTCTTCTTAGGTTATGTCACCGGGAGAAGAGAGTACTCTGTAAAGTAATTCTAATTTACTCAGCATCCCAAAGCAGTTTGTGAGTGTGAATTCTCACCATGCAAGGTGTGCTCCGCCCCTAACACATTCCATTCCTCTGGTAGTTTCAGGTGTCTGAATGCCAGTGCAACCCTCTCATCAAGAGAGTTGACATCTCCAGAAGGGGGTCCTGACCGAGCAAGGAAACGAGTGAAGTTCAGAGCCTGCTGATTGCCAGCACTGGTTGCCAGGAACTGAGCTGCATCATACGCCTCATCCTGAACGAAATGGAAGTTGTCTTCGGCTACTACAAACACGGGCAGGCCCCCTCTGGAAGCACAGAGCAGCACCTTCACCGTCTCACAGCAGTCATGACCTAAAGAAAGCACAGGCAGTAAAGAAAACTGAGTTGACTGATGAAAGAAGAACTCTACTGGGTCCCTTCAGCTTTCTTCATGGCACACAAGATTTCTCCTCCTAAAAGAAAACCATTCTCTTCCAATTTCATAAAATTCCATTTTTTATTTTCTTACTGTTATTTGCAAATATCAATGATATATTTAGCAAATGGTGCTTGATCATAAATTCCTACTTTCATCATCCTGGTAATACACAACAGGCTATATCAACGGGTGCTGTTACATTTGAACAAACTACTACAGTTTAGGATCTTATCAGGTCCAGCATGCAACAAGCAGTCTAATGCTTACTGAACTGAGACATCTGAAATAACAACAGGAAGAACAAGGATGTGGGAGGAGCACAGACAGCCCTGGATTACCATACAGTAAATCAAGACTGTAAAATGGTTAAAAGGATAAGCTTTCATGCAAGTCAAGGTCCAAAAGTTACATAAGAATGGTTGCTCCCAGACACTTCCTATCTGTCCCAAACACTAAAGCAATAAGCATGCCAATCAAATCACTTGCTTCAAATAAATATGATGCACTGCTGTGGCAACAAGCCCAACTCAGAAAAGGCAAACATGAAGCGGACTGTGCTTCCCACTATACAGATCAGCAGGCAACACATAGCCCAAGGCTAAACAGCTACACACTACTGCAAGCTCCACCAGAGCCAGACTTCTAGGACAAAGCAGCACAAAGTTTCTGTGGAATATGTATTCTTGCAGAACACACTTTCTTACTTTTTCAGAATTAAGTATTTCCAACATGGAGATTATATTTAACAAAGCACTCATTGCTTTTTGTCAATTTTCTAACACTGATCTCAAATAGCTATTATATTCTGCTCCTACCATCGACACTTTGAAGGAGAGAGGAAAAGAGAAAATAAATTTTTATATACCTAAAAAGAATACGTTGTTTTTTCATTTATTTTTTCCAGAATCTTCCTTACACCTTTACCTTTGTGACACAACACAGCAAGTCTATGTTAGTAAAATGTGCTTAGTAATCAAATAACTACTATATACTGGGTATTTGTTATATCATTTTCTCTATGTAACAATTTTATGATTACGAAGTGTTCAAGGAATGAAATAGTATGCTTAAGGTTCATAGATACTACAAAGTAGAATTCATTATTTTACAGTCAAAGCTGATGCAAAAGGACATGGGCCTATTTCATTTGTGCCAAATGCTGTAAACAGAGGAGAGAGAATACCACCAGGTGAGCCACTGCCTGGAGGAGCTGAACACTCAGATGACAGTCAGTATACCTAACAGTGATGTTATCAACAATGATGGATACAAACTGAATTCTACCTTCAAACTTTAAACTTGTGCCATAGAGAAGATACTGTATGAACTTAAAACAGAAAACCCAATGCTCTTAACCCATGCAAACAGACCTTATTCTTTCTTGCTAATCTCTTTCCCCAAACTTTTGCACAGATAAAAACCTGAAAATTTGAATCCAAAAGCTGATGGTACTAGAAGTAAACATAATATATTGGTCTATATACTCTCCTTTTGTATGTACACACATATACACAAACCAAACAATTATGATAAAATAACAGTACTATAGTCAAAGATTTCTGTATGCATATAACTCTATGTATGGCTGACAAAATAACTGCTCACTTGTGCAGAAAGAAGCAAAGGCAGAGAGAGATAGGGTAACCAAGGAGGGAGGAGACAAGGGGGAAGGGATGGAGGAAAGAGGGGAGGAAGGTAAGATGGGGGAAGGAGGAAGGTAAGTTGTGGGGAGAAATGGAGGGAGGAATTGATTAAGCAGCACTATTATGTTCATCTCTACTGGACTGACAGAAGAACCCATGAGTAGGTAAAAGAGTGTACAAATAAGCCATTGCAAGCTCTACTTGTGAAAAGCTAAAATGAGTTTATGAAATTTCAGATATGGGCTCAAGGGAAAACTGAGATGGACTGTTGTGGTAAGTTTACAGCAAGAGTTATTAATGCTATAGACAGATAGATGCCTAGACAAGAGCATGATTGGAGTTCTGAAGAGAGGAATCCTCTCTTTCTATAGGTCCTTTCCTATAGTTCTCAAATGTTAGGTCATCTTAGGTCAAGGTATGTTGTCTGGAAAAGTTATCTACTTTGCTTTCGCACATAAATCCACAATCTGAAGAATAAATTATTAATCAGAGTAAGTAAAATATGCCATAAATCTGAAAATTGAAATTATTTGAAAAACAAACTAAAGATTAAAGGTGGAAAGGGAATGTTTCTTGGGTTAAGTTCTCGTTAGAGTCTATTGGAAGAGTTACTACAAATCAAAAACAAAAGGCTGTGTTGCAGAATTGGTTAAGAGGTTAAGAAGAGCACTGGCTGCTCTTGCAGAGGGCCCAGATTTGGTTCCCAGCACCCATACAGTGACTCACAACCATCCATAACCTTAATTCAGGGGACTAGACACCCTCTTCTGACTTCCTGTAGCATGAATGAGAATAGCCTCTGATGACTTGTACATTGGAATGCTTAGCTCCCAGTTGGTGGAACTGTTTAAATAGTAGTAGGAGGTGTGGCCTTATTGGAGAAGGTATGTCACTGGTGGTGTGCTTTGTGGTTTCAAAAGTCCACACCATTCCCAATGCGCTCTCACCCCTCTCCCCCCCCCCCCGCTTGTGAATCAAATGTGAGCTCTAAGCAACTGCTTCAGGACCATTGACTGCCTGCTCGATGCCATGTTCCTTGCCATGATGTGAAATGGACTCATAAGAAACTGTAAGCCCCCAATAAACTCTTTCTTCTATAAGTTACCTTGGTCATGGTTTCATATCATAGCAATCGAAAAGTAACTAAGACAAAAGTTGGTATCAAGGAGTGGGGCTATTACTGTGACAGGCCTGACCATGCTGGTTTTTGAAGGAATGTGGAAGACATTGGGATTTTGGACCAGAAAGAAGTAACACTGTAAGCAGTGTTTAACAGGGCATTCTGGTAAGAGCTTGGAAGGCAATCGTGCTGAGAGCAATGTAGGCTATGGAGGCCCAGCTAGAGAGGTTCCAGGAGAATATCAGCAACTGGGCTAGAGACCAGTTTTGTGATATTTTGGCAAAGAATGTAGGTGCTTTCTTGCTCTTGTCCTAGAATCTGGCTGAGGCTAAAGTAAAGAGTTTGGGGGCTAATTTCATTGGCAGAGGAGATTTGAAGGCAGCCTAATATTGAGTCCGTTGCATGTTATTAAGCAGACCTACAATGAAAATGACCAAGGAGGCAAAAAGAAATACAAAATATACAGTCTGAGGAGAAAAAGAACATTAAGAGATGTAACATTGGAACCAAGACTTGTGATGAAAGAGGTAAGGAAAGGCCTAATGTGAAATGGAATAAAGGGAGTGGTGCCCTTAGGGCAACACTGGACTCTAGCTAAACTTCCAACAAGTAAAGGCACGAAGAATTATCTATTCTTAAAAAGTATAGCAAAGTAAGCCAGGTGGTGGTGGCACAAGCCTTTAATCCTAGCACTCGGAGGCAGATCTTTGTGAGTTCGAAGCCAGCCTGGGCTACAGTGTGAGTGCCAGGACAGGCTCCAAAGCTACACTGATAAATCCTGTCTGGAAAAAAACAAAAAAAGAAGAAGAGGGGGGCGGGGGAAAACGGTACAGCAAAGCTTATGAAATGGTATTGAAAGAGGCAGCTATGGCCCATCCCAAGCAAGCAATCTAATTTGGTAGCATTATGGCTTTAGAGTAAGAAGGATACATGGTAAAAGGGCTGTAGAATCCTCTTCCATTATCTGGCTGGGGGGTGGAGGGGGGTAGAAGCCCTGAAAAACCATTCCATGAAGCTGTGAAAAAGAAGCCTGGATTACACTGGAGACCTCAGGACACACCATGGGATGTCAACCAGAAAGAGCTGCATACAGGAAGTAGAACCAGTCCAAGAGAGAAGTGTGTTGCAGTCAGCAAAGTCTGAAGGATGGTGCCATCTAAGCTTTGACATCACACAGTGACCTACAGGATTTGAGAGTTTGTCCCACTGGGTTTCAGTCTTACTTTGGTCCAGTTTTTTTCTCACTATACCTCCAATCCTCCCTTTTGAAATGGTGATGTGCCACTATATATCATTAGCATGTAATTTGATCTTTTTTTAATTTCGGTTTTATAGGGGTTTACAGTGAAGAGACTGTGTTGAGTATCAGAAGAGACTTTAGACTTTGAAATAACATTGAGACTGTGAAAGATTATCTGGATTTTCCAAGGAAGACTAAATACATTTTGCATTATGGTATGATCACAAGCCTATAGTGGTCAGGGGGTGGAATATAGTGGTCTGAATGAGAATGGTCCCTGTAAGCTCATATGATTGAATGTGTGGTTCTCAGTAGGTGGGACTGTTTGGGAAGGATTTGGCAGAGTAGCCATATTGGAAGAGATGTATCACTGGGGTCAGCTTTTGAGGTTTCAAAACCCTATGCCATTCCTAGTTAGCTCTCTCTCTCTCTCTCTCTCTCTCTCTCTCTCTCTCTCTCTCTCTCTCTCTCTGCCTCCTCCTTGTGGATCAAAATGTGAGCTCTCTGCTAGTGCTTGAGCACCCTGTCTACCTGTCTGCTACCATGCTCCCCTCCATGATAATCATGGACTCAACTCTGAAACCGCAAGCACTGAATAAACTCTTTCTTCTCTAAGTTGGCCTTGGCCGTAATGCTCTGCCACAGTAATTGAATAGTAACTAAGACATCTCCATTGGCACACAAGTGGTACACACATAACGCAGGCAAACAATCATATACATAAAACAAATCCTAAAAAAAACAAACAAACAAACAAACAAAAAAAACTAAGTACCTGTCTCACCGAGTGTGTGGTCAAAACACTTAAGATTGGCAGTTACACTATCAGGCTAAAGACTGATTTTTAACAGCTATACCTTTTCAAATAAAACATGAAGAGTTAAGGAGTCATCTCTCTCCTCTCTCTCTCTCTCTCTCTCTCTCTCTCTCTCTCTCTCTCTCACTAAAGGCTGTGTGATATAGATCTAGAAGTAAAACTGACATCAGTGCAGATGCATCCATAAAGCTTACTCCTGCACACGTGCTCTGGACAAATAATTGGGAAGAAGTGTTAGTTTCATGTGTGCCTTTGTACATAGTAAGTGAAGAGACAGAGACATACAGAAGATGTACTGCTACACCACAAAAGCAGAATGGGTAATTTTATCTAATTTGATACAATAAAAACAGAAGTTCTGGTGGGGAAGTACATTAGCAACTAGTTTCCATGGTGTTTCTGTTTCCATTGAATTTCCTGTTAATAAGAGAGGAAGATAATCAAGAGTATTTTAAAGAAAAAGTACTGAAATTTACTTAGTTTCTAAAGGAAGCTATCCTACAGGATTCAGAATGAAAAACAAACAAACAAAAAACCCAGAAGCCTTAGCCTCCTCTAAGGTCTATTGCGTTAACAGAAACAGAAGACAAACCATGAAGTATGAAGGATCTGTTACCTACCAAGTAAATACAGGAGATACTGACAGACACACTAGATTTGAGTGCTAAGTTCTACTGCAGATAGATATGGTTATCCTAACACTCAGCCTTGAAGACTGTGTCTCTGATCATAAAATGATACCACCCACCTTACAAACTGTTGAAAATATCAGCTTATACACTAAGCACATGACAAACAAGCAGCAGAAACTGGTAGATAGTCTCAAAATGCTGCTACTGTTTAAGTAACACACTAAAAAATAGATCCCTAAAACTTCACAAAGAGTTTCACTAGACAGCACGGGCCAATAAGCCTATAAGACAAGTGATGCCTTTGCAGAACTGCAGAACTGAGAAAATAAAGGAATAAAGACTAAACAAAGACACAAGACGCACCTAGGTAAAAAGCAAGTTTTACCTAAGGTTAATGGTCCTCTTAAACATTAAATTCTAGGCCCTGTGGGTCAGAAGTGTGTGTGCTGGAGGTTAGGAGAGCCTCCCTGCAGGCATCTTTCCCTGCAAGCTTTTTATCACTGACTAAAGCATCTGTATCCATGGAGACAAAAAAACTGCTACAGATAAACAAAAGTGCTAAAGTATGACCCAAAAAATTACTTCATTTCCTGCTAAACTAAAAATGGAACACATCCCATCCGGGCCATCTTTTCTCAGACTAAAACAATCGGGCCTTTGTTTTATCAGTGATCTAAAAAGGAACCCCAAAAGCACTTGCTGGACTAGCCCAGGCCAATCCCACACAGAAAGGGTAGACTAGTCAGCAGTGGGAGATAAACTACTCAGTTTAATAACCCAGTGTGATTTTTTTTCCTCATAAAGTAGTTGTGAACAGCAGAGTGAAATGCTCAGTCTGCACACTGGCCCTCCCTTTGAAGAGATAATCACATGGAGAAACATGTGCTCTCACACTACTAGGTCTTGGCCAACTAATGGCAGATGCACACATTTAATGTCTCTATATGTACAAGGCTAATTAAGCAGGATGGGAGGGGCAAACAAACAAACAAAAAGCACAACAGCAAATCCAGAACCCCATCATGTATATTGTGGGAGGGAAAAAAGGCAGGTTATTGAATTCTAAAACTGTGACTTTCTGCATTCCAGCCAAAACCTTTAAGGTAGTGTTTCTCAATCCTTCTTCCTATGTCATTGCTCACAGAAAGAAGCCTTTTCAGCTTTTCCTATTTAACCTCTCTCATAAACTCTGAATTTCATTGCTATGTGTATATGTACTGTGTATATAAAGAATAAGAATTTGTGACACTTAGACATACCCCAAAATCTAATTTATACTCCCAAATTATACCATTCCTGTTGTAAACATACCCTAGGATTCGAGTGCTGTGTTCACAGGTCCAAGGTGATAACTACATATAATTTTAATAACATTATCACTATGACAGTGAATAACAGATGTGGTTACTTTTTCAACTACCTCTTGCTTTGTTTTTCCAGTATGACAATTATATGTACTGCATTAACTAATTTTTTAAAAACAGTGAACTCAAAGCTGTCAAGAAATAAACTTACAGTTGAGTTTACACAGACTATCATAAAGTATTCAGTTAAAAATAATAACATAATTGTTAGTAGGGTGGTTATAAGAATTCTTTTGACTAAGCAAATTAAACACTTAATCTTTTTTTTTTCTTTTTCAAAATACTTCTTGATTTGATAATCAACCTTGCTGTTAAAGAGTATCTTGGTTCACAGGGAATAAAAAAAATACACCATGCTATACACACAGGAATAATGTGTAAAATCTAAGTTCCAATTTTTTCATTAGCCAAAAGGGACTTGTAAACACAATAGGTCTTTTTGTATGTGTTTGTTTGTTTTCCTTTCCACAAGGAAACTACCTTACATGGTCAACTATCCTTGAAAAGTATGAAACAAAAGAGAAATACTTAAGTGTTGAATCTAATTTGACATCAACGAAGGTTTATAATTCTGTCAAACAAAAGCCTTGTCATGAATTCTAAAAGTAAATTAATAGCATACACCAAAGCCTTTCACAACAGTGTTCAGAACACTAAAATCTCCATTCCATTTTTAAATGATAAACTCATATTTGTTTTGTCTAAACTAACTACTAAAAGCGAACCCCACAAATAGTATTGTATATTCTAAGAATACCTTTGAGATATATGGTTCAGTAAAATTGAAATTACATTCTTCAACCATCCATCTTAAAGGTTGCGTTAAATTTCTGTTGTGTTGATTATTGTTGGAGGAGAGGGGGGCAAGCATGACAGGATGCACATGGAGGTCAGAGGACAACGTTTGGGACTCAGATTCCAGACTTAGATTCCAGAGCTCAAACTCTGATTTTCAGACTTTCATAGCAAGACAGACATTAGAAACCTAGGATAGCTATAACTGTATTATAAGATATGAAAAAATTTCTATGATTTAGAAATGTCTCATTTTCCCAACCTAGTTGCAGAAAATATTTGATTAAAAAGGTTACAGACTAACATCAAAATGTAGCTGCTTTCTGAAGGTCAGTCAATCATCTGGTTTTAGTAAGAACTAATATATAACAAAACACAGACAATGAATCATACAGAGAAAACCCAAAGCCAGCTATCTGAATAAATCATGACATTAAGAGAAAGAACAAGGCACAAAGCTTTTTCTTCTTAGAGCTCAGATGACTGGAAATGGCAGGGCTAGTCTTCGAATAAACAGAAAGGGCACGGAGAAATTCCTATCAGGAACACCTGCTGCCAAAAAAACTCAGAGTATTTATCCAGTAACAGCAACTCGAAAAGCACTGTACAGTTTCCATCAAGAATCTTGATTAACCTGACACTGGCCCTCAGCAGACAGGAAATTGGAGGCTATCGTTACCACTGACTGACGCAATGAAACCATCAAAGCCACCTCTGGAAAGAGAACAGAGACTAGAGACTACAGGGAGAGATGAAGAATTCAACTCAAGAAGCCAGAAACTCCTTTTGCATTTCTCCAAAGTAAGAGGGAAAGGGGAAGGGAGGATAACATGTGTGTCTTTCTAGAATGCCTGCTTCTGAGAACCAGATGCAACAATGCCTATGAGGCAGCAGGGATTGCTAGAAAAGCTGACCCAGAATATGCCAGTAAAAACAAAATCCTTGCCTCATGAAGCTAAAGCTGAAATAAAATGCAAATGGGTAAAACAGAGTGTCTGAGTGCACGAGAAGCTGAGTGAATGAATAGATGAACATACAGTAAGGGAGGGCACAGGAAAGGGCACTCTATCTATCTATCTATCTATCTATCTATCTATCCATCCATCCTTCTTTCCTTCCTTCCTTCCTTCCTTCCTTCCTTCCTTCTTTCTTTCTTTCGTTTTGTTTTTATAAAAAACATACTGAAGAACCTAAGGGAAGGGAAAGCACAAGTCTAAGATGACCACAAGAGCAGACTGAAGCCAGTCTGATCCTAGGTTAATCCCATGACATGAAAGATATTTAAAGTTGTTTGGGTCCTGCGTCCACTGCATCCACCCCGTGACCCTGAATATATACATCTACCCCACCACTAGAATAATGCTGACTAATTTAAATGACAATAGCTGAAAGAGACAAGTAAATAAAAAGTCTCAGACATGACGACCAAAACAGAAGGATCCAGTTGGGAGTCTCCACCAGTTTCTCATACACCATCTGGAGTATTCTCTCTAGTATATAGTAAAGCCTCACATGCTAAAGTGATGCCAAAATCTTCACTAGCCTCCCACGGGTACACCAGGGGCTTTCAGAACTCTGCTGTAATTAGGCACTTCCTATCAGAAATCTTAATGAATTTGGGTGGGTGGAGGAATAATGGGGCTATTGAGGACAAGTGGCGTGAATCCGTAAGCGTGATAGATATGAAAAGATTTAGGTAAGGGAAAGGCTGATAAACAGGAAAGGGAGATCAAGTGTTCTGGGTAACAATTGAAAGAAAGAATGGGTCAGGAGTGACAAAACTAGTAGCAGAACACAATGCTGATTTTAGTTAGATTAGATCACTAGGGCAACAGTATTCAGAATCAATAAATACAAGTGGACACCCACACAGGGTGTGGTTGGGGTGTTCCTGAAAACACACACACACACACACACACACACACACACACAGAGAGAGAGAATTGTAATTACAAATTCTTTCTAATTTAGAAGAAATCAATCTATAAAACTCATGTTACTTCTTAGATAGTCTGCCTAGAGACTGACTCCTAGTCATAGAACTCCTTCTCTTCACCAACATACAATGAGCCAAGTAAGCAATGGCCACACTGAGTGGCACCTGCTGAAGAAAAGACCAAAGTTTCAGATCAGCTTTTCTGACTTGAGATACGTATCATAGAAATCAAGACAGCCGGAGGTTCGAGTTACAAATGAGGATGCCTAATGTTCTTTAGAAAAAAAGCTCACTATCTCTCCTAGCCACCTCTTTACATTTGGGAAATACAGACCTAAAAAGTGTCTGGAATCTATAAATCCCAAAAGCAGATAAAAGTAAAACTTGCAACTTCTACAATAGCAGTTCTCTGAGGCATAATTTCCACAATTTGATATGTACTGGACATCAAGTCACTTTACAGGAAATGGCACAAGAATAAGAAACAGGCAGGCTTATCTGGCACAGTAAGATCCAAGGGCTCCTTAAGGTAGTAATTGTAACACTACTTCTACCAGCAAAGGGGAATCGCGAGAGCATGCTGGCACTTGAGCCACATTCACTGTACTCTCTAATGAGAAATAATGGAGCTATCGACATTATTTGGAGTATTCTTCCAAGTGCGCTCTCCTAAACTCTGGTGAAAACTGGCCCAACTGCTAACTGTAAAGGAAGGCCAAGGAAAAAACTCAGCCCCAAACGCAAATCAATGCATCTTCAGATGTTGGATAGTCAAAGAGATAACTGCTACGTTATTATACGACAGCACTGCCCTGATGTCTTGTTAGTTGATTTTTAAATTTTTGTTTAAATTTACAAATGCAGTGGTAAGTAACCCTGTATCCCATGGTGACCTATGGTTTGTAAATCTGAGGAATTCATCTTGTGAGAAAGACACTGTAAGTTTCTATATCCCAAACATAAGGGATGTATTTATTACTAATTAGGTTTTACCTTATTTGTTTTGTTGTCATGATATTCAGAATGAAATAGTAACTAACATTATGAGAATGCATACCTTCCATGTATCTCCCAATTTTTTCCAACTCTCAACAGCCAATAAACTGGTTTTTGTTGATCCTGATTTTGCTCAATTTATAACATCACTTTATTTCCTTTACTTCTAGTTAGGTTCAGACACATATAGGACAAACAAAAGCATTATCAATGTTCTTAAAGATCTAACAACAGCTGTTAGTACCTGGTTTTACTTCTTCTATTACTCTGGAGGAGTAGGTGGAGAGGTGGGGCTCAGATCACTACACTACTAGTAAAAAAGCCCAGCAATAGGATATAGGCCTGCAATCCCAGCACTCAGGAGACTGAGGCAGAAGACAGAGTTTCTCAGTCAGCCTTGGCAATTCACAGCTAACCTTGCCGCAAAATAAAAAGCAACCTAACAAGTAACTAATAAAGGCTAGAAATTATTCCATTCAGATACTTACCAGGAGCAATTGTCTCCAACGTATCAGAACTGACCTTCCGGGTACTTGTACAGTGATAGAGGGTAGAACCAGAAAATATCAAGTAAAAGTTAGCATCATCTTCAACTTTGTCCTCTTCAGCAAGCAGTATTGTAACAACACAATCGCCCTAGGAACAGAAAACAATGCACAAATCTGCATTAATAAAGTTCCTGGGAACCTGCTAAAGTCTACGTCTTATAAATTACTACCGAGTCTAGCTATTCCCCAACAAAGGTGAGGGCATCTAGATATGCCTTGAAACAGTAATGTGCATTCAAATTCCACCTAAAATGATTTGCATATGTCCATTAAACTTAACTTTCCTTGACTGTATAAATGGAAGCAACTATTCTGTCTTTAGAGTTGATATATGAAAATTCATGGAGCAGAAAGATCATTTTTTAACAACCTGTGTCTACTGACCACCTAAGATCCCTGTGTTCCTTTAGTCATTCTCCCATTAAGCCTTTATAATGAGGTAACTATCATGCCAGTAACTCTACACATACCTTTGGAAATTATTTATGATGAAAAACACCTTTACCAGTTTCAATTACTCTATCAGTTTTCATAAACTGATTTTTTTAATAAAATAGGGCTTATAATTAAGTACATACTGTGAAATGCAGCTCAAATTACCATTCTTCTCAATTATAAACATAATTTGTGTTATAACCACAAACTAACAAAAAAAAAAAAACCTTTTAACACAAAGTTTGAGGTACTGACTAGGATTTAATATTCTACAAATCTTAATAATGAATTATGTAAACAACAATTCAGTGAAAACCTGGCCATTTTAACATAAAAACTAGAGGAAGAATTATTGTTTAATTTATATTGTTTTTCGCTTTCACTTTATCAACAAGATATGTAAGGGAACCATGCCACCCTGTGGTCACATTAAACCAAGAATAATTGAAACAGAAGACAGTATTTTGCCTGAAAACCCAAACTCATGAAGTCAAACCTAAGATTAAGTGTAATAAATGTTAATAGAATGTTGATTTTGGAGAGACTAAGTTCAAAGTATTTCTGGGAGCGTAAATGTCACTTTTGTTTTACTCTCAGTGCTCAAGTCCACCAAATGCAATGTAAGTCAGAATGAACCATAACTCCAAATAGCCATAATTTATCTGGCCATGACTGGAGCGTGCCAAAGCACCCTAACACAATGGGTATCACTGTCAGGAAAAGAATTATCACTAACTTTGGTCCCTATCCCAAACTACATTTTGGTCTTATGCATGCATCTTTCTTGGGGAAACAATTTTGAAAGGCTTAAGCCAGCAATGTGTTCCTCATGCTTTAGCACGATGCCACCAGGTCACATGTCTGAGGCACACTGAGAATATTTACTCTAAGTACTGACGGCCCCTCATACCCAACACATAAAAACACAGAAGTTCAATCCTGTTATGCGTGCTCTAGAAGCTAAGGCCCATGGGCCATGTTCTGCCTCTTGCTTGTTTCATTAATTTCCGTGTCACAAGCAAAGCTGCAAGAGTCCAGCTGTGCCCATGCATTCATACACACACTGTGGTCACTTTTGCTGACCACCTACATCTTTACAAGAGAGGAAATCTACTTAGATTTCTTCACTTAGATTTCTAAAACGGAATTCTAAGAATGAACCTCCCTTTCCAGAACCAATGATTCCTCTCCACCCAAGGACCCAGGCTCTTACTGAGACCATACTAGTTACATTTGGGGCTTGCTTTCAATGAGGATATGAGATGGTTGACATAAGCAACTGAAATCCTTTAAAAACAAAAAACAAAGCTTTCAATAAAAATAACCAAAAAACAAAGCTTTCAATAAAAATAACCAAGTTCTCAATTGCTTTCATACTTTTTTTTTTTTTTTTTTTTTTTTTAAGCTATGTCACATAACCTTATATCCAAGAGGAGGGAACAAAGCTTTATTCACTTCAAGGCAAAGTTAAGTTCCAAAGACATTTGGAAATAAAGGTAGCTGGCTCCCTGTAACAGTCAGAGAGAGCAAACTCCACATTTCACAGATACAATTGACTCTTATTCTACAGTGGTTCACTGGGCACCTGGTATTAACTGGAGATGACTGAAAAATCAAGCAAGAGGGGTTGGAAGAGAAGTGTTGTAAATCTCAGTAAGAATTATATCCAGGAGACTGATGACTTTATCCCTACTTAGCACGAGAGAGGTCCTGACAATTATGCTGTTGCTCAAAACTAGGTCCAGCCCGCAGAACACACATTAACAACAGTCTGGCTGCACAGTTAACACTTCTGTCACACTGCTAACTCCAAAGAGGAGCTTAGTAACAGCAACGACGTTCAACATATTTTCAACTATGACTCCAGTCTCACAGGTGACAGCAAAGGGTGTATCTATGTCATCAGTCTACAGTAACACAAGCCTAAGAAACACAGTGCTGTCCTTAAAGAGAAAAAAATCTTCCAGTCTTTATTAATAAGAGTATATCCTGGAGCTTGATCATCTTTACGGTCGTAATTTGATTTGCTAATAGAAGACACAATAACTAATGAAGAAGGCAGTCTATATTAAACATCATCTTAAAAGTATAGATGATCCCCCAACAAAAATGTATAAAGATTAAAAAAATGTTAACCAGAGTAACTGTTAAACTGCTCATTTAAAAATGGGTTTTAATTTTTAAAAAATTACAAAAATAAAGGAGGATTCTAAAGACACTAGGAGGCCATGGATGCCAGCCCAGATCACTACAACCAGCAAAGCTTTTAATTACTATACATGGAAAAAATAAGATAATCTATGACAAAACCAGATTTAAACACATATCCATAAATGCAGCCCTACAGAAAGTACAGGAAGGAAAACTCCAACCCAAGTGACTTATTTACACACAAACGCAAGGGCAACAACGCCACAATACCAAAACACTAAAAAAGGGAAACACACACACAATACCAACAACAAATCCAAAAATAACAGGAATCAACATTCAATGGCTATTAATATCTCTTAATATCAACATCTCAATTCACCTATAAAAAGACACAGGCTAAACAAAATGGATACAAACACAGAATCCATCCTTCTGCTGCATACAAGAAACACACCTCAACTTCAAAGACAGACATTACCTCAAAGTTCAGTGTTGAGAAAAGATTTTCCAATCACATGGACTCAAGAAACAAGCTGGTATAGCTAAGCTAATATGTAACAAATTAGACTTCAAACTAAAATTAATCAAAAGAGATGAAAATTGTCATTTCATATTCATCACAGGAAAAGTCCATCAAGATGAAGGCTAAATTCTGAACATCTATGCCCCAAATACAAAGGCACCCACATTTATAAAACATTACTAAAACCACAGATAAAATTCCACACACTTATAGTGGGAGGCTTCAACACCCTATTCTCATCACTGAAGAAGACTACCAGACAGAAACCTAAGGGGGGGGTGGGGGAGGGGTGGAGGAACTAACAGAAGAACATACCTTCTTCTCACCACCCCATGGTACTTTCTCTACAATCAAACACATACTGGGCAACAGAGCAAATTTCAACAGATCAAGATCAAGAAAGATCACCATGTTTTAATATTAGAATTCAACAAAAACACGAACTGCAGAAACCCTACAAACTCGTGGAAATTGAACATTGTTCAATTGCATCACCTCTCAATCAAGGAAGAAATAGAAATTAAAGATTTCCTAGAATTCAATGAAAATGAACACCATACCCAAACTTATGGGACACTTAGAAAGCAATGCTAAGAGGAAAGTTCATTGCACTAAGTGCCTGCAAAGAAACTGGAGAATTTTCACACTAGTGACTTAACAGTACAACTGAAAGCTCTAGAACAAAAAAAAAAAAAAAAAGCAGATGCACCCAGGAGGAGTACACACCAGCAAACAATCAAATTGAGGGCTGAAATCAAAACAGTAGAAACAAAGAGAATAATATAAAGAATCAATGTAACAAAGAGTTAGTTCTTCAAGAAAATCAACAAGATAGACAAACCTTTGGCCAAACTAACCAAAAAGCAGAGAGAAAATCTCTAAATTAACAAAATAAGAAATGAAAAGGAGGACATAACAACTGACACTAAGGAAATCCAGAGAATCATCAGGTCATACTTTGAAAACCTGTATTCCACAAAATTGGAATTTTAAAGAAATGAACAATTTTCTAGATAGGTATCACATACCAAAATTAAAGAACATATAAGCAATTTGAATAGACCTATAACCCCTAATGAAATAGAAGCAGTCATCAAAACAAAAAGCCCAGGGTCAAATACTTTCAGTGCAGAATTCTACCACAAATTCAAAGAACAGCTAATACCAACACTCCTCAAATTGTCTGCTCCACATAATAGAAGCAGAAATGCCAAACTCTTTACGAAGCTAAAATTACCTTGGTACCCAAACCACAAAAAGACATACATAACTAAGAAAAAAGAATTACAGACCAATCTCCCTCATTAATGCAAAAATACTCAATACTCGATAAAATAATGACAAACTGAATCCAAGAACACATCAGAAAAATCATCCTCCATGATCAAGCAGGCTTCATCCCAGAGATGCAGGGATGGTTCAACATATGAAAATCTGTCAATGTAATCAACCATATAAACAAACTGAAATAGAGAAATCACATGATCATCTATCTCACTAGATGCTAAAAAGACCTTCCACAAAATCCAACACCCCTTCATGATAAAGGTCTTGGAGAGATCAGGGATAACAGGAACATACCTAAACTTAATAAAGACAACATATAGCAAACCAACGCCATTATCAAACTAAATGGAGAGAAACTAAAATCAGGAACAAGACAAGGCTGCCCACTCTCCACTCTCTCAGTATTTATTCATTATTGTACTTGAAGTTCTAACTAGAGCAATAAGACAACAAAAGGATATCAAGGGGATACAAATTAGAAAGGAAAAAAAAAATCAAAATTTCACTATTTGCAGATTACATGAGAGTTTACATAAATGACCTGAAAAATTCTACCAGGGAACTGCTACAGCTGATAAACAGTTTCAGTAAAGAGGCAGGATACAAGATTAACTAAAAAATAAAGAACAGTAGCCCTCCTATATATAGATTATAAACGGGCTAAGTAAGAAACCAGAGAAACATCACAAATAATATAAAATATCTTAGGGTAACTCTAACCAAACAAGTGAAAGACCTGTATGATGAGAACTTTAAGTCTTTAAAGAAAGAAATTAAAGAACATATCAGAAAATGGAAAGATCACCCATGCACTTGGATAGTAAGGATCAACATAGTAAAAATGGCAATCTTATGAAAAGCAGTTTACAAACTCAATGCAATCCCCATCGAAATCCCAGCACAGTTCTTCCCAGATCTTGTAAGAACAACACTCAACTTTATATGGGGAAAACAAACAGGCAGACAGACAAACAGGATAGCCAAAACAACCCTGTACAATAAAGGAACTTCCAGGGGCATCACCATCCCTACCTTCATGCTCTACTATAGAGCTATAGTAATAAAAACAGCTTGGTATTGGCACAAAACCAGACAGGTGAACCAATGGAATCAAATATTAATTCACACACCTATGAACACCTGATTTTTGACAAAGAAGTTAAAATTATACAATGGAAAAAAGAAAGTATCTTCAACAAATGGTACTGGTATAACTGAATACTGACATGTAGAAGACTGCAGATAGATTCATATCTATCACCTCGCACAAAACTTAAGTCCAAATGGACCAAAGACCTCAACATAAATCCAGCCACACTGAACCTCTTAGAAGAGAAAGTGGGAGGTACTCTTGAATGAATGTACAGGAGACCACTTCTTGAACATTAACACCAATAGCATAGGCACTGAGACTGACAATTAATAAATGGGACCTTCTGTAAGGTAAAGGACACAGTCAACAAGACAAAACAGCAGCCTATGCAATGGGGAAAGATCTTTACCAACCCCTGGAGCTGACCTCCAAAATACATAATGAACTCAAGAAACTAGTCACCAAAACAAAAACAAAAAAAAAAAAACAAAAACAAAAAACAAAAAACAAAAAACAAAAAAAAAAAATGGGGTAGAGACCTAAATAGAGAATTCTTAACAGAGGAATCTCAAATGGCTGAAAGGCACTTAAGAAACTGCTCAACATCCTTAGCTATCAGGAAAATGCAAATCAAAACAATTCTGAGATACCATCTTATAGCTGTCAGAATGGCTAAAATCAAAAACAAATGACAGCTTATGGAGAGGATGTAGGGAAAGGAGAACACTCCTCCATTGCTGGTAGGAATGTAAACTTGTACAGCCACTTTGGAAATCAGTATGGTGGTTTCTCAGGTAAATGGGAATCCATCTACCTCAAGACTCAGAAATTTCACTCAGGCATATACACAAAGGATGTACAAGGACATCTGTTCACCTATGTTCACAGCAGCATTATTTGCAATAACTAGAACCTAGAAGCAACCTAGATGCCCCTTAACCAAAGAATGGATAAAGGAAATGTGGTACTACTCAGCAGGAAAGGGACAAGATCTCCTCAGTAAATTGGGAGCATGGGGGTGGGGGTGGGAGGAAGGCAGAAGAAAGACAAGGGGAGAAGAGAAGGAGAACAAGAGGGATCAGGAAGGTCGAGTTTGGAGAAGGACAAAGAAGGAGAACAAGAAAAGAGGTACCCTAATAGATAAAGTCATTATGGGCTTAAGGAGAAACCTGGCACTAGGGAAATCTTCAGGAGTCCACAAGGATGACCCCACCTAAGAATCTAAGCAATACTGGAGAGGCTACCTTAAATGCCCTTCCTTGATTATGAGATTGATAACTACCTTATATGCCATCCTAGAGCCTTCATCCAGTAGCAGATGGAAGCAGAAGCAGAAATTAACAGCTAAGCACTGAGTGAAACTCCTCGAATCCAGTTGTAGAGAGGGAGGAGTGATGAGCAAAGGGGTCAAGACCATGCTGGGGAAACCTACAGAAACAGCTGACCTGAGCAAGTAGAGCTCATGGACCCCAGCCAGACAGCTGGAGAACCAGCACAGGACAAAACCAGGGCCCCTGAACATGGGGTGTCCCCTGGGGGGGGCTTGGGCAGTCTATGGGGCCACTGGTAGTGGAACCAGTATTTGTACCTAGTGCACAAATGGGTTTTGGGAGCCCATTCCCTATGGAAGGATGCTCTCTCAGCCTAGATATAGGGGAGAGGGCCTAGGTCCTGCCCCAAATAATGTGACAAACTTCTGGGGGGGGTCATCAGTGGGGGAACTGGGATTGGTATATAAAATAAGACTGTTTTTTAATTTAAATTAAAACATTAATTAAAATTTTTAAAAAATCATTATCTTACTATATTGTTGTGAGATTTATATAATGGTATGCATATGGAAGAAAATTTACATAGTAGTGTGCTACTGACATATTTTTTTCCAGGATAGACTGCTTGACGATTCTGCCCCCATTAAAGAGGGATGGATACATTGAAATAAATCACTAGGGGAGAAATTATGTTACAAAAATTGGCAAATGGTACAAATCAGGGTTTCATTTCCTATTGTTGTGATAAAATATTTTGATAAAAGCAATGTAAGGGAGGATGGATTTATTTAGCTCACAGTTTTAGGATATAGTTCATCAAGGGAGAGAAGTCACAGAAGCAGAGCTTGAAATAGCAGATTATACTCCATCAAATGGACAGCTCAGTCTACTTTCTCCTCTTAAGTCAGAGAATGGTGCCGTCCACAGTGGGCTGGTCTTTCCACCTTAATTTCTATCAAGTTGACAAATAACAATAACCATCACAAGAGCTTTTCCCCCCTTTAGAAGCAATAAATTGCTTCCAACTGGTCAAAAAAAGGCCAGAAGGTGAAGAATTTTTACATCAGGCCCAATTAAGATACAGTAGTTTTATCTGTTTTAACATGGCAGCATGTTATTCTGAACAGCAATTCCCCAAAATGAGATTTAAACTCACCAGTGGGATTAAAATGAAACCAAGGAAGCTGGTAATAAGAAGTAAGTCTGAGTACTGCTCCAAAGTCTTGTCTTTCTATAGGGAGGAGGGAGGGAGAGAGGGAGGGGGGAGTTCTTGTTTATATAGGTGCATCCACAACTAGGTTTGCTCTTCTGCTTTAAACACAATTGTTATCATTTTGCAAAACATTTCCTAAAGCAAGCAAAGATTGATGGCGTGATCCAACTTCCCCATAGGCAACAATGCAGTCTTTCTCCTTATAAACTCAAGGCAACAGGTGTTCAATGTCACTGAATGATTTCACAACAGAGGGACACCCTGTAACAGTAAGCAAAACCACAGCAGATTGTAGTCATTAGAAATACCAGTCCCCAGTAAAAGAAAGAAAGGTGCCTCAAAGTGGTTGGTAGAGGCCTGGGTCAGGGTCTGTTAGATGAGTCTAGAAGACTCTCTTTTGATAGAAAACGAGGAGTGGGAAGGGGAGGAAGTCAGAAAGTTAGAAAGGCCTGCCCTAGCATACATACAAAGACAAGAGTAAAGTGGCTCCTTCTAGACAAATCTGGGACTATTGAAAAAAAAAAACAAGTAACAGGGCTGGAGAGATGGTTCAATAGTTAAGAGAACTGACTGCTCTCCTAGATGACATTAGTTCAATTCCCTGCACCCACACAGCAGTTTACAACTGTCTATAACTCCAGTTCTGAGGAATCTGACACACTCCTACAGATACGTGCAGGCAAAACACCAATGCTTATGAAATACAAGTAAATAAATCATAAAAAATAATTAATTATAAATCATTTTTAAAAATTAAGAAGTACCATCCTAAATAAAGGACAAATGAGTGCCCACTGCACTGATCTGGAGTTTTTGTACAATTTGAACACTTATACAATTATTTCTATTTAAAAAAAAAAAGTATTTAAAAAAACAAAACCCACAACACTCAAACCGCTCTAAAGAAATAAAGGACTGAGGCTGTAGAATGCTCTCCCAATGCAGATATATATCCACCTCCATCATTACACAGCTAACTCTGCAAAGGCCACTTACACCGGGCCCTGAACTTGGAGCATGTGGCTTGTCCTTACTTTCACACAACTGCCCCTTCCTTGGTTACATAGGTAAAACTGAATGATACGATACAGCACTTTCAGCACCAAACTTGTTTCTCAAACAGTGACTATTTGAGTGTATAGAAGGCAAGATGAGCTAACACCTACTGCTCTTTTTTCTAAATGCCCCCTGCAGTTCAAGGCCGAACTATGTGCAATGCAGTACTACAAGGTATTCTTAGTCCCAATTTAGTAACAAGTTGTTATTTATTTATTTATTTGTTTGTTTGTTTGTTTGTGTGTGCCTAAGTGTATCATGAGCACATGTGTGTGTAGGAGCCTGCAGAAGTCAAAAAAGAGCTTTGGGTTCCCTGAAATTGGAGTTACAGGTGGCTGTGAGCCACCAAGTGAGTGCTGAAAACCAAAGACAGGTCCTGTGCAAGAGCAGGAAGCATTCTTAACTGCTAAATCATTCATTTCTCCAGACCTAAAACCCAGAGAATGTTTACTTTAATGACTTGCCTGAGAACAAAACTAGAAAGGGTCAAAATTCAAGTACAGTTCCAAAACTTACATTCTTTCCACTATTCTGATGCTGAAGTAAAACCTAGAACACAGATGGAAAGAAAGTGGTATGTGTAACAGTTAATTATCAATAGAGGAAATCCACAGGAAGTAGCAAACCTTCAGTAGATACCAAAAGAAATGTTCAAAGTGAACAGGGAGGGTCACTTCAAATACTTCCTATTTCTCTTTAACAACCTGTTATTAATAAACGAGTAGATGGTAACAACAAAAGCCGCTTAAAGATAATATAATCTAGGCAAGGTATAATTGTTAGTCTGTACTAATTAGGTAAAGCTAGTCTATATACAGTGAAAAGTCTCTTGCCAGTTGTTGAAGCACACCCCTACAGTATTCAGTGACATTGGTGGCTATATACGCACATACTGCTCGCACAAAGGACTCAAGTTCAATTCCCAGCATCCCACTTCTGCAGCTTGCAACCCACTTGTAACTCCGGATGCAGGGGTGTCTGCCATTTCTGGCTTCCCAGACACACAAAAACACATAATTAAAAAGATTAAAAAAAAATGGAACCTAACCATTTCCTTCAATGTATCTTACTTTATGTCAAACATTTGCTGCTAGTATAAATCCTTATTCTGGGTCCACCCAGTAAGTTAACTGGTAGAAGTGTATTTAATGGTCTGACACAAACATGTTCATTAACTCCACCCCCACCCCCATTCTGCTCTTATTACTACAGTCTTAATGATTTTCTACCACATTTATTTATTTACTGTGTTAAATAGAGGCAGAAGGAATATACCACTCACTATGGTGGATGTGGAGAGGCTCTCTCCTTCTGTCCACTGTGTGGGATTGAGGGATCAAACTCAGGTCATCAGGCTTGGTGGTAGAGACTTTTACCTACTTGGCCATTTTGCCAACCCTACAATACCTACATTACCACAATCTTCATTTATTAATCCACTCTTTCTAAATAGCACTTAATACTGGTGTGTGTGTGTGTGTGTGTGTGTGTGTGTGTGTGTGTGTGTTTTGTATGTGTGTGCACACACACACCTCTGCTACTAAACAATACAAAAATCATGAAGTTAAACAGCATCTGGCTTCTGTATTCAAGGCACAGTGACAGACATACATTTCAGTCACCAGCTTTTCTACATGTAGAGATGGGTGCTCACATGCTACATTGATGACTGTTACTAGGAGAGTGTCTGTAGAAATGCTTATGCTTCATTCTGCCCCAAATTCAAGGCAGACCATTTCAGGCCAACACACAAGCCCCAAAGACATCATCACAGCACAGCTGAGTGACAGAAAGTACTAGTTTATGTTTGCATTCTTTAATGTGGCTAGCCTATAGCAAATATATCCCCAATGTTTGTTGAGCTGACCCCAAAATATTTTATATTTTAAAAAAGAAACTCAAAACAGCACATATAATAAATGCACAAAGTCTGTCCTTTCTTCAACTAATAGACATTGGTGAGCACACGGGTAAGGCACTGTGACACAAACAGGCTGTAGAAACAAAACAATTCTTGCTCCTCCCGGGCTCCATTTCTTGGGGAGAAAAGCAGAAAGAAACACTGTGCTTGGCTGCAGCTGAATAAGAAGCTGCAGGGAAAGCAAGGTTACAGACAACAGGAAATAAAGGAGACCTTGACATTACTGAGCAAAGGAGAGTAGAAAGGCTTCCCACAGAGTCATCTCTAAGGAGCCAAAAGAACACAAATTCTGTTGTTTGATTTCAAATTCTCCTGAAATGACAAACTGACAAAAGTGACAAGGGAGGAGGTGAAAGAATTGCACACAAGATTCACTTGCACAGGAAACAGCTGTGAAATCTGAGAAGTTGTAAACACTAGCTACGATGGAACTTTGACAATGCCATGTAACAACAGCAAACCCCACATAAATATTAGTTGCCCTTACATTTCCATCTTCGTGCAACAGTCTTTACATTGAAATCTACCAAAAAACATAATACCACAGAAACTAATTATGGGCCAGGGAGGGAGGGAGGAAGGGAGGGAGAGAAGAAGGGAGGAAGGGAATTCATGTGTGCCCAATCACAAAGTCCCATTTGATAGCACTGTCCCTTAAATGCAGGAAGCTCCTCAGGAGCAGAGTATTTGCCACCACACAGAATGCTGTGTATAAAATGCTGACTCTAGAGTAATACGAGTGGCGACTCATAGATTTAATGACTGCCAATCAATCATATTACATTAGGAGCTGTTCAGAACCAGGGTAGAAGGAGCTTATACTTTAGGACAGCAGTTCTCAACCTATGGGTTGCAACCCTTTTGGGGGTCACATGTCAGATATCCTGCATATCAAATATTTACATTACGATTCACAGCAGTAGCAAACTTAGTTATGAAGTAGCAACATAACAATTTTATGGTTGGGGTCACCACAACATGGGGAACTGTATTAAAGGCTAGCAACATTAGGAAGATTGAGAAGCATTGCTTTAGGAGGTCAGGCGCAATCAGATCATAAAACGTGACCTTAGAGGGAAAATTCCTTGGGGGGGGAAGAAAAATTAATAAAAGGGGGAGGCTGAAAAGTGCACGAAGCAGGGGTGAAAAAAAAATTTTCATGCAAAGTGTGGCCAGAGTGGAGACAGAAAGCTCCTCGAAAAGTCACATTTAAGCTGAAACCTGATGGCATGGGGTTAGGGAAGAGAACATGGCAAATGAAAGGCAAGTACAATTCAGCATTCAGAAGGAACAGCGCAGTCAGGAGACACACACTGATGGGAGGCAACAGGACTTTGGAGTGAATTATATGGGGCACAGGGGATTTGTTTGTTTTGAATGTACTGTTAAACCCCTAGGAGGAGAGGCAAGCAACAAAGTGACATAACTCACATCTTGAAAAGAATTACAGTTCCTGTGTGAGGAAAAAACTACTGGACAGAAATTCCAGAAAGAGGAAGATCACTTGGGAGGCCATCAAGAAAGGTCCCAAGGGCACACAACAGCAATACCACCTGCCCTTACAGCCTGTGGACTCCCCTTCCTGCCTGCACAGATGCTACCTTCCTATCTTTAAAAAAGAAAAACAAAACCTGACTGAGTGTCCTGAAGCAAAGCAGTTCTCTATTCCTCCCCACTCACTTCCTATTTGGCATGCTTTAAGTAGAACCTGCTGGAATCCACCTATGAAGACACCAAGCAAACAAAGTAAAATGCTTCAAAAGAGGGAGTCTTCCAGTCAGAGAGGTAGGTCCATCTCTCTTACCAGAGACCATGGCTCACAGTCCTGCTACTACTTGTTGGACAAATCTTACAAGAGCCAGAGTGAAAGCTCCCCTACAGCCAATGCCTGCCTGCCCTCAGGTGCTGTGAGGTGTGATAGAGAGCAGGTGTGGAGGGGAGGGTTGCTGCTGTATGGCTGGACATGTCAGTTCCCCAGGAAGGCGGCTCTGGCCCTATTAAAGATTTTTGCACCCTAAACCACACCACCTCCCCCTTCTCATTAACCTCTGGGTGAAATCATATCAACTCAGAAAGACTGGGGTCACCTGAGCTAAGCAAAGGGAAGCTGGTCTCAAGAAAGGTGTAAACTGTTTTTTGCATCATACATCACCACAAGTTTCTGTTTTAATCCCAATGCCCAGGAACTAAGGTGAGCAGGCTTTCTCTGGGAACACTCAGGCTACAGAGATCAGAACAGTCTCTATCATGCATGTGCTGACCTCATGTCTAATGTAGGGGTTGGAAAATTTCTCCTGTGGACTCAGTAAAAACTTTCAGCTTTGTGGAACACACACGGTCACTGTCACCGTTACTCAATTCTCTCTTCTTTAGCTCAGAAGCAGACATGAACAATATCACATAAAGAAGCAAGGAGAGGGCTGGCTAAATAGCTCATCCTAAAGGCTCTTGTTGGAACACCACCACTCAAGCCTCAATCTCCTCACTGACCTGTGTTTGATCCACAGAGTTCACATGCTGGAAGAAGAAAATCCACTGCACACCCCATCCTCTAACTCCCACATTCATATTCCCTCTACAAATAAATAGCAAAAAAAAACAAAAAACAAAAAACAAAACCTGTTTCAATGAAATTTTGTTTCCAAAAGCAAGTAGCAGGCAGAGATTTACAGGATGCAAAAACCTTTTAGGGGGAGGTGTGTGGTGGTCAATTCTGCAACACATACATGCTAATAAGAACTCTGTTGTCCCAGCCAAATGCTTGTGTTGTTTTTACTTAGATGAAACCATGCTATGCATTCCTCAGGAGGAACAGACATAAAAGTGTATATACCAGAAACACATAAAGAATTAATTCCTGATGGAGTAGGAGACTCAAACAAACAAAAAAGTGCCCCAAACAGAAGCTATGGTCTAAAAAAAGATAAAGAAAAGGAAATAAATAAAGCAGCTACAGAATAGAAAGGCTTATTAAAGAAAGTAAAGCAGCATGAGTCTTTAAATGAAGGGGGGGCACAAGTAGGAACTTCGTAGACAAAGATAAATCCAATCAAAGGATGTGAATGGATGTATGCAAAGTCTCAAAAGTTATGGCACAGTCATGGAGCAATATGCCATGGCTTGAGCATCAGGACACAGTAAGTCAGGACCAGAGTTCCTGGTCCAATGTACACTTGACAAAGGAAAGCCACAGAAAGGCTATACCACCTGCCCCATGCACTTCTACACATGGCTGGTAAAGGTCACATATACACATCATGAACACTAACGATTGTTATCCTTCAAATGTGTTAGTGGGTGAGTGGGAGCTTTCCCACTCTACCTCTTAGCTGTCTTGCCTTCTCCTGTGACACCTATTATATGACTATTACATTTAGCAAATATACAGTATATTGCTGTACAGAATTCTGAGACCACATATTCATATGAGTAAAAGGCATACTTGTTTTATTCAGTGCTGTATCAGTGCCTACAAGTGTGTCAAGTTGTTGTAAGTGCTCAAAAATGTTGGCTGGAAAAATGAATTCTTAACTTTATTCTGCAAACAATCTATCTCCCCAATACTTCTTATGTGAGATAACTGTAAGAGGAAAAAAAAAAAAAACTAAGATATAATGCTCTGAGGATGAAAGATTTCAGCTCAAGTCCATAAACTGACAGTTAAAAAGGAAGCTCACTCACCAAGCATTGATGGTGCATGCCTTTAATCCTAGCACTTGGGAGGCAGAGACTAGTTTCAGGACAGGCTCCAAAGCAATACAGAGAAACCCTGTCTTGAAAACAAACAAACAAAGGAGAAGAAGGAGGAGGAGGAGCAGCAGCAGCAGCAACAGCAGCAGCAAGGCTCAAAAACACCCTTGATAAGAATCAATAACAGGATCACCCATCTATAGTACCCAGTCTCTTAAAAGAAAAATACTCAGGCACATTCCAAGAGCCTTGGGTAAAGCCCACTCCCAACTAAACTAGCAAACAAAGCCCTTAACAACATAAACAGGAATCAACCGATTTTAGTACCAAGTAAGTCACTGCAGATACAGACTAGGGTTGATTTCACTGGTAGAAATCATACAATTTTCTTTGATGTTTCTCTTTTGACAGATAATGACAACACCCAATTAAATCCACTTATCAATCTTCTTTTAACATGTTCATGTATATTTCTGTCAAATGTATCCTTCTCTTCAATGTTAACAGAAGTCAGTTTAAACAATACTAATAATGAAGTTGCTACTATCTTCCAACTCCATAATTCTGCGACACCAAGACAAAAGCAAATGCATAGATTTGTAGGCTTCGCTTCTTTGATCTACTGAGACAAAACCAGCAGATGGCGCCCAATAAATCTGTTTCTTTCTCTGTGGGAGAGATTTCTCCCCAAACTTAATTGGAGACTTAAGGTTAAAGGGAAACAAAATACAAGATGCTTGGAAAACATTTTATGTATGGAAATCATATAGTAAGAAGTGTTTCTTAAGAGAATGGAGTTCTTAAAGTTCTCCCAAGTTCTTTTTGTTGCTGTACATCACTCACTTCTCAGTCTGTTACTGTTAAATGAGTACTACTAAACTGTTTGGAGGGTGCTGACTTAGATTTTCGGGTGGGCTTTTTTTTCCCAAACAACTCCTCCCTCTCTCAGGTCTGTTTCACAACTATGTGTAACTGCTCAAATAATAAGATCAACATTCAAACATTCTTCCTTCTGAAACAGAATCAAATATTTGCTTAAAATGCAGGAAGCACCACTGGGTTGTTTGCTTGTTTTTTTGTTTTTTTAATTATTTTCATTTGGAATTTCAAGGAAAGAGCTGGAAGCTACCAGCTTTTCTTGACTCTCAATCCCTCTGTCTTCTCTGCCAAGGAAACAGGAAATTTATTCATTCTTACTACTCACTCAGTTCTTTGGTTACCTACTATCATCCTTGGTTTTTAATTGTCTTTGATTGTCTTCCTTCTCCTCCACAGTCATCAATGAAGCTAGTTCAGCAAGCTTCTAAGCTACCCCCTCCCACGTACCAAAAAGCTCAGAAGTTTCAAACAATCTGGTCAGGTGCCTAACAATGTAAGAACAGCAAAGTATTGCTAAGTTCATGGGGGTGGTGGCAGACCTAGCTTCATGGTCCACCAAGTGACACAGGCGTTCTGACATTGTTTCTCCTTTAAACACAGCAGTCATCTCATGACATTATTAGGATTATACAAGAAAATGAAGGAGTACAACCCACTATGTAAGTACTAGCAGGTGTTAAGTAATCAGAGGTGCATATGATTACAACTACAGTACAATATTCTTTTCTGCACTCCCTCCTGAATGTGCACATGCATGTACACAAATACATCACAACTGGAAAAAAAAATCAGTATTCCCAACTCAGTAACTAAGCAGAAAAACTATGGCTGGGCCTCAGTGTTTCATGTCTTCGAAAATCCTTTCTCTTCTAGCCAAGAAGTAAAAACACTTAATTCTGAGTAAGATGCAGACAATGAATATGCATACCCTTAGATGTGGGAAGAATAATAAATGTCATTGAGAACTGCAAAACAGGCTTCATGCAGGAAAGATAAGTAACTGCAGACCTAACTTCTTAGGATTTGCTGCCTGGATTCACTTCATACAACAAGAATGAACTAGACAATGTCAGCAAAACCTCAAAGTAGAATTTTGGAATGCCAGAGGTACCTCATAATTCTATTTTCATTATGAGTAGGTTAAATTCATTCCCGATCTCCAAACAAATGCAAGACAACAACAATAAAAGGTAGGAAATGAGCCCACAACCAGATTGGTGGGTCCCATGAACCAAAAAAGGAATGTACCATTGCCTGAGCAGTAAGATAAAACTTACATTTCCTTCTGTGGACAAAACAAAGAGAGACAGCTGAGAATTCCACCCCAGCTGCCAGATGCTCTGTATATCACATGGGGTCAGCAGTTAATCCAAACAGAGTTTGTGGAGGGCTCCAAGGATATACAAGAGCCAACAGCTTTTTCTTGGTTTAAAAAGGAGTAAACAGAGCCAAGGAGATGGGTCAGCAAGTAAGGGTGTTTTCTCCCAAGCCTGAAGACCTGAGCTAGATCCCACCAGCCCACATGTTAAGGGAGAGAACTGACCCCTGCAAGTTGGCCTCTGACATGGGCATGCTTGTCGAACTTGTGTTCCTATAAACACAAATTAAGCAGATGAATGAATGAATGGATGAATGAATGGATGAATGAATGAATGAGAAGAATAAGAACAAGGAAACTGAAGAGATGGCTTAATATAGGTTAAGACCACTCATGGCTCTTGCAGAGGACTTGAGTTCAATTCCCAGCATTTATGCAGGACACTTGTGTGGCTCACATCTGCCTGTAACTCAAGGTCTAAGGAAGCTGATGCCCCCTACTGGCTTTTTCAGACACCTGTATTCACTTGACATACAGTCAAACAAACACATAAACATTTTTAATTATAAAAAGAATATTAATAATTTCATCTCAAGTGACAAAGCAGGTCTCAAAGAAGCGATGAAAAACTTCCATCATCAATCAAAGACTGGTAACTTTAAAATATAAATCTTAGTCCAATTTCTCCATCCATAAAATAAGAAAACAATTCCTAATTCATTGCTTTGTCAGACAAGTAGAACAAGATTACTAAGAAAGCACACACAGAGAGTTCTAAGTAAATAACAGAGATAGGGGACAGAAGTTTGGCTAAAGCTCATGTTAAGCACTGTCAGTCCCGATTTCTAACTAAGGACCCCACCACAGAGATCAAAACAAAATAACACTCTGTCACTTGCTCCAGATCACAAAGTCCTCCTGTGCAGTTTCATTCTTAACTGATCTTCCCTTTGAGCACATAAATCTCAACCTCTTCTTCGGATGATCAAACATTTATTCACACATGGGGCAAAGCTCTTTCTTGGGGATGACTTGGAATTCTACTTGAGAACATTTAACCAAAACTACCAGGCCACAGGAACACAAGTAAAGCAGAAAGCAGTAAAAACAAAAACAACAACAACAACAAAAAAACAAATTTCAAGTACTGCCCTCAACCCTCAAGAAATGTGCAACTGAGTAAATGGGGAAAACACATCCACAAAAAAAGCATCTGAGCTTGTTAAACAGTCTGTAAAGCACAGCAAGGACAAAAGAGAGGCATGATGGGTTCCACATACAGACAAACGCCAGAAATGAGTCCTGAAAGCTAAATGGTTCAGTGGTGGTGGTGGGGTGGGGTGGGGTGGGGTGTGGTGGTGGTGGGGTGGGGTGGGGTGTGTGTGTGTGTGTGTGTGTGTGTGTGTGTGTGTGTGTGTGTGTGTGTGTGATGGGGGGAAGGGTGATATTTCAAAGCAAGTAACAATATATTTGGAACTCGTTTATTATATAGCATTCCACCAACTCAGCATAGCATCACCCATAGCTAGGGATCTTTAAACTCCCAATTGTTGAGGTCAAAAGACTGTTTGCTACAGTTTCTATAGGCAGTCCTTGGGGGGGGGAACCTGTGGGATCTTTTGTTTTATTTTTTGTTTTTGTTTTTTTTTTTTTTGTTTTTGTTTTTTTGTTTTTTTGTTTTTTTTCCCAGACAGGGTTTCCCTGTTTTGTTTTGGAACCTGTCCTGGAAGTAGCTTTGTAGACAAGGCTGGCCTTGAATTCACAGAGATCCACCTGTCTCTGCCTCCCGAGTGCTGGGATTAAAAGTGTGTGCCACTAACGCCCAGCTACCTGTGGGATCTTATCAGTTCTATTTGCATCATGACCTATACTGCTTCCACTACAAAGCAGATGTGGCCTTAATTATCCATGTCCACACAAAGAACCTGTGAAAAATTCAAAATGACATGGAAAGTACTGTGAAACATACTATTAAGTGCTAGCTCCAATAATAGTGTGGCCCTCTGAAAGTCACCATCACTGATGACATAACTGGTGCTATATTCAATAATACGAACCTTAATAGGGACTTCAAAATCTATTAACAATTTATCAAGAAAGCTGGCCTTAAAGAGAAGCTAGGTGTTTGTCCTTTTGAAATAGCAACCTACATGACAATTTCATGTTTCTCTTCGATGGGTTGCTCTATCAGCCATGTTGGAAGACATAAATCTACCCAAATTGTTCTAACTTAATTCACCAAGGGCTTTTAAAACTGTTTTGTCTGTTTGGCACAACTTTAGTGAGCACCAGGATTACTGAATTCTGATTTGCAGGCTCCAAGCTCAGAATTCTACATGTTGGGATGGGTTGTTCTAGAAACTATCCTTTCTGAGAGTCCCACCAGTTCTGCCAGTATCTCTTCCTCCTGCCAATCTGAGCTTTACTGAGTGCAACACATCTAGTCTTCTAAGACCAGATCTCCCAGTCATGTAACAAGGGCTTCATAATACCTATTTTGAATGAATTAAACATACAGAACATATTTCAATCTTCAGTGGCCAGTAAGATTCCTCTTCAAATACTAAATGGAAATTTTAACTCCCCTCAGTGTTATCTGAAAGCTTAGGAAACATAAGGCTATTATAAAATGTACCCTTTAAATAGTCACTGAAAACCACCCTTGTTACTTCTAACAATGCCACTTAAAATGTAAAGCTCAAATGACTGGAAACTAATTAAAAAGTCCAACAGATGGAAACAAGATTTTTTTTTCCTCTGTAACACCATACTGTAGGAACAACAGTTGATTTCCTTATATCTTCTGACATTAGTCACAACGTACTGCTATTTAAACATAATTCTCAGATCCAGCTGGTTAGAGTCACCAGCCAATGAAATGCTGAAGCAGACCTATGAGAAATGAATTGTTAAGATAGATAATCCACTTGAGAGGTCAGAAGGCTGATAAGGCCCATGGTAGGAACAAAATATAACTTAACTGTAAAGTGAGTCACAGACTGTTTCCTGCTGTAGAAACACATTTCCCAAGAATGGGAGCACATGTGTGGGGGAGGGGGCTTGGGAGTAGGAGAGATGTCCACTAACAAATTTTAACAAATTGGTCCTCTTTCCTACTGTCACAACTCTGAACATTTATGTACAGGTGCCCTAAGTTCTTTGGTTCCTTCCAATTTTGTCTTATGTAAACTACATTTAGGAATATTTTTTAAAGTGGTCATAGATTTTTTTTTTTTTTTTTTTTAAAAACAGGTTCCTCTCTCTCAACACAGTACCAGAATTAGTGCTATCAGATGACAATTCTAATGGCATTTGGACTGAGATCTGTTCTAATGATCATGAACAAGTATATCAATCTCATAACCAAAGTGCAAATTGCTAGGAGACTGCAAACAAGTCCAAAGTAGGGGGGGAAATCCAATGTGACAGCTCTAAGTCACTTTTGGTCAACATCCTGATGCAGAATGGATCCACTTTTCTGAGTTCCCTTCTGCATATGGCTTCTGAGGCTATCTAGATCCGAACACATCCACTGGGACACTTGAAGGACCTTTGTGAACTCACACACTTTTCAAGATACAAAGTGAAAATATTAACCAAAACCCTATTTTTGTGAAGAGCATATTAAGCAATCCATATTAACTGCAAGCCATAGTACCTTTCCCAAATGAAGATGTTCATTTTAAATAGTTTTCCTTTTCTTTGAAAAACAGACAATAACAGCTGTGGATTAGTCTAATACAAGCAGCTAAAAAAATCACCAGATATTGTTTTATTCTGCACAACTTAAATAAGGAAAGGCTGGCTATTCTTTATTTAATATGGTATTTGCCAATTATCAGGATGTTTTTGTCTCATCTCAGAAGCTATTACACGCAAAAATATTGGTACCAGGAGGAAAGGAAAAAGGACAATGCAATAAACCATATCTGTTGAGGTTCTGGAAATGTGTTTTGCAATTGAAATGGCTCTTCCCCTTGAACATCTAATAAACAGCAGTTGTATCCCAACCATGGAGTAGACAATGACTATTAACCCATGTATTGTCTTGGAATCTGTCTTGGAAAAGAATTTATCTCTGATGTGTGATACATCATCAAATTAAATATTTTAAAGAACTTTTAAAGGTATTTACTTTGTTGGAAGGGTCCCTTTGTGTTTCCTCAAAGAGTAGATATAGATTTGATGGAAACTCTCCCCCTGGCCCCATAACCAAAAAGTAACCAGTCTTAGAACCATAAAAAGGCAATTTGCAATAGAAGAATATGAGAAATACACACCTACTTTTTTTTCCTCCATAAATGTGTTCTTCTGGTTATTTATCAAATTGCCAACATCCAATATAAACCATCTGGGAGAGTGTTTGGCATAGCAGTCTCCTCTAGAGTTACATCTAAAAATAGCATTAACCACAGTAGACTCAAAGTGAACACTTCAGAAACCAGTGAAGAACAATGTTCTAATACAGAAAAGGTATCTAGAAATGCAGAAGCTGAGTTCTGAGAAATACCTTCATGTTCTAGTGCCTTGATCTCACTGCTTCAGGGCAAAAAAACTCATCACCCTTTTAAGGATGTTGTAAGCATAATGAAATGTTTGGTTGATTAGTTCTCTGAGATGGCTATTCAACTATATCAAAAGTTACAAAATATGATTTCTTTAGACTATTACTCCTACTTATTTCAAATAAAGATGGCAACCTATTCCACGTTTCTACTGTTCATGAAGATGTCCTAACCCATACCCATTTGTTTCATCAATCCTCTATTGAAATAATCCTCTCCTTCACTCTTCCATTGGCTACATTTCTTCTAGTCCATTTATTATAATTCTTATCCTATAACTTCTCTTTGCTTGTTGTCTTAAACTCAAATCAGCCCAAGTCCCGTTCCCCTTCATGCTGACCGAACTAATTATCTGAAGATTCTGCCACCTGATCACATCTGTCCTAGGTAAGACTATAGGACTTTCCTTCATTCTCTTTATTGCTCAGTTTGCTCATTCTTCTGGAGGATGCAACCCAGCAGCCTCTAAAATACAGGACAGGAATTCCTATGGAATTCCTATGGCTCATCAAATTACTCCCCAGGCCTAGACTGCTCACAAAGCAGAGCTAATTACAAAGAATTAAACTTGGTGTAAAGTAGAAAGATATATTCACATTAATCATCCTCCACCACTACCACGCTTTCTCGTTTTTATTCAGCCTACGACCAACCCACAGGGATCATACTGCCCACATTCAGGGTGGGCCCTTCTTCCTCAGTTCAATACCTCACAGATACATCTCCTAAATCCTGTCACATCAACAAACAAGATTAACCACCACAAGAACCAAAGGACTACAGGCAATTGAAGAAAGCTGGGTGTGGGAGAAGTGGCCCTTCTCAGGGAAGAGCACACTAACTGCTTAACCAGTGCCAGTCAGCCCTGAAAACACTCATACAAATAACATATGAACTGAAAACATTATATTTAGAAATATATATGTACATATATACACATATATTCATGCAATAATAATTAGTGGGAAAAGAGACCATTAATTTGAAAGAGAGCAGGGCAGGGTATATTGGAGGGCTTGGAGAGAAGGAAAAGAAGGGAGAGATGGTGTGGTTATATTAATCTTCAAAAAGAGAAAGAGAAAGACAGACTAACCACTATACCCTCCCAATGTTATTACACTGAATCTTGATTACACTGTCCCCAGAGCTTCATCTGCTACACTATGGAACCTCAGTTCAAATGTATCTACTTAGAACTGCAACACTAAACTCAGTGACTAGAGAGACAAACTATTTTCTTCTCAAATGTGTAGTCCAAAATATGTATGCTTAACAACCAGGTTTTCCAAGCCCAGCATGTACTCATTAGGCTAGAGCTCAGTATGCTCTGAGTTGTCCCAGGGTTAGCTTTTAGGACATGTAAAGACAGGTCCTGTCCTTCCATGTGAGGGAATGACAGGTCCCGGGCTATTACCCAGGGTCTGTGATAGCCTACACAATGTAGCTCTCCCCTTATTCACTATATTTCTAACCTCATCCACAAAAGACTGGACCTTTCCAGCCTGAGTGCTCACTAAGTACAAGCACAATCTGCTCTTCCTCCATGTCATCAAGTCAGTTCCCATGGAGTTTCTGCATAGCTTCCTTTGAAGATCTGCATATCACCTGTTCCCCCAGGACACCCAAATCTCTGCTTCAGTGTCAAGGCCCTCAGAGGCCTTTTCTGCTGTCTAACCCAAAAGAGCCCCTAGGCATGCACCATTTTGTCCTCTGGAGTTATTTTCATAAAGCATTTTTTCCTCTCTAAAGTATCTTCATTAGTTGTCAGTCTTTCCTCATTGTAATCCAAGTGCCAAGAGGCCTTCTGTTTGGTTCATGGCTAAATCTCCAGCATCAGGAACAAATGCTGGGGCAAATAAGACACCTGGATTAAAGAATGAATTTCCCCAGATCCAGCCCAATTTTCACTTCTAATTCTGATGTGTGACTAAAATTAACTATTCTAGGAATAAAATACTAAAAGGCTCAAATATTAATCATAGGCATATACATGATGTCAACTACAAACTTCAAGCTTGAAACCCATGCAATCAAATTCCTCAAATTCATTATTTTGTGTTGGGCTGCAATCATTGATATCTTGGGGCTCAACAGCTATCTTGTGGATGCATAAGATACCCGAATCTCTTGCTGAATATGCCTGAAAGCTTTCTGGAATCTTTTCCCTATTCAACTTGGCCTTCTTCCTCAATGCTCCCCCCCCCCACAAGCCATTCATTCCTATATCTATTCTCACAGTCAAAAATACCAATATTTTAGTAGTGATACAGACTATCTCCACTTCAATTTTTGTCCAAGTCCACCATCTCTTAAAAAGGCTGTGTGTCATATATATTTAAAGAACAAGTCTATTGCCTCCTGCTCCCTCTATTGCTGAAAATGGCTTCAGCTGTCCCACTCAAATTCTCAACCCCCTGTCAATCATTCACTGCTGTTTCACTTCTCATTTTAAATAAGGCATTTAGTTCTGTTCTTTAAAAATATTTCTTGCATCAACCACTGTCTCTCATTTTTACTCTTGCTATACTACAAAGCTCATCACACAGAAAAGGATATTCATAAACTTTCCAGTTTTTAATTATGTCTACTTGATAGACCCTATACACATCTTGTAATCATTCTGGCAACAACTAATACTCTTGTGGAGGTGCAAGAAACACATCACTTAGTGAAGCTGTACTCATCAATAATTAACACATGAGGAAAGCACGAACACACTGAGCTACTGGCCTTCTAAGTTCTAACTCATAGACTCTACATCCACAGAGAACATTTCCTCCAAGAAATAATTATGCATTAAGACAGCCTCATCTAAATTATTTCACAATACAAGCACCTCGTATAGTATACAACTCTTTATTTTAAGGCAGGGCCTCACTCTGTAACCCAGGCTGCCTGAAACACATAGTGATCCTTCTGCCTCAGCCTCATGACTGCTGGGAATATAGATGTGTACTACCGTGCCTGGCTTATAACAAACTATTGCAAGTAATTTTGTATGAAGCTCTACTCAATTAGTAAAATAATTAATTGGAATCCATTCTATTTATCTTAGAGATGAAAGTTCTCAGAATTGTTTTCCTTCACACAGTTTTCTCTCCTCTGCTCATGATACCCCAGGAGACCTCAAATGTATAATCTAAAAGAAAACTTCAATATAATTGTATTGGGTAGTTTTGTGGGTCAACTTGGCACAAGCTAGAGTCATCAGAGAGGAAGGAAAAGCAATTGAGGAAATGTCTCTTGAGATCCAGCTATAAGGCATTTTCTCATTTAGTGATCAGTGGGGGATAGTGCAGCCCACTGTGGATGGCTGCTGGTCCAGGGTTCTATAAGAAGATGGCCTGGGCAAGCCAAGCCCTGATGAGCAAGCCAGTAAGCAGCACACCCCCACCCCTCTATGGCCTCTGTATCAGCTCCAGCCTCTAAGATCCTATCCTGTTTAAGTTCCTGCTCTGACTTCCTTCAGTGATGAACAGCAATGCTGAAGTGTAAGCCAAGTAAACCCCTACCTCCCCAAATTGTCTTTGGTCATGGTGTTTCATCAAAGCAATAGAAATCCTAAATAAGACAATAAGAAATCCTAAATAAGAAATCCTAAATAAGCAAAGCAGATAATTACCAAGTGTTTATTTATTATATAAATATTCTACATCTGGGACAGTCCATGATGGTAAGATCAGAAGGTTTTTTGCCTTATCTATTTGCTACTATTTTTTTCTCTTTCACAAGTATCATTCACAAAACCACAAAATCAATTTTATATATACAAGGCAGAGAAGATAAAGTCTTTCTATGTCTTCTTGACTGGCCTAGAGCTCCATATCGAACTCAAGATGGCCTTGAACTCAGAGGGACTGTGTTCCTTCCTAGATGCTGTTAGAGAAAAGTGTTCACTTACTTCCTCCTATTACTATGGGCTATAGTCCTTGCTTGATGCCCCTTCTCCACATTAAAAGCCAGCTATAAGGCATCTTCAAATTTCTCTGACTCTCCTCACTCTGTCTCATTTTTAAGAACCCTATCATGGGGCTGGATTCAGCAGTTAAGAGCACTTGCTATTTTTCCTGAGGACCCAGGTTCAATTTCCCAGCCCCACATGGGAGCTCATAACCATCTACAATATCACTTCCAGAGGATTCATTGATCTCTTCTTACCTCAGCAAGCACCAGGCATGTAGGCATGTACTTACTGCACACACATGCAAGCAAAAACTCATACACATAAAAATTAAATAAATGTTTTATAAAGGAGCCGTTGTGAAACTGGGTGTGGTGGCACACACCTTTAATCCCAGCACTGAGTTTCCTCTGTGAGTTCAGGCCAGCTAGGTCTACAAAGCTAATTCCATGCTAGCCAAGGCTACACAAAGAAACAAAGAAATCCATTCTTTAAAAAAAAAAAAAAAAAGACTACAATGGGTAATGGGTCATCCAAATAATCTCCCATCTCAAGATCCACAATTCCATCAGTTATGAGAAATCGCTCTTACTGAATAAATAGAATCACAGTTTGTGGATTAAGATAAAGATTGCTGTTGTGGGTGCCTTTTAAGTACTGATATATGCAATCAGTAACTTACAACTGTAGTAAAAGTGACTTCTGCTGCCGCTGTCCCAGTCTTATGGCACAGGGTAACAGACGCCACTACGACGAACAAATATATGATGAAGAGGTAGAAAAGATAGAAAAATGGAGTTGTGTGTGCCAGAACTGTAGAGATGAAGGCAGTGACAGGTGAGAGGGAGGGGTGAGGTCAACATGCTGTCATTGCCCAGCAGGGTTGATGAGATGGTTTACAACAGTCTGGAGGCCATGCTACAGTCTATGGTCCATCGCTGCCTCAAGGTACAATGAACACGCCTGAGATCCATGTGGTTGTAGGAAGTAAGCACTGACTGATGAGTTGAAGATAACCTCTGCTATCTCCCAGGGTGGGGAGGTGTTCATAGGAATGGCATGACCTGAGGTCATGATGAGGCTGAAGGTCTGTGCAGTTGCTAAGGGATATGAGTGGGTTAATAGGACTGATACGGCCAGAGGCCTCATTGATGTCCATGGTCCGTGTTACCACCAAAGGCCATGCAGATGTCTATGGTTTAGGCTGCTGCCTGAACCCATGTTGATATCCATGCACCATGCTGAGCTGGCCCAGCCCCTGGCACAACAATGTAGGAGGCCCAGACTGACCAACTCAGCTACCACCCAAGTCCAGATCCAAGGCTTTTGAGTTGGCCCACCCCAACATGGACTGCACCTATAAGCTGCTTGCACGAAGAAAGGGGACCAGTTCTGTGAAACCACAGATATAGGATCTACATGACTCTGGGCAACAGGAGGATATCCAAAGTGAGTCTTGTCAAGGGCCCAGTATTGAAGGTGTAGCAGAAGCCAGAGGCCTTGAACCAGGCCAATGACTCATTGCAATGAACATTTCCAAGTAAAACTGTTTGGGCAAAAAGGTGTATGCCATGACACACTGAAGCTTCCAGTGCCACTACAATCAGTGAATGTGTGATGGAGAGGTGGGAAAGACGAAGGAGTGGAGTGGTACATACAATGAGGAACTGGAGACTCGGAAGCTCTGATGGGAATGAGAGAAGGCTGTGGCTGATAGAAAAGCAGGACGGTGCCCAGTGGGGTCAGTGAGACGATTTGTTTTTCCTTTTAGGAGGAAGGTTACAAGGGTGGAGTGGACACATAAGGACTGGGAAATGAGGGTGATAGGGGTGTATAATGTGAAATTCCCAAAGAATCCATAAAAAAAATTAAGTTAAAAAAATAATAAAAACTGCTATTTCCTAGATGAAAATCTGGGAATAAATCCTTGTAAACTTGATATAAGCAAAGAATCATTCTTGAATAAGCTAGCAAACACATAAATAATAAGTAATAAAATAAATATTATCAAAACTAAAAATGTTTTTGTACCTCTAGTGTGCCATCAAGAAAGTAGAGTACCATGGCTAGGGAAATGGTTTAGTAGTAAAAAGTACTTGTTCTTGCCAAGGATGCGGTTTCCATTCCCAGCACTAACATGGCAACTCACAACTGCCCATAATCGCAGTACCTGAGGATCCAAACCCAACACCCTCTTCTAGTTTACAAAGGCTTAAGGCAATGAACACAGGTGGCACACATACACACATACAGGTAAGAAAACCACTCATACACACACGAATAAAATCTTTTTAAAAAGCAAAATGGCAATGAACAGAACAGTAAATTTTGTATATCACAAACCTGACAAAGAATTTGTTTTAAAAACATACAAATAATCTATTTGCAACTCACTGACACAAATTACCCAATTTTCAGATGGCAAAGGGTATCAGCAGATTATTTCCCATACACATGCAATCCCTCAGCTAACACATACTCACTGCCTCCCACTGTTCCAACATCTGTCCTTTTTCCTAAACAAATTGTGGAGACTTCTGAAACAACTAAAGGGCCCTTGTTTCTCAAGGTGACTCAAATCCTGTTACAGAGGGCTCTCCTAGTCTCCGAAACACTATAGCACAAGGCCCTGGAGCTTCTCACAATTCTGGCTGCCTCCTCACCCACAAGGAAAAAAAAAATCTACCCAGAATCCACCTTATTCAGCCTGGATTTGCCTATTTAGTCATTTCACCTTACAATGCCCTTATTTTAGGGAAATGATCTGTCTGCTTTAGCCAGAGCCCTAAGACAAGTAATATTTTGGCCACAGTCCCACAGTGTCACACAGTTTAACACAGGGTACCTCAAAAGGCAGCTGAAGACCTCCATCCTATTTTTACAGAGATGCTCTCTGGGTCAAAGTAAAAGAAAGCATAGCACCACTGCAGGCCAATGTTTCATATGTGCATCCTATCATACCAACTAGAAGACTTCAAATAGTAAAATATTATTTGTTCTGGGTTCAGTTCCATGCACATATTAGTCATTTAGAACTTACTAAATCAAGCTGTATGTAGATGTACAAAACTTTCTTTTCTAATTTCTACCACATGAGATTTCAAGTTGATTAAAGTAAGTAAACAACCACTGATAAGCACAAAATCCAAATAAAACCACATTATTTACTCACATATAACGGAGCTTGCTGTGGACTAAGTTTCATGACCCAGGACACTGAAACAAAAAAGGAGAAATAGATGAGAATAAATTCAAAGTTGTCAACAAAATTACATATTTAAAAAATAACAATTAAAAGTTACACATGTCACCCATGGCACTGTGAGTACAACCCCAAGACTCAGTGATATACACTCAGCTTTCATTAGAGATTTAAGAAGAGGGAAGTCCAAAGATACTTATATTCTAGTCTTTTCAGAAGGGGGTGAATTTTCAGAATGAAAAATAAAGATCAACAGCTTCACAGTAACATCACAGTTGAACTTTCACATGGCAGCCTAAGCCCATGAAATACTGCTTGACAGTGGCTGTCCCCCCAAATCCCACTAGGACATTTGGAATGAAAAGAGGTTAACTGAAGACCACTAAGGCTCCCTTTCTTGCTGCCTTTTCCTCAGAAAAGGGAGGTTACAGTTTGCCTTTAATAGCTAAAACTAATGACCAAATTTCCAGGTCATTTCTGTACCTGAATGTTCACCATATTAAAAAGAAATTAAAGAACTTTACAGGCTTTCTAGGATTGTATTTTTTGAAATTAAATAGCATACTCAGACAACACCAACAGACACACTAAGTTAGAAGGGCACACCCTAGACAGAGAATGACGAGTAACTAACGAATGCCTATAACACAAGAAATAGTGTTCCCCAGGGAAGAGCACACGAAATGGTCAGTCCTGAAAACATATAAACATACCCAAACAAGTGATTATCACATGAACTGGGCAAGTTTTAGTTATAGATTTAGGAATACACAAACAATAATGATTAAAGAAAAAGAGGGCATGAATTTGAAAGAGAGCAAGAGGGGTACACAGGAAGTGCTGGACGAAGAAAGGGGAAGGGGAGGGGAGAAGTGACATAATTTTATTATAACTTCAAAAATATGTAAAAAGAATAGCATACTCTTAAAATTAAAAGTTTGAAAACAGAAGTAAGTTTGGCTTGGTAAATTGACCAGGACATCAGAGCAGCAGGTCATCCACCAAATACTCTAAACTTGAATAGAAACCAATCTGACCTCACTACAGTAAGAGAAGACCAAAGTGACTTCATTAAAATTTCATCAGAATCTATTTTTTTAATTCATAACAGATAAATTAAGACACCTACTAACCAGCAATATCACTAGTTCAGAAACCTTCACACAGTGAAAAGCAGTAGGTAAACTGCCACCATGAATTCTAACAGATTTCAGAGCCCAACAATAAAACTGGAGTCCAAACAGCATAAAATTAGAGGTTACTAGTAAAATGTTCAGAACAAAAGACATTTTTGTGATCATGAATAATCTAAACATACCTCTCAAAAGAAATTCTTAGAGACCTACCACAGATCAAGCTGCATGCATACGTGCATGAGAGACAGAGAGATCAGGACTCTCTCTCTCTCTCTCTCTCTCTCTCTCTCTGTGTGTGTGTGTGTGTGTGTGTGTGTGTGTGTGTGTGTGTGTGTGTGTGCGAGCGCGTGCGCGCGCACACATGCTCCTGTGTGAGAAAGACCAGAACTTACTCCAAAAGCAACCAACATAGAGTGGTGGTGTTGAGTTCTATTATTAGATTCCCAGAACTAACTCCTCCCCAATCAGCTCCATGCCACAGATAGGCTCCCCATGTTTAATGAAGCACCTGGATGGCCTTCCTCACCCATTCTCTAGTCACCTCGCCACAGTGTTACTGTTACCAGGACTTGGAGTACTCTTTCCTCCATGCCTGTATTCATTTAATGACTTTGTACTTAGAGGTACTGAAATCACTGAAAACTAGGTCAGAAGTGTATCGGCTCTTTTTACTATACAAGTTAAGTACATTTCAAGCCATCATATTCAAATAGTAAACATGGATTAAAAAGAAAGGTTAGGGGCTGGAGAAATGGCTCAGTGATTAAGAATACTTGCCAGAGGGCCAGAGTTCATTTCTCAATACCCATATCCACTGCTTACAAGTATCTGTTAACTCCAGCTCCAGAGGACCCAATGCCCTCTTGTGACATCTCTGAGCAACTGCACCCAAGTACACATAAATCCACACAGACAATGCTAAAAAGTAAATAAATAATAAAAATAATCTTTTAAAAGAAAAATACTGAAGGGCTTTTCCAATGTATTAAATATCCACTTAATTTTAAATTGCTAGCCTTTTAATTGGTGTTCCAGATCCTGTTTAGACTTGCCTGGGACACAGAATTGGAAGAACGTATAAGTCAATGTGCCTTGACTAACTTATGAAGTAGTTCTGCCATTACACACAGTAAAAAATGTCAGTTACACTCACAAAGAAATTAATACTTCTGCAATCCATAAGGATTGGCAGCATCTGTAATTTAAAAGGAAAAAAAAAAAAAAGGCTGTGTGACTCACCAGTCATCTTATGCTTCATGATTTGCTAAGAAATAGGTTAAAATGCTGGCTTCGACATCAACTTCTCTATGTGGCTCCCTTATACTGGATGAAAATAACATAATGTAAGAGCAGGCTGATTTGTAGAATAGTGTAGAATTATACACTCATCTAGACACACCACAAAACCAGTCCTGGACATACTGTTCCAACATAGGATTAAAGAGGGATGACAAGGTGCCTGCCCTCCCACACCTTCCAACAAGTCTGCTGCTCTATTGGTGACACAGAGCAGCAGAAAGAATCCATGTGTCAAGAAGAATCAAAGTAATGACCAGAAAGCTCCAGGAAGGAGCTTGTAGACAGGTTTCTTAAATACTGACACACAAGAAGAGCAAAACTAACTTTCACAGCACTTTATTTTTGACGTTTCATTTCTTCTCCACAGAGGATACTATTTTCCCCATTTCAATGATCTAAAGAATAAATTCTTTAACACCAAGGGCAAAAGGAAACAGCCCAACTCTGTCCGATACCAACACACAGATTTTTCTTCCCACATCACCAACTGAAAGACTTTGTTAACAAGATTTGCTAAACACTTCCACAAAGGAAATTTAATGAAATGTGTTATTAGCACCTCATAATTTCATTGAGCAATGTTAAGAAAGAAACCTTTACAATGCCTTCCTTAGCCAATACTCTACAACAAACCACAGATTCAAATGAGCAGCCTTGCGATAACAGCCAATACACAGAAGTACAAACAGTAAAAGCTGCCTAACATTTGAAAGACTAAGAGGAGGCACCAAAATTCAGTTATGAGGTCTGTTCACCAAATCTACAATTCAATATAAAACTACCTAGAACTGAAATGAGTCATAAATCTGATGGTTGTGAAATTAAGCAGAATGACAGTAATCAAGGCTTTTGCTATTATCACTTTATTTTATAATGTGGAAGGACCAAAAAATGTTTTACTGTTGTATAAAAGTGCCATGCTCACTTTATGTCAAGATAAGACTTGTCAATTTTTTTTCTATGAAATGTTCTATGTGCATATATGCCTGCATGCCAGAAGAGGGCATCAGATTGTGATCCACCATGTGGTTGATAGGAATTGAACTCAGAAACTCTGGAAGAGCAGCCAGTACTCTTAACCACTGAGCCATCTCTCCAAACCTGACTGTCTCAATCATAAACTGTACTTTGATGTAAGCTAACAATCTTTTCTTCATAGGGTACAGTGCAGACACCAAATTAGACTGCTACAGTTAGGTGTGCAGTGTTCACACAAATAAACATTTTGGGTTTTTTTTTTTTTCTTTTTCTTTTTTAATCATTGCCTACAAAAGTGTACATAGAAATTCAGTTGAGACTAGGCATGTTCAGGGTGGTGTGGTCATAGACTGTGTGTAGAAATTTAATCGCTATACAAAACATCATAGAAATTAAGGCTTGAAATTCTATGGTGATAGCTGATCTAAGGGCAAGGGGGACAGGAAACAATGTGCCTGTATAAATGAGTGAGAAAACTTAAAAGCTATAAAAAAAAAAAAAGATTACAACTAAATTATAACTAGTGTCCACAAACACTGTTTAAAGACTAGATTACAAATATTTCAAGTTTGTGGGTCATACATCTATTATAATATAGAAATTAATGGACAGATACAACTGCATTTAAAGAAGCTTTACAAAAAGAAACAACACAATCATCCAACAAGCCAGAGTGTAGCAACCCTTAGTTAAAAGCCAGTAAGACACCTGTCAATAGGTAGAAGTAGCAGTGTGTACCCAATTGAGAGGCTCTGTATGTCTCAAAGATGCTATCAGCTAAAAGGCATGTTACTATAGGAAAGGCAAAGGGAGGTGGTATACAATATTCTCAATAAGAGAAGTCAAACAAAATCCCAAATCCTCCAGAGATTAATTCTTCTGAAGCAAACTGCTTATCTGAATCTCAGTTTCTTTAATTTTAGAAGGCAAGTTAATTCTTGACTATACTATAGGATTTGTGGAAGAATTAAAACACAGAATGTGGTACAGAATCTAAGGGACATTACAGACACAAAGCAAATGCCACTGCTTCATCTTCTTGCAGTTTCTTGGTCTCATAGAAAACCATGAAATACCAAATGAAATATTTCAAGTACTCAGAGATAACTTTCTGACAACATCCTAAAAAGGATTGGTATGTAAATTAAGCTCTAAAATAATACAGAAACCATAGGGGGAAATCTGTAAAAAAAAAAAAAATACAGAGTTGGTAAGTCTACTATTTCTTACTGTCACAAAATGCCTGATAAGAAACTGTAATGAGAAAAGGTTTGTTCTGGGTTAGTTTGTGAGGATATAGTCTATCATAGCAGGTAAGGAATAGTAGGTGCTTCAGATAGCTGCTCATATTGCATTTGCAGTCAGGAGGCAGAAGAGAGATGAATGCTGGTACTCATGTAGCTTCCTGCTCCCCTCATAACCCTTTTTAAAGTCAATCAAGGACCTGAACCCAGGAGATATACTGCCCACACTTACAGTGGGTTTTTCCGTCCTCAGTTCAACATCTCTGGAAACTTATTCCAAGACACACCTAGAGGCGTGTCTCCCCAGATGATTCACATTGACAAAGAAGAATAGACATCACAGTAAATCACAGTAAGCATATGCATGCCTGGAGATTGCAGGGAGTTTCCTTCCTAAACCTTCTTACCTGTAACTATTCAAACAAAATCTGGATATTAATTTTGTAGTTTTTCAATATATCATTAAGCGATCTGCAAATCTGTAAAAAGACAATTTGCTCAATGTATAAAACTGGAAGAAAAATAAAACAAAAACAACTACAATATTTACTAATGGTCTTTACAGACAATTAAAAATGAGAATGTGTATGCCTATACAGATATTAACATAAGTAACTACTCTAACCCTATAATAGAGCATTCCTGAAGTCTGGGAGAGGCATTTCACAGGCTTGACATCATGATTTCACTGTAAATTTTCTAGCACCTATAAACTTAGTGATCTCAGCCCACTGACTAGAGACTATATGTCTAGGTTTAACAAAACTTGTAACTTCAATTGATGTTGTTTTAAAACAAAATACCCTCCACATCTAAATCCTAGCAGGGAAGGAGAGCAATTAAGAACTCATACAAGTATATACAGAGGATTTCTACTGTCAGAATTCTTCTTACAGAATATGCTTCAAAGAAATTTTCCTGGCCAACGACTAAGCTATAGTCAATTCTTAGAACCCATTAAAAATTTATGGTAGAAGTTAGCATAGAAATGGCAATGCATACATGCTCCAAATTCCTGTAAAATAATAAACGTTCAGCTCTTGCTCAAAGAAAACAAAAGAATCCAACGACTCTTTCTTACATTCCTAGGAGCACAGGCTGATGTGCTGGAGGAAAATTGGGAAGGCTAAAACTGGGAATTCTAAATCAGAAGAAAAAGATTAAGAGTATGTGGACTGAATAGGATTTTCCTACTAAAGACACTGGGGGGGGGGGCAGGGGCGCGCACAAATGCTCACATGCTCGCGTGTCTGTCTCAGGAGTGGGAGTGTAACAGGACCCACGAATGTTGTGCTTGCATTAAGTACTGAGTGGACAGCTATATCACAAGAGCAGAAGTTGAATGCTTTGTTAAACACCAGATTCTTGCACTCTAAGAACCACATCTGGCAATGCCTCTCTCTGCTCTGCAATCATGGCCCACACACTCTGGGAAATGATGAAACTGCATGGCATGGATCTGATTTTCTGCTAACTTAGCGGTTAGCCTTGTCTGCCTGTCACTATCACATGGCACAGTACTTATTTATTAACCATCAAGAAGAAGGGGGGAAAGGCACTGATCCAAATGAGCTAGTGTCCCATAAGCCACAGTAGTAGGATATGAAAACAAAGAAGACTCCAAAGTAGAGTAATACTCAACAGAGAAACAAATGAACCCACATAAAACACAAAGATCCCACAAATAGTCACATTTACTTATCTATTTTTTGTCAATGCTGTGTTATAAAACTGGCAGAAACCAGCAGAATAATCACAAATTTAGGGAAAATACACTTATGTATAAATCAAAGTAATAATGAGCATTCCTACCTCAGAATAAAGAAAAATAAAAACTTCAAATAAAGACACCTTTTTTTTAAAATCACTGCTTTGGGTTGAACATGTAGATCAGTCATGAGGCCTTGGGTTCAATTTCCAGTATTGTGAGAAAATAAAAACTTCGTGACTTTTTTTACATTCATTTTAGATTATTTTGAAATTCATATGAGCTATCAGAGCCCCTTTTTTAAAATTATGTTCATACAACTCAATGGCATAAAAAGAGCAAAGAAAAACCTTTCACTTTTCTGAGTCCCTCAAGTTATTTCATGACCAAAACTGAGCTTTAGAAATAAATCATATGTGGCTCATTTTACCAATTTATTAAGGAATATAATAGGAACTTAAATTACAGTACAATGAGGACAGTAACAATGTTACAAGGGTCAGGATGGAGCAATAAACTCTCTAGAAAGGGGACCTCAGGCAGCCATTACTGGAGGCAAGTTTCACCACATAGACATGGAGAGAGCACAGGGCATAAAGAGCAGCACTCTGGAGCCATGAGGACAAAGTGGCTGCTGACCATGACACAGATCAATATAAAGTACGAGCAGAGGACAACAGGAAAGGAGTCTAAAGGAAAACCTCATGTCAATCTGCATGCCTCCAAACCACCTGGCCTTAGAAAGCAAGGAAAGGAAAGAAGGAAACACACCAACTGATATGACACAGTTGTATACCGAAGAAATAATGGCCATGCAAAACATGATGGCACAGGGTTTCTTATTTTTTCAAAGGTTGACTTGCATTTTTGTTATCCACAACTGAATGCCCTAAGACTCAAACAGTAGAGTGGAAGGTGTTTGTAATCACATTGTCTGAATTCAAACCCACACCGACAAAGCCAGGAACAAAGCCAGGTTGTTGTAGATGCAACCAAAAATCCAGGCCAGGTTCCCACCGTGACTTCTCTATAGCAAGCACAGCTGCACAGGCTCTGTGTTCCTCACTAAGATCCTTATTCAGATCCCAATGGTCACAGGCCTTTGTAATTTAAGGGGAGTGGGGGGGGCAGCAACAGAACAGAACAAACTCCACCCCCAGGGTGGAACCACTGCCAACTTGCCTGCCTCTGCTTGTAGACTGAATGCCAGAGCCTTATCACCCTGAGAAAATCTGTCCAGGCTCCACAAACTCTGACTCAACTTTCCTAAAACTCTGTTTTCACTCTGTAACACTTTCATACACTAGAATAAGCAGTCTTTGAAAGGGGATCTTTTGAGGTAGCAATCCCTTTTCTTTAAGTAGTTCTAGGGCATAACACTAAGACTAATATGCCAAGACTCAAGAAATGGAGGCCAAAACACAAACTGCATCCCGTTTAGAGGATGCATGTGAACCACTTAATTTTTTCTAAGAATTTATCCCTATGAAGTAGCTTATGTACAGCTGGTGTAAAACAAATACATTTAATTTAATAGCTGTCATGGTCAAGTGTGTGCATATATGGATGCAGTGTTTAGGCTTGAGGACCTCATGTTATGGGAAAGACTCTACCATATTTTAGCTTCCTATTCATAAAACAGAGATAAATAATAAAGATGTATGAAATGTTTAACATAGTGGTAGGCAATAAGAAAGTAAACAAAGTTCTTGTTTCTAATACCAGGTATGCATAACATGACAACTATTTCATGGCTAATCATATATTATAATCAATTCCAGCATTTTAATATCCATAATTATAAATAGAAGGTAATGCTGAGGAAGTATTGAGTGAATTCTAATAGATATGTACTCTATTAATTATGCTATTTATTTATGCTATTTTTCATTAAGGAGTTATCAGATACCATTCACATGGTCCTTGCTATCTGATGTCTCTGAGTAGTGTTGGAGGTCTCCTCTTTATCTCTGCAACCTTAAGTACTCCTATTTTCCTATACCTGTTACCTCTTCAGCCCAGTACAGGCCCTTGCTCATGCTAATATCTTCAACCCTTGCTATGATTATGGGAGTCTTCCTTGTAATCCAACCATACAATCAGCAGAATAAGTTACACACTGTACAGTATTTTCTCTGCCCCTGTCTTAATGACTTAATCTACTGCATTACCAGGGTATACTGCAATATACCTTTTCACCACGATCACACATGTACCATATGCACCATCTGGCACAGTGCTGAGCCCTAAGAGCCATAAAAAACAACAACAATAAACAAACAAAAACTTGACAAAGAAAGGGCCCATGCAATTGAGCAGGAAGAAGCCTTAACACTACAAATGATACAAAATGTAGGGATGGGGAAGATTGGGGCTTGTAAGTGGAGGTGGAGGGACAGGGAGAGGGGAGTAGGAAGTAAGTAAACCAAAGCCAAGGTTTATGATAAACCCTTATAGAGACTTACACTCTGTAAGTTAACTTCCAGAAACCTTAAGAGTTTGAATACAAAATACACTGCATGAGTAGACATTTCTGCTTCCTGGAGAAATAGGTTATTAAACAAAAATCTCAGTGCCAGGTGGGATATATTCCTACAAGTTACTAGTCAGGGAGAAGGCAAGATTGGTTACTGTCATTGCTTCTGGCTGTCCACTATAACTAGATGGTAAAATCCTATTGCCAAAAACACAATGCATTCTGGTTACAGAACAGAGAAAAATCAATCTAAAATTGACTTTAAAACTTCATCCCTGTTCCTGGCTGGCTAGTTTTCACAGTACTAAAGATGATGTGCAAGCAGCCGCCAGAGGAAAGACATCGACTATCTTATGCAGCACTGAACTTTGTATGCTCATAACTGGTCAAAATGTTTAGAATATGTGATCACTGAGTGGTCTCATATAATCCTCTCCTACCATCAAGGCTCAGGAAGATTCTTTGGAGAGGAGACAGAAATTGGTTTTTATTACATTATGCAACAACCAGATGATGGGGAGGAGTGCTGTGCTGCAAAGCCACCATAAACATGACCTGGCCATTGCACCCATGAGCTCTGTACTGCAGCTATGCTTACATGCACAAGGTCAATCAGGACAACAAGACCAGTCAAAATTCCAGCCAGCAGCACTACTTAGATTGTGTGGTTACAAAAAGAAAAGGAAGGAGAAAAAGACACAAAGGTATAAGGGGGATGTGTGTGGTGACTTCTAGGGGGTAGTGGGGATTGAGTATGATCAAGATATATACATGGATAGAATTGTCAAAGAATAAAAGATATTCTTTTTTAAAAGAAAGAAAAATCTGGCATGAACATCAAAGACAAATGAATCTGAACTTCTGCGTGACACTTTAATCTACCAAAGCCGTGACAGGAGGAGATTGAAAGACTGGGCATCTTATAACTGCACACTATTGGAGCTAAAGGGAAGACTGGGTGCAATCTTGCCATGAATCCACCACAGGTGGATTCAACCTGTGGGGAGAGGAACACACAAGCACGTTATTTCAATTATCTTTTGACGTTAACAAAGCCAGGGTTTCCTGAAAGTATGGCTTCTGCAGTTTTGCAAACATGTATATGGAAAAGGAAACTCCCAACAGTCATTCCACGGGTGAGACTTTAGGTGCCAGCTGTATCCTGTTATCCAAAGGAAATGGAAGTGTAAGTGGCCTAGACATCCAGACAGAAGGAGAGAAAACCCACAAATTCAGTTAAGTGCTGACATCTATCCCTATGGTACTAAGAACAAACTTTAAATTTAGAAAATTAATGCACAGCTGTGAAATATGTAAATTGACTTCTACAGAGGTTAAAATAGACATCCGGTACAGAGACATCCAAATTTATGCCTTTACTTCCTCCACCCTCCCTAGCTTCTATCATCTACAAACTAAGCAGCCTAATGGGCTAAGTAAACTATCAGCCACCTGGAAAGCCTAAACAGACCTTACCAGGGCAAATTCCAGGTTCTACTGCAGTTATCCTGCTGCGCCTGACATCACAGATGCACAGGGTCTACTAGCTTGGACACATGCAACGAAAGCACCATCAACTGAATTATACATGCAGAAGGCTAAAGAAGACACAGACCAGCTAAGAGCAGTTAACATTAGCTTTTAAACTTAAAAATGAAAAAATTCCCTTGTCTTAAGGAAAATTATTACCTTTAATGTTATGATTCTATGGTAGTATTTGGAGAAAAGTAACAGTGAAAAATAGGAGCTGCCAATTAAAAAAATAATTTCAAAATATCAGAAGTGCTTGTATTTAATAAGACTAACAAATTTTTAAATCTGAAGTGTTATAATGAAGTAAAAATGCTATAAAGACCCCCCAAAAAAAACCCCAATACTTTCAGCAATTCCTATTAAAGCTTTTTAAAATCTTTTAAAATATATTACTAACTGCTTAAATGAAAAGTATTTTTAATGGGACTTTTGAACACAAATCATCTTTAACCTGAATAATCCCTGGAGAATTGTTTTGCCATATGAGATACATAGAACAGTGAGTGGGTTTTTTATGTTTGTTTGGTTTGCTTTGCTTTCATTTTGGGTTTTCGAGACAGGGTTTCTCTGTATTGCTTTGGAGCCTGTCCTGGAACTAGATCTGTAGACCAGGCTGGCCTCAGATTCACAGAGATCCACCTGCCTCTGCCTCCTGAGTGTTGGGACTAAATAAAGGCATGCTCCACCAATGCCCGGCTGAACAGTGAGCGTTTTGTTCAGATGTTTTTGTAAGGGTGTACTTGTGTACACATTTGTCTGACTGCCTCCCTGCATGGATGATTGCATGTAAGAGTCAGGAGTCCAGAAGAGGGCATGGCATCCCATGGAGCTAAAGTTACAGAAGCAGGTGTGAGCCACTATTTGGGTGCTAGGAAATGAACCTGGGCCTCTACAAAAGCTCTCGCAGCTACTGAGAGCCATGTCAACACAGAACCAGTGTGGAGTACCATCGATTCTGTTGGTAGAAAATTTCACTATTTAAAGACAAAAAACAAACAAAATCATGATTATTCTGGAATAACAGAACTGTTGCTCAGACTCTTGTATTACATGGAGTAATAATATATCCCTCAATCATCTCTTAACATGTCAGGCAGTTCTAACCAGAACTGAATCTGAAATGTTGAGTGACATGGCAAAAGTTAAAGTAAAGTATTGTGTTTTGCTTTATTTTGTCTGATTTTTTTGTTTGTTTGTTTGTTTTCTTTGGTTTTTGAGACAAGGTCTCAATATGTAATTCTGGCTGATCTAATCTCACAGAAAACAACCTGACTCTGCCTCCCTGGTACTGGGATTCAGAGTATATGTCACCACACCCAGCTCTACCTATGAATTTTTAAACTTTTTTAAAGTTTATTTTTTTAAGTTGTCCTTAATTCTGTCTAGATATTAATAAAGATAATTTGCAGTTTCACAAAACATGGATTTTGAATACCACAGAAATAAAGAACTAAGATGATATATATGTCTGTGTTCAAAGTAATGTGCAAAGTCTAAAATACAAAGCTAAGCAAGGAGTGGTGTTGGACACCTACATTCAGGCGTCTAAGGTGGCAGATTACTGAGCTCCAGGCCAGCTAGTCTCAAACAATTTAAAGAAAAAAAGTATGGTTTACAAATTCTCATAAATTCAATTCACTGACTACTATTTAAGAATAACTTAAGAGGGCCAGATAAGCAGTTAAAAGCACTTATTGCTCTTCCAGGGAACCTGTGTTAGATTCCCAGCACCCAAATGCCTGTAACTCCAGCTCTGGGTAATATCACCCTCTTTTGACCTTCATGGGTACCTGCACACCTGTGACTCGCTCAAACAGACATACACATACAAAATTTAAATAAAGAACAACTTAGCAGATGGTTCTCCATCAAATTACTTGGCTAAATTTCACTATAAAAGTTTTCTGGGTTAGTAAGAATAGAATCAAGAGAAACTTCATCGATATTTCCAATTTTCAAAATTTCAAACTCCTCTCAGTAAGAAATTCTGCCTATGTTACCACTATATAAGAAATGTTAAAATCCTTTCTCTATGAAAACTCCTTTTTTAAATAGCATTTAAAAGTTGACATTTAAAAATGTAGACATGCTGAGTGTGGGAAACAGGCCTTTAATCCCAGCACTCAGGAGGCAGAGGCAAGCAGATCTCTGTGAGCTGGAGGTCAGCCTGGTCTACACAGCAAGTTCCAGGACAGCCAGGGAGATACAATGAGACCCTATTTCAAACAAAACCCAGATTTGGGGGCTGGAGAGATGGCTCAGTGCTTGAAGGTATATACAAATCTTGCAAGAGGACCTGAGTTTCATTCACAGCACCCATGTTGGGCAACTCATAAGTGCTTATAACTCCAGCTCCAGGGTCAATGCTTCCTCAGCCACCCATACACGTGTGTGTATATTCAGATATAGAAACACACATATACACACAGTTTAAAAATGGGGAGCTGTTTCTTTTGAAAATGTAAAATAAACTGTACTTTGTCATAAATAGACACAGACCATATCGCTGTGCATATAAAACTTAAAATATTTAACATATGTAGAAGACTCTATACATACTGTTTCCTCTAAACTCCCCAAACACTAATGTAACCCAACTACAAATAACAGTATAAAACAAAACTATCTCAAGACCCAGTCCACCAGGAACTCAGCCTGAAGGCTGGAGGCAGATAGCCCAATCTCACTGTTTCTCACCACTCCTCCTGCCTTTACACACTGAGTTTCTCTGCAAGGCCCTAGATAACTGCAAATTCATTTCTGTACAGGAATAGGAACCCTGTAGTAGTCAGAGAAAGCAACTACATGTAATACTCCCATTCATCTCCTCTTTTCGTTACAGGCTTCTTTCCTGGCACCTGAAATCCATTCCTAAAATCCAATCACAGGCTTTTGCTTTGTTCAATTTTAAGACAGGGTCTCACTATCAGCCTTGGCTGTCCTGGAGTTCAAGAGCGATTCAGCTGCCTCTGCCACGATTAAAGGCCACCATGCTTTAAGGGGGTGCTACATCCCCAAGAGTTACAGTTGGTTTTGGTTATGAGCTGCTATGTGGTTGAATCTGGATTCAACAGCCAGCACCCACATGGAGGATAATAGCTGCCTTTAGTTCTAGTTTCTTGGGCTCCTATGGCCACTGTATGCACATGGTACACTGACATACACGCAGGCAAAACACCCATACAAACAAAATAAAATATAAAAAAAAAAAAAAAAAAAGAGGAAAAAGCTCATGTAACATCACACTGCCAGTACACACAGAGGCAGCTATAATTTGAACCCAGACCCGACTCTTAAGTCATGCTCATACTTTTCCATCTACAGAAACACAAGTACCTTAGTGAGATGACCAAAAATGAGGCAAGGGGATTTTTTTTTTTTATGCTGTACATTAACACAGAAAAAAATGAAAAGAGAAATTCTTACAAGAATTTCACTAAATAGAAGATGCTTGACAGACTATATAAAATTTTACTAATTAAATCACTGAAATGAAAAGAAGACAAAGGTAGCATTTGTAAACCAATTTACACAGGGCACCTTCTGTTTCTCCAAAACAGCACACAAGCAGTCAACAGGCCAATCCATGAGCAAAGAGAAAGGCTGACAACTGGAGAAACGGCTGGGAAGGACTCCTAAACTCCCACACAAGCACAGGCTTGCAGCCACCAGCTGACATTTACTACTACACAAACTCAGTTGCTGTTAAATGAACAAAATTTTCTAAGAATTTTTAGAAGTCTTACTCCAAATTCTACAAAACTCCAGAGTGAAAAAAAAAAAAAAAATGTCAGTTTTCAAAACCAATACTCAAGCTGTAAGAGCAAACAGGGAATCAGTCTACTTACCACTCAAAACTCCACAGAAACAACACGTATGTTTCTGTCCATTCAATAATAAATTAAACCAACTTTAAGTACTAATAAAGAGTGTGCCATCCTATCATTGCATGGCACATACTGGAAAGCACAGTAGATTTTCAAACACTAATCCCAAGTCCTGAAATCTGCTATTAAGCTGAGCAGACAAATGGCACAGTACAATGGGCAAAGCTAAGCCACATACACCATGACATGCCATTGTAGAACCTGACCCACTAAGCCAGGCCAGAGCAAGAAACAAAAACAGAAGGCAGCCACCCATGCAAGGAATGCCTCCCCAATCAGTCTAAAAGAAAGAAAAAAGAAATGCCACAGACTTGGGGAAACTTTAAAACAAAAAACAAAAAATCTCAGCTATGGACTCTCCAAGACACTATTTCTCAGTTGATAATTTTCTAACAGTCTCAACACAATAAAAACTTTCATTCTGGGTAAGAATTAACTGGATATAACTAACCCTAAGGCAAGTTCTGTCTTTCTAAGGCACTTAGAACTAAATAAGCAAGAAAAAAAAAATGCTTTTTAAGTCTTGCCAAACAAATCAACCTGTTGCCTCCCAACATTTAAAAACTGCTACGGTTCCTAAGAAATACTCTACAGTAAGGTTATGTAACAAATAGGTTCAAAGATTTGGAGTATATTCTTTAATAAAATCCAAAATATATGTTCACTTATATTTGCATAAGAGTTGTAACTTTACCCATGCCCAACTACAGATAATATCTGTATATTACACGTATCAAAAAGAACTTATATCTGGAATGTAATAGGAACTTTTCCAACTTAAGAATTATTTGGGTAAATCATTTCAGTAAAGAAAACATAACGTTAACTTGAAGTTTGAAGTGTTGGTGGAGGTCAGGAAGCCAGAAGAGCCCATGCATGAGTGGTATAGGGAAGAAAAGATGCCTGGGGGGGGGTGATATGAAAGATGTGGGGTGGGAGAATACTGGAACTTTAAGGTTTAACCAGGGATAGATGTGGGTTAGTCAAAACTAAGGATGTGTAAGCCTTATGGAAACCTGCTGCTTTGTTAACTAATTAAAATATACTCACAGAGAGCCCAGTGTGGCAGTGCAGTTTGTACCCTATCACATGACAGGCAGAGAGATAGGAGGCTCTGTGTGAGTTCCAGGCCAGTAAGGGCTACTTTGTAGGGCTCTGTCTAAAAAATAACAAAAGTTAACACAGCCATGTTTTAAAAATGAGTTTGAAAAGAAATAGTTTGAGTTGGTAAATAATGCTACTCCTAAAACTCCTAGGTTATAAAACAAAAATCTCAGTACTAGGCATGGGATATCGCCCAACCAGTTATTGGTCAAAAGGGCTCTGAGGCCCCCAAAATCAACAAAGGCTATTGCCACTATTCTTGGTTACTCACCAAAACTAGGTGGTAAAACCATATTGTCAAAAATATAATATGCTTTGGTTGCAGGACAGAGAGAAGTCAGGCTGGAAATGATCTGAAAATGAGCTCCCTACAGGCTAGTTGTCATAGTGTCAGAAGATGCTGTCAGGCCACCGTGGGAGAAAAGACATAATAACTGATCCCTGCAAGCTACAATACCAACACTTGGAGCAAGGTGTGCCCCCTGGTTCATATGACATTGGCTGTTGTGAAGGTTACAAAGGCAATCAACCATTCTGTGATTGGCTGAGGTCTGCTCCTCAGGAGAAAATACATGCCCAGCTCTGTGAACCTGATCAAAAGCACCTGGCTCAGGAAGTCACAGCCCTAGGGGGTAACCTACTACTATTATTCTTGCTAAATAGACATGCTACCTAATTGCCTTCTAAATACTTACAATTATATTCATAGATATGTTTTGCTCTTTACCTTCGGCAGAAGTTAATGAGGCAATTCGTAACTGGTCAAAGTGCTGAGAATACATGACTGAGTGCTTGGCCCTAAATGGAACATCACACCACCATCCTACCGCTCCCTCCACCTCCGTCAAAGGTTCAGGGAACATCACACGAGAGGAAGCGAGAATGTAGGGTCAAAGGAGCTCTGTAAAATACTGTCTTCTGTATGACATGGTGATCGGACGGACCCACACACTCATAGCACCTGTGGCTACCTGCACAAGGTCCAGCCTGTCAATTTTCTAGCGGGGACAGAGGAGAGGCTGAGAAGGCTTCACTTCATTAGCAAATGGCTGCTGGAGAGGGAGAATCGCACTTCTTCGGGCATGTGACCACTAACTATCCCATGTTCAGTGGATGGCTCCACATCTATTTATATGAAGACCTATTTATATGAGTGCAGCACTAAATGGAATCAGTAAGTTATTTAAAAACAAATGAGGAAGGTCATGAAGCTGAAAGGGGGATGTGAAAGGCCTAGTGAGAGTAGGAGGGGGGTTGGGAATGGCTATAATAAAAATACATTGTGAACATGTAGGAAATTGTCAAAGAATTAGATAGGCAGGCAGGCAGGCAAGCAAAGAACCTTCAGGCCCAGGTGACAAGTACCAAGCATTAAAAGAAAAAACATGGCTAGGTGGTGGTGGCACATGTCTTTAATCCCAGCACCCAGGAGGCAAAGGTAGACAGATCTCTCTGTGAGTTTGAGGCCAGCCAGGGCTACACAGAAAAACCCTGTCTCTAAAAAACCAAAAATAAAAAACAATGGAAAAAACATGAACATGATAAAACTTTCACACTCTAAAAACATTGAGGGTGGATGAGAGAGGGATTCTATTCAATTGATGAAGCCAAGTTTACCCTGCCACCAAAAATAGAGAACAATATGAAAAAGAACAAGGCAAATCCTCACAAAGATGAAAAGAAAACCTTTTAAAATGTCTCCAATAATATCCAGGAATGTTCTCTATTTAAATAATTTAAACCCCCCCCCTTCTCCTCTGTGTGTATGAAGTGTTCTTGACTGCTGAACCATGTCTTCAATTCCCAAGAAATTTTGTTTTTAAGAATAATACACAATGATCAGATGGAGTTTATCCAGGAATGTAATGTTAACTATTGAAAAAATTAGTGGAATTCACTATGTCAATAAGTTTTCAAAAGAAAGGGCTCAGCACAAGCCTAGTAAATGGGCTTCCATTCCAGAAGCCACACAAACTAGAGAGAACAGAGGATGACGCTGCCCACTGACTACTCCACATGTGCGCCACAGCACACATGCACCTACAACAACACATCACACACAACACAGTGACACTTGTCTTTTGAGGCAGGGTTTTACTTTGTAGTCCAATAGCCTGAAATTGCTATGCAGACCGGCTGGCCTGGAACTCACAGAGCTCTGCCTGCTTCTGCCTCCCAAGTATTAAAGACATGCTCCATCATTACTGGCTACAAATAAAATACTTTTAAAAGAGAAACAAGTATGCACATATCTCATTAAATGACAAAAGGGCATTCAGGAGGACAACACCTCACCTAGAATGACCCTTAGCTCACCAAAGCAGGAACTCTCCAAATGTAAAGGTGAAAGTTTCAATGTTTAGTCTGAGACAGGCAACTTGAGAAGAATATGGGTTCCCACAATGGCAGTGTTTGCTAAGGAGTGACTCAGGAGGAAAAAAAAGGAAGTAAAGGCACACAGATGGTACAGGGGCTGGGAGAGAAGTAACACACTGCCTTTTATTTGCACATAACAGAAACCTACAACAAAACTACTACAAATAAGAGATATCAGCCACGTGGAGAGTAACAGGGACAAGGGTCAGGAAGCTGTATTTCTACTACAATAGATCAGAGATGGGGTGTCAAGTATTTACAGCAGCACCAAATCTGAGTGGGGCTGGAAGGTGGACTCAGAGGTCCCGAGCACTGAGGAGGCTCACTGCTCTTGCTGAGCTTGACGAGGAACCCCAGTATGAAGTTGTTAAAGGAAATTTGGTACTATATCACCTGAGGTTTAGCCTCCCTAGGTATACAAATGCGAATGTGCCCTAAAGTACAACAACAAACAAAAACAAAAAACGAAAAATCTTGACCATTCAGATTGGGATGAGGTAAAATTTCAAAGGTAGTTTCAGTTTGCCTTTTCCCAATGGTTAAAGCTGTTTTAAAAAAGTTTCTTACCTGTTTGTATTTCATCTTTGAGAACTCTGTTTAAAATCCGTGCTCCATTTTACTTGAATTATTTGTTTTCTGGATGTTTAAATTTTTTTGTGTTTGTATATTCTAGATTCTGTCTGCCAAATATATACCTGTTTATTTTTTCCCAAGTTTTTCTGGTCTTTTTCTTCATTGCAATGATAATCTTGTCTGTGTTTGGGTTTATTTATTTATTTTGCACAGAAAGTTTTAGTTTCACGTGGTCTCATGTTTGCTTTAAAGATTAAAGGAGTTAAAGCTGGTTGGTTCTTACTTGTCTGTACAGGGTGCTTGAGACTGTATAGCTGGGGCTGGGAAGTTGCCTTAGTGGGTGAAACAGTTGCCACACTCACAAGGAGCGCTAGTGTTTGAATCTCAAGAAACACACACAGTAACCACAGTGTGCCTGCCTCGAGATGGGAGGCAGACCATTTGAATATCTGAAATTCTTGGGCCATCTAACCTGACATATACAATGACCTTCTTTAAAAACAAGGTAGAAAGTGAGGATCAGCACCCAAGACTTTTCTCTGATCTCTACCTGCACTTTAGGGCACATTCGCACTTGTTGCTGTTTTGTTTTTCTTAAAGAGCAGCATATGCTGACATGGATGTGGGGAAGAGAGACACTTTCTCACCACTAGTGGGGGTGAAAATTGGTGCGACCACTATGGAATTCAGTGTGGAGGTTCCTCAGGAACCTGGAAAGAGATCTACCACAAGATCCAGTGAGCATATACCCAAAGAACACTACATCCCTACTGCAGAGACACTTGCTCATCCATGTTCACTGATGTTCTATTCACAATAGCCCAGAAATCAAATCAACCTAGCTGTCGTCATCAACTGATGAACAGATGATAAATGTGGTACATTAATACACTGTAGTATTATTCAGCTACAAAGAATTAAATTATTAAATTTGTAAATAAATGGATGGAATTAAAACATTCATTCTAAGGCAACCCAGAAAGAAAAATGTTCCATGCTTTCTATAATTTGTGGGTATTAGCTTTGAATCTTCAGATACATTTTTTTAATTTGGAATAGTCATAGAGGACATACGAAAGAAAGGAAGGAAGGGAGGGAGGGAGGGAGGGAGGGAGGGAGGGAAGGAAGGAAGGAAGGAAGGAAGGAAGGAGGTAAAAGAAAGGAAAAGAAAGAAACTAAGAGGCCACGAGACAAGGACTTTCAAGGAAGGGGTAACACAGGAACAGTGGTAAAAGGGTAAAAAGTAAATAATTATTGGGGTGAGAGTGTTCACGGTTAGTAAACTAAGACCTGATAAGTAAATCTGATATTTATAGTAGATTTACTGGAATGCAGCAATTTAACAACAATAAAAATAACTACTTCATTTATTGGAAATAACCAAACTAAAAGTTTTATTCAGTTTCTTTATACTAAAGGAGAAGTGCATATCTCTAAAGAAGCACTAAAGACATTAATAAGCTCTTAGCACCTTAGGTTTACCACACAAGCTAATCTCCATAGGGACTCAAAATGCACTCTAAATTTGTCAAGGTGCAAAGGACATATTTCAAACAACAAAGCATCAGCTGAAAAATAATGATTAGAGTTTTAAAAACTAGGAACAGATAAAAAGAAAGTAATTAACAGGAAGAGCACACATACAATTTTAAAAGTGAAATAGTAACTCAAAGAAATCTGAAGAATTTTATATGTATCAAAGACTATCAAAAACATTTACATGGCAGAAACACTGCATAATCCATTATTCATATACTTTGGCACTATTAAAGACAGATGAAAATATGTAGTCCCTGTTCCTGAGGAACTCAAAATCCAAAAGATATAGGAGAGAAGGGGGGTGGGGGAAGAAATTATCCAAAATGCTTAAATATAACAATTCAAAGAAAAGTCAGTTCTGAAAGCTAACAACTATTCAAAATTATTCAAGGCAACACAATTCTAGTTAGAGCATATAAGATATTCTAAAATCAAAGTTTTAAAGAATAATTGTAAGAATTATGTTCATATTATTAAAACAGACTAATCTGTGTTACATTTGGAGAATGTCTAAGGTTGCTTCACAAGATCAGCTTAACAATTATACTTAATGTGATCAGAATTTAAATATAAGCAAGCATCTCTTCATGATACAAAGTAAGAATAAAATAAAAGAGAAAGAATAACTCCATGACTCGATTACAGTGATCATTCCTAGAAGGTACAATTATGGGTAATTTTATTTTCCTATTTCACATTACAAAGTTTCCATAATGAGCTAAATTCTTCATATTCCAGTTATTTCCACAATAAGCATTTATTACTAAAAATCAAGAAAAATGAGGACTAAGAACACTCTGCTCTTGTAGAGAACACAAGCTCAGTTCTATGTAAGGCAGCTCATCACAACTCCAGCTTGATGGAATCTGAAGCTCTCTTTGAGCCTTCTGCAGGCACCTGTACTCACTCATAACACAACTCTCCACAACCACAGTCCCTCCATACATTCCCCACTCCACCCCACCCCACCCCTCCCTCCCTCCCTTTTTCTCTTCTCCCCCCCCCCCCCGCAACACACAGCTTTAAAAAAAAAAAAAAAAAAAAAAAAACAAGATGTGAAATATTTGTTAAAGAAATCTCAGTTACCTTAAAACTGTGCAAGGCAATTACATGTCTCACCTCTTTTAGGGTCCTACTTCTTCTAAACAAGACAAACATTCCTATCTCTTTGGCTTAGACATATTAAACAAAGCATTTGTTGCAATTAAATAATGTAGTCAAAACTCAAACATCCTCCATCAAGGGATACAGTTCTATAAAAGAAAAAAAAAAGCCATAGTACACAAATAGCCTAAAATAAAAGTAAATTGTGTGGTTTATTACCACACAACAGATGCATACAATGGTCCTGAAGCAACAGCTGTGTCCAAGTGCAGTGGCATACAGCCCTCTCCAAAGAGTCAAATGTCACAACCAGATACAAGACAGGGTGGAGGTAAGACCAATACTTCTACTACAATTTTATCTCACCACACACTGTTGTACAGAGCAATCTTACAGCCTCCCTAAAGAAAGGCAGAGTTCTCTAAAATAATCCTCATTAGTTTCCTCCACCCTTATTTTTTAAAGGGGTCTTCCAGAACAATTTTATTTACTTTACATTTAATTATTTGTTTGTTTTCAGGCAGAGTGTCATGGTATAGATCTGGCTGGCCTCCAAGTCACAGAGATCCTCTTGCTTCTGTTGTCTGCCTCACAAGTGTCAGGAACAAAGGCATGGAACAACATCCAATTTTCTCTCACTTATATCCTCCAAAGCACTTGGCACAATAGCATTTGAAACAGAACATAACCCAACCACACTCAGGATCCCGAAGCAAGTGGATAACTGTATATTCAAACTCCTACTTGAAAGAAGAAAAAACTACCCCCATAAAGAGGGGGAAACCATGCAAACAAACAAACACCCAGCTCATTTTGGAAATTAAAAAACAAAAAACAACTACATTAGAACCATATGCATACTTCTTACACAAATTACTTTTAAAAGCTGATAAAAATACAGGTACAGAATAAATTATCTTTGTAAGGTATAAGTACATTTATTTAACCTCTCTTTAAGCAACAGGTACCCAGCCGACTAAAAAGGGATCATATCCTTGCCATTAATGGAGAAGTAAACAAGAAACCATTAGAATGCACAGTTTCTGACACATAATGGATAATGAAGTGTGAGTTTTTATTGTTCTCAATGGAATCCCCAGACTCATAACCATATAGCCTTTGAGAAGTTCATAAGCACAATAGGAACTCAAAGTCAATAATTCAAGCATGCACTGAGGAGGTTCCTTGTTGAGGATAAAGCTGCCAACATGAACTATATCCAGAAACTAAGAGCAGTGAGTATCTACACACTCTAAGTACTCACATGTATTCTAATAAAGGAGTGGTCAGGATCAGTTTTTAATCACCAAGACTTTATTAATAGTCATCTCCAACCCAAAACAGGTCCGTTTAATGAAATGCCCAGAGATTCACCTGCCTCTGTCAGTGCTGGGATTAAAGGTCTGTACCACTCCGCCCAGCCTCTATCCATTCTTAGGAAGGAATATACTGAACAATGTCTTGAAAATATAATGACAGAATGACCAGGAACTGTGATGGAGCTATCTCTACGGGCAGCACCTGCTTACCATGTATGGAGCCCTGGGCAGGATCCGCACCACCATAAGGAAATAAATTAGTGTTGTCAATTTGACATAGTGGGGAATGTCTTGGGGAGGGTACTCTTCATTAAGACAGACAGATTCCCTGTGCATGGCACCACTCCCTAGCTAGGACCCCAGACTGCGAAGGTGGAAAAAGGGAACTGAGCAGCAGCAGGCAGTCATCTCTCTGTTTCTTGCCTGCCATGACAAATTGTGACTTGGAACTGTGAGTCAAATAAACACTTCCTTCTGTTATGCTGTTTTATCACAGCCACAAAAGAAGAAAAAGTAAGTAAAGTAAGATGAAGAATATAACTATATGCGGTTATCTGATAACACTACCATCATAAAAAAATGATTCAGTGGGAATGCTTGCCTATCATACCCAAAGTAAGACAAGACACTGAAGCTCCAGAGACACACCAAAGTCTAAATGGATGTGTACAAGATATACATGAGAGGGCAAACTATACCAAGCTGAAGCTGAAATTTAATATGCAGAAATATGATCTTGTGTTTTCAAAACAAGCAAATGACAAAAATCTATCTTGAGAGAGAGAGAGAGAGAGAGAGAGAGAGAGAGAGAGAGAATGCGATCAACATTAGCCATCATTTTGCTGATGAACAGTGTCTTCTGCACATAAGTTAGCAAATCAAGGAAGTGAAGTAATCTGATTCAATTGTATGGCCATCTTCCCAGTCCTTTGTATGAAACAAAGGACTGGGAAGATGGCCCAGCATTTAAGAGCACTGGCTGCTCTATCAGAGGACACAGGTCCAATTCCTATCACCCACATGACGACTCATAACCTGAATTCCAGGTCAAGGGAATCCAATGCTCTCTTCTAGCCTTCATGTGCACCAAGCATGCAAGTGGTGTACACATGCAGACAAAGTACCCATATACATAAAATGCATAGAGAAATGCAGACAGACAGTAGAAGCCTGGTTCATTAGGAATGAGCACATCATCAAACACTGGGGTAAAACTATTAATTCATATGATATTTTGGCAAAGAATCTATGTGTACCTATCATGCTTGGGCTGAAGAAGCAGCTGGGATTATCAGAGAGCTTAACCCTGGCTATTTATCTAACTACACTGTCCAGGTCTTCATGCTATCCCCCATACCACTTCTCTACTTCTTCCCTACTGTTCTCACTGTCTCCAAGGACATCTACCCCTCTACCTAATCACAAGTTTGAAATCCACCAGTTTAGTATGAGCAGCAATTCCTTCTCAAATTCTTCCAAAAAACCCAATGTTTTCTGCTAAGTCTACTCATATTACTGTTTGGATCTTAAGTTCCTGCTGCTACTACAACTTCTGGTATCAAGCCATTCACCAACTAAGGCAAGATAAGGAGGAGCTTTCAAGCACTATACCATAAGACAAACATGAATAGCCACTGGCTCTCTCCATCACTGTTGGTATCTCCTCCACCTCTAAGTCAATCTCTAAGTAAATGGTATAACATAGGCTAAGTGACAACACTAAGAAAGTCCAAAGGAAAATGTAATTACATGAATTTCACCAAGAGCACAATGTACCATAAACCACCTCCATAATATGACAGGCAAGAAAAAAACAAAATTAAATTAAGTACCATTTTAGGAAACAGACTATTTTTAAATAACTAAGTTTCCTGATTAAATTACCTCTCAATCAATGATTACTAAAAATCCTAAACTGAATCAGTTTGCTTTTTCAAAGTTTCTAAATTAGAATGTATCAGCCAGTTTTCTCAGTGCTGGCTCTCAAGCATACATCTCAGCTATGAGCTCACTGTGTACTCTAGACAGGGTCAGAGATGAAGACTGCCAGTGGTCAGGAACAAGCTGTTTCCCTGCATCCTGAGAAGGCTTCAACACAATGTACACAAACTGTGGCAAGTTGGTGTTCATTAGAGTAAGCCAGCATCTTTAGGAACTTGAGATAACCCTAAATGAGGTTCATTCCAGAGAACTGGTTTTGCTCAGATAACCTCCTCTTGCTTATCACAGGGCAGAAGTAGGAGCTTTCTGACTGAGTAAGCACACATAGGATGGGAGGGAAGAAAGGAACACATTCTGAGAGAAAACAAGGCATTAAACGGAAAGCCAACAAATGACCTATGACACTTCTATCTTAATTTCCTCGGCTGTAAAGTGTTATTAGATTTTCTTTTACTCTAGCCCCCAGTTAGAACTCCAAAATGTTACTGTTGGTTTTTTTTACTCTTTGGCCCTTTAGGGGACAGCCTTCCAGCTCCCAAATAAATACACATGGAGTCTTATTCTTTCTTATAAATGCCCTGCCTTGGTGGTGGTGGTGCACACCTTTAATCCCAGCACTTGGGAGGCAGAATCAGGTGGATCTCTATGAGTTCAAAGCCAGCTTGATCTACAGAGCAAATTCCAGGACAGGTAAGGCTTTACACAGAGAATGAATGAATGAATAAATGAATGAACGAACGAATGAAGGAAAAGATGAAGCTTGGCCTTAGCTTGGCTTGTTTCTAGTCAGCTTTTCTTATCTTAAATAATCCCATCTATCTTTTGCTTCTGGGCTTTTATCTTTCTCTATCTTTGTATACCTTTCTTTACTTCTTTCTCCGTGCCTTGCTGTGTAGCTGAGTGGCTGGCCCCTGATGTCCATCTGTCCTCCTTTTTCTATCTTGCTCCTTCTCCTCCTCCCAGATTTCTCCTTCTATTTATTCTCTCTGTCTGCCAGCCCCACCTACCCTTTCTCCTCGCTAATGACCATTCAGCTCTTTATTAGACCATCAAGTGCTTTAGACAAGCCAAGTAACACAGCTTCACAGAGTTAAACAAAGGTAACAAAAGAATGCAACATGTCTTTGAATCACAAACAAATGTTCCACAGCATAAATAAATGTAACACACATTAAAATAATATTTCACAACAGTAAAGAAGAGTTAAATCAGCATGACAATGCACCAAATGAAGAGACCTTCTACAGTAAGTGGATATCTGAGGGTAAAGAGGCTGAGAAGAAATAGTCCAGGAAGTAAAAGATCCAAAAAGAAAATAAGGTCAAAGAGAACAGGATCATACCCCGGAAACAGAGCTGGAGAACTGTCACTAACCTCACTAAATTCTAACTAAACTGTATACAATCCCATTCTTAATACTGATTTGTAGCTCTCCTTACACATTCTAAGGACATTGTATTTTGTATGCTGACAATTCACCAAATCAGCAAATGTTTCCTTCCTAACCTTTCTCTACATATGAAAAAGAAAAACAACACAAAGTAGTGATTTCACTTGTCAGGTTCTTTCTGCAACTAAGTCAAAGGCTGGCAATAGAATAAAAGACAAAAAAAAAAAAAAATCGATCTTCATGATTTCATTTTTGCATTTCATAAATTTTTTATTAAATGTAGCAAAGCCAATGCCAGCACAGTAGGTATTTTTAAATTCTGTTTGTATAGGCCTGTTGTCCCTGTGAGACGTTCCACTAAAGAGATGTTCCACTAAAGACAAATCCTAATGTTCAGACCACGAATATCTGCCAGGAATACAATTCCTACAACAAGTAACTAGCTTAAGTGGAAAGACTTAATCACCACACAAAACAGATTAGCAATTAACAGAATGAGTTAATATTAAGAACTCTGTAACTGTCCAGAGTCCAAACATACCCATTCCCTTTGTGCTCACAGCCTCAAGTCTTAGGCTGAATCACTGAGAAAGATTTCTACCAGCAAATGTCAACTAAAGGGAAAACCCTGAATTCCTACACAAACAACCACCTTTCTGTTTTCAAGATGGATACTATGACAACAAAATAAACAAACATATGATAAGCTGTGCTATTTGATAAGCTGAGGGGTCAGTGGCAAGTTCTGGCTGTGGAGAAGGCTCTGAAAGTTATAAATACTGGTTCAGTAGAGGGAAAATGAAGTTACAGAATCATAAATCTCTACCTAAGTATCCCCATTGTATCCTCCCTCTCCTTCCTAGCACAGTTGGAGGATCAGAGGCTCTCAGGTAGTAAGACATGACAGAGGCTCTTTAAATATGTAAATAGCAGACACACTGAACACAGTATCAGAACTTTATTTCTGATTCCACCATGAACAATAAGGAATGCTAGTACACTATGAAAGGGTCGTTGTAGGATTCCTAACAGCCAAAACCCACAGATAATGCTTAATAAGTCAGGAATGATGATGAAATCAACCCAACTCAACAAATGTTCCTTACTAAACTAGTGGGGAGGGAAGGATCTCCCAAGGAAGGAAAAATAGAATATACAGATAGAAAAAAAAAAAAAAATGAGAGACTAGAAAGGGAGGATTAAATGGGGAGGGGAAGAAAAGGAGGATAAGGGGGAGGGTATGGGGAGGAGCTGCCAATACTAAGGGCCATTGAGAGGTCTTACAGAAAACTACTAAAGTAGAAGCTTAACAAACATATATGAGTGAAATCATCAAATAAAGAGGAAGACAAAGCCCCAACTAGGTATTTCTCACCATCATGCAAAACCTCCAGTGACAGGAATGGGTTATATCTCATTGAGCTATAGAGCAAAGGTGTTCATCCGTCCCATAGAAACCCCCCCAATTGCTCAGGCTACTGCCAAGGCTATTGGTTTACTTTAAAATCTGATGATTAAGACCCTACTGCTGAAGACAACACCTATATTACCCATTGAACATAGAAGACAAGCTAGTGCCTAACTAGAGCCTTTGTCCTTACTAACTGGTGTTCATGGTACTGGAAAGTACTCTGCAAACTACCAGAGGAGAAAGATGAATACCAACCCTGCTACAAAACCTCTGATCTACAATGCTGTCCTACATAATACACTGGTGCAATATGGCACAACAGTTCTGCCCAACTGGATTTTAGGCCCTTGCCATGAAAGGGAACCAAAGCATGACACTGTTCAAGGGGGCAAGTATCTAAGACTACATATGCCACGGGTCTAGTGAAAAGCCAAATGCTACTGTTGTGCTAAGAAAACGTATCAATAAAATGACTCCTAACAACATTCTGATATAGCCACTCAGTTATCATCTGAGAGGCTGATGATGTAGTAGATGTTAACAAATACAGAGACCCACAACTAGACAATGTATAGAGAGAGAGTCCTAAATGAGATGTCTTCATCTCAAACCCCTCCTTCCTCTTGGGGCTCAGGGAATTCTGTGGAAGAGGAAGTAGAAACATTGTAAGAGCCAGCAGAGGAAACAAGGTCTTCTAGATACAACAGGACTGACACACAAATTAATTCACAGAGATTGTGGCATCATGCACAAGTCTAAGCCAGATGGGTCCCAGCAGTGAGAGGGAAAGCAGACACAGTCTACCATCCCTAACACTGTGTTTGGTTTTCTTGAGAGCTCAGGGAATGATGAGGAAGAGGCAGCAGAAAGACTTCTAGAAGAGTCAGAAGGAACAAAAGAAATCAAAGAAACGGTATCATCCAGAGAACAGGACTGATGCACAGAAACTGTGACAGCATGCATCATATCTGCACAGGTCCAAAAAGACAAGGGCCCCAGCACTAAAATGGGAAAGTTGACAACAGTGCCCATCCCCAACCAAGAAGCTGTCACCAATTCACAACAACTCTCAAATGAAAAATTAGTTTCTCCATGGAGTCTCACTGGGTATACAAACCACACTTAAGAGTAGGACCCACCCCATGCTCAGGTAACACAAAAGGAACTCAATGGTTTTTATTGAAATTTTTTGTTTGTTTTTTATCACATATTGTCTAGGCTTTGCTTTTTTTGTTTTTGTTTTGGGGGGGTTGTTTGGTAGTTTGTTTTTTGTTTTGTTTCCCTTACTGGTCTTTTACTTGTATATTATGGTTTCTGGTTTTGGGGTGTGTGTGTGTGTGTGTGTGTGTGTGTGTGTGTGTGTGTGTGTGTGTGTGTGTGTATTTCTTATGCTCTTTTTGTTGTTTGTTCATTTTCATTCTGTTTTATTGTTCATCTGTTTTTGTTTTTTATTTGCTTGTCTGTTTTCTTAAAAGAATGCATGGAGTTGAAAAGGTGGAAAGATGGAGAGGACCTGGGAGATGAGGGAGGGGAAACTGTGAATATATTGTATGAAAATAAGTTTATTTTCAATTTTTTTTTTTCATTTGGTTTTACTCAGCAAAGCTGGAGACAAGGAGGGGTCTCTGTGCTGCACAAAAACAGAAAGAGAAACAGGTCCTATTCTGGTCAGGACCGGGCAAGCAGGAGGCCTCTGGCTCTTGCAGAGAACACAAAGATACACAGAAGTCAAGAAAGTAAAAAAGGAGAACTGCTTCACCCTGTCTGCTTTCACAGCCTTTCAAACAAACAAGCAAGCAAGCAAACAAAGAACAATAACAAAAACATAAAAATAAAAATGTTCAAGTTTTACTCCTGGTTTTCAGATCTGTCTCACACTGGCTTAAAGACACTATGCAAGTTATTTAAATCGGACCTGTAAAAGGAGGAAGATAGTAAGCACAGAAGGGGAAAGAATTTTAGTATTTTGTAATGTAATTGTAATACTCCCCAGAGTTCTGTGGAACACACGTTCTGATATCACAACAGGTTTCTGTCAGGCACTAGCTCCTAACCAACCCTTTCTAAGAAATTAAAGAAAACGGACCCAAATCTATCAAAAGCCCAAATACTGTTTCACAAAAATATACTGTCCCAAAATATGTATCTATATCAAGCACACAAAATTTACAACTACTGCTGAACCCAAAAAAGGATGGTAATAGTGGAAGAAGAAAGACTTTTTCTTCATATTTGGGTAATTTCCAAGGCTTTCCACAATAAGGATGTTTTATTTTATACAGTTAAAATTTGCTGCTAGAACAAAAATGTTTTAAAGATTTCACTATTCCCGTACTGGAACCATTAATGTTCAGCAAGACAGCTTCCAGTGCCCTAGGCTTACCCACCCCTGTTTATAAAAATAAGATTTCATAATCACCTTCTGGGGAGAGGGGAACAGAGCAACTTCTTACAAAGCCAAGTTTGGACTCCTTGCTTACAAAGGACTCTGTGGGTCCCTTCTGAAAAGGCAAAGCATCAAAGCTAAGAGAACTATGACACAAGCACTCCCTGTGATGAGGCCAAGACTCAAGACAAAACGCTCTCTCATCTTCCTTCCCCAACTCAGAGAAAAACTGGAGCCTTCTGATCAGAATATATAAAACTGAGAATAACACAGATCAAAAGGAAAGCAACTTTTAAGAGATTTTCAACAAATAGCAACAGAACAAGCAGATATACCATTTTAAGAAAAGGGAAGAGGAGGAGGAAGAGGAGGGAAAGGAGAGGGGGAGGGGAGTGGTAGGGGAAGAAAAGAAAAAGGAGGAGGAGGAAGGAGGAGGGGGAGGAGAACTGAAGGTATGGGGTATACCTTCCTAGTACTGAGCCTGCCAAGCAAGCACAGGCTTTGGGTGGAAGTCAATGCCAACACCAGCTAAACTTAGCTTCAACAGATGAAAATTAAACCAAATGTAAACAAGCATAAGCATTAAAACTAATACTTTGGGAGAAAAATCTTTGAAATCCTTACTAAGACTATGATCTAAGACACCAAATACATCATATCCCTTTTCCAGAGGACCTGGCTTGGTCTCCAGATCCCAGATGTCACCTCATGACCATCTATTGCTCTAGTCCTAGAAGATCTGAGACCCTCCTCTGGCCTCCTGAGGTACCAGGCACACATGTGGTACACATACGCACAGTCAAAACACTTATATACATAAAATTAGTTTGTTTTTTAAGAAAATTAAAACAAGCCACAGTCTAGGAGGAAACATTTCAAATCCCATAAAAGACTACATTACATTTTCTTAAATCATTTCTGTGTGTATGTAGGCATGAGCAAGGCATGGCCCCTGTTGGAATTGGTTCTCAACTTCCACCATGTGGGTCTTTAACTATGGTTGTCAGGCTTGGCAGCAAGCATCTTTAGCCAAGGAGGCCATAGCCTCCCTTAGAATACGTAAAAATTTTTGTAACTCAATTAACCAACACGGAATTTAATAAGCAAAAATTCGAATACACTTTACTAGAGAAAAATGGCAAATGAGCACAGGAAAAATTGCTGAAAATCATAGTCACTATCAATTTTCACACCACTATCAAAATACACCAAAATGGCTGTATTTTTTTAATTTTTTTTTTTAATTAACACAAAAATTCTGAAGAGAAATGTGCAAACCTTCCAATGGCACCAGAATGTTACCCTTGGGGTTAAGTATGTACTGTAAAGTTTCTCTTATCAAACAGTTGGTACTTATAACTGATAGAGCCAACACCTTTAGTGAAACCCACTTGCATGGTTTAAATCACCTCATAATTGTTATTTTTTTATTTACTTATTTTTATGTGTAGGGGAGGATTGCCTGCATATATATCTGTGTACGACATGTGTGACTGGTGCCTGTGGAGACTAGAAAAGAGCATCAGATCCCCTGAAACTGAAGTTACAGGAGGTTGTGACCAGCCACACTGATGATGAAGATCAAACCCAAGTCCTCTGGGAGAAAAAGCAGTGCTTTTTTAAATGCTGGACCAATCTCTCCAGTCACTTCCTAATTACAAAAAGAAACCACATTAGGCTTTCTTCAAACAATCTCTAGTTCCTAAATGGCCATGACTTCCTTGGTATAGGTTAGGAAAAGAACCAACTAAACTTCAAATGGCACATATGGCAAAAGAAACTGGATGGTCTGAAAAGGCAGTTCTCTTGGGAGAAGAGTGCAAACAGAACAATGCACTTCCCCGGGGGAGGGGAGGACATCTTTTGGAACAGTTTAGACTCTTCTCTCTCCCTCTGTGCTAAATATTCAGTCAGGACATATTACCTCATGCATATAGTCATAACATTCTGAGGCTAAAACAGAATTACAAGTTCCAGGCCAGCTGGAGCTACACATCAAGACCCTGATCTTAAGAGGGTGTGACACAGATTGAGTCACCTGTTGAAGCCAGATAGAACACATTCTACTGATGAAAAGAAAGTTCTTTTAACCATGGGGTTCTTCATCAGAGCCAGTTGCAGCAATACAAATATACAGACTTATCCACCTGGATGGGCACAGGACAGGACAGCTTGTGTCTCTGAGTTCAAGAGATCAAAACCAGGCAACATGATAAGATCCATATTCAAAAGTGGAAGGAAGCTGGGAGCCATGGGGAAGCACAGGACAGGACAGGACTGACATAATGTTTACATCAGCTCTCCGCTATCAACATCAAGTCCCCTGTGGCTAGAATCCATTATGAGTGGGAAAGTCAAGGCAACAGGAACTCAAACATGGTCACATAATACTTACAGTCAAGAAACAGGGAGGAATGAACGCATGCAATACACTTTTCCCTTTATTGGACCCAGGACCCTGTCTAGGGAATGATGGGGCCTACAATTAAGCTTAAGATGGACTTTCTTCATCAACTAGTGTAATCAAAATAATCCCCCTCAGGCATGCTCAAAGGCCCTTCTCCCAGATGATTCTAGATTCTGTCTGGCTGGCCATTAAACACTAACCACCACAGCTGGGAACCTACTAGATGTGGTCAAAAGAAAAGTCGAAGTAAGGAGATGGCCAAGGTGTTTGCTTTGAGGGAAGGAAGGGCACAGACATCCTGACTGGTTCTTCTGGATGCAAACTGGTTCAGCTGACGTAATTACTAATGACAGAAAAGAACACACATGAGAGAGAGTGCACATTCTTTTTCCTTCACATGAAAGTCCTTCCTCAGTTTAAGGACAACTTCTTCTCAATGAAACGACATTAGTGTAATACAAACTCCCCATGTTTAGGAAGCTTACTGGGTGATACGAAGGGATAATCAGGAGGTACTAAGGACTGAATTCAGTCCAAAAACAAAGGTTAAAGAGCTCCTGGGCTGCCAAGATATTAGTAACATTTTTAAATGATGCATAATATCATTGTATCTGAGATGACATATTTTTCCATCTACAAATTAAGACAGGATAGGAAAGCAAAGCTTCCCTTGTTGATAAAGATGTGGTAAAGCAAGAACTTACCTATTCAGAAAATAGGCATGAAACATAAAGTGATCACAAACTATGGGTAAAGTTTAATGAAATAATATATTAAGACATCTGGAAGCACTTACACTTGTGAACTAGGGAAGTAACTCAGTTGGCAGAATACCTGTCTAGTAAACAAGAAATCCTGGATTCCACCACACTATGTCTAAAACTGGGTATGGTGGCACACACCTGAAATACCAGCACTTAGGAGGTCCAAGCAGGAGGATCAGAACTTTGAGGGAATCCTCAGATATGTAGCCAGCCAATTTGAGGCCAGCCTGGAATGCATAATGCCCTATGTGCCCCCCCAAAAGGCAAATAGTCACCAGGCAATGATGGTGCATGCCTTTAATCACAGCACTCAGGAGGCAGAGGTAGGGGATCTCAGAGTTTGAGGGGGCCAGCCTGGTCTACAGTCTGAGTTCCACAACAACCATGGCTGTTACACAGAGAAACTCTGTCTCAAAAATCACACCAAACCAAACAAACAAAAGAAGCAAATATTCAAACATATAAACAGTAATTTTATTTTACTATGAGGAAATATTATTTGAATTGGTGGTTTGTTTGTGGAAAGGGAAAAGCTTTATTGTCTAATAAAAACGACTATCTAAACCAATCATTCCAAAAGAACGAACACTCTTAAAATATTCAACAACTTTGTAACATGGAATCAGTATTAAATAAAAGAAACTATGCATATGCCACCTAATTTTCTCAACTATTCTGGAAAAAATAATCATGTTATCTATACAAGATTTAACTATAGGTTATACTTTTGTGGGGGTATGGGGATGGGTGGGTTGGTTGGTTTCTTGGTTTTCTGTTTACTTTGTTGGTGGTTTGGGGAGGGGGCTGAGACAAGAGCCCTTCTATGTAGCCCTGCCTGTCCTGGAACTCAATCTGTAGACCAGGCTGGCCTTAAACTCAGAGATCCTCCTGCCTCTGCCTCCTGGAGTGCTAGGATTAAAAGTTTACACCATCACACTTGTCTTTTGTATTTTCCAAAGTTTTATTATGTAACTATACAATTAGAAGTGACAAGGGATGGAGACAGTAGGCAACTACATCATCCACCATTTTTCAAAACACTATGCTAACCATTATTAACCATAGTAAAGAAAAGCTATTATAAAACATGTTAATAGTGCCTCTCGATGATTTCCTGTATGTCTGCAGTAATATGACTGCAAACATTTAAGCTCAGTCCAGAATGAGAATGAGTGAACACATAGTGCTACGGCGAGCTCTAAGTTTTGTTGGTTGTTTTGTTTTGTTTTGTTTCCAGATGAGAAAGTAAATTTTGAGTCCAGCAAAATGGCTTATCGTGTTAAGAACACTTGTTACCCAAGCCTGACAACCTGAGTTCAATCCAAGAACCAGTCAACTACCAATCTTTGGCTGCCATACTGTGTGCACTGTGGCATGGCATGCACAAAGCCAGCCCTGCTCTGCTCCCCACCACCACCACCATGTTAATAATAAAACAGAAGTCTTCCTTTAATGGAGGGTAGTAAAGTTTTCCCTGGATTCTGAACTGAATGCTGAGTCTTCTTTATCTAAAACTTTTCCAGATTACTAAGGCATCCACAGTAATCTCTCTCATCATCAGTAAGTTGCTGAATGATGTCCTCAAAGGGAAGCCAGTACATTCTCATAATTTACAAATCAGTCCACAAATGCATGAGCACATACAGAAACGCTTTATTGAGCCTCAAACTCAGTACATGTTTAAGACTGGTGAAGGTAGGAAGACCCCAAGAGTCCTGAAAATTAGAGGAAAGATATAATCTAGAACAAACAGGTAATGACTTACATTTTTCCCCTTGCTGAAAGGAAATACATTTCTCACAGGAGATAAAAAGTGGGCAGGATTTTATAGCTAAAATTAACCATCAACTTCGGCTGTTAGGAATGAGATCAGCATGAACTGAGGTAACTGGAAGAGAAGGCTGTTTCCTATTGTACTTGGACTAAAGTGCATACTGTCATGAAAGGAAGAAATCAGACCTAATCTGATTGTAATATTCAATACTCCCCCCCCCCAAATAATTAAAAAAATCATCTCAAGAATACAAATGAATGAAGAGTGATTACAACCTAATTCATACATGGCTTGGGTGCAACTGTGACTCACAAAAAAATTAAAAATAAAATCCCAATGTGTGTGTGTTGGGGGGGGGCAGAAAACCTCTTTCCTACACCTAGACTTCCAAGAAATCCAGCCATTTGTTTTTCATACAACACACAGTTTTCCATCTGTATCATAAATAAGTGGCATCTCTTCCCCAGTCCTTGCAAACTTAACAAAGCACACACAGTTCTACTTTTCATGTTATAGCTTGGCCAGCTAACAGAATTTTTAATCAGTTTACTTGGCTTTCTCACTACCTCCAAGCAGAGTGTTTTAAAAGCTAATCCTCTTAAATAGTGTGTGGTAACCCAGAATTTAGGTGCTTTACTTGCACCCTGAAGTAATTACCTAAAGACTGGAAACATCCCACCTCAAAGCTCTCATCTAAGTTCTACACTCAACTGTACCAGAGCTGTTCTACTAGTTCATGTTAATGAAGCCATTTTTGTTTTGTTTTGTTTTGTTTTGGGGGGATGGGAGGTATGGGTGTAGTTTAGTTTGTTTTTTTAAATGAGGTAGGGGGAACGTGTCTCTCCATGTTGCCCAGGCTAGCCTCCAACTCTTGATCTATCTTCCCAAGGGTTCTAAGACAACATCTGAAGCTTACTATGTGAAGAACACTCTGTTAAGTATCTCATGTAATCTAATTTCATCATCTTTGAAGACAGTTCCAGTGCTATCTATATTTAAAGATGAGGAAACATTTAAGGAGGTTAGATATTATGCCTTGGACTTACAGAGCTGGCAGACAAAAAAAATATGAAAAGAACAACTCTCAGCCTAAATTGCTAATCACTGTACTCACACACCAAATGGGGTTTTTTGTTTTGTTTCCTATTTTTCTAAATAAACCATATTCCTTCATTTATAACAAATCAGGAACCTAAACAATGTTAGGTTAACTGTCCTGGATTAAGCATGAGTCTCTCTATACCCTCAGGGTGAATGCCTGACAATTAAAGGATTATGGTAATTATGCTCTCAATAATCACAATCCAAGCCAGGCATAGTAGCTTGAACCTGAAAGTCTGAGGCAGGAGAATTACCAATAGTTCAAGGTCAGTCTTAGTTACTCTGTGCTCAAGGTCAGTCTTTGTTACTCTGTAAGATACTTGTCTCAAAAAAAAAAAAAAAAAAAAAAAAAAAAAGCTCTTTTTGAAGGGATGTTTCCAGACATAGACCTGGCTGTCATCCTTGACTCTATTAACCAGGCTGGCCTGCCTCTATCACCTGAATACTGGGATCAAAGGCGTAAGCCACTACTGACTCAAAATATATTTCAAAGGGATGTCTTTGAACAGATAGCTCAGCAGTTAAGAGTCCTATCTCAGTTCTTGAAGTGGACCAGGGTTCAGTTCCCACATGGTGGCTCACAAATCTCTGCAATTCCAGTTTCAGAGGCTGTGGTGCTCTGTTATGACCTCTGCAAGCACCAGGCATATACATGGTACACATGCAACATGCACACAAAATACTTACAAAAATAAATCTTTTTTTTTTTTATTTAAAGGGGGGCTGCAAAGATGACGCTGTGGGTAAAAGCATTTCCTGCTCTTCCACAGAAACTGAATTCAGTTCCCAGCACCCATGTCAAGTGACTCACAACCACCTTTAACTCTAGTTCCAGAGGGATCTGACACCTTTGGCCTCTGCAGGCACTGCACTCATGCATGAATGCACACCCATACTCACTCACACACACACACACACACACACACACACACACACTTTTAAAAAAATCTTTTAAAAGCATAAATACTGAGTGTGGTGGAGCACACCTTAAATTCCAGCACTTGGGAAGCAGAGGCACGTAGATCTCTCTGGGTACGAGGCCAACCTGGTCTGCATAGTAAGTTCCAGGCCAGTCAGGACTACATAGTGAGACCCTGTCTCCAAAAACAAAACAAACAAACAAAAAAAAAAAAAACATAACCGAGAAATAGTGGAGGGTGAGAAAGAGATTGGTGAGGAAGGGAGATGGGGTAGAGAAGAAGGAGAGCTATCCTCAGCATCAGAAAATCCCACTTAGAGGAAAGGAACTTATCTTCAGAGGAAACAGGTGAGATCTCTGTGGTCCTGGCACATGGGTTCTGAATGCAGACACCATTTGAGTCTTATCCCTTTGATAGCTGTTCGATCTAAAGCTACATATCTGAACCCTCAAAGTGTCCACTTCTTTTCTTCTAACACAGTATTTCTAGTGCAAGTATTATACATATTAACCTAGTGGATATGAAGCCATCAAAACATAGTGCCTGAAAATACACTACGTGACCAAACTCAGGCTGTTCTACATTAACAGTTAAATAAAAATGAAGGTTAGGTAGTAGCTGATCTGTTACCACTGGAGGAAAAGCAGATGAACTGTGAAGACACACGCACAGGATCGCTTCAAGCACAGGAGCGGAATGACTGTACTGTATGACTGCCTAAATATACTGCTGGCTCACTCCAAGAAGTCAACATACAGCTTTTAAGAAATAGACCCACCCGCCCACAGTCACTCACAATCCTCTCACGTGAAAGAGATACTCTAATCCAAGAGAAAATATCAGCACATTTCACTACAATTATAGTTTACAACTTCAACTAATCTTTGACTGCTGGAAAAAGATCATTTAGTAACAAGTTTATAACCATAAATACTTAGTAGTTTATTGAAGGTATTAGCTTAAAACTAGGAACCAGTAAAACAAGCCCAAAGGTAAGTCTGTCTGTTCTGCTACAACTGTTAAAACATGTAATTAGCACACTGTAACAAACAATGGCACCTTTATTATGTATTAAACTTTAAGTCAGCATGCCTCCAAATATAAACTACAAATTTACATTGCAGGTTTCAAATTAACGAGGCTTAACAGAATGTGAGGCCTTGCTATTAAATGCAAAAATTTAGTTCAAATCATGCAATTATAAATGAAGCCTATTTCACTAGGTTCTACAATTAACTGCAGTTAAGACTGAATTGACTTCTACACTGGGAAGTCTGCCAATTTAGTCACAGATTACATTTAGCAGATCTAAGAAAGGGGAAATGAGAAAAGGACCCCTCCCCCAGATTCACTATTTCCATTTTAAAGCAAGTATGAGAAAGCAGGGTAACAAAATACCACAAAAGCTGAGAGCTACATGTGGAATCTGCTGCTCTCCCAGAAGCCAAGAGTAGAGAAATAGTTACCAGAAGCTGGAGAAGATTCAAAGGAGGGAAAGATGGAGAAGGTTGATCCATGGGCACTAAGATACAGTTAGCTAAGAGAGGCTCTGGGTTCTTTCTCTTGCATAGCATGGTGGATACAGATCATGACTATGTACACTATGTTTCAAAAAAGTTAGATGAAAGGATTTTAAATGGTTTCACCACCAAAGGTACTGAGAAAATTTGTTTACCCTGATTTGAATGTTGTATATACTGTACACATTCAGTGCAACCCTATATGACACTATGAATATATACCATTTTTATATCAACAGTTGTTTAAATAAAGGCTAGAGAATGAAACAGAATATGCAGAAATAAAGAGCAAAAATATTTCTGAGAAGTAAGAAAATGCAAGATTCCCTTTGATGTTATAAACCTCAACATAAATAAAAAACCAGTTTCTTGCCCCACCCCAAAAGGACTGAGTTAAAAATCTCCCCAGGATATTAAGAGCCAATGCCAGGATGGGAACCAGAGCCTCTTGATAATATCTATTTAGATGTGTGTTTCCTTCCCCTCTGAACAAATAGTGGCTTGTTTGAGAGCTAGATGGTTGGTTCATTGTATCTTGTGGCACTTCTCACTCGATCTCAATTTTGTGCATACTTTAGCTCCCCAACTATACCCTAAGTTTCTGAGTGCCAAAGGAATGTTAGTATTCCTAGGAAGCCAGCACCAAATCATGTTGGCAAAGACCATCCTTACAGCAAACATTCAACAGCTAAAGTGAATTCTTCCAAGAAAAATGTTAACTATTTAATGTTGGTCTAGAACAGTGGTTAGCACCCTTCCTAATGCTGTGATCCTTTAATACAATTCCTCATATTGTGGTGACCCCAGCCATAAATTGTTTTCACTGCTACTTCACGACTGTAATTTTGCTACTGCTAGAATCATAATGTAAATATCTGATATGCAGGATATCCAAAGTGACCCTTGTGGGGTCACAACCCACATGTTGAGAACCACTGGTCTAGAACACAGTTTCTTAAACCTTCCTCACTCCCTTTGGAAGATTTTTTTTATGCCTGAGAAATTTTTACACGGTCCCTGCATATAGGTACATTTAAAAGATACACAAATCAAACATTAATAATAAACACATTTTTATTTTCCAGCAATTGTTTAGCACACACATACTTTTATCATTTATCAGACAAAAGCAAAACTGCATACTGAGAAAAAAAATCACTTTGGGAATTATCTACTATGCTTCATGGAAATAAGTCAGGCTCCTCTATCCCAGAAAACAGTTCCTGGATAGACTGTCAATCTGGGGAAACCACTAGGAGAAAGAACTCAAGGAAATGAAGAAAAAGAAATCCTAGAGGCAGGCACTGGTGGTGCACGCCTTTAATCCCAGCACTCGGGAGGCAGAGGCACATGGATCTCTGTGAGTTTGAGGCCAGCATGGTCTACAGAGCTAAGTCCAGGACAGGCTCCAAAGCAACACAGAAAAACCCTGTCTCATAAAAACCAGGGAGGGGGGAGGGGGGAGGGAGGGGAGAGGGAGGGAAGGAGAGAGGGAGGAAGGAAGGAAGGAAGGAAGGAAGGAAGGAAGGAAGGAAGGAAGGAAGGAAGGAGTGAGTCAGTCAATCAATCCTGGGGCTGGAAAGAGATGACACAGCAGTTAAGAGCTGCTCTTCTAGAGGAATCTGGTTTCAATTCCAGCACCTACATAGTGGCTAGCAATGGATGGATCATCTCTAATTCCAGTTCCAAGAAAAATTTGACACCTTCTTCTGGTCTCCAAGGGTACTGTATGCACTATGCACATAGTACACAGACATACATGAAGGGAAAATGTCCGTATATGTAAAGTAAGTCTCAAAACAAAAGAAACCTAAACAGAGCATGGTAGCAACTATCTTTAATCCCAGCACTCAAGAAGGCAGAGTGAGGTGGGTCTCTAAACAGATCCTGCTGGAGTAGAAGGGAAGTAAACAATTAGGCAGAAAATGATGGGGGTTTGCTTTTGTTGGGATGTGGGGACATTATAAACATGAGAAACATGTGTCTTCTACAGTCATAAATTAAGTGCTCTACAAAATCATCTGGTTTAAGCTCTTAAATTCAATCTGCAACCTCTCAGTAATATGGGACTGTATATTCATGGGTCAGTCTTTTCAGTTTGGAGTGAGGCAAGGACAGGGTTATAAGTTAAGGCCAATGTGCATTCAGTAAAGAGCAGTTGCTCTCATCAAATGGAACCGAAGACAAATGACTACTGTGGAGAAGACAAGGCAGGTTCTTCCAACCCATTTTTGACTACTGAAGTAACCCTGCTTTCTTTGTTTGTTTTTGTTTTTCTAGAAAGTGTATCATCCCTTAGTCATTTCCACAACTACCACTCCTGACATCCTAGATCACAGCAAACCTAAGAGTGATACACAGTTGTGATTTTTATGTTCACTTAAACACTCTAGCATCTCTGGAGAGAATGCAGCACACACCTTAACATTTTTATGAAATTTTAGAAGCCTGACTTTTGAACAGTGTGACAAGCAACTTCTAGCCTTCCGAGCTTTAAGTAAGAGTTACCATGACCTAATAATCAGGCCTCTATGAAAGTAAAAGGTGTTATCACCATCTTTATTTGGTAAGAAGGCAAAGACTCACATTAAGGAAAATGATCATTGGCTCCAAAGACTACTGTAGAGTGGATAGGGTGTCTAGCTTTCAACAGTCCTTGTGAGTGTGGAAGTGGGAGATTAAGGTACAGTCGTCAATATTCCTCTGAAAATAGATACAGGTTAAACACATAAATACACCAAAGCTTCTAGTATGGGTTGCTTGTTAACCACCAGTGTCTGGTTCTTTAGACATGATACTTTTATTACTATAATTCAAGATTAATTCAGCAACTGTCAGACAAGATTATGGTCAAATAGCACTCTACTTAAAACCTAGACTTTTCTTTATACTTGCATAACTGGTTGTCTGGGCCCAAATACAGACCTTTGAAATCAATCATTCATACATTTGTACTTTTTGACCCTCAGGTTCCTCATCAATAAAATTATCAGATTTGACCAGATAACTTGGTTCCTCCCAGGTTTGGTTTGTTTTTGCCATTGCTTCATTTTTGGCAGATTTTCAATACATTGCTCAGACTGCCTCACACTCAAGGTCCTTCCTGCCTCTGCCACAAACTCTATATTAGGAAGAAATACTTTTGCATGCTACTCACAGCCCTGTCATAAAAATCATTCTATCAAGCCTTTGTGTGGGGGGGGGGGAGGGGGTCTTTTGAGACAGGGTCTCACTTTGCATCCCTGACTTACCTGAAATTCACTACAGAAACCAGGCTGGCCTCCAACTCAGAAATCTGTTTCTGCTGTCTTGGTCTCTAGGAACACAGGGATTAAAGGTGTGCACCACAACAAACTTCCAACTGAGGATACCATAAGCTTCTCAAAACCTCCACATTTCCAGTTAACTACTGTTCATAGGCAAATGAAAGCAGAGTACAGAAGACAAAATAAAATAAAGAACATGGTTTTAATTCCTGAAAACCAAAAATCAATGCTCGGGTGTATTTGTTTAGTTTTCTCACTGCTTGATCAATCACCCTGATAAAAAGCAGGTTAAGGAGAAAAGAACTGATTTTGGCCAATGGTAGCACACATCTCTAACAGCACTCTGGAGGCAGAGGAAGGCAGTTGGGCTACACAGGGTTTATAGTTTGAGCCATGCAGGTCATCATTTAGGAAAGGAGCAGGAGCAGGAGGCAGCTGGTGGCAGGTACCCACTGCTAGGAACTGGGAGATGAACAGTAGTTCTCCATTGGTCCCTCCTTTTTTTTCAGTTCAAGACCCAAGCATCTGTAGTGGGTCTTCCCTACTCTACCTTGCCTACTTAAAGCTCTCTATAAATATTCTCACAGACACACTTTCATATGGAAGAAAATTCAGAGAACTTTATGAAGGAGATGATCTTATCTGAAAAGTCAGTCACAATGTGGCAAGATGTAAAGGCCACTTGGAGGGGGAGAGAACCGGTAGTGGCTAGAGCCTCTCTACACGTACGATTTTAAAGAACAAAATACAGTAAGAGAGGAGAAGCTGTGCCTTTCAACAACAACCACACACCATCTTCCACCAAGTTTCTGAGTGGCAGGAGAACCACTAAGCTTTTCTCCTCTGCCTTTTCATTGTCCTTGTTTTCCTCTGCCTAACATCAAATGTGAAAATGCAGGTAGACCAGGTACGATCCTGTCGGTAACAATGCTACAGTCACAGTATGCACTGTAAAGGTCTGTGTGTACACAAGCTTGGAAGGGCTATTGAGAGGAGGTGAACCTGCAGCAAGGTCCTTAGATCACTGGCTCCTTGCAAAAGACCATGAGACTCAACTGTTTTCTCTTCCCTTCTGCTTCCTACAATGGAAGCAAATTTGGTTTAAAATATGCCGACGCCATGGTGCCAACCTATCATGAACAGTGATTTCCAAAATGGTGAGCCAAAATTAAATCTCTCCTCTTTATAAATCCCAGGTATTTTTCCTATTGTAAGAGGAAGTTAACATATATTCCTCTATACCCAAGAAATCCACAAAAAAATATATACATAAGCTATGCTACTTCAAAATCTAAAAGAGAATCTGTATGTCCACACAGTTAGATTTATACCTATTTTTCTCTTAAATGACCTTTGATAGAAAGGCTCAATTATACAATTTTAGGAGATGACTAAGTCACTGCCCACCCCCACAAAGCAAGCGCTGCTTCTTCTCTTCACTGCCTTATTAAGCATGTGGGTTATTAATTCAAGGATTTGTGGTATTTGCACTAATTAAAAGAAAAGTCTGTTTTGACATCAGAAATTATCAAATAACCTGCCATTCATTCTGGTTTCTGCTAGAATCTAAGCTACTTTCCTAACTCCTCATAACTACTTTCATAGCAAATATCCTGCCATTCATTTCAGTTTCTAGGATAATCTAAGCTACTTTCATAACTGGAGCTAGTGAACACATCCCAGTTATGTGGACAATGGAAAGGAAACGTGTTCAGCTGGGATGGGTAAGAGAACCGAGACACATTCCAGCCGTTCCACAGACTCACTTGTACAGACAAACTGCTGACTATTTTTAGGTTTAACTTCAAGATTCACTAGTCTAGCAGGGTGTGGTGGCACATGTCTTTAGCACCAACACTCTGGAGGCAAAGGCAAGTGGATCTCTGTGAGTTCAAGGCCAGCCTCCTAGTCTATGCAGTGAGTTCTAGGACAAGTAGAGCTATATATTGGAGACCCTATCTCAAACAAACAAAAACAGAATCACTAGTATACTACAAGACCTAAAATGCAAAGTAAAGTGGTATTTTCCCTTACTTTATTCAAATTCAATGTGCTTTTGGACTGTTTATCATCTGCATAGCTCACAAAATAGTATTTTCCCTTTCCCTAAAGGAGACATTTTTTTTTTAAGGGTCTCACAGTGTAGCCCCGGCTTTCTTAGAACTCACTATGTAGACCACACCTACCTCTGTCTTCTAACTGCTAGGATTAAAGGTGTGTAGCACCACACCTAGCCCAGACACCATTTTTTCAAACTTGACACATCAAACATAAAACCACTGTCAGAATTAATTAAGTTGTCATTCCTACTGTGTCCTTAATACAATCCTATAAACTGGAAACAGCTCTCAGGATTCAAACGCAGTATTCTAGTTTTAAATATGGTCCTTTGATGTTTTTTCTAGTAAGAAAGTTAAAAGCGACAAAAAGAACCTTCCTTTTCCTATTTCAGCATCCTTTTCTAAAGTTTTTTTTTTTTTTTTAAGGTAATTTCAGTCACATAAAGAAGCTAGCTAGTTCTGCACTCCCTTCAAAATGCACTTCTAGTGCTTACAAGTATTTACATTTTTACCCTTTACAAAATCCTCTGGCATTATTTTCTAGTGTAAAAAGAGACTCTCATACAGATCTAGGAAGATGTCAAGGTGTTTTTTTGTTTTTTGTTTTGTTTTTTGTTTTTTTTTTTTTGGTTGTTGTTTTGTTTCATTTGCTTTTGTTTTTTGAAAGAGTCAGTGTAGCCCAAGCTGGTCTGGACCTCGGAACTATCGCCCTTCCTCTTTCAAGGGCTGGGATCACAAATGTGCCCCATCAGGCCCAACTAGGAAAGAGTTCTAAGTGTCAACTTGTATTTTTCTTTTCTATCTCAAGACAATCTGTTCCAAACAACTTAGCAATGGTCTTCACACAGGATGAAGACGTAATCAGAAGAAAAATATCATTGTCAGCATTCATTCTTCAAACAGGAAGACTGACCCCAGAGAACAGACTGTGCTGAGGGAGCATTTATATCCAAACCCACAGGATGGACTTGCCAAGAAGTTGCTGCAGATCACCATGAAAATGAAGTGACAATAGTTTGTGATAGTGCTGACGCACAATAGGATGGATCCCAGACTGGCATACCGAAGCATATTTATGACATACTGAAGCATACCCATATGAGTCTTATTTCTCTGTAATAAGTGAGAATCCCTTTAATCCCAGCACTCAGGAGGTAGAGGCAGGAGGATCTCTGTTGTAGAATATTACTTCAAGATGTGTTAACGTTCGTTTATGCTGTGGAACATTTGTTTTAATCATGCAAAGATGTGTTGCACTTTTTTTTATGTTGCATTTGTTTAACCCTGTGTTACATTGCCTGTCTTAAACACCTGACTGATCTAATAAAGATTTGAAGTGCCAATAGTTAGGCAGGAGAGACAATAGGCGGGGCTGGCAGGCAGAAAGAATAAATAGGAGAACTCTGGAAAGAGAGATTAAGGAGTGAGAAAAGGAGAAAGGGAGGAGGACTCCAGGTACCAGCCACCTAGCTATACAGCAAACCACAAAGTAAGAAGTAAAGAAAGGTATATAGACTAGAGAAAGATAAAAGCCCAGAGGCAAAAGGTAGACGGGATAATTTAGCTATGAAAAGCTGGCTAACAACAAGCCAATCTTAGGCCAAGCATTCATAAGGAAGAATAAGCCTCTGTGTATTTATTTAGGAGCTGGGTGGCCTCAAAGAGCCAAAAGAATAAAACAACCAATTACACATCTCTGTGAGTTTAAGGCCAACCTGGTCTACAGAGCAAGTTCCAAAACAGCAAGAACTACACAGAGAAACCGTCTTGGAAAAAAAACAAAACAAAAAAAAAAAGTGTAAATATAGTTCATCAATGTGTCCAGCAAGTCTTTGTCATCAATAGTAACATGGCAGCAAAAGGACAAGGCACAGAATATCAAAAGGACAACACTATAATTTAGTACCAGGGCTGTCATAATTCTATCCTCTCAGTACCATATAAGATTTTCTATTTTTAATTGTGTATTCACATGGGAGGGTGCTCATGAGTGTGGTGCCCATGTAGTCTAGAGAAGATATTGAGTCCCCTGGCACTGGAGTTGTGAACCCCAAGATGTGAGTGGGGTGCTGGGAACCAAACTTGGGTGCTCAGGAAGAGTAGAGCACTTAGTGCTCCTAATTGTTAGAAGATTTCTCCTCCCAGCCATGTAATACATTTTAAAACAGACACAAATAAGTCTGGATCTCACAAATCCTATGACACTCCAGGACTAACACCTAAAGCTAACAGTCTTCATAATAACAACAAAAAGTACATTTTAAGTCTTCTCATTACTTCCAAAATGTCCTTCTCAATTCCATTCAGACTTAAAACAAACAAACAAAAAAAAAAACCCTGTAATTTCTTCTAATTACACTTTTTTTTTTTTTTTTTTTTTTTTTTTTTTTTTTTTTTTTTGAGATTCAAGGTATGATTATTTGTTAGCCATACTGGACTCAGAAATACAAGTTCTCTCCAAGGAGAGACTATATCTCTCAGCAATCTGCTCCTGGGGCTTTTCTTTGGCTTCCTTCACTCTCTTGGCCAAGTGTTTAGCATGTTCTGCAGCATCCTCCTTGCTTTTCCTAGTATGTTGTTCTTTAGAGCAGTACATCCATTGGCATTTGTGTTGCAGGACATGTGGAGTAACAAGACGCTGAATCTTTAAGTTTTTTTTTTTTTTTTGGACAAAGAATGGCGGATATCATCTTCTTTAGAAAGATTAAAAAGCTTTGAGATTATGCTAGCTCTTTTAGGTCCCAACCAACAAGTAACAGTAGTAGTATTTGTCAGTTCAGGAATGTTCTTCACTTTTTTTTTTTTCTTTTACAATAACCAAGTTGAGAACACCCAGATTGGCATCCATAATACATCCACAGACAGACTTGTACTTTCCCCCTCTCCAGTTCTCTTTGGTCTATAACATAAATGCCCTTTACTCGACAGCAGGCACACTCTGCCATGGGTCAAAATACCTTGCTTCATAGGAAAATCTTGCTTGTCATTCTTACCACTGATTCAGACCATGTAACCCTTCCACTCTTCACCAGAGCATCAGCAGCTACTTCTATGGCCATGCACTTCTCATAGAATAACAATGCTTGCATTCATCATCTGCTTCAATGAGTTTCTAACAGATGGTGGCAGAGAAGACATTCAGCTTCATCTTGACACAGCCCACTGCCTAGCAGGCGCCACATAAAAGAGGCCCCTCTAACTCAACTCTTGAGAGTAAGTTGACTAGAACCAGGTCCATTTCTCAGTTTAAACATTTGAACAATGCCTGGCACATAATCAGAACTAAAAGTGGGTTGTTAGATGTAAATAGCTTTCTTACAGTCTGATCAATTCTCATTGTTTTCCTCTCAGCCTAAAATTGGTCTTAAGCATGCCATTTTTGTTACCAAGGAAAATCATGAACTTCTTCAAATATGCAGCCTAAGTACAATTATTTTATTTTTTATATTCTACTGGTCTATTTCATTTTAACCTGCTTAAGAGCTGAATACTGTAAATACTGTAAAATAAACAAATAGCTAACATTTCCACAAAGAACTATGTTACTTGCTAATGAATGTTTTTACTAAACTAGTCAATGGCAGTGATAACAGCATGCTACAAACTTAAAAGTTAAAAAAAAAAAAAAAGAACACTCAAACAGATGCTGAAGTGCGGGCTCCTAACTTACATATTTAAAAGAAGCAAAATGGAGCTGTGGCCACCACATAAACACTAGGACCACAAGATCCCATGGAATGGCCTCTGGACTCATGAGGATGCTGGGCACTTCAAATGCAGCTTCTTTGAATTAAGCTATACCATACATGGGAAAGAACTAAAGACACAAAAGTCTTTAAATATATAACCCATTGGATATAGACAATGCTTTGGCTATGTATTGGCCTACGTGGACACTTAAGAAGAGTAGAGGCTAGAAAGATGCCTCAGCAGTTTAGAATCATAGCTGCTCTTGAAGAGGATCTTTGTCCCCAGCACTCACACGGTAGCTTACAACATCTGAAATTTGAGTTCCAGGGTATCGGACAGCTTCTGCAAGCACCTTGTAAGATACAGTATAATTTTAAAGGAGCACATATGTGTAAAGTCTGAAATTTTACTTTTGAAACTTATGAAAAAAGGCATGTTCCATGGGTAGGAAAGAAGAGGAATAAAACACAATGACAAGCCACAGCCTTGCTTAGGGTCTAGTAGAATGAGCACACTTGTATCAAAGAGTTAGTTTCTAGAAGAATGACCTTGAAACTCTGGCTCTCACACATATACCAAATTTCCTATAATCACCACAGACATGATTCAATACCTTACACATTCACAAAGTTAAAAGCAAATTACTTAACTTCCTTTTCCCACTAAAACCTAGTCAATTATGGAAAAAAAAAAATACCTATGACACACTCATTAACCACAAGAGACCTCAAAACTACTACGGTTAACAATCAGGTCCAAGGCTATTAATGGAGAGAGGTATAAGGTGTGACTTTACATTAATGCTCGAGGGGCTTCCAAAGTAGCTTAGTTCCGGTAAAGAAACAGTAAATTAACAGAATGAAGAAAAAAAGAAAATCAATCAGTGCATCCGGATATACATTTATTTTTTAACTCCTTCCCCAAAATCCTAACACACAGTGTTAAATATAAACTACACAATCAAATGGTTGCTTAGATTAATTCTTTTTTATGTGACACTTAAGATTTTTTTATTTACTTACTTTATGTGTGGGGGTGTTTTGCATATGTGTCTGTGTGTGTGCCCTGTGGATGCCTGGTGTCTACAGGAACTGTGTGATATCCTGGAACCAAAATTAGAGATGGTTGAAGCCACCATGTGGGTGCTAGAAACTGAAACCTGGCCCTCTGATAAAGCAGCTAACAGTCTTAACCACTCAGTCATTTTTCTAGTCCCAAAAACTAATTCTTAAGGATCCACTTATGCAAATACAGTCAGTAAAATCTGAGCTTTTAAAACAACCCCCCATTAGTCTTAATGCTCAAGGTTTCAGAATGGCCCTTCTCAGGCCAGGTACAGTGGTGTACACCTTTAATCCCTGCAATTGGGAGGCAGAGGCACACAGATCTCTGTGATTTTTGTGTCATCCTGGTCTAATGAGTGAATTTCAGGCTTGCCACATCAGGAGTCTTTTGTAACAAAAGCAAACAGAATGGTCCTTCTCTGTTCTTTCCAACTCGTCAAAGTTGCAGCTGTCCTGCATCCACATACCCCTACTCAATTCTTTCCTGTGACTTCTACCACACAAACTGAATTTAATTCTAAATCAGCTGGATCCATGAAGTTCAAGAAAAAAAAAATCTACATATGCTTAACTAAATGGTTATGAGTTCATTAGATATGTCATAAACCTTCTATCCAAAAGCTAATAAACAACATACCGTAGAAAAGACCATTTGCCTCCAAAATTCCTCAGACTAAAGAAAAATTAACCATTTCTAGAATTGTCTACCAACCCAAATCTGAGTTAAATTTAAAAGAAAAAAAAAAAAATCCAACTCCACAGAACCCAACCAAAATAACTCACAAAATGTTTAACTCTGGAGTACATTGTTACCATCACTGAAGACACAGAGATAAGAGGATAAAGAGTTCAAGACCAAAGCGAGGTAACTCAGTTGAAAGTAGTTTGCCTAACATGCACAAGACCTGGGTTTAATTCCAAATCCAAGGACCAACCGCATAAACCAGGTATGGAGGAGCTTGCCTTTAGTCCCATCACTCAGGAGGCAGAGATTAATTGATGAAAAGTTCAAAGGTTATCCTGTTCCATAGGGAGATGAAGGCCAGCAGGGAATACAAAAGACCCTACTTTAATTAAAAGAATAGAAGTAGGCTAGGGGTTCAGTGGTAAGTGTACATGCCTAAATAACTGGGTTTGGTCTCTAACACTATCATCCCATCCTACCAACCCACAAAAGGCCTAGAATCAACTTTTGAAAACAGAATATTAATTCAACTCCTAGTAGACCATTTTGGCCACATACAATGGCAAGGCTAAGAGAACAAAAAGCCTTGGGCACATGCCAACAGTTTCTTCCTCAGAGTTAGGGCACCGTATGAATTTGTCATTTGCTCAAAGAGACTTTGTAAAAGCAACAAGAACAAATTCACTATTCATCTTAGAAATACAATTTCAACAACACAGTTAATAATAAATGTAGTCTTCAACTCACTCATTAACTCTAAGTTATATAAATAATAATAATAGTATAGTGTCCATTTGTAGTAACGGGACTTTCCCCCATTGTCATTTAATAAATGCATCATCATCACCTTACTAAACTCATTTCTATGTACACAGAAACAGTTTTAAGGGTGTGGGGGGTTGAATAGGAATGCCACCCCCCCCCATGGACTCAGAGTAGGCGTGGCTTTGTTGGAAGAAGTGTGTCACTGTGGCCTCAGTCTTTGAGTTTTCAGATGCTCAAGCCCAGGCTCAATGACACCCAGTCTCTTGCCGTCCGATCAAAATATAGATATCTCATCTTCGTCCCCAGCACCATGTCTGCCTGTATGTCACCATGCTTCCCACCATGACAAAAAAAAAAAAAAAAAAGGACTTGAACACAGTGGACAAAACCAAATGACAGCCCACAGACTGGGAAGAAATTTTTTTTTTTTTTAATCAATCCTACATCTGACAAATGGCTGATCTTCAAAATATACAAAGAACTTAAGAAACTAGTCAACAAAATACCAAATAACCCTATTAAAAAATGGGGTACAGAACTCAAGAAAGAATTCTCAATAGAGGAAATCAAAAAGGCTGAAAGACACTTAAGAAAGTGTTCAACATCCTTAGCTGTCAGGGAAATGCAAATCAAAACAACTTTGAGATACCATCTTACTCCTACCAGAATGGCTAAAATTAGAAACACCAATGATGACTCATGTTGGAGAGGATGTGGAGAAAGGGAACACTCCTCCACTGCTGTTGGGAGTGCAAACTCATACAGCCATTTTGGAGATCAGTATGGCGGTTCCTCAGGAAAATGGGAATTAGTTTACCACAGGACCCAGCAATCCCCCTCTTAGGCATATACCCAAATGATCCACATCCATGCAACAAAGACATCTGCTCAACTGTGTTCTTAGCAGCACTATTTGTAATAGCAAGAACCTGGAAGCAACCTAGATGCCTCTCAACTGAAGAATGGATAAAGATGATGTGGCACATCTACACAATGGAATACTACTCTGCAGAAAAAAAATAATGGTATCTTAAAATTTGCAGGCAAGTGAATGGAACTTGAAGAAACCATTCTGAATGAGGTAACCCAGTCACAAAAAGAGGAACATGGTATGTACTCACTTATATATGGATTTTAGACCTAGAGCAAAGGATCACCACCTGTAATTCAGAGGAACTAGGATACAAGGTGTATTCTAAGAGATTCATATAAGGTCCCTCACAAAAGGTGAAAGGGACAAGTCCCCCAGAGCACAGGGGAAGTGGGGGGGGGCAGTGAATGGAGAGAGAACTAGGAGAAAGAGAAGGGGAGGAGAGGAAAGCACATGCGACTAGGAAGATTGAGTCAGAGGAAGAATAGAAGACTAGAAGACAGAAAAGAGAGCAAGTGAGAGAACATAAAAGAGGGAGCCATTATTGGTTTGAAGAGAAAACTGAACCTAAAGAAAGGTCCAGAGACCTACAAGACTGACTCCAACTAACAATTTGAGCAACCATGGAAAGGCTACCATAAATGCCCTTCCCTGATAGTGAGATCAACAACTAACTTACCCACCATCATGGAGCCCTCATCTAATACCTGTTGGACACAGAAGCAAACACCCATAACTAAACACTGAGTAGAACTAGAATCCAGATGCAGAGAGAGAAGACAAGACCAGGTTGCAGAAACACATCTACAGCTGACCTGAACAAGGAGGAGCTAATGGGCCCCAGACTGATAGCTAGGAATCCAGCATGGGACTGACTCAGACCCCCTGAATATGGGTCTCAGCCAAAAGGACTGAGCAATCTAAGGGACCTCAGACAGGGGTACCAGGATGTATTCCTGGTGCACAAAAGGACCTTGCAGACACATCCCCCATGGAGGGGTACTCCCTTAACCTAGAGACAGGAGAGAAGTCCTAGTCCCTACTTCAAATGACTTGACAGAATCTACATGACCCCACCTGGATAGCAGAGCCCCTACCTGTGGAATGGGGATTGGGGGATGGGAGGGGAGGGTGGTCAGAGTGCATGTGAGGGGGGAGAGAGGATAAAAGGGAGAGAGGGAGGGAGGGAGATGAAACTGGGATCGACATGTAAAATAAAAAAGAAAAATAATAATCAAATAATTTTTTTTAAAAAAGGACTTGAACCTCTGAAACTGTAAGCCAGCTCCAATTAAATGGTCGTGGTATCTCTTCACAGTAATAGAAATCCTAACTGAGACAAAGGACATTACTGGAGGAAAAAAGCTACTGCCTGATTTAAAGAAGAAAAATTAAACACCGGGATCATACTCTTTTCGATGACTTTACTGGCAACTGCTCCTAAGTTTTCCCATTTTTGTCCCCCATTTAAAAAACTCCTTCGCACAATTAGTAATTGAATTCTACCACAAAAACAGTCATAGGAATGAATAAGCAACACTTACAACAGTTTAAATTTGTTCCAGTCAAAGCCTATTTACATAATACAAATAAGAAGGACAAGTACCAATTGTGCAACAGCCACAGCAGTACAGACTGTGGTTTCAGGTCACTGTATGAATAATACCAAAAAAAAAATCTTGGAACAAAGATTAAATTAAGCCACACTGAAACGCTGAAACAATAATAATAATAAAAGTTTAAAAAGGAACTGTGCCTCTTTCCCTGCTTTGGGGGGATATGAGAGCTACTTTTGCATTTCCATTGCCTATTATGCATGAGGCCTTGCATTTGATCCCCAACCCCACCAAGAAAGAAAAAAGTCAGAGGGAGAGGAGAAAGGAACATTACCAAATATCCACCTTCTGAATAGCAAACAACAGTTTATCAGTTTGCCTTTCAAGTCAAAATAGAGTTCCATTAAATAGTGAGATCATCTGGAAAAAAAATTCCCCTACACAATCAAAATATGTTCACATACAGAGTCTTTTAAGCATAACTCCCTTTTGGTCGGGTTTTTGTAAATATGTGCCTCAAAGCTGAGTTTTAACAAATTAATGTTTATTCCTTTATAAGGGTGATTAGTGAGACTAAAGAGATGACTTAACTGTTACATGAACAAACTGCTCTTGTTGAAGATGGAGTTCAGTTCCCGGCATCCACATGAGGTGGCTCACAACTGCCTATATTCCAGCCCCACAGGGACCAATGCCCTGCTGTGAATGCCACAGGTACATGTACTCATACATGCAAAAAAACACACACATACACACATAGTCTAAAATAACATTTTTTTAAAGGACAGAAATGTTAAATGGCATTATTTTCCCACAGAATGCATGACTATTACGAAAACCATGTCAATTGAAGTATTATAGGCATACTCTCCGAAGAATTGAAAGGAAAGGCTTAAAGAGCTTTTACGCATCCATGCTCATACAGCTTACTCACAAGAGCCAAAAGGTAGAAACAAACCTACCTGTTGTAGTATATGTATTATGGAATACAATTCTGTCATATAAAAAAATACAACATAAATGAACTCTGAAGACCTCATGCAAGATAATTAATCCCACTACAAGGAGACAAATTCTAGATACTATTGATAAGAAGCATCTACAGTAGCAAAATTAACAGAGACAAAAAAGAATTGCTATATGCCAGTGGCTAGGGGGATAAAAACAGGAATTTATTATTTAAAGGGTAGTTTTAGTTTTACAGGATGAAAACCTGTAGACAATGGTTACAGTTGTACAACAACGTAAGTCTAACCACTGCTACTAAACTCCTCACTAAAGTTCAGTTCCCCAACACCCACATCAGATGGCTCACAGCAGTCACCTGTAACTCTGGTTCCAATGGCCCTTATGTCCTCTTCTGTTCTCCACAGGTACCTACACATGGCTTATACTCATATAGACACAAACACATAAATAATTTTAAAGACTTTTTAAAAGAAAAAAATGGTTAAAATAATAGATTTTTATGCTCTATTTACCACAACTAAATTCCAGGGTTTTTTTTTTAAATACCAACTAAGATACTAAGTAAGTAGCTTAGTTATAAAAAACAGCAAGAGCTTTTCTAGATAGTCAAGAACAAGAACTACTTAGGAAGAGACAATCTAAATGAAACTCCAATGTTTCCTCTTCCAAGGAGAGCCAAACCCATGCCAAAATGAATTATGCCCCAGCCTGCTACTGTTCAACAGAACACTGCTCCTAGAAGCTACCAATCACTTTCCTTCATCTACTAACCAAGTTTCATCCATCTGACACTCTACATTCCCAGTAGGTGTGATTCTTTTTCATCTTCCCTGCATTCTGGCTCTAGTAATCCCTGTCCTAAACTAATGCAATGGACCTCAGAGGCTGTGGCTTCATTTGCCCCAGCTGTCACTACCCATAATCCTCCTAAAGGAGCTGCCTTCCCTTTTGTTCAGAGGGACGAGCTCAAATTCTCTAACACAAGTGTAAAACATTACACTCGCCCCAGCTTGACTTGCTGGCTTTAATTCTGTCTCCACATCCTAACCACACCAAATATCTCAAGCAAACCTCACTGCTCACACCAAGTTTTCTGATGTTTGTTCTTTGCTCACACTGCATAGCTTCAAGATCATCCCTTCTCTTGTCTACTCATGCCTAACAAAACCCTAGTCATGTTGCAGATCCGGTGCAATCCCTCATCAATTATCAGAATTCAGACACCACAAAGCCAGGCCCAGGTCATAATTGGACCATAACTTTTTCTCTACTGGTATGTCCAAAACTCTTCCATTTTAGTGGCCTGGCACATTCTCTGTGCAGACATGTTCTTCTACAGATTATATAACTTGTACTTAGGATTTACACAAAACTTTTTTTAGCAGGGCGATGGTGGCACACACCTTTATTCCCAGCACTCAGAGGCAAAGGCAAGCAAATCTCTTTGAGTTCGAGACCAGTCTGATCTACAATGCAAGTTCCAGGTCTTGTTCCAAAGGTACAGAGAAACCCTGTCTCAAAAAAACAAAAACAAATAAAAAGAAAAACTTACTTTTTGTTTTGTGGACAAGACCAAACAAACAATTTTCTTCTCCAACAGGTTCCCTGTGACCTGGAGCTATGCACTGTTCTCCTTTGGTTCTTTCAAAACCTAACCCAAAATGAGCAACTTCAAATGTTCCTGCATCATTCATAAAATACATTTGCTCCTAGAAATCATTAAATTAGTTCAATTCTACCCCATTTTTCCTTCAAAGTATCTATGGTCTACTTACAGAAAATAATATGCAAACTGATGACATTTAAAAAATTAAAATTCAGAAGCAAGGTTGCAAGCAAGCTATTAGATTCTTTGTGTCTCCCTACATTAAAAAAAAAAAAAAAAAAAAAACACACACACACACACACACACACACACACACAAAAATATGGGTACAAAATTGTCTAATACCAATGGGAACCGGCAGTGGTCCATGCCTGCTACACAGTACCATCTTTTCTACCTTCCACTCCTTTAGACATCATCTACACTAAACCTTTCCAAAAACTGTAGACAAAACATTTACTAATAAGCACATATGCCCAGCATACAGCATTATGTTACTTTTCCCACTTTACACACCAACAAGCTGGAACTCAAAAGTGAATACCCAATCCAAGGGCACAAAGAGAAGGAGAGAAAGAAATAGACACGATCATAAAAATACATGATACCATGTTAATGTCAGCCATGGTCCCTTTACTACGGATATAATATATACCCACAGAGGCAAAGCGAGCCAGGCACAGCAGCACACACCTTTAATCCCATCACTCAGGCAGGTACAATGTGCTCACAAATACATTCAAAATGAGTAAAAATGTAATTTTTAAAAAGATTTAAGATTTGTGTGTGAATATTTTGCCCACACATCTATGTGTACTATGTACATGCCATGTCTAGTACCTGCAGAGACCATTGATCCCCTAGAACAGATGGTTGTGAACCATCACATGGGTTCTGAGGAATCAAACCCAGGATCTCAACAAGACCCATAAGCATTCTTAGTCATGGAACTTTCTAGTCCCATTCTCGGACCACATGTATTTTACATGTTTTGTTTTTTCAATTTTAAAAATACAAGTAGAAATGTATAGATTAAATCTAAAAATCAATTTATTCTGTAGAAACAAAAATGAACAATATTTAAAAACAAGACAACCAAAAGCACAGGATCTTTTCATTTATTAGTGATATCCAATAATCTGCTAAGTTTATGGTATTTAAAAACATTAAAAGTTTTCTATTTAGAGATGGGCATGATGGCACACACCTATAAACCAAGCACTGGGGAGAATAAAGCAAAAACATCACTGAGTTAAATAAAGGTCAGCCTAGGATAAACAGCAAGACTCTCAAAAAAGCATGAAGTAAAAATGCAAACTTGCTTTCTAAGGGTTATGAAGGAAAGGGAAGTAGGTGCTCATGACTAACAGTGAGAGTGTGAATGACAAATGCTTTCTACAATTCGGCACTATCTATCAACAGCTGCCGACATGTGAACCCCTCTGTGCTAACAATTCTGTTTCTAGGAGAGGACATAAACAAAGACGCACAGATATGTACAGAACTTGTTCAGAGCAATGTTCAGAAAGGAAGAAGAGAGCAACAGGTAGCAAGGGAGAACAGAGAAATACAACATATATATTCAAAAAAGATAATTAATGACCTAAGAATAAATCTAAGTAATAAAATAGCATGTAGCCATAAACTTAATTATGCCATGTAGTTAATAGCATATAATCCCATGTGCATGAAACATTTTATAATCTGTTGTCTCCAAGTGCATACGTCACATATGGTTTACATACAGGTACACAGGTATACATACAACCAACCTCAATGAATTGAGAAGCCACAAATTATACTAAAAAAAATTTTCTCTAGTGTCATTTATTCCTAAGTGTTACTTGTTTGTGTTATATCCACTCCTGAATTTCTTGATGGACTGCACATTATTGGAGTAATAAAAACCCAACATCTTCCATGAGAAAGAAGAACTATCTGATGACCCTAGCTTAAGGGTTTGTAAAGTAGAAAATGACCCATAAAAATATGTCAGCTGGAGTCAGGTGTTGGTGGCACACGCAATCAGGAGGTAGAGTCATGCAGGTCTCTGTGAGTTCAAAGCCAGCCTGGTCTACAGAGCAAATTCCAGGACAGGCTTCAAAGCAATACAGAGAAACCCTTTCTTGAAAAACAAAACAACAGCAACAACAACAACAAAAAAAAAAAGTAAACTGACAAAGTCAAAGTTACATAAGGCTCTGCCAAAATCATAGCTTTTTCAGGTAACTATGTAACTATTTCAATTCCTCTTAGACTGAAGCATACAGAAGAATTTGGTTTCTAGAGCCAGACCTCTTAGAGTTGAGAGCATTCAAACTGTCTTGCACAACACTGGTACTGGGCCTAGCATTCCACTGTTTTCATTTTATCACAATGAAGTGAAGAATCAAAATATACAGCTGTTATTTTAGTGAACTTGCCCCTGATCATTTCAACAAGCATCAAGCCGAGGGGAAGAACACAACATTTTTCTCCTGGACTCAGATTTGGGTCCTGAGGCATCTCACCGGAGCAATCATTACTTTTATTTGGATTCAAGAAGGAAAAGTCTCTTTTAAGGATACATATCCTATGGAGCTAACTATTCAAGCGGTCATCTTTACACTGTCACAGCACTTTGGGCAAAGCAGCTAAATACTACTTTATTATCATGGTCAGGGCAGAGAACTGTGATATTTCACAAGGGTTCGGATGCAATGTGTACCAACAAGGATGTGAGAAACAGTCCACTGGTCATCTTATCCACTGGTCATCTTATGGCGTCAAATGAAAGCTTTTAACATGATGACATGAAAAAAAAAATCAACATTTTTACATACACTATCCAAATTATGAAGTACAAAACTGAAGATATTCTGTTACCTATTTTTAAAAATAAAATAAAGGTATTTTCTTCACAAAAAAACAAATGCACTGTACGAAGAAAAATAATCCTCAAAGGGCAAAAAGAAACAACTGCATCTTATGTGGAAAGGTTGAAGAAAAAAACAAAAAAAGACTACAGTAAAACCAAAGATAATTTTATAGAAATAAAAACATTCTTGTGCTGAGCTGGTATGGTATTTAAAAGAAACAGTCAACTGAAGGAGAAAAAAAAAGTCTAACATAGGGAGAACCTAAAAACCACTTAGATCAGTAAATTGTTTAACTCTTCATGTCTGACATGAAGGACACCTCTGATTTCATACAAGTTGCTTAATAAAAGGTATGGTCTTATTTATGTAACTGCTCTGTTGAAAGGAAAATGGGCTACTCCTCTCTCATCTGCTTTAATAAAGTAGCTGTCTGATTAGTGTCCTGAAAACAAATCATGTCATTTTTTTTTAAGATGCTTCAGGTTGTATAGTACTATGTATTAGTGTGAGATACTATTTAAAACTCACTATTGAAAATTAATAAAATTGGGGCTGGAGCAATGGCTCAGTGGTTAAGAGCACTGGCTGCTCTTCTAGAGAACCTGGGTTCAGGCCCCAGAGCCCAGTGGCTCACAACTGTCTGAAACTCCAGTCCCAGGACATCTGATAGCCTCTTCGGAACTCTGGGCAAGTGGTACACAGACATATATATAGGCAAAACATCCAAACACACAAACAATAAAATAAAAATTAAAATAAAATTTGAAACCAAGTGTGGTGGCACACACGTTTAATCCTAGTGCTCAAGAGGCAGAAGCAGAAAGATCTCTACAAGTTTGAAGTCAGCCTGGTTACATAGTGAGCTCAGGCCAGGAAAGGCTATACAATAAGATCCTGTCTCAAAATAAATTAGTAAATAAAGAAACAAAATTTTTAAAAAACTATGCTTTTAATCCCAGCACCTGGGAAACTGATGTGCTCAAATCTCTTGAGTTTAAGGCCAACCAGGTCTACACAGTGAGTTCCAGGTCAGCTAAGACTACTCTGTAAGACACTGATTCTATGAGCTACTTTGTTATGTAGTAATTGGAGAGACTGGCTCAACGGTTAAGAGTGCTCACTGCTTTTGTAAAGAACCAGGATTCAGTCCCCTGTGCTCATATGGTGGGTTACATTCACCCATAACTCCAATTCCAGGAAATCTGATGATATCTTTTGTCTTCTGTGGACACCGGGCACTCACAAGGCATGCATGAATAAATATAGGCAAAATACTCAAGCAAACAAAATGAAATAAATCTTTTAACTTTTTAAAAACAAAATAAAAGTAATAAAATTTTGGGCTGACAAGAAGGCCCAGCAGGTAAAAGTGATTGCCACCAAACCTGACAACCTAAGTATGCTCCACAGTATCTTGGTAAGAAAGAACTAAGACCCTCCCTCGAGTTGTTCCCTGATTGATACATGTGCACCATGGCAAGCATGCACTGATACCATAAGTAAAGAAGATTAAATAAAAAATAAAAGTATTAAAAAACAGGGCTAGCCATATAGCTCAGCAGGTTGAGGTGTTTGCCATCAAATCTTAAACCCTAGAATCCATATGGTAGAGAAAACAGAGTCTCACAAATTGTCCTCTGACCTCCACAGACACACTGTTGCACACATGTATGCATGCGCACTCACATGTGCACACACACACACACAAAGAAAATAAAAACAAACTTAAAAAATAATAACTGATAGACAACTTGTTTTAGGCAGAATCTCAAACTGTATCACCTATTCCAGATCAACTGGCATGCAGGCAGCAGGCAGTGAGCAGGAGGCTCTCCCATCTGGCTAAAGAGTCAGTCACTAAGATTAAAAACGGGAAACCTGCTTTTCCTAGCCCTGGCTAGCACGGCTATGGGGAAGCTTATCTAGCACCATGAAAAACAGATCCATATTCATGATAAAATTTTAATCAAATATGCATGGCAAGCTCTCAGAATTTTTCTCCTTTCTGCCATCAGGTACTAAAGTTTCCCTGTCGAGATTATTCAGACTAAGATTCAGGTTTTTCTGAATGCTGAGGCTTTAAACAATGACCAAAGGGTTGCCTTAGGACGTTTGTACTGCAAAGGCACTTTGCAAGATGTGAAGCAAAGCGTGTGAATGTTACAAAGTTACTATATGGCTCCCATCCACAAGCGGTGACACTGCCATGTGCCAGGAAAAGTTTACTAACTAAACGGTGGCAAAAGCAATCTTGCTACTTTCCAGAATAAGAACACTGAAACAGGTGAAAGCGAAACTACCATGTTTTCTGTCTTCCAGATGATCATGACTACAAAGCAGAGCTTTGACATCCAATGGTAGTACTCCACAGGAACACACACACACCTATCCCTCAAACAGATCCTCTCCTTAACAAACATGCAATCAAGCACTGCAAACAAAATTAGAGGAGAAACAGCAAACACCTTGAGCAAGGGCTTACTAAAAACTTGACAAAATGTTCTTTACACCTAAGATCACTGGTATCCTCCTCTACATAGAATCCCTAAGAAGCTAAGTCCTTCAAAGGACAGATGAATGACAGTCTCTCCAGAGAATCACCAGGGGTCTGTGTCTCTCCCCCCCGGGAACATCTTGGGTGTAAATAGAAAAACAGTAAGCTTTTTCACTATTAAAACTTGAGTCATAGACAAATACAATTTCACAACTGGGTGTGGCAGCTCACACCTAAATACCAGGACAGTACTCTCAAAGCCGAAGAGGACTACATGGAGTCCCAGGGCAGGCTAGAATATATAAGGGAGCTCCACACAAGTTACAGTGAAAACTTGTCTCAAAATGTAAGACAAGTCTCACTTACAGGCCTACAGAAAAGTTGAGTTGAAAATGAATTACTTGTGTCTTTCCCAACCATTTTACCCAATGCCCCCCACTTCTTTTTCTCCAGTCTATATAATTCCATTCTTGCATCAACCAGAAGCAATACACCTCAAAAAGCATGCTGGACCAAAAGCTAGGGGGGGGGCGGGGGGTTTTTCCCCCCCCTTTTTTTTTTCTTCCCCCCCACACTTTAAATGGTGGTAAAGATGAACCTTACAAACTGGTTTTCCAAACCCTGTAGCACATAGTTAAGCATGTGAACTAATTAACGTTTGTAAGCACTTTGAAGGTGGGACCGGGTGGTGTTATTTGGCTCCCCATCCACAACGGTCACTGCCTGTGTAGGAAAATAAAAACTGGGGGCGGGCTCTTGCTACTTTCCAGGCACAAACATGAAAGCCTAGCATGTTTTTAAGAATTCCAGGAAAACATTAAGGCCGCTTGAAAGTTTAGCTTTGGTTTTCCAGGATAAAAATATGTGGCTTACAGCATAAACAACAAAACTAGAGCATGTCATAAGTCCTAGATGAAAGTCACAGTTCATCTTTACAGGGGAGAAAAAAAAATATTTAAAATATAATTTTTTTTTAATAAACCCACACAAAATATTTACCCTTTCCCTCCCCCCCTTACTGACCTGTTTAGAAAATGTTGGGAAATGTCTTGAAAGAGCTTTCCAGATTGACCTATGCTCCGAGCACATACGCAGACCCATTTTGAAAGGAAGGCCCAGACCAAAGCTTTGGTCACTCCTACCCACTGACCTTTAATCCTCAAAAAGAGAAAGTACCTGAACCAGGCCTCTCTAAAGCTTCGTGTGACCAGATAAACATTTACACTCATGTGACCAAATAAACATTTACACTCCTGTGATCAAATAAACATTTACAATCTACTTCTCAATCCTTGTTGCCACAGTGTTTTCCTAAGTAACTGGACAATGTCAAAGTCTCTTGCACAGGAGAGTTGTGTTCAGAATCTAGCCATTCTGTTGGGGGAATCTAAGAGGAAATTTTAAAAATCTCTTCAGCTTGTCAAAAGTAAATTACTTCCATTCAATGCCACAGTCCACTTTCAGCAATGCATCGCTTTAGACAAGACAAAACTCAATGGCCAGACAAGGAGATGTGCTTCTACAGAGACAGCACTCAAATCATTCCGAGTTTCCTAAGTGACCCAAGGACATAGAAAATGTCAGTCACACTTACAAAGTCTCTCCAATGTCCATCACAGCCATCAGCTGGAAAAAAAGAAGAGGTCTAAACACCAACACTGAAGCTGATAGAGTTCAGATTCGAACAACCCAGCAGCTCATCTCAAGTTTCCGTTGACTTCGACTTCACAGTATAAAACATTACATGTTTTTAAGTCCCATAGTCTTTTCTCCTTAATATTAAAAATTCTCACAACTGCAGGATCTTATAAAATTAAAAATAAGTTATAAACTGTCTTATCCCAAGAGGGAAGAACCGGCACATTTACAAGCATGCTTGAGCAAAACCAGATTCCAACAGTGTAAAGTGGCCCAGTCTGACCCCTGGGACCCTGACGTAGACTCCACAGGCACTTATGTCTCTGACTCTGCCATCTCAAACACACTTGGTCTCAGAAGCTCAGTCCAGCTCCACGTCTGCCACTGTCCTCAGGGGTATCCACCCAACTGAGGCTTCGTCTCTTCAGGAGCTTGGGTTCTGCTGCATGGTGCCAAGCCTCAGCATCTCACCAAGGACCTCTCAAAACTGGAGCTTACATGCTACTAAAACCAGTCCTACTTGAGAGATTCTTGCACATTAACAAGTCTGAGAGCAAGAACGGGCACTGGGGACCACATCTTCTGCATGCTGACCCTGAGGAAATGCTTCAAAGATGACTTCACCTCTTCTAGCTCATGTCAAGATGACAAAAAAAAAAAACCTAACCTGCACATCTGGTCTCTTCTCCCTCAAAATATTTTAGTACCATATCCATTTGCTTACTGACATTAGCAACTGAAAGCATGTATCCTGAAACCACATATATGGAAACCATGGGCTGTATTAATAAAACTCTACAAAATATGCAGGATTCAACTGCTCAAAAATACAACACCAATAATAAACCAAAAAGCTAGATAAGCCAACGTGCTACATTCACAGCTCAATGTCATAATGATGACAGTTATCCCCTAAGTATTTACATATTCAATCCAATGTTAATCAAAAAATTAAAATAGCTGATGACTAGATCTATACAGTTAGCTCAATAGTAGAGCCCTTGTCTACCATGTAAAAGGCCCTAGGATGGATTCCAGTGCTTCAAAAGCCAAAACTGCTCATCTAGAAGCTTATAACTCAGTGGTAAGTATGTGCTTACCTATGTATTCTGGTCTAAGGCCTGATCTTTAGCACACTTTTAGTAATAATAAAAACACTGAAGCAACACAGCTCAGTTGGTAGAATACAAGAGACCCTGGGTTCAATCCCCAGCATCACATAAACCCAATGTAGTGGCACAATTGTGACCTACATCACTAGCCCTAAATGTTCCTAAAAAGGATCAACAACAATTAAAAAAACAAACAACAAACAAATAAACAAAAACCACATGAAGACAGAAAACAGTTTCTGAGATTTAGAAGTAAAAAACTGGATGACTACAAAAGGATTCTGACCAATCTGGAAGGTCAAAGAAATTAATCTAATTCAAGCAGTGGTTAGACAAATATAAACATTTGTCAAAATTGGTAAGACATTATACACTAAAGTCAGTGAATTTGAATAAATGTAGAGGATATAGATTTTAAAGAATGAAAAAAAAAATGTGAGATTACAGAGACACAGTAACAATGTACTGAGTGAAGCTTGATTTTTCCCTAGCTCACATTTGTGTGTGGTACATACATCTATATGCAGGTACTCATGCTAGTACAAGACCTATGGAGGACAGGTAGGTGTCAGTTGTCTTCCTCATATCACTCTCCAGCTTAGTCTTTGAGACAGCCACTCAGAGAACGTGGAACTCACAGACTGGCTAGACTAGCTGGCTAGGAAGCCTCAGGCATCCTCCTGTCTCCACCTCCCAGCCCTGAGATTACAGACTAGGTGTCATGCCTAGTGCCACATTAAGCATTTCACCCACTGAGCCATTATCCAGCTCCTCGATACTTTTTCAAATGAACATTAAAGAGACTGATCAAGAAGGTAGCAGACAAATCAATCCCGAAAACAGAAGAAATGTTGTTTTGACCCTGCTGACTTACAGATAAGTACACTTTATCAAAACTCACTAAACTTAATATTCTTAAGATGGGTGTGCTTTATTACATTCAGTAATACAGCAACAAACTTGATTTGTGTTTAAAATGTACTTAAAATTTCCATGTGACAGTATCAATGATAAAGAAAAGCCTAACCCCTGAGTCATAATAATCAACTCAACTTCACATAAAGGCCTACTGGCTAGCTACATGGCCAGTGCCAAGTTACTTTAGGAACTTTTCCTTATCCTAAGGTTTGGTTAATAATTTCAGTCTCAGGATTGTTTGTTGGTCTCCAACCCCCTCCCCGTACACAGGTAAAATAAAGTGCACCTAGCACAGAAGAAAACTGAGTATGTTGATTAAAATTTAAGTATGAAATGATAGTAAAGAACAGTAGCTACACTGACCTCCTCTGTAGTTCATTTTAAATATCCCAATACTGTTCACTGTTTACTGTTGTTTCACCTGACAATTAAGCCCCAGCATTGGTTAGCTGCTGCAACCACACTTATTTGCATCCAACAAGCATTCTGCACCAAAAGTTGGTTTTAAAAAATATTCCTTGGTAAATATTCAGTGAAAGAAAATGTGAGAACCACACAGAAAATGAAAACAGGCCAGCTTTCCCAAGCAAGAGTAGGTTTCTTACAATAGTTTAGTTGCTTTCCAGAGAAAAATAACAGCAAAGCTAGTGGTAAGTTTCCCCTTGAGGGCTAGGATTTACATTTTATCCACACCAGGGGCTCATCAATGACACTGTGGGTGCTTTCTTACAACAGTTAGCTGACAGGATAATAGTTGGGGGGGGGTAGGGGATGGAACAGGAGTAATAAGCAAAGATACTAGTCTAAAAAGATGAAGTGGCCAGCTCATAATCAGACAGCCAAAAAAAAAAAAAAAATGGCAATGTGTAGATGTGGCTCCACACCATGTACTTTTAGTAGAGATCACAAAAGAGAACCATCTTGGGGTTCTGCAAAACTCAACCTTTAACTTCTAGGAAAGGCTTTCCTATGTTGACATCTCACGTTAAAAAGACCAATTGATTGTTCTGTGCCAGCCTAATTAATCCCTAACATTTCAACAATAATTCATTATTTGGGGAGGCAGGAACTAATTCTATGATCAAGAGTAGGCTCATGATCAAAAACTAAAAATTCTACAAGAAACCTATATCACAGCACAAAGAGTAAACACCTCACAACTTTTCCCTTTCTTTCACTTACCATCCATATCATCCAAGCATCCCAAGATACAGCTCTGAAGATGCAAAGCAAAAGAACCCCACCCATTGCCCAACACAGAATTCAATCACAGTATTTCAGTACTGGATCTGTCAGTTTAACCTCCCAGCAAAGACCTCTAAAAATGAGTTTGATCTACTTACAATGACCAATCAACACAAAGATGGAGTAGAAACTATATACTTGAGGACATATGCATGAAACATAAAGTTCTTCCTATTAACAGCTTCCTTCTGTCTCCCCCAACTCAGTAAGCTAGGCAGAACACACAACACAAAGACAATCACTTCCATATGGATGTCCGTCCTTGTCAGTAATAACTATAGTTCAAGACTGTTCAAGTGTACTTAAAGTTAACTTTAAGAAAAGCAAGCACTGAAGTCCGAGCTTGCCCGGGTAGCCTGGTGAGGGATATTTACACCCACAGTCTTTGAATTTGATCAGGTAAACAGTTCTAAAACTTATCTACTCCATTCGGTATTCTAAACTAAGTTGGTACAACTGACTTTAATAATTGTTTCCTTCTGTTCATAATGGCATTTGGAAAGGCAAGAGAGTGGTGTGCTTAAGTCTCTGAACTATGTATTTTGCTAACACCCAGTCCAGTTCTATCTTGAGCAAACCTGAGAAATGTCATAAAGCCATATACTGTTTTCAAGGCCAAGGTAAAAAGGAAAAGTTAAACTGACTGTAACTTAGACACTATGGTAGTATGAATAAGAATGGCTACCATAGGCTAGTAGATTTCAATATTTGGTCACTAGGGAGTGGCCACTAGTTGAAAGGTAGGAGGTGTGGCCTTGTTGGGGTAGGCGTGGCCTTGCTGGAAGAAGCATGGCACTGGCAGGGGGGTGCTTTGAGGTTTTGGAAGCCAAAGTTAGACCAAGTCTCTCTTTTTTTTCCTGTTACCTGCCGATCCAGATGTAGAACTTCCAGCTACTTCTCCAGCACTATGTCTATCTGTATGTTGCTATCCTTCCCACCATGATGACAATGATTTAACTCTTTGAAACTGTAGGCAAGCCCCATTCAAATGCTTTCCTTTATGAGAGGTGCCATGGCCATGGTGTCTCTTCATAGCAATAGAACACTAATTAAGACAGACATACTATTGCTAGCACTGAAAACAATCCATCTCTTGTCATTTCCCAAACTACACAGCTGTACAGAATTCTTTCCCTCCAAGCCACCAGGAGTCCCATTCAGAAGGCTAACAGGTGATGAAACCCTAGTTTCTGTCATCCTTCTGTTCAAATGACATCTTTTAAAATGTTATATTCATTTGTGAGTTTAGCATGGCGGTTAAGTGTCACGGTGTGAATGTGGAGTTCAGAGGACAACTTTCAGAAGCTGATTTTCTCCTTCTACTATGTGGGGTTCTGGAGTCTGAACTTGGGGTCATCAGGCTTGGTGGCAAGTGTACCAACTGAGCCATCACCTGTCCAGAAACATTTTAAAAACACTTTACTGCCATGTAAAGTGCATCAAAATTATGTTAGCTACCAGGAAGCAGCCACCTACACAATATTGGACAATGCACTTAAGTCCCTTATACTGATTCATGCATTCCTAAGAACATGTAATGTTATTACCCCTTTCAAGGGGAAAAAACAAGCTCAGAGGTTAAGTAAGATGCACAAGCCTTCAAAACCAGACAAAGAAAAGGTAAGGATCTAAACTCAAATTTACATAATTACAGAAGTGAATTTCTTCTAAATTGTGCTCCCTCCCAATGTAACAATAAAGGAATGGGAAGAGTTATGAATAAATTTGCTCAGCAATTTAATAGTCTCAACAAGGGGGAGTGTGAGGGACAGATTTCTAAACTGCAATCTTTTTTTGTAAGTCCACAGTGTACCATCTAAACCCCACTTATCTTCAAGAACAAATCAACAAATTAAAGAGTTTTTAAAGCTGGGAAAAGTGATAAAAACCTGTTATCTAGCCTTAAAGAAACTGAGGCAGGGAAGCCTTGAGTTCAAAGCCAGCCTACACTGCAAGGCAAGCAAACCATAACTTAAAAAAAAAAAAAAAAAAAAAAAAAAAAAAAAAGGCTAGGCCTTTAATTCAAGCACTCTGGAGGCAGGTGGATCTCTGTGAGTTCAAGGAGTTCAACACCAGCCTAGGCTCCATAGTGAGACCCTATCTCAAAAACTCGAGAAGACTCAGCAAATTCTCCTAAACTAAATTTCACCACAGATGTGCAAGCTAATTAATCATTTTGTACAATGCCTAAGAATTAATGAGTCCTGTGTACATATCAGTAGCCAGTAAAGATCACTTCATCCAAATCAAATGAAACCTTAATGCCAAATGCTAGAAACCTTTCTAGCAAAGACAGTACATAGAAAATACTACCCACCATAGTCCTTAAGGGAAAAAAAAGACTAGAAAAGACAATTTATACTATATACAGTCTCCATTTAGTGGAGCAAATTAAATTCTAAGAAGCCCTAAAACAAAAGCATGTATTGTCGCATGTTATCATAGTCCAGGGAAGGGAAGCAACTGGTGGCATGTATCACCACACCTTATCACAGTTCAGGGAAGGGAAGCAACTGGTGTCCTGGTCACCGATTTTGTAGGCAATTATGTATATACTATGTAACTCCCTAATAACTTCCAACTTCTGCCAACCTCCTTTCCCTCACCACACCCACCCACAATAGGAAAACTAAGCACAAAGACTGTGAGTCCTGGATTCCTGTGACTTAAGACTATTTTCCCCTGGTTTCATCAGGTAAACAAAGCTGGATTTCAAGAAAAGCCAAACAAACCAAAAAACCCAAGCAACACTTCTCCACGTTAGTCACATATAAAACAAAGCAAAATGTCCTTTGGAGCATTTTTCAAGGAAAACTTTAACAAATGCCAATGAGATACAACTGAAATTAACATGAAATGACATGGTCATTGTGTTTCAAAATGAATGATAGGATCCTTAAGCTAGTTCCACTTTGAAACTAAAACAGAATTACCATCACAGCTTAAATTCATCCAGTCAACGAAATGTAATGGAAGGAATCCACCCAAAACTTAAGAAGTCAAGTGCTTAAAGCAGTTTGTAAATCCCCAAGAAATGAAGGTGTTCGAAAGTGACACCGATTTATCTCGTAGTCATCTCAACTCATGGGAACTCCTTTACAGACAATGGGTGACCTTTCAAGAACTGGAGTGCTTCTCCTGACCCTGGCAATCCAAAGGTTAAAAAAAAAAAAAATGAATAAGCGACTTCTGGAAATAAAAGGGGTTAAGGTGGTCAGGGTAGTAACCAAAAATGGCACATTACTTTGGCAATAAACTCTCAAAATTATTATGGAGTGGAATAGCGAAGATGGAACACTAAAAGGTTGCTCAATCCAATTTTCATTGTGAATTCCTGAAAAAAAAAAACAGTAGAGTCTAGCAACTTAATGTGAACCAGTCTCTCGGCTGTACGATGGGGTGGGAAAGTGAGTACACACTTTCTCAACGTAAAGAAAGCCGAGGGTTTTCCCAATCAATAATTTTATGCGTCTCGCGAGTCCTGGTTACCAAAAGCATCGACTCGTTTTCAAGTGCAAGCGCCTGCACTAGGGCTCGGTGGGTGAGGAGCCGAATGCACAGTCCCCGGAGCATCGGCCGCGCCCCCGTAACCCCACCCTGGGAGAAAGCGCGGAAAAGCCCCCGAAGGCGGCCGGGACGCGCGGTGTTTACCCCGCTCGGCTGCCCCGGGGAGCTCGTTCCCGTGGTCACAGACAGTCGGGGCGGCGCGCCCTCGGAGGAAAGCCACTGAAGCGGGCAGCCGGAGAACGAGGACCCGAGGAGGCTGGGATCGGCGGCCGCGCCACCCACCCCAGGGCCGCGGATGCTACGGAGGAGGGTCCGCCACCCGCGTCGCGCCCGCGCGCCCCCGAGCCCCGCAGCTCGCGCGCGCGGCCGAGGGCAGCCGAGGGGGAGGGGCGGCTGCGCGCGCGCCCCCTCCTCAGACGCCCAAACTTCCCTCAACTCTCTCAACTAAGTTACGCTCTCACCGTGCGGCTCCCCGGGCTCCCCCGCGGGCCGAGCCGGAGCAGCTCCGCTCCTTGGCGGCGAAGAAGGACAATAGGCGGCCGCTCCTTCGGCGGCGGCTGGGGCGAGGAGCAAGCACCGCGGCGTCCACCGAACCCAAGCACTTAGCAGCGGCTCCTCCGACTCCGCGACCGCCCTGCACACACAGCCCGGCCCACCCGCGCATGCGCTGCCTGCGGACCGGGAGTAGGCGGGGCAACTGGCCAAACTTAAGAATTAGGATTTGACCGTTTGCCTGCCCATCAGGTTGTGTGTACCCAATAGGAAGGCTTTCTGGCTGTTGGCTCCGGTTGCTAAGGAACGGTGAGGTTGACCGACACTGTTGCCAGGAGGCAAAGTGATCAAAGTCGGGTGGCTGGCAACAGCTGCTGGGGAAATGCCCACCCACCTTCTCCTATCCGCCCCATCTCCGGAAGCCGCCCTTCCTCCGTGCTCCTGGTGCTTACCTAAGTCGGAACACTTACCACACAATGTCAAAAGTTACTGTGGTGTTTCACTTCCAATCAAGAAAAAGGGTCTTAGTGTCCAAGGTGCAGCAGCGACAGGTACTCAACAAGTGGGTTGGATGGGTGGATGGCTCATTGATGAAATGGATGTTGTCACAGTGTATCTTGTGACTTTGCGCTACTCCGTCACCACAAAACCTTGCCTTTGAGTTGCTATGGACTTCAGAAATTGTCTAGTGACTTCGGAGAAACAAAATACAGCCATGTGCCCAATGGTGACCCGAGTTTATATTAATTGATACAAAAAGAAACTTATTCTAATAGTTACATATCGTAATGTGTTATTATGGCAAAACACGCCTATCATGGCAAACCATTTTGACAGTTGTTATTTCTTCGGTCAATAGGCCAGGCGGTGGTGGCGCACACCTTTAAGCCCACACTCGGGAGGCAGAGGCAGATGGACCTCTGTGAGTTCGAGGCTAGCCTGGTACACAGAATGAGTTCCAGGAGTATTACCCAAAGAAACCTTATCTCGGGGTGGGGGGAGGCCTGGGTTGTATAAATATGAAGCAAGAAATGTGAGGTTTTCTGTGCATCTCAAAATTAATTTACATTGATTAAAGTGAGGACGGTGATTTCCTGAGGAGAGAAGGGAGAGAAGGGTATTGACTGGGAAGGAACAGGACAGAGCCCCTGAAGTACGGGCTCTGTAGTTTGATCTCCGTGATAAAAACTTATGAAAATGTCATGCAGCTGTACCCCCAGATGAATACCCCTTCGGAGGGCGGGGCTTATGAGGAGCCATTGACAGTTGATTGCTGCTGGGGAAGGGGAAGTGAGTTTCCTTTAAGGATTGGACCCCCTTTGGTCAGCCATGCCTCAGTAGGTGGCCCCAGGCCCGTGCATGTATGAGCAGCACGAATTGAACACAGTGAGTTATAATTTTTTAAAGAAAAAAAAGTAAGAGGTTGAGAGGGGAGCTGGAGACATGGCTCAGCAGTGAAGAGCACTGACTGCTCTTCCAGAGGACCCGGGGTTCAATTCCCAGCACACACATGGCAGCCCACAGCTGTCTGTAATTCCAGTTCCAGATTTAATACCTTCACATCAATGCAGATAAAACAAATCATTAAAATAAATATGATGTGCCGGGTGATGGTGTTGCACATCTTTTTTTTTTTTTTTTTTTGAGAGGGATATCCTGGGTGAATATGATCAAAATTTATGAATGTTTGTGTGAAAAGATTAATCTCATTACTAAAGTCAGTATTTTAAAAATACTAGTACAAGACACAGACATGAAAATCACTGCCGTTGGAAAGTTTTGATTCAGGCAAACTCAGAACCACCACCCACATCCCCATACCTAATGGAGGATATTATGAATACTGGATGATTGTTCCAGGCATTTCTCTTGTTAAATGGCTCTTTCCTATAAAAAAAAAAAAAAACAAACAAACAACAACAACAAAAACAAAAACTCTTTGCTAATTGAAAAAAAAATCTTCATACAATATATTCTGATCATGTTTTCCACTCTCACAATTCCTCCCATACCCTCCCCACCTCACTACCCACCCAACTTTATGTTCTTTTTTCTTTCTTTTAAAAACAAAAATAAAAAGTAAGATACAAAAATGGAAATCAACCAAAACACAAATAAAAGCACCCCTCCAAAAAAAAAAAAAAAGTCAAAACAAAGCAAATGATAGCCCAGGACCACTTCCCCCTCTCAGTGCTGGGACAACTTCTGGCTTGAACCTGTGCAAATCTTGTGTGTACTGCCACAGTCTGCATGAATTCATATGTAAATCAGTCCTACTGATTCTGGAAGTCAGTTTCCTTGGAGCCATCCATCACCTCTGAGTCTTAATCAAACCTTCCTGAGTCTTGTGGGAGGGATCTGATCAAAACATCCAGTTAGGACTGAATGCTACTTTCTACACATCATGCACTTGTGGATGTCCGTGTTAATTCCCACCTACTACAAAGAGAAGCTTCTCTGATGTAAATTGTGGCAGGCACTGATGTCATTAGGAGTCATTTTGTTAATATATCCCTTTATCAGAATGATAATAGTAGGTTTTCCCTAGACCCATGGCGCATCAATTTGAGGTTCTTAGCCACTTTAGCAGTGTAGATATGGAGTTCCATCTCATGCTTGGTTGCTCCCATAACATTTGTGCCACTATTAAACTAGTATGTCATGTATGCAGTTCACTGTCGTAAGTCACAGGTTTTGTAGCTGGGTAATGTTAATAATTACCTTTCTCTTACAGTATCATGCAGAGTACATTCTAGTACCATGACAGCTAATCAATGAAGGTGAAGCTTCTAGTTAGGCAATAGCTCAGCCCTTCCATGTTTGATGATAGAAGTAAATATTATCTTCAGCAATATAGCCTTATTATCAGGTTATGGAGAGGAATCTGAAGCATTGAAAATAGCCTGTGATGTTTTGGGATTTCCATGGGGCCCCTTTGGCCAACGGCTCAACAAGATATCACCTATTCCTAGCACTGGAAGTTTTTCTTAGTGGCATAAGATGTCTAGTTGTCTCCCCTATTTAATAAATCCACTTAGATTCCTTTCAAACATGAATATATTTTAGGAAGCTTCTACAGTAGTAGGTTTTCACACTGGTTTGTCAAAAGTCCTTTAGTAGTAGTTGTCCCTCCCCATAGTCCCTCCTTTACCCTTGTCTCTTGTCCCCTCCCAATTAAATCCTCCTAGTTTCTCGATTTGTTTCTCCATAGAAATCCCCCTGTTCTTGAGACAGCCTCTTCTTCCCCCAGTCCCTTGCTTGGTATCTAAACTCTGTGGTTATTTGGGTTATAGCACACATGTTGAGAGCTGAAAAGCTAACATCTACATATGAGAGAAAACATACAATATTTATCTTTTGGAATAGTTACCTCACTTGAGATTTCTTTTTCTAGCTCTATCCATTTACCTGGGAATTTTATGGATTTTTAATAGCTTTTAATAGCTGAATAATATTCCTTTGTGTAACTGTATCACATTTTCATTATCCATTCATCAGTTGGTGGACATCTATGCTATTTCTAGTTTCTAGATATTATGACTGGAGCAGCAATGAACATGAATGAGCAAGTATTTCTGTAGTAGGATGTAGAGTCCTTTGGGTATGTATCCAAGAATAGTGTAGCTGGATCTTGAGGTAGATTGATTTCCACCTTCCTGAGAAACCACCACACTGATTTCCATAGTGGCTAGACAAGTTTGCACTCCCACCAGCAATAAATGTTACCCTTTCCCTGAGTCATTGACAGCATGTGCTTTATTTTATTGATCTTGGCCATTCTGACTGGTATAAGATGAAATCTTAAAGCACTTTTAATTTGCATTTCCCTTATGATGCACATGTCTTTAAAGGTTTCTCAGCCATTTGTGTTTCATTTTGTGGGAGCTTTCTGCTTAGTTCTGTACCCCACTTTTGAATTGAATTATCTGTTTCTTGATTTTTTTTTCTTTACATATTTTAGATACTAAACCTTTATCAGATGTCTAATTGGTAAAGATCTTTTTCCATTCTATAGACTGCTGCTTTGCCCATATGATGGTGTACTCTATCACACAGAAGTTTCTCAACTTCATGAGGTCACATTTATTTATCAGTGTCCTGTTCAGAAAGTTTTCCTCTGTGCCAATGAGTTCAAGACTGTTTCTCCATGTTCTCTTCTATCAGATTCAGGATAGTGGATCTTACGTTGAGGTCCTTGATCTATTTGGAGTTTTCTGCAGAGTGATAGATAGGGATCTATTTTCATTCTTCTACATGCAGTCATTCAGTTTGAGTAGCACTATTTGTTGAAGATGCTGCCTTCTCTCTAGTATATACTATATATTCAACATAATCTCCAACACAATTCTTCAGAGAAATTGAAAATACAATCTTCAACTTTGTATGGAAACACAAAAAAGTCAGAATATCTAAAACTTTCTTGGATGTATTCTTTTTATTATTAAGAATTGCTATCAGTAGGATATCTATTTTCACAATATTAATCTTACTGATCCATGAGCATGAGAGAATGTTCCATCTTCTGATGTCCTCTCCAATTTCTTCATTCAATGCCTCAAAGGTTTTATTGTACAAGTCTTTCACTTTCTTGGTTAGAATTACCCCCAAGATCTTCTCTTTTTGTCTTTTAGTGAGTCTTTTAGGCTTTGTCAATTGTATTGATTTTCTTCAAGCTCCAAGAACCAACTCTTTCTTTGTTGATTCTTTGAAATTTTTTTGTTTGTTTTATTTCTGATTCAGTGATTCAGCCCTGAGTTTATTTCTTTTCATCTATTTTTTAAGGTATTAATTCTTGTTCTAGAGATTTCAGATGTCCTGCTAACTTACAAATATGAGAACTCTCAATTTTTCTTTTTCAAGTAGGCACTTAGTGCTGTGAACTTGCTTCTTAGAACGCCTTCATTGTGTCCCATAGGTTTGGGTATGTTATGTTTTCATTTTCACTCAATTCAAAAAATGTTTTAGTTTCCAGTTGATTTCTGTCTTGACCTAATGAGCTATTCGGTTTTCCTGACTTTGTATAATTTCTGCTGTCTCTGTTGTTGCTGATATCCAATTTAATCCATGGTGGTCAAATAGAATATAGGGTGTTATTTCAATTTTTTTTAACATTTGTTGAGACTTATGTATGCTATCAATTTTGGAGAAAGCTCCATGAGCCTCTGAAAAGAAAATATGTTTAGTGTTTGGGTGAAATATTCTGTAGATATTTGCTAGGTTCATGTGGTTTATGATATTATTTAACTCCAGAATTCCTCTGTTTAGTTTTTGGCTGGATGACCTGTTTATTGGCAAGAGTAGGGTGTTGAAGTCATCCACTATTATTGTGTGAGAATCAATCTGTGATTTTAGTTGTAGTAATGTTTCTTTTATGAATTTGGGTACCCTTGTATTTTGTGCATAGATGATTACAATTGCAATATCCTCTTGGTGGACCTTTAATGAGTCTATAGTGTCTTTATCTATTCTGTTAGTTTTGTTTGGAGACTATTTTATAAGATATAAAAATGGCTACAACTACTTGCTTCTTAGATCTATTTGGTTTGAATACCCATTTACATACATCCTTTTACCCTGAGGAGTTGTCTACCCTTATTGGTGAGGTATGTTTCTTGGATGCAAGAGAAAGGTGGATCCTGTTATTTTTTTAATTATTTCTATTTATGTTTATGTGTCCCATGGATGCTAAGGAAGGGGAATGGATACCCTGGAGCTGAAATTATAGACAGTTGTGAAATGCCATGTGGGTACTAGGACTTGAACCTGGGGCCTCTGCAAGAGCAGACAGTGCTCTTAACCTTTAAGCCACTTCTCCACTCCAGATCCCTTTTTAATCTGTTAGTCTATGTCTTTTTATTGGGGAATTGAGACCATTAATGTTCAAGGTTATCTCTGAACTACTGTTATTGGTTCTTGTTATTTTGTCCTTATGGTAAGGGTTTCAGAACCTCTTTTGACTTAGCGTTTTGGATTATTTATTTCTTGTCTTTTCTTGGGTGTGGTTAATTTCTTCACACTAAAACTTCTAGTGCCTTCTGTAGAGCTGAATTGATAGATAGAAACTGCTTAATTGGTCTTTACCATGGAATGTTTTTCTTTCCTCTTCAATTTGATTTATGGCTTTGCTGCCTAAAGTAATCTGGGTGGGCATCTCTGCTTTCTTAAATATTGCAGAACATCTGCCCAGGCCTTTCTGGCTTTCAGAGTTCCCATTGAAAAATTTGGTGTTGTTCTAATGGGCCTGACTCTATATGTGATTCATAACTAAATTCTCTGACTTCACTTGGGTCACTTCAAGTACACAAGATTTCTAAAGACAAATGGCCTCTCCTCCAAAGCAGACTGTAAACAACTTTCAGTCTGGCACCACCCTGAAGGAATTCACTGTTCAGAAAATTTGCCAGGGTGATCTCAGAGCACACTAACTTGAATACAGTTCATTTTTTTTCTTTTATTTGTTTTGTTTTATTTTTATTTTTTGAAGACAGAATTCATAGAGCCCAGGCTGCCCTCAAACTTGATTGAAGACAGCCTTGATCTCCCCATCCTCCATCTCCTACCTCCCTAGTGCTGGGATTACAGGTATATGCCACCACAATTCCACAACAGCTCATTTTTTTAAATGACATTTATTCATAATAAAATTGGTACATTGAGCAAGAAACAGCATGGGTAGAGAAAATTTTTCTTTAAAACCTTTTGTTGACACATATACTTATATACACACATACTAAATAAATGTGAAAATAAATAAAAACAAGCCCTCTTGTTTGAGGCCAGCAAAATAGTTTAGGAGATAAAGCATGCTTCTCAGTATGCCATGACCCCCTTTGAAAGTCAAATGATTGTTCCACGTGGGTAACATATAGGATATTCTGCATATCAGATATTACATTATAATTTGTAACCATAGCAAAATCACAGTTATTAAGTAGCAACAGAATAAATTTATGGTTAGGGGCCCCCACATGAGGAACTGTATTAAAGGGTCACAGCATTGGGAAAGTTGAGACCCACTGATGTAAGGAAGGGCTCTTGCCACCAAGTCAGATGATCTGATTTTTATCCTTGGAACTATGTCGTGGAAGGAGAGAAGTGACTCCAGAAAGTTGTTCTCTGACCTCCATACAAGTCCCATGGCATGTGCATGCACGCATGTGTGCACACGAACATACTTGAATACATACATCTAAGTAAATGCATGTGATTTAAAACAAAAATTTTGTTGGAATGCTTTACATGCATTTTTTACAAGGAAGAGATTAAAATCACCTGTTACACATTTAGACACAATATGTAGGTTTTACCCATATGCATGCTCAAGTATAAGACTCTTGTCTAAAACATGTCATCTTTGTTGTAGCTAGGGCTTGTTATTGCAGTAGGTATGTCCAGTTTTGCAGAATAGCTACAGTTTTGCAGAACCAGTACATTTGTATGTGGCAATTTCATGTTATAATATCAAAAAGTTAGCTGGACCCCTCCAAAGTAACCCCTTCTCAAAAGACGCTATTAGTGACATTATGGAAAGAAAGCATGATTAAACGTTCTTAGAAAGCTAAAAATTGAGTAGTTTGGAAAGAACGACGCCCAAATTCCCAAATATTGTGTATAAATGCTTGTTTTCATTTAATTGGACTGTTATATAAAATTAAATAAAATTAAAAAAAAAGAAAGCTAAAAATTGATCTACCATATGACCTGGCTATCTCGTTTGAGTATATATCAAGATGAAATGAGATTAACATATACAATAGTTACCAGAAACCCATGTTTACTATAGTACTATTCATAGTAGCCAAGAAGTGGAATAAACACAGATGTTCATCAACAGATGAATGGATAAGAAAAATACAGCATATCTATGTGAATATTATTCAACCATAAAAAAAATGAAACCCTAGGACTAGAGAGATGGCTTAGTGGTTAAGAATGCTTGCTTTTCTATCAGGAGAACTAGAATTTAGAACCCAGCATACATAAGGTGTATCTCACAAACACCTGCAATTCTAGCTCCAAGGATCACAGGCACACATGCATTGCACAGACACTTTTAAAGAAATTACCATTCTTTACTCAGGAATATATACAATAATTGTCTGCTAATTGTGTTTCACATGTCCGTTAATTTAAAAGAAAAATGAAGGACTGGAGTGATGGCTCATTGTTTAAGAGTATCTGCTACTCTTCTTGCAGAAGACCTGGGTTCAGTTCCCAGCTCACAACAACCTTTAATTCCAGCTCCAGGGAGATCCAATGCCCTCTTTTGACCTCCTTAGGCACTAGGCACATACACTCCATGTACATACATATTTTCAGGTTCTCACACATAGATAAATCTTTTTGTGTATCTCCTGGCCATCTCCTTCACTGTGATGTAAGCTGCCTGGCAACAGCTTCCTTTACCCCCTCCAGTCCTGTACCTATTATTACAGTACCTGAAACACAATAATAACTCAATAAAAGCTGTGCATGAGTGACAGTACACAAAGCCTTCAAGCTAAAGGTTTGGTCTTCAGAGTGCACCACATAGCTCTCCAGAGGGGGTTCACTTTCACAGAAAGTAGTTTGGGGATTAATCATCCCCACTTTCCCTGAATAAATTGTAAGCCAGGAAAGATGTCAGGGCCTTATGAAACAGTGGGTGGACACTGTATCTCTCCAGCTAACTTGTATCTTTCAATTTTATTTACAAGGCTGTTATATCTCAAAACCTCACAAAAATAAATCTTTTTTAATAGCCCCTGGCAATACCAAAGCAAAGGATAAAAAAAGAAAAAAGTCAACACAGAAGAACAAAGTTTCTCTGAGCCCCACAGTTCCTGAAATGTCTACTCATAAAAGATAATACAGGAACAAACTCCTCCCAGAGCTCTTGCTGTGCAGCACTGGACATTTTCTTGCTTTTATGGTAGAAACAGAATCTTGATGTTGCTTTTTCTACTTACCCTTTTGGCCCTTTGTTTAGTGTAAAGCCACTTCTGCTGCATCTCAAATTCCCTGGTCTTAGCCCTCAACCTACCCCAGGAAAAGATATACCTTATTCATAGACTACAGTGATTGGGTCAGTACTAGACACAGAACCCCAGGCATGCCAATCAGGGGTAAGAGGACTAAACTTTACACACACACACACACACACACACACACACACACACACATAGTTTTACACAATACAAACACACACATGTACATGCACATGCATGCACATATACTTTTACACACACACATATTCACGCACCCACACATTTTGACTATCAGGACCCTTCTTGGCTAGAATCTTTGCTTTGAAATTAGTCTGAAAATATGCTTGTCAGAATCTTGTTGCCATGAGGAAAGAACACTTAGAATCTCTAGGAGCCCACCACTGTAGAAAGGTAAAATAAGTGAACTCAGCAGTACCTAAGGTAGGAACAACATGCAGGCTTTCAGTTACATAAGCATATAAAGACAGAATGGAGATTTCCACTGTTCAACATCCACACGGGTTTTTAATCGATACACCAGTATGATGAACTGGTGATACCTAGTCAGTACCATTACTGCTGCAATTAACTGTTGAAAGTTTACTGTCTGTCAGGCATTAAGTTTGGCCCAGGGATTATAAGTAAAGGATAAGGGACTTATCGTCAAGAAATATACAGTCAAGCAAGGGAAACAAGAGAGCAAAACAGAGACAAAATGTCTAAGTGCCTTTAAAAAAACAAATACAGCCAGGCGGTAGTGGTGTAAGCCTTCAATCCCAGTACTTGAGAGGCAGAAGCAGGCAGATCTCTGTGAGTTTGAAGCCAGCTGGTCACCAAAGCATGTTTCAGAACAGCCAGAGCTGTTACACAGAGAAACCCTGTCTCAAAACAAACAAAAAAGCAAATACAGGACTGGAAAAATGCTTCAGTGGTTAAGATCATTTGTTGCTCTTCCAAAGAACCATTCTAAGTTCCATCCCAAACACACACATAGTGGCTTACAACCACCCATAACTCCAGTTCCAGAATCCAATGCCACCTTCTGACCTCTGTAGGTGCCAGATGTGCACATACACACGGGGCATATATACATATATAGGCAAAAAAACCCAAAAAACAAAAAAAAAACCCACAAACACAACACAGTACTCAAACAAAAACCCGTGCATGTAAAACAAAATAAATCTAGAAAAGATTTTTAAGTAAATTCTGAGAGTAAGGGACACAAAGAATAGTACTTATAGTTGGGGGATGAAAGTTTAGAGATGGTATTTTTATTCATCAGCATCCCCTTACTGTGACAGAATAACTGAGGTGACCAGCTTAATCCAAGGAAGATGATGCTAGGCCTGGTGACTCACACATATAATCCCAGCTCTCAACGGGCAGAGGCAGGAGAACTGCTGCACACTCAAGGCCAGCCTGCGCTACACAGTAATACTCTGCATCAGAAAAAGCAACCAAACAAGCAAATGCACAAGTTTGTTTGCTTTGACTTACAGATTTTTGAGGTTTCAGTCCAGGAAGCAAGAGAAACAGGGTGGGTCCCATTTTCTCTTCAAGAGCATACCACTGGTGGGTTATCTTTTGTTGAGGCCCTTGTGAAAGGTTCCAACACCTACCAAGCTCTAGAGCCTCAACATATGGGCCTTCAGAGAACATCCAGATCCAAACTATAGCAGTGTCCGAGTGGGAGACACAGAAGTTGGATCGTAGAAGAGCAATTAACTAGGCAAAGTCTATCTTAGGGTAGGATGTACGTGTGTACATAATGAAAGACTTCCTCCAGAAATTCAAAAGCACAGAAGTATCAGAAACATGGCTGAAACAAACCTAAGAAACTGTAGAAGCAAAGGGCAGATGAAATTGAAGGAGCATAGCAGATGTCATGCTGTGAACTGCTTTCTATGCTGCTGTGGTAAAGATTCTGGCCTTTAATCTAGAAAGCCAGGAGGAAACTTCAGGTGACTGCAACCAACGCAAAACTGATCAGAAAAGATTCTCCTATTAGAAGAATCACCTATGTACTTAGGCAGGGTTGAGAGCTAATGAGGATGGGTGTGGGGACAAGAGACTCTCTGAGAGGAACTTGGCACCAGGTAGGATATTTTGCTTTGCAAAGATGAATTTTCAGTTCTTGTGGGGAGAAGGAACTTCCTTCCTTGTCAAGTCCAACAATTTCCAATGTATGTGAGTCATGTACATTACTTAATGTTTCTTGTATTTACATTAAAGAGGAAACAGGATAAAATTACTCTTAAAACTATTTTTACTTAGCTAAATGTAGTCTAAATACTTTTACAGCATGGAATCCATATAAAATTCATTAATTAGGTATTTTATATTCTTTCTGTTGTATCAAGTCTCCAAAATAATCCTATGTGTGTTTCACATATATAATAAATACATCTCAATTCAGAGCAGCTATATTTCAAATGTTCAAAAGGCTGGAAGCTACTTGTATTGTTCAACAAAGATCAGAGTGGTTGATTCTATTTTGTTCAGCTTCTCATTGATGTGACAAAACACTAGACTAAAAACAAAGACATGAATGTGGTGAGTATTTGAGAGGCTAGGGCAGGAGGAGTGTGAGTTCAAGGCGACCCCTGGGCTACTTAGTGAGAACTTGAAGGAGAAGGAGCTTATTCTGACTCAGTATTTCGGTGTGGGCTTGGCTATGCATATTGTTCCATGGTGGGACAGAACACCATAGCGGGAGAGTGAAGTAGTCCATGGTAGCCAGGAAGTAGGAAAATGAACAGGAAAGGGGCTGGGAACAAGATACCACTTCAGGGGAGTGTTACTAGGGGCCTGTTTCTTCCAGTCATGCTCCAACTCCTAATATTTCATTCATCTACTAGCTGATCAGTAGATTAGTCTATTAGTGAAGTTAGCACCCTTATAATAAAATTAACTCTTAATGGCCTGAAGAAACAGATCTGTAATTTTGTTGTTGCTTGTTTGTCTGTTTTGGTACTGGGGACCAAACCCAGGGCCTCACACATGCTAAGGACAAATCCAACCACTCAACTATTCCCCCAGTCCCTTACTGATAGGTCCTCTAATGGGGATTTCCTTCTAAACCTAAACTGTGCTTAAGACCATAAAGTCTACACTGCCTCTCTTTCTCTTGCATTTTTATCTCACTCATTCTTCACAATAACCCTTACTTATGCTGGATCCATGACAAAGGGGGGGGGCAGGGGGCATCTTATAAGTGAGAAGGTTTAGGGAGATTAAGCAGCTTGTTCCAAGTCCCACTGCAGTTAGCTGGAACATTTTATAGCATTTTTTCTTCCAAGAACTGAAGACTGGGGAAAGTTTTCAATTTTGTTTTTTTTTTTTTTTTTTTTTTTTTTTTTTTTTTTTTTTTTTTTGAGACAGAGTCTCTCTATTATGTAGTTCTGGCTATCCTGGAACTCACTATGTAAACCTAAACCAGGCTGGCCTTGAACTCACAGTGATTTTCGGCTGATGCCTTAGTGTTGGTACTAAAGGTACATGACCATACCAGACTTCCCGATCTAGAGTAGCCTAGACACAGGTCTTCCTTCAGGTCAGCCTCTCTCTTACCCTTTCCCTCCACTTAAGACTCTGAATGCTGATCTTGTCTACAGGATGGATGATCTATGAAGGCTGGTAACTGAGCCAGGCTCAGTACACATCCCTATAATACATTTCAGTAATTTTGCATGTACGAACTAAATACATGGTTAGAATTATATGTTGTTTTACAAGTAAATGTCCATAGCATTACCATTATTATTTTCAGGTGGATGGCAATGTTAATATTTTTAGGAACCTTGGTGTACATTTATTGTACATAATTCTCTAGAGTAGCTGTACTGATCAGTGACTTACATCCCTACTGTCAGGTAATCAGGAGTCTGATCTCTCTGATTTAAGTTCTTCTCATAGGAAACAGAAAGAAGCAATTGGAACTTGGTTTAAGATAAATTCTTTATCTATAGAGGGATCACTCCAATTCAACAACTTCACAGTTGCATGATGCTCACAGGTCACGGGTCAATAGCATATATGGTATGCATACAACAGCCTGTGAATAACTCTTAGCTTGATGTCTGGCACACAGCAAATATTTTGCCGACTTTAATTCCTTCACTTTTCCTATTTAGAGAAAACATATTGGAGTCAATTCGGTTTGCAGAAGAAGTAACATTAGGAAAATGCAGGGCTGGGAGGGTGGCTTAGTCGATAAATGACTTGCCTCACAAGGTTGTGGACCTGAGTTCAGATCCCCTGAGCCCATGTAAAATAACAGGTTGGTTCTGTGAATCTGTGATCCTAGTAACCGTGAGTCAAGGAAGCAGGGACAGGAAGATCTATAAAGCTCCCTGCCTAGTCTACCTGGTAAAGTTCCAGGCCAGTGAGGAACCTGATCTCAAACAATAAGTGGAAAGGTACTAGAAGTATGAAGCTCGAGGTTGTCCTCTGATCTCCATACACATATTTGCACATGTACACACAGAGAGCAGGGTGGTCAGGAAACATGGACCCTGTTACAATTATTAAAGAGAATCTCCAACCAAGTGTTCCTTGTCTTGTATTAACCTCCCCCAATAGACATAGCAGCCACCCATTCCCAGTCTCCTCTCTCAGAAGCATCTAAGCCTTTGATTAATACGCACCAGATGTACCACTTATTGATGGACAATTAGTTAATTTCTGAAAACCTTTCTTTTCTCTGTAACCTTTCCAACAACATGGGTGCTTAATGGCCGTCGGTGGGACCCTATTAACCTTCTACCATCATTATGTTGGAAGTGGTACAGGGTTGGGGGCTACCAGGCTGGTGAAGGGGGAGAATCACAATGGCTTCAGGATTAAGGGACCACCCTGACCTCAATGTTACTAATGTTTCTCAGTCTGGAACAGAGGGGTTTCATTTTCAGTGTAGAAAAGTTTCCAAAGACACTCTTCTGGTTCCTAGTAACTACAAAGACAAAAAGTCACTTTGGGGGAAGACCATTGTTTTTATTTGGTTAGGTTTGGTTTGGGATTTATGTTCCAGTGTGGAGATGAGGGCTGTCACTCTGACTCCAGGGAGATTTATGGGCAGGCTCCATGTTACACATTTCCTCCTATTGCTTTTCTCTTTATGCCCAGCCTTTTACAGTTTATTCAGCTGCTCTCATAATTATCCCCAATTATTTATAATGGTAGGTTTCTGAAGCTGGAGTTAGAGAAACACCATGCTTTTTGAGCCTTAAACATCACTTAGTAGAAATGCACTCCAACGACTCACATGAAGCTAAGCCCAGGTTTTCTTGGGAATATTTTTCCTTAGATTTACTTTCATCTCCACTGTTTTATTTTTCTAACACTTGATAGAGGTTGTACTAGTAAGGAAGAGAAATTGATACTGGTGTAATGATGCATGCCTGCAATCCTAGCTCTTGGCAGTTGGAGGCATAGTAAAAGGATCATCAGATGTTTAGGACAAGCCTGGGCTACACTTTACACCTAAAAAAACAAAACAAAACAAAAACAAAACCTTAAATATGAAAATAAGTAGACACATAGTTACATTAAGGAGATGTTGGGTTTGGCCTGATGACTCAACAGGTTAAGGTATTTACTGTCAAACCCAGTGACCTAAGCATTATCTTCAGATTCGTTATGGTGGAAGGAAAAACTGGACTGCCAAAAGTTAACTTCTGACTTCCACACATGCTGTGACACCAACATGTGCACGCGCACACACACACACACACACACACACACACACACACACGTAATGTAGTAAATTTAAAAAAATAAAATTTATAAGCACCCAACTGTTAAAAATGATTAGTTTCTGCACAGCTTAAGCCAGTTTTTCTTTTTTTGTTGTTGTTTTCTTTTTCCATTTTTCATGGGCCTGTGTATGTGTAATGCATGCATGTTCTTCATGTATATGGACCATGTGTGGATGGGCAAGTACACAGGTACACATGCATATGGAAGCTTGGAATGATGTTAGGATCCATTCTCAGTCAATCTGCCACCTTATTCAGTGAGGCAGGGTCTCTGGATTGACCCAGAGCTTGAAGGTATGGCTAAGTCTCCCTAGATAGATGGCTTTGGGGAACTCACAGTCTAGAATAAAATTACAAGTTTATCTCTCTCTTTCTTTGTATCTCTGTGTGTCTATCTCTCTGTGTGTCTTTCTGTCTCTCTCTCTCTTCCTCTGTGTGTGTGTTACACATATGGTTTTGTGTGCACATGAGCTGACTGCCCACACATGTATGTGGAGGTCAGAAGTTGATATCCCATAATCATTCTGCACCTTTTATACTTCATGGAGAAATGGAGTGAGTGTTCTTGCAGATCGAAGATGACTTGGAGGAGGTCATTTTCTCCTTCCACCTGTAAGCTCCGGGGCGTGAATTCAGGCTTGATGGCAAGCACAGTTACCCTCTCAGCTATCCTGGCCATCTTACTTTTTTAGGGCATCAGTTGGCTAGGGCATCTCCAAGCAATGCGTCTTTGCCCAACCTGGTCCTAGTTTCCAGGACACCAGTCCATTTACATGGGTGCTGAGGGTCTGAACTCAAGTTCTCATGTTTGCACAGCAGGGACTTACCCACTGAGACATCCTTCTCTCTGCCACCTTCCTTAGGTACATCCCTGACTGTTCATTTGGCGGTTCCAAATCTTCAATGGCTCACTGTTGCTCATAGCATAAAACTAAATGTCTTAGCTGAGAATTCAGAATTAGTTGACTTCCAGTATTTATGTTTACAAAGTTAAACTTCTCTATCTAAACCCAGAGAGTGTCTAATTTGGGGTATGTAAGCAGATCTGCTCTACTGAGTTATTCTGTCTTAGTGCCAACAACCAACTCCATGAAGCTTCACCATCTAACCGTCATTTATTTCAGTCTGCTCCAGAATTTCATTTTATAATATAAACGTTCTGCTTCATGTTGTTGGTCTTCATTTGTGTCAAACTTACTCATGCCTCTTATCCCAAGTAGTAAAACAAATGCAATCACTGACCCAGATATTTTGTGATGACATTGCCCCACCCTGTTTCATCATCAACATCACACTTTAACCTACTGGTTCCCCCACTTTCTTGTTCATCCTCTTTTCTTTTTTCATTTTTAAAATGTATAAGTGTATATGTGTGTCTGTCTGTGTGTTTGTGCATTCATGTGCTGTTTCCAAAGGAGGGCAGAAGAAGGCTTTGGATCCCGTGGAGCTGGAGTTTCTGGTGTTTGTGAGCTACCCATGTGGATGCTGAGAACCAAACATGGGTCCTCTGAAATACTGACCCTTCCTTACCCAGGACTTCAAACAACTGCAGACTGGTTTTCCATCGCCTTAAAGAGTTGTCTTCCTGGGAATGGGAGGGGGGGCTAATATGTAAAATAATATAGTTTCTAAATTAAAAAAAAAAGAGTTATCTTCCCAAGGGTTCATTTTGAGAGAAGCACAGAACATAATAATTAATCCTGTGCAAAAAATTGCCTCCCAATTTTGTTTAACTTAGCTTACAAAGTTTCTGAAACTTAGGAATCTGTGGGCTGTTTAGATGGAAAGCTTCTTTTTATTATTTTATTTTTTCTGTAGATAGGAAGCTTCTGTCTCGAGTCATTCATGAGGTTATAGAGAAGCTGACACTGGAAAGCAGCGCCTTTGGCTTTCTGGAGTGGGTTGAAAACACCTTCTCTCCAGGAATTCTCCAGGACTTCCACACCAGACTGGAACAGCAGAGGCATCCAGCCTCATGTCCTGGGCAGTTACTGGTTTCTCAGACACAACAGCATGTAGACAACCATTGCCAGGCTAGCCCAGCTATATTGTGTGAACTAATTTAATAAATCCCCTTTGTAATGTGTATTCATTCTATTGGTTCTGTTCTCTAAAATCCCTGATTCATGTAACCATACTCATAACTTCTATTTCAAATGCATTCCTTTCCCTATCATCCATTCTTTAGTAAAAGTCAAATCTTGTCTGGCAACCTTCAGGTGTCTGCTGACACCTATTCCAACATTGCAGGATGCTGATGGATGCCACACTCTGCGGATTGTGCATCTTTCCTTGTCCAGAACATGCCCTTGAGTTCCCTCTGGCCTGCCTGTTGATAGATTTACCTTTACACAAAATATCCTCCAATGACATCAGTGCCCAGCTAAATCTACACATACTACAGACCAGTACAAGAACACTACCATTAAGAAGTCTGCTACTAACTGACTGGAAAGATTCCAGTTTGTCACCATCTTCTAGGAGAGTGCCATTCAGTCTCATTTTTATTTGGAGAATCCCTTCACAGTTAAATCTAGCTTGAAACCAAGACCTCCAGGGCTTAGGAAACCCTGGAAAAGCTGTCCTTTACCTCTTCCCCCTCCCTGTTGTCTCTTTTCACACTCATTTTCTTTCACATAAAGCAAGTGCTTTGCCAATGTCAAAACCGACTAACTGGTGAAACTCAGAGAGAAAAAAGGCATTAGGATAATATTTTTAAAGTTGAATATCTGCATACCAGTTTGTGAAAATGCACTAAAGGTATGAAAGGATGATTTAATTTTGTTCTCTCCCCCATTCCATCCCTTTAGCTTTCAACCTGGATTTGATGGCTTTCCATCACATTAGCTTGAAGAGATCCTCTGTTAATGCACTTAAATCTTGACCTAGAGACCCCAGTGGGTGTATAATTCCCTGCTGAGCTGTGGCTGGAATACCACGTGGGCAAGACTTGGCCTCAGCATACATTGGGAACAAAGCTTGTGACACCAGACACTCTAGCCAGGGTAATTTTAGCTGGTCTCTTGAAGTGGATAGCAGGTCTGTTTGGAAATCTGCTTCAATTCTCTGTTTTCCTCTTAAAGATCTCTTCTCTCCTTTTCACTTTAAGTGAAATGCACTGCCCCCTGATTTTCTATTTTAAATAATCAGCAACGGATAGGACAGCAGACACACACAATTATAAAGTGAGAACATGCCTACTGAACTTCAGCAGAGTTGCCAAGTCACAAAGGAGCCTTCAAAATAACTTTTATGTAGGAACCTTGGCTTGTGTGTGCTGACAGTTACACATTCCAGCTTTCCAGCTTGTCATTTGTCTCCAACTTGCTGTCCTGAATGCCTCTATGAAGTTATGCTGCTTATCACCTGCGTAGTATGTGACACTTCAGCTGCCAAGACAAATGTCATATTAGAAAAGCCTTCCAGTGAATGGGGACAATCAAAGATTGTAACACAAAATTCAGGCCATTTGTGGTAGGGGCACATTGCTTCTTTTCTTTTTTCTTTTTTTTCCATCTGGGAATCTCTTTATTGAAAAATATCATTTTAGAAATAATAAACGTGTTTAAAGTCATGCTTGAATTCTGATATATAAAGGGAATAAAGGAAAAACAGAACACATCCTGTAGGAACTGTGTGGTAGTATATGACAATAATCACAGCATCATGGATTTTTTTTTTTTCAGGCTTAATACGTTTTTTTTAATTAATTTAATTTTTTATTTAATTTATTATTTTACATGTCAATCCCAGTTCCATCTCCCTCACTCCCTCCCTCACTCCCTTTTACCCTCTCTGCCCCCTCACATGCACCCAGACCACCCTCCCCTCCCATCCCCCCACCCCAATTCCACATGTAGGGCAATGCCATCCAGGTGGGGTCATGTAGATCTGTCAGGTCATTTGCAGTAGGGACTAGGACTTCTCTCCTGTCTCTAGATTAAGGCAGTTATCCCTCCATGGGGGATAGGTTCACAAGGTCCTTTTGTGTACCAGGAATACATCCTGGCTCCACTATCTGAGGTCCCTTAGACTGCTCAGTCCTTCTGGCTGAGACCCATATTCAGGGGGGCCTGAGTCATTCCCATGCTGGCTTCCCAGCTATCAGTCTGGGGGCCCGTTAGCTCCTCCTTGTTTAGGTCAGCTGTCTCTATGTGTTTCTGCAACCTGGTCTTGTCCTCTCTGTCTGCATCTGGATTCTAGTTTGACTCAGTGATTAGGTATGGGTGTTTGCTCCATAGATAAGTTAGTTGTTGATCTCACTGTCCAGGAAAGGCATTTGTGGTAGCCTTTCCATGGTTGCTCAAATTGGTAGTTGGTGGCAGTCTTGTAGGTCTCTAGACCTTTCTTTAGGTTCAGTTTTCTCCTCAAACCAATAATGGCTCCCTCTTTTATGTTCTCTCTCTCTCTCTGTCTCTCTCTGCCTCTCTCTCTCTCTCTCTCTCTCTCTCTCTGCTGTCTTCTTTTCCTACCCTGATTCAGTCTTCCTAGTCACACGTGCTTTCCTTTCCTCCCCCTCATTTTTTCCTACTTCTCTCTCCATTCACTGCCCCCCCACTTCCCCTGTGCTCTGGGGGACTTGTCCCTTCCTTGTTCTGTGAGGGACTTTATATGAATGTCTTAGAATACACCTTGTATCCTAGTTCCTCTGGTGGTGTGAATTATAGGCTGGTGATCCTTTGCTCTATGTCTAAAATCCATATGTGAGCGAGTACATACCGTGTTCCTCTTTTTGTGACTGGGTTACCTCATTCAGGATGGTTTCTTCAAGAGCCATCCACTTGCCTGCGAATTTCAAGATTCCATTATTTTTTTTTTCTGCAGAGTAGTAGTCCATTGTGTAGATGTGCCACATCTTCTTTATCCATTCTTCAATTGAGGGGCATGTAGGTTGCTTCCAGGTTCTTGCTATTACAAATAATGCTGCTATGAACATAGTTGAGCAGATGTCTTTGTTGCATGGATGTGGATCATTTGGATATATGCCGGGATTGCCGGGTCCTGTGGTAAACTAATTCCCATTTTGCTTCTTTTCTAACTCTGCTCTCCAGATCTTGCCTGTTGTTCCCACTGGATATAAGCAAAGCATCTAATAATGGGTTCTGACTGATCAGGCAAACCATCCTATTCGGGTCTCTTTTTTTCTATTTTGTCTTTCATTTTTCTTTCTTTCTCTCTTCCATTCCATTTTCATTCTGTTTTTGTTGTCTTTTTTTTTTTTCCCAGTGTTCTCACGTAGCCTAGGCTGGTCTCAAACTTGCTATGTAGCCAGGGATGACACTGAACTTCTTAGTCTCCTGTCTTCTCTTCCTGGGTGCTGAGAATAAAAGTGTGTATCACCACACCCAGTCTTCTCTGTTTTGTTTTGCTTTGAGGCAGTGCTTCACTACAGAGCCTCAGCTGGCCTAGAACTCACCCTGTAGACCAGGTTGGCCTGGAACTCATAGAGATCCTTCTGCTTTAGCTTCCCAGGTGCTGGGATAACTGGCATGAGCAATTAGTCAAGATTCAAACTGTCCTTGAAACTCAAACACCCCAACAGTAAATTCCATCAAAAAGTGACAGTGGAGGCCAGTGAGATTGTCCATCAGGTAAGGATACACACCAAACCTGGTGATTTGAGTTCTAACCCGAGGGACCACACAGTAGAACCAACTCCTGAAAGCTGTCCTCCGACTTCCACACACTCCACATACTCCCTATAGTCTGATCCTCCTTCAAATAATTAATTAAATGTCAATGATCAAAAACAAATGCTCACAAATGTTAGAGAGCTACAAAAATGAACTCACAAGTTGTTCAAGGCACTTCTGTAGACTTCTCACAAACATAGTATATTTTTTAATCAAGTGAGCTAAGTTCATCTGAAAGTGAGAAACTAGTGCCTTTAGTTTATGGCCAGAAATAGAGCCCAAGCCCTGGAGTGCCTTAATGGCAAGGGCATTATGGTCCTAAACTGCTTCTGCTGATATGTTTCAGGTCTGGACAGTAGCCTTATGCTCATCTGCACCTGAAAAGTTGCTCAGAACCTGTTGGTAAAAGCAAGGACCTTTGTCCTTTCTCTTTTTTTAAAGTCTCAAATGTCATTCATGACTCTCAATATCAATAGCCTTCCCAGGTCTCAGAAGTCTCTCCCACCTGCAGCAAAATCCCATATAGCATGAGTCCCTTTTTTTTTTAAATAACAATTTAAATGTATCTTCTCTGTCCATGGAGGAGGATGCCACTGAGTTCACAAAACCATGTCAAATCAAATTCACAGACATAAATCTTCATGTCAATCTGAAATGGCAAATCTGATCGTGTTACCTCCTGCTTGGAATGCTTCAAAGATTCTCCAGACATTTTATGTTCAGCCTCAAATTATACAGTTGAGTTTCCCAGACCCCATTTGACTCCCCTGCCCAATTCCCCAGTCCCTCCCTCTTCATGCCCATGGTCTTGCCAGACAGAAACAATCTTGATTTCACACTCTACTTGCAGAGCTTGTCCCCACCTCCCTTCTGCACCCAGTCACCTCCTACTTGTCCATTCAGGATCTTACCTGCCCTGCCTCTGCCTTCTATGCCTTCCTCTCTAATGTCCAGCATGTGTTCTTGGGCTGGGATGTAACTCAGGGGCAGAGTGCTTGTCTAACATGCCCAAGGCCCTGGGTTTGATCCCAACACCCCAAAAGAAAACAATTAAATCCTGTTCTCTTTCCTTGTAACTTGTATCTACCACCCCCTTTTTATTCCTTCTCCGGGAGGATCTGGGTGATGAGAACACTCCCAGTGTCTGTCTCTTGAAAAAAACAAGTTTAGATGGTTGAGACCCATGGGAGACTATGTATGTGTGGGAATAGATTACTAGATCATCTTGACACCCCCAAGTTCACTCATAATGTTCAAGATCTACCTACCTCTACATCCTGAATACTGAGATTAAAGGTGTGCACCACCATGCCTGGATCTTGAGGGGAAAAAATATAAATTTGTAATTTGATATCAGTCATTTACTAATTCACACAAAACTCTAACAACTCACATTGTTAGTATAGCATGCACAAACTAATTTTTTTGGCCAGTTTATATTACAAGTATTATTTAATAATATGAATAAATATAAGTGCTAAGGATGTTACTCAGTTTGTAGAATGCTTACCTAGCATACAGGAAGCCCTGGCTTTCCAGTCCCCAATACCTTATAAAACAGGGCATGGTGATGCTTACTCCCATCGTTTAGGATGTAGAGGCGGGCTGGAGAGATGGCTCAGCCGTTAAAGGCTAGGCTCACAACCAAAAACATAGGATGTAGAGGCATGGCAATCAGAAGTTCAACATTATCATGGGCAGTAGTGAATTGGAGGTCAATGTGGATACAGGAGACCCTGTTTCAATAGGAAGAAAGAAAGGAAGGGGGACAGAAGGAAAAGAAAATGAAAGAGAGACAAAGAGGATGAAAAAGAAAGAAAAAAATGAGAAGAACAAATCTGTGTCTCTATCCTGGATACCCTTTATACACCTTTCCTGGGTGGGGCTGGATTAAGCAGGCATTTCCATTTTCTGGCTTTAGGAGTGTTGTGCCTTAGTGGCTGGAGTGGTTTGGTGCAATGGCTGTGATTCTAAGACCAGCCCAGTCTGACTGCCTTCAATACATTACACTGCCTTTCCCCCACCCAGGACTCCACTCCAGCCTGTTAGAGTTTGTGCAACCAGCTGCTCCTCAGCAAGTACTGGCCTGGAATTAACTTGGCAGGGAGTTTGATCTGAGACTTCTCTGACTCATAACTTTGGGGCTAACTCAGAGCACCAAGCCCCGGCCCTGCCCTCTTTTGCTTTTTCTCTGAGCTGATTCATGCTGGGTTGGGATTTTATTGTGGGCAGTCATAATTGTTTATATGTGGAACTTGAATTTTCAAACTGACAGAAGTCCAAGACTAGTGCTTCTGCTAGATTTGCTATTTATTGTGTAATTCCCCCACCCCCACCCCTTGGTTGAATAAAAGGAAGGAAGGAAGAAAAGTAGAAAGGTAGGCAGGAAAAGTGGAGAGGAAGTAGGGAGGAAGAATAAAAAAGAAAAGAAATATCCCACTAGCCCAAGTTAAAGCCTATATTCTCTTCTACTCTTTTATAGTTTTTGAAGTTCGTGAAAAGACTTGTCTTAGGTAAAATACACACAACAGGAAGATGCAACAGAAAGAGTATAAATTTTGGAGTCATCATGTAATTGCGCATTCATAGACAAGTTGAGACAGGGTCTCAAATACCCCAGTCTTGCCTTGAACTTAGCATGCTGTTCAGGATAACACAGAACTCTGATTATCCTGCCTCTACTTCTTGAGTGCTGGGATTCTAAGCAAGAACCATCACATCTGGTTTAATATAGATCCTGGGACCGAACTCAAGGCTTTGTGCAGGTTATATAATCAGTCTACCAAGTGAATTACATTCCCAGCCCCTCACAAGCAAATTGTTTAGCCTCTTTGAACCTGTTTCCTCATTATCACTGTAAGACAGTAACAACAATATTAACCTATAGGGCTGGAATTATGGCTGTTAATATACAGTGCTTGGCATATTAGAAAGTGTTTAAAAACAGTAGATATTAATACAGGTAGTAACATTACTACTAGTTTTATTAAGATTCCCTTTAAAGCAATGAGGATGCAGCCTCATAAAGCAGACTGAAGATGGAAATTCCATGCTTCTGAATGATAGCAGATTGTTCCAGGCTCCTCTTGAGTTGAGATTGGGGTATATCTGGTGCCATGGTAGTTGGGTCCCAAGGATTCCCTCAGGCTATGAGAATATACAAAGCTGTCAATATAGTAAAGAATCAGGAAATAATTCCGGGCCCTGGGTAAGGAAAAGAACCTAGAAACAAAGGACTCTCCATTATGTCCAGCAGCTAATGATTACTAATGGAATTACCACAAACAAAATATGTAAAGTGCTATGACTTGGTTCTCCTTTCTGTGTATATGTCTGTTGTGAGGATTAGCAGAAATCACAGGGGTAAAGTGTCTATCACACACAAGTACTTACCAAAATGCCACCTCAGAGTTGGATGGTTTGGCTCATGATTGTAACCCCAGCATTTGAATAACTGTGGTAGCTTGTCAATACAGTGAGTTCCAGGCCAGCCTAGGCTAAAGAGTATAAGCCTGCCTCAAAAATATAAAATAAGACAATAAAAACCAAAATCCCCCAAATAACAACAAAACTCCTCTATGTTAAAAAACAGAAAAGCTGCCATTTATCAAGTTTAAGTGGACTATGACATAGACTTTGGAACAAGGTTGTACTGCCAGGTTCAAATCTGAGTTCCACTACTGTCTACCTTGTTTCCTTATCTGCAAAATGGGTAGAATAACTTCTATAATAAATACTGATTGTATGATTCTTTATGAGAAATAAATCGGATCACACATTTATACACTCTAGAACATTCTTGAGATATGGCCAAGTATACTATAAATATTTGTCAAATACATAGATAAATAGATCAGCCAGGCAGTGGTGGCACATACATTTAATCCCAGCACTGGGGAGGCAGAGGCAGGTGGAGCTCTGTGAGTTGGAGACCACCCTGGTATACAGAGTGAGTTCCAGGACAGGCTCCAAAGCTATAGAGAAAGCTCGTCTCAAAAAACCAAAACAAAACAAAATTAGTGTTGGGACAAGAACAGAAGACAAAATTAGAAGCATAATGCTTAGTGAGCTTTTCATCACTAACACAACCCTGAGATTGTCAACTTAAAAAGAGAAAAGGTTTCATGGATGTTACTTGGTCCTGTTGCTATAGGTCTATGGTGAGGCAAGCCACCATGCAAGCAGGATGTGGTAAAGCAGAGCTGCACACTCTGTGGTGCATGGAAGAAAAGGGAGGTGGCTTTGTAATAGGGTCCCTCTCCTGAATCCTTTAATCGGGGAATCCATACCTGAGTTCATCTACTTATGAGGTCAGAGCCCCCATGATCCAATGGCTTCATAAATGCCCCGCAGCTGCATATGGCTTTGTTGGGGACCATACTTCACTACATGATCCTTTGAGGACATTGAAGGCTGAAACTGTGGCAGGTGGAAAACAAAACTGGTTGGCTCTGGAGTGGAATGAGGCATGAGGAACAAAGCAGTGGTAAAGAAGATGCTTCCGCCAGATGTGGTGGTACACATCTTTAATCCTGTCACTTTAGAGGCAGAGGCAGGTAGATCTCTGCGAGTCTGAGGCCAGCCAGGTCTACATAGTGATGTCCAGGCCAGCCAGAGTTACATAGTGAGAGACCATGTCTCAAAATTAAAAAGGAAGGAAGGAAAGAAAGAGGGAAGGAAGAAAAAGGAAAAAAAAAGTCTTCCGAGACAATTACCCTGAGTAGTGCCACAACATTCATGTACAAGTCGCTTAAATTTTTTTCTTCTGGAATTTGTTGCAGTGTGAGGGGACGCTATATCAGCCTCAATCAAAGACTATCATGCAATGGACATAGTCTTTGTTATTTGTCACAGACTCAAGAAAATGCTCTATTGTCACGGTAACAGCAAGCCCTGCTTCTTCAGCTTTGCAGACCCAGAACCCAACAGTGACTTGAGCTTGTTTAGGGACAGCTCCCTTAAGTGGAAAAAGGCCTCATTTCAGAGATATCCTGGTCATTTCCAAGGCCAACTTACTGAGCTGGTGAGAATCTCAGACCACTTCTGCTTCAAAGTCTGTTGTCTAACTTTGATGCACAAGCAAGATGTAAAATATTTAAATTCCAATTTAAATGATAGAGCCAACTGTGCGAATTCCTGACGGGCAAATTGAAACCTATTATCTGTAATTACAGTCGCCTGAATTCCACACCAGCGAGACCTTGTTTTCCAGCATCGCAGCTGCTCTCTGGAGCCAAATGCATGGAGGGAAAGTCCCAAGAATGGAGATGAGCAGCAGTCCTTGCAGGCTTTCACTGGTAACCACATTGAGAAGGCCCCTATCTCCTCAACTTTAAACTTTGAAGTGGCTGCCATGACTACCATCTGCTTTATCTGATTCATCGCCATATTGAACTTCTCTTCCCTGACTGCTTTCACCTAGGCCCCACTGCTGCTTAGGCCTCAATACTGGCAGCCCTCTCTCCCCAGCTTTAGCTAGGTTTGTGCTGTGAAACCTTCCCCCTTTTCCTCAGAGTCCTACAAGAAGGGACCTGATTGCCAAGTCAACCTAATTTCTCTTTAGAGCTACCCCACCACCACCACCAATGCTGTTTGTGGTCTGAATTCTTCTCAGAGACCCTGCATACTGTCGATCTGATCGTGGTGTTTATAACTATTTTAGTAAGCTTCCTATCCTCAATTATCCATCGTAGTGTTCCAATGACTAGGTCCTTTGGCCTGGAATTAGCACATTACTAAGTCTAGTTTATCCTTTTTAAAAAAGGTGGCTTGTGACACTTTCACTGCTCTGGTAATCAGTTCTTGACTATCTTGGGCCATATTGCATTTTCCTTCCTTTAGGATCCCACTGTTCTTACAGAACAGAACAGTATCACTTGTAGTATGTGTTGTTTCCCCCCAACTAGACTGAGCTCCTTAGGGTGAATACTGCATCTCATGAGATTTTCTTTATTTTATTTTACTTTTTGAGACAGGGGCTCACTGTATAGTCCTGGCTGGCCTGGGGCTCACTTTGTAGATCAGGCTGGCCTTGAACTCACAGAGATCCCCCTACTTCTGCTTCTCAAGTGCTAGGATCAAAGGCATGTACCACCATACCCTGATCATGAGATTTTCCTTAAATACCCAGCACAGATGGGAGCTGGTGAAATGAGCAAATCATGTCTTCTTTGCTTTAGACTTGAGCAGGTTGTTCTTTCCCTGAGCCATCTTTCCTGTGTAAGTGTAGCTACCTCAGCAAAGAAGCCTCTCTTTACAGCAAATGGAGACCTTCATAGAAAACCACAATTGGATGCAACACAGAGATCAACAGATAGCGGGGAGCCCAGCCCCACTGGATACATCTATATCAGAGCGCCTGCATCTATGGCTTGGGGAACATCAAAGAAGAGGGGCAGAGATTGTGAGAGCCAGAATATCAGCAAGTCTGCTGTGAAAAAGTCTCTCCTAGAAATGACTGTGTAAACAAGCCCTGGACAAAGTCAGTATCAGTGGACTCGTTAACGTGGAAAGGTAATTTTTCTTGAGGTCTCATCCCTAGATAAAGAGCTACAGGTAACCAGTGGACCAATGAAAGAAGAAACCCCTGATTGTTTGTCCAATCCAGAGTGGTCAGCCTTGAAACTGTGTAAAGGCAAACAAACAACAAAAACAGACTCAACAGGTTGTATTTAACACACAGCTATATTTGTGCATAGTAATAATAATCAAGGATAAAGAGGCTATGAACTTAAGAATAGGGGTAGGCATGGGAAGGGTTTGAGGGAGGATAGCTAGGAAGGGGTGGAGGGAGGGAAGGGGGGAGGGAAGTCATGTAAGTTGTTTCTATTAAAACAGTTTTATATAAAATATTTCTCTCTCAGGATCACTGTGAAAGTGGTGGAGGGCAAACATGGTGACATCCTGGGACCTGCTAGCATCCAGCTTAATCTTTTGTCCTGCACTGTCAGCACTATTCCCTGGCGAATGTTCTTAAATCCCACAGGACTGAAACGTGGCAAGCACAAGCCCCACAAAGTAACATTACAAGGACACAGATTCTCTATATGCCCAGGGAAAGTGACATTACATAGGAAACTGAGTGGCTACAATGGGCAGACTAAGCTGATTGCCTTCAAAAGGGTTACAATCTCCAAGATTGTGTTGAGGTTTGAGCATGTTGAGCCCCACTTCACCTCTAGGGGAATGGCTGCTCTTTGGAGAGGTGAGCATTTTTAATTGGAAAGTGATAAGAAGAGAAAGGGCCTAATGATCCAGTTCCAAGTCCATTCTGCTAAGAAGACAATAAAAACATGAGGTTATATTTGAAAGAGAAAAATAAGTCAGGGAGCTGGGCAGAAAGCGCAGCTGGTAAAGTGCTTGTGCTATAAGACTTGAGCTTGATCTCCGGAACCCATGTAAGAAAGCTGGCCACAGTGGCATGCTTGTAACCCCGACACCGGAGGAGTGGAGACAGGTGAATCTGTGAGGCTCGCTGGCTGGTCAGTCTAGCCTACTAGCAAAGTTTGAGGCTCAGAGGAGAACTTGTCTCAGAAAAAAAATGTGGATGGCACCTATGGAATGACACTCAAGGTTGTCCTCTGTACATATACATCACATATATTTTGTTTATTAACATGAATATGTACATACACACACACACACACACACACACACACACACACACACACCAGTGCACTTGTATGTGAGGATAAACTCAACTCAGCAAATGCCCTTTTATTTTTAAAAGCTTAAGGGATTTGGGATCTTCAGGCATCTGACAGTGTATAAAGACATCATTAATCTTATTGTTATTATTAATAAAATACAAAGGTTATTGTTTCAACTGGTATTCATAATATTATTTGAAATGTAACTATTAAGAAATGTCTATTTTAGGGCCAGGGAGATGGCTCAGCAGGTAAAGACACTTGCTGCTAAGCCTGATAGCCTGAGTTCTATCCTCAGCATCCATGTGGTAGAAGGCAAGACTGATTCTATTAAGTTCCCTTTGACCTCCACACCTGTGCTGTAGCACACGTTCCCATCTACACAAAATAAATAAATAAATAAATGTAAAGAAAAATAAAAACGAATGTCTTTTTTAAATAGAAGATTAAAAATGTGTATATCTAAATGACTGGCTTTCTTCACTGCAGATCTCAAGTCGCATTACCTCACTTGAGAGATAATATCATGGCTAGTTGAAATATTTTGGAGTTTTTACATTTTTATTATTGCTGGAGTTTTTTGGGTTTTGTTTTTGTCTTTTTTTTGTTTGTTTGTTTGTTTTGTTTTGTTTTTTGTCTTTTTAAGACAGAGTTTCTCTGTGTTACAGCTCTGGCTATCCTGAAACTCCTGTAGACCAAGCTGCCCTTGAACTCACAGAGATCCACCTGCTTCTGCCTTCCAAATGCTGGGGTTAAAGATATGTGCCTGGCCTGTTATTGATGTTCTGAGACAGAGTCTCACTGTGTAGCTCTAGCTGGCCTGCAATACTCTGTAGTCCAGGTCATCCCAAACTTGAACTGATTCTCCCTAGTACCTACATAAAGATGAGAAGAAAGAACAGACTCTACAATGTTGTCCTCTGACCTCCACACATGTACCATGGTAAATGCATGCTTGAACATGTATATTGACAATAATAAATAACATTAATTTAAGAAATACATCTGTGATGAAAATTAATAGCTCCAGAACTGTTTTGTATATCGTAAGTAGAACTCGTGGGGCTGGAGAGGTAGCTCAGCAGTTAAGAACACCTGTTGCTCTTGCAGAGGACCCAGGTTTAGTTCCCAGCACCCATGTGACTCACAATCTTTTCTAACTTCAATTCCAGGGGATCTGACATTTCTGACCTTGTAGGCACCATGTGCATGCATACATGGAGGTAAAACATTCTCACACACACACACACACACACACACACACACACACACACACACACACACAAATAATTTTAAAAGCTGCTACTTTTCTTGTAGAGTACATGGGTTTGGTTCCAAGCGCCCACATGGAGGTTCACAACCAATTCCAGGAGATCTAATGCCCTCTTCTGTCCTCCACAGGCTCTAGCACACACATGAGGCACATACATGCATGCAGGCAAATATTCATACACATTAAAAAATCTAAAAAATTAAAAAACTAGATATAGTTTTATATATAAATTATATATATAACTATAAAATTTTTTATATAAAATTTTAAAACTAGGTATAGTCAATAAGTATATCAGATCCATAACTTCATGGATATTACTTAGGGAAAACCTAAATTTATCAAAACAAATTGAAAAAGAAAGCTGGAGAGGTCGCTCAGTGGCAGAGCACTTGCCCAGCATGCATGAGGTCCTGGTTTGATACTTAGAACCAAAAACAAATAAAGAACTGAAGTGAGTGAAAAATATTAAACAATAATCCAGGTTATGAGAAGAAGATAAGGATTAGAAGGAATAACAAGAGTGATTTTAAAAATGTGGGAAACTTTAATGGAAAGAGAAGAGTAGGACTCTTGGGTCCCAGTCATTTTCTTGTTGGCCAGGAGCCTGTGGGCAAGTTTCTCTTTCCGCATCCTCCGAGAGAACGGCAGTGGTAAGCACAGATAAGGTTCCAGGAGAACATCTGAAGGGCCCCATAGTCAGAAGGCATTTCCTTTAAATCACAGCTGTGCTCCCAACACAGAGATACAGAGTCTACGTGAGCAAGTTGCCACCAGCTTGAAAGGGAAACCCAGACATTTCATTAGCTATGATGAGCACACGGTGGCAGCTCAATGAGTGCTATGAAGGTTCAACATACTAATTTGAACCTATTCACTGGGGCATATCTGTTAAAGCATCAATCATATAATGAGGGAGTCAGGTAGTCAGGTAGTCACACCTTACATAATGTTAAATAACTAATGCATGCTACCTTTGAACTCTAGGAGTTCACCACTCCCTCACCATTAAGCCAATCAGGACATTCTTTGCTGACTCCTCCCACCTCTCTCTCTTCTCTAGGAAGAACTAGAAGCTTGTAGTTCAATTCACAGCTCAAGTCTAGAACGTGGCACTCCTTATATACTGTTTACTTGTCATATTCATCCATGCTTTCTAAACAAAAATACTCGCTCTCTCCTGGTATTTTTATTCTCACTTCATCACTTCAGGATATGGAGCTTCAAATTTATTATGTGTCCAGTGAAAAGGGGAGCATGCCCAGGGGTCTTAATCAGCTCAGTCTTCCACAGAAAAATTCCACATATGGTTGGCTGAGCAGCAATTTTCTCATAATCCTAGGAGTTGGAAGCCTAAGATCAGAGAGCCAGCATAGCCAGGTTTTTGTGAAGGGTCTTTCCCTGACTAAGAGATGGTTGCCTTCTTGCTTTGTTCTAACATGGCAGAGCAGGACATAGAGGAAGTGAGGGAGGAACAAGGAATACAGAAGTGGAGCAATGAGCAACCTGGTGTTTATGTAAGAACACTAAGGTGCCATCTTCAGACACAATCCCTTGGGGGCTTGTTCATCAATACATGAATCGTACAAAGCAAAGTCTTCAGTCCATTGCAGCATTTGGCTCATAACACATGGCAACAAAAGTCATGTTACCATCCTTCATTTTTCAGAAATTTATCAGATGTGTCCCACCAGCATTCCAGACCAGAAATTTTTTTTTTCTTGGATCAGCCATTGTGAAACCAAGTGAGCATGCTACCACTGGGTAAAAATATTGGTTCTCATATTGAGGCAAGCATATACCATTGGTTGTCCCTTAGCTACCATGGATCCCCAAAAGATGAGCAAGAGGTAGCAATTTTAACAAGTTCATTCCTCATCCCATGTGTGTAACAAGAGCCTTCAGTATGTATGATATATCTCATCTAATCTCATAACCCTAAGAGCAAATTTTTTTAATGTCCTGTTTTTAGGTAAGAAACTGAATCTCAATAATATCAAGTAATTTGCACAGCACCAAGAAATTAGTATGGTGGTTCATGCTTGTAATCCCAGCATTTGGGAAGCTGAGGCAAAAGAACTACTGAGGGTCAGAGGTTAGCCTCAACCATACAGTGAGTTCCAGGACAGCCTGGGTGACAGAGTGAGACCCTGTCTTAAAACAAATGAGCAAGCAAGCAAAATACACACACAAACAATAATAAAAGGAAATAATCAGCTGTGAGAGTGCAGGGTTGAACCCGTCTAAATAAAAAGGCTCTGGGGTTCGTTCTTGTATTGATTTTCCAAATGTTCTCTCACCCATTGAAACAACATACACTGAGTCATTACCATATGGCAAGCCCTATATTGGCAACAACAATGAATAAAACAGACTAAAGCATGGCCAGTGATATTGGTCAATGGGTAAAAGCGCTTGCTATGCAAGCCTGATGACTTGAGTTCTATCTTCAGAACCCATATTTAAAAACAACAACAAACAAACACAGATGCAAGCCACACATGGTGGCATATAACTTTAATCCCGGCACTAGGAGCTCAGGAAGCAGAGGCAGGTGAATCTTCGTGAGTTTCAGGCCACTCTGGTCTACATAGCAAGTTCTGGGCTAGCCAACAGTAGGTACATAGCGAGACTGGGGGTGGGGTGGGGTGGAGAAGGTTTGTTTTTGTTTTTACTTGTTTGTTCTATCCAAGATTTTGTCTACCAAAGACAAGGACTTCTGTTTCCTGAACCTCCTCCTTTATACCCATAGGCCAATGAATCAGATTATGAAGGTGAGGTCCTACCAATGGGACAAGATGCACTTACCCCCATGTCAGGAATAAAAGACTGTCTTGTCCATGAGTGCCTGCTAGACCTGTTTGGGTCTTGAAGCACTCTATTCACAGAAAGAATTGACTTGGTAAGCTCCCTTGTTGCATTGCATTTGTGTTTCTTTGTGGGACATCAAGATTATTCTTTGTGTCTAACAGAAGTGACACCCCAAAGTTGTCATCTACTCTCTACACACAAGCTTGCATGTACACAAGCACACACATATTTTAGAAAACACAGGACAATAATAGTAATAATAGTATTCTGTCCTTATGATTTATGGGGGATAGAGACTGTAATAGGGAACATATGGCTGTGATTGGCTGGGTTGAGTCGCTTGCTAAGGGTGGGGAGTGTCAATTTACCAACAGCGCAGGAATCTGACAATATATGGGATATTGCCAGAAGCAAATGAATGACCGCTGAGTAGAGAAAACAAGTATCCTCTGTATCTCTGCTCTAAATATAATTCCTTTTTATCTTGTCCACCCAGTATGCTCCATATGCAGAGGATGTTTCTGGCTAGGCTAGCGTTCTCCCTAGGACATGGTCTTCAGAGAGTTCAAGGTCATTCAGTGCAACTGGTGTTTTCTGGGCTTTCCTGTCACCATGAGAAGGATGTATGAGCAGCAGTAGCTCTAAAAGATTGGCTGGATGTGTGGCTTTGGCCTGTGACCTCTTGTGTGACGTCCTTGAGCTTCAGAGAGCCACATCAGAGAGTGTCTGACATTCTCCTAGTCAGAAGTTCATAGCTTGCAGAGTCTTGTGCATTCAGACTAACCTGTTTTCCAGGAGACATGAGAACACTATAAAGTCAACATCCAAATCCTGAAGTATGCATTTTATTTAAATGCTTATTTTCTAGGAAGCTCTGCTTTGCTTCGATGTTAGTTCTGAAGCTTGGCTGTGATTCCATTACTTATGGACTGTGGGACCTAGAACAAATCATGTGACTTCCAGAGCCTCAGCTCTCTCATTTGCATATGGAGAACTGTAAATTGAGTCAATAAACCAGGTGTGGTTTTGTTCACTTGTAATCCCTGCACTTCTGAAGTAAGGCAGGAAGATCAGAAATCCAGGATCTTTTGCTATATAGCCAGTTGAATCCAGCCTGGGCTACCATGAGGCTCTGTCTCAAGACAAAAACTAAAACAGCCCTGTTTACCACAGAGGATTAGCAAGCTATGTTCTTTCCCTTTGTTGCTTTATTTTTCCACATCTTGCTCCCTTTTCAAAGCTATTATCAGACTTCCCTGGAGTCTGTGTTACGCAACTTACAGATAAGCCAGTCAAACATAAAAGGAATGAAAGGGATGGGCAAGAAAACCATGAGACAACGCCTGGGGACATGAAGTTGAGTAGAAAATCCTAGACTTTGGAATTAGACTGACCTTGAATCTTAGTCCCATTAGTTGTTAGACAGAGGCATCAGGAAGATCCCTTTGTCAATCTCCATTGTTGTTGTTGTTGTTATTGTGAGGATTAAATAAAATAATAATGTCCACAAGAAACCTATAGCTTGGTAAGGCTTTCACTGAGTCTTTTTATAAAGACTGCCAGGTCATGGTGGTATACAGTTTTAACCTCACAACTCAGGTCTCTGTGAGTTCAAGGCTAGCCTGGTCTACAGAGCAATTTTCAGGCCAACCAAAGTTACAAGAGGCCTTGTTTCAAACAAAACAAAACAAAACAAAAAAGTCATTTTAGCTGGGTATGGTGTCGTAATCATGGAATCCCAGAGGCAGAAAGATTGGGAGTTCAAAACCATTATGGGTTACAAGGAACCCTGTCCTCTTTTTTTTTTTAAATGCTGTATGGTAGCTGACATCGTGTCTGTAAGGTAATCACATGAGAGGCTGGAAGTGGAAGGATCACTGTGAATTCTAGCATGGTCTAGCATGGCCTACAGGTTATCCTGGGTTTAGAATAAGTGAGATATTGCCTCAACAACAACAATGAACAGAACAAAACAAAAATGTCATTAATGTGTAGGTAAAATGTGACTGGCAATTAAGAATTTCCCACAAAAATGGCCAGAGAGATTTATTTTTCTGAAGCCAGGGACATCTAGACCATTGTTCATTTACCTCTCTTTCTGCTTGTTTAATTTTTTTCCCCTTATATTGGAGGTTAGGTACACAAATTAAGTTAGTCAACAAAGCTCTACTGACAACCTATTGAATACAAAGAAAATGAGTGCTACGCATTATGGGTGAGATGTCAAAAAGGAAAAGAATCTGTCCCTGAGAAGCTTCTGACCTAATTAGAAGAAATAAAAATGTGCAAAAGAGGCCATTTAAAGTATCAACAGAACAATAGCCTGTTCACCAACAGCCAATGGATGTGAGGGAGTGAACCGAGGTGGCCAAAGAGACTGCAAGGCTTCTAAAGCAAGGAGAAGAGGCCCCAGCAGAAGCCCAGCCCTGGAATAAAAGCTCTCCTGTGTGGGATGCTGACCTCATTAACTATCTGCACACCAGGAAGGCATTGTGCTCAGGCTGTGCTCAGGTAATGAGATAACAAGTAAAGGAGATGTTGGGAAATTGAATGAGGTCAGTCTTAAGTTGGTGTTAGTACCTGTTACTGGCCTTAGAAACATAAACAAATGCTACCCATGTACCCAAATCGGCTTGTTGGGGGGAAAAAAAAGAGAGAGAGTTAAAACTCTCATCTACCCACTTTCCTCTGATCATTGCTTTATGTGAGTCTGAACCTCCTGGAAATTCTTGTTTTTTTGAGACATGATTTCTCTGTATAACAGCACTGGCTGTCCTGGAACTCACTCTGTAGCCTAGACTGGCCTCAGAGTCACAGAAATCCACCTGTCTCTGCCTCCTGAGTGCTGGGATTAAAGGCTTGCACCTACACTGCCTGGCTGGAAATTCTTATATAATGATAAGATGACAAGACCCAAAATTCTATCCAGTGCTGCATCTCAGCACAAACTAGTGCCACTACACAGTGCATCTTAGATCGGCTGCCTACTCAACAGAGTTGGGGAATGCTGGAGGGTCTTGTCTCCAGCTTCATTTTCCTAAATTTCTAAGTATCATTTTTACAGCTGCATGACATCACAGCAAAATGGTTAAGAGTATGGCTCTGTTCCTTACTGGTCATGTGCAATGAATCCAGCCAGCTAGGGACGATGCTAATAATGGTAATTCTCTCCTGTAATTGCTGGGAGGTAATTAATTTAAAAGGCTTAGCATAGTTGCCTGGTATGCAATCACTGACTAAATAGAACATATTATTACCTTAAACTAGTTTAAAGTTTAGTGACATTGAGACAAATTTTCTCCAGCACACAAAGGGCAGACTGGATTGGAATTTAACAAATCACATATGATTTTGTCCTGACTTAATGGATATAATCTTCCTTTAAATCTCTGTTTACATATGAATATGGAAACAGCAGTGAAATAGGTCTGTCTGTATATGTATGTATGTCAACCTTTTCTCTTTCTTTTTTGAATGTTTAAGATATAATTACTTTTTCAAGGCATTTCTTAGAAATCGACCATTTGTTTACATCTGTTGTACATACATATAGAACATTTATATTTATAAGTAAATAGTACATATAAGCTATTCCATACTCAGCCACTTTCAGTGTACAGTTTTCAAATGATGGATCAAATTCCACATGCCTCTACCACTTGCTAAACCTATGATTGGGAGAATGTCATTGAACCTCCTGCCTCAGTTTCCTCATTGTAAATTATTATTGTCATGTAACTCAGAGAGTTGTGAAGACAAAATGAGGCTCCTGACAAATGTTAAAGGACAGTTAAGTAGGGTTTAGAACAGTGGTTCTCAGCCTTCCTAATATGCGAAACTTTAAGAGTTCCCTGTGTTGTAGTGATCTCCTTCAACCATAAAATTATTTCACTGCTCTTAATTTTGCTACTATTGTGAATCATAATGTAAATACCTGGTATACATTTCTGAAGGGGTCGTGACCCACAGGTTGAGAACCATTGCTTTAGAACATCTCCATTAAGGTACTAGCTTGTGGGCTGCAGCTGTGACTTAGTTGGTAGAGTGTCTAGCAGGTACAAAACCCTGGGTTCAATTCCACAGCCTGCTTGGGGGAGACTAACAAGGAAGAGAACTGGTTGGGCAGACATACTTGGTCTTGATGCAACTCCAGTAAATGTACTGGGCCTCCCTTAGATGATGACTCTCATGTGGTCTATCTTAGTAGGAGGTTTGAATTGCCTTGCAGCTGGCTATGTTGTTTACTTAACTAATTTCCCTCTGACCCAGCTCCACCCTCTCTTTGGACCACAGCTGATCAATGGAAACATCTGACTTTTCCAGGTTCACTGATGTCGGAGGGTGGAGGATGAGGCTGGTGTTTTCCAGACTGGGAGTGAAGACACCTGGTCCCATTCACCACTTCCCAGAGGTATGCCACTTCTCTTTGGGTCTCAGCTTCTGTGGATTCCTACTGATACTGTAGAAATATTACATTCTAGTGTCCTTTAATTCCATGAATATATAGGGAAAGAACATGGCTTTTCATCAACAGAGCAGTACCAGAGTGGAAAGGCTTTATCGTGTTAGGAAGTGGCTTTGGGTTTTGAAAGCAGGCACATTGTGATGCAGCTAGATGGACCATTAGGGTGAGCAAATGAATCTCTAAAGCCAGAGTCTGCTCTTGAATGATTCAGACATGATGTCATCAGGGTCCCCTGATGCCCTGACTCTTGTGGCCTGACATGGGTCTACTACTGGGAGGAATTGCTTTTATTCTCTAGTCTGGGTCTCTTCAAGCTGGTGTTCAAATCCATGTCATTCTGGAGTTTTCTCGATGTTCCCAGGCCTCAGCTGGGGCAGCCCACACCTCTTTCCACTTGTTACTGTGGATGAATGTGTCAGAGCACGTCCAGTCATGGGGAAAGCATGAACCCTCCTACGTGCTCCCCAAACAAATCCCTCTAGGGTTGTTTTCTCTGGAATTGAGCTCAGACACTTGCCAAACTTTCAAACTGGAGATGCTGTTCAAATTCCAAGAGACCCATTTGCGGGGGTGGGTGCTTTGTTTGTTTCAGTGCTGGGAATCAAACTCAGGACCTTGCACCTGGAAGACAAGCACTGTACTACTTTGTTCCTAGGGAAAGCACTTGGTCTGGTAATAAGGGAAACTCAGGCTGACCAGTGAGCATTGAGAACTGGATTATACTTGGGTCCCTTCTAGCATAGGCAACTACAGTCAAGTATTTTTACTGTTTATTTTTTGAGAAGAGTCTTCTGTAACCCTGACTTCCTGGTCCTCTTGCCTCTATTTCCCAAATACTGGGACCCAGCTTAATCAACCATGTGTATAATTGAAAAAATATTCGGCCATTGATAGTTGCTTCAGCATACTAACCTCACAGCAAGCACGGTTTGGTATGTACAATGAAATCCAACTAAAAGTGAGGAAAGCAAAGTTTAGGAGAGCTAGTTTTGTGCAGTCACATAACAAGGAGTGAATCTGGGCTCTAAATTCCAAACTTCTGACCCCCAGGTCAGCATTCTTCTCATTAATATATCAGAACCAGGAAGTCAGTTCAAATCCACATTCCCACACAAACAGGAAGAATTTTTCTTGGTCACTTATCTCATGATTCATTAGCTCCATATGTTTGCCAATATCATTTTTATGGTGGTTTAGTCATTTTCCAGACACTCCGTGGCTCATACAGAACCAAACCAGACAGATAAGGTACTAGGAAGTTATTAAGAAATTTCTGTTTCATAGTGACAATTCAAGTGATCCGACAATGCCTTATGGTTTTGTCTTAATATCAGCACAAAAATAGAGGGCAGGGGCCTCAAAAGAAATGTTATGGTACAAGAAATCTTTCCACTTCAAGGCAGGTGAGATCAATATACTCCTTTGCCAAATATTGCTAAGCATCTCTTACGTGTCAAGTTCTAGCAAGTCATACTTTCACAGTAAAGGCAATTTATGAATGGGTATATAGTTCTGCAGCAGAAGTAAAAATGCTGATGTGTTATTGCAACACATTGTGCACAGGTAGTGGTTCTGAACCTTTCTAATGCTACCACCCTTTACCACACACAGTTCCTCATGGTGTGGTGACCCCTAACCATAAAATTATTTTGTTGCTACTTCATAACTGTAACTTTGCTACTGATATGAATTATAATGTAAATATCTGATATGCAGGGCATAATCCAGTATGGGACCCCCCCAAGAGGGGTTGAAACCCATAGGTTGAGAACCCTTGTGCTAAGTGCTCCAGGAAAGACACACAGGTGAAGTGTTTTAGTGCAAAGAAGCAAAGAAGAATCAAGGAGTAGGTAACATTTTACCTGCATTGTAAAGGGCTAAGACAACTTGACAAATAAGGGAAGGGCTTATAAACATTTGAGAAAATCACCAGCACGACCCCATCATATAGTGAGTCACTTTGGCTTGTTTATTTATTTATTATTTGTTATTTATTATTTATTTATTTATTATTTAGTTATTATCTCTATGTAGTTTACCTGGAACTATGTACAACAGGCTGCTGTCAAACTCACAGAGATCCACTCAGCTCCCTCTGATGAATGCTGGGATGAAAGGGACGGGCTACCACATCAGGCCTACATAGTGATTTCTTACTGGCCAGCTGTTGCACTGAGCATTCTTTGTGAATTTATTCATTTGATCTTCAGAATAAAACATAAGAAAATACTGTGCTGGTTCTTATTCTTCAGATGAGGAAAACAACCAGAGGGATGGATGGCAGAGTCAAAATTTGAACCTGGGCCATCTGACCTTAGGATCTGTGGCTAACAGTGGTGATGCTTACCATGGAAGAAACAGCTGATGGGAAGACTTGAAGGTGTGTGTGGATGTTTGAATGAGAAAATAGGAATATTTTAATGTGACCAAGACATGGTACACAAATGTCTCCCTTTGTTCTTCTCCAATTTGCTTTTCTACACCTGTTTTCCCACTTTGTCTCCTGGCTGTAGCTGTATCCATGCAGCAGTGATATTTACCTTGAGTGTCTGGCAATATAGATCGGCTGGCTGGGTGTGTGCCTAGCATGCACAAAGCCCAAGGTTTGCCTGGTAATCCCGTAACTCTGGAGGTGGAGGTAGGGAGGATACATTTGCCAAGGCGAGGGAGATTTGTGTAACATTGAACCTTGGTGTGCAAACTAACTTTGACAGAAAAACAAACAACAGTAGCAACAAAAAACAGTTTCTTGCAGTGGTACATTCCTGTAATCACAGTACTGGGGAGGTGGAAGCTGGATCAAAAGTCCAAGGTCATTTTACATTCCATGGTGTGTAAGAGGCCTCCCTGGGAAGGAAGGGGAGAGGGGGAGAGAGGGGGGAAAGGGAGGGAGAGGGAGAGGGAGATAGATAGAGAGGAACAGAGAGAGAGAGAGAGGAAAAGAAAGAAGGAGAGGAAGGAAAGAATGGAAGGGAAGGAAGAATTAATCAATGCTTGTTTTCAACAGGAGGTTTAGTCCAAGTCACTAGTCCTTCAATTTCTGGAAACCCAAAGGTCCAAGATTCAACTATGTCTTACAGCACATTATGTTGTAGACGCAACCTGTTTTTTCCAGGAACGCAAATGTGATTCAGGGAATTGAAATAACTTCCAGAAGATCACAGAGCTAACGAGTGACTGGGCCAAGATTCCGCCCCAAGTTTCTCTTACTTAATTTCTGTATCCCTCCTTTGTAGTGAGATGTCTACCCCACCCCCACCTGTTGCACCCACCACGCCCATTGGGGGCGTGACCTGGGGGGACTAGGTTTGGGATCCTGGACCCCAGCTCACTCTCTTACTTCCTGGTCAGAGACAGACAGCATCCAGAGGCATCCTTGGAACGGGAACCTGCGGCGGTCATCTGTTTCCGGTGTAAATGATTTCTCCCTGAATAAACATCCATCAGCCTATTGTCTTATAGATTCTTATTTACCACACTTTACTCCCTCCTTTTTTCCCCTTCACTAGCTGTGTAAACTTGGAGAAGCCACTCAACCTCTCTGTGTTTAAATGTTCATTTATAAAATGTGCTAGGCAGCTTCCTTTTACTAGCTACAATAAATAAACTAAAAATCAAAAAGGTTTATTCTGGCTCATGGCTTCCTGCTTCAGTCCATTTGCTTTTGGTCCTGGATTGGTGCGATGCATCATGGTGGGAGCATGTGACAGAAGAAGCTGTTCACATCATGATGTTCAGGAAGGGGGCAAGCTTCCAGTATTCCCTCTGAGGGCACACTCCCAATGACCAAATTTCCTTCCACTAGGCCCACCTCCTGCAGGTGTCATCACCTTCCAGTGCCAGGGATTGGAAGCTGAGCTTTGAACACATGGACATGTGGGGAACATGTATAATCCACATTATGGTGCAAAATGAATATAAAGAAAGGATCTACACTGAAGGTTATGTGAGTGAAAAGAGTTCATATACATAAGGCCTCTATAACTTGCACACAGAACTGTTCAAATATTAACCATTCCCAGATTTATTATCTAGGAGCTAGAAGCTTACGGCCTGTTTAAAGAAGAATCCTTGCCAATTCTTCTGTGTCTTTCTCTTTTTTCTCCCTACTCCTTTCTCTCTCCCTCATGTATTCATTCACCTGTTCATCCATTCATCATTTATGAGCCTTCAGGGTCTAGTATTTTCTACACAGCATACCTGTAAGGGCTTGCTGAGGTTGGATCAAGGCTGTGGGTGTCTTCTTACTCTAGAGTTCTGATTCCAAAGGGAGGAGCTACTTCCTTTCTGGTTTCTGAGGCTAGGAGAGAGGAGGCCTGTTGGAGGAAATGTTTTGTAGTTACTATATTTGCTGATCCTGCTTCTGATATCCCCATTTGGTCTCTGAAGTCCTGCTGACTTACAATGGATAATTCCTAAGAACAGGAGTCACAATGAGGGAGGTTCTCCCTCACGCCTAGCATTAGCTAGCTGCCCCTTGGTTTTTCTTCTTCAAGTGATCACTCTCTCCTTAGAGAATGCTAGGCTCTCTCTGAAAAGTGAGAGGTCAAACTTAGAGGAGTGTAGAGTCATCATGCTTCATGCCCATAGCTGACTAGTCACAAATATCAACTGGGTACTTGTCACATTCAGGCCTTGAAAGAATGTGAAAGTGACCATGACTGGGTCGTGTGGCAAAGTAGAAAGCATTTCAGCCTATGAATAGCAGTCTTGTTTAGCAGTAGGAGATTGTTGAGCAGAATTTAGGTGCAAAATAAATGAAATGGGTTGGAAGCAAGGGAATCCAGAGAAGAAAGAAGGCAAGTGTGTGTGTGTGTGCGTGCGCGCACACACATTCGTGTTTACATGTTGTATGCATCATGGTGTTTTTTAACCATTGTTTTTTATTGTTGTTTCTGAGTCAGGGTCACACTTCTTGGATGATCTGGAACTTGCTCTGTAGACCAAGCTGGCCTGGAATTCATAGGGATCTTTCTGCCTTTGCTTCCTGGGTACTAGACTACTACATCTGACCAAGTTTTATTTTCTTTAAAGATCTTTCTATGTGGCCCAGACTAGCCTTTAAATTCATTATATATCCCAGTTGGACTTGAACTTTCCTTAATCCTCCTGCCTTTCCCTCCCAAGTACTGAGATTGTAGGAGTATACTGTCACCATGTCTACTTGGGTTTTGTTTTCAAAACTTGTCCTCAAACTTGAGATCCTCTAGCCTCAGCTCCTTGAGTACTAGGATTATAGGTGTTTGCCACCATGACCTGTAGTCAGTTACTTTTTTTTCCCTATTGCCTTAATTTTATGGCAGTGTGATTTTATTGAAAATTTAATACTGAAAAATATATAATTGCTTGTTTGTGTGTCAGTGTGTATTGAACACAATACTATTGGTGACCTAGTTGCTTAGTATTTCTGAATCCTAAGGCTTTCAGTTGATGGTTATGAAGCATTTTGAAGGCATTTTTTTTTCTTATGTTACTTTGAGAGCTGAGATGATAGAATAAAAATAACCTATGTGGGCTGTGGGTATGGATCATTGGGCAAGCCCTTGCCTAGCACGGGGCAGTCCCTGGGATTTCTCCCCAGCATGGCAAGTACAAACAGACTAGATGAGTAATGTGCAAAGGAGAGAATACTGGAATTTCTAACTTGGTCACTGAGACACAACAACACAAAGGCTAAAGAAGACTCAAAAAAGTCACTGAAAAGGGAAAGGAATGCCCAAGAAAGCAACATTGGCTAGACAAGAGACTCGGAGTCCCAGGCCTGGGCACTAAGGGGACTGAGACAGTCCCATTTGGAGATTAGAGCCTGCTTTGTTGGGAAGGGAAAAGGGTGCCTTGGTCTATGTGTTGGGTACCATGACGTGGCGTGCAGCTCAGTAGAACTGTTCCCTCTGCTCTGCCTGGGCAGATACAGGCTTCAGAGCCTGCAAATAATTCTACCACAGATACCCCAAAACAAAAAACTGTCTAGGGAGGGGCATTTCTAATAAGTGACGGGTGGTCAGGTAGGGTTGTAGTTATGCCTAGCTGGACATCTCTCTCTACATTTGCTAAGTAGAAGAAACTGGTCCCCATGGAGGAGAGGGGGATGGCCATCTGTGAAGCACTATATCATGTCAAATTGAGGGTAAGATGGCCTGCATCTCACAGATGGAGTGTACAGCAACAATACATTATTCACCCATTCCCAAGCTCACACTGCTGAGAAGCTGAGAGTCAAACCCCTGTCTCTGCATGCCTGAGCCTCACCACTTACATCCTGCTGAGCATTGTGCCATTTTTATTGAAATCTCACCTAAGGCTATGCTCCTTATATACTTTCTTTGAGCTATAACAGGACTGAGCCGAGTGCTTAAATGTCAGCCTTTCAGAAACCTACCACTTCCTCTCCTCCTCAAATAAAACAAAATACAATGAAATAAACCCTTTCTTCCCCAAGTTGCTTTTGATCATGGTGTTTTATCACAGCAATAGAAACCCTAACTGAGATTCTACAGGATAGTCCCCTGCCCCCAAGAATGGAGACAGAGGGAGACTTCATCTCAAAAGTTTATCTCCTTTACCCTCTGGTAATGTTCTCAAAACCTATTCAAATTTCATGCTGACTAAGCAAACTCAAATGTCTTAGTTGTAGCTCCTGTTTTTCTTACAAGGGCTCTGAAGTGCAGTTTACTTATCTATAAAGTGGACATAAAATTAATATTCCCCTCCATAAAATGACCTGACTAATGCACTTGACACGTCGTAGACATATAATGAATGTGAGTTTCCTTCCTCTAAACAGTCTGTTTCTTTACTAGAAATGATTCTGAGGGCAGTAAGGTGGTCCAGTGGGTGAAGGTGTTCACCAACCAAGCCTGAGAACCTGAGCTTGATCTCCAGGACCCAAATGGTAGAAGTAGAGAAACTCCTGCAAATTTGGCCTCTGACCTCCATACATGTACACACACACACACACACACACACACACACACACACACACACCGGAGTAGCAAAAATGATCCTGTTTTCAAGTTACCTAAAAATCAAATAGTTAATAAAATGTTTTTACAAATACACAAAACAGTTGAATTGTATCATTTCCCTGAATAAGCACAAGGAAAAGCCACAAACTGCTTTTCTGAGAGAATCTTTATATATGGAGGCTGGAGTGGTTTTAGAGATTGATCCTGCCTTGCATATGCTAAGCACAGGCTCTACTACTGAGCTCCACCTTGCACCCTGAGCTCTGTATGTTTTAAATGTGGCTGAGGATATAAGCGGGGGAAAAAAAAAACATGAGGTCAAGCTAAGGGCCTATTTTCTATTCTGGTCTCTGCCTACTCAGGGTTCCCTCCCCCATACCGTGAAATCACCAGGAAAGGAAAGAGAGGCCTGAGCTCCCAGCTCCTGTCCAATTTTAGTTCTAGGTGTTGGGGTCATGTGGAAGTGGCAGGTTTTTGAAATGCTGACACTTAAGCACTTGGCTCAGTCCTGTTATAGCTCAAGGAAAGTATATAAAGAACAAGGCCCTAGGTGAGATTTTAATAATAAAAAGAGACAACTCTCTGCATGATGTCAGTGGTGAGGCTCAGGCATGGAGAGGCTGGGGTTTGACTCTCAGCTTCTCACTCCTCTGAAGTATGACCTTGGGTGAATAATGTATTGCTACTGTACACTCCATCTGTGAGATGCAGGCCATCTCATCCTCATATGACTCTCAGGTCAATCTCCATCACTGAGGGAAGTCAGCGAAGACACTTGAGGCAGGAACCTGGAAGCAGGAGCTGATGCAGAGACCATGGAAGAGTGCCGCTGGCTTGTTCCTCATGGCTTTCTCAGCCTGCTTTCTTAATAGAACCCAGGACCACCTGGCCAGGGATAGCACCACCCACAATGGTTTGGGCCCTCCCCTATCAATCACTAAGAAAATGCACCACAGACTTGCTTATAGCCCAATATTACGGAGATTCCCTCTTTCCAGATATGTGTAAATTTGTGTCAAGTTGACAAAAACCAAGTACATGTGGGTGTCTAGAAAGCTATGGCCTTGCCTTTCACAGCCAGTAACTAAAGAGAAAGACGTGGGAATAATAAGAGAGCATAATAAGAGAGCAGAGTTTAAAAGGCAGCTTAGGCTTCTGTTGTGATTAGCAGAATCCGGTCATGGGTTGGAGATAAGATAGAAGGACTGAATCAGTTGAGGAAGACTTGTTGCGAACTCTGCTGAACCATCTCTTAAGTTGCTGAAGAGGGTCAGGATGAACTTATTAAAGGAAGATCAGAGGAATGGCTAATATGTGAGGACTACAAGATCTAATTCAATTGTGTTTCAACTTTCCCCTTAAATCTTGTTCCTCAAGAGCTATTAGCTTGATATTTATCAGTGTCTCCCCACACCTACCCCACATACCCCAAGTGTTTAATTGGGCTTAGTTTTGGTCACAGTGCCCCCAACTCATGCTGTTGAACTCTGCCTGCAGGGTCTTTGAGGCTTCAGTTTCATGTCCTCATGGAATCCAAGAACTTCCTGCTCTCCTCCTCTGTGCCCAGTTTGCACTAAATACTTCTCTCAAGGATACCCTAGGCATAGTTCTCTAGCTATATTATAGCACAGATATCCTTAGGTGTGTGACTTTTGCTGTATCTGAAACACTCAGTATGTCCCTACATCTCCTTTAGGCAAGAGTGCCTACTCATTCACCCATAAAAATCACTGACACACAGTTAAAGAAACACTTTTAAATCAGAAGGACCTGTCTCCCATGAAAGCCTGCAGTTTATCATCTAAATCCCATGACTAAAACAACCTGCCCTCTCTTGGTTTTGTATTTTTTCTTTTTCTTTTCTTTTTTTTGAAGACTCTCTTAATCCTGCTTCCCATTTTGGGGTATTAAAAAAAAGAAAAAAAGAAAAGATACTTTGAAAGGAGAATCTGAGACTAAGTATATATAAAAAGTTGACAGAATGAACACGGACGATGAGAATAAGAACCTGGGTGATGACTTTTACCTCTCTCATCAGGTAGACTTCCTCCAGTATGTCTATTGTTGCCTCTGCTCACTTCCCCGCCCTTACATCACAGCCAAAGATGGTGGAAGATGCTGGCTTCTGAAGCAACAGGTAGTTTCTTGTTGCCTTCCTTCAAAGACTAAACTGGAATCCAGGCCTGTGGTTGGCTATAGTAGGTGGCTTAGTTTTAGTTATTATTGTTATGTATATGACCAAAAGCAAGCTGGAGTGGAAAGGGTTTATTTGGCTTAAGATTCCATAATCCATCACTGAAGTAAGTTAGGACAGGAACTCAAACAGGGCAGGAACCTGGAGGCAGGAGCTGATACAGAGGTCACGGAGGGGTACTGCCTACTGACTTGCTCCTTGCTTTTTTATAGAACCCAGGACCACCAGCCCAGGGTGGCCCTCCCACATCAATCACTTACTAGGGAAATGCTCTACAGGCTTGCCTACAGCCCAATCTTTTAGAAATATTTTCTCAACCGAGGCTCCTTCCTCTCTAATGACTATATCTTGTGTCCAGTTGACATGAAACTAGCCAGCACAGCAGGCAAGATTTGAACTTCTATAAGGCATGTAGAAAATAGCATGATCCAAATGGTAGCAGAAATCCCACTTTATACACACCACCTTCAGATTTTGTCTCTAGTTCAGCCCAGTTACAGTCCCAATATATAGTCCCAATAGGGTGAGGCCATCACAGAAAGAGAAAATGGAAGGAGCTCTCTGTCCAGAGTGCCTGTGGCTGTTCCAAATATGAGTAGGCTTCATAATTGTGTAAGGAAAGTGGGAGATAGGAGATGGCTATGGGATAGAAATGGGAGCATTTACTGGCCAGAACTTGCCTCTGTTTTGTCTTGCTTTGGCCTAAGAGCAGAGGGAACATAAACCAGAGTTAGTCAGATGTGGGCTTCTGGCTCTGGCTTGTGAAAAGGATGTAGCTATGAAGTTACTGAAGCATTGTTTAGAGAAGCAAAAGGTGGGAAACAGCCTGATTTCCACTAATAGAAGGCTGTCTAATTAAATCACTATACTGTAGACAATGGGACACTGCAGCTGTGAGAGGCAAAGCATGAGGATACCATTTATGTGCTGGTGAGAAAGCCTTTGATACATTTTGCCACGGGAGTAGAGCATACTTGCATGGTATAAATGGAAAAAGAAGAATATGTATTGTGTTAACTGGTGCGCCCATGAAGTGATGCTCAAAGGGACTGAAGATATGGTTCAGATGGTAGAGTGCCTGGCTGAAGCCCTGGGCTCGGTCAGTGTGTAAATGGTGGTGCAGGTGTATAGTCTCAGCACTTAGGGAGGTGGAGGCAGGAAGATTGGATGTTAAAGGTCTTCCTCAGCTTCAGAGCAAGTTTGAGGCCAGTCTGGGGTACATTAGAGCCTATTTCATAAAAAAAAGAGTCAAGATTATTCAATGAGGTAGAAATGGTGGTGGGTACCACAGCATGCAGGGGCAGAAGATGGAGAAAGCTTCAGATTTGAGGATGAGTGGGGCAGAAGCCTTGTTCTTGCATTTTCTACATTCAAACTTTTTATTTGTTTTTTTATTTTGTGTGTATGGGTGTTTTGCCTGCATGTATGTCTGTCCTTCATGTTTATACAGTGCCGAAGAATCCGGAAGAAGGCATCAGATTATCTTGGAACCAGAGTTACTAAAACATGTGAGTTGTCATGTGGGTACCCTGTGTGAAACCCAGGTCCTTTACAAATTTACAAGAGTAACAAGTGCTCTTAATGGCTGAACCACCTCTCCAGCTCGCTCGCTCTCTCCCTCTCCTCTATGCACACGCACGCGCACACACACACACTCACACACACATGCATGCATGCACACACACGTATATACATTGAATTTTGAATAATGTGACTGTGTGGTTGCATGATCTATTTACAAATCAAATCAAAGAAGCATCCTTGCTCTGTTACTTTTTAAAATACGTTAACCCAAATTTTGAAATCTGGGAAAATGGAGTCCTAAGCAGTATAATAAGGGAGGGGCACCCATTTCCCTTCCTTAGACAAATGCCTAGGTCCCTGCCCTGGACAGGGTTGTGGTTCCTTGGCTCTCATTTCTCCCTACATATTTGCTTCTCGGTCATGACACTCGAGTCCTCACCTCACAGCTCTGAATGTTCAATGGCCTTTGAACTCTTGTGGGTGGGGCAAAGCTTCCAGAAACCTCCATTTCATTTTCCTCTTGGTTGATTTCTCCCAGCCAAGTGTGAAGTTGTCAGGACAAAACAAGAGTGTTCAGTGTTGAACAAAGCTGCCCCTGAACATGCCCATGGCCTCTAGAACCTGGCTGAGGGGACCAAGGGCAGCCTCTAGTGGCCATTTCTAGGCATGCTGTCTGGAGTCTGGGAGCCTTACAAACTGCGGACTTGATCGTTTTGAGCAGGCCAGAGCTCAAAACAAATTGGAGTTAGCAAGACTGAGTGACATTGACCTCTGAAAGCCTTTAACAGAGCCATGTATAGTGCAAATCTGTGATCTCAGCACTCGGGAAGCTGGAGTAGAGGAATTTCTAGTTCAAGGCTTGGGCCACAGCTACATAGCATGACTCCTCAAAAATAAACAAAACAAATTGTTTTTATCATGAGCCATGGCTGGATCTTTAGGTTGGTTCCAGAGTCAAGCTAGACCCATGTTCTAGGCAATGTGGATCCAGAAAGCAGGACCTGGCCAGATTCCCAAGAACTCAACATCTTAATCTATAATTGTATCCATAGTTCCTGTCCCTCCTTACCCACCTCACAAATTCTGCTCATCTTTCATTTTTTATTTTAACCTGGATTTTCAGGAGCTACCTGCAATTTGAAAGATTCTGCAGTATTTAAAAAAAATAAGCTGAGATGGTGGCTCATGTTTGTAAACTTAGCTTGTGGGATGTTGAGGCAGGAGGATTGCTATGAGTTCAAGGTCATCCAGACCTTATGTGGTTGTGTGGCTATTCAGATGCTAGGTGTGTTTCCTGTATCCCAAGGTGTAGGTGAAACCATTTAAATTATTTAAGAGTCTATAACATAAACTTTTATGCCCCCCCTTTCTGAACATTTTCCTTCACATTTCTACCTTACAATCTACCACACAAAGAGGATACTCCATCGCTTGGCGACATTATATATTATGTTACACCTGTCTTCTGCTGTTCACTTTGAAGTTTTTATCTTGCCTCTTAGAAACCCTATCACTGAGCCTCACAACCAACCATTCATGGGCCTCTGAATCACTCAGGAAGGCTGAGGTGCTACAGTTCTAAGGAGATGCTAGCCAATGCCAGCCCTGCTGCTCTGAGTACTGCACTTTGAGGATGAGGTCATTTAAAACCAAGGACAAAAGGGCTGCAAGAACACCCCCTGTCATCTGTGAAAACCAGTCTGGCTGCTGAGGGTGGGGCAGGAGTTTTTCTGGCTGGTTCTGGCCAGCTCACTTTCCCTTTTCTTGTAAATGTCTTTTGTTTTTCTTGGTTGGAGGGAATCAAGAAAGCCAGCCAAAGGCCCAGTGGAGACAGGATTTGTGGGTAGTGGATGCTTAAGGTCTTCTGAGCAGAAGGAAACAAAAGGATACTGTAGCCAGATGTGACCATTGTATTTTGTGTGTGGGCAATCTGAAACCAAGCCCAAACCAAGGCTTGTCCTTCTCTCTAGCTCTTGGCTTTTTTCCCAGTGTGACAGACAGGTGGCACACATCTGTATCCAAAGGAACTATAGAATCATTCCTTCTTATGTTTTTGAGCTCAGTCAGGGCTTTTTATTGCAGCACCATTGACATTGGGGCCTGCATAGTGTTTGCTGTGGAGAAGCCAGGGTGTCCTGTGCATTATAGGATGTTTGGCATCATCCATGAACTACAATCTACTAAATGCTGGCAGCACCTCTAAGGTGTGACAGCCAAAAACACAAACATTGTGTGTGTGTGTGTGTGTGTGTGTGATATGAACAGGTAGTATAGGATGAGGTAGGGAAGAGCTGCTCAGTTCTACTGCAAGTCTATCTTTGCCAATTTTATCTACTCATCTTTCTGAATCCCATCAGATTTTCTGCTTCCTTAGTTGGATTAAAAAAAAAAAAAAAAAGGATTTCTTTGTGTATGGGTGTTTTGCTTGCATGTATGTGTGTATACCATATGTGTGCTTAGTGCCTAGGAAGGTCAGAATAGGAAGATGGATCCCCTGGAACTGGGGTTGTGAGCCACCATGTGGGTGTTGGGAACTGAAATCATGTCTTCTGAATGAACAACAGGTGCTTATAGCTTCTGAGCCCTCTTTCCAGCTCCCCTTAGCGTGATATTTCTAAGTGGTAAAGCACTATACAAAAATTACAGTTTATGCTTGCTCTAATTATTTAGTTCTAGACTCTAGAGACAGTGGGTTGAAAAGGTTCTATGAACTGGCAGGGGTGTGGGTGCAGCTGATGGAGATGCTAATATGTTTGCTGTGTAGTTTTCTGTTTTTTAATAAAGCAGGGGTGGATTGCTTTCTTTTCTTGAACCTCATGTTTCATCTTGCTCAATGGGGGCAGTAGCCATAGTCTGATGAAATATATTTTGGCTTTACTTGAGTCCTAGTTACACCATTTAGCAAACATGGTCTTGAAGGAGTGAGTCTATTTACCCCCACTGTGAGCTATTTATTCCTAGATGGCTACAAAAGTGTAAAAATTAAAGAAGAAAAAAATGAAAATGACCTAAATAGCATTTAACTTATAGACAGTGTCTGATCATGATGTGTATTTACACAATAGTTTTATTTTGCTGTGCTTGTTTGTTTGTTTTGAGACAGGGTCTCCTGTAGTTCAGGCTGGCCTCAGACTTGGGATGTAGATGAAGATGACCCTGAATTCCTGATCTTCCTGCTTCTGCCTCCAAATGCTGACATTTCAGGCACACTCTGCCAAACACTGGTTATATAATCATTATTTACTAAGCCAATAAATTATTGGACTGACTATTGGGGTAGAGAATATGGCCTTACCTGATTACTTGGACAATTTCAGATTATGAAAATATGTATAGAAGGAAGTGATAAAAAGCTGGGAGGATTGAACCAAATATTATTTCAGAGTGAAGGTAGACATGGAAGCCTTTAAAGTAGCCCCAGAGAAGGAAGACTTTGGAAGAAGGAAAAGGACACCATATTTGAAGAGATGACTCACCGGGAAATTCCATTAATTCTTCGTGAGGCCCCTGTTCCAGCATCATGAGCATCAGATAAGAAATCAGGAAGACCAACCCCCATCCCACATTTGATCTCTAGATAGGGTATCTAGGTCCTCACTGAGTTTAGTTTTGTTGGGCTTGTTTCTTATAACTAATGGATTTTATAATTCATAGCAGAGAAGAAACAGAAAGAAGGGGCAAAAAAAAAAAAATGATTTGAAGTTGGACCAATAAAAGCAGAAATCAGGTGACAATCTATAGAAGATGGTAAAGCCCAAATATTAAGTCTAGATTTGTGCTGTTTTTAATGTAGACGTGGGGCTAATAGCCACAAACTCCCTTAATGTCTTCTGGGTTATTACTTAACATTCTAAAAGTAGATATGTGTAGTGTTGGTTTACAAGCCACAAGCCAACTTTAAACTTTGTTTCAAGTTTTCTATTTAAAACTACAATGGTATAAACTTCAGAAAGATTTAAAAAACATACATTTAATGTTTTTAAAAAGTGTGTGTGTCTGTGTGAAACTGTATGTGTCTGAGTATGCATGGTACAGACGCCCAAAGAGTCTAGCAGGCTTCCTAGAATTCTATGAAGCTGGAGTTACAGGCAGCTGTGAGCTACATGATGATTGTTCTGGGCACTGAACTAGGATCCTTTGCTAGAGCAAAACCTACTCTTAATCACTTAACCATGTCTTTTGCCAAAACATGTACTTGAAATAAATAAAAATTGAGTATATTAAGGAGTCGGTTCTACTTCCTTGGGAATTTTACTTTATGGCATGCTTTCTGGGAGGAAAGAAACCACTCAATGAGGCATCACAGTGGTTAAGAGGTCAGCAGCTGTGCCCCATGCTTCATCCTACTTGAGTATACTGTAAGAATCCAAAGATACTTATTGGCAGATTACGCTTCTCAGTAGGTGTTGTCAGAAAAATGGAGGGAGCTCAATTGTGTTCTGTCATCATGCTGTTCCCACCCTGATTTCCAGCTTAATCATTGCTTCTATCTTGAAAGCCAAACATCCCCTGCTGTTTTTTTTTTTCTCTCCTGTGTTGTTTTCCTTTAGAGAAAACAAAATCCATCCTAACAGGGCAACTTTGCCAGCAGTATTTGTTTCCTTCCCATATTGCTGAACTCACCTGGAGACCCCTTCAGGAAATAGTCCTAACTATGATTCTTCAAGAGCTTGAGTGAATGCCATCCCTTGTTAGCTGCTATGAAAGTCAGAGTTTAAGCATAGGATTGTAAGGATTGACTGTGGGCCCATTAGGGAAGCTCTGTTAAGTTGTTGTTTTTTAACCCTCTCTTGCGTGCCTGTGTGACATTGACTTTGGGAAGCATCTTCAGCTGTTCTCTCACCTTATTCAATAGGTCAGCATCTCTCAATCAAACCAAGATTTCTCAGATACAGCTCATCTTGTTAGCCAGCTTACTATGGGGATTCTGACTCTGCGTTTCCAAGACCAGAAATACAGGAAGGCTTCCATTCCCATCTGGCATTTATGTGGGTTCTAGGGATAGGGACTCTGGTCCTGATGTTTGCACAGCAAGCATATAACCACTGTGCTCTCTCACCAATCCCCCAGTGAGTTCTAGAGCATGCTCATAGCATCAATACCACCTAAGAGTTTCTCAAAGATGGAAATTTTCAGATACTCTTCAGACTCCATTTAAATAACATAGAACTGGAGAAATGACTCAGCAGTTACAAGCATTTGCGGCTCTTGCAGAGGATCTAAGTCTGCCCCACAGCACCCACAGGCAGCTCACAATCCTCTGGAACTGAGGCTCCAGCTCTCCTGACTTCTGATGGCTCCCACACACATGGTGCAATACATCACTCCTGCAAAATACATTCACATATAATAAATAAATAAATAATAAATACCAAAAATAAGATGCAATGAAATCAGAAGGGGCAGGAACCTTGGTTAACAGCTAGCTCTCTGCTGCTCTGACAGATCCACTTAAAACACCATGGCTCAGATTTTAGAGTATTGTACATATGAATTGCAGTATTTCCACTACATTTTCAAAGTTTTATGATCAGACAGAAACAGAATGGTTTAATTAAGGAAAACCATTTAAAACAACAACAACAACAAAATGAACAGCCAAGGTCTCATTATGTAGACCAGGTTGACCTTGAACTCAGAGATTCCCTGCCTCTGCCTCCTGAGTGCTAGGATTAAAACAAGTACTTTAAATATACTCCTAACATCATTCCTCAGCATATGTCAAAATTAGTAGAGTTTAGCCTGCATTGTGTTAAAACATTTTGTTTTAAAAATTGCTGTTTTGAGTTGCTGACTTTGATTTTTTTTTTTTTTTTTTTTTTAATGCTATATGGGGGGCTGGAGAGATGGCTTAGCAGTTAATGTGTTCTTCCAGAGGTCCTGAGTTCAATTCCCAGCAACCATATGGTGGCTCAAGCCGTCTTTAGAGGATTCTGATGCCCTCTTCTGGCATAAAGTTGTACATGCAGATAGAGCACTCACATAAATAAATCTTTATAAAAAATGCCACATAGTGGTAGCTGAGGCTGTAAGTCCGTTGGCAGAGTGTCTGCATAGCATGATTAGAGTCCTGGGTTTGATTCCAGGCAGCATCTATATCAGCAGTGACAAATGTCTGGAATCCCAGCACTCAGTAGGTGGTGGCAGAAGGATCAGAGTTTCAAGGTCATCCTTGACTACACAGTGAGTTCAAAGCCAGCCAGGCTTCATGAGAGCCAGTCTAAAAATAAAATGAGAAAACTTAGCAACTCTGCATAGCATTGAAGACTGTCTTAGCTACTTTCATATTACTGTTTTAAAACACTGTGGCCAGGCAACTTACAGAAAGGAGAGTTTATTTTAGCTTACAGTTTTAGAGAGATACAAGTTCACCATGGCAGGAAAGGCATGCAAGGGAAGGCATGGCCATTGAAGCAGGAAGCTGAGAGCTCCTTTCTGCTGGCAAACACAAAGCAGGGAGAGAAGGGGGTGGGGAGGGAGGGAGGAGGAGGAAGAGGAGGAGAAGGAGGAGGAGGAGGAGGAGGAGGAGAGAGAGAGAGAGAGAGAGAGAGAGAGAGAGAGAGAGAGAGAGAGAGAGAGAGAACTGAAAGTGGTATGAGGCTGTACCACCTAAACCTCCCCCAGGAGTCAAATGTTCAAACTTCTGAGCTGATAGGGGATGTTTCTCAATCAAACTGCAAGCTACACAACGGCAGTTCCAAATATTCAGCCAAAATTCAATTCTTTAAGCAAAAATAAACAAGTACTTGATCTTACTGGCGTGCAGATTTTGATTTATCTCTAAATAAATGATAGAATTATACATGTAACAAATAATCATTTCAAAATAATATTCTTTACAATTAATTATCAATAACTGTTTGATTTGCATTCCTAGTTTAAACACATATATGACTACGGTTGCATAAGAATTTCTAGGACACAAAGGGCAAAATTTAAGAAACTCTGATCTAGAGAACAAACTTGGACCCGTCCAGTACTTTTTGTCCACTTCCTAATAACAACAGTACATAACAAAAGCTATGTGGAAGTTCTGTGCTTGTGATGAACCTTGCTAACTGAACATGGATGGTGTCTATTGCAGGGATAAAACCTGAAGTTAGCATATGTAGATCTTTTCCTTGGACTTGAGTAGATTCCTAAAGAAGTACTGGATGTGTGAGAATAATCTGAGATAAAACAAACAAACAAAAGCTGGCATAGTTTTGCACACCTTTAATCCCAGCACTTGGGAGTCAGAGGCAGGGGGATCTCTGTGAGTCCTAGAGCATCCTGGTCTACAGACTGAGTTCCAGGACAGCCTGGTCTGCATAGTGAGTTCTAGGGCAGCCTGGTTTACATAGTGAGGACCTAAGGAAAGATGGTGCTGTAAACATATTTAGAAGTAAAGATGTAAACATAGACATGGAAACTCAGATATGACTACAATAGAGAATAAGTTCAGGAGATTTAATGCCCAAGTTATCTGAATTTTTAGAATGGGAGCGCAGAAAAGTCATGGAATAAGAAACTACCAGTAACTCAAGAAAATTTCTCTGAGCTGAAGAACATGAGTTGCCAGATTGGGAAAGGCCTGTTTAGTGTACAGTAAAATTGTCACTGCAAACTTCCAAGGAAAGTGAGAAGAAAAACATCAGGGTGAAGAACAAAATGTCTTTGGATTCTTCAAAGCAACTCAGTAGAGCAAGACGTGCTTCTGGGGGGTGGGGAGAGCTCCCTGGGCAAAACTCAAGCAAACTGACTCCCATGGGTCTTCTTCTCACCAAATGTGCACAATGGCACACATCTCCTTTCCATACACAGACACACATACAAAATAGGCTAAGTATAGAAAGTACTGCACTCCTACATTTTGAAGAAAATTATTTCCATTCCAGAATTCTGTAACTTAGCCATCATATCAGTTTGAGGGATGAAACACATTTTCACACATGTAGAATATAAATATTGTGTCTCATGCTGGGCTGTGGTGGTGCATGCTTTTAGTCCCAGCACTCAGGAGGCAGAGGCAGGTGGAACTCTGAGAGTTGGAGACCAGCCTGGTCTACAGAGTGAGTTTCAGAACAGCTGGTGCTGTTACACAGAGAAACCCCATCTCAATAAACCAAGGGGGAAAAAAAAAAGAGAAGAGATTCTGTCTCATGTAACCTCCCTGGCCCCCCACTCCTACCCTGCCTTCTCACTTTTTCTCAGATAGAAAGTGTTCCACCAAAAATGAGAGAACAAGCCAAGAAAGAAGATAAAACACAACACAAGAATTGGGAGGCCTGGTAATAAAAGATAAGGGAGGGTCCCTGGAGCATGAGAAAGAAGATTCCAGAAAGGAGCTGTGCTTGTAGGGCCTCCAAAATATAACCTGGAGAGTGCATGCCGTCAAGGACAGGCTGAGGGCTGTCACCAGTCACTTCAGCCAGTCCCTTCACCGCTGCCATTTACTTCATTTTTAACTTGAAGACAGTGTGTTTGAGTTTCATATTATTTTACCCTTTTTTTTCTTAATAGAAAAAAAACCCCATTTTATTATTTTATGTGAATGGGTGTTTTGTTTGCATGCATGTCTGTATACCTTGTGCATTCGGGGTGCTAGAGGAGGTCGGAAAAGGGTACCCGTTCCCCCAGGACTGTTGTTATAGGCAGTCGTGAATCACTATGTAGGTGCTGCGAATCAAACTCGGGTCCTCCAAAAGACTGGCAAGTGCTCTTAACTGTTGTCTTAGTTAGGGTTTCTTTTGCTGTGAAGAGACACATGACCACAGAAACTCTTACAAAGAAAACATTTAATTGGGGTGGCTCACTTATGACTTCAGAGGTTCAGTCCATTATCATCATGGTGGGACATGGTAGCCTGTAGGCAGACATGGTGCTGGAGAAGTATCTGAGAGTCCTACATCTTATAAGCATCAGGAAGTGGTCTATGACATTGGGAGCAGAGCATAGGAAATCTCAAAGCTCACCCCCCACAGTGACATACTTCCTTCTACAAGGCCACACCTGCTCCAACAAGGCCACGCCTCCTAATAGTGCAGCTACATTTGAGGGCCATTTTCTTTCAAGCCACCGCAACTGCTGAGCCAGCTCTTCAGCTTCCATACTCTGTTTGATCTGGACAGACAGTGATGTAGTTGCTTAATACTTTGCTGCTTAGGTCTGTGGATGACATTCAGGTTACCCAAATGGACTTTTGTATTTTCACTTACCTTTAAGGTCACAGTGGGTTTTTTTCCATTTTGTTTTCTTTGAGACTGGGTCCCTCAGACTAGCTTAAACTAGCCTGAGATCCACTCTACAACCCAAGCTGACTTCAAATCCATGGAGATCTGCCTGCCTCTGTCTAGGATTAAAGCCTGCACCACCATGCTCTCAGCTTAATTTAAATTTGTATTCTTTGTTATAATAGATTTTGCAAAGTGTGCCATGATGTGTATGTGGAGGTCAGAAGATAGCTTTATAGATTGGTTCTCTCCGTCCATCTTCATATGGTTCCCAGGGATTAAATTAAGGTCATCAGTCTTGCTTGGAAGCTACCTTTACCCTTGGAGTCAGGATGGGTTTAGAAGCTTCAACCCATCAGTCTAGGCAGCATATGAGATCTCCTTTTTTCCTGGCTCACCCTGGAGTTCATCTTGAAGCCAATGGCAACCTCTTTGTTGAGATCAGAGACGTGTCTTGGCCCTGTTCCTTCTGCAGGAGAGCTCTCCTAAGCACCAAGGGAAGCTGATGCCAGGTTATGACTTGGATGGAGGACATCTTCTCTGTTCAGCTTAACTTTTCTTAGGACCTTTCACCTAGACGTGGTGATAGCAAGGTGGGAATGTGGGTGGCTGTAGCATGTGACAATTATTATAATTATCTTACAGGTGTATGTGCGTACATGTATGTGTGAGCATGTAGGTCTACACTGGTATTTTCCTTAGTTGCTTTCCACCTTATGTTTTGAGACAGGGTCTTTTACTAAACCCAGAGCTCACTAATATGGTTAGGTTGACTGGCCAGTGAAGTCCAGGGACCTCCGTGTCTCTGCCTCTCCAGGAGAGGTTGTGGGCTTGTGCTGCCATGCCTAGGTTTTTATGTGAGCTCTGGGAAGGGAACTCAGGTTCTCATGCTTGCAGGCCAAGCACTTTATTGACTGAGCCATCTCACCAGGCAACAATTACTACCTTTTTCTTTTTAATGTAAGGGAATAGTCAACATTAAAGACAGTACAGTGACTAATTCTCTGGAGAGTGTGGAGAGCAGGTGCACTTGACAATGACTTGTCAGGCACCTCTCAATCTGGGTGGATCCGTGCATTGTTTAATGTAATTATCATTTAAAAACATGCACATATGTTTCCTATACTGCTCTGTAGGTAGGATCAAGCCCTGAAATTATACAATAGGTGGGTATTCTGGAGTGGATGCCTGAGTCATGCTGAGTCTTAAGTGGAAGACCCAAGGTAGAATTATTTTGATGCTGACAGAGAGGAGAGAAGGAACCTCCCAACCACTTAGGTATTAAATTCTCCTAGGAAGCATTTTCTGACTTGCAGCAGCCTGCTTTTCAGGAGTTGAGTCATGGGAAACATCAGAAAAGATATGACTGTTTTCCAACCAACTGATGGCCTGTTCCTTGTCCTCTACCTTAATTCAGATATTATAGAGGTGTGGGGTAAGAGGGGGGAAGCCCCTAATTATAGGTAGCTACTGATTCATAACTGTGCTTTGCTCAGGGTTATTTCCTCTACAAAGAAAACATGTGGCATCTTTGCTAAGTGGTGCGGTGGTGTGTGTTGTGTATTAACTCTATACATTATTTTATATGACCTCTAGTTGAAGGTTTGGGCCTTTTGAGAAGCTTCCTAAGTCAGTTCTAGCTATGAACAGACTGTTAGACAGTTTTAGCTGACACACTCAGCTCATGGTCATGGCTTTGGAATACTCAGCTTTTGTAGGAGTCGAACTATCTACTGTGGTTAGCAGCAACTGAGCAGAGTCTGGGAGCTAACCCCTGAACTAGTCCAGACTCTGTAGGTAACAAGTGGCAGAAACCCAATGCATAGGTTTAAACAGAAAAGCAATTTTATAGGCACTCTTAGCTGCATAGCACTGAAGGGGATTCAGGTAGAGTTGGACATGAATATATAATAGAATAATGATATCCTAACATCACCACCAGTAGTACTTCTGGCTTTCTTTCAGACAGTGTTCCCCAATGGGTTGTCTGGAACAGTTACAGGCTTGTATTTTACCTGCTTATCAATTCTATTCTAAAAAGAACCCGGGTTACAGTGAGGAAGTTTGATACCATAGTGCTTGTTTAGCATGTGTGAGGATATGTTCCATCATCATCATCATCAACAACAACAACAACACTACACACACAAAGAATAATTTCTCAACAATATAGTGAAAGGCTAAGGTTTTTGGCTAGGGTAATAAAACAGCCACAGCAACAGAAGAAACTAGGTTGTGCTGTATTATTAGTTATTTGCGTATTTACTCACATTTTACTCATACTTCTAAAAAAAAAATAAAAAAAAATTTTTTTTGAGAGAAGGTTTTAGTTACCCCAGGCTAGCCTTGAACTCCCTACTTTTTTTTTTTTTTTTTTTTTTTTTTTTTTTGAGACAGAGTTTCCTCTGCATAACAGTCCTGGCTGTCCTGGAACTCATTTTATAGACCAAAACTTGCCACAAATACACAGAGATCTGCCTCCCAAGTGCTAGGATTAAATCGTGCACCATGCTACCTGGCTGAGCTTGCACTCTTGGTTCAACTGTTTCTACCTCCCAACTGCTAGACATGTGCCATCACACTCAGCTCTCTGGGATCCATTTGATTCTTGTATATATCTGTTGTGTAGATAGTTTATATGGTATATATGTTGTGTTTGTGGTATATGTATGCAGGTTTGAAGTCCCTATGTGAGCATATGGAGTCCAGAAGTCAATATCAGATGTCTTTTTCTATTGATCTCTACTCTTTAAAAAAACATTTAGTTTTTATTTATGACTATGTGTTTTTATGTGTATGCCAGAAACTAGAAGAAGATATTAGATCACAGTTGTGAGCTGTTCAAGATGGATGCTGGGAACTGAACTCAGGTCTCCTGGAAGAGCATAAACTTATCTGCTGATCCATCTCTCTAGTCCTGCTACCTTATATTTTGAAACAGGGTCTCTCACTGAACCTAGAACTCAACATTTCAGCTAGATCAGCTTCTGCAAACCTCCAGGGTCTGCCAGTCTCTGAGCCCCAGTGCTGGCGTTATAGGGATGTACTACTGCCCCTGGCTTTTCTGGGTGCTAGGGATCCCAACTAGACCCTGGTCTGTGCAGCGGGCATGTTACCCACTGAGCCATCTCCAATAACTAATTTCCAAATGCTAAAATGCTTAAAAGGATAGATTATACATCTTATTTATGACAACAATCATTATTTTCTGACCCAGAAGTATTTTTTGTATTTCTATACTTAATAAAAATATGCTTTCAAAAGTCCAGGTTTCTAATTTAAATCAGGAAGTCTTCCTTTTTTTATTTAATTATCACTACTACTACTATTTTGAGGTAAGGTCTTACTCTGTAGCCCAGGCTAGCCTCAAACTTACTATGTAGCCCAGAGTGGTCTTGGTCTCGAGACTTTTGAATGCAGAGAGTGCAGATTGTACCAGTGTGCTGGGTCGTAAAGTCCTCATGTCTCACGCAATTTTGGATGCTAGGGATTCAAACCCAGAGCTTTACACATTAGTGCTTTATCTTGGAGCTTCTTCCCAGTCCTCTTTCTTTATATTAGGACAACTAAGCTAGAGAAATCTACTTCCAATAGGTTTACTTAAAATTTTAGAGCATAATTTTATCCTTTAGTTCAACTGGAGTCATTGAAAGCTTGTGTAAATTTTCCATATAGTACAAAGTTGGCCCTCTCCCTTTCCTTACCAACAGGATTTCTAATACAGTACTTGGAAAAACAATGTGTTTTTAGGTGTAGGAGTTTTTTCCAAAGTTCCTCTCTTATTAAAGACATTCTTTTGACATCATACTGGGATATATATGGAGTATTATTTCTTCTCATTGTGGAGGGGCAAGATCTACTCTGGAGATGCTTTCTCTCTCTCTCTTTCATGGTGACTCTGCAATTTTCTGGCTTTGTGGCTTTATCAGCTACTCTGATGCTTCCATTTCCTCATCTGCACAAGCTTCCTACACCCCAAGGCCTGCACAAACTGAGTACAGTGCCTGGCAAACAGTAAGTAAGCTCTTTATGACTATGTGCTACCATCGTCATTTTAAAAGCTCTCAGAGAGCATAACCACGGGCCTGTCTTACTTCTGATTCAGATGAAGCTCAGAGGGCAGAGGGCAGATGCCCAGAGTGAAGCAGCTTGTTAAAAGTAGAATAGAAATAGATGAGAGGAAGCCAAAGCACTTTTCTCTTTAGATAGTTATCAAACCACGCTTCGCTGCAGACTCTGGGCTCGGGTATGGCCTGAGATCAAAGGCCCTCTTATGCGCAGTGACATTTCTGAGCACAGGGCTGAGTTATAAAACTCTTGAATGGAAGGCTTTGGCACTTGGAACATAGCTTGGGATGGAAGGGCGGGTTTTTATGGAGACGATTCACGGAACCGCTGAGGCTGGTGGAGAATCCAGACTGTTATGACTCATTTGTCTTTTTATTGCTCAGGACCAAGAGCTGTTGTTTCCTTTTAAGTCCTTCTGTGGAGCTGAGCTCCAGCTAAGGCGAAGATAACTCTTTCAGGAAGACAGGGTGGCTTCAGTGACTGTGAACAGGAATAGTGCACTGTGGGGCCCAGGGTCAAGTGTACCGGACAAGCACAAGGAGGATTTTTTTTTTTTTTTTAACCCCAGGACAGAATTTCTTTTGGAAACCAGAGCATCTTTTAAGTCTTTAGCTTTAGACAAACGTTCCTTTTCTTCTGTTTGCTACTTTCCTTCTCCAAAAGCCCAAGAAGCCAAGTTGGATTGTGCTGCAAAGGGAAAGGAAGAATGAGTAGGCTGGGTTGTCTCAGTGCGGCCTGGAGAAGCAGAGGAGGTCATTAGGAGTCCAGTTTGCTTGAGGTCCTGCTACGCCTCCTGGAAGAAACTGTGAGGAGAACTTTTGGACTAGAGGGTGAGACCTAGCATGATAGGCAGTCTTCTGAGGGGCTCCAGCGCCCCCCCATAACTCCTGGTACTAAATCCTTTGTGTGATCTCCTTCCCTTGTGTTTGAGCTAGAACTCTGAGACTTGCTTTTCATGAATAAGATAAGGTGACAGGGATATCAGTTCCATGATTAGGTTACAAAGGGCTGTGATTTCTACCTTGTTAGGTATCCCCCCTTGCCACCATGGTCTCATTCTAGGCTGTGCTCTCTTGTGTGCTCTGATGAAGGCAACTGCCATGATGGAGAGGCTTGATGACCAGGAACCAATGATAGCTTCTGGTCAACATATATTGAAACCCTGGGACCTTCAACCCAACAGCATCCAGGTCTTGGATCCTGTCAGCAACTGTGAGGGTGAATTTAGAAGCATATCCGTCCTGTCCCAGGTTCGCTTTAAATTGGTGGTAGCCCTGGCTGTCACTCTGATTTCTGTGTTGTTAGGAGTTGTGAGATAGAGGCCCCTAATTAAGTAGTGCCTGAATTTCTGGTACACCCCCAGCAATGCAAATAATAAATGTGTTGTTGTTTTAATCTGGTAAGTTGGAGTAATTTTTATTGCTGTGTTAGAGAAATAGATACATAAGGCAAATAGAATTGCAGATCTTATATGAAGAGATAAATAAAGATGTCCTCCAAATTCATGGGTTTTGGATATTTTTAATGAGTTTGGTCCTTGCTGTGAAGAATGAGACCATTCAGATCCAAGGAAAATTTGGTTGATTTCTGAGGTACCCAAGACAATGTTAATTATAGCATCTAACATGGTACCTAAGACCCAGAGGGAGAGCTAAGCAGCAGAGCCAGGTTTTAGTTGAAGATCCTAATGAGGAGCTAAGGTAGCTGATGGGGAGAAAAGTCCTTGGTGAAAAGAAAAGTGGAAAAGTGGAGGGGACTCATCTTCATTTACAATAGTTCTCGTTTTACACTGGAGCTGTATGTGGTCAGAAAGAGGGCAGCCACAAAGAATTTAGACCAGTAATGCTCAATGTGGAAAATTTGACTATATACAAAGATAAGATAAAAACAACCATATACAATATTACCATCAGAAGGAATGGTGTTAACATTTTAACATGCTTTGTGTGTGTGTGTGTGTGTGTGTGTGTGTGTGTGTGTGTGTGTGTGCTGAGATAGATTGGCAGGTAAAGGCACTTGCCACACCAAGCCTGAAGACCTAGTTTAATCTCCAGAACCCACAAATATAAGGAGAGAACCTACACTCACATGTTGTCCTCTGATCTCCACAGACATGGTCTGTGGTCACATGCACAGACAAAACAAAGAAGTAAGTAAATGTAATAAAATTTTTGTCAGGCAGTGGGGGCATACTCCTTTAATTCCAGCACTTGGGAGGCAGAGGTAGATGGATCTATGAGTTTGAGAACAGCCTGATCTACAGAGTGAGTTCCAGGACAGCCAGGGCTACACAGAAAAACCCTCCTTTTTTTTTTTTTTTTTTTTTTTTTTTTTTTTTATTTGAGAGGCCGGTCTCATTACGTAGGTCAGACAGTCCTCAAACTCACAATCTCAGTGCCCCTTCCTCTGAATGCTGGGATCATAGACATGCACCATCATGCCCGGCTTCAGTGTATGTGTGCTGGCTGGTTTTGTGTCAACTTGACATGAACTAGAGTCATTAAAGGAAGGAGCCTCAGCTGAGAAATGCCTCCATGAGATCCAGCTGTAAGGCATTTTCTCAATTAGTGATCAGTGGGGGAGGGTCCAGCACATTGTAGCTGGCATTATCCCTGGGCTGTTGGTCCTGGGTTCTATAAGAAAGCAGGTTGAATAAGCTACGAGGAAGCAAACCAGCAAGCAGCTCCCCTCCATGGCCTCTGCATCAGCTCCTGCCCCGTTTGAGTTCCTGTCCTGATTTCGTTCAGTGATGAACAGCAATGTGGAAGTGTAAGCCTAATAACCTTTTCCTCCCCAACTTGCTTTTTGGCCATGGTGTTTCATTGCAGCAATAGAAACCCTAAATAAGTCAATGTGTATTTTTAAAAGTCATATACACAATTTTGCTTTAAATTAAAATTTAAATTATTTAATAATTTAAGCATGCAGAAAATAAGTTGTCACCAAGTATAGTGGTTTGGACTGAGTTTGGTACAGGGTTCTCAAAACATGTATTTTTTTCCCACATGAAATGTACCTGTAGGCGGGCATTCCAGATTCAGTTCTGCACTTTCAATCCAGCTTCATTATAGCCCTTACTTTTTATTTCTTTGCTCTGCTCTTACTGGGTTACCTTTGCATTTACAAAATGGTTGGAGTTCCAGAGATCACACTCACATCCTACAATGCAGGAATGCCTCTTTCTCTTGAAAGATAGATGTCTTAGGAAGTTTCACACAACACTTTCATCCATGTTTTCTTGGTTCAAATTTAGTCCTATGACCACATTTAATTGCACACAAGGTAGGAAATAAAATATTTTGTTCAAGATAGTGGGATTCTAAGCTAAAAATATTTACCATGCCATGAAACAGCAACTGAGTTTTAATTTTGCGTGTTTGTTTGACTGGCTCAAGTTGTCCTGAAACTTATTATGTAGGCCAGGCTAGCCTGGAATCCATGATCTTGCCTCCACCTCCTGAGTACTGGGATTATAGGCGAGTATCACCATGGCTAGACTCTAATCAGACCCAACATTTTGCTAAATAGAACCTCTGTGAAACATTTAAATTAATAAATGAAATATTAGAGATATGCAATCATTTTCTACTGAGGTAATAGAAAACACTGGAAGTGTATTATTTCTACTTGATGAGAAAGTTTCCCAGCCTACTGAGAGAGCTGCCCGCTTTGGACAAGTGTACCTGGGTCCTTTAAGAAAGCAGAACTTTGTGTCACTGAGGAAGGGTCCCTGGAGCCAGCTGTCATGGGTGCCTCTAACCAAGCCTGGAACCTGGTTACCCATGAGTGTCCCAACTACTTCCGATAGACTGTCCTGGCTCACACTGTCAGGTAATGGCTTTCCTGCCGCCTCTTGGGTTCACACCCTGGCCATTCTTTGCCTAATGCTGACTCAGATGGTCCTTCTGCTGATCTCCAGCCACATAGTCTTCTGGAGTGCAGCCCTGCTCCCTGTCACCTTCACAGTGAGGACAGACAGGGCACAGTCAGCAGTGCTGCCTGTCTGAATAAAGCTGGCATCTGGCCTGGCTGCAGCCAGGACTGAACCTGTGAGGGGGTCGGGGCTGGGATAGCAGGCTGAGAAAGCCATGAAGAAAAAGCCAATAAACAGCATTGCTCCATGGCTTCCACTTCAAGATTTCTGCTTTGTGTTCCTGCCCTGACTTCCCTCAGTGACAGGTCATTTCAGGGGAGTGTAAGGTGAAAGAATCCCTTTCCTCCCCAAGGTGCTTTTGGTGTTTTAGTAAGCAAGTCAAGAAACTGTGAATATTGGTACATGTCCAGACCAAAAAGAACATGGATCCCTTGGAGTTACAGGCTATTGTGAGCTGCTTGACCTACATGCTGGGAACCCAAGATGGGTCATCTGCAAGAGTAGCAAGTGATCTTAACCACTGAGCCATCTTTCCAATCCCCCGTGCCTCCATCCCAACCTTGACCTTCTGATCTTCCTGCCTCAGCCTCCCAAGTGCTGGGATTATAAGCACGGACCAGCAGGTAGTTTAGGAGACAGATGTCTTCTTTAGGAAGTCTAGGAGACACAGGGATAGATTTCAGTGTTGTGGTAGCTAGGGCTGGTTATACTAGCTACATGAGTCAGGAGGCTTGAGATGATGAGTAGATCTGGTCGGCTCACAGACTGCACAGCTAAGTGTGGATTTCCCTGATTTCATCTTTACCATAGTTAAGTGGTCAGTAATATTTGTAGTGGTTTGAAGGAAAATGGCCCCCAAAAGGAGTGGCACTAATGGGCACAAGTGTGGCCTTGTTAGAGTAGGTGTTGTCTTGTTGGAGGAAGTGGGCTTTGAGGTCTCTGATGTACTCAAGCTACACCCTGTGAGACTGTGGATGAACCTGCTTATTGGCTTGCCCTTCACAGTTTGCTTCACTTTCTTATACACTCAGGACCACCTGTCCAGGGGTGGCACCACCACCTAGTAGGCTAGTAGTCTGGGTATACCTACATCAATCATTAATTAAGAAAATGCCCCACAGACTTGCCTACATACCAAGTTTATGGAGGCTCTCTCTCTCTCTCTCTCTCTCTCTCTCTCTCTCTCTCTCTCTCTCAGTTTTTAGAGACAGGGTTTCTCTGTGTGGCCCCAACTGTTCTGGAACATTCTCTGTAGACCAGTCTGGCCTTGAACTAAAGAGATCTGCCTGCTTCTGTCACCTGAGTGCTGGGATTAAAGGTTAGTATTATTACTGGCCTGGTGAGGTATTTTCTCAATTGAGGTTCCTTCTTCTTACATGACTCTAGATTGAATCAAGTTGACCAAATATAAAATCAAAATTGAAAAAGATTAACCATCACAGTAAGTTGATTTTTCAGGCATTTTATCATGGAATATGAAATTGATTAGCACAATTGGTAAAGATTGATATAGACTTCTGATTTTATAGAAATCATATCTGACTATGTGTAGTGGCACAAGCTGTTAATCCCAGCACAAGCTGATCTCTGTGAGTTCCAGACCAATCTAATCTACATAGTGAATTCCAGGGCAACACAGTAAGACCCTCTCTCAAGAAGAAGAAGGGAGGAGGAGGATGAGATTTCCATACATAAAGAAAGTTCCATTCCCATCATTAGCATCTTATTCTACATGAACCTCTGAGGCATGCTTAGAGGACAGACTTCAAAGAGGAAGGAAAACAGGGACATTTTTCCCTGAGATTGAGAGGACTGTCAACCCTGCAGGAACCTTCTCCCTGTGGAACAAAACCTCTCGGCTCTCCATGGGAGGGGGACAAACAGGGAGGTAACAACACAAGAGGGTACCCATTATCTGTAGGAGAAGTAAAAGCCAAACATCATTTTTATTCCAGGGATAGGGGTAGAAAGCAGTTCTAAACCTGAGTCTTAGGCTATATAATTAGTGGCCTCTTACTAATGAGGAAGAGCCTGGGCAAGTCTCTCCTGCACAAGGCCTTTGTAGAGGATAACAGTAGAATCTGGCTGTCAGGAGGATAAGGTCAGGGTCATAAAGGAGGTTACACCTCTGAGGCTCAGGCACACAGGGGTTTCCAGGATGACAGAGAATCCCACTAAGGCTCACAAGCACCTAGTAACAAGCAATTGTAGATTATCACCGTGGAAGGCAGAATAGCATGCTAGGAAATCCTGTGTGGCGGTGCACAAACACAGGAAGGGCTGGAAGTCAAAAGTGAAGCAGAAAGAGAAATAGCCTCAACTGTGTAGTTTCACCAAGTGTGAAGCTACCCCAGAAGAATTTGAAGTCAGTGTGTAGAGGTGGTACCCAGAGCAACAATGAATACAGTCCCTCTATTCTTGACTAGAGTGATTCAATGTCCCCAACACTGGTGAATGAATGAGAGAAGACATGTGTCCATTGTCTGGCATAAGTGCTGTTTAAATTGCTCTGTACTGTTCTATACAGACTCTACCATTTAATAAAAAATTTCAGGCAATATGAAAGGTTTGGGGACAAAGGAAATTGTCCTTCTGGATAAAATATTTATTAGAAAAATTATTTTCAAGTGTAGTCTTTAATTGCAGTGCTTGGGAGGCAGATGCAGGCAGATCTCTGAGTTTGAGGCCGGCCTGTGATACAGTGTGTCCTTCTGTATATATGTTTCTGGTAAGCCAAGACCACTTGGGAATATATAGATTTGTAGAAATGGGTTAATAATTAAGACAGAGCTAGCCAACAAGAAGCCCTAGTCATTGGCCAACAGTTTTATAACTAATGTAGCATCCATGTATTTAATTGGGGCTGAAGGGCAGTGGGACCTAGCAGGACAAGAAACTCCAGCAATAAGCCTGGTCTATAGATCAAGTTCTAAGACAGGGCTACACAGAGATGCCCTGTCTCAAAAACAAAACAAAACAACAACAACAAAAAACCCAACCAACCAACCAACCAACTAACCAACCAAACAAACAAACAAAAAACACAGAAAGGCAGCAGCATAGTGGAGGCTGAGAAAAGTAAATGCCAATGTGACAGAATTGGGGTGAGAGTGTCCTTTTTCCTATAAGACTGACCTTTTAAAATTTATTATTTATGTATATGTGCATGAGCCTGCATGAGTTTGTATGTGCCAGGAGATTGGAACAAGGTGTTGGATCTCTTGAAATTAGAGATATAGGTGGTTGCAAACTGCCATGAAGGTTCTAGAATTGAACCCAGGTCTTCTGGAAGACTAGAGAGTGTTTTTAACCACTGAACTTAACCTAAAGCAGGGATCCCTTCTTACAGGTTTCAGAGTAAAGTGTAGATTCTTTGTCATGAAACTGGTAAGTAGTCCACAGTGTCTATTTGCAGTCAGGCTATTTCTGAATCAGCTATGAGGGTGGGAAGCATGATGGTGGGAGCTATGAGGGTGGGAACTATGATAGTGAGGAGGGCAAGAATCCAAAGAAAACATTACTTTAGCTCTGGAATCCAAATCACTTTAGTTTAGGAATTCTCACTGTTCAGTCAAAATAGAAGACCTTTAGACAATGACTTGGTCATGGCTAACAATATATATCTATGAAAAAATCCAATTGCTAAAGCATGAACAAGGGTGGGTGAGACAGAGCAGCAGATAAATGTGCTTGCCCTTAAACCAGATAATTTGAGTTTGATCTCTGCCACCCATATGGTAGAAAGAGAACCAACTCTTTCAAAGTGTCTTCTCATTCCCATACATATACTGTGGCACAAGCTTCCCAACAAATAAATAAATGCAATAAAGTATTAAAAAAAAGAAAGAGAAAAACAGGGCCAGGTATGATGGTACACTCTAACAACGCCAGCACTTGGGAGGCAGAAACAGGACACTTGCCACAAGGTCAAGCTTTGTTCCAGACCAGCCAGCTCTGCATAATGAGACCAAACTAAACCAAACCAAGCCAAACCAGACCAAACCAAACCAAAGCACACTACAACTTTGAAACTATTTTGGAACTAAAATAGCCATAATTAATATGTTAAAAACTCCATTGGAAAAATGTAGACAATATGCATGAAAATGTAGATAGCATAGGAAAATTTCAGTGGACAGATGAGATGATACAATCATTTGAGTCTGAAACGTCCCCAACAGACTCATGTTCTAAATGGTTGCTCCTTAACTGGTGGTGCAATTTGGAGAAGATGAGGGACTTTGGGAATTAGCCCTTGATTAGTGGAAGTAGGTCATTAGGGATAGGCATTTGAAGTGATGGTAGCCCCTGGTTCTAGCCTGTTTTTATTGCTTGCTGGTTAGTAACCATGACAACAGACAAGGTCTCACATTGTTCCACCATGCCTTCCCATGAAACTCTGAAATGTCCAGTCCAAATAAATCATCTCCTCTTTAAGCTGTTTCTGCCTATTTTACTGGTCACAGCACCATGGAAATGACTAATATAGACAAACAGAAGGAAGAATGGAATTGTTAGAATAGTCTCTTCTGGAAGTGGCTGTATAAACAAGACTGAAACAACAGCAACATCAATGAACACGTTAATGAGAAAATTTTCGTGGGACCTCACCAGTAGAGAAAATAGGCAACTTATGACTGTTAGGAGAATTAGCCTGTCTCAGGAATGAGCCCCATTATTGGTTGTCTAATACAGAAAGGTTAACCTAGAAACCATATATACACCACCAATAAAAATGGACTCAGTAGGTTGTATTTGTGCACATTATACATATATACATACCTGCATACACATATATGTATGTATGCAACAATAATAATCAAGAAAAGAGGTTATCAGTTTGAGAGCAGGGGAGACATGGCATGGGTTTGAGGAGGGTAGCTGGGCGGCGCTAGAAGGAAGAAAGGGAAGGAGGAAGGTAGTGTAATTCTATTTCAATAAAAACATTTAAAAATAAATAACAATCATAATACTAAAAAAAGACAAGGTGGTAAAGATGAATTCTGTAGTGCGCAGCTGAAGAATCATTCTGTTTCTGAGGGAAGAATAACTTCGCCTGAAGAGAAAGCGGAAGAGAGTATCCAGCACAGATATAAAGAGAAACTTTAAAAAAGAAAGGAAGAACTATCCTAAGTACATCAAAGATCAGGTCAATATTAGATGCTCTAATCTATGTACAAATGAAATGTCAGAGACAGAGGAGATAAAGACAAATTTCACTTCTTGGTTTATTGATTTATTTTTGAGACAGCATTTCGCTGTGTAGCCCTGGCCACCACCTGGCCAAATTTGACTTCTTACTCAATTGTTATGAGCAGTTTTTCCCTGCAGGTCCGCCTGGTCCCAGAGCCACGCCAGCCCCAAATAACACACAGAGATGCTGTATTAGATATAATTCTGTTGGCCAGTTACTAGTTTCTTATCAGCTAGCTCTGTCTTAAATATTAACCCATTTCTATTAATCTAAGTATTTCCACATGGTCTCATCTTACTGGTGAGTGGGGCCGGCGTTCTGTTCTCTCTAGTCTCTACATCTTGGATCTCCTCCCTACTACTTCCTCTCTGCTCCTTGTCTCCTAGTCCCACCTATCTTGCTTCCCTATTGGCCAAAAGTGCTTCATTCATTAACCAGTAAGAGAACCATATTTGTAGAATGACATCTCCCATCACTCAATTTCCCTTTTCTTCCTAGAAGTAAACATTGATCCTGTTGTGCATATCATTTCCATCATTTTCCATACTTTTTATTTATTAATGTGTTTATTTCTGAGATAAGGTCTCACTATGTATATCAGGCTGGTCTTGAACACACAAGAGATCGACCTGTCTCTGCCTCCTGAGTGCTGGGATTGAAGATGTGTTCTACCATGCTTTTTAAATTTTGTGGCTTATTTTCTGAGATTTAAAACTTTTATTTTATGTATATTGATCATTTTGTCAGCATGTATATGTGTGGACTGCTTGTGTGCCTGGTGCCCATGGAGGGCAGAAGAGGTTTTTGAAACCGGAGTCACAGATTGTTGTAAAGTGGGTACTGGGAATTGAACTTGTATTCTCTGCAAGAGCAACAAGTGCTCTTAATTACAGAGCCATCTCAGCCCTCTGGGAATACTTTTCAAAAAAGCTTTAAGTGTGCGTGTGCTTGTGCGCGCGCGCGCGTGCGTGTGTGTGCGCGCGCGTGTGTGTGTGTGAGAATTTGCCCAAGGTGGCCAGATAATTGTGTCAGATAGGGAATTAATGACAGACCAAAGTAAGGATACCATTAAAGTCCAATTTAGTGAACCAGTGAATTTTATTGGAGTTAAATATAGTGATATCAGTGAGGGGTTTCTTACAGGACCAGAAATGGTCCAAAGAGAGCTGCATCACCAGATACCACCCCAGCATGGCTGTCAGCTCATGGGACCCTGGGAACCTGGAGCACACTACACAACCCACAGGCTTGTGATTGGAGTGTGTCCTTTCCACATAACTCAGTTGTTGGTCTGACCTTCTTCTAGACATCTCAGCTAGTTTCTGTTCTTCCAGGCTTGAATGATCTCTGTTTCTTCTAGGTAGACTGGCTTGTCAGAGCCTTCTTCTAGTCAGTTGAATGTCCCTTAGTAGTTCTTAATGTTTATATATGTGTGGGAGGAGACTAGTGCATCTAGTCAGTTTCAGGGACTTCCTGAAGGTGTTTTGAGTTGTGTACTTCTTGAGCAGAAGGAGCTTCCTTGCAGGTAGACTTCTACACCCCTTAGACCATCCTGGTGTTTCACCTCCCTTGTAAGATTTTGTGTTTTAAAGAGCTTCCCTCTGGTCTCAGAGAAGAGTGCTACACAACAATCTGGGACAATCTACAGTAGCTTGGGCATCTTAGTGCCTATACCACTGAAGAAAATGTCTGCAAGTGTTAAGGCTTTGGGGGAAAGCCTTCCCCAAAGGAGGTGTTATACCTCTGAAGGGGAAGGTTTTTACAATGCAAATGTTTGGCTCTGAAGGGCAGCCAGGAGCCATGGAATAGCATAAAGTCACACTTCATGACAAACCTCACAGAATAGATTTGTTGAGAGAGACACAAAAGAGTGGCTGCCTCTGCTCAGGTGAGCAGCAGCGAGGGAACTGAGCAGGAGGCAGGATTTATATAGGATTTTTTAGGAGAAATGGAATTCCAGGGCGGGATTGGTGGGATTTTGAGCTCAGAGATTGGTGAGTTTTGGTAGGTTTTCAAACCCGGAAGTAGGCTCAGACCTTTTACCCTACAATATTTCCTCTAGCATACCTTTAACTGTTTATAGCTCCTTAGGATGAGACAGTGTGTTGTGAGTCAGGCTGACCTCAAACATACTGTGTAGCAGAGGATGGCCTAGAAATCCTGATTCTTCTGCTTCCACCTCCCAAGCTAAAATTTATTTTTTTCTAGTGGTGCTGGGAATTGGCCCCAGGGCCATATTTGGGTGCTGGGCAAATGTTTTACCACTGATTTGCACACCCCAGCCCCCTGGTGCTCTATTTTAAATTGTGCTTACTTTTCTGTGGCAGTTTTACAGGTCTACAAGTTGTCACTCATAAGTGTTAGGTCTGCTTTCTGGCTTCTTATGCTCTGGCCCCAGCCCCCCCCCCCCCCCCGCCTGCACCCCTTTCCCCCGGTCCCCGTCCAGGGCCACTTCTCCCTGTTCCTCTGCTTCTTCTTTTTTTTTAAACTCGTGTTAACTCACAGTAACAGGTGAGGAAATGTAAGTTTCCAGCAGTGTCTGGGCCACAGGGAGCACAGCTGAGAGTGAGGGCCTAGAGCTTCATCTCAGTGAATATATGGGGTGTAGATTCCAACACCAGAAGCTCCAACAATTCTGGGTCCTCCTTCCAACAAGAAAGATGAGTAGATCACATGGTCTGTGGTCATCTGCTCAGGGAAGAGAAGAGAACATGAGCCCATCCATTTCCTCTTTCCACATGGCCGTTCTTCTGAGTTATCAGTGACCATGGCATAGATCATTAACAATGAACCGATATCAGAGGAGAGACATCATTTTCTTTGTGTCTCTGAACAGAGTGTGTGTTTAAACAAATAAAACTGTTCTCTGCCCATAGTTCTGTTGCAGGGCGAGAGAACACAGGGCTGGAAGAAATCTCTGAGATCATCTGGTACAGATCTTGTTCAGAGATGGGTGGGATGACCACATCCAGGAGTTCCTGGAGCAACCTCTGTTTACTTCAGTTATTCCAGAGTAATAACAAACAGAACTGCCTTTCAGACTCTAAATGTCTCACTGTAGATAAGCACCATCTCTTTATTGATGAGGAAATGACATCTCCAGAAGCTAAGTGTGATGTTCTCCACTAATTAAGACTAACTAATGTTGAGAATAGTGTTCGACAACCCCGATCTTAGGGAACCCATCCAAGTGTGAAATTATTTGAAATATTTTTCTTATTAAGTATGTGAATTTATTACTAACTAAATACCTGGGGAACTGAAATGAAGACTTTAATTAGGTTTTAGACACAGAGCAGGGTGATCAAATTATTGATGACAGAGCTAAAGTAAACACTGGGGATGAAGTAATTTTTGAAAACTCACACAAATGTCATCAGTATATCACATGGCCAGAGTTCAAGTCTTCTCACTGTTTACTGCTTTCTGGGTAATAGAATAATACACTCTTAGTTTAATATATTTTCTCTGTTTTTTTCCCAGAATTCTCTCAATGACTATTATTTATATTATAGGAAAGAAAATAACCAGATTAACTGTTATCCTATAAAATGACATCTTCCTGCCCTTGTCACACCCTTGCGTAGGAGTCACAGCATTCTGGCTCTCTCTCCATCTGTGACCCCAGGAGGGCTCTAGGAGCCCTACATAGGGGGCTTGCTGTTAGTCCAGGTTGTAGGTGACTCTGAGGGCTCCAGGAGGCAGCTCTTTAAGGACTGAGACAGCCTGTGGTCTGGCCTGCGAAGCTGTTGCAGCCTTTCTGCTCTGGGAACCCATGTGAGAAAGCCACATCCTCTGATCTGTAGACAGGGCTATGGGTGCTGCTGCTGCTGCTGCATTTTCCTTCTCTTCCTTCCTGACTGCTCAGATCCTGGACAAGTCCTTCAAGTCACATGGTGACTCAACCTCTCAAACATCTTTCACAGAGATATAGATAGCAAGATTCAGGGACCATAGTTCCATTTAAAAACATATTTTATTTGTTCTTTGGCAATTTCATAATATAGATGATGTATCTGATAATATCAATCATAGTTCCATTTAAAAACATATTTTATTTGTTCTTTGGCAATTTCATAATATAGATGATGTATCTGATAATATCAACCCAGTTCTCTCCTCCCTTTCTCCAGGGTCCACACATGTGTCCTCCCCACTTTTATGTCTTCTTCTTCTGTTATTTTATCTTTTAAAATAGTCCATTGTCTGCACACATATGGGCAACCAACAAGGAGCCATACCCCAGAAAAAACACAAATCCTCTTTCCCCAGCAGCTGTCAGTTGCCAATAGATCCTCAGCTAGAGGTGGGGCATGAACCCACCCCATCCACAGATTCATGCTGTAATCAGTGATGGGCTTGATTTTGTGCAGGTAACTGAAGCTTTCTTGAATTCATGAGTAGAGAGCTGGCTCTTCCTTGTTGCCCTCCACTCTTCATCCATTCCATCATTCCCTTGTGTGCTTGAGTACACACCCACACCCCCCCCACACCACACGTGCAATAAACATAAAACAAACACCAACTCAATCTTTTCTGTACCATCTGAGATAGTTTCTCAGAGAAAATGGAATCTGCTTTCATACCTGAAAGTTAAAAAGAATTAGTCACATTAACATACAGGGATGAATGGGAGGGAGCATTAGCTGGGATTACAGGCAGATGGCGCCATGCTAGGTATTTCTGTGTCCAGAACTCTGGAGAGACTGTTTTCATTGCAATGGCCACTCACATCTTTGTTAGTACAACCCAGTAAGACAGACTGTGAAGTTATCATGCAGGGCTGTTTCAGATTACACACTAGAATGAATACTTTCTGTTCACAGCACAGATTGAATGCAATGCCTGGGAAGGTTTCCCACTATCTCAGTTCTCTTCTGCCATCTGCTGGATCAGGAGTTGTACAGCATGGAGAACAGGGAAGACGGAGTAGGCAAGCCGCGTTTTGTGATATATACAACCATGATATGCTGGAGAATTTTCTTTCCATTCACTTTTGGAGATATCATTTCTCTTCTCATTTTGTACAATAAATTTGTTCTCAGTTTTCTTCCACTGCCACTTTCCAACTCTTGATTTTGTCAGCTGCCCTGGAGCTTTCACATGGCAACGTCTGATTTCACTAGAATTTTACTTACAACTAGACTTTCGGACACTGGCTTCTTTCTCAGTTTGTAATGTTCTTATGGGAAAAACAGAGGAAACATTCTTGTAGAGCATGCCCATAATTTCCCATTAACTACTTTAGTGTACGTCTAAATAAGCTTAGATCAATACAACAAGGACCAAAGTGTGAGTAATAAGAGAAGGTATCAGTGTTTCTTTACATTGAGCTAGCTATCTTGTAATACTGATACATATTTAATATATTAAAATTATCATGTGTATAGTACTATGTATATATCTTTTTTTGAGACAGTGTTTTATGTAACCCAAGTGGTCCTTGAACTCATTATGTATCAGAGGCTGGCCTTGAACTCTTGACCTTCCTGCCTACTATCCCCAAGTGTTGGGATTACAGGTCCACCCCACTGCATCTGACTCTCTGGCAATTCTACCCTAAAAATCATCTGTGCTGGTAACAGACAGACCAGATCTACTCACTCTAACAAATGCATTTTACAAAGATCTTTGCAAAGATAAATTAAATCAGGTCAGCTATTGTGCCCAGGAAATTAGATAGGCATTTAATAATGAGAATAATACTATTTAATGATATACTTTGGCTCAAACAACAACAAAACAACAACAAAAACCAGACCTGCTGAGAAATTGGTGGAGAAAATAAATATTCATTTAGTAGTCTAAAAATTATTATTATTATTACTACTACTATTTTCGAAAGAGGATCTCTATGTAGCCCTGGTTATCCTGGAACTCAGTATGTATCCTAGGCTGTCCTCGAACTCACAAAGATCTGCTTGCCTCTGCCTCCCAAGTCCTGGGATTAAAGGCATGCACCACCATGCCCAACTTTGAGTAGTTATTTTGTGAAATAGGCTGGAGATAGCATTGCTAGAAGGAGAAATTTCCACATGCTAGAAGTGCAATCTTGACTTTGTAGATTCGCTTAGCTCTCTCTGCTGTTCCATGCCTGCTTGGATCAGAGAATGTCCCTGGCCAGAGTTCCTGTGAACACGTTGCTGAATTTCTGATCTTCAGCTTCCTCCAATAATGAAGACAAACAAACACTATATAAACTTTGTCGAAACAGGTACATGGAATGACAGATGTAGAATGCCTCACGTTTCTAAATCATGGAGGGCACAAAAGGCTGCTGTGCTATTTATTCTGTAGCTTGAGATACACGTTTAGTGATCTCATACCATCCATAATGAGAATGCATTTTCCTTTTCCTGCTGTCGTCCTTTCTGTGACAACTCCACAGCCCTTTGTCCTGAAAGGTACTCCAGGGTTCCTGTGTACTACCAGCTCCCAACAGGGGAAACTAAAGGCACAGTTCTCTTGATTTCGGTTGTTACTGCTGGTCCTGCCACATGGTGTCACTGTTGAAACAGGCTCTCTGGGTACCATCTAATGCCAGACAATCTCAGTGAATCTAGATACCTTTGTGGAATTTGGTGATGACACAGTGGCTGCCACATCCTACTTCAGTCTCCTGGATTAGTCATTTTGCTTGCTTAAGTCTTCTTTTGTGTGTGTGTGATGGAGATGAAGCTGCAAGATCACCGTGTGAGCAGGAAGGATGCTCACCTGTGTGCTCCCTCCCCTGTGCTGTTTTATGCCAACTTGACACAAGCTAGAGTCATCTGAGAGGAGGAAGCCTCAAATAAGGAAATGCTTCCATAAGATCAGACTTTAAGCAACCCTGTAGAATATTTTCTTAATTAGTAATTGATAAGGGAGCACCCAATCCATTATGGGTGGTGGGCCTGGGTTCTATGACAAAGTAGGCTGAGCAACGTATGAGGAGCAATCCAGTAAGCAGCATTGCTCCGTGGTCTTTGCATCAGATCCTGTTTTCAGGTTCCTGCCCTGTTTGAGTTTTTGTTCTGACTTTCTTTGATGATGAAGTGTCATATGGAAATGTAAGCCAAATAAACCTGTTCTTCCCCAAGTTGCTTTGGTCATTGTATAATCCTAAAATATGCCCACAGCTGAGGTTCTGTTCTGGCCCCTTGTGTAATTGCTCCAATCTTCAATTTTATTATATGTGCTGCCAAAGCGAGCACTGCTCCAATCTTCAAGCTCACATTCAGAAACTCTATGATGGAGGAGGGGGATTTCTTTGCATGTGACAGCTACCAACTACCACGGTAACTGACAGTCTTCTTCCTGGCTACTGATTTGCTGGTTCTTGCCACAGAGCCTGTTATGGGAGAGCCAGTGCTGACAAAGACTAGGAAATACCTTTCTGGGTGATTCTTTTTTTTTTTTTTTTTTTTTTTTTGGTATAAGTTTGGGTTTATTGATCAAAGGTCAAACTTTTTTTTTTTTCCAGTAGAAAGAGTTGTTTTTTCTCCAGTATATTACATGACTTTTGCTGCATGTGTAACTACTCACAAAATGAACATTTATAGTCAAACAGTGGTATAAAGCTTTCAGATGATCTTTACTGCATTGTCTAGTAGATATACTTTCTTATATATACTATTATTATTTCTTATTTTACATATCCATCCTAGTTTCCTCTACCTTCCATACCTCCTGACTTCCCCTCCCATCCTATTTCTCCCCACTCCACAGGGAGGGTGATGCCTTCCAGGAGGGATCATCAGAATCTGGGTGATTCTTTGCATGTGAGTTCTTTGGGCCCAGAACTTCCTGCTTAAACTCCCATGACAGATTGGAGTTCAGAAAGTACTGAAGGACTTTTGGGGTATCATCAGTTGGGCCTTACCCTGTCTCTCAAGCCATAACCTGTGTCTTTAGATGTATTAAGAATGAATACAGCTAGGGCTGGAGAGATGGCTCAGTGGTTAAGAGCACTGGTTGCTCCTCCAGAGGTCCTGAGTTCAATTCCCAGCAACCACATGGTGGCTCTGTAACGAGATCTGGTGCCCTCTTCTGGCCTGCAGGGATACACAGAGGCAGAACACTGAATACATAATAAATAAATCCATATATAAATTCTTAAAAAATAATGAATGTAACCAAGCATGGTGATACACATGTGTAATTTTATCAGTCAGGGCATTGAGGCAAAAGGAACTTGAGTTTAAGACTATTCTAGGCTAGAAATTTCAAGACCTTGCCTCTAAAAACCAGGGCTGAGGAGGATACAGTTCAATGGTAAAGACCAAGTTTAAATCCCTCATTTGACCCTCTGTGTGTGTGTGTGTGTGTGTGTGTGTGTGTGCGCGCACACACACACACACACACAAGTGGAGCCTAACAATGGGTAGAAAGGACATAAAGAGGTACTTGAGATAAATAGTTTAACACAGAAAGCAAACTTCCAAACTAGATGTATAACATGACTCCATTTCATCTGCATTTTGTTTGTGCTTCTTGGTTGTCTGAACTGAATTAGTGTTGCAGGATGATGTTTCAGAAATGCTGTATATGGGGCATATGGGACAGTAGTCCCAAAGGATTATATTAGAGCTGAAGAGTTCCTAGCCTTAGTGACATCATAGTCATGTTTGAAACGATGCTGGTATAAAAGCCCTGTTATGCTACCGGTCATTAAAGCACAGCACATACAGTTATAAACAGCATATAACACTTGATAGTGATAATGAATAACAGTGTTGGTTTAGCCATTTACTGTGCCATACATTTTAAAAAAATTTTTACTTTAAAATAAAAAAGTATTATTGTGTATGTGTCTGTATAGTGTATGCATGGGTGATTGTGTGTGTGGGGGCATGTGTATACATGTATGTGGGCTTGTGGAGGCCAGAGGTCAACGTCAGGCATCTTCCTTTATCATCCTCCATCTTTCTGAGACAAAGTCGGTAGTCATGGAGCTCACTGATTGCCTAGACTGCCTGGTCAGTGTGCTCTGAAGATCTACCCATCTCACCCTTTCCGACTCCATATTTCAGATGGAAACCACCACTCCCCACTTTTACCTGAGTTCTGGTGATTTGAACTCAGGTGTTCAATGCTTCCATGAAGGCACTTTCCTGACTGAGATATTTCCCAAATGTTATGGGGGTATTCACCAGAGAAAACTACTCAGACATGGGTTTAAGCCAATTGAAAGTCTTTATTAGCCTGCCAGCAACTACATCGGGTGTTTGGGATCCCAGTGTAGCTCTGAGCCTTTTTCAAGGTAAGCTTTTAAGCACAAAATCCATGTTCTGGGTTGACATACTTCAGGTAACAAGAATAGTTAACTAGAAGTGCAACTACAGAAGCTAAAAAGCAAGGTTAGTACATTAGAGACTTTCCCAGAACTACATAGGTTTTGATGGATTAGGTCTTTGTTTTCATTTTGACAGGTGGTGCTGTCTATGTGCTGAGTTTTATGGCCTGAATGGCACTTTCATCATGGAATCAATTATGCTAAGGTCTGAGGGCCTACTAAGGTCTGGGGTCCTGTGCTGTACTTATAAATCATTATTTTCAACTACACTTCTAATTTTAAAAAGCATCCTAAAGAGGGCTGGAATAATGGCTCAGTGGTTAAGAGTGTTTGTCGATTTTGCAGATCAGGGTTTGGGTTTCCAGCTGCCAGATTGGGTGGCTCACAACTGTCTGTAATTCCAATTCCAGGGGATTTGTTGCCATTTTGTGTCCTTTGAGGGAACTGGCAAAAATGTGGTGCACATCCATATAGCCAGGTATACACATATATTTAAATAACTAAACAAACAAATAAGCACAAATAGGGATGGGGATATTGAAGGGGACTCCCACATGGTGGGGGCTCCCTACCAGGTCCTAGGTTAGGCACAAACACAAAGAAACACCTCTTCTCACAGAGATCCTTTGTTAAGCAGGGAAGAAAAGTTAAAGTGGCTGCTTTCTGATTCAGAAAAACAGCAGCAAATGACCCTGCAGGTGTCATTCTTAAGAGGAGAAGAAGGGGAGGTCTGTGTTAGGATGCTCTAGGATGCCTAGGTAAAGGAGATGGAGGATGAGGAGAGGAAGGGGAGGTCTGTGTTAGGATGTTCTAGGTTGCTTTTGTAAAGGAGATGGAGGATGAGGAGAGGAAGGGGAGGTCTGTGTTAGGATGTTCTAGGTTGCTTTTGTAAAGGAGATGGAGGATGAGGAGAAGAAGGGGAGGTCTGTGTTAGGATGTTCTAGGATGCCGAGGTAAAGGAGATGGAGGATGAGTGAGAAGGGGAAGGGGACAAGGGAAAGGGAGCAGGGATGTTTGTCCTGGTGGGACAATGGACGGCCTCTGGATAGAGAGGAGACAGATGGAACACAGAGGCAAATGACAGTTTACAAAGGAAAAAGGGGAAGCCCCGCGTTAGGAAGAGGAGTTTATTTTTAATTAGACATGTTAATTAGGTGAGCCAAAGGGGGTTTCTAATTGCTGGACTTTGGTAGTCAGCCTCAGGAAGCAGAAGTGGACAAATAAGCAGCACATTTCTCAGAACATGTCACATGTCATTTTGTTAAGTGATACAGGGTTGTTTTGAGTATTGGGCCAGTGATTTCACTGTTTATGTGGCCCCAGAGATTTATGTCTTAGAAAGATTAAAAGCAGGAGCTAGAGAGATGGCTCAGCAGTTAAGAGTATTTGTTTTTCAGAGGACCATAGTTTGGTTCCCAGCATTCACACTAGGCTGCTTCACAAACTCCTATAAGTCTATCTCCAGGGGATTTCACACTCTTCTTAGGACCTAGAGGGTACCTACACATGTGTGAACACACACACACACACACACACACACACACACACACACACACACACACAGAGGGTAGAAGGAGAATAAAATTGATCTTTCAAAAAAAGTAGATCCAAAGATATTAGAGTTTGTGTGCTTGTTTGTGAAGTACTAGCAATTGGCCTAGAACCACACACACTCTTAGGCAAAGGCTCCATTGTGTTATACTCCCAGCCCAAGATGCTGACTTTTGATGACACATACTCCTTGGATCCTGTATCTGTGAGCCTAGTAACTGCAGAGATGTATATATTCTTGTGGGAAGGAAAAAAAATTTAAGCTTTTCTAAATACACACTAAAATATATTTTAGTTGCTATTTTCTCTTCATTAATTTGGGCAATGTTAACATCATTTACCAAAACACATCACTAAAAACATATTTCTATCTTAGATTCCTACCAAACTGGTTGGGAACCTTTTGATATGACAAGTCAGAGCCCAAACTCCTTCCATCTTGTGGCTCTGGCCTTTGCCAGGTTCTCAGAATCCTTTTTATTGAGTTGATTCAGGGTTGGCAAGATGGTGTAGAGGAAACACATATTTCTTAATCACTGCCCTAAAGTGACAGCATCACAATAGTGTTTCCAAGTTAGAGCCAACAGAGGCTGGGGATGCAGTCCTAGCTGGAACTTTTAATCCTAATAATACCACAGTTAGAGGGGGATCATGTTCATAAACCATTGGTCTACAGACAACCAGAGAGCATGGAGTCATGTCTATCAACAGATTCTGCTGAAAAGTAAAGTCCCCCACATACTTTAATAATGTAAATGTAATTTGTATTCCCAAGTATCAGTAGTGTAGTTCAATGCTTTTCCACGTAATGTAAGAAGTAGCTATATCTTTAATATGTTGCTAGTTTTACTTGGAATTTATATTTGGCTTAGCCATTTGGAGAAGAAGTGGACTTATTATCGTTAAGTGGAAGAGTTGGGCATCCCGTGACTGTTGGGCATTCCAACAGTTGCATATTTAAATGAATCTTGGTGGTTTTATTTTTCGACAAGATGGTATTTGAAGAGCAGGAAAATTTGACCTGGTTCATATGAGAGAGAAATCAATTTGTCCAGAATGCTACTGTCAAGAAGGGAGCATGTGAAGTAGAATAAGGTCTTAGAAAAGACCAGTTGTTAGCTACTGATTTATTCAGTGATCTACTTTCAGCACTACTTGTACTGCCTATTTGCCAAGCAAATATTTGACTTCACTTGCTACCTGAAACAGAATGACCTGGAGAAATCACTGAAACAATGGGTGGTTGTCTTAACAACCTGCTGACTGGGGCTTTGCTTCTGTAAAATCTTGCTTGCTTGCCTGTTCTACCCTGTGGTTTTGGAGTATAAAAGGATATCCCACGATGCACAAGACTATCCCTGGTGTCAGTCAGAATTTTGCTCTTGTGACTTGATACTTCACAAAAGCTGTGGGTGCAAAGATTTATTTTGCCAATACTTTCAGAGAGGTCAGTCCATGGTCTCTTTGTTCCATGTGCTTGGGTGGAAGTTCTTGAAGGTGGCAGTCGGTGGGGGAGTCTTTATCTTATGGTGACAAGGAAGCAGAGAGTTAGGAAGGGGATTAGACACTAGGCACAACCTTTATAATCATAGTGATTTACTTCATAGGTTCCATCTCCTGAAAATTCTAGAACCTTCCAATATACTGCCACCAGCTGAGGAACAAGTGTTGAACATGAGCTTGGGAGAGACATTTTGTATTCAAACCATAACAGAGAATTATCCAGCTCAGGATGTCAACAGTGACTTCTACAAGTGGGCATATGGACATCAGGATGACACATGTGACAGCTTACAGCTTAATAGTTAGGTACATGGCAGGAAAATGATAACCACAGACACATTAAATAAAAAAAATAAAATTTGGGGCTAAGAAAATTACAAATGTATCTTTCATCACAAGGCAAAGGTCTCAATGCATGCCAATAACCCCTGAGACTATAGCTGTATCAGGGTACAGAGTCATCATAGTTGCTCAGATAATGCTAATATATTCAATTTAATAAAGCAGCTGTGAGGTCTTTATTATCTGCAAGACATCTGATGGCAGGAACTGACATCTATGATGAGCAGACATCTTTGAACTGTCTGGAGTGAAAAGACTGCTTGTTACTCAGTGTGTTGGAGGGAGATTTTGTGTGTGTGTGTGTGTGTGTGTGTGTGTGTGTGTGTGTGTGTGTGTATAAAAGTGCCTGCATTCAGGAGTCCCAGGTCCTGGGACCAAGTCTCAGCTCTGCCACTGTGTGACTCTTCAGAGTTTTTATAGGGGATTATTATGGCCATGATGCTGAGCTCAATGAAGACTAAGTAAGAATATTTAATAATAAGAAGACACTTGACAAATACCTCTTATTACCAGAGCAAGTGAGAAATGAATTTATAACTACAAAGCACAATCTATACAAATAGTAAATCACTAATAAGTGACAGTTTTTATTAACAGTCTGAAATCCTGATATCTAGACATCCTGGTATTTTGTCATTTGGAGAATGAAAAGACACTTTCTAGAATAAAATGGGGAGGGGTAAAGAGGCCTTCAATCAGTCTTCAAGGGCTGGAACTAGAAAGGGAGAAGAGGCTAAATAGACGAACTTGACATTGAAAAAAAGTTTTGTTCTTTTTTTTTTCTTTTTTTTTTGGACAAGATCTAAGGCACATGCCTTTAAAACCTAGGAGATGCAGGAAGATCTCTATGAGTTGCAGGCCATCAAGAGCTAGCAAGACTCTAACAGAAAATGAGGAAGAAAAGAAGGAAGAAAGAAAGGAAGGAAGGATGAAAAAGACAAAGTATTGTGTCTGGCCTCTGCCTTCTAGGTAATCAAAGATGCTCCCACCACAACTGGCTTTTAAGGCTTGCCTGTTATTGTTCTTGCAGGCTGGGAAAACAAGGGAACCCCATATGTTCCCAATTACTGGTAGCACATTTTACCTAGTTACTTGTGGCAGAAAATCCCATATCAGGGAAGCTGCCCTGCTGGAGGGTGTACTTATCCACATCAGTGACTTTGATCCACTACACTTCTAGACCCCCTGAGCATCTTATGGCTGCATCTTCAGACAGGTTGGCTTAATAGCTCCAAATTGTTACTTCCTAATCATGCATTCTTGTTGCTTCTGTGTCTTAGGGTTTCTACTGTTTTAAAGAGACACCATAACCATCGCAACTCTTATAAAGGAAAACCATTTAATTGTGGTGGCAGCTTACTGTTCAGAGGTTTAGTTCATTGACATCATGGTGGGGAGCATGGTGGCATGCATGAGGACATGGTATTAAAGAGGTAGCTGAATGTCCTTATGTCTTGATCTCACAGGCAACAGAACATGGTCTAAAACACTGGGCAGTATCTTGAGCATAGGAGACCTCAAAGCCTGTCCTCAGAGTCACATATTTCCTTCAAGAAGGCCATACCTATTTCAACAAGGCCACACCTCCTAATAATGCCACTCTCTATAAGATTATGGGAACCAATTACCTTCAAACTACCACACTCTATTAAACTTGTAGAGAAGCCTCAATTCCCTCATGCATACCACAGGAATAGTAATGGGTCCTGCTACTCAGCTTTATTGTTTAACGCATGCCAAACATATTTTTAAATAAAATTAAGCTCTGAGTAGGCTTAGTGGAATATGCCTATAACCCCAGTCCTCAGGAGGATTGAGGGTTTGAAGCCAGCCTGAGCTACATAGCAGAATAAGAAAGAAGGAGGAGGAAAGAAGAAAAAAACAAATAAAAAGACTAGGTTCCTGTCTGTAATAGTCTGTAATAACTATTATCTATCAGTTGAGGACCACATAAGAGAGCTCAGATATTCACTGTTCTTAGCTCAAAGGTGATAAATGTCGTGTGTGTGTGTGTGTGTGTGTGTGTGTGTGTGTGTGTGTACGCGCGCGTGCGCATGTGTGAGCGCGGGTGCTTGCCTGCATGCATGTGTGTGTGTGCCTGCTTGCCTTTCTACCTGTCTGTGATCATGTGGCCATGGCAAGCATGTGGAGGTCAGAGGACAACTTGCACATCTTTCAGGATTCAGGTTTCTCCTTCAGTCATGTGGATACATTTTGTCAGGATCAATGGCAAATGCTAAGCCATTTTGCTGGCCCAAGTATCTTTTATTTTTATTTATGTACTTAGCAAAAGTTCAAACAGTATTATCTGTTTTTTTTTTCCCAAAAACCATGATTAAGGCATTACTACAAATTTCAGCCCAAAACTTGATTCCTTTTCAGTCTCAGAACAGTGGATGGTACAGAACTTTCTCTACACTGAAGGGAAGTTCATGCTTGGTCAAAGGACAGAAGCAGGGAGAAGGGCTCAGGAAGCAGCTGTGAACACATTGGGTTTGGAAATCACAGCTCCAGGAACAGGAAATGAGAAGGAGGGGTAAGTTTGTAAAGGGGAGAACAGTTGTGCATTTTCTAGGGAGGGATGGGGTTTATTTTGTGGTCTGGAAAAGAAGTGACAGGTTTATTTATAAATACATACACATACTCTTGTACTCATGCACACATACATTCATGCATGGGCACTTGTGCACATATACATTCATTTATGCATATACATATGCCTTATTCACACACACTCATGTAAAGACACACATACATATACATACACACCTGCACATGTACTCACAGGGCACACACACACACACAAATACACACACACACACACTTATGCACACATACACATACTTATGTACTCACACTCACTTATACACCCACATGTAAATGTAATAGAAAATAATGTTCTAGATTACACTTTTCTATTTTGTCTATTTTAGCTAGGACTTCATGGGTGTCACTCTGCCTTTGGACCAGTGTCACTTGGTGTTTGGAGAGGTTTATGTATGTAACAGATGGAAGGGATGTTTATTTTTTGCTGCCAGAGCAGACCCGAAAGGAATAATAGGAAAGCAGAGCATGGGTAAGAATAACTCCAAATGCTGGTTTGCTTTGGGACTGAGGTAGATCTGGACTTCTTTTCTTTTTAATGCCAACTTGCTGAGCAATTTTACCCTCTCTTCTGGTTTCAAATACTATTAACAATGGCAGCCTAGACCTCTCCATGCAGGCACCCCTGCCCATTACTTGTTCATCTCTTCCTTGACATCTCTGAGTGGTTGTCTAAGTTGTAATATTAACTCCACATGCCCAAAACCAACCTTTCCCCACCTCTCTGTGTAGCCCTGTCTGACTTGTAACTCACAGAACTGCTTGTCTCTGCCTCTTACGTGCTGGGATTAAAGGAGTGCACTAGCACACCCAACCAAGACTACACTGTTGATTCTAGCTCCTTGTTCTTCCCGAGCCTGCTCTCCTCCATCCCAATACAGACAGACTGTCAACAACATTAATAACAGCAACAACACAAGAATTCCCGAGGGGACTCTGTAAATCTCTAGAGTTTCTAATGTTACAGGAGTGGTTTTGTTTTCTATAGTGAGACCTTTTTGGACCACACCTGAATTTGTATTAATGAGCTTCAGGGCAGAGGCTGGCCATCTCAGAAATACCAGCCATGAGATTCAAGGCTTGGGGCTCTAGCTTCCTTTTGAAGCGGGGAAAGGAGCTGGAGGCTGAATTCAGTTATGTGGCCAATGATTCAGCCAGTCATGTCTGTGCAACGACATCTCATAAAAATTTTGGATGGTAGCCTGGGCAAGCTTTCCCCATTTGGTTACACAAATTGTGGCAGGAGGGCAAAGCATCCTGAGGGTACAGAGGCTTCGTGTTTGGGATACTCCTTGACTTGACTTCAGCAACTCTTCATTTGTCTGGTCTTGATCTGTGTCCCTTATAATGAACTGTAACTGTTCATCCATCCGTCTGTCTGTCTGTCTGTTTGTCTATCATCTAACTATATCTATCTATCTATCTATCTATCTATCTATCTATCTATCTATCTATCTATCTATCTATCTATCTATCTAAACCTATCTACCTACCTATCATCTATCTAGTTTTGTGAGTGGTCCTAACAAGAATCATCAACTTAAATTTGATGGCCTGGACCCCAGAAGTAGAGGCTGACATCCAAAGTGAAGCTAACTTTGTTGGGAATGGTGCCTTCAAGGTTTGGTTTATCCTAATTCTGTGTAGTTGGAGTTTTGATTGTATAGCAGCAACCTGCTAGATAAAGCTTCACCATGAGGTGTCAACAGGTTCTTTCATGTCCCTCTCTTACAATACCCAGCCAACCCAAATCTCCCCTGTTTCTACTCCAAACTGTAGCCCAGATCCATCTCTACTCCCACCACCCTAACCGAACTCCTGCCATTTCTCTCCTGAACAATGACATCTTTGTTGTTCTTCTGCCTTCCACTGTTGTCCCTGCTGGGCGTTTTTTATCAGGGTCTAACAGAGCACAGCTGACCTTGAATTTACTATGTTCTTGAACTGCAGACTTGCACCACCATGCCCTGTTTGTATGGTGCTGGGGATACAAACCAGGGCTTTTTTTGCCAGACAAGTACTGTACTAACTGAGCTACATCTCTAGCCCCACTATTGTCTGTTCTCGACTGTGCACTCCGTGATCAGGGTGACCTTTTAGAAATGCCATTAACAAAATGCCTCTGAATAAAGTACCCATATTTTCCTCAAGGCCTAGAATAAGGTTCAATTTCCTTCCCAGGGCGTGTAGGGACCAGAACAGGTGCATCCCTGTTATCTGTCTCAGCTCAATTTCTTTACTCAGTGCACATCAGATTCTGTCTTCCTTTTGATTCTTTTGAACACTCTGTAATTTACCCACACATCCAAATAAACTGGAAGCTTAAAAAATGGCTAGTATGACAGTGGAGTTGAGTTATTAGGAGGTCCCTCCCTTCCTCCCTTCCTCCCTTCCTCCCTTCCTCCCTCCCTTCCTCCCTCCCTTCCTCCTCATTCCCTCTCTCCCTCCCTTCCTCCCTCCCTCCTTCCCTTTATCCCTCCCTCCTTCACTCCATCCCTCCCTCCTTCCTTCCATCCTCTTTTTCATTTTCTTTTTGAGGCACTGTTTCTCTGTGTAGCCTTGACTGTCCTGGAACTTGCCCTGTAGTCCAGGCTGCCTCCTGAGTGTGGGTATTAAATACTGTATATACCACCACTGCTAGGCAGGAGATATTTTTTTCCTAAACATAATTTTAAAAAATAGTTTTTATTTGCTTTACATGTAGGGGTGTTTTGCCTACAAGCATGTCTGTGTGTCGTGTGCATGCCTGGTGCCCATGTAGGTCAGAAGAGCACCTGGAACTGAAGTCACAGCAGTTTTGAGCCACTATATGGGTTCTGGGAATCAAACCCAGGTAGGTCTTCTGGAAGAGCAGCGTCTTAGGATTTCTATTGCTGTGAAGAGACACCGTGACCATGGCCACTCTTACAAGAGAACACATTTAATTGTGGCTGGCTTACAGTTCAGAGGTTCAGTCCATTATTTCCACAGTGGGACATGGCTGCATGCAGGCAGACATGGTGCTGGAGAAGGAGCTGAGAGTTCTTACATCTTGACTCACAGGCAACAGGAAGTGGCCTGGGACACTAGGCATGGCTTAAGCATATATGAGACCTCAAAGCCCATCTCCACAATGACAAACGTCCTCCAACAAGGTCATACCTATTCCAACAAAACCATACCTCATAAAAGTACCACTCCCTTTGGGGGCCATTTTCTCTCAAAGCACCATAAGTAGCCGATGCTCTTAATGGTTGAGCTATCTCTCCAGCCCCTATTAGGTAGTTTTTAAACAAAACTCCTCAGGTGGGTCTAATGGGCTCACAGTTGAGAACCTGTGTTTAACACACCAGTCTCTTTGTTGCCCTAGGCCTTTGTCCTTTGTCCCCACTCCCTGGGCCATTGTTCCCAGCTCTTGAAATTGCCAGGCCTCAGCTCAGACATGACCTATTCTGAGTAGACTTTCCCAACATTCCTTTCTAAGTTACCTTCTCATGTCCCTCTTTCGATACTCTTTATAGTATTTAGCCCGTAAGTACCGTATTTAAGCTTTCTTCATCTGTCTTTTCCAGTAGGGTACAAGTGCCACAAGGCTTGGAATGCCCAGTTAACCCCTTCCCTTCCTTTCCCTTCTCCATTTCTTCCCATTCCTTCCCCTTTCCATCCTTTCTCCTCCCTTTCTTTCCTCTCCCATTCCCTTCCTCCCTTCCTTCCCTTCCTCTCTCCTCCCCTCCCTCCCTTCCTTTCCTGTCCTCCCTCTCCTTGTCTCCCTCTTCCTCTCTCTCTCTCTCTCCCTCACCTCTCCCACTTTCCTTCATTTTCTTGTTGGTAATAGACTTTATAGCCTCTAGTGTGCTGAACATACTCAACCACTGAGCATTACCTCCAGTTTTTAAAGGTTTCTTAACGAAATAATTGAATATCTGAAAATTTTTTTAGCTGAGTAAGTAATGTGCTACATGAACAAAATTACTCAATGAATGCCGTGTCATTTTATCTGTCTGCATGTATCTATTAATTTCTCTCTGTTCACATACATATAAGGTACACATGTACACATGGGCACTTATTCATGTATTACATATCCATCTGGAAAAGATGATTATTTTAAAAATACTTGCCTGATTGTGTGAAATGGGAAAGACATGGATCTTGGGAGCTTCAGGGAAGCCTGGTGGGTACAGCTGTGAGACTGAAGATTGCTCAGGTGGGTCCTGAGCAATCAAAGCCTTCATAGATCAGTATGAACAGAGGACATAACACCATCCCCTGACCAATCCCCTTGTCACATCTCAAGCTCTGATTTTGTTGTCACCTCCTCTTCCTGGGGCAAACATACTTCTCCTCTGCCCTTTTGTGACATCTGGGCATGAGTTTGATATGCTCATGTACCTATCTGTCCCCATCAGTCAACTGTGTTCTCAGGACTCTCTGTCTCTGTCTATTGTGAGCTCCTAGTATATGGCCTGGCATGCAGCTGGAGCTTGCTCTGTGTGCTACATTTGATGTATTTGAGCACATGGTAGCAAAGGGAGACATTTCAGAGTCATTCAGTTGCCCACAGCTGTCACAAGTTTTCTGTCACCTCATTTGTAAAACAGGAAAAACAGTGTCTGTTTCCAAGTGTTTTGGGGAAGGCCAAATGAAGACAGTGCCGGGAAGTGCTTCTAAAGGCTAGGCAGGTCAAATTTTAATTACATTTAGCTGATTTTATTGGCATCACTAATATTATTTTCAAGGCTGAGAAGTGGCCTGCCATCTTGGGCTGTGGAGACTGGTCAGGGATCAGGCTGAGCCAGCTCTTCATACACTCTTCTGTGGTCCTTTCACACAGGACCATTTTCCAGAGAATCTTGTTCTGTGCCTGGGACTCTTAGCAGGCACATCTCTGGGAAGACTGAGCTTGAGGCAGTAGCCTTGTGGAGATGGAGAGGAGAATGAACATCTGTGACAAGGAAGCAGAAGACACACATGGGGGTCTCTAGGTCCCAGGTGCAGAGGGAAGTTGTGAGTGTAGGTCTTAAATTCGAGAGCTTTTTCTTCAATGAGCAGTTATCTTCTGGTTCTCAGGGTCGTGCAATTCCTTACTTGATTGATGGGGGCTTTGCCACATTGTTCTGTGTTTAATCTGAAATTCTTGGCTTGCTTACAACCCAAGAGCTCAAAGCAATCTTAGCTCTCTTCTTTTCCAGGGAGGAAAACCTCTTTCATTGAAATGTATTTGTTTATGAGAGCACAGATTTGATGAATGCCTGTAATCTCTAAGATGATGGAAGTTGCAGTAAGGCTGTCCTCCCTTCCCCTGGACATCAGGGAAATGAGGTCGCATTAAAAAACAAAAGAAAACCAGGAGTTAGGAGAAAAAGAAGGGGAGAAGAGGAGGGTAGAGGAGGGCAGGAAGGAGCAGGAAGCAAAAGAATAGAGGAGAGCAAGAAAACATATACCACAATAGAGGGAGCCAGTATAGGTTTAAAGAGAAGTCTGGCACTAGGGAATGTCCAGAGAGCTACAAGGATGACTGCAACTAACAATCTAAGTAATAGTGGAGAGGCTACCTTAAATGCCCTTTCCAGATAATGAGATTGATGACTACCTTAAATGCCATCCTAGAGCCTTCATCCAGTAGTGAATGGAAGGAGAAGCAGATACCCACAGCTAAACACTGAGCCGAACTCCTGGAATCCAGTTGCAGAGAGGGAGGAGTGATGAGCATAGGGGTCAAGACCAGGCTACAGAAACCCACAGAGACAGCTGACCTGAACAAGGGGGAGCTCATGGACCCCAGTCTGATAGCTGGGAAACCGGCATTGGACCGACTCAGACCACCTGAATGTGAGTGTTAGTTAGGAGGACTAGGCAGTCTATAGGGCCTCTGGTAGTGGCCCCATAGTATTTTATTTATCCCTAATATATGAATGGACTTTGGGAGCCCACCCCACATAGAGGGATACTTTCTCAGCCTAGACACATAGGGGAGGGCAGGGCCTTTCTCCAAATGATGTGATAGACTTTGAAGACTCCCCATGGAAGGCCTCACCCTCTCTGGGGAGCAGAAAGGGGAAGGGATGGGGGTTGGTTGGGAGAACATGGGAGGACAGGAGGGTGAGGGAACTGGGATTGACATGTAAAACAAGCTTGTTTCAAATTTAAATTAAAAAATTATCAAAAAAAACTGTAAAATAATTTTGAGATGAGAGAATACTGAGGTGACAGAGGTGAGTTCCATTCTCAGGTCCCGCATGGTGGAAAGAGAGAACGGACTCCAGGACACTGTTTTCTGACCTCCTCATGTGCACCATGGCACATGCGTGCATACACACCCACTAAGGAAGGCAGCTATGCTCACCACTATACCACCAATGTGTGTACACACCCACTAAGGAAATACAAGAAAAAGAAAGTATTTGAGCCAAGAGTTGGAAAGAATTCATTTCAAATCTTGGTTCCACCATCTTCTGTTTGCTTAATCTTAGACAAATCCCTCTCTATCTCTCAGTCTCAAATTGTTATAGGTTTGGGGAAATGAACCATGGCCTTATATGTGCCACAGTCCTGGCAAACTTCTTGATTTTTAAGTTTCTCTGTAGCTCAAGAGTTAAAGCATATATAGAAAGGACTTTACTATAATAATTAAATGAGGTATTTTATCTAAAGGGTCTTTGTCAGTTTGGGTACACTATAGGTATTTCATGGATTATTACCAATGTCATCATTATCATTAAGATTATTAGGGTGCAGCTTCAAGGATGTGGGACTATTAAATGGATTGCAATTTTAAAAACATTTGTCAACATTTATAGAAGCATTTAGCACATGCCAGACCCTTGACTAAATGCTGTTCTGTATGTATTAACACAGTAATGCATACATGTGATATAGCTATATATCTGTATATAGTTTCCTATAAACAGAAATAAGGTGACCGATAACAGTGATGGATGTCAATTATGTGTTCAATCCCCATAACTTCTGCCTCGAGCCACCAACTTTGTCACCTCCCTTCATGGCATATACATCTAATAAACTCCTGGCTGATTGTGTTGAGAAAGAAAATGGTAGACTTCAAGAAAAGGGCAGACAACCATGATTCAAACTGCTGAGGGCATACAGGCACAGCTGAAGCCAATCTGCAATCAAACATTTTCAACTGGTTTAATGTTTTATCAGAAACATGCTTAGGATTTTTCATTCGTTTCCACAGTCAGTGCTATCTATAGGACACAACACAACATTGTGAATACATGTGCATAAATACTATCTTTCAGTATTATTAGCAATTGCCCAGCTTCAATACTTTCAGAAGACATTCTTCACTGAGATTTAATAACAATATTTTCTTCTCTCTGTATTTAAATTAAAAAATTATCCATAAATATAATATAAAATATATTTATATTATATACACATATGTACACACATATACATATACATACATATAAAATCTGTTTCACTATTGTGATACAGTCATGCCTTCAGAGGCACGACAACACGAGAAACATAGATAAATCATAGTTCTAGGGGCTGGGGAGATGGCTCAGTGGTTAAGAGTGCTTGTTACTTTCTGGAGGACCTGAGTCCATTTCTCAATGCCCACAATGGGTGGCTTACAACCACCTGCAACTCCTGCTCCAGGGAATCTTGTGATCTCCATATATGTGGTGCGCATACACACACACATACAACAGACCAAAAATAAATATTAAGAGGAGGAAAGAAAAAATATCACAGTACTCTTTCATTCTGCATCAAGGGGGATTTTGCTCCCTAATATATTTGATTTTCCTAGTATCTGTCAAAGCTGAACTCCAATTGTGACTTTGTTAAATATTTGAACCACATATACAGGGATCCTTTTTTTTTGATACACACCAATACAGCATTTGATAGTAGTGTTCTTATTATTTATGCATTGCACACGCATGTCTTTTGGTTGGTGTGATAGATGTGTCTGTCATTGTAAATTAATATGCTAGCATTCTAAATTACTTGCTACTCTCTACAAACTGTGTTAGTGTGAAGGCATCACTGAGAAACTGCATTATTCTTTCTGTTTTAATATGTGAATTATCCCTTTGAACAATAAACTCAGTAACATAGTGATTTTGCCAAAATAATGTCACCTTTTGAATTCTCTTAGTGCCTTGTTTGTGAGCACGATTCTTCTTCGAAAATATAACACTCATGATAAAATTTTTGAACAAATTACTTTGGATAAAGAAAAATGAAGCAATGCTTCATTTAAGATGTTAAATTTTAAGATATTAAGATATTAAATAAGGATCTGTTCTCATGAGATTGAAGAATAGAGGGCACCCAATGCCTAGAGTTAGTAGAATCAAAAGGATAGAAAAAAAAGGCTATCATTTCCCAAGAAGCTTTCATGGAAAGTTGATTTCTTTCTTTTAAAAATCCCTCGCCATTCCATGGTTATTAAAAATACTCAGTCCCTAAGCAGCAGTTATTTATCAAGCACATGCCAGCTGCTATACATCACTGGAGCAGCTGAGTAGGATACTGAGGTCCAACTCCAACTGATCTGTGTGGAGGAGAATGGACATGCTGTATAGACTCAGAGGAGGCTGTGGTGATGACAGTCATTGTCAGGCTTGTCTTTCTTTGAGTTTATCACCCTCCCAGGTTGGTGTTTATAATGAGCTTGGGACCATGATGATTGGCAGCTGTGAGTGTCCATCCTGTAATGTAAAACAAATCTCTTGGAGTTGGAGAGATGGCTGTGTGGTTGAGAGCACTGGCTGCTATTCTGGAGGGAGGACCAGGGTTCAATTCCAAGAACCCACATGATGGCTCATTACTGTCTATGACTCCAGTTCCAGAGAATCTGATGATTTTTTATTTTCTGGCCTCTTTGAGCACAAGGCACACATGTGGTACACAGACATACGATCATATAAAATATCTATACACATAAAATTAAACAAGTAAGTAAATAAAGAGAATCTTCCTAGAGCTTCTAGAACCATCCAGGACTGTAGTTGTTGGTTTGCACATGCAACTACAGGTCAATCATTCCAGCTTGACTGAGAAGACTCTGATTAGCACAGTATCCTCTAGAGTCACCTCATTGGAAGGAGAGGAGTGTTGCTCCAAAAGCAGGTGGGTGTAGTTATTAGGGGAAAAGAATGAAGCTTTGTAGGTTTCAGGCAGAACCATTAAGCATCCTAGCTGTAGTAAATAATGTTCACTGAGTGCTCTGTGCTTCCACAAAGGGCTTTCCACACATGGCCTTATTTACTCCTCATCATAACTCTACGGAGTAAGTACTATAATTATTCTTGTTTTCCAGATTAGGAAACTGAGAAATATTGAAATGAAGTGCATGTTTACAGACAACACAGCTGCAGAGGGATAGAGCTGGGACTTAAACAAACATGTGTCTGATGTGAAAGTCCTTGTTCCTGTTCCATCAGTGTGGCTCAGTTTGTGCTGTCAGACTATCCATTATCCTTGACTATATAAAAGTGCTGGACATAAATCAATTGCTTCAGTGGAAGCACTTATTATTATTACTACTACTACTAATATTTTGAAGTAGTGTATATTTAGCCCTGCTGTCCTGAAACTCACGATGTAGATCATGGTATTCTCAAACTCACTGAGGTCCACCACCTCTGTCTCCTGACTTCAGGGTTTAAAGGTATGTGTCAGCATGCTCAGCTCAAGCAAATGGTTTCTAGTCTTTTCTTTCCTTTCCTTTCATTTCCTTTTCTTTCCTTTTCTTTTCTATTTGAGAGAGGGTTTCTCTGTATTGCTTTGAAACCTGTCCTGGAACTCGCTCTATAGACTAGGCTAGCCTCAAACTCACAGAGATCTGCCCACCTCTGCCCCCTGAGTGCTGGGACTAAAGGCGTACACCACCAATGCCCAGCCTGATTTCTAGTCTTATAAAAAGTTATGATAAAATTTTATCAATTACACCTCAGAATGGTTTGATGTACATTTTCACACTCTGTGAATATTGGGCATATCCCAGAAGGACGCTGTGGTGACTATGCCCCAGGTAAAATCTGCTGCCTGCACCTTTTGCTTTAGATGATGCTCCTATACAATTTGTCTGTGTTATTGGCAAAATTCACAGAAGTGGGTTGATATTTCAAAGACTATTGCATGTTATTATGTGTACAATGTAGTCAGAGAGATATAGAAACTTACATCTACCTGCCTACAATGAATTCCAAACCCAATAATTGTATATCTAACATCTGGGTTAAGAACTAGACCACTGGTAGTGCACTGTGCACCCATCTGCAGTGGTGTCCTCTCCCTTCCTCGCTTACCTCCACAACTGTTCCTCTCACATCACCTGTACATGTGTTACTAAGAGATGTGTTCTTGAGATAGGGAGATGGCTCAGAGGCTTTAAACCTTCCCATGGAGGTTGGTGACCTGAAGTGTGATCTTTGGGACCCACATAGTGGAAGGAGAGAACCAATTCCCATTGACTGTACCCTGAGCACATCTCTATATGTGCACCATGCCATACACACAGAGAGACACATAGACATGCACATAGAAACATGGACACACACACACACACACACACACACACACACACACACACACACACAGAGTGCTGGTTATTCTTTATCACCTTGACTCCAACTAGTGTCATCTGGGAAGGGGGAACTTCTCTGAGGCATTGCCTCCATCAGACTGGTATATGGGCATGTCTGTGAGGACATCTTCTCCATTTCCAATTGATAGGGGAGGGTCCAGTCCACTGTGGACTGTACCATCTCTGGGCAGATGGGCCTGGGCTGCATGAGGAAAGTTTTTGAGCAAGTCAGGGAATCAAGTCAGTAAGCAGCACTCCTCCATGGCTTCTGCTTCCAGGTTTCTGCCTTGAGTGCCTGCCTTAGCTTCCCTTGATGATAGACTATAAAAGTTAAATGAAGTAAATCCTCTCTTCCTCAAACTGCTTTTTTTTCCACTTCTGGTATTTATCACAGCAATAGAGAGCAAACAAGGACATACATATTCAAGGGATAAATGTAGTAAAATTAGAAAAATATTTTATTTTTATTTTCATAAGTGAAATAATACATATTTTCCTGACACTTTTTAAAATTTATTTATTTTATGTGTATGAGTTCTTTGCCTGTATGTGCATTCATGGTACCTGAGGAGGTCAGACAAAGGCATTGAATCCCCTGCAGCTTGAGTTATAAACAGTCATGAGCCTTCCTTCAGGTTGGTACTTGGAACTGAACCCTGGTCCCTTGCAAGAACAACTAATGCTGTTAACCACCAAGCCACCTATCCAGTCCTTGTGATTAGCTCCTCTTGCTCAGAGATTCATCACAATTTTGAGGTTCATCAGTGTAGACATACCTAGGTTGGGATTATTTTGACTGCTGAACACATTCATAGAATAGATGGCAATACTCTAAGTAACTAATCAGTTCCAGTGTTGATGGATATTCAGGCTGGTAGTCATGTTGCATAGATATTCTTGTTCATGTCTGCTAGGACACACGTACACACAAACATTTCTTTGTGCTTTAAATCTAGCCCTGGGATCATTGTGTCACAGTGGGTGTGAACATACAACTCCACTAGGCCGTTGTCACATGTATTTGTACCATTCTTAATGGGGTTTGATGCAAAAGAAAAAAAACCAACAACAGAAAAACCACCACCACCACCACAACAAAAAATTCAGGAAATGCTGCAATTTGTGACAATCTGCAAACATGAATAGTGAATAGGCTTCGGGTGAAATCAGAATGCAAATTTCCCTAACTCAGGACAATGGAGTTTGCTAGCTTATTGATTTTTGTACAAATAGCTCATAAAGATGACTTCCCAAAGGAGACAGGGCAATGAAAAACTAAAAAGTGGATTTCAATAAACTCTTGACCCATTTGCCCTCAATTCTGTGGATGATCTATTACGATTTTTTTCATAGTGACTAAAACTACTGAGGTTTTTATTGTATTTATTTATTTTTTCATTTAATTTTATTTATTGTATTTATTTATTTTTTCATTTAATTTCATTTATTTATTTATTTATTTATTTTTTGAGACAGGGTCACTCTGGTTGTTCTGGAACTCACTCTGCAGGTCAGGCTGGCCTCAAACTCATAGATTTCCACTTGCTTCTGCCTCCCATGTACTAGGATTAAAGGTATGCATCACCGTGCCCCAGCTATTGTATTTTTTAAAATTAGAAACATTTTATTTTACGTGTATGGGAGCTTTGCCTGCAGGTTAAGTCTGTGTACCCCATGAGTGCCTGCTGTTCTCAGAGGCCAGAAGAGAGCCTCAGACATCCTGGAACTGGAGTTACAGATGGTTATGAGACCCCATAGGAATGCTGGAGTTGAATCTGGATCTTCTGGAAGATACTGTTTTTTTCTTATTCTTTTTCCAACTGGTGAAGACAAATTAGTTATTGGTAATCAAATGTCCAGAGATCAAACTCCCGGCCCCATAGTTCATCCTAATAAAGATATCCTGGAATACTGTCCTGTGTTCTTCATAGAGATACATTGTTGCTAATGTGTATCTCCAACCTTGGTTTATATTATTCAAAAAATTGAGGTTTACAAATTAAGGCAAAAATAACATTATGAAAAGAAAGTTACTTCAATTTTATCCTTTATTTCTTTTTTGTAGAACCCTTTATTTTTAAAATTACTATAATGTTTTAATTTTTTGTTGGTCTGGATATTGAACTTATGGCCTTGTACATATAACAGAAATGCTCTACCACTGGACACTAGCTGTAACCCTAACATTCTTACTATCAGTTAACATAATGATTATACTTATTTATGGGGTGTTATCCCTTATTTCAATGTCAAAAGTGTATACCTCCCCAAACAACAGAGAGTGTTGTTCTAATGGCCCGTCTAGCCTCAGACAAGCTAAAGGGATATATGCAGGAGGCTACAGTCCATCATAGTGTTTTCAACATTTCCATCAATTTTCCATCAAGATTAGGAGGCATCTCATTCAATGCCCCTTTTTGTTTCTGAAAAAGCATTTTGTGGTTTGATATTCAAGAGCCACCTAGATTTGTGTTACACAGTTCTTTCTGGCTATAAATTATCCAGCACCTCCATCAATATTTTTCCAATAACCCTACTTAGGCAGACATCATGGCTCACAAAGTACTATTGACTGAATCATTTAAACCTTTCTTCTTTCAACATGTGACTTCAGTAATAAACAGAAGTGACAGGGCTGGTTTTCACATATATACAGCAGTGACCCTCACTCTTCCCTGTAGGGGGGAGAAACATTCCCCCAAAGCACTGGGCCCTAATCCCTGGACCTTGTAAGTGCTACCTTGTACAGCAAAGTTTTACAGATGAGATTAAACAAGGGATGTGAGGTGAGTGATCTGGACCACCAGCCTATGTCTGCCATGTGACAGGCAAAAGGAGTCAGAGACATCGGGAGAAGGCAATGTAGGGAAGCCACAAGCCAGAAAAACAAATAATGCTTGGAAATGATAAAAAAAAAAAAAATTGGTGATTTCATGCAACAGAAGGAAAGAATTAACTCTTGCAAGTTGTCCTCTTCAGCACACACAAACAAATAAAATTTAAAACATACTTATGTGTGAAAAGTCTTTTTAGTCTAATTTTATTCTAAGTTGGGCATAGCTAGAAAGAGAAGACCTGTCATTTCTGATGTCAATAGTTCGGACTTGAATTGGGAGAGGAATGCTGCACATTTCACTAGCATGACAAAGCAGTATGTCATTTACAGTAATCTAAAGAAATTCGTATTAGCCTATGCTTGTTCAACAAAGTAAGTTCCTGTTGAAGCCAAGGCAAACTTTCTTGACCGGCGCACTGATTGGTGTATCTTTATGGTGTGTGTTTTTTTTTTTTTTTTTTTTTTTTTTTAGAGTATTTTTTATTTAATTTTATATAACAAAGTCCAATTAAATGAAAACAAACATTTATACACAATATTTGGGAATTTGGGCGTCGTTCTTTCCAAACTACTTCCTGCTGGTAAGGGGCGCTGTCTTGGGGGATTCGAAGAAGATTCAGATATCCTAGCTGTAGTCTGTAGGGCTGTTTTGTCCAGCTGTTTGGAATGTAGGATCAGCTTGTACTCTGTTTCAGGCGGTCTGGTGTGATCAAATCACATTAGTCTGGAAGGAATCCACATCTTTTCATTTTCTGTGGAAACAAAAATAGAAATACTTTTCCCCAGTAACTTGTTCTTCAACTTAAATTTTGGAGTCAAAGCGGTTTTTTTTTTTTTTTTTTTTTTTTTTTTATTATTTTACATGTCGATCCCAGTTCCCTCTCCCTCCCTCCCCCCAAGCCCTCCCTCCTCCCTCCTTCCCTCCCTTTTGCCCTCTCTACCCTCTCCCATGCACTCTAAACACCCTCCCCTCCCAACCCCCCACCACAATACAATATGTAGGGGAATGCCATCCAGTTGGGGTCATGTAGATCTGACAGGTCCTGTGAAGTAGGGACTAGGGCTTCTCTCCTATCTCTAGAATAAGGCAGTTATCCCTCCATGGGGGATATGTTTGCAAAGTCCTTTTGTGCACCAGGGATACATCCTGGCTCCATTGTCTGAGGTCTCTTAGACTGCTCAGACCTTCTGGCTGAGACCCATATTCAGGGGGGTCCGAGTCAGACCCCTGTTGGCTTCCCAGCTATCAGTCTAGTGGCCCTTAGCTCCTCCTTGTTCAGGTAAGCTGTCTCTATGTACTTCTACCGCATGGTCTTGTCCTCTCCATCTGCTTCTGGGTTCTAGTTTGACTCAGTGTTTATGTATGGGTGTTTGCTCCTGTTTTCAACAGGCATTAGTTGAGGACTCCATGGAGAAGTTAGTTGTTGATCTCACTCTCCGGGAAGGGCATTTATGATAGCCTTTCCACGGAAGCTGAGATTGTTAGTTGGGAGCAGTCTTGTAGTTCCCTCGACCTTTCTTTGTGTTCAACTTTATCTTCAAACCAATATTGGCTCCCTCTTTTATGTTCTCTCTCTCTGTCTCTGTCTCTCTCTCTCTTTCCTATTTTCCATTCCTAACCAGGCTCAATCCTCCTGGTCGCACATGCCTTCCTCTCCTCCCTCTCATTTTCTCCTACTTCTCTCTCCATTAGCTGTCCTCCCCCACTATACCTGAGGTCTGGGGGACTTGTCCCTTCCCAGTTCTGTGAGGGACTTTATATGAATCTCTTAGAATACAACTTGTATCCTAGTTCCTCTGGTGATGTGAATTATAGGCTGGTGATCATTTGTTCTAGGTCTAAAATCCATATATGAGTGAGTACATACTGTGTTCCTCTTTTTGTGACTGGGTTACCTCATTCAGGATGGTTTCTTCAAGTGCCATCCACTTGCCTGCGAATTTCAAGATACCATTATTTTTTTCTGCAGAGTAGTATTCCATTGTGTAGATGTGCCACATCTTCATTAACCATTCTTCAATTGAAGGGCATCTAGGTTGCTTCCAGGTTCTTGCTATTACAAATAGTGCTGCTATGAACATAGTTGAACAGATGTCTTTGTTGCATTGATGTGAATCCTTTGGGTATATGCCTAAGAGGGGGATTGCCGGGTCCTGTGGTAAACTAATTCCCATTTTCCTGAGGAACCGCCATACTGATCTCCAAAGTGGCTGTATGAGTTTGCACTCCCACCAGCAGTGGAGGAGTGTTCCACTTTCTCCACATCCTCTCCAACATAAGTCATCACTGGTGTTTCTAATTTTAGCCATTCTGGCAGGGGTAAGATGGTATCTCAAAGTTGTTTTGATTTGCATTTCCCTGATAGCTAAGGATGTGGAGCATTTTCTTAAGTGTCTTTCAGCCTTTTTGATTTCCTCCATTGAGAATTCTTTCTTCAGTTCTGTACCCCATTTTTTAATAGGGTTATTTGGTGTTTTGTTGACTAGTTTCTTGAGTTCTTTGTATATTTTGGAGATCAGCCCTTTGTCGGATATAGGATTAGTGAAAATCTTTTCCCAGTCAGTGGGCTGCCGTTTGGTCTTGTCAACTGTGTCCTTTGCCTTACAGAAGCTTCTAAGTTTGAAGAGGTCCCATTTATTAATTGTTTCTTTCAGTGTCTGTGCCCCTGGAGTTATGTTCAAGAAGCGGTCTCCTATACCAATTTGTTCAAGGGTACCTCCTACTTTCTCTTCTAAGAGGTTCAATGTGGCTGGATTGATGTTGAGGTCTTTGATCCATTTGGACTTGAGTTTTGTGCATGGCGACAGACATGGGTCTATCTGCAGTCTTCTACATACCCTCATCCAATTGTGCCAGCACCATTTGTTGAAGATGCTGTCTTTGCCCCATTGTATAATTTTAGCTGTTTTGTCGAAAATCAGGTGTTCATAGGTGCGTGGATTAATATCAGGATTTTCAATTCGATTCCATTGGTCTACCTGTCTATTTTTATGCCAATACCAGGCTGTTTTCAGAACTATAGCTCTGTAGTAGAGCTTAAAGTCAGGAATGGTGATGCCTCCTGATGTTCTTTTATTGCAGAGGGTTGTTTTGGCTATCCTGGGTCTTTTGTTTTTCCATATAAAGTTGATTATTATCCTTTCAAGGTCGGTGAAGAATTGTGGTGGGATTTTAATGGGGATTGCATTGAATCTGTAGATTGCTTTTGGTAAGATTGCCATTTTTACTATGTTTATCCTACCTATCCAAGAGCATGGGAGGTCTTTCCATTTTCTGGTATCTTCTTTAATTTCTTTCTTTAGAGTCACAAAGTTCTTATTATATAGATCTTTTACTTGTTTGGTAAGCGTTACACCAAGATACTTTATGTTGCTTGTGGCTATTGTAAAGGGTGATGTTTCTCTGATTTCTTTCTCTGCCTCTTTGTCGTCTGAAAAAAATAGGGCTACTGATTTTTTTGAGTTTATCTTGTATCCTGCTAGTTTGCTGAAGGTGTTTATCAGCTGTAGGAGTTCCCTGGTAGAGTTTATTGGGTCGCTTATGTAAACTATCATATCATCTGCAAATAGAGACAGTTTGACTTCTTCCTTTCCAATTTGGATGCCCTTGATCTCCTTTTGTTGTCTTATAGCATTAGCTAGAACTTCTAGTACGATATTGAAGAGATATGGAGAGAGAGGACAGCCTTGTCTTGTTCCTGATTTTAGAGGAATTGGCTTAAGTTTCTCTCCATTCAGTTTGATGTTGGCAGTTGGTTTGCTGTATATTGCTCTTATTATGTTTAGGTATGTTCCTGTTATCCCTGACCTCTCTAATACCTTTATCATGAAAGGGTGTTGAATTTTATTGAAGGCTTTTTCTGCATCTAGGGAGATAATCATATGGTTTTTCTTTTTCAGTTTGTTTATATGGTGGATCACGTTGATAGATTTTCGTATGTTAAACCATCCCTGCAATCCAGGTATGAAGCCTACTTGATCATGGTGGATGATTTCTCTGATGTATTTTTGAATTCGGTTTGCCATTATTTTATTGAGTATTTTTGCATCGATGTTCATCAGGGATATTGGTCTGTAGTTTTCTTTCTTAGTTGTGTCTTTGTGAGGTTTGGGTACCAAAGTTATTGTGGCCTCATAAAAAGAGATTGGCAATAAACCTTCTGTTTCTATCTTGTGGAACAGTTTGAGGAGTAGTGGTATTAGTTCTTCCTTGAATGTCTGGTAGAATTCTGCACTGAATCCATCTGGCCCTGGACTTTTTTTGGTTGGAAGGCTTTCGATGACTGCTTCTATTTCATTTCGGGTTATAGGTCTATTTAAGTTGTTTGTCTGTTCTTGATTTAATTTTGGTAAATGATAGTTATCCAGAAACTTGTCCATTTCCTTTTTTGTGGAATACAGATTTTCGAAGTATGACCTGAAAATTGTCTGGATTTCCTCTGTGTCTGTTGTTATGTTCCCCATTTCGTTTCTGATTTTGTTAATTTGCATGTTCTGTCTCTGCTTTTTCGTTAATTTGGATAAAGGTTTATCAATCTTGTTGATTTTCTCAAAAAACCAACTCTTTGTTGCATTGATTTTTTGTATTGTTTTCCTGGTTTCTATTTTGTTGATTTCAGCCCTCAAGTTGATTATTTCCTGGCGTCTACTCCTGCGGGGTGAATTCGCTTCTCTCTGTTCTAAGGTTTTCAGTTGGGCTGTTAATTCTTTTATGTGACTATCCTCTGTTTTCTTCATATGGGCACTTAGTGCAATGAACTTCCCTCGTAGCACTGCTTTCAAGGTGTCCCATAAGTTCAGGTATGTTGTATCCTCATTCTCGTTGAATATTAGAAAGTCTTTAATTTCTTTCTTTATTTCTTCTTTGACCCAGGAGTGGTGCAATTGCAGATTGTTAAGTTTCCATGAGTTTGCAGGTTTTCTGCTATTTGTGTTGTTGTTGAATTCCAATTTTAAAGCATGGTGGTCCGATAAGATACAGGGGACTATTCCTATTCTCTTGTATCTGTTGAGGTTTGTTATGTCTCCTAGTATGTGGTCGATTTTAGAGAAGGTTCCATGTGGAGCAGAGAAGAAGGTATATTCTTTTGCCTTTGGATGGAATGTTCTATAGATGTCTGTTAGCCCCAGTTGAGACATAACTTCTGTTAATTCTTTTGTTTCTTTGTTGAGTTTCTGATTTGTGGTCCTGTCTAGTGTTGAGAGTGGTGTATTGAAGTCTCCCACTATAAGTGCGTGAGGTTTTATATGAGCTTTGAGTTTTAGTAGTGTTTCTTTTACAAATGTGGGTGACTTTGTATTAGGGGCATAGATGTTCAGAATTGAGACTTTGTGTTGATGGATTTCTCCTGAGATGAATATGAAATGACCATCTTCATCTCTTTTGATTAATTTTGGTTTGAAGTCTAACTTGTTAGATATTAGGATAGCTACGCCTGCTTGCTTCTTATTTCCATTTGATTGGAAAATCTTTTCCCAACCCTTTACCCTGAGGTAATGTCTATATTTGGAGCTAAGATGTGTTTCTTGTATGTAGCAGAAGGATGGATTCTGTCTTCGTATCCATTCTGTTAGCCTGTGTCTTTTTATAGGTGAGTTAAGACCATTAATGTTGAGGGTGAATAAGGTCCATTGATTGTTGATGCTTGTTTGATTTAGGTTTGTTGTTGGCAGTGGTATTGTGAATATATTTGTTCTGCTTCACCCTAGGTTTCTGGTGTAGTTGGATTATCTGTTGCCTACATTTTTGTGGGCGTAGTTACCTTCCTTGGGTTGGAATTTTCCTTCCAATACTTTCTGTAGGGCTGGATTTGTAGATACATATTGGGAAAATCTGGTTTTGTCATTGAATATCTTGTTCTCTCCATCTATATTGTCTGAGAGTTTTGCTGGATATAGTAGCCTAGGCTGGCATCCGTGTTCTCTTAATACTTTTAAAAGAACATCTATCCAGGACCTTCTGGCCTTGAGGGTTTCCATGGAGAAGTCAGGTGTAATTTTGATAGGTCTGCCTTTATATGTTACCTGTTCTTTTTCCTTCGCTGCTCTTAATATTCTTTCTTTATTCTGTATGCTAGGTGTTTTGATTATTATATGTTGAGGGGTCTTTTTTCTTTGGTCCAGCCTATTTGGGGTTTGGTATGCTTCTTGTACTTTCATGGGCATGTCCTTCTTCAGATTTGGAAAGTTTTCCTCGATGATTTTGTTGAATATGTTTTCGGCACCTTTGAGCTGGGCTTCCTCACCTTCCTCTATGCCTATTATTCTTAGGTTTGGCCTTTTCATGGTGTCCCACATTTCCTGGATGTTTTGTGTTAAGGATTTGTTGGATTTATGATTTTCTTTGGTCGATGAATCTATTTCTTCTAGTTTATCTTCTGCACCTGAGATTCTCTCTTCCATCTCTTGAATTCTATTGGTTATGCTTGTGTCTGTGGTTTCCGATTTTTTGCCCAGTTTTTCAATTTCCAGCCTTCCTTCCGTTTGTGTTGCCTTTATTTTCTCAATTTCAGTTTTCAAGTCTTGAACCGTTTCCTTCACCTGGTTAATTGTTTTTTCTTGGCTTTCTGTACTTTCCTTAAGGAATTTGTTCATTTCTTCCACTTTTTTGTTTGTTTTTTCCTCTATTTCTTTAAGGGATTTTCTCATATCTTCTTTGAGGGCCTCTATCATTTTTATGATGGTGATTTTTAAGTCGTACCCTTCTGCTTCCTCTGCTTTGTTGTTGTGTTCCATTCTCGTTGGTGTAGATTCCCTAGATTCTGGTGGTGTCATGTTTGTCTTTCTGTTGTTAGGTGTTTTCTTGTATTGCCTTCTTCCCATAGTTTCTTCCTGTAGGTGTTGGTGGTGTCTCTTCCCTCTCTCTATGGTCCTTCCCAGATGGGCTTATGTGGATCAAAGATTCAATGTCTGTATCTCTGTGTGGTCCAAGCTCTCTAGGAGGCTTCTCTCTGGCCAATAGCCGGCAGAAGAGGACGAGGGCTGGACTGGAACTTGAGAAGGTTTTGCAGGGTAGTGGGATCTCACTGGAAACTGGCGCTCTCCAGCTGAGACCTCGTTCTTTGGCAGGGGCCCGGATTTGTGGGTCAAGGATCTTGCCTGCAGGAACTCCAAGTGGACCCGCAGAGATAGGCGGATCTCTGGGAGGGGCCTGGGACTCCAGCAGAGGACTGGAGGCGGGGTCAGGGACCAAGCCAGTGGAAATTACAGGTGGTCCCACGTGGATAGTCAGGTCTCCTTTGTTCGGAGTTGCTCCGAGAGGTCTCCGAAGTAGGGTGGACTGTTGGCTCCACCCTCTGTCCCAGTGCTCAACCAGAGCGGCAGGACCGTAGGTGGGGTAGGGCACAGGGTAGGGGGGGTAGGCTGGAGGTTGGGATGGGTGGGGGTGTATCAGAGCTCCAAGGGTGCTCTCAAAGGGGACCGGAGACAGGAGCAGCAGGATCAGGGGCCAATCCAGGGAGTTCAGGCGGGGGAGGGGGGGAAAAGAGGTTGAAGGGGACAGGCAGCCCCGATTGGGCCCAGACTCACCTCTGGCCAATAGCCGGCAGAAGAGGACGAGGGCTGGGCTGGAACTTGAGAAGGTTTTGCAGGGTAGTGGGATCTCACTGGAAACTGGCGCTCTCCAGCTGAGACCTCGTTCTTTGGCAGGGGCCCGGATTTGGGGGTCAAGGATCTTGCCTGCAGGAACTCCAAGTGGACCCGCAGAGATAGGCGGATCTCTGGGAGGGCTTTATGGTGTGTTTTTAACCTCTGGGTTCTCTTTCCTTCTTTTCTTTTTCCTTTTTCCTCTCCTGATGGTGAAACATTTTTGTGTTCAAACTGGCCCATTGAATGTGTCATGGTGGAGAGACACATTCCCACACTCCCAGGCTAAATACATTTGCTTATCTTTGTTTTTTTTTTTTTTTTTTTTTTTTTTTGCATGATCTAACATTTTATGCTTAAATCTTGTTCCATTTGGACTTTGTTCCTGTGTATGCTTTGAAGGGTAGTTCTAATTTTGCATATTTGCATGACTATTCACATTTCTCTACACCATTTGTAAAATGCCTGGATTTCCCCATTGTGCTCACTTCTATTTTCTTACATGGAGCCTCAAGGGAGAATGTGCACTGTATAAATACTACTCAGTGTTAAGACAAAGAAGGCAACCTGTGCATGCTGACATAAAAAATGACTTCCTATACTATTAGATGAGAGATGCAGAATTTTATGTAAGAATTATTTATATATGCACCAGAAAATAGCTGGAAGCACAGCTTTTAATTTGTTGATTAATGATTGATAGCAGTTACCTTTTGTAGGTAGTCTGAGGGAGTGGAGTATTGATTTTTTTCCTTTGTATAGTTTAGCATTTAAAATAATTTTTAAAAATGACATTTTGGGGAGGAGTAGGGCTAAAATGATCAAACTACTCTTTACATTAATCTATAAACGAATTAATGAAATATAGTCTTTGATAGGTACAAACAAATTTTATTTTGGTGTGTGTGTGTGTGTGTGTGTGTGTGTGTGTGTGTGTCTGTGTGTTTACACTCCTGTGAGCATGCATGGACACAAATATGTATACATGTAAGTGCCACTGTGCATGTGTGGTGGTCACAGGACAACTTGTAGGGTCAGGTCTCTTCTTTTACCACATGGTCTGAGGAATTGAGCTCTTGTACTCACGGGAACAAGCACCTTTACTTGCTGAACCACCTCACCTCACACTTATTATATTGTGTGCCTTTAAAACTTCAAATAGACAATGTTCTTAACCACTGAGCCATCTCTCCAGCCCCTGATAGCTGGGGAACCAGCATTGAACTGACCCAGACCCCCTGAATGTGGGTCTCAGTTAGGGCAGTCTACGGAACTCTTGACAGTAGAACCAGAATGTATCCCTGGTGCACGAAAGGACTTTGGGAGCCCATTCCCCATGAAGGGATACTACGTTAGCCTAGAGGCAGGAGGGAGGGCATGGGAGAATGGGAGGGAGAGGGAACTGGGATGGATATGTAAAATAAGAAAAAATAATAATTAAAAAAAAACTTCAAATAGAAAAGTGTATGTCTTTAGTATATCCTAATCCTTCTGTGAGCTTCTCCTACCTGCATGTGCTGAGCAGCTAGCTAGGTGTGCTCCCCAAATTTATGTATTCAAATTAACTCACTTTTTCTGCTTCTTATTCCATCTCTCTGAACAAAAGTTTCATGCCTCCATCAAGAGGAACACTTAGAACTGATTTTGGGCTCTCCCTTTGCCAGGCAGCTCCTTGAATTGGATTCCCACAGCTTGCAGCTATTCATGAAGGATGGCTCAGATTCCCTGCCCTGTGTTTTTCATTTCTGGAATCCTGGGGTCTGATAATACTTAACATGTACTGAGTAAGCATCATCCAGCTGGTCCACTATTGTGGGATATTTGTACACTGTGTGAAGATGTGTTGCTGTGATTGGTGTATAATAATAATGAGGCAAGAGAGCATAGGTGAGGTTTCCAGGGAGACAGAGGAAGAGGAGGAGGAGTCTAGGTGCACGGGAGATGCCAAGAGAGACACTGAAGAGGTTGGACATATCGTACAGAAGAGAGGTAACCGAGCCATGCAACAGAACATAGGTTAATAAAAGCAGGTTAATTTAAATTATAGGAGCTAGTAGGACAAGCCTAAGCCAATGGCTAAACTTTCATAATTAACCAGAAGTTTCTGTGTCATTATTTGCAGGCTGGCAGTCTGGACAACTACAATCCATTCTACCCAGGTTGATTTCTGAAAGTTCTAGTAGGTTCAAGCTCACTGAGACCAGCATCACCCAGTATGTATTCTGTCCACTTGTGCTCATTCTTTAGATCAGGCTAATAATCCTTACTTAATTTGAATCACACTTGGTGACAGCAGGACAACAGTGTTAGAATTAAATGAGCCCCTTGAATAACTGCAGGGCTTTATTCATATGGAAGTTATTCTGTTTCCTTCAATAGCTCATTTTAGCATTACAGGTGTGTGTGTGTGTGTGTGTGTGTGTGTCCTGTATGTGTGGGCCTGGGGAGGGAAATCAAGGCCTTGTGCACGATAGGCAAATGGTCTAATACTGACCTACATTCTCAGCCATGCTTCTTAGTTACTATTTATTACTCCCTTCCTAATACTATGAGTATTGTGTGATTGTATTATGAATGTGTTTAACATAGCACATTCAGCTATTTACATACAATTCTAATGTTTTCATATGTTTAAGTTTTATTCATTGTACACTTTATTTTCATGTTTTATTATTTTTACCTACTTTTTTTTGAGACAAGTGTAGGAGAAACTGAGGCCAGCATACTCAAGCTGCCGGTGCCCAGGCCAGCCTGCATGAGTATGTAAGGCAGGCACTTCCTCCCTGAGCCAAGCTTGCCTCTACCCCAGAGACTGATGACAAAGAGATACTTGACTAGAGACATCAATGAGAAAGTGACAAAGCAGTAGAGTCAGTCACCTGAGCCCAAAGGACCTTGGGAGGGGGTATAAAGGCAGGTCTAACTTCCTTAATAAACGAGTATGCAGCATGCTCTGCTACTCACTGACTCCCAGTGCCTGAGTCGTTGGTGCTGCATCTTCTCACCCCCTCCCCAGGGGGTGTCTGAGCAGGGTAACCTGCAACAGGCAGGGTCTCACTATGTAGCTTTGGTTGTCCTGGAACTTGCTGTATAGAACAAATTGGCTTTGATCTCAGGGAGATCTGCCTGCCTCTACCTCCCAAATGCTTGAGATTAAAGGCATGTGTCACCATACCCTCCTACTATTTACATTTTATCATCTATCTATCTATCTATCTATCTATCTATCTATCTATCTATCTACCTACCTACCTACCTACCTACCTACCTACCTGCCTACCTACCTATGGTGTGTGTGTTTATGAATGCATGAGTGTGTACACTTGCATATATGCCAAGAAATAAGCATGGAGGTTGGAAGATAAATTTGGAGTTGGTTCTCTTCTACCAAGTGGATCCTTGGGATTGAACTCAGGTTTTTAGTCTTAGAAGCAAGCTTCTTTCCTTGCTGAGCCACCTTGGTAGTCCCTCATCATGGATTTTATTTTAGCTGCAATCTAATTACGTTATGTAGTACTTAGATGAAATAGCAGCGATATGTTTAAAGCCACAGGAATTGATGACTGGGTTGATTAATGCTTGCTTGGATGAAGCATTCTGTTTTGCCTATATGTGATTTCTTTTTTTCATGTTATAAACTGTCATTGGAAACTAAGAATGATTTAGAATGGATTTCTCTCTGTATATCTCCTCTCTCTCAGCCTCTCTCTCTCCCTCTCTTCTTACAGGCTTTCTCTGCGTAACAGCCCTGGCTGTCCTGGAACTCACTTTGTAGACCAAGCTGATTCAGAACTCACAAGTCTACCTGCCTGTCTAAAGAATCCGCCAACTCCTCAGTACTGAAACAAAAGTCGTAATGATTGTTAATGGTGAATATCTCTCCAATATTTATTGTCCACAAGTATTTATGTGGCAGGAGTCTAAATACTCTAAGTACTTTCCCCATTGTGTCCCCTTGCCGTCTACCCAGTGCCATCCCTTACCCCCCCCATTGTGTCCCCTTGCCGTCTACCCAGTGCCATCCCTTACCCCCCCCATTGTGTCCCCTTGCCGTCTACCCAGTGCCATCCCTTACCCCCATCCATCCTATTACTTTACAAATGCCCAATACTGCCCTTTGAAACAGAACCACAGTGCCTTCAAGGTCATGCTTTGGATGTGGATATTTTGAAAATCCCTATTTCAAAGAGCTCAGCAAATAAACTTGTGTGTGTTAAACAAGAAGAATCAGAAAAGGGCCAAGGCTTTTCCTCCCAGAGAGTTGGCTTAGTGGTAAAGAGTACATATTGCCAGGTGTGGTGGCACATAACTTTAATCTCCCCACTTGGGAGGCAGAGGCTACATCTTGGAGTTCAAGCCCAGCCTTACCTATACATTGAATTCTAGGACAGCCAGGCCACATAGAGAAACCCTGTATCAAAAAACAAAACAACCAAGCAAAGAAGATACATATTGCTCTTTCAGAGTACCAGAGCTCAGTCCGGAGCACCTATACCAGGTGACTTACAACTGCCTGTAACTCCAGCTACAGGGTATCTGACGCTCTCTTCTGGATTCCATGGACATCAGCACTCAATGTGCACAAACCCACATAGGGACACACACACATAAACACATAAATACATAGTTAAAAAAATAAGCTATATTGGTAGAACAGGCTTTAATCTCTGCACTTGGGTGGCAGAGGCAGGCAGATCTCTGTGAATTTGAGGCCAGCCTGGTCTATATAGAAAATTCCAGGGCAGCCAGAGCTACATAGCAATGAGATCTTTAATAATAATAATAATAATAATAATAATAATAATAATAGTACACATTTAGAGTAATTAACAATAATAACTCTTTAAAACAGTTCTAGTTGTTTTTAAGATTTATTAACTTATCTATATGGATGTTTTGTCTGCATGTATGTCTGTGTACCTCTTATGTGTCTGATCTCCATGGAGGTCAGAAGAGGGCATTCAATCCTCTGCACCTGGAGTTACAGATGGTTCTGAGCCACCATGTGGTGTTGGGAATTGAAACCAGGTTTTCTGCAAGAGCCACAAATGATCTTAACTGGAGAGTTAAGATCTCTAGGCGTTAATAAAAAAGAAGATCCTTCAGCTAGGGAGCAATGGGACATAGAACCTGTGCAAAGGGATAGGCTAGTGGCTCTGAGAGGTGAGCCGGGCCCAGCAAGGGAGACAGTGCAAAATTGCTGACCAGGCCTCACTCTGGTGAGCATCGATTGCTGGCCTGGAGGGAGCTGAGTCAGGAGGGACCAGTGACACTGGCTTTCTGTGCATGTTTGAATTTCTAGTGCCTCAGAACACAGCTGGCAGTTCCCTCCCTGGCATGCTCTAGAAACACCCACAGAGATCAGCCAATGGATCTCAGGCACGTGGACCAGTTCCCTCATTGGCCATCTGTTCTCTGAGCCACCGCTAGTCCATCTGGATGACTTTGTGTGGCCAGTGCCTCTTTTCAAACACTTTGAATGTTTGTGAGCCTATCTGACCCCTGGAAGGGCAGCAGAGAGACCACATGGAAATCCTTTGCTTTGGACTTTGGAGGAATCGTGTGAAATCAGTCCCTTGGAGCATGTAACTCACATTTTTACCCCCCATATCAGAGTTATTCTGTCCACTCTGTTTGGAGGCTGTGCTTTCCCATATATTTTCCCCTGGGCATTAAATCATCTTCCAGAAAGTGATTTAACCGCTTGGGGCTGTCTCATCACATGCAACTATGCTTCATGATTTACTTCAAAACTTCCCTCTTGTTGAACATTAAAGTGATTTTCAGTGTTTTGCTGCTACTACCAGTGAGACATGGACTTTCATGGTCCCCGATCTTTTTGTCTTTGAATTAAAAAAAAAATTATGCCAAACAGTCACAAGATAATTACTGTAAACATTATTGTCTGGCTTTTGGGTTAATTTTCTAGGCTTATTAGCAGCTCTTGAAGCAGCTGAAGCCCCAGCTGCATTGCAGACGGGCAAAGCCTGCAGAGACTGAATTGACTCCACACCCTGGCTGAGAGAAGAAAGGCAGGCACAGGGGTATGAGATCGCCATGGAAACATGCTTCCTCGTCAGATACACATCTTGGTTTCTCACCCATGTCTGAGAGTGTGTGATGGCTAGTGTAGAGGAAATGAAGTCCTGAGGCTGTTTCCATACCTGCCAGTAGCCTTTGTCCTCTTGTGCTTCTGACCGGATGTTGGGTCTGAGCTGTCCTCACATATGAACAACAATAACAAAAAAAACATAAAAGATTAATGGCTGTGTTGCAAACACTTGGAGAATGCTGGTTCCTTGCAAGTCAATAAGCACTGAATTATGCATCACAGAATCACCACATTACATTTATCTAAGCTTTGGGTTAGAGTGGCCAGGGAATTAGGAGAGTTATCCAAGGGAGACACCAGTCAGCAAGACTCACAGTCCCTTCGCTATTGAAGATTTTCACTGCAGAACAAATTTAGTTTGTGCCAGCAGTGTGTCCTTTAGCCAACAGTTCCTGACTTGGAAGCTCGAGCTTGGAGGAAGCCCATGGGGGTCTGCCTGGGGTTTCCTCCTCTTTCATAGTGGGGAGGGGACACTGGTAAATCTCAGCATCTTATATTTCCTGGACCCAGGATGAACATGTACCCATTCTAATAAAATTGGAAGGTGCAGAAGATTTAGGTAAATTTTTCTTCCACTTAAGTAAATATTATAGGACAGTGAGTTGGCACAGCAGGTAAGGGTGCTTACCTCCAAACCTGAAGACCTGAGTTTGATCCCTGGGACATCCATAGTGAAAGGAGAGAACAACTCCTACAAATTGGCCTATGACCTCTACATGCATGCTGTGGTATGCATGTTCCTTTGCATACATGTTCACATAAAAGTGAATGTAAAATTGTTTAAACAAATATTACTTCTTAGATTAGCTTTTGGGTTAGTATAGAATGTAAAGAGTGTTAAATGTTACTTCTTAGATTAGCTGTTAGGTTAGCATACCAAGTAATGAGTGTTACTTTTAAAACAGTTTTGGCTTTACAGAAAAACTGAACAGAAATCCCAGAGAAGTCCCATAGATTCTTTGCTACAATACATGTAATCCTTCCCTGCTTGTAAGATCCTGTATCAGAGTGGTGCATATATCACAGTCAATGAACTTGTTATAAAAACAAAGATTTAGGCAGTTGAGATAGCTCTTGCTGCCAAACCTGACAAGTTAAGTCTGATTCTTGGAACTCAGACGGTGGAAGGAGAGAACTGATTTCTAGGAGTTGTCATCTGACCTCTACATCTGTGACATGGCAGAGATGCCCTTTGCGTCAATAAATAAATCTAAAAAAAGTTAAAAGCCAAGACCTTCCAAAATTTCAATAAGTTGAGCTTAACGCTCTAGTAAGTTTGTTAGCAATTCATGAAGTATTAGCAATTCATGACCAGGCCGTATCCTGTTCATAAAATACAAAGACATAAGCTACACATGGGCAAATAGCTGGTTTCTACATGGTGGCTTAGTGTTAGCGAAGCATGGAAAATAGCGGCCGGCAAGATAAGACACCTACTGCCAAACCCAGTGACCTGAGTTCTGTCCCTAGGAATTACATGTGGAAGGGGAGAACCAACTCCCACAAGTGGTCCTCTGATCATCACATGTGTGCTGTGGCATGTGTACCCCTAATAAATAAATAGATAAACAAATAAATAAAAGTACTGATTATCTCTGAGTCTCTAAAATTATTTTGGTTCTGTAAAAATTTGTATATATCTGTCACCTGTGTTGAGGTTACAAAGATACAAAGATAAATAGGACATAGATAGCTTTTGCAACTAATTTATAATGACAGTAAAAAACTGGTGTTATGCTGTACCTTATGTACATGGTATACAGAATATTCTGACGATCAGAGAGGAATCACTTTTTCCAGCTAGGGTGGTTTTCCTTACAAAATGGCAATTTAGCTAAAAACTTTTTTTGCTGCCAATAGATTTTTGATATGTATCAGATTTTATTGAAGCAGTTATGAAATAACTAAAAATATCTGAAGTATGCTTTAATTTTTTTAATTTTTGAGATTATAACTTAATTGCATTTCTCCCTCCCCTTTCTTCCTTTGAAACCTTCCCCACTCTCCTTTAAAGCCATGACCTCCTTTTTCAAACATGCATGTATGTAACACATATATATATTTCTAAATGTAACCTGTGCAGTCTGTGTAATTTTTTTTTTGCATATGTATTTTCAGAGCTGACTGTTTGGCATGGGACAACAGATTGGTGTCTTCTTCCTGGGGACCACTTCTCCCTTGCCCAGCTCTCCTCAGTTCCCTGTAGTTTTTTTTTTGGTATGGGGTTGAGGCCTCATGGGATTTTCCCTGTCCTGTTTGGTGTCAAACTTGTTCTGGTTATGTTTGGGCAGTTGTGTTGGGTGAGACTTCATGGGTGTGGCTTCTGATATTATTAAGAGACACAACATCACAGCAAACTCCTGGATCTTCTTGCTCTTACAATCTTTCCACCTCCTCTTCCACAATGTTCCCTGAGTCTTAGATGTGGGAGTATTTTGCAGATGTATCCATTGGGAATGGGCTTCACAACTCTGCATTTTGAGTGGTTATTATTATTTTATTATTATTATGATGATGATTAGTGGTTTCTGTTATAAAGAGGAGTTTTCTTGATGAAGAGTGAACCACCAATTATTTGTGGTTATAATTACAAATGTTTACAAACTGTTGTTAGGGATTACAGTAGTGATGTAGATGAGGAGTTAGCTAGGTTTCTGGTACAAGTCTGGGTTTCCCTTTTGTTGAGTGGCTTGTAAGTCCAATTAGAGAGTTGTTGGTTACTGCTAAGGTCTGCATGCTGCTAGTGCACCCTTAGGGTTATTGTGCTATTCTGGTCATTGATGTAGTTCATAGGTGATATAACTGGGTAGGGCTGTTGGTCACCCACCTCCTTAGGAAGCTTGCATGGCATCTTCTGGCACCATGAAAGCTAGTCCTCATGGAAGGGGTATTTAGGCCAGTTTCAGCTCAGGGATCTCTGGATCATGTTTCTGATGCATGATATCTTCAGCAATACCATCTACCACTGGGGGAGGTAACCAAAGGCAATATTAGCTACATTTTTAATGATGACAAGAATTCAGCGAGGTGAAGACTAAGCCAAAGAAGGTGTCCCAAGGAGAGGTGGCAGATGTGGACATGGAAGCAAGAAGGTATGTATGGAAAATAAAGATCAAGAACACACCAATGCAGAAGAAAAAAGACCCCAATTGACAGGATATTCCAAGATTGTTATTAGTTTAATTTTGTCTCAAAGGTTGTATTTTTTTCTAAAACCATAAAAATATCCTCATAGTTATGAGTCTTTGTAAAGCAAAGCCATTGCTTGCCAGTGCCCCCAGGAAGTCAAGCTAATGAGGAATGCTCAAGATTTCTGGTCTACATGGACTTGAAAAAGATAAGTGTGTGGGATTTTTGCCAAAATACCTAAGTTTATGGCTGTCTAAGTCAGGCTTTCTATTGCCGTGAAGAGACACCATGACCACACCACTTTGTTTGTTTCCTGGGATGGTTTTTCTGTGTAGCCCTGGCTGTCCTGGAACTCACTCTGTAGACCAGTCTGGCCCTGAACTCAGAGATCTCCTGCCTCTGCCTCCTGAGTACTTGGATTAAAATTTTGTGCCATCACCACACAGCAAGGGAAAACATTTAATTGAGGTGGTAGCTTATAGTTTCAGAGGTTTAGTCCATCATCATCCTAGCAGGGAACATGGTAATATTCAGGCAGATATAGTACCGGCTACATCTTGATCAGAAGGCATTAGGAAGTAGATTAAGTATTATACCGAGGGAAGCTTGAGCAAAAGTGACCTCAAAGACTGCCCCCACAATGACAAACTTCCTCCACCGAGGTCATACCTCTTAATAGTGCTATACCCTCTGGGGGCCATTTTCTTTCAAACCACCACGATGACTTATGAGGGTGTTAGCTTCTAATTGCTGTGGCAAAACACCTGGCCAAAGCAATATGAAGAAGGGTTTATTTTAGTTTGCAGTTTGAAGTTATAATCTGTTAGTTACATCTAGGAAGTTGTCATGCAGGAGCATGAGGCAGTTGGTTCCACTATGTCCACAGTTAGGAAGCAGAGAAGCATGAGTGGTGATGCCCAGCTCACGTTTTCTTTTTTTATTGAGTTGATGGAATGATGGTGCCCATATTCAGGTCTGGATTTCCTTTCTCAGTTAATTCTTTCTCAACATACTCTCACAGACACACCCAGAGATGTGTTTCCATGGTGATTCTAAATCAGTCAAATTGGCAGTGAAGATGAACTATCAGAGGAGGTAAATGTCATTCATCTGAAAATTTGCCTTAGGAATATAACTTTTCACTTCTTCATGGCAAAAGAAACTATCAGCGGAGTGAACAAATGGCCTAGAGCCGTGGTTCTCAACCTTCCTAATGCTGTGACCCTTTAAGACAGTTCTTCATAAGACAGTTCTTCATGCTATGGTGACCCCCCCACCATAGAATTATTTTATTGTTGTTTATAACTGTAATATTGCTACTGTTATGAATCACAACATAAATATCTGATATGCAGGATATCTGATATGAGACCCCAAAAGGGTAACAACCCACAAATTGAGAACTGCTGGTCTAGAGAAGAAGGGGAAATTTTAGTCAGTTGTACTCTACACAGGGGTCAATATCCATCAATTAATAAATGGGTAATCAACCAGACAGATAATTCTCAAGAGAAGAAATACAAATAAATATTTTTAAACTGTTCCATTAGGGAAATACAAATTAAAACTACTTTGCAATTCCATTTTACCCCAGTTAGAATAGCTACCATCAATGAAGCAAATGACAGCAAATGGTCCTGAGAAAGGTAACCTTTATTCTCTAGTGGTGGGAGTATAAACTGGAACTCAGTGTGAAGGTTTCTCAAAAAATTAAAGACAGAATTGTAACATGACCCAGTTACAACAGTCTTGGCATACACCCAAGGGACTTTTCCTACCACAGAGATACCTGCAATCTGTTTCCACTGCTGCACTAGGCACAATAGCAAAGAAATAGCCTAGATGAAAGATGCTAAAAACATGGGATATATGAACAGGGGAATTTTATCTAGCCATAAACTATTAAGATTATGAAATTTGCAGAAAAATAGGTGGATCTAGAAATTATTATATTAAGTGATGTCTCTGGACTCAGAAAGACAAATACCATCTTCTCTATCACATGTAGATCCTAGGCTTTTAATTGTTACATATGTATACATATGTGGATATGGGTGTGAGTATAGGTCATAAAACGAAAGAGGAGATTGCAGGGAGCTGGAGAGATGGCTCAGTAGTTAGTAGCATTTGCTTTTCATTGAAGGACCTGGTCACTCACAACAGTCTGTAACTCAAGTTCCAGGGGGACCTGAGGCCCTTGCAGACATAAAAAAATTAATAAAAAGGACACCACAGTAAGGGGGAAAAAAGGGCTAGGAAAGAAAGGATGAGATTGATGAAATTAGAAAGGGACATCTAGGGTGAAAAGTTATAAGGGGTCAGAGGTTGGGAGGGAGAGTAAGGAATGAAGATCAATGGAAACAAATTATGTATGGAAAATACCACAATGAGACCTCTTACTAAAAGACAAAGTCAACAAAGAAGAAATGTAGTTTTTAACAGAAGAACACTTTTATTGGTTATTTTGAAAGAGGATAGTGACATATAGCTCACATAGGCGTTGAACTCTGCAGCTTTTGTCTTGGCTTCCAAAAGTGGTGAGATTATATACATGCCATCCCAGCTAGCTGAAGACCATTTTAGAAAAGTAAATATTGAACAAACTACCACATAAAAGAAGTGGGCATCTTTACTGAAAAAACGGTGTGTGTGTGTGTGTGTGTGTGTGTGTGTGTGTGTGAGTGTGTGTGTGTGTGTGTGTGTGTGTGTGTGTGTGTGTGTGTGTGGGCTTTAGAGGGGAAGCCAGAGCTCAAACCTCCCACCGTGCTCTGCTTGGACTCTGTATTGGCTTCCCGGACCTTTCACACTTCCCTGTTGCTCTCTCCTTTCTGATTGGTCTTGCTTGGAATATTCTCCCTTAGATAGGCTCTTTCCCCACTGCCATTAGCAGTTTTTATTTATTTATTTATTTTTTATCAAAAAACTATTTTTCCCCACAGTATATTCTGATTATAGTATTTCAGTCAGTTGTTATTATTCTAATGGGTCTATCCTTGTATATCACTTGGTCTTTTCCCCTTGCAGCTTTTAATGTTCTCTCTTTGCTCTGCACAGGTAGTTTTGTACATTTATTGTTTGGATTAATGATGTGTTGTGGCTAATTTCTAGTCTGGTCCAGTCTATTTGGTGTTCTGCATGCTTCTTGTACCTCTGTTTTTAGGCTGGGAAAGCTTCCTCTATGGTTTTGTTGAATATATTTTCTTCTCTTTTGACCTGGCTTTCTTCTTCCTCTATTCCTATTATTTGTATGTTAAGTCTTTTCACAGTGCCCTGATTTCCTGAATGTTTGTTTCTGGATTTTCTAAGATTAAGTATTTTCTTTAGCTGAGGTATTAATTTCTTCTGTCTTGTATCCATTTCCTGGTATTCATTTCTTCTACTTTGTATCCATTGCCTGATATTCTCTCTCCCCTGTCTTGTACTCTGTTGTCGAGGCTTTCTACCTCTGATGTTTTTGTTTGATGTCCTAAAGTTTTACTTCTGTTTGTGTTCTCTTAAGTGATTCTATTTCCTCTTTTATGTCTTGAACTTTTTCCTTCATTTTCTTCTACTCTTTGTTTGTGTTTTCATTCACTTCGTTAACAGAAGCATTCATATCCTCTTTAAGGTCTTTGAATGTAATTGCAATAACTATTTTGGGATCCTTGTCTTGTGACTCAGCTGTGCTGTGTTTCTCAGGGCCCACTGCAGTAGGGTTGCTAGGTTCTGGTAGACATATTGTCCTGGCTGTTATTGATTATGTGTTTATGCTGGTGTCTAGGCATCTGGGTTTGGGATGATTTTAATTCTAGGTGTTGATTAATGAATGGTCTTATCTTGTTATGTTGGTTTCCCTTTGGTTTCTGTTGCCATTTATGGATCTTAGAAGAGTGTGGTGGGTATGGCTTGCCTGGTAGGGAATACTTTGGAGACCCTGCTTGGTGTGGCAACTAAGGGCCCAAGGTAGAACATGTTTCTAGGTATTAGGGGTTGACACAAAGAAATGGGGATGGCTGGAAGGGTGGGACTTTTATTTCTTCTCAGGAAGACCCTTGTGGGTCTGCCACAAGGATCTGAGGTTTCTCCAGGAAGTGAAGTCACAGAGGGAAGGCAGACTCCAGTGGGTGGTCTACTTCAGAGCAGGATGAGCCTGGTGATTTTGCAATGCAGAGAGAAAGGAGAGTGAGGACCTGCTGACTGATTCCTAGGTCAGCATGGCCAGTGGGTTCCCATGTAGAGAGTGACTCTGCTCTTGGTGGCAGACACAAAAGTGGGGTGAGGGAGGAAGGATGTCTGTGGATTCCCTAGGGATGGAGGCAGAGAGAAGGAAGATCCCTGCACATGGTCTGCTACAGGGCTAGTGGTGAGGCTGAGGAATTTAAAAATATGTAAGGTTTTAAGTGATGCAACACAAGAGTCTCTGTAAGGGTGTGGTGAAGACACCCTTTGAGGAGGAAGAGCCCTTCTTAAAGTGACCCATTCCTGTTACCACGGTTGACCCACATTCTGTTGCATTCCTTCATTCTTAAAGCAACATGGCTAACAGTAGAGATGTAGCCAGAGCATAAGTTGTTGGGATTTTCTTTGTGGAAAATGGATGGATCCAGAGGTAATTGTGTTAAGTGAAATAAGCCAGAATAAAAAAAAAAAAAAGACAAAAAAAAAAATCATGTGACTATCTCTCATTTGCAGAATATACACATGTATGTACGTGTATATGTGTGTCTGCATCATGTTTGTCTAACAGGAAGGTTATTTGTTTATCCTGATCCTTATTTACCGAGATAGGGAAATCTTTTTTTTTTTTTTTTTTTTTTTTTTTTTTTTGAGACAGGGTTTTTCTGTGTAATAGCCTTCACCATTTTGAAACTCCCTTTGTGGACCAGGCTGGCCCTAGTCCACAACTCAGAGATCTGCCTGCCTCTGCCTCACAAGTGCTGGGGTGCTGGGATTATAGGTGTGCACTACCACCGTTCAGCCCAGAGTGAAATTTTATTTCAAATAAAAGATTTTTATTTAAAATAAATCACATCCCAAATGTGCTAAACAGGACAAATTTCATGCTTGTAAACCTGTGTAGCCTTATATTTTCTGCTTCTCCCAGGGTCCACTCTTAGCAAGACACTGTATTTTGAGAGGCTGAAGGCAACCGAAAAGCAATGCAATCTTTATATGCTATTCTTGAGCAAGAATGGTGTGATAAAATGAAGGGTTCATAACCAATGAGAGATAACCTCTATATCTTTGATAGCCTTTCTGTTACCTCTTATGCCACAGTTCATTGTTCATGATTCATCTGCTCTTTCTTTTCCTTCCCCACTCTCTCCCACACCTCTGTCTCTGGTGGGGCTTGGAACTGAAGCCAAGGCCTTTCTCAGGCTAAGCAAGTACTCAATCATTGAGCTACATCCTCAGCCCTGTCTTCACACACACACACACACACACACACACACACACACACACACACACACACAGAAACAGACACACAGTCATAGTCACACACAGACGCGCGCACACACACACACACACACACACACAGACAAAACACACATACACACAATTTAGAAGTGAGATGGTTGCAATGAATAATGGATTTGAGCTCATAGATCCATGTTTCCTCTGACATCTGGTAGTGCTATGTGGACAGCTACCTCAGGTCCTCTCAGTCTACTTTAATAGTGGTGCAGGTACCAGGTGTGTGCAAGGATCTCTGCATCCCTCCTCAGCTACACAGAGTATTTCCTCCTTTCTGTCCAAGACTTTTCTCATACTAGGTGAGGGACTCTTAGAAAAACCCACCATTGATCACTTGTGCATAAGGTAACCAGCATAAGCAAACAGTTAACAGTACAAAGCACAAGCTTTGACTGATATGGGATGACACACAGTGGTCCATTCTTGTAATCCTTGGGCAGTATTTCTGTGTCATATTTTATACATTTCCTTAGAATTTTCCTACAGAGCTAATGTTCAGTTGTCTGCAGGAATGACTAGTATGATAATAAACCCTTATTTTGGCTTCCCCTATTTCATCTATGAGAGTACCGTACCCTTGTACCCTGCATTCTGTATGCAAGGGCTCTGCTTTTAGGGGAAACCGCAGGCGATAGCATTTGGTACCAGGAAGTGTCCTGGAAAGTAGTTCCTCAGGATGGGTTCTGCTGCAACGCCATTGGTCAGATGGTCAACGAGGAGCTCATTGCTGTGGGTGGAAGTGCACTGTAACAGTCATAGAAACTTCCTGTGATTGACAACTGTGATGAAGAGTAGGAGCAAAATGGAGCCCCGTTGAGAATGGAGGAGCCTGGACTAAGGCCGCAGCCTTTGTGGGGATGCTGGTCCCCACTGTGGCTTAGAACGGCTCCCAGCAGCAAGCAGAGCTGTCTGCTTCCTCTTTCACAACCAGGAGAACAGAGATGGGGCTTCCAGGAGGGGTTCTTTCTTCAGTAAGACCTTGCAAATGTTGAAAATCAATCCCTGTTGCAAAGAAATGCTGTTAGGCTTGGGTTTTTCAGTAAGTCAGGTAAGGGTACTGTGATTACCTACTTCTAGGACTGCCAATCATCACTCATGGGCCACACATGGAATTCACATATTCCTCCCTCCCTCCCTCCCTCCCTCCCTCCCTCCCTCCCTCCCTCCCTCCCTCCCTCCCTCCCTTTCTTCTTTCCTTTCTTTTCTTTGTAGTTTTTCGAGGCAGGGTTTCTCTGTATTGCTTTGGAGCCTGTCCTGGAATTCACCCTGTAGACCAGGTTGGCCTTGAAGTCACAGAGATCCTCCAGCCTCTGCCTCCCGAGTGCTGGGATTAAAGGCATACACCACCAACATCCAGCTGAATTCACCTCTTTCTAAACTCTACAGTTGCTGAAGGAGCTTGGGTTGGATGGTGTATGGATTCTCTGTGCTGTGTCTCCATTTCCTCATTGAACACACTTTCATTCTCTTTAGACTCCGAGAACACAAGAATGATTACACATAGAAACATCTAACAGGCATACAAAAATAAACTGTTTTACTATTGAAAAATAGTAAAAATGTTACAATAAAGCTCATTTCTTTATATATAATCAAGATATTTAAATACAAATTTCAGTATACATTTAAAGTATGTATTTATATTATAACTGGCTTTATTGAGCACCTACTGTATACCACGATGTCCGTTGGATTGTCATTTTTCTGGCCCTTATGGTCATTTTTCAGGACTCCGTTGCAATTTCTTCTGTGAAAACTTCTGAGAGGCTAGTTCATCCCCTTCTCATCCTGGGCCAGAGCCTACAGACTTCAGCGGTGGTTTTAAAAGTGCAGGTTGTTGAGTTGGTTTGCCTAACTTCTGATCTGGGTGTAAGGATATTCTGCCTCCATGCACATCTGTGTACTACATGTGCATTTGGTGCCTTCAGAGGCCAGACGAGGGCATCAGATCCCCTGGAACTGGTTGTGAGTCACCATGTGTGTGTTGGGGATCCCAGGTTCTCTGGAAGGGGAGCCAGTGTTCTTAACCACTGATCCATTTCTCCAGCCCAGCCATGTGACTTCTTGTTTTATCCCTGTATGAATCTCTATACTTATTTCATAAGTGAAAAGGAACTTCCTTTACAAAGATGCTGTGAAGACTAAATAGACTGAAAATGCAGTTTAGTACTGTGCCTGGAATACAATATGTGCTCAAAGTTTCAGCTCATATATAGTTTACGCATTAATATATAAAACTACTTATATTAATATAGATTTAACATGTAAATATATTCACATATTCATTGGAAATGTATGTTTAAATTTTTTGCTCAGAACACAAATGAATGAGTTTTATTGTGTTATTTCATGCACTTATCATTATTAAAATATAGTTTATTTTTAATGTGTGTTCTATGACATTACTTGCAGTCATTTTCGTGTTTTCTCCGAAGTGAATAAAGAAGCAGTCATTGAGTAAATGATGACATGGTACAGACACTCCGTACATATCTGGAAGGGAAGATTGTTATGGAGAATTGGAGTAGGAACAGAAACCCAGGAAAGGTTTCTCAGAGGAGGTAGTGGACTCTCAACAGGATCTTAACTGGCAAAAATTGACTTTTATAGTCAAGAGCCCCAGTAGCATTAGGAGAGGATGCATATGGGAAAACATACAAGAGAGAATACGTACAGAATGTAAGCAACAAATTGGTGTGTTTGCAGTTTGGAATCAGTCTGTGGAGGGACCAGTGAAGTGTGGCTAGAAGAGTGATTTTGTGGGAGGATTCCAGGCTTTGGATTGTAGTATGATGTGCCTCTCCACTCCATCATTTACTCTCTGAAGATCACACAACCATTCTAAGCTTTTTTATCTCTAAAATAAAAGTACTATGCATAACCACCTGCAGGATTTTTGAGATTAGTAATTATGTACAGGGAACACATTGCAATGGCAAGCATGCTGCCAAAAGCACCCGTGAGGTTGATTGTTAGAGTGGACATTACTGTCGAGAGCTTCTTGATACAGGGCAGTGGCATTTTAATACTATTTGATGATAGCATAATTGAATCATCAGAATTTAAACAGTGATAAAATTCAGGATGAACCAGGAAGTCTGTCAGCAGTTGTCAGTGGATGGAAGTCACAGCCTCCTCTAGTTGGCTGGAAAGCAGGACAAGGCAATGGGAACTTTGTATATCCTGAGCCGAGACCATGGAAATTCCCTTTCTTTTCTTGATTTCATGTTAAAAATCTGCTGACCATACTAGAGTTTGCTTGGTTTACTTGGAGTATTGGGCTGATTTTGAACCAAGAACCCAAGCAAAAACAATACCAACAGCAGCAACAACAAAACCAACATGGTGACACACTGGGGAGGGAAAGACAGGAAGACCTTGGGGCTTGAAGGCCAGCCTGACTAGCCTAATTAGTGAATCCCAGTTCAATGAGAGACCCTGTCTCACAAAATAAGGCATATGGTACCTGAAGGACACCGAAGGCTGACCTCTGGCCTTTACACGTATCTACAGACATGCATATATATACACACACACCTACCCCCCAAACTGTAAATCAGAGTTGATTCTGGGTCTATTACTATCTGAATTCTCTGTCTGGCAGTGCAGGGAGTAGAGGAAATTCATTTTCCTAAGAAACCACAGAAGGGATTATGATCACATTTCGACTAGCCAAAGGCCTGCAGAGTGAATCCCAGGACATTGAGAATGTGTGGCTTCCACTCAACTTTGGCTGTCACTTGCCCTTTGCAGCCAGGAGCCAGACACTGCCTAATGGCCTCTGCACTCTCTCGCATGTGTTTGGGTTTTTACAAAACACAAACACAACTTGGATTTTCCCATGTTGCCTAGTAGTAACTTTTGCTTTTCTAAGCAGAGTTTTGGTTGTTGCTATACTAACATTTCAAAGCTGAAATGACAAACAAGCTTTGAGAAGTATCTGTATTAATGAAGGGGGTAGTCACACTGGGTAATAATCTTCTGTGACAGGAAAGTGCCAATAATTGAATGGTTCCTTGTGCTGATTAAAAAAAAAAAATAAACAGGAACCCCTATTGAGTGCATGAAATATGTGCTTTGGGTCTTGAGGAATAGGGGAAACTAATTTAATTTTCTACACTAGAATTTTGGTAAGAGATGTGCTTTGAATTTAAAGCAAATTCTTTATGCATTTGATTCAAAGCAGATAGATCACAAAAGAGCCCTTTAAAACGGATATCTCCTTTTGATTCTTAGTTAGACATCAGGATTCCATTCCTTTTCCCTTAAAGAGAAGGCTATTCTCAACATGGGGACCATAGATTGTGGTGGTCATTACCACTGCCTGCTTGGGATCCAGACAGCTTATCTTTCTCTCCTGGTTTCACTACATTCTATTATTCATATTTTGGCAAGTTACATAACCCATGGGAAGATGCTATAGACCTCATAATAAAATTGCGAGGACTGAAAATCAAGCTGGGTCCTGATTCCTGGTCCTGTTTAACTGATGGTAGCAAAGCACTCATCTCGTGCAGCCAAAAATCCACTAAAAATGGACAAATTATAGAAATTGTATTAAAAACATACTGGAGGTCACTGGAAGCACAGAGGACTAGGTAAACTAAGTCCCAATCAGGAAGAACCCCTTTTGGAGAGCTAAAACTCCTCTTTTCTCTCCCAGGGCTGGATATGCCTGAGGTCGAGTATGGATTGGAGGCCAGGATTGCTGTAGACAGAGGAACAGTACTGAAGACCTTTTAGAATAGCACCTGGTGTCATGTGCTGGTTTGCACTCAGAAGTGCTCAGGGAAGGCACACAGGGAATCTGTTGAATGCTGAATTGTGACAGGCTGGGTGGGGTCCTAAAAAGGCAGATGAAAATAGGTTGAGAAGGAAATGATAATAAGAAAGAAAAATTTCCTTGGAGGGCCAGTCCTGTGACAAAGCATAGTGAGACAGTTCAACCCCAGGCACACCTGGGTAAAAACTCCAACTTTATTTTTTTGAGCTGTTTTCTCTAGCATGATTTTTAATGCTACTGAAAGGGACAGGGAGCCAGACAAGAGCCGTGGCAGGCTTCTAATGGTCCCCACCAGGGACCAGGCCTTAGGTTCAATTTAATGGAGGTGGCTGGAGCTGAGCAAACAGTTCTCAGGTAGAATCACAACTCAGAGAGAGTCAATCAATAGGAACACCCTTGGCCTCCTGCTGGTTCAGCTGATGAACACAATCTCCTGATAACTAAAGGCAGCTTCTCTGCAGGGGTGGAGGAATGGGGATGGAGGGGGTGAGGGGGGGCTTGAAAGTCCCTAACCACTAGGGCCTCCCACCAATCTTTCTTCTACCAATCAGGCTCACATTAATCCCTTCTCCCTGAAATTCCCCTAACTCGGCTTTAAAGGTGCTTGCTACCTTCTTTGGGGGTCACCATGTGCCACCCCAACATGTTGGAATAAAGTGCTCTTGTTTATTACAAGCATACTGTTGGTCTTTTTTTGGGGGGGTCTTCTGTCGGACCCTAACAATTGCTGTAGTAATTTATTTACCCAGTTATTTATTTACAGACATTTGTGTTACCTTCTTTTTTATTTATTCTTGTTCTTAAAAAATACTATCATTTGGGGCTGGAGAGATGGCTCAGGGGTTAAGAGCACGTGCTAGTCTTCTGAAGACCAGGGCTCAATTCCCAGCACCCATATGGGACCTTGTAACTTTCTGTAACTACAGTTTCAAGGTATACAATGCCTTCTTCCGACCTCTGAGGGCAGCACTCGTATGGTGCACAGACATCCTTTTCCCAGTAGTCCCCCTTATTCCCCTAAGTAGATTTAAATGGTTATTTTACTCTTTATTTCCTTGTGCAAGGGGCCCCATGCTTGGAAACAGTCTTTCCAGGCTGGCTGAATTGTGCTTGTTAGGGAGCTACGAACAAAAATTGGGGGCGTTGGAATGAGGAAAATCGCTAGAGCCTTTCTCCAATATATCCACGCCTTTCAAATTTTCCTCACCTCTCTCTGGACCCTTCACTGGCTAAGCAAGCTCTTTTTCTGTTCCAAAGGAGATAACAAGGCCAGAGTGATTTGTCAACACCCATTATCTTAGGTAGTTTGGGGATAGCATAATCCGAGGATCCCCCTGCCCAAGAACTTGGTCCTCTGACATACCCTGGTCAGGAGTAGTAGGGGACAGGACTTGGGGCCATATGCACCTTGTCCCCTTAGGTAGGGGGTAGGGAGAGCAAGATAATTATAGCCAACTGGGAACAAACCTAATGGAATAAGTTTGCTGTTCTGTCCATCTGCATATCCAGAAAACAGAAGGTGGGACTTGGGAGTGGGCGCTGGCTCCCTTCCAGCCTATCCTGTACTCTGTGAATCCGAAAGAGAGTTAGGCAAAAAAAGAGCTTTCTGCAGCGGATAAGGTCGGGGCTTGGGCTAGTCTCTGATCCGGCTGAACAGAGGACTCGGGAGCCCCTGGAGAGCTGGGGTGCTGCAGCGGGGCGGGAGCGCGCTGCATAGAGGCGGGCGGTGGCGACAGCGACGAGGGCGCGGCGGTGCAGGTGTGTTCCGGGCAAGCGCCTGCCTCGGTTGGGATCCCTGGCGCTGCGTTAGCTGCCCAGACTGACGCTGCTCGGCTGGCTGCTGCCCGGCTCGCTGCGGATTTTCCACCCAGGTAAGGGACAGCGACCCTTGCTGCGGTTGCGCTCAGACCGGGATTCCTAGGCCTGAGAGACTGAGCCCCACGCTGGGACCGCTGGGTGCAGTTGATGGGAAAAGCCTCAAAGGACAGCGGAGTTGGAAAACAGCACGGGAAATGGAGCACTTGCTGCTGCCTGGGGCTGCGCGCTTCTTTGAACGTGGCCTTCCCCAGGACTAGGAGTGAAACCGCGTGAACTATTGGCGCGGTAAATAGTTTCCTAACTTGGGCTACTGACGTTTATAGCTGTTTCCCATACGGTTCCTGGGCATCCTTTTAGTTTCAGCCCTCTTCCTCATAGACCGGGTTGTTTTCACAGAACTGAGTAAATACATGCCTACACCTGCTAGCTCTGGACTGGGGTTTGTGAGTGTGTGTGTTTTTCTGCGTGGAGGGCGCCCTCCGCGGGCGTGGGAGTCGTTTCTTAGGGACTCAGGATTTGTTGATGGATGGGTTTTAGCGCAAGGAAAAGAACATGATTTGTTTTGCAGGGATGGGTGAGCAAATGCAGTTAGCTAGGGAGGAGCAAGGCGCTGCTGTTCCTTCAGCAGAGGGGTGGTAGGTAGATCTCTCCTCTGTCGGGGTGCAGTAAAGCCATTGCTCAACCGCTATCTTTTATCCAGAAATCATAGATGGAAACAGATGCAGTTTAAAGGTAACTTGATGTCGATGTGTTGGGCTCTGGTAAGGTAGGGTGGGGCACTGGGGGATGCTTGCTCATTCCTAAGCTCCTTTGGAAGGTGAATGTGGGTGGATCTGGGCCTCAGGGAGGGGCAGGTGAGGGATGAGAGATGTGTGGATGGTGGGGAACTAAATATTGTGGCCAACTCAGAGGCCTCTTTTACGCTTTTGCTGACTGCTCTGTGCGGAAGAGGTGACTTGCTCTTCTTGTAAGATATGTGAGGCTCATGCAGAGTCTTCCCTTAGTTAGCAAATATGTACCCAATGTTAATACATATCAGAGGTGGGATTGATCCTTAGTGATGCAGGGTGATGGAAACAAAGTCCTAACATTGCACAAGCTCACGCTTACTGAGGGACAAACACCTGTAGTCAGGAGGTGTCACCAGTTCGGGAAGACAGTATGAAAATAAGAGTGGGTGTCTGCTGAGAAGAGAAGGGGATTATTAAAAAAAAAAAAAATGACAACGAAGTCCTCATAGGGCTTAGCAGGGATTGGATTTGTTTCTTGGTCCATTGGTCTTGAGTGACCCAAAATCCTCTCACATCCCATCACCATCACTGCCGATCGATGGAAAGGGCGAGCTGATGTTTGCAGGCTAGGCACTGGGCTAGCAGCACTAAGGGTGAAGCACAGGCAGGTCAGGCTTTTCACTTTTATTCTTTTAATAACTGTTTTCCAAAACAGAGACAAGGTCTCTGGAGAACTCCAAATGAGTTTCAGAACAGATCATCAACTTCTGCATTTATTTATTTATTTATTTATTTATTTATTTATTTATTTTTATCCCTTGTCGTTCATGTCCCACTACAGCTCAGGATGACTCTGGCCCTGTTTGTCCCCCATGGTGGAATAAAGCTAAAGTTGTTACCACCAGTCTACTCTGGGGGGGGGCATCTGGCTTTGGAGTTGATTCTTCTGGGACAAAAAGTGAGCAATGACTTGTGGGATATCCCTGTGCTCAGAGGTGTGCCTTACATGCATTTTGGAGCTGAAACCACCAGATGATGTTGGAACAATAGCCTGGCACACTATGGGTTGTGTGGCCTTGACTGCTCAGAGAGCGATTGGGTATGGGTCTTAGGCAAGTATCTTAGCCTTTTTTGGGGGGAGGGGCTTTGACTTCCTGATCTGTAAAATGGAAGCAATGGCTCTGTCACAATTATGTAAAACACACTTAAAAGTATATTTGTTCATTGTTAAGCACTTGTTGTATATTAAGCATTGGGCATAAAGTCACTGCTTAAGAAGTAAAAGCTTGTTCATTGAGTTCCTACCATGGTGCCAGGTATTTCTCTATATGTAGGGGATATAGAACTGAGAAGTGTGTGTGTGTGTGTGATAATCAACAAATAAGAAAATATAAAGCATGTTATTAGTTCATGGAGAGGAATGCTGCAAGGGTTTGGAATGGGTTTGGCATCTATCTATCTATCTATCATTTATCTATCTGTCTATCTCTACCTATCTATGTGGTCAGGAAGATCTTTGATAACAAGGACACTGATCAGCTCTGGGGAAAGTGAGGGAGGAACCCAGGCAGTGTGGGTACAGTAACAGAACCAACAAAACCCAGAGACAAGAGACAAACATGTTTATAAGAGAACAAGAAAGAGACCCAGGAAGCTGAGTTGTATGAATGAGGGGGATAATCGTGGTGGGAACTGAAGATAACATGACAAGGGTCAAAGCTGTCTTGCCTCTTGTAATTTATGTTGATATATTTGTCACTAAGATATGATGCTGACTTCTTGTTTAAAGGACTTGGCTGAGTTCCTATGCTCCATGTTTAGAAAAAGGTTGTTTGGTAGTGAGTGGTACCTGGGTCTTTCAAAACATGCTCTAATGCAGCAAGAAGGAGGGATACATCTTTGCAAGGCAAACGGGGCTGTACGAGATGACTCAGATTCCTCTAACCCAGACTGAGAGCTGGGTTCAAATGGACAGAGTCACCGTTAGTGAACAGTTCAGCAGGTGTTGACCTTGCTAGCCCATGTTCTCTTTTCTTTGGCAAAGATTTCTGTGACTATGGAAAGGATGGGATCATTTGGAAATATACTGACCTTCACTGCACTATGGAGTGCATTTACGTTTGGCTGGGTGGTGAATTTATTTGGGGCTTCCATCCAGAAGCTTAGTATAAAGATCACAGCTTGCTGCTTTGCCCTTTGGAGAAAGCAGTATTTGGAGATCTGAGGGCTCCACCAGTTCTCTGTGGTGCAGTAAGCCCACTGCAGTGTTCTATGAGCAAAATGGGGGCTGATAGCTGAGAACCTTGTCAAAGCATCTGTGAAATAGGATGAGGAGAGGCTGGGTCAAGGTCAGGATGACTGGCTGGCCATCATCCAATCCATCACAGAAGAAAACATTTATTTCTGTGCATGTTCCCATCAAGGTCTGGCTCTCAGTCATACTTCTTAGTCTCAGAAACCTGATCTATCTCTCTGGGCTATGTCAGAGTGGCTTTCTTCATCTGCATGCCAGCCTATTGATCTGTAGTGGCTGAGACACTGTGTTCCACAGCTGGTGTATGTTAAGTCCTGCAGACCCTCACCATGACATCCAAGCCACAGGGAACAAAGCTGCTTAGACACATACCTGAAGGACTAGTCACACACCTTAGGGTTTGTCTTGTCATTGAGGCTATGGAATAAGACACCTCCAAACTCACTGATCTTGAACAACCAGCATTTATTATTTTCTCTCATGTGTATGGAGTGGCTGAGAGATCTACAGATTTGAGTTGTGCTTGACTGGTCTCTGTTGTGTCTGTTCATGTGACTTGGACAAGCAAATCTGATGGAGAGTCTGAAAAATGGCTGATTCTGGATGACTTGGCTCTGATCATTGTTGTCTCTCATCTTTTCCCAGCATAGCTGGGCATTTTCAAATGGCAGGGACAGAGAGCCAAGAGAAAGTTGAAGTGTGTGGGCTGGGGAAGGCTTGCCTAATATGCACAAAAACCTGGATTTGATCCCCATTACAATATAAACTGGCATAGTGATACATGTCTGAAATATCAGCATCTAAGAAGTGGAGGCAGGATATCAGAAATACAGAGTCATCCTTTGCTACATCATAAGTTCAAGGCCAACCTCAACTACTTGTCTAGAAAAAAATACAAGAGGAGGAGAAGAAAAGAAAGAAAGAAAGAGGATTCAGTATTGCAAAGAGCAGGTGGGTACAGGGAGGGGAAAGATTTGGCACGTCTGGATCTTACTATTTAAAGTTTCCTGTGCATAGAGGGGAGAGGGGTTCAGGAGCTCTACTCATAGCAGAGTAACTGTTAACAGTTGATAGGTAGTCAATTTTCTTTAAGGGTATGGTTCCTTGTAGGTCATCTGTGCTCTACTGGATGGCCCTACACTAGAAATTGCATGGGCAGCACAAATTGGACTCCATAGATAGACAGATGGATGGATGGATGGATGGATGGATGGATGGATAGATAAATAGACAGACAGACAGATAGACACACATGCAGAAAGCACATGAAGTTGGGAGAGGCTGGGTATAGGTATTAGAACTAGGAGTTGTTAGGAGGAAAAATCAGGGGTGAGTATGATCAAGATACATTGTATGCATAGATGCAAATCTCAAAGAGTTAACAAAAATACATTAAGAGTTTAGCTCCCATGGCTAAATCTCCTTTCTTCATGAACCCAGCTTGAATAGGTCCCCTTGTGGCTTTCCCCTGTGACTGTTTTTTTTTTTTCTGTGTTTCCATGAATCTTTAGACAGTAATTCACTAAATATTTATTGGATGTTCTTTAGTGGCAGGAATGTCATAGTCAGGACATGCAGCAGTTAATTATAGTGCAAGCTCCGACCACCCCATGAAACATTCTTTCCAGTAGGAGAGGCACATATACAAATACACAAATATATGCATACTGTATTGGGAAATTAAGGAACAGCAAACAGGAAAGGAGGAGGGAGATATTTGAATGGGGTTGGGAAGGTATTGGAAATAAGGTGTGAGGACAGGTGTGAGGGAAATGAAAGAGTGAGCCACTAAAAAAAAATCTTTCAAGGCAGGGTAAACAAGTGCAAAGGTCCCAAGGCAACAGAGTGCTGGCACATTTCAGGAACAGGAAGTAGGCCTCTGTAGAAAGAGCCAAATGAGAAACAGTGAGCACAATAGTTGATGGTATCAGAAGAGTATCATGAAGTTGGGGAGTCCAGGGCTTTGGGTGGGTTTTGGCTTTGACTTTGAGTGAGATGGGAATTCTAAACATGGGTTGCCTTTATCTGACTTATGTTTCATAGTGTTCACTTGAGCTTTAAGCTCAGGACACCAATCAGGGTGTTACCTATCTTCTTAATCCAGGGAAGAGATGATGGTGGTTGGATCAGTTGGACCATTAAGAAGCAATCCAATTCTGGATATATTTGGTGGTAGAGAAGACAAGATTTGTAATGAGTTACACTCGGGCACAAGAAAAGATATTTCATTTCTTTGAGCTAAGGGACTGGATAGTTTAACCATTTCTGATGTTGAAGATGAGCCACTGGATACCAATGGAGTGGTCAAGTTCATAGATGTATTTAAAGGTGTAGAGTTCAGGGAAGAATCCCAGGAGGGAGACATAAGTTTGAATAACATGAACAAGGTCTTTATTTGTCCCTTCAATGAGACAAGTCACTGCTGTGTGGCCCAGGTCCAGAATCCTGCCTGCCATGTGCTCAATGACTGTCTGCAGGGTGAATGAAAGCAATGGTTTCACTAGAGGTGACTGGAGGTGACTAAAGGTGACTGTGAATGCTGGGTCTGGTGGACCTTACATGTGACTCCTTGAAGAGATTCCCTTTCTTCTCAAGGTCTCATGGGAGACTTACTGTAGATCTTGGGAGCTAAAAACTGGCTTTAAACGTGAAGGTTCCAACTGCTTATGTCTCACAGAAATCAGCATGGAACAATGAAGCAGGGAAGAAAAACACGTAGAAAACAAAAAATAGCTCGCTTAGACTTACCAAAAAAGAAGAAAATATCCTCCAGGGAGGAGTGGCTGAAATTCAGGGGTGTGATGTTCTTGGATTATTATTGTACTGCTTTTAATTTGAGATGAAGCAGAAGTGGCAAGGAAGAATTCTGGAAGGGGGAGAAAGCTATTTAAATCAACTTATGCTGAGTGAAAGCATGCTACCAGCTTACTTGAAGAATCCCACATCTACAGTATCTTGTATAATATGTGTCTGATTATAAAAGGAGAGACATAGACAGTAGCCTTATTGGTAAATGAGAAAGTTGGGGGTGGGGGCTTTCATCCAAGACTAGGTGGTGCTGTTCTGACTCCTCAGAGAGTGGCTGGTTTGGGGCAAGCATGGGTTATGTTTGTAATATCTAGGGTAGGAGGGCTGGAATAAGGAAAATATATAACTGAAAGTGATTGTGTGTGTGTGTGTGTGTGTGTGTGTGTGTGTGTGTGTGTGTGTGTGAGTGAGAGAGAGAGAGAGAATGGTGAAGAAAAATGGAAACTTCCTACAGTTCGGTTTTAGTTTATGTGAGAATAGCAGCCATTATTATCTTAATAGTGACCTGTGGTCACTCTAAGAGCCCTTCAATAAGGCTGAGGTTTCTTCATAGAAACAGAGTGTGAGAATGGTCATTTGACCCTCATCTGAGATTCCAGGCATTCAGTTCTACATCCCCTATTCCCCATCGTATGCAATTCTGCTCCAGCTGCATGTAGACTCATGGTCTTAGGTAACAGAGGTTGGAGATCTCAAGATGTAGAGGTGCTATGCTCTGTGATCTGAGCTTGGAAGATTAATTGAAGCGGGGACTTCATCTATGTAACCATGGGAAGTCACTATCCATGCTGAGGTGAGAACTTTCAGTGATGTGGTTGTTTTGGGGTCAACCATCCTTCTGTCAGTAACCTCTCTCCCACGATTCTGTACATAAGCCAAATAAACTCATTGGTCCACCAAGCTCAAATTGGGAAGGTGTCAGAGGGAAAAGACTTTGTTTAAATCTCTAAGGGAAATTCATATAGCACACTCAAAAGGTTCATACACAGGGGTCTTGTTCACTGGTGTGCTAGCCCTGAGGTGATAGAGTTCTTGAAAGGTGGAGCAAAGTAATTAGCTCATGGGGCCATGGTTCCCCAAAAGCATTAGCATTGGCTTCATGGAATGGCTTAGCTCTCATAGGTTCAGACTGTATGAAGCAAGACCTTTTTTCACACATGTGGTTCTTTGTCTGCTTCTCTGACATATTGGAGTTCACCAGAAGGCAAACAGATATTGTCACTCAATCATGGCCTTTAGGCCTCCCAAAAGGCATGCCAAGTCAGTAGCTGTTAATAAAGTTCTCAGCTCCAGGTATTTTGATTTAGTAATAGAAAATAGACAAATGTATACTCAGAAGAGGTAATAAGCTCCCCTTATTTTTAAATGTGGCCACCAGGTCAGACTACAGGGAATTTAGGATGGAGTAATGGGTTTGGTATCAGATAGAGCTGAGTCTGAACTCAAGCTTTGCTACTTTCTGGTTGTGTAAACTTGAGCAAGTTTAATATCTTCAGAGATTTGCTTTTCTCAGCTATCAAATGATGATGGTGATGATGATGACAATGATGACAATGACGACTGGAATAATACCCAAGGGCTCTGCAATTCTCTTCTCATTCCTTGATTGGGAATTGTGTTGAACTCAGTGTTAGTTAGAGTATCACCATATTAGCTGGAGGATGGTGTGATCCCATGTGAAGGGAGACCTGAGAACTCGCATGTGACATTGGCAGTGCTATCTAGGTATTTTGTATGAGGTCTCTAGAAGCTCACCAGCTTTCCCAGGCCCGGTGGGTCCCACACAGTGTCCCCTGAATGTGTGACTCCCGACTGTGCCCAGTGAAGCTCCTCCTGCCTTGCCTGAGGCCTCTGCTCTATTGGCAGCCACAGAACCTGACTGTTGCCTGATCTGGAGTACAGCAGATGGCACCGATGTGGGGAGCCCAGCTGGAATATGGCCCAGGTCTGAGGGAGAGGAAAAAGAAATATGTTCTAGGTAGAGTTCTGGGACTGGGAGATGGGGCTGGAGAGGACACAGCAATGTCAAGAGCTCCTGATCTTGACCCTGGAGGGCTCAGGGGACATTGCACTCCTATCCCTGTGATAAAAAACACATCTTACACATAGCCACTTAAATGTCCAAAGACTGAATCCATTCTATCATCTATCTATCTATCTATCTATCTATCTATCTATCATCTATCTATTCTATTATCTATCTATTCTATAATCTATTATCAACCTATTCTATCATCTATCTATTACCTATCTATTCTATTCTATCATCTATTATCTATCTATTCTATCTATCTATCTATCTATCTATCTATCTATCTATCTATCTATCTATCTATCCAGTCTCTCTCTTATTGTTCTGCTCAGCCATGTCTCAAACTTGTGATTCTCCTGCCTCTATTTCTTAGTGCTAGAATTATGGGGGTGTGCCACCATGCTTGGCTTTATCCCTCCCCTCCTCCTCTCCCCTTCCATCACTTTCCTTCACCTTTCCTGCCCTCCCCTGTTGCTCTCTTCTCCTCCCCTCTCCCCTCTTCTCCTCCCCCATCCCACCCTCTCCCCTCTCCTCCTCTGTCTCATCTTCTCCCCTCCCCCGCCGCTCTCTTCCTCTCCTGTTCCTTTCTCCTTCCCTCCCCCTTCTATTCTTGAAAGGCATAAACATTAAGCTGCAAGGAGAGGGAATCTATAAGAAAACAATAAAAACAAAACAAAATAAAGCCATAGCATAGCAGATGAGCTCCTGTAGAACCAGGAAGAAGTAACAGAGAGTCAGAAACTGTGCAGACAGGGTGGAGGGAGTGGCTGGGTGCCTTTCCTGTCTTTTGCTAGAGCTGATCACACCTCTAGCAGAGAGGCTGTGTGGGGCCCACAGTTTTGGTGGCTTAGGGGACTACAGAGGGTTGTCAGGGGCTAGGTGGTCCTGTTAGATTTCACAGCTTTGTCTGTTTCACTCTTAGTTTGGTTTCCTGTAGACAAGGAAGCCTTTTCTAGCAGACTTGCCTTTCTGTTAGTTCCTGCATTCCTAAGCCAGCTCTGCCTTAGAGTGTGGGTGCGTGCGTGCGTGCGTGCGTGTGTGTGTGTGTGTGTGTGTGTGTATGTGTATTTATTGAGATGGTTCACCCCCAAGGACACCAAGGCCAGCATGTATGAGTTCCTATCTGGACTCTGCTTCTTACTTGTATTAGACTTGTGTAAGTCATGTAGCAGCCCCCAGTCTCAGTTTCTCAACTGAGAAGAGGAATGATGATGGACTTATCTACTCTTTAGAACACTGGGAAGAAGGTGCGAGTGCATTTGCACAGAGGTCTAGAACAGCTCTGACTTCCTCAAGAGGGCACACAAAGGACTCTCCCTGCAGACTCCTCTGTTCCAAATTCATCATTCAGTATCAAGTAGGAAAGAACTCAAGGACCACTGTGTCATGCAGAGAAACTAACTTTTCTGGCCCTGGGAATGGCCCATTGAATTCTCAGCTCCCTAGCTACAGGCTCAGCTTTGTGACTTAGCCTTGATCACAGGTAGCCATCCATATAAGGAAACACAGCCTTGATAATTATGGTGGGTGGCTTGGTGAGGTTTTAAGGCATAGACTATGAAAAAGGAAATCCCTAGAATGTTACTGCCCAGAACAGATGACATGCACTCTGCAACAGGTGTGTGTGTGTGTGTGTGGGGGGGTGAGCTTCAATAGTGCTCTGAAACAACAAGATTTTAAAAGGAGGTGCTAATTCAGTAAGTCTGGAGAAAGGCCCAGCATTCTATGCTCTAGAGAGGCAGGGAACAACACAGGTTGGGTTTATTTCTCAGCCAGTTGCCTGGATCACATGGTTCCACCTGTAGCTATTCAAAACCTCACCAATTAGGGACGGCACCCCATCCCCCTTCTCTTGGACGGCCATTTTGATTTATGAAGACCACATTGTAGGTGTCCAGAGAACCAGGAAGAGGAAAACCCATCCACAGCTCCCACTATGCATCTAAGCACACTGCTTTATTTTCTTTATTTGGGAATAGCCATGTTTACTATGCACATTTGGAGCCTGTGGCAAATACTGGGATCATCAAAGAAATCTTTTCTTCCTTTTCCTGACAATGTGGACTTCAGGTGAGTGTGACCACATTACAGCTCCTTTGTTGGGTTGAGAATGGATATGAGAATCAGTCTTTCACCACTGATTGGTCCCGAACAGGGCTGAACCAAGTTAAGAAACCGTTGACATTAACCCGATGACACCATTGCCATGGTTAGTATGATTGTTACAAGCACAAAAGTCTGGGGTTCAATAAACAATTTTCTGCCGCATATGGAAACATTGCAGACTGTTTCTTAGTCACACAGAGATAAAAAAAAATCAATTAAAAAGCTATGACTAGGATGACTCAGGTTTTCTGGTTTTTTTTTTTTTTTTTTTTTTTTTTGGTATGTTTTAAGTTTAAATAAGTTCAGGGTTAGGGCCTGGGGAGATGGCCCAGCAGTTGAGAACATTGGTTCCTTTTCCAGAGGACCTGAGTTTAATTCCTAGCACCCACATGACAGCTCAGCTGTCTGTCATTCAGTGTCTTTGTAGTTATTCCCTGAGTATAATATAATGTGGCAAAAGACCAAAACCCAACATTCCCCTCCCTTTCTTTCTCCCATTGTTTCTGACTTCTACAAAATGTTGGGCATGTTCTAGAATTTCCTATCATTTTGAAGCCAAGAGGTTTCCCCCGATACATGCTACCTAACCTCATGCAAAAACTGCTCAGTGTCAATTTTCCTCACCTGTGGAATGGTCATTGTAAGATCTGCTTCCTGAATTTGCTGCAGAACCCGGAAGGAGGTGATGATGTGAAGAACCGGGTGTACGGCTTACAACAGGAGCATGCCCATTGGTCTGAGAGTTGAGGCTGCCATCTTGGCTGCTGTTGTAGCTCAGATGTCTAAGGTGATTACCCTGCACGCAGTGTATGTATGCTTTGTTTGGTTAGTACTAAACATGGAGAACCTTGAACCTGTGTCTTTCAAAGGAGGACCAATGGACATTGGATTGAAGGTCTTGGGAAGGCAGTGGAGGATCATGGAGGAGATCTTGGCCTTCTAACCCCTTAGCTTTTAGGTGCTGGATAAACTTTCTGTTTACTGAAGGGCGAGAGAGAAAGAACATAAGAGGAGAAGAAAGTCCAAGAGAAGGTGGGGGCATGTTCTGTCTCTTTGTGCTTAGGGTTGCTCTATATTTGGATGGTGCCTGTCTCAGCTGAGGTTAATCCTCTTTGTTCGAGTCTTCAGCCAACAGATTAACTGCATTAAACTCAAAGCTTTGCTGGCCCGACAATGTGAGTTTTGTGCTGCCAAGGCCTGAGATTCAGGGGGTCCAATTTCTGTTGACCTAGCATACAAGGCTCCTTTGTGGGCATTTCATACCAGTTCCTTCATGCTACAGAGAAAGAGACTGGGGTGACTTACCCCTGGTAGATTTATGATCCAGAATTTCTGGCTTGAAATTCTCTATACTGCTCCGGTCTCCCATCAAGGAGTCAGACCAAGGACATTTGCTGAGAGAGCAAAATAGTGAATCAGTGGCAAGAGCCTCATTGGTATGAATTCTCTTCTGTGTTCTAGCAAAGTCTCCACGTGTCTGTAACAGTCCAACCTGCTGCTTCTAGTAGATGAGCTTTTGGATGCACGCATGAGGGATGGCCTCCACTATGATTTTTCTGGTTTTGTGTAGATCAGATTCATACTCTGGGCTAAGAGAACTCTGCCTAGCCAAGTTGGGGTTCAAGCCCAGACCAAAAGGCCTGAAGGTAATAAGCAAAATTATGAGTGGTAAGGATAGGGGGAGTTCCTCAAAGAGAATTGGGAGTTGCTGCTCTAAGACGAGAACGTGGTTGCTGGGCAGGTAAGCCCCATAGAAACCTGGCAGACAGTGAGCTGCTTTCTCCTGCTGAAATAAAGCACATGGGGCATTAGGTACATGGGAGAACATTAAAGACTTTCAAGCTTGCTATAGCTCTTCATCTTTTCCTAAGGGGCTCAAGTGTTCACAACCATCTTGTTTACTGTAGGGTTGCAGTGAGCAAAAGGCAAAGATGCAGATTTCATCCTTAAATCTCTTTTACTTTTACTTGTTTATTTATGGGCCACAGTGCCAGTCATTGGGGTTAGTGGTAGGCAAGAAGGAAATCATGATCCCTGTTCTTGGGGTGTGTGTGTGTGTGTCAGCCCAGTACTTTTAAGGAATCCCTGTCCATGTGTATAAAGTACACATAAACATTTTCTATATAAACTTTTTTTATTGTCATTCAGATTTGCTAGCTTGTTTATAACTAGAAGATCCATATGCTTAGTTAACACACATCAGGGTGCTAACCCACGTGAAGGAAGAGGTGCATCTGACTTGCATTGAGTTACTTTGCTGAAGAGCGTGACTTTGCACATTCTCACTGTGCATAGATAGAGTGTATTGGCCAGGGAAGAGTAAAACTCCACCCTGGGACCACACTGTCTGCAACTCTGTCCCCCCCCCCCACAGGCTGGGAGTGTGGGTGGCCTTCATTTGTGCCGATTCTGTTTGCAGGCTGTGAGCAGGAGCTGGCACTGCAGGCTGCTTTGTTGTTGTGTGGTGATGTTTGAACATGGGGCAGCATATTGCTTTGCTATTATCAATTTATTTGTGTAATCCCAGCAGCTGGCAGTGGTATAATAGTTTTCAAGTGAGGGGAAAAAAGAACCTTGGAGGTATTTGCTTAGAGAGAATAAAAATAGGCAGAGAATGAGGTATGCTATGTATGACTGCACTTCACAATGACAGGATTGTTCCCTGGCTAGAATTCCCAGTGGTGTTTCCTCTCCTCAAAGTGAGGAGAAGGGTCATGTGTCCTAAGGGAAGCCTGTCTCATCTTTGCATGCAGGGACAGAGCTAGGAACATGGCCTTGGCTCTCAGAATTTTCGTTAGGCTGGGGCTGATAGGAAATCTGCAAGTATCCCTGAGACTGAATCTAAAGTTAGTGCCTCAGTGTGTAATGACTTAGAAAGGACCATCTTTTGTCCTTTGTGTTTTGTTGTTATTCCACGATGGTAAAAATGCTGTGTGTGATGTCTTCAGGAATATGATCTTATCTAGTCATGGTGGGCAACCAGGAGGCATGTCAGAAGCCTGTATTATTTGGGGTCCTCTGGGCCTTACTGACCAACAATTCATAGTGAGGTGCCCCATGCCTAGCACTGGGATTTTTGTTCAATAATCTGTGGCTTCTGGGAGAAGAATTATCCTCCTGGGCATAGGGTGCCTCTTGTCAAACTCCCTTTTGTTATTTTCTTTCTTCCTTCCTTCTTCCCTCCCTCGCTTCCCTTTTTCCTTCCTTCCTTCCTTCCTTCCTTCCTTCCTTCCTTCCTTCCTTTCTTTATTTATTTCATTTGTGTTTTGATACAGGGTTTCTTGATTGTGTGGAACTCTCTTTGCAGACTGGGCTGGCCTCAAACTTGAATTATGTTCTTAATTAGCTTGCAGAATAGTAGCTTTCCATATGGGCTTTCATAATCCTTAGTTTTGGCTAACTCCCCCCAAACCTCTCCTCTTCCTTATGTCAATTCGAACTTTCCACCCCTCCCCAGTTACCCACTCTTTCATATCACATGTGTGCTACTCCCCCCTTCCTTAAGACCACCATCTCATGGCTTCTTTCTGGTTTTCATGCCACTACAGGCACTCCAAGTTAAACCTGCAAATTTGAAAATTTGACACAAGGGTCTACATTTGAGAGAGAACAGGTGTTACCTCACTCAATGCTTTCCACACACACACACACACACACACACACACACACACACACACTTCTCTACCAACTTTGTGCTCTCATCAGTTATAGCTGACTAAAATTTCATCGTGTTTTGTTCTGCTTTGTTCTGGTTAGACACAAGCTAGAGTCACCTGAGAAGAGGGACCCACATTTGAAGAATTGCCTACATCAGATTGGCCTGTGGAATGTCTGTGGGGGCATTTTATTGATTAATGATTACTGTGGGAGGGCTCAGCCTATTGTGGGCAGTGCCGTCCCTAAGCAGGTGGGTCTGGGTTATATAAGGAAACACACTGAGGACGCCATGGGGAGGAAGCCAGTAAGCAGTGTTCTTCTCTGGTCTCTGCTTCCGTTCCTGCCTCCAGGCTCCTGCTCTGAGTCCCTGCCTTGACTCCCCCCACCCCTCCAGTGATGGACTGTGAAGTGTAAGATGAAGTAAACCCTTTTCTCCCCATGTTGGTTTCAGTCAGTCTCTTACTACAGCAACAAAACGCAAAACTAGGGCACTCATTTATCTGTGGATGGACACTCAGTCTGGTTCCCTCTCCTGACAAGCATCTGCCAAGGTCTCTGTGGTAGGAGACAGAGGCACTCTACTTTTTCAGTCTCTGAGATCCTGCAAGACTTTCTAAGAGATATCAAAACCAGACTTAGTGCCCCCCAGGGCTCTGTTAGGGAAGGTAGGCTCTATGCCGTCTTCACCTATAACAAGTGCTTGCTCAAGAATAAAAACGTTTTCCTTTACAAACCCAGATTAAGGTCCTGTGAGAGTCCCTCATGGACACTGCAGTTGCTTATGGAAAGGGAATCAGGACAATGACTTGTCCTTGGGAACTTGCTGACTGTGATACTATAAGAATAGGAAGACAAAAGCTGGGCGGTGGTGGCACATGCCTTTAATCCTAGCACTCAGGAGGCAGAGACAGGTGGATCTTTGTGAGTTTGAGGCCAGCCTGGTCTACAAAGCCCTATCTTAAAAAAACAACAAAACAAAACAGAACAACAATAACAACAACAACAAAAAAAAAAACCCAAAAAGAATGAGGAGACCATGCAAAAGAGGTCTTGGCATGTCCCCTTACTCTAGCCCATATGAAGACATAGAGTGTACATCTAGCTTGGAAATTGTGGGCAGAAAGCTTCATGAAGAGTCAGTACCCTCAGGGGAAGATGGGTGGTAGTGCTAAGGAAAGAAGTCAACTGTTCCTGTTGGATTCTATGAGGGTTTGAAAAACTACAAGAGCATCCCAGGAAAAAGCCTGATGCTTTGGGTAGGAGCAGAAGTCCCAAGGATGCTGCAATAGCAGCTGTATCACAAAAGGGAACTGACTTTGCTGACAAGCTCATAGGCAGGGAAGAGGGCCAAGACAACATGGCCTTATGAAACTGCCTGCAGAGAAGCCATCAGCATTAGAGGGATAGTCTAAGTGACAACAGTGCCAGAAAGGAACATCTCCCTGTCACAATTGTAATTATCATCGTTTCTGGTATGTTTCACTTAGTTTTCCAGTGTGAATGACATGCTATTTCTATCTCCTCTGCCTCTGGCTCTCCTTCATGTGTCTGTCCCTCCTCTCTTTAACTCTGTGTGGAGCCTTCCACTATTTTATACACTGGTTAATGAGCTCTGTCTGCACAGAGGCTGGGCCTGGGGGTGTGGGCGTGCTGACTGATCTGCTTGGGCTCCTGGCTCTTAACTGTTAATCCATGGCTTCTGTCTGGCCTGGAGCAGATGGAATCCCCTGCAGAATGCTCAGGCCAGTTGCTCTACTTTTTAGAGTAAGGTAGAGACAAAAATACATAAATAAAAAGAAGGCAGGGAGCCTGTCTTTGCAGTGAGCAAAAGGTTGACGTTTCTGGGAGAGCAAGCTTTTCCCAATGGTAAGAGCTGTCTTTTAAAAGAGAAATCCTTTCCTAATTTGACAAGCTCTCAGCTTTCAAGAGGAGATTAGATGGCTAAAGTGGATGAAGAAATAAATTAAGATATATCTAAGGCACTTCACAGCTATGGTGAGCAATTTACTTGTTCTCATGCTTAGGTCTAAGCTGCCCAGTGACCTGGCTGAATTTAGCAAGTGACAAGCCCAATTCCTGGCTCTGGTTATTATAAAGTGATGCACCATCCCTGATGTGATCTGGTCCAGTTCTTGTGTTTGTAAGGGAGTGGGAAATAACCCAGGCTTATTGCTGAAGTCAGAGAGGATTCCAGTTCCCACCCAGGTAGCTGTTCTCTTTGTGATAATTATTTTTATGATTGGAAAAATGTTGTTTGGGAAGCAGATCGGGGAAGTGGGAAACCTTGAGACAGAGGTCTTCATTTGTGCTGCTAAGTTGCTTTCTGAAAAGCTCACTTACAGCTGGCGATGGGAGAGTCTTCCCCTCGTACTTTCCATTATATTTCATGAATACAATCATGAAAGGGAGCGCCCATCATTTAAAGAGGCGAAGCCATGCTCTGCTGAACCGCACCAGTCCCAGTCCTGTAAGGACCTCTTCTCCCTCACTTCCTTCCACACTGCACCCACCTTGGAAAACTATCCACTGACTATTTCCAAAGGGGGAACCTGAAATTTGAAATACTGTAAAATTGGAAGTTTTTCAGCTTCAATATGACACTGTAGGTGGACAATTCTGTATCTGACTTATGTGTGACAGGTTGCAGTAATGAACACAGGCATGCTAAGAATATTGTATGAAATTGCCTTTAGGCGGTGTGTATAAGGGACATGTAACTGGAATTTGTGTTTAGGCTTGGGTCCCCTCCCAAAGATATTTCATTATATATGTGTACACATTGAAATATCTGAAAAGCCCTTGCAGTTTGAAATAGTAGTAGTAGTAGTTATTATTTGTCTATTATTTAAAGACAAGGTTTTTCTGTGTAGCTCTGGCCTGGCTGTCCTTGAATTCACTCTGTAGTCCAGGCTGGCCTCAAATTCAGAGATCCACCTGCTTCTGCCTCCTAAGTGCTGGAATTGGAAGTGTGTGCCACCACACTCAGCTTCTGAAATAGTTCTTATCCCAAGCATTGTACACAAGGTATATTCTTAAGCCTCTACTTAATTTAGTATATTAGAAGTCAAACATTGTTGACTTTAGGAGGCTGGCCCTAAGACCACTTGCCACGTGTGTTCCAAAGACCCCTGTTTGCTCAACTCTATCTGCTGTCTCTTGTCCTGCTGATAAGTATCTCATAAATTCAGGGTGTAGTAGATGCAGGTCAGGTGAGCACAGAGGTAGCAACAAAGTAAAGTTTTATTAAAAATACCTTTCTGACCTCCATAAACAGGTCATGATGCTCACAAATCGGGATCCCAGATGGCCATCCCAGGGACTATCTAGGAAGCAGGAGAAGCTGAAACCACCACCTTGTGGAAGTATCTCCTGTTGCATCAGCTCTCTGGTCCCTTGGCCTGGCAGCCATTTGTACCCAGCTCCAAGTAACCTCTTTGCTAGCTCACATCATGAAAAGCTAGCTTTTTTATTTTCAGTTCTGGCTCCTCCCTTCTGGATTCTTTTACTTGACTGTTTTGGTTTTCCCAGTATATGGATTTTAGTTTATTCTCCTTTTGTTGTTGAAAATAGATTTTTTTCCATACAATATATTCTGATTATGGTTTATCTTCCCCCACATCTTCCCAGGCCCTCCCTCCTGCCCCACCTACCCAAATCCACACCCCTTTCCTTCTCTCTTATTAGAAAAAATTCCTCCAAGTATCTAAAAAATTAAAGTAAGATAAAATGAAAACAAGCAAGCCATAACAGGACAAATCAATCAACCAGCCAGACAAACAGAAGAAAAGAGCCAGTGTATTCTGTGTCCTGGTGATCCCCTCCCTGCCAGCCTGCCCCCACTTACCAATGCCTGAAGCTGATGGAAGAGCTGGCCCTGAGGTCATGAGTGGGAGAGCTGGCCCTGTCTCTCATCAGCTGTAGCACTTGTGAGAGTGGCCCCGGTGCCACTCCCAGGCAAAACAGTATTAGGCGTGGGAGATGCAACCCTGAGGACATGAGAGCAGCAGAACTGCCCCCGCCCCTTGCTCATCTCTTTAAGGGGCGATCTCACCAAGGCAATGCAGGAGCACCCATCCTCGTAGCAATGACAGGGGAGAACTGGGCCGGTTGACAATCCTGCAACTACCATAGCCAGAACCAGGGTTATGTGTTGGCCCACCCCAATATCCACCCCATCTGTGATCTGCTGGAGCATGTGATAGTTCCAGTCCTGTAGACCCCAAACTGCAGGATTTCCACAACACTGGACAGCAGCAGGATAACCAAGGAGTTCATGTGGGGGCCCAGCATTGATAGTGTAGCAGAAAGCAGAGGCCTCAAACCAGGCCAACGACTCTCTGCAATGGACACTTGCAAGTAAAGATGTGTGGACTAAAGGATTTACTATGTGACTCACTGTGTCATACCACAGCTTCTACGACGAGATTGATTTTTTTCTTCTCTCACCGTTTTCCTTTTTTCTCTTAAACTTTATTTTATTTTGAGGGGGGTAAGTTGCAAGAGCAGGGAAATCAATGGGATTGAGATATATGATGTGAAATACACAAAGAATAAATAAAAAAAGAAAAAAAACCTAAAATGCACATACAGATACAGAGACAGACACACATAGTAGAACATACAAGAGCCCATAAAAACACAAAACCAGAAACCATAACATATGAGTAAAGTACCTGTAAGTTAAAAAAAATGTCCCAACAAAATATTATAAGACAAATATCTTTCTTAAGTACCATTGGATTTGTTTTGTGTTGGCCATCTACTGCTGGGCATGAGGCCTGCCCTGAAGTGTGGGTTGTATACTAAGTGGCACTCTTGGAGAAAAATAATTTTTTCTTTGTGCATGGTTATCAATTGGAGATAGCTTCTGGGTTAGAGATGGAGGCTGTGTCTACCACCCTTCTCAGTATTGGGACTCTATCTGGCTTAGAATGGTACATGCCATGTACATGCTAGCACATAGTGTCTGTGAGTTCATATGTGTGCCAATCTTGTGCCTAGAAGGCCTTGTTTCCTTGGTGCCTTTTATTCCCACTGGCTCTTACAATCTTTTGATCTCTGCAAACTTTTGTGACCCCTAGAGGGAGGAATTTGATGAAGAAATTCCATTTAAGACGGAGTGTTTCAGGATCTCTCACTTTCTGCTTACTTCAGTTGTGGGTCTCTGTATTTGTTCCCATCTATTCAAGAAGGAAGCTTCTTCTCTGGTGATGGCTGAGCAAGATAATAACCTATTTAGTATAGCAGAATATTCTTAGGATTCACTTTATTACTACATTTCTTTAGCAGAACAGTAGTATTAGGTTTTGTCCTAGGTCCATTGCCTATCTTGTCTCAGGTTCTTGGCTTCCTGAGCAGTGTTGGGTATGAGTTCTACATCATGAAGTTGCCTTAAATCCTACCAGATAGTGGTTGGTTATGCCCATAACTTTTGTGCCACTATTGTACCAATGTATATTGAAGTCAGGTCATCATTGTAGTTCAAAGGGTCTGAAGCTTCTTGATGTTTACTTTTCTCCTCTGTTATAGAGAACTGTACCTCCCAGTACCATGAGCACTAGTCGGTAAGGGGGAAGGCTCTATGTAGGCAACATCTTGATTTTTCCAAGTTCAGTTGGTTGTAGAGATGCTGTCTTCAGCAATAGGGCCTTACCACCAGTTTATGGAGAACAAACAATAGCCTTGACAATAGCTTGGGTTGTTTAGGGGGTTACCATGGGACATCTTTGGTCACTAACTCCTTTAGATGGAACCGATTCCTAGCACCAGGAATTTTTTTTTTTGGTGAGAGATGTCTAGTTGGGGCATTGTTTCCCTATTATTTGGTGACTCTATTTAGATTTCTTCCATATATATGTATTTTAAAAAGCTTCTACCATAATTGGTTTCCATGTGACCCCTCCAATGACCCCCTAGTTTTATCTGTCTCTCCCCATATTTCCTCCTTATCCCTTCTGTCTCTCTCCATATCTATTTGATCTTCCCATTAATTAACTTTATGTGACAGTTCCACAGTTAACACAGATGTTAAAACAACATGTTACATGTGGCAAATAATACAATGTCTGTTAGACAATTAAAAAAATAAAGAGCTTGAAGAAGATGCATTTTGGATAGGCTATAAGCCAGTGCTTATATTCATGTGTCATGGTTTGAATAAGAATAGTCCCATAGGCTCATCTTTTGAATGCTTAGTCATCAAAGAGCAGCAATACTTGAGAAGGATTAGGAGGTGTGGCCTTGTTGGAGGATGTGTGTCACTGGGGGTGGGCTTTGAGGCTCCAAAAAACTCAATCCAGGCAAGTTTGTAGCATAACCTTAGAGCAATGATTTTGCTTCACCATTTTGGTTTCTTCCTTCATCAAATGGAGAAGAAACAAGTCCTTGCTACCACCAAGGTGCTTGTGGATCTGGATGTAGAACTGTCAGGTACTTCTCCAGCACCGTGCCTGTCTGCATGTCTGCATGTCACCATGCTCTCCATTTTGATGGTGTTGAACTAAACCCCTGAAACTACAAGCAAGCCAGAAAGCAGCACTCTGCATCAGCTCCTGCTTCCAAGTTCCTCCCTTATTTGCTTTCCTGCCCTGACTTTCCTCAGTGATGCTCTGTTAACTGGAAGTGTAAGCTGAAATAAACCCTTTTCCTCCTCAAGATGCTTTGGGAATGATGTTTTATTCCAGCAACAGTAACCCTAACTAGGACATCATATATTCAGGAATGACCAAAAGAGTTGATCTCTGTCTTCTCCCATTTGATAATGACCTACAGAGTGGTCCCTGAGCTAGCTGCTATTCATGAGACACATATTGGTGGTGGCAAGGACTTGTTTCTTCTCCATTTGATGAATGAAGAAGTCAAAGTGGTGAAGCAAAATCATTGCTCTAAGATTATGCTGCAGATTTACCTATCACTTTCTGAAGAGTAGACTCTTTGATTTTTATAAGTCCTGCAAGGAAATGAACTCCCACACAGAACAGAGAAGCCAAGTCCATACCTTGCCAGACACAATTGGTGAGTCATTTAGTTTTGACCCAAGCCATTAGATTCTTCATCCCATGTCTTCTTCTTACAGAGCGTGTCTTCACTGAAGCACTCCAGGGACTGACTGGGAAAAGGCCGAGTTGGGCAGTTGGAAAACCTAGACTATTGATATCTTTGAGAAACAATCCTGATCTTGGTCCTTACATTTCATCTGTGCCCCCCCCATCAAGTCATCTCTCCCATCTAGACTTCATTTGGGATAGTCCTGGGGACTGCTGTCTAAAGAGGTGCCTCGCAGAGATGCATAGGGAAAATGGGGTGCTCTGTATGCCAGCCCACTGAAAGATGTCTTAAATCCCTGGAGAAATACTTCCACATTGTGACCTTGCATTCCTCAATATAGAAAGATATCCTGGGGTTAAACACCAGAGTGGATAATTATGTTCTAGTACTGGTTCTGGAACTAGATTGCTATTCTTTTTCCTCCACACTCATTAAATTATCAGAGTTCTATTAAGATTGCATGCAATCTTCCAGCCTCAGGACCCATCTGTTCTCGCTATTTATTCTCTAGGGAAGTCACGAATTTGTCATTTGTGAGTTTGCAGTTTTTCATATCTGTGATGCCAATGGTGTTTCCTCTGCCAGGCTGCCACGCACGACTCCCCACGCAGGTCTCTTGGGGGGAATTATGAAGCTAATGACAGCTCCTTCCCCAGTAAGTGAGAAACCTTCAACTGTGTGTGAGGACCAGCACTAAGTCCTAGAGAGAAAGAGAGAGAGAGAGAGAGAAGTGTGGTCTGTGGAAAATCCACCAGACAGATATTCAGATCCACCAATGGACCAGGGGCTCTTTATAATTCATACTGTCATGGTATGGATCAGAAGCAAATCCCACAGGCTCATGTTTTGAATAATTGTTTCTAGATGGTGATGCTGTTATGGGGGGGCTGTCAAACCTTTAGAGGCTGAGATCATACTGGTGGAAGTGGACCACTAGGGAGGGGTTTTGAAGATTGCAGCCTTGAGTTGGAGAGATGGTTTGTGGTTAACAGTGATTGCTATACAAGCATGAAGAGCATGGTTTGAGCCCAGCACCTACATAACAAGCCAAGAGACTCACATATACTTGTAGCTGATGCTCTGAGGAGAACAGAGCTAGGAACATCATCGAGACTTTTGGCTTCTAGCACTGTAGACAAAATGTGAGTTGTAGGTTCAGGAGAGACTCTACTTCAAAGGATATCCTTAGAGAAGGATAGAGGAAGGCACTTGATCCCTCTTCTGGCCTCCATGTATGTGCATAGGTATGTGCTCCTGCACACATATGTGTGTATTCATACAAGCACATAGACATACACACAAATAAAAAACTGTAGGGCTGCAGTGATGGCTCATCAGTTAAGATCACTGGCTGCTCTTCCAAGGGACCTGGAACCACCACCTGTAACTCCAGTTCAAGAAGATCTTATATCATTCCTGGGCTTTGAAGGCACTGTATACATGAGGGTACACAGACACTGATACAGACAAAACACCTTTACTAATAAAAATACTATATCCTAGCCTCTGATTCCAAGTTCAGTCTCTACTTCTGGTTGACCCTGATCAGAAGTTCTCCTGCCACTATGAATGTTCCCATGTCCATGGATGTCTTGAAATTCCCTGAAACTAATTGTTCCCTTCTTAAGCCATGGGCTGAAGAACTCTTTTCTTCCTGAAGTTATTTTGTCAGATATTGTCACAGTGGCTCAAAAACAATGAATAAACACACTGGAACTTTTTGCTGTCAGGAAATGCCTCTTCCCCCCAAAAAATTATTCAAAGGAGAGTATTCTTTTGTTATATTTGCCATGGGGTGGGGCGAGACAGTCTGGGCAGTCTAAATGATAGCCGTTAGTTTTCTCACAAGACCTGTCCCTGGCTTTTAAGTGACCATGTTCTCCTTGTAGTCTTCCTTTTCTGTCAGTGTCTTAACTTTCTCTTCTTGTGAGTGTAGTAGCTATAGGACTGCACACCCTTACAGGCTCATTTTGACTTCATTACTTCTTCACAGGGTCTGACACCAAACAGAATTCCTTTCTGGAATAGAAATCCAACACTGAATTGAGAGACTACACAGTGAGTGTGTGAATGAAGGTGTAAGCATCTTCTGTGTTTTCATTTTGTGCCAGTCACCGAGCTTAATTTCACATTCATTTCCTTGGTGTTTGAAAGGCATCTTATGGACTATACAAGCATCATCTCAGATGACCTTTGTGTAATTATGAAGTCAGTATAAGGGCTAAGGCTTCTGTCATGATAAAGCACAGAATGGAGAAATAAAGACACCTTGAAGATGAAAAGCTCCCAGATCCATTGTTCTCAAATATAACTGGGGTAAGTGTATTGTGAACAACAATAGTAACAATAGTGGTGATGGCAGCTGTTTTCAGAGTGCTTCCTTTGGTTGGTCCGTGATCAAAATGATTGAAATACGTTACTTATTCATAGTCAGAACTCTAAAGACCACACCCAGTCCTCTTAGAGGTTGATCCACTTGTCATCTCAGGAAATGGCAGCAAGAATGCAGAAGGCAGCATTGACCATGTTTTCCAAATGTCACCCCAGAAAGGGCAACTTTTTACCAGCTAGCTAGTTTCCTTTAGCAATACAGTGCTACTGTGGGCCTAAGGGCAGTGGGCACTCGGCTGGGGACCTGGGCACATGACTCATTTGCCTGATCTAGTTCTGTGACCCTCCTTCTTGTAGAGACTTGCTCCCTATGGTAGTTCCAATTTAATTGCCCCCGATAAGCTCAAAAGGAGTGGCACTATTAGGAGGTGTGGTTTTGTTGGAGTAGGTATGACCTTGTTGGAGGAAGTGTGTGGGGGTGGGCTTGAGGTCTCACCTATGCCCAAGCCATGCCCACTGAGTCAATCCATTTCTTGTTGCCTTCTGATCAAGATGTAGCCAGTATCATGTCTGCATGCATGCTGACATGATCCTACCATGATGATAATGGACTGAACCTTTGAAATTAAGTGAGCCATTCCCATTAAATGTTTTCCTTTAAGTATTACTGTGGTCATGGTGTCTCTTCACAGCAATAAAACCCAAACGAAGATAGAAGTTGGTATCAGGGACTGGGGTATGTTGTGAAAGGCCTGACCATGTGGTTTTTTTTTTTTTTTTTTTTTTTGGAGGAATTTGGACTTTGGTACTTTGGGTTTGGAAAGCAATAAAATGCTTTAAGCACTGTTTAATGGACCATAATAGTAGGGACATGGAAGACAGAGGTGCTAAGGGCTATTTGAATTATGGGGGGGCTCACTGAAGAGTTTTAAGAGGAGAAGAATCTTAAGTTGTCTAGAGCTTTTTTTTTTTGTGATATTTTGGTGAAGAAAGTGTCCTTGTCCAAAGATTATGCCTGAGTTTTGGATTAATTCCATTGGCAGAAGAAATCTCAAAACAGCTTAGTATAGACTCTGTCATGTGGATATTAGTGGTAACTCTAAATGTAGATTTATAATGAGAAGAAGCAAGCTGAGTATGATAAATTACAAAATGTAAATTTTGAGGAGAAAAAGAGCACCCACCTGGAAGTAGAATGGGGCTAAATCCTCTGTTTAAGGAGATAAATGGATTAAAAAAAAAAAAAAAGAATAAAGGGAGTGATGACCTCAGAGCAAGATCCCATCCAGTTAAGTTCTAGCTTGTGGAAAGAAACCAAAAAAACTCTTAGAGCTGGGCGTGGTGGGGGCACACCTTTAATCCCACTGCACTGGAAAGGCAGAGGCTGGCTGATCTCTGAGTTTGAGGCCAGCCTGTTCTACATACAGAGCAAGTTTCAGGACAGCCAAGCTTAGGCAGTGAAAGACAGAAAGCTGGTGAAGATATAATTGAACAAGGGGTGATGGGAGATGTCATTCTGTAATGGGCGATGTCTTATTGGTTAATGAATAAAGCACTCTTGGCCAATAGAAAAGCAAGATAGGTGGGACTAAGAGACAAGGAGGATTCCAGGAAGTAGTAGGGAGGAGTCAAGATGTAGAGACTTGAGAGAACAGAGGTCCAGGCCCTCTCTCCAGTAAGATGAGATCACGTGGAAATACTTAGATTAATAGAAATGGGTTAATATTTAAGACAGAGCTATCCAATAAGAAACGTTAGAAACAGACCAACAGCTTTATATCTAATACAGGGTCTCCGTGTGTTATTTGGGGCTGGTGTGGCTTTGGCTCCAGGATGCTGGAAAACTACTCCTAAAAAAGGGGTTCATGTTCAGTGACAGTAAGCATCAGAACCTGGTATTGTTGGCCACATGGCTCTGTTAAGGATAGAAGGAAGAAGTTATGGAATAAATATGTGAAGGCCAGGCATATGTCAGGGGTGTCCCTGAGTGGAAGTCTAGTAGAGAGGCCATTGCATGAAGTGGTGAAATTTAAGCCTAGATTGCCTTGGAGAACCCAAGATGTCCAGAGTCCAGAGTTGTGGGATATCTGCTGAGGAGAGCTGCTAATAGGAAGGAAATTAGCCCAAGAGAAAGAAGTGTGTTGCAGTCAACAAACTTGAACAGAGTTGGAAATTTGAAGAGTGTTTTGGCATCAGATATGGAGATGCAGAGCTTGGGGTTTGCCCAGCTGGTTTTTGGTCTTGCTTTTGTCCAGTATTTCCTTGCTATGCTCTCTTCTCTGTGTTTTGAAATGGTAATGTATATCCTATGCCATTACATGTTGGAAGTATGTGATCTACTTTTTTATTTTGATTTTTACAATTACACGCTTTCTATGTGTTTCAGAAGAGATTTTGAACTTTTGACTTTGAAACAAGTTTGAAACTGCTATAGGTTGTGGGGACTTTTGAGGTTTGACTGAATGCATTTTTTTTTTTTCATTATGATATGGGTATAAGACTTTAAGGGCCAGAGAATGGAATGTGGTAGTTTTAATGTAATTGATCCCCATAATTTCATAGGGAGTGACACTGTTAGGAGGTGTGGCTTTGCTGACGTGGGTATGGCATTGTTAGAGGAAGTGTGTCACTGTGGGGGTGGGCTTTGAGGATTCCTATGCTCAGACTACCAGAGACCCAGTGTCTCGGTCCACTTCCTAACTTCCTGTTGCCTACAGGATGCAGCACTCTCAGCTCCCCCAACACATCTGCCTACATACTACCATGCTTCCTGTCATCATGATGATGGCTGAACCTCTGAAACTGTAAGTGGGCCACCCCAATTAAATGTTTTCATTTATAGGAGTTGCTGTGGTCATGGTGTCTCTTCACAGCAATAAAATCACTAATTAAGACGCTGTGGCTACTGCAGGAAATGACTAGAACCTTGTTTCCTTAAAACAGGGAGGGTTCCTCTTCCGATTCTGGAGGGCAGAAGTCGAACATGAATTTCATTTAGCAAAAGTCAAGGCATTAGGAGTGTTGTGCTCCTTCTGGAGGCTTCGGGGAGGAGGTCTGGTCTCCTCTGTTGGCCAGCTTCTTGAGGTCAGATACATTCCCTGGCTTCAAATACAGAGTCTAATTTTTTCAATTCTCTCTTGGGCTCTATCCTTCCTGCCACTCTTCTTTCACTTAGAAGGATCCTGTGTTTGCATAGCACCCTCCTGGATGATCCAGAATAATCTCCCCATCCTCAATCATGCCTGCACGATCCATTTAGCATGTAAGATAAATATTTATAGATTCTGGGGGTTTAGATGTGGACATATTTGGGAAGCCACTATTATGTCCACTAAAACTGCTTGGTTAGATTAGCCTCATAATTCGAAAACTTCCAGTGATCAAAATGAAGCAAAGACAGCACACACATATACAAAAGAATCCTGAAAGTCCATGATGTAGATGCAAAGAATCCTCAACAAATGCCAGCATGTCAAATAAGAAACAAATAAAAAACACTAGGCACCATAACCAAATGGTACTTACTCCATAATTGAAAAAATGATTTAATACTGAAAAGCCAATCAATGTGACAGAACACATCATTAGAATGAAGAACTCCATGTAATCGTCTCAATCAAAATGGAATAAACATTTGTTGGTCAATATTGAAACCTATTCATGTTAAAAATATGGAACTTAGGTCTAGAAGGGGAGTTCATCAATCTACTTAAGGGCAAACATGATGAACCCACAGTGAATAGAGCAAAGATAGTGTTGAAGACTGACTGCTCTCCTTTTGAGATCAAGAGCAGGACAAGGACACCTTGCAGCTTTTCTTCTGTTCAGAATTGCAGGGCACATAACATGGGCTTTGGACTCAAAGAACTTAGACTCAAATGCTAGTTCTGTCAATCATCAGCTGTGTGGTTTTGGACAACTCACTTAACCTCTCTGAACTTTCCTCAGATCTGGGTTTTCCTTCAGAGAATGAGATGATGACTATGTCTGTATTGGAGGATTTGTGTGAGAACTACATGAATATCAGGCTTCCAGCTCTGAGCTGGGCATGTGGCAAGCAACCTAGAGATTTTTTTTCTCCCCTTTCCCTTGCTGTTCACTTCTTAAAGAAAAGAGACCGATGTGGATGAACAGGAGGAAGGAGGGGAAAAGGTGAAACATGGCCAAGATGTTCTGATTAAGAAACAGACAGTCTGGAAAACAGAACCTTTTGTGTGGTGTTCCAGAGCCAGCTCATTTTGTCATGCCCTTGGTGTGAATGTGCCAAGAGAGCATCCTGTTCCCCCACCCATGCATCAACAGCTCTTCTTTGAGGTTGGCTCAGCCCGGGAGCTGATGAGAAAGCAGGGTGTCCACCCTCCCTTGATTCTGCTCTTTTAGTGGCTCAAACAACTCCTTGGGAACAGAAAGAGGCACCCAAGGCTTATCCTGCCAAAGGGTTGATGTCTAAGGATTGAGAAGCCAGGGTGTGGAGGTGGGTGGAGACAAAGGGGTGAGACACTTGGAATAGTGGGCTCTGGTGGGCAGTTTCCATCGGTGGCACTAAGATGCACCCATTGTATATTGGAGCACGGAAAGTCACAAGAACTCCTCAGGATGTTTGTGTTGACTCTGCAAAGCTGTGAGCATCAGAAGGAGGCCTCAGAGGAGCTGTTCCTTTCCTCATCACAGGCATTAAAGTGGGCTGTTGAGAGATTCAGGTGAGGATGGTGAATTATGGTGTTTGGTCCTCTGCAAAGCAAAGCATCTTGAGGTATCTGAGTCCATCCCACTGGGAGAAAGGAGAGGGCACACCTTTGAGAGTTCTTGTCTGTGTTGGGTTCCCCCTACCCCACTGTGTTCCCCCACTCCAGGGCTCAAATAAAATCTGGGATCATGAAGACATGACATTTTCACCCTCTGGGTATGAATTCCATCACCTGCTGCACTCAGGGTCTGGCTGAGAGTTCCAGCTTTTCCCAGGAATGTTTTTTTGTTTTTTTTTTGTCTCTTCCACAGTGAGTCACCCTGAGGCTGTTCTTAGAGAAAGTGGGATGGGAGAGCAGGGGGATGTGTCAGAATGCGAAGGCTGTTCTGCTCTTTTCTCCAAAATTGACTTCACAGCTTGTAACTGTGAGTTTTCTACTGAGTCTGAGCAAGCAAATGGTCCAGGACTGTCCAGGATCTGTAGCCAGCTTCTGATGGAAGCTGAGATCCCTGCATTGCCATCCCTGACACTTTACCGATGGGAAAGTCATCGCAGAACCCATGTGTGTATGTGAGATCCTGGGGATCAAGTTGTTTCAACACATGTTCGGTGTGCTCTGGTGTCAGTGTATGACTTATTTTGGGCATGACATTGAGAGCATCGGCACAGATGCATCTCTTAAGACAGTGTGAAATGAAGAGATGGCAGAGAGACCAGCCAAGTGCTGGACTGTGCTGAAGCAGAAAAACAAAATCAGCTGTCTGGAGTTGGAGCTAGGGGAGGAGGGAGCTTTGAGACTGAGCTAAGAAAGGCAGCAGAACGAGCATAAAGGGGAAAAAGCCCACATTGGGCCATGGCATGAGTGCATGGGCATGACTGCAAAGATGGACAGTAGTCAAGTGGAAGAGACATCTTGAGGTACAGCATGATGGGCCCAGCCCAGACTGCTGTCATGGGGACTGCATGGAGGAAGTTGGTAGACAATGTAAAGATCCTCAAGGACTCTGGAAGTTAGTGATTTGGTTCCATGTGGTCTGTAGATGGAAGCAGTACAACTTCATGGTTTGGGGCCATATCCTGCAGTCAATGAGCCTTGTCACTACAGCATGAGAATGTCCTTGCTCAGCCTCTGTTTCCTGATTGTGAATTAGGGGGACTAGTGGTGGCTTAAGTAAGGATGAGTGGGAGGGTTAAGAACTTACCTGGTGCTCAGGAAGGGCTCAGCAAAGGGAGCTCATACTAACACAGTAACTCTAAGGAGATACCCATGGGGAGGGCAGGGTGAATGGGTTGGAAGGAGAGAACCAGCAGATCTGAACCATGTGTGCAGCTACTGCTGGTAGGCAGAGAAGCCTGGCCAGGGCCAAGACCTGGGCAGCAGCATGGGAAGAAAGAGGGCCCACAATGACTGATGCTGGTGCAATGGAAGGGCTAGGGCTTGACAAGTGTGGGCAACAGGTTGAGCCAAGTAGCAGGACTCAGCCAGCTGAAGATCCCTGGCTAGTGCAGCAGGGAGGATGGGTAAGGAATTCCATGGTGAGATTTAATGGAGCCAATGGGCTCCAGAGCGGAGTCTGTTACAAATTTATGAGTGTGATCAATGTGTGAATAATAGGCATGGCTAAGCCAAAGGTCTGGATCCAAAAGGAAGCATTTAGGACATCACTAGTGACCCTCAGTGGTGAAAAGAAGGGGTTCTGTAGACTACAGACTGAGACTGAATACAGTGTTGGCAGGATGTGTGTTACTGGAATGTTCCACAGGACAAAACATTGGGGAGAAAAAGCCTGACGATGCAAAAGAAATCAATGGAGGAGATAGCTTAGGAGGGGATGGGGCTGAGCACCATGGGGGGGGGGAAGCTTAGCCTTAGAAACAAGAGTGGTAGAGAGCTGAGAGGGGAGGAGGATGGAGTGAAGGGATATGGTGATCTCAGAGCAGGTGTTTAGTGAACTAAGGGGTGAGGTCAGGAAATCAGGGAAGGGGATTAGAAGTGGGGTAAACTCATTTGAGAGGCTCACAACAATTTTTCTGGGGAATAAACTAGGGACTTTATAGAGGTGTTGGCAAGCAGCACTGGGGTTCAATTGATTCAGACATCAGTATGTTGAGCACATCCTGTGTTTGTACTTAAACATGTTTTTTTTTCTCTCTCTCTATTTGTGTGTGTTCTCTATCTGTATTCTCTCTCTCTCTCTCTCTCTCTCTCTCTCTCTCTCTCTCTCTCTCTCTCTCTCTCTCTCCCTCTTTCTCCCTCTCCATGTGTTTGTGTGTATGGTTTGTCTTTCCCATAAGTGTTTAGCAGTCTAGGCAATGGGTAACAAAGGACATATTAATTTTTCTCCACGATGGAATTCTTGACAGACAACTTAAGGAAGGAAGTATGTGTTCTGGCTCATAGTTCAGGTGAAACTGTCATGGTGGGGAAGGCAGAGCTGTGGTTTAGGATTCTACAGAATGTCATGGTCAGGATGGTATGGCTCCCAGAGTATTTCCATGGCTACAGGATCCTCACAGTCAAGAAGCAGGCATTGGCAGGAACCAAGCCCAGCCTATAACTTATATGACCTTCTTCTCCTTTAGCAATCCACTTCTTTAGGCTAGGTCCCACATCTTAAAGATACTACAACCTCCCCACAAAAATACCATAAACTAGTGGCCAAGTGTCTAAATCCACATGCCTGTGCAGACATTTCAGGTTGCATCACAAGGGGTTAATTGCATCTTGAAACTGTACCTGCCAGTTCTTCATGGGAGAGGGCACTATTTTACTTAAGTCCAGTGTGTAGGGAATAGATAAAACAACTTCAAGGATCTGCATTGCCCCACTGGCTTCTTTAATCCTGTTACACCCTTCAGAAAAGGTCACATTAACTTTCATGTTTTTGGGGTAGAGAAACTGAGATCAAATGGCTTTAGTGACTTGAATAGCATCATACACATGGAGGAAGAGGTGGGAGGCAGAGACACATTTGTAAGAATTAGGGTTTTATTTTTATATTATTATCATTATTATTTTGCCTCCATCTCATGCCTACAGTGCAGGTTTGGTCTTAGGGCTATTTAGACATTAAAGGGCAGCATTTCCTTTGTGTCAGATGGATGGATCAGTGAGGTAAAAAGAAAAAAAGGAACAAAATTGAGCCCCCACCTGTCTGTCCTACTACTTGGAGGTAATACGTGTGGGAACTTTTTCCTTTTTTGAGCTGTCTTCTTAAATGCACAGGAATTGACAAATTCTAATGATGGTCTATTTTGGAGGGAGTGTTAAATTATTCAGAGGCGGGCACAAATAGACTGTCTCCAGCAGCCTTGACTTCCTGCTTGAACTTGCAGATGTCAATTTTTTGGATTTTCTGAGGGTCTGCAGATGAAGCACTGGCCAGGTTGGAGGCAGGTGGCAGGGTTTCCATCCAAAGCCCTGGAAATGAGTGCTGGGTGGATGCTCTCTGCAGTCTGCAACTCTAACCCTCCAGCCCCACTACACTTCCAGCTTCTAAGCTGCGGGGTCACCTGGTGTCATGGCAGCAAATCCCCCAATTTGGAGCTTCTGGTTGCTTTTGTCATCTCTGCATGGGTATCATGGAACCTCCTAGGTGTCTAGACCACAGGAAACCATACCTAGGGTGGTGGTGAGCACATGCTGGCTTTCGTTCTCAGGGCTATGCAATGTGCAGGAGGCTATTTACAGCTTATTTAAAAAGTGAGGCTTGCTGAGGAGCTGTAAAATGTGTGCCCTATTATAACTACTTCTTTCCATTTCACAGCCTCTGCTTTTCCAGAAACCTGTGTTCTTGAGAGGACATGGCAAAGATTCTGGGTATATTCCACATTGTTCTGATTTTTGGCCTCTTCTGTAGAAATGCCCTGAGAAGCAGACAGAGCAATAGGATAGCTGCAATGTAGAATGGCTATTTAACTTATGGGCCAAACCAGGATACCCAAGACAGTGAAAGGGAGCGTTTCATGACACACACCGTCTAGAGTAACTCAGGTGGACATCATAAAGAACAGGACTTTGAGATAGACTGTTTTAATGGTTGATACAAAGACCCTATCTTCTCACTGCGAAGCTGGCACCTGCTTCTATAAGGCAGATAGGCACAGTGTCGGTAGTGTGCCAGGCTCCATACCTAGGGCATCTATTGTGATCCTCAACTTGACAGACTGTAGAATCAGCTCAGAGACAAGCCCCTGGGCATGTCTGAAGGAGTCTCTAGATGGGGCTAATTGTTGCCTGTCCCTCTCCCATCCTTCCTTTTTTACTCCAGAAGTAGAGAATTAACTTTTTTTTTTTTTGATAAAATCCTCTGGGTTCCATGTAACAGTTTCTCAATTGATTTTAATTTTTTTAAAATTCTTCTCAAGTGATCTTTTTAGACTCCTGTCTCCCTGCTAATTGCCATGGTTATCCCTAAATTTTAATAGCAGTCTGGGCACAGTTCACATGCATGTAATTCAGGTTTCTAGCAAAGCCAAGGTAGAAGGGTCCCTTGAGCCAGGAGCTCAGGGTCAGCCTGGGCAACACAATGAAATCATATATCAGGACAAAAAAATTAATACCACAGATATGGCACATATATGTTCATGTGCTGTGTGCTTTTGAGGAACTGCAAATCACTGTGATAGCTGGAGTATTTATTTGAACTTTCCCCCTCGAGGAACCATTTGTCCCCCTGAGAACCGACTTTTTCTCCACCCAGGCAGCATCCTGCTGTGACACTGTGCAGTGTTTGGCACCATCATTTTTCACTCTTCCCACTCAGTCTCGAATGCTCCCATGTAGGGGATGTCACACTTCTGGATGTGGGCAAGTCACGGGGAGACTACATAATCAATTGTCCTTTCTCTAACCCCTGAAGCATCCCTGTGAGAAAGTCTAGGCTCAGGGGGGTGAGTCACCATGATCCTGCAGTGCAGTGAACCGAAGACCACATCTGTGCTATGGAAACAACACCCTGAGAGCTTCTTCATCCATAAGGCTAGGCAGGGGGCAATGTTGGAAGACAGCTGTCTTTACCAAGTTCCTGCAATGAGCCTGGTGTTTGCTTAGGTGTTTTGTATCCTTGGCTCTAAATTTGTGCCCTTGTGCTTTGAAGGGAAGGGATGTTGTCATTTCAGAAACTAAAGATAAGTTTGCAATGTCTCTTTTCTCAAAGTTCATAAAGCCGGCAGCTCCTGAGGGCTGGGCCATGATCTGGGTCTCCCTCTCCCCTTTTTACCACCACGCAAGAGTGACACTGAGGAGATGGACATCCTAGCCTCCCTATACAGGAGAATGAGAACCACCACACTCCTAGCTTTTTCTTACTGCCTTTTTAAAAACATATGCAAGCATTCCTCTCTATACACTGCATCTTTAATTAGTGTTTACTAATTGTACATATTAATAGCATATACTGTGGTATTTCTGTGTGTCTATACGACATTCTTGGATCAAATGCAGCTTTCTCCATCCCCATGTTCATTGTTTCTGGTACAGTTAGATATAAAGGTAAGTATAAATCACAATGTTCTGCAGACAATACCTGCTTCTACTTTTGCAAATTATTCACAGACACCTGGGTTTCTGGGAAGCCCAGGTTAGATTCCCCTGGCCTCTAAAATGACAAAGAGTGATTTGTGCTCCTTGGAGATAATCTAGCAGACTGTCTTTCTGGAAGTCACACATGCCTTTTGAGCATAAACCTTAGATATAAGTAGGAACAGACAGACCTGGCCCAGCATGCTGCCTGGAAGTTTGATGCAGGGTTAATGCACTTGACAGCCAGAACAGAAGGAGTCCTTGTGTGGGTGGCTCACTCTCCAGGGGCCTTTGGTATATTCTTGGGGAAAGAACCTTTATCCATATGTGCTGATCTCAGCTGGCTGAGCGCCATCGGAGAGGACATAGCCCTCTGGGATGTTCCTGGGCTGGCAGAGGACCTGCAGTGCAACGAGTATCTTGGGAGCAGTTGTCAGCAAGACTTTCCATCTTTCATTGACTTAATTTGCTGAACCTTGACCTGACAGCATTGTAGGACCAGGCATGCCTCCCCCAGAGGTAGGCAAACTGTTTTTTATTTTAGTATGCCTGTCTTCTAGGATCATGAATGGCTGCTTCCTTCTGTGGGAGAGAAAGGGATAGTGAAATTAGCTTTCCTGCCAAGTCTGCAGTGCATTGAATACTGTCATATGGGATCCAGAGTGGGAAATATGAATGAAGGGAGACAGCTTTGGTTATTCTGTCTCACAGTTTAAGAGTGTATTTCAGCCTGGTGGGGTGTCAAGGAAGCATGATTATAACATGCTGGAACATGATGTGAACATGTGAACAGCTGATCACATGGCATTCACATTCAGGAACAGAGAATGAATGCATGCTTGCTGTCCAACCCCCTTTATTCTCACATACCATCTAAGATCCCAGGGAAGGAATGGCACCAGACTGTGGTGGGTGGGTCTTCCCCTCTCAGTTAATGTAATCAAGGTAATTGTTCAGAGGCCCATCTGCCCAGGAGTTTCTGGATTCCCTCAAGCCAACAGTTAACACCAACTGCTACAGAGACTTTGCAGGGAGGAGAATGGTGCCTCAACTATAAACTAGTAGTTGGAGTTGTTGCTCGGTGTTTGCTGTCCCACCTATCAGTTCCCATGGCCACTTACAAAATAATACTCTGAGGCTTAATAGTAATTATTATTGTTTGGCCAATAGCTCAGGCATATTATTGACTAGCTCTCACAATTAAATTAAAACCCATTCTTATATTACCACAAGGCTCATGGCTTGTTACCTCACATCTTGCCTCCCCAGAAGCTGCATGGCATCTTCCTGACTGCCTTCTTTTATTTTATATTTCTGTTTGGATTTTCTGCCTGGCTATATTCTGCTTGGCCATTGGCCAAATCAGCTTTATTCATCAACAAATAAAAGCAGCACATTTGCAGCATACAGAAGGACATCCCACATCATGGAGTGACTTGGGAAAACCATTTACTGAATCTCAGGTTCCTCAGCTAGGAAATCAGAGGGTTGCATTTTACAGCTTTCAAACCAGATTTGTTTCCTAGACCTGTGGACTCTTTTTAAATTAATTTGTTTTCAAAGTTTCATTTAAAAACCTCTTCATCTTATTATTATTGTTATCATCATCATTTGTGTGTGCATGTGTACACATGACAGCATGTGTCGGTCAGTAGACAACTTTTGGGAGTCAGTTCTCTCCTCCTACCCTGTGGGTTCCAGCGATGGAGTTCAGATCCTCAGGTGATAGTAAGCTCCTTTATCATCTGAGCAGTCTCTCTGCCTCTTTATTTTTATTCTAGAGATAAGGTGTCATGTCAGTCAGACTTTCTTCAAACTCACTGTGTAGCCTATGATGAATGGATTTTCCTGCATCTGTCTCTCAAGTGCTGGGATTATAGGTGTATAGCATCATACCTAGCTTTGCTACCTTTTAAAAAGTTTTTCTATAAACAAATTGAATATATCAGTGGGGAAGTCCTCCTCACTCTGATGACTGTCATTTTGGTTACTAATGTGTGTTGCCTATCAAGATCCAGCTAGCTCCATTGTTTTGGAAACTGTGGTGATGGACGTGGGATCAAAGATTAGGGTAGCGTTCAAGTACTTGCTGTTATTGTTGATTTTGAACTCAAAGTTAGACTTACAGTGGGCAAAACTGTCAGCAAATAGCTATGGCTATGTGTTAGGAAAGAGTAGAGAAACAATATGGATTTTTATTTTTAGATGCAGAAATCTCATATCTCAGAGTTTGTTCTAAAAGTGCAGTGACTAGTTATACAAACACATCTATCCATGCAGGTCACAGGACATACCAGCTGCATGTAAACCCATAGCTAGGTAACAGAGCTCAGAATAAACTCACAGCTGCTTTGGGGAGATGTTAGGAACCAACTTACTACTTTAAAAATTAGCCAATAAGGACCAAATAGCATGCTTTAACTTTGCCTTTCCCATACAGCATAATTTAGGACACCAAAAAGGGAAGTTTTTCTTCATATAAATATTCCAGCTAATCACTCAGGAGGCAGAGGCAGGCGGTTCTCTGTGAGTTCAAGGCTAGCCTGGTCTAGAGAGGTAGTTCCAGGACAGGTTCCAAAGCAATACAGAGAAACCCTGTCTGACAAAAACCAAAATAAAAAATAAAATATTCCAGCTAATATATGAAGGGGTGATAGAATTAGAACTTTGTAATCTGAATTGCAGGATCTAGGCAGTGATCACTGTGTGTGTGTGTGTGTGTGTTCATTCATGTGCATACATATGGAGGGCAGAGATTGACACTGAATCTCTTTCTACCTTAGGTTTATAGACAGAGTCTCTTATGAACCGGGGCCTCACTGATTGACTAGACTGTCTGGTCAGCAAGCTCCAGGGATCCACCTCTCCCCAAATCCCTCAGTGTTGGGGTCCTGCAAGTATATCACTGTATCTGGCTTTTTGGTGGGTACTATGTATTCAGATTCAGGTCCTTGCACTTGTGTAGCAATCACTTTACCAACTGAGCCATTTGATCTCTTGAGAAAAGTAGAACAAGACTACCTATGAACTAGTCTTGGCCAAAATAACATTACCTCCCCCATCCTGTATTAATGTTAACACTAATCCTAATATGACTCCTAATCCTAACTTGACCATAACCTTAACCATAAATGTAACCCACACATATGCTAAACCTAAACCAAATGCCTAATCCCTAACCCTAATCCTAACCTTAAACCCAACCCTAGCACTAACCCTAACCCTAATCCTAATTAGTGAATCTCAGTAAGAACATGTTTCTAATGGGACTTCCAGTGATATATGTGTATGTGCACAGTATACATGGGCAGACCAATAGGAATTGCCAGGCTCCTGTGTGTTGAGCATTTGGAATAAGATTTGTGTTACCAAGAACCAAGAATTAAATTGTATTGTTCTTCTGTATTTCAAACTCCAGTAGCAGCGTGTGCTGTGAGCTACTGCCCTGGGCAGCATAGCTCTATATCTACCTTGCCATTTCACAGGAGACACAGGGACAGAAAACATGTTGAATGACATCATAAAAATAGCAAAGCATATTCCAAGGAAACTGGAACAAACCATCTGGTTTCATTAGAAGAAGGACCAGTGATTAGCATGAGGTATTTTGGGGAACATCTAAGTCACTAAAGATGAAATGAAACTACTGGCGACAAAGTATAGAACTTGTTTTGAACCTGTTCTGAACAAATAAACCACACCCCCCCAGAAATAATTGAGAAAACTTGGACTCTGTATATTCAATAATGTTACAAAATTATTGTTAATTCCTTAGGTGTGATAATGGTCAGTGGATTATTTTTTTAAAGAGTCCTATTATTATTATTATTATTATTTCTGTTGTTATTAAGATTGGGTTTCACTATGTAGCCTTCACTGGCCTGAAACTCTTCATGTAGACCAGGCTGGCCTCATTCTCAGAGATCTGTCTGCCTCCTCCTGAATGCTGGGATTAGAGGTCTCCTGAGTGCTGGGTCTCAGTCTTATTCCCAAGCTTGTTTGGAGGTTCTGGAGTAGAATAGCTAGTGTTGTATTTTTGACTAACTAATAGTCCAGAGAACACCAACCTCCTTCTCCAAGTGTGTAGCTTCAAGAGGGCTGCACATTGAGTGGTGAGGTATGAAGGAGACACTGGCCTAGCCAGGTAAATGAACAGCATCAACTCTGGGGGTTGATGGGGTAACAATTGCAGCCATATTGCCCTCAGTTCCAGAGTCCTCTTTTTTTTTTATTTTTATAAATAGATACCATTGATCTGTTTATAGATAAAAATGACAGATATTGACAACTGCTTCAGAATCACTAGTGGTCACCTGAGAATTTGGACAGAGTGCAAATGATGCAAGAGTGGAATGAGTTAATGATTGTGGGATTGTTTGAAGGATACACAGGAAGCTTAATATGATATTCTTAATGTGTTTGGTATTTTCTGTAATAAAATGTGAAGAAAAAAAAAAAAGAAGTAAGGGAGACTTCTAAGGAACCTCTCTCTGATCTCAGATGACAACAGACACCATAGCAACAGCAACAGAAATCACTACCCTGGAGCTAAAATGAGAGTTGAGCAGTGGGCAGGGGAGGGTGTGCAGCGGCATCTGAAGAAGAGGGGCCTCCAAAGGGCAAACACTGGAAAACTGTGTCCAGGTCATAGCTGGGAAACAGGAAGTAGGACTCCCTCATTCTGTGTCAGCTGCAGTGATCCCAGAGTGCCCATGTCTCTGGCCCTCACAGAAAGCAAAGGCAGGCTTTCCCTGAAGGATGAGGGGTTCATATCTGAGAGTATTAGGAGGACTAGATGAGGCCTGGAAACCAGATAACTCACAGGTGTAAACTGATCTCAGAAGATAGCCACCAAGACTGGTTTAGCGACATAAATCCCATGCGCTCCCTGCCAAAGGGGAGGAAGGCATATCTATCCTCCAGATTCTGTCTCCTCAGGTTTCTGCAGTTTGGTGGCCCTGAGAGCTGGCCCTTCACCTTGAACTTGGTCTCAGTGATCTGGGTTGGTGGTTCTACAAATGTGTCCCAAGACAAATCATTTAGAACGACCTGTATGGAGTTAGTCAGAAATTTGAACTTCTAGGCACTACCCTAATCACAGTAAATCAAAACTGTTTTGGAACAAATGATCTAGGTGGCTCTTGAAGCACCATGCCTGAGAACCACAGGTATAGGGAAATGTTATTGTAGCCACCAGGGCAACAGGAGTCCTGAAGCATTTCTGAAATGCTATTCATCCAGCTTTTGATCAACATTTCCTGACCAATGATATGCTAATGAAGGAGAGTTTTCCCCCCTTATTTAATTTAAATTAGAATCAAGCTTGTTTTACATGTCAGCCCTAGTTCCCTCTCCCTCCCTTCTTCCCTTCCTAGCATCAACCCCTATTTCCATCCCCTTTTCTACTCACCAAGGAGGGTAAGGCCTTCCATGGGGGAATCTTCAAAGTCGGTCATATCCATTGCAGTAGGGTCTTGATCCCTTTGCTCATCACTCTTCCTTTTTTGCAAGTGGATTCCAGAAGTTCAGCTCAGTGTTTAGTTGTGGGTGTCTGCTTCTGCTTCCATCAGCTACTGGATGAAGGCTCTAGATGGTATATAAAGTAGTAGTCAATCTCATTGTCAGGGAAGGTCATTTAAGGTAGCCTCTCCACTATTGCTTAGATCGTTAGTTGGGTTCATCCTTGTAGATGACTGGACATTTTTGAGTGCCAGATTTCTCTTTAAACCTATAATTGCTCCCTCTATTAAGGTATCTCTTTCCTTGCTTTCCTCTATTCTTCTGCTGACTCAATCTTCCTGCTCCCTCATGTCCCCCTCTTCCCTCCTTTTCTCCCCTTCTCTTTCTCCTAACTCCCTCTCCCTTCCTTCCCTACTCCCAATTTGCTCAGGAGATCTAGTCCCTTTCCCCTTCTACAGGGGACCATGTATGTCCCTCTAATGGTCCTCCTTTTTTCTAGCTTCTCTGGTAGGCTGGTAATCCTTTGCTCTATGTCTAAAATACATATATGAGTGAGTACATACCATGTTTGTCCTTTTGTGATTGGGTTACCTCACTCAGGATAGTTTCTTCTAGTTCTATCCATTTCCCTGCGAATTTCAAGATTCCATTATGTGTGCGTGTTTCTTTTCCTGCTGAGTAATATTCCATTGTGCAAATGTACCACATTTTCTTTATCCAGTCTTCAGTTGAGGGGGCATGTAGATTGCTTTCAAGTTCTGGCTATTACAAACAATGCTGCTATGGACATAGTTGAGCATGTCCTTGTTGTGTGAATATGCATCTTTTGGGTATATGCATAAGAGTGGAATTGCTGAATCTTGTGGAAGACCGATTCCCATTTTCCTGAGGAACTTCCATACTGATTTCCAAAGTGGCTGTACAAGTTTGCACTCTCACCAGCAGTGGAAGAGTGTTACCTTTTCTCCACATCCTCTCCAGCATAAATTGTCCTTGGTGTTTTTGATTTTAGTAATTTTAACAGGAGTAAGATGGTATATCAGAGCTGTTTTGATTTGCAGTTCCCTGATGGCTAAGGATGTTGAGCACGCTCTTAAGTGTCTTTCAGCCAGTTTAGACTCCATTTAGGATTCTCTATTTAGTTCTGTACCCCACTTTTTAATTGAATTATTTGGTGTTGTGGTGACTAGCTTCTTGTATATTTTGGAAATCAGCCCTCTGTCAGATGTGGGGTTGGTGAAGATCTTTTCCCAGTCTGTGGGCTGCCATTTTGTCTTATTGACTGTGTCCTTTACCTTACAGAAGCTTCTCAGTTTCAGGAGGTCCCATTTATTAATTGTCAATCTCAGTGTCTGTGCTACTTGTGTTATGTTCAGGAAGTGGTCTCCTGTGCCAATTCATTCAAGGGTACCTCCCACTTTCTCTTCTAAGAGGTTCATTGTGGCTGGATTTATGTTGAGGTCTATGATCCATTTGGACTTTAAGTTTTGTGCAAAATATGAATCTATATGTAGTCTCCTACGTGCCAGCATTCAGTTATGCTAACACCATTTGTTGAAGATGTTTTCTTTTTTTTTTCCATTGTATAGTTTTAGCTTCTTTGTCAAAAATTAAGTGTTCATAGGTGTGTGGAGTTAATATCAGGGCTTTCAATTTGATTCCATTTGTCTACCTGTCTATTTTTGTGCCAATACCAAGCTGTTTTTTTGGACCATAGCTCTATAATAGAGCTTGAAGTCAGGGATGGTGATACCTCTGGAAGTTCCTTTATTTTACAGGGTTGTTTTGGATATCCTGGATTTTTTGTTTTTCTATATAAAGTTGAATATTATTTTTTTCAAGTTCTGTGAATAAATGTGCCAGTATTTTGATGGGGATTGCATTGAATCTGGAGATTGCTTTTGGCAAGATTGCCATTTTTACTATGTTGATCCTACCTTTCCAAGATTATGGGAGATCTTTCCATTTTCTGGTATCTTTAATTTTTTTTAAAAGACTGAACATTCTTGCTATACAGGACTTTCACTTGTTTGGTTAGCATTACCCCAAGATATTTTATGTTGTTAGTGGCTATTGTAAAGGGTTATGTTTCTCTGATTTCTTTCTCAGCCCATTTATCATCTGTATATAGTAGAGCTACTGATTATTTTTAGTTAATCTTGTATCCTGCTACTTTGCTGAAGGTGTTTATGAGCTGTAGGAGTTCCCTGGTAGAGTTTTTCAGATCACTTATGTAAACTATCATATCATGTGCAAATAGTGAAAGTTTGTCTTCTTCCTTTCCAATTTGGATCCCTTTGATCTCCTTTTGTTGTCTTATTGCTTTAGCTAGAACTTTAAAACCAATATTGAAGAGATATGGAGATCATGGACAGCCTTGTCTTGTTCCTTGTTTTAGAGGAATCCCATTGAATTTCTCTCCATTTAGTTTGATGTTGGCTGTTGATTTGCTGTATATTGCTTTTATTATGTTTAGGTATGTTCCTGTTTTCCCTGATCTCTCCAAGAAATTTATCATGAAGGGGTGTTGGATTTTGCCAAAGGCTTTTTTCAGCATCTAGTGAGATGATCATGTGGTTTTTCTTTTTCAGTTTGTTTATATGGTGGATTATACTGATGGATTTTCATATGTTGAATCATCCTTTCATCCCTGGGATGAAGCCTACTTGATCATGGTGGACTTTTGATCACTGCTTCTATTTCAGTAGGGGTTATAGGTCTGTTCAAATTGCTTACCTGTTTGTGATTTAATTTTGGTAAGTGATATCTATCCAGAAAATTGTCAATTTCCTTTAAATTTGTGAATTTTGTGGAGTATAGGTTTTTAAAGTATGACCTGAAGATTCTCTAGATTCCCTCAGTGTCTGTTGTTATGTTCCCCTTTTCATTTCTGATTTTGTTAATTTGTATGTTCTTTCTCTGCCTTTTAGTTAGTTTGGATAAAGTTTTGTCTATGTTGTTCATTTTCTTGAAGAACAAATTCTTTGTACATGATTCTTTGTATTGTTTTCTTTGTTTCTACTTTATTGATTTCAGCCCTCAATTTGATTATTTCCTGGCATCTACTCCTCCAGGGTGAGTTTGCTTCTTTTTGTTCTAGAACTTTCAGTTGTGCTGTTAATTCTCTGGTGTGAATATTCTCCAGTTTCTTCATGTGGGCACTTAGGGCTATGAACTTTCCTCTTATTACTGCTTTCAAAGTGTCCCATAAGTTTGGGTATGTTGTGTCTTCATTCTCATTGAATTCTACAAAGTCTTTAATTTCTTTCTTATTTCTTCCTTGACTCAGGAATGGTGCAATTGTACATTGTTTAATTTCTATGAGTTTGTAGGTTTTCTGCAATTTGTGTTGTTAAATTCTAACTTTAAAGTATGGTGGTCTGATAAGATACAGGGGGTTATTCCAATTTTTTGTATCTGTTGAGGTTTGCTATGTCGACTAGTATGTAATCAATTTTAGAGATGGTTCCATGTGGCACTGAGAAGAAGGTATATTCTTTTTTGTTTGATGGAATGTTCTATAGATGTCTGTTATACCCAGTTGGGTCATAACTTCTGTTGGTTCTTTTTTCTTTGTTTTCTTTCTTTCTTTTTCTTTTTCTTTTCTTTTCTTTTCTTTTTTTTTTTTTTTTTTGTTAAGTTTCTGTCTGGTGGTCCTGTCTAGTGGTGAGAGCGGGGTGTTGAAGTCTCCCACTGTGTGTGATGTTTTATGCGTGATTTGAAGTTTAGTAATATTTCTTTTTTGAACGTGGGTGCCTTTGTAATTGGGGTATAGATGTTCAGAATTGAGACTTCATCCTGATGGATTTTTCATGTGATGAATATGAAGTAATCTTCTTCATCTCTTTTGATTGATTTTAGTTTGAAGTGTAAATTTTTAGATAGCTACTCCGACTTGTTTGTTGGGTCCATTTGATTGGAAAATCTTTTCCAAACCCTTTACTCTGAGGTAACATCTGTCTTTGAAGTTGAGGTGTGTTTCTTGTATGCAGCAGAAGGATGGGTTCTGTCTTCATATCCATTCCGTTAGCCTGTGTCATTCTATAGGTCAGTTAAGACTATTAATATTGAGGGAAATTAAGGACTATTGTTTGTCACTTCTTGTTTGTTTTGGATTTGTTGTTGTTGTAGGTATTGTGTGTGGATTTACCCTGCTTTTTCTTTTGGCTGTTGGTAAAGTGATATTATCTATTGCCTATGTTTTTGTGAGTGTAGTTAATTTTCTTAGGTCGAGTTTTCCTTCCAGTACTTTCTGTAGGGTTGGATTAGTTGGTATGTATTGTTTAAATCTGGTTTTGTCAGAAATATCTTGGTTTCTCCATCTATACTGACTGAAAGTTTTCCTGGGTATCTGTAGTCTGGGCTGACATCTGTGGTCTCTCAGTGTTTGTAGAGTATTTATCCAGGACCTTCTGGCTTCCAGAATTTCCATGGAGAAGTCAGGTGTAATTCTGATAGGTTTGCCTTTATATGTTACTTGGCCTTTTTCTTTTGCAGCTCTTAATATTCTTACTTTATTCTGATGTTTGGTGTTTTGATTATTATGTGGCAACAGGACTTTTTTGTGGTCCACTTTATTTGGTGTTCTGTAAGCTTCTTGTATTTGCATTAGCATGTCTTTAGGTTGGGAAAGTTTCTATGGTTTTGTTGAATATGTTTTCTGCACCTTTGAGGTGGGTTTCTTTACCTTCTTCTATATCTATTGTTCTTAAGTTTGGCCTTTTCATTGTGTCCCATATTTCCTGGATATTTTGTGTTAGGGATTTGTTGGATTTTAGATTTTTTCTTTAGTCAATGATTCTATTTCTCCTAGTGTATCTTCACTACCTGTGAGTCCTCTCTTTCATCTCTTGTATTCTGATGGTTATGCTTGCATCTGTAGTTACTGATCGTTTACCTAGCTTTTCTATTTAGCATTCTCTCAGACTGTGTGTTTTTTTTTTAATTGTCTCTATTTGAGATGTCAAATCTTACACTGTTTGAATTGTTTTTTGCAATTTTTGGTTTGTCTTTTCTTCCATTTCTTTAAAGGTTTTTTCTCATTTCCTCTTTTAAGGTCTCTTTCATCTTCACAAAGTTGTTTTTAAGGTCATTCTCTTCTGCTTCATCTGTGTTAGAAAGTTTCGGTCTTGTTGGAGTAGAGTCCTTAGACTCTGGTGACAGCATATTGGTTTTTCTGTTGTTGAATGTGTTCTCATATTGTCATCTTCCTATCTCTTCTTCCAGTGGGTACAGGTGGGGGTCTCTTTCTCTCCTGGTGAGTACAGGTCAAAGGTCTCTTCTGGTGTGTGCAATCAGGTCCAATATTCCAATGGGTCTCATGATGGTTGCAGGTGGGTCTGAGACACTCCCTCTCCTGGTGGGTGGACTATGGATTGCTTGGTCTACCAGGGGTGAGTTGACCTGCCTGCAGTCCCCAGGCCAGGAAATCCCAAAAAGGGCAAGTGGAAGTCAGGCCTGAGACAGGGGCCCATGCTCACCTCTCCCTTGAGGGAGACTAGCACAGTAGTCTCTCAGACTCTGGATTGCTTGGTCTGCTGGTGGGGGGATAGGGGGTGGGGGATGGGAGAGTGTGAGTTGGCCTGTCTGCCGTCCCCAGGCCAGGAGATCTCAAAAGAGCAGGGTAGTTTTCTTAAGAGTAGTAATAGGAAGACCTAGAGGCACAGGCAGGCAGATCTCTGCAATGAATTTGAAGCTAGCCTGGTCTACATAGTGATTCCAGGCCAGCCAAGGTTACACAGTGAGACCCTGTCTCAGTCCAAATGTCTGGAGATTTTAATAAATAGGACAGAGCTTTCTCTTCAAAGGAGGCTTTAACTGGGCACGTATCTCTCTGGTGTATTAGTTTGTGGAGGTCCTGTGGTCAAGGTCTCATACATTTCTGGCTGGAGCTAGTTCCTAGCAAGTACTAGCTCATGCCTTGGAGTCTGTCACCTGCTTGGAGTCTGTCCATTCTCTTTGCCCATCTATAACAACATGGAGAAGATAACTGCTGTCCATCTCTTTCCACACTGGGCTTCATGGACCAATCAGAATTGACTTTGGGGCTTGTGCTTGGTATGTTTGTGCCACAAAAACATCTCCTTCTGCTAAAGGTGTGCTTGTACTTGCCCTAGCAAGTTTTTGCCATGCTTCAGTGGCTGCTTATCACTGTGTATTAAGCCTAGTAGGCCGGGTCCCTCATTAATTGTAGCCTTGCTGAGAGATGACATCTGGAGTGACAGAACTCTGCTTCCTTACGGCCACAGGAACTGTGCAGAATTCCCTACCATCTCAGTTGAACATATGCTAACTCTGAGATTTGTCACACTTCCCCCAAGTTCTCTTAAAATAGAACTATTATTGTGATGGAAGCTAGAAGTGCTACAAGCTGTAAGGTGGCAGAGTTTGCACGGTGGGATGGCAGAGAATCACACTTTCTTAATGCCCTCATCTGAAACTGGCTGCATTATCTGTAGGCTTTGGGGGCTGGGGAGATGGGGGACATGACTCAGTTCATAAAGTACTTGCTGCTGAAGCATGAGAGGACTTAAGTTGGGAATCATAGTACCCACATTGAAAACAAATCCAACATGGTGGCACTGTGTACCAAACTCCAGCATTAGGTGGAGACAGCTGGAACCTTATTGTCCAACCACCCTGATTAAATAGATGAACTTGAGGTTCAGTGAGAGACTCTGTCTCAAAAACTAGAGAATGATCAAGGGGAAACACCCAACATAGACCTCTGGTCTCCACGTGTGCGTGTGTATGTGTGTGTGTGTGTGTGTGTGTGTGTGTGTGTGTGTGTGTGTGTGTGTGTGTGTGTGTGTGTGTGTGTGTTTGTGTGTGTAAACATGCCCATGCACCTACACACATGTGCATACTTACTTAACAAATACATACACACTGACATTCCTGTAGACTATTTGCACCCTTTCCCCAAAGAATTTCCTTCAGTAGAGGCCTGCACTGAGGCATGGTGAGAAACTCCAGTTTTGGAAAGATTCTGGTGTGTAGCCCAAGTGGAGCTGTTGTTGCCAAATTCAAGCCATTGCAGCCAGGGTTTGATGTTTCTCCCAATCTCTGGCAAGTGTCACCCAAGGTCTATTGTGTGCTTTTCTTCAGGAAGACCTGGAATTTTTAGGAGCTTATGGCAGTGTATCATGCTGTTTCAACCTAGTCCCAACCCACATGACAGGAGAGTCTGTCAAGGTGGCCTGATGGACAGACAGACAGGCCCTGCTTTGTAGTTAGCTTTGCCACTTACCATTGTAGAGATGATGACAATATGACCAAATCTGTGGACCTCATTTAGCTTATCATAACAACAGGAAGAATATCAACCACCTCTGAAGGGAATGAGAGAACCTAAGTGAAACACTTAGCTTATTGCCTGGTGGAATGTGTGTCCAGTACTCAGTGCATGCTACAGAATTATTTCTCTTTCAAAGGGTTACATTTCTGAGTAGAGTTTTCATGGTTTGGGTCACACTTTGATGTCTTATTTTTCTGCTAAGAGAATGTGATGGTTCATATTGTTAGCTCAACAGGAGACAAACCTCTGACCATGTCTGTGAGGGAGTTTCTAGACTGAGCGCATTGCAATACCTTAAATGTGGGTAGCACTGTGTCATAGTCTGGGGCTCTGAACTGAATGAGGGAGCTGAGCAACAGCATTCATCTCTGTTTCCGGACTGTGGACCCAAGGTGACCAGCTGCCTCCTGCTTCTGCTATCATGTCTACCCACCAAGATGGATCAGATCATAGCTTTAAAGCCAAGAACCCAAAGGAACCTTTCTGTCCTTAAACTACCGTTGGCAGGTACTTTTGTCTTAGCAATGAGAGAAGTAGTTAAGACAAGGATTTATATAGCACATTATATTTGGGAGATGAAAGTGGTGTCCTCAAATGTTTTTGTTTGAAAGAGTGATATTCTATAATAAAGCACATAGGGTCCCACAATGCCGAGTCCTATCAGACAGAGCAATGAAGAAATGTCAGGTGGCTTTTGCAGGAATACAGTATAGGCTGGATATTAATGGGGATCCTGGGGCTCTATGAGTATGTCTGCATCAGTTCATTTGACACAACATGGAAGACCTGAGAGTTTTCGTACTTCATGGGTGTTTTCAGAGGTCTCCTTTGTCTTCTTACTTATGTTAATTCTCTACTGCCAAGATCAATGCTGCAAGAATCCTTTTGCTCTTGTTTGCCCGAAGTATGGCTATCCTGGTCTCCCACTTCCTTCTCTGTTATGCTTAGTGTGTCCAGTCTACTTGAAATGCAGAACAATTACTTCAGCTTCTACTTTTTGCTATTGTTTTCACTAACCCTTGTTCTCAGGTACCTGTTTCTCCATGTGACATTCTGAGATCTTCTCCAGGGAAAACAGAATAACTTTTTGGTAGAGATTATGTTGTTTGCTCTTAAAATGATATTTTTTTTCTCATCTTTCTCCAAGCTTAATATTTAAGCAATGAGATGCTGAACAAATATAGGGATGATAATGTGGATGGTGGCGTTAGTATCAGAGAAACAAACTGGGTCCAAGATTTTGAGAGTTGATAAAATCTAATGACAAATTTATCATAGAGGAAAAGCAAAAGGAAGAGGAAGGAGGAGAGCCAACATTAATTGAATGCCAATGTCTCATATCATCACACTGTGTGTGTGTGTGTGTGCGCGCGTGCGCGTGCATGCACATGCTTGTAGCATGCCATAGTTTATGTGTGAAGGTTAGAGGACAAACCTTCTACTGACCTCCAGGTTGTTTTTAATCTCATATTTCCATTAAACTAAAGTCCAGAGGTAGACATATATCCAAGTTAAAATTGAATGATCTGGAACCCAATCCAGTGTGAATTAAAACCCAAGTTCTTTGTTATGCTTAATCACTTAATGCTTCTACTACAGAAGATAGTAAGGTCCATTTAGTTTAGGTTAATTTATTTTATTATTTTATGTGCCTGTATATATGTTACCACCTTTATGCCTGGTGCCTGCAGAGGTCAAAAGAGGGCATCAGATCTCCTGGGATTAGAGTTACAGACAGTTATGAGCTGTCATATGGGTGAAAATCAAACCCAGGTCTCTGGCAAGAATAAATGCTTTTAACTCCTTGCCATCTCTCCAGCCACCTATAAGGTCCCTTCAAAAATTAGGCTTAGTTCTTGTTTATATATATTTATAAAATCAGATGAAAGCTTTTAAAAGGTGCTCTCCACCAGAGTCACCTAGGGAAGGTATGTTTAAAATCAGGTAACAGGGTCCTATTGGAGAAAACTTCAGGAAGCTTTCCAACTGATTATAACATATACCAAGGTTTGGGGACTACTGGAACAAGTGGTCATGAAAGTTTGTGGGTTTTATCTTCTATTGTTGGAAAGAGAGTCTTTTATCTTCTTAAACACATTCTAGTCATATGAGAAAGGATAATTGCCAAACACTTCTTCTATTTCATTCTTGGGGAAGAAAGACCACTGAGCTAGCTCTAGTTATGCATCTTCTTTGCAATGGGGAAAATGTCATTTACTTCAACAGAGCTTGGAGTGATTGCAGGAGATCAAATACATTTACTTTGAAGGCTTTGGCTAAACTCATACACCAGCAGGACCTACTGAGAAAGACCAAGGATGAGATTTAGTTGATGTCATCTTTATTTTAAGAAACCAAAAGGTAAACCTCAGGGCTGCTGTGTTTCTGGACTGCAGCTTGCTTCAATATGCTTTTTTTTTTTTTTTTTTTTTTTTTGTATACTTAAAGCAGAGGGGAAAAAATACCTTCACAGGGGTGTCAGTGGTGAGCACACACTGCCTGGCTTTGCAGAAGAGTGAGTCATTTTCTTATCTCTTTGGCTCTTCAGTGGCTTTGTTCACGGAGTTTTCTTGAGGAAAATCCCATGTATCTCATCTTGGTCTTTGAGCTGGCTGTGAAGCTGAGGATGATCCTAAACTCTTGATCTTCCTGTCTCTACCTCCCAAGTGCTGGGATTCTGGGCATGAGCTACTGTGACCTGCCTGGTGTGTGTGTGTGTGTGTGTGTCTTTTTTTTTTTTTTTTAAACATTTGCTTAGATTAGTCTCTTCTAAATAGATGGATACTAGTAATTAATAAAAAAAACGAATTCCAGGAAAATGGCATGCAACTTTCCTTCCTCCTTGACATAAGCTTTATTAATAATTGATGGACACATCTTTCTAGTGGCTCAGGGCCTTTTCTTAAAGAAAGAGATGCCTTGTCAGACTACAGCCAGGATTTCTGAATCTTCTTCGAATCCCCCATGACAGCGCCCCTTACCAGCAGGAAGTAGTTTGGAAAGAACAACGCCCAAATTCCCAAATATTGTCTATAAATGTTTGTTTTCATTTAAATGGACATGGTTATATAAAATAAAAAAAGAAAGAAAGAAAGAAAGAGATGCCATAGGTAATTCCTAAAGAGACCTTCTGTGTTGGTGGCAAGGTCAGAGATGTTGACCTCTCAAACTTTTCTACTTCCTAGCCAAGAGGCAGCTTGTAGACAAGGACATATTTTTCTCATTTCATGTAGACTTGAGCCTTCATTGGCTGCAGGCCCGGTTTTCTTTCTTTTTTCTCCTTTAAACTAGGAAGGCACTATAATTAACTTCAGCTTGTTTCTAATGGGATAATTAATGTGTGTCTATAGGAGATTAGTGTGTCTCCTTAAGGTATGATGAATAGGACTGGTTTTCGTGAAAGCCACTTAGAATACTAGAGGATGTAGCAATTGGCTCTGGAGAACATTCACACTGAATAGCAAGACATACCTAATTCTTGGCAGGCTTCAGTGGGGATTTGGGTACAGAGTCATTCTCAGACTCCTGCTGGGTTCACTCATCATGAGCTTAGAGGATGGTGAGCAAATGGAAGCCACCCATGCACCAAAACCAGTCACATGTGGATCTGAATGTCAACCTGTCGTGACTGGGGGATTATTGGTAAGGCACCTGGCCTCTGGGTCTTCTCTGCTCATCTGTAAATGTGTCATAGAACAACTTCTTAGGTCTGAATCATCTCACTTGATGTCTGGGAAGCTTTTGAGATTCATAACTCAATCCATGAGCCCACGGGTTGGCTGTTGGCCATTGTCACAGTTAAGAAGGTGAGCTCTCTTCTATCTGGATCTTCAATGCCTAAGAATTGGTATTTATTGCAAGAGTGAAAAGCAAATGGTCTTAGTCTTTCAGCAAGTGCCACAGTATTGTTGGGATGGGGACAAAATTTTAGTCTTCTGCTTTTAGTGAACTTAGACCTAGTATCTAGGCTTCCTTAACATCTTAACAGAGAGTTGGGCTTGGCAGTCCTTCAAGGTTACTACTGAGAGCTGAGTTGTCGCTTCCTGCATGGTCCTTCTGGTCTCCGCATCCCTGCAGCTCCTTGAGATGTGATGTGGAAGTAAATCACCTTAGAGGTGCGCTGGCTGCAAACCTTGCTTTGGCTCTTCTTCCCTAGCATGGGGGAATCTCTATGTATAATGAGAGAGGTAACTTCCTTCCTTCCATCCATTAAGTTACTCAGTTCATATTCAGAGTCTCTTCCTAGCAGGCCTTGGGCTCCTGGAACACACAAGTGAAAAACATGGTTCTTTCTCCTCGGCCTCTGGATATTGTTGGGTAGAAATTCATACTTGTTGGATAGGGGAAAGGAGCGTTAAAATATTGTAAGCACAGTGCTTTAGAGGAAATAATTAGACTGGGTTTGGCTGGGACCACTAGTGCTTCAGGGTTCTGGGGCTTTTGATTCGCTGTGGTTGTAGGACAGTGAGGAGGTATTGTCACTCCGTTTAAGATGGGGAGGAGGGGGGCAGATTTTATTTTTTTTCTTCCTGTTAACAGGAATTTAAAAAGCTTGTTCAAGCACCTCTCATCCTTTGCGTTTATTTCTATGCATCATTGTTTAAATGTCTATAGCTACCTTGTACTCTACAGGAAGCTGGCATGAAAAGACATCAAGGGAGAGGTGGCTGGGAACATAGGTGGCCAGGTTGTTGAGTCTGGGATCCTCAAGAGGCCGATCTTGACACAAAGGTTCAAGTGAAATTAGTTTAGGTGGTAAGAGATCCTGGGAGAGTGGGGATGTGAGACAAAGGAAGAAGTTGTAGGTGTTAGTCTGGGTTCTCTGGAGTGACAGAACCACTGGGAAATATGTGTCTATATATGATGCTGTTCTCTGTATATGTAGATATATACTTACATTATATGTGTGTGTACACCTATGTTATAGTGTGTGTACACATATGTCTATTCATTATAAGATGAATCCTTCTCAAGTGGATGTGGTCTTGTCTGAAGATGAAGCCTTCCAAACACCTGCTGGCTCTTCCTTGGAATATGACCTTTCAAATACACAATGTGACTTAATAATGGTATAGTTATATGCTTCCTCAACCAACTCAAACCAGGCCAGTGGCTGAAAGTTGTTTTTCTGACAAGGAATGTCTGATTCTCTCTCCCTCTCTCTTTGTCTCTCTTTTTCTCTCTTTCTTCTGTTTGTATGGTCTGAGAGTCATACCTCTGATTCAATCCAAACCATTCAGTTCATGGTGGGATGAACCATATCATGTCCCTGATATCCCTGATAGTTTCTCCTGAAATGTGTAAATGTCAAACAACTGTTAAGATCTGCAGCAGGGAAACAAGGTGTGACTAAAACTAACATCTTCTTTATCCTCTGTTATTAAAGTGGACATAGAAATGGCTCTAGAGTTCACCTCTTGCTTCAGTCTATTTCCAATCCACAGCCCTGCCCAAGGGAGCCACGGCTCTCTGTGTTTGTATTTTGTGGACATTTGACCAACACAGAAGGCTCCAATCTGACTATAGCTTTGGTCTTGGGAACTGAGTTCTGAGGCTCACAGAGGCTGTAGCAAAGCTCATTGTACAGTTATGTCTGAGCCTTAGGTTAGCCTAGCAGCAGAGCCCAAAGTGAGCAGAGAGCAGACTGCTTGCAGGGAAGCAGGGACAAAGGAACAGAGGGCTCCATGGGGAAGTGAGCTGGAGTCCTGTCTTGCGATCACTTTTCAGAGAGTTCTGTGATTGAACTGAACGACTCTCCTCCAGGAGGCTGGAGAGAGGTTGTGGTCCCTTTTCACCCCCAGGATTCTTATCAAGAAGATGAAGAGGCTGCCTAGTCACAGCCATGCAGCCCTGAGCTGACATGGAATGTAAGCAATGAATGGCACCTGGAGTAATTCGAGCCCATGTGATTCCTTACAACACTGATCAGGGCCACAAACAGCCACAAATACCCAAACAGATGAACCATAACATTAATGGTGGTGCAGGAAAGTGGATTCCAATTACGAGGTGGTTTCTGGAGAAGAGTTAATCACAGCTTGACAACGTCTGTCTGGCCTAGCTTGAGAATTGCAATTTATTTGCTTGTTTATTTCGAGGAATAAACATTCATTAAAAAAATCAGATTCAGATTAATGAAAGTTAAATATAAACAGCCTTGGTTCGGTCATCTCAAAATCTCTAGGGACAGATCTATGTCCCAATAAAGTGAGATTTATTGGCCTCTTCCTATGATAGAGACTGCATGCTGGAACTGTGGGGGCATTCTACCCAATACAAATACAGGAAGGGCAGAAGTAGGGTAGGATTTTGGGGAAGGGTAAAAATTTGGTAAAATGAAAATAAGGCTTGAAAACAAAGCAGTGCTGAGTGGATTGAATCAAGTCTCTTGTTTCCTTGGAAACGACCAAGTTAAGCTACTTGTGAATACTGTCATCAGCATCACAAGTCCCATGTCTGAAGCTGTGCACAGGCTAGAAACCAAGCTGCTTTTACATGTCAATGAGACTTCAGGCAAGAGGGAGATGCTTCATTCTCTCATGCAGTTCCAACCATGAGGCTTCTCATGGTCTCTGATTTTTCTAGATCAAAGCTTTTCAGGAAGCAGAGAGGCAGTCCTTAAGCAAAGAAGATATGAAGGTGCCGCGTGCCCCAGGGATAAAGACCATTTCTTTCTTTGCAGCTGGTCTTATCTCTCTCTGGTTCCCAGCCTGATGAATAGCAGGGTAGACTCATTTGTGTGAATGGATTTGTAAACTTTTGTGAGGGTCTTTGGTAGGGAATGTGATGGTTGATGTTTTCTAAAACTTGTGGTGGATTTCTTCCCTTTGCAAGGTGCAAAATCATGTAGTTGTTTTAATTGACCAGTGTTTGGAGCCAGATTGGGTGGGACTGCCGTCTTTGCTGCTGTTTCTATTGAGTTTCCCTGTCCTAAGAGATGGTACAGCATGGGACAGGGTTCCCACTTCTGAATCTGCTGAGCATCACTTTCTTGATTTTTCCATATGAGGAAATAGGCACTATTTTTTACTTAATCATTAATGAGTAGGCACATCTTATACTTTGCTAAATGCATTACAAAATGAGCCACATAATGTGTACTTACTACCACAAAAGCAAAACAATGGGACTTCTATAAATTCAAAGTAACTATAGAAAAGAAAAGATGTCTAGATTCATCTTTTACTTTCTAGGCAATCATCTGCTAAATTTCATGAGCTTGAGGCTTGCCTTGCTTAAAAAAAAAAAAAAAAGGTAGGGGCTTCCCAACTGCACCAAGCACATACTTTCTTCATTATGTTAAAAAAAAGATGACAGAGGGACACAAATGGTATATTACTGGGTATCTTAATACATTTGTGCTGTTATAACAAAACACCCAAGTCTGAGTAATTTATAAGCAGTAGTAATTTATTTCCCACAGTTCTGGAGGACAGGAAGCCTAAAATGACAAAGCTATAAGATTCAGAGTCTGGTGAGAGGCTGTGTTATTCTCTGCTCGTGTGACAGCTGTTTTCTGCATGGTGGGAGAGATGAAAGAATTAGGGAAGTCTCTGAACTCTTGAGAAAAATGATGGGAGTAATCTCTTCTCACTCCAGGACCATTATCCTAGGGGATATGCCTCTAGCAGGACATATCTTTTTAAACTAGAGCTGTAGGATTTAGTCTTGAGATTGTGTTCATGTACTTCCCCAGGGCCTCCCCAGTGTCTACATGACTGTATGTCCCACTGTCTTGGGAAACTAGAGTGCTTCAGGAGCTCTGGCTGCATGGTCACAGGCTCAGGATGGGGTCCAGTGTTGGTATACTGTAGATGTGTGTCACTGTTTAACTCTTAATGAGAAAGCAAGAGATACCTCTCCTGTTTGTTTTGTGGATTTGAGGAACAAATTCATGGCAAACCATCAGCACTGGGGTCTGTTGTACAGTTTTCTGTAGCTGGGAGCTGGGATGCTGAGACAAGCTTATATTATGGATCTGGCAATTGATCAGTGCTTGAGTGAGTCTCTGAGCCGATCTGGGGCATCAGAGATCAGAAAGCTGAAGGACAGGGTGGCTGCTGGAGGTTGATTCCTACATGTAAAGAGTTTAAGACGAGGGTCTGGATGAAATATGTAAGGGGCAGGAGGATCAAGAGAGAATACCAAATGTGGTATTCTGCTTTCTTACTCAAGACATTGGGTATTCAGCAGGGTGGGGTGGGGTGGATGGGATTCAATAAGGAATCACCTGTAGAGGACCCTGTGATAACAATGCAGAGATTGGAGTGATGCATTTTCAAGCCAAGGAATGGTGGCAACTACAGGGGAGCTAGGTGAGGCCAGACAGGATTCTTTGTTCCAGTCTTCAGAAGGACACGGTCTTGCTAACAGGCTGATTTTGACTTCTAGCAATATACAGGAAAGTAAACGTCTGTGGTTTCAAGTCACTATCCAGTTTGTGTTAATTAGGTCTATTGTTATGACAGTTCTAGGGAACTAACAGACCTTCTGTCTAAGAACAAGGGTCCTCAAGTCAGGCCCAGAACACTATGATGGAGGGAAGCAAATGGAGAGGGCTTGGACCTTCTGTCCCATGACTAATCACTTGTTATTGGTCAGTCACCTGTCCTAAGTGTTCCCTCGTGTCCTGAAGTCTGCTTCATGTCCTACCTTGGACTCAGCTGCTTCTCAGCAGGGTTCCATCCTTCCCCACCATATCCTACCTTTCACTCTTCCACAGAAGCTGCTGAGGAAAGAAGGTTGGTGCCAGGAATCTGATGGAGATGAATGTGCAGGTTGTGGTTTGGTTGGGACACGGAGGCAGAGGCACTGTTCTAAATGATGGAGTCCCATCTTTCAAGGTCCAGAGTAGACCGCTGTGCCCCCAGCTCCTATTGAGCTGATGGCCTTAGCTTAGCTCAGCACCATTGGCCCAACTTAGCAGGCATTTGTACAGTTAGTCTACAGCAATGGGTTCTGGGCATACAGAAAGCCAATTGTAGTTACTGTTTAGTACAGTCTAAGAGTGTGGCTTCTTGTATGTTTTGTGTCTCTAGCCTCCTCAGAACCTGGGTGCAGGACCTGGTTGTTGTCGCTGGATGCTAAACAAGGCATTGCATTCAAGATCTGATTGTCTGTCTTGGTATCTTGTGTCTAGGTTCCCAAAACCTAGAGCCAAGGCTGGGGACTGACTCACCTGTAATTAACTGCCTGGTGTGGAGGGAATCTTCCCTTCTCATGGCAGCCTTTTATGGAAGGAAGATAGCAACAGCAGTGATAACACTTACAGCAAAATTTCTTTGGTTGAATTGTATTTGTTCCAAAGAACAAACTTAAAATAAGTTGAACCACTTGACCACACTGGAAAGATTAGATCCCAGTGTTTGCTATCATGTGATAGTTCTTGTTCCTGGCGGTTTAAGAAACTCATATCAACTTGATGGATTTTCACTCATTTTAAAATACTTAAAAAAAAACATGTGACTTCTCTAGAGACCCATGTTTATCTTAAATTTCAAACTATATTTTCTTTTCAAGAATCTATGGGCCCAGATACCAATATCTGCCTGACTTAACACAGGCATCAAAGTAAAACAATCGGAAGAGTCAAGAAGGTCAAACAGAAATCAACGAGTGAAGGGTTGGCTTAAGTTCCTGTCATGGAGGGCTCTGGGATACTATGTGCTGGGGTTTAGTAGGACTGTCTCAGAGGTATTCAACTTCAAAGCCTGTGACACTTGAGAGGGAACACTACAGAGGTGCCCCTGCTCTCCTCCCAGTCACACAGAGAAAGAGGGGTTGGAACAACACTGGGATTGCTTGGGGCTGGAGTCGCTTCTCTGAGGTCAGCTGATGAGCATGCGCACCAGGGAAAGGTTTACACAGTCAAAGGACTACATACAAGAAACCCCAGTTTCTTCCTTTCCCAGCAACCATTCCTAGCAACCCAAGTAGTCCTTGGGACTACTACTCAAGACATCAGAAGCTAGCAGAGCTCTGGAGGTGGAGTGGAAAGAAAAATTTGATCATCCAAAGAGTTAAAGCCCAAGAAAATTAAAACTGGGAAGCAGACACGGGAGCAAAGGGTGTGGGAGAAACTAAAGCAACATAGGGAGGGAAAGAGGCTCAGGAGAGATTGGTGCCAGTGGCTCTGGGCTACCTACTCCTTTCCTGGGTAACTGACCTTCCTTAACATACAAGGTCAAATCAAGCACTCCTCCCTTTCCAGTAATTTCTAGTTAAAGGTCCTTGTTGGATAAATGGAGATGTGGTCAATTCAGTGTGAGCATTGAAAATTCCTAGGGAAGCTCCTGTGAGCTGCTTCAAGCACTGCCCGGAAAGACTGCAGACCATAGCGTTCTTTTAGCCTCTGTTCTCAGGTATAAACTTCCCAGGTTTATGAGCCACACTGAGAACTCCCAACTTCTGTTATGTGGGATGCTAATTGCAATCTTTATGTTTCCATAAAGTGCTGGCACAGATGCTTTACCTGGAAGCCAAGGGCTCAGATAACAAGGGCAGGCACAAGCCGTGCTCTGCTACCCCGGGTCTTCTGTTGCTGCCATTGACCTTGGTGGAGACTCAGCATATCAGGAGGTGATCAGCTGCCATTGACCTTGGTGGGAGCTCAGCATATCAGGAGGTGATCAAAGCCCTGTGTATATCACACAATGAAATCGTGATAGCAGGTGTCAGGGCCGAACTTGGGAATTCAGAGTAGGACTCAGGGAGAATACTTCTTCTTTTCTTTCTCCATCCATCTTTATCAAAGCCCACTGAGTCTTCTTGGAGACAATCTCTAGAGAAAGTGGATGCAAAATCACCAGGGATACAAGGACAATAAATGGTTTATGTTAGCCTCATCTCTGAGGTTCCAGTAAATAGGCATGGCATAAAGGAGAGATGTTCTAGGTCATGGTGGGATGGGTTCATAGCCCCATGGGAGCCCCAGCCATTCTGTCCCTCCTTTCCTTTTCTTCTCTTCCTGCCCATCCCAGCTACATAAGTATTATTTCCACCTTTCTTCCTGTCTCTAGGATGGTTTTTATCTGGAGTAATGAACTTAAAACACTCAGAGGTTCCACAATGTGTGCACACCCTGGTGGTCCAGATGAATGGAGATCAGCGATGAGTCTTTATTCTGACCCTTATCTCCAGGTCCAGTTTCTGAGTGTGCGTTAAACCCAGCATTTCCCAGGGAGGCCTAATTTGGCTGGTTTTGTCTTATCAAGTTTGACTCAAGTCAACAGTGTTTTATATTTCTGTAGCTTTTGGAGACTAGTGATAAGAAAAAGACTTTGCATATACTCAATACACATGGCCATTCTGGGGCTTTCTTCATTCATGTTTACTTTATGTAGAATCTACAGATATGAAGGGTGACACACTACTTGTCAACACAAAGGATGGAAAACCAATAACACAGAGTTCAAAAACATATGCTAAATGAAAGAAGTCAACATACACACTACATAATTTGTAGGAAATGTTCAAAAAGGCTGATCCTCTAGACACAAATGGTTTTTTTGGGGGGCTAGAATACAAGCAGTGGTTAACTGTAGAAGCACAGGATATGGTAGCATGTTCTAAATCTGGGTTATGGTGATGCCTATAGAAATATGGGACTTATCACATCTAGAGATGAATGTAAGTTATATGTTAACAAAGTGATTAAAATGTTAAGAGGAAAACAGAAAAAGTACAAAATAAAATATTGGGAATAGCACAGTTAAAGATTTTCTTAAACAAGAAACTACAAATCGAAATATATTGAACAACATAAATATTAAAAAAAATCCATGCCAAAGACATTAAAAGTGAGGTAGGAGAGATGACTGAGTGATCAAGAACAAGGGTAGCTTTTGCAGACAACATGAGTTTGGTTCCCAGCTCACAATCATATGACTCTAACTCCTGCTCCAGGCATCCGTGTCTCCTCTGGCTGCTGTGGGCACCAGCACTCATGTGCATTTCATTCCCTCATACACATACTTAACATACAAACAAACCTTTTAAAAAATTTGAAAATATGAAAGATGAGAGTGTAGATTTCAGGAAAAAGTATTGGTATTATTTAGAAAAGTTAGATCGAGAATGACTCATCATGATAGACTTTGATGATCCCCCATGGAAGGCCTCACCCTCCCTGGGGAGCGGATGGGGGAGGGGATGAGATGGGGGGTTGGTGGAGGGCATGGGAGGATGGGGGGATGGGAGGGAGAAGGAACTGGGATTGATATGTAAAATAAGATACACACACACACACACACACACACACACACACACACACACACACACACATATTTGTCTCATCACAACTAAAACAGCCAAGAATCAAATCTCAGGTTAGCCCAGGTATACACAGACCAAGAGAGGAGAAAATTTGCCTATGTAGCCATGTAAATAAAACCTTAAGCCTTTCACAGACCATGTGAAATGTGAATAATAGAGTGTCTGGAAGTATAAGCCAATTTATTTATAGAGTTAATGAGATTATAGCTATTATCATTTAAAATGTGTATTCCTTCAGTAAAGTTACTTCTAACAATCTGTCTTCTAGAAAAAAAAAAAAAAAAACCAAAACAAAAACAAAAGCACTCATTTAGACAAATCCCTAAGAGTACTCACTGGGTTATTGAAAATAACAAGAAATTGGGGCATGTGCAGTTTTGAAAATAGGGATTTGCTTGAATACACTTTGCTAAATCAAAATAAGAGCAAGTGATGTAATAATCTGCAGCCTGGGGAAAAGTGCAGCAGTGATCCCCCTGATTAGGAAAACTGTGTGCTGTTGATTCATTTTCTAGTCTGGTAATGAGTTGGACACTTACTATTCCTAACCATTGATTTCATGTTTCTATTGCTCTGAAGTTGGGATCGGCATGGCTGGGTCCTCCATTCAGGTATCACAGAAGTGGCTCCCTGGCCAGCCAAGCTCATCTGGAAGCCCTGCAGGTTGTAAGATGAGGTTTCCTTGCTTATTATGACAACAAATCCTAGAATCCAACTATACTACCAGCCAAACACTCTCCTTCATTTTTAAGCCCAGACAGAGTGTCCATTCTTCTTGTGCTTAGACTCTCTGATTTCCCATTACTGACTTAATAGAGCTGATTGAAAAGGGCGTTTGATTATTTCTGCTTACTTATTTCCTTCTTAGTGTGTGTGCTCATGTGCATGCCTGTGCACATACATGCACATAGGTATGAAGGTCAGAGACCAATCTTGGATGTCATTCCACACCATCTTGTGCTTTTGAGACAGGGTCTCACTAGTCTGGAACTTGCTGATTTGACTAGACTGATCGACTAATGAGGCCTATGGATCTGCTGGCCTCCCATTCTCCAGTGCCTGATTTGCAAGCCTGTTAACACACTTGGCTTTTTTTCTTCTGGGTTCCAGGGTCAGGTCCATGTGCCTGCAAGGACCTTATTGACTGAGCTAGCTCCCCAAGGCTATTTCTTTATTTTTCATTGGAACTGACTTGAGACCTTAATTATATCTCTAAAGCTCATCACAGTGAACACTTAGATTTATTTTTTAAAACATGATTTTGTAAAACATTATTCTTTTGGTTTTCAGAAGATTGATTAAAACATGACTGATTATGCTTTTAATCTTTTTAAGATTTTTATCTTAACAGGGGCTCATTGAATCTCTTATAATCTATAATTTTATGTCCTTCAGCAGATTAGAGAAGAATTTGGTCATTATTTGTTTAAATATTTTATTTTCTTTCTTCTGCCCTTTTTGAGACTCCAATTGTCTTAGAGTGAAAAGACACCATGTCTATGGAAACTGTGAAAAAGGAAAAGGGCTGGCTTACAGTTTCAGAGGTTTAGTCCATTAGTGTCAAGGCACAAAGCATGGCAGCATGCAGGCAGACATGGTGCAGGAGAGACTTACCTCCAGATCAGCAGGCAGCAGGAAGTGAATGCCACACTGGGCCTAACTTGGGCAGCTGAGACCTCAAAGCCCATCCCCACAGTGACACACTTCCTCCAATAAGGCCACACCTACTTCAACTAGGCCACACCTCCTAATAGTACCTCTCCTTGTGGGCCAAGCATTCAAACACATGGTCTATGGAGACCATTCCTATTTAGACCACCACACCAGTCATACTTACAGTTTTGGTAGCACTTAACAGGTGCCTGGACCTCTGACTTTTCTTTGTTTTTCCTTCACCGTTCAGACTAGACAATTCCTTATTGATCAAGTTCATCTATTTACTCCTCTGTCATTTTCCTTCTGCTGTTCAAGGCCTCTAAGGAGTTTTAAATTATAGCTCCAAGCTTCTCTTTTTGGGTACCCCTGCCTCCAGATTGATACTTTTTCTCTTTTCATTCACTTAAAAGTATTTGCATTCATTCCACAGAATATAGTTTGAGTGATTACTTTTACACCTTTTGTAATTCCCAAATCTGGAACAAATTAGTTTGTTTTTGTTACTGTAATGAAATACTTAAGACAGTTGTTTAATAAGTACCAAAGGTTTATTTAGCACAGAGTTCTGGAGGTTGAAGGGTGTGGCACTGGTATCAGCTTGGCTTTAGGGATATTTTGAGGACCTGTGCTTGATGGGGAGATGATAATATAAGAAGACAGGATGGCATAGCAGGAGGGGTCAGTCTTTTGATCAGTCATTAAGCCCTGCCTCTTAAAGGTACCACCCTTTCCCATTATCACTAAACTGGGACCAAGCTTCTAATAATCACATATCTCTGTGTCATGATTTGGGAGCTGGCTGGTGGCCCAAAAGAACAAGCCTGCTACACCTTGTGAAGATGTTGAGTCACCTGGACCACCCTGGGAACTAGCCTCTTTTCAAGGTCCTTAACTTCATCATGACCCCTCCTACCATACCCATCTGTAAGATCTAGGGGTTAGTATGTCCATGTTTGACAGTCATTTATCCTACTACAGATTAATTGCAGATTGTATATTCTAATGTTGAGTTAGAAGATTCCAAACCCTGCTAAAATCCTTTGGAGTACATGGATTTGTATTTTGAGGGTAGGTGATAAGCTCAGTAAAGTTCAGATGGCAAGTTCTGTGTCTCATCCCGTGGGCTCTGGTTCCATTGGCAATTTAGCATTCTACGTGTGTGTGTGTGTGTGTGTGTGTGTGTGTGTGTGTGTGTGTGTGTGTGTGTTCTCCATGGTGTACCTCTGGGCCAGCATGGGATTTGGGATGGTCTTGACTGGTATCAGTTTTTATGGGATTTATTCTGTGGCTTTCGGCACACTGTGCATGGGAAAAGCTAAAAAATGATTCATCCAGTCACGCACCTGTAGGATAGCTTTGTTAGGTTCTTCCAATTTCAGAGCATCATCACACCTTCTGGCTCTGAGGGTCTGCCTTTTCTTGGCCCCTGGCTAGAAACATGAGGTTTAGTTTTCTTGTTCAATTCTACCCTTCTGGTGGCTATGTCTCTTGAGTCAAAAAAGTGAGGGGGAAAAAAAAACAAAGAAAAAACTTAAAAGGGTTCTGTCCACACTCTCCAGAGCGAAGAATCCATTCCCTTGGTCATAAGAGCAGGGTTTTCTCTCCAGGTGTGATGCTTGGGTGGCTCACATTGGCATGGCTGCTGTGGGCATGCATGTTCCTCACTGTGGCTAACCTGTGTCATGGGCAGCCAGGAGGGAAAACGTGAGGAGACCACTGCATCCTCTGTCCCACAGGGATTCCACTTACTGGTCTTCAGGACACAAACAGGAACTTTTTCCCAAGATGTGTTCCAGTTGGTCCCTGCTGGTGTCTGAGCGAGCAGGAGAACGGAGAGTTCAAAGGAAACTAAGCCAGTAAACACCCCACTCTGTCCCTTCCTAGTGCCTGCCATTACTCACTTTTTAGGATCCTATTTAGCTGCTTTATCTAGTTTGTACAGGGGTTTGCATTGTAATCGACAGGAGAGACGGAGCAGAGTACATTTCTTCCTTCTTCTCCAGAAGCCCCAGCTAGGTTGTTAGTAAGGTAAATGACCAGGACTCCTTCAGTGAAAGACTGTGTGGGCCTCGACTGTGGAGTTGTGTCTACTGAAAAAAGCTATGCTGAGTGCCCTCATTATTAGGAGCCGTTTTCTTTGTGAGTGACCCCTCTCAGGATTCACTGTTCATTTGGTATCTGCAGGACTTTTCTTTATCTTTCTGTTGCTACTTTGTAATTTTGCTACTGTTGTGAATCATAATGTAAATATCTACATTTTCTGATGGCTTTAGGAAGCCCCTGTGAAAGGGTCATTCATCCTCAAAGGGGTCAAGATTCACATTTTGAGAATCATCATTAAGTAGCATTATTAATGCGATTCAATGTGTATATAATACATAGTAAGTTGTCCACAGGAGTGTTGCTACCATCTTCCTGAGGAGGAGAAGTTGGGTGTTTGCTCTGGGGGGGGGTGAGGGCTGGCTGCTTGGTGAATATCTTTGCCCCCTTGTCTCTCTGTGGCTGCAGCCACTCACTGCATTTGCCTCCCTTGGTCTATTGGTCTAGGTCGTGTGTCAAGCTGGCAGCTAATTTTCTCTGAGCGATGTGGTGGAATGGATTGCAGAGGCTGTGCCCACAGCTGTAAAGCATACAGATCACTGAAATGGCCTCATCTCTGCTTGTGAGGAGAATGGTTGGCTGCGGCAGCTGTATTGATCAGATAGCAGTTTTCCCTTCATAGGTAAAACACCGTACTTAAGCCACAAAGGCCAGCGCTGCTATTTTATGCTTCTTTTGGAATTTTGACAAAGTCTGTGACTTGACAATGTTCTGAGGAGGCTTTAAGGGAGATTATCTGTCGAATATTCTTTGCCTCATGGATCACACGTGAGGAGAGATGAGGGGTATTAGCGTGGTACCAGTCCTTCCCTGCATCTGAATAACCATGGCTTGAAACATCAGTCTGAGGGCACCATTTTGTGGATGGAAACTCTGTGGTGATGTGAAACTTCTCAGGTGGGTAGCAGTGTGGAAGGTCCTGCTGTGTGATGCTTAAGTGGCTAGATGCATTTGTCTAAACACACCAGCTCTGACTGGAGGGATAGCTCAGCTGATAAAGTACTTGCTTTGCAAACATGAGGACCTGACTTTATACCCAGAATCCATGTTAAAAACAAAACAATGTTATATTATGTATTATATTTAATCCCAGTGCTGAGAAGGCAGAGGCAAGCGGATTAAGCCAGCCAGCCCCTGTGAACCAAAGATCCCCAGTGAAAGATCTTGTCCTTAAAATCAAGGTGAGCAGCATCTGAGAAAAGTATAAGCAACATGTCCATAAAGCACACATGGTCAGAAGCAGGAGGAGCTAGCTTCCCTGACTGAATGCTCAGAGCTCAGGTCCTATTCAACCTAGCCACAGCTCTCTTCCCAGCCCCACCCCTGCTCCCTGTACCCCATTGCAGCCACAACACTTTCCCGGTAGGTGTCAGTGATAGGCATTTTTCCAAGGGAAAGCTGCTTCCCAACTCCTTTCAAGGCCTCCCATGCATCAGACTCTCTGCTAAGCCAGAACCATGAAGGCGTATGAGATGCAACTCAGCCTCCTGGGCCTACCTCAGCGCCCCCCCCCATCACTTTGTGGTTCCCCTTTTATTCTGCTTTTGAAAGGTGGAATGTGGGCTTCTCCAATAGGTAGGAAGGAGAGATGAATCCAAGGCAGAGACTAGACAGAGGCAGGCTGATGGACATAAGGTCTCCAAGAGCTATCCCCCCCAAAAGCTGCCTTTCCTCCTCAACAACTGAAAGCAGAAAGTCAGCATCTTGGAGATAGCTTATTTAGGTTCCAAGCTCTGGTCTTAACTAGCTGTGTATTTCCCAGGGTAATGTATATATGTATATATGTATATATGTATATATGTATATATGTATATATGTATATATGTATATATGTATATATGTATATATGTATATATGTATATATGTATATATGATGTATGTATATGTATGTATATTTATATATATTATTTTTTCTTATTTTACATATTGATCACAGTTCCCTTTCCCTCCCATGCCCCCCACCCTGACTCCCCACATCCCACATCCCCCCCACTCCACAGGGAGGGTGATGCCCTCCAGGATTTCCAGGGTACTTCACCTCTCTATACTGTCTTGTCCAGGAACAAAATAATTTCCTCTCCAGTGGATTAGGTGAATTAATATATGTGAAGTACATATGACTCTCTGGATTATAATAAGGTTACATAAGCATTGCTGTTATTATTATTATTATTTTTATTATTGCCTATCAAATATTTCTGTGATGAGCAAGAGCCAGCCTTTCAAAAGCCATGTTGCGACAGCGCCCCTTACCAGCAGGAAGTAGCTTGGAAAGAACGACACCCAAATTCCCAAATATTGTGTATAAATGTTTGTTTTCATTTAATTGGACTTTGTTATATAAAATTAAACAAAAAAAACCCAAAAGCCATGTTGCTTCTAGTGGAAAAATTCAAGTAGTCTACCAAGATGACAGCATTATGACACGAAGGGCTAAGTGTGCTAGGCTGTATTTATTCTACAGGAAGGGTGGGACTTTCTGGTTGGTGAGGTAGGTGTGAAGTGTCAATGAGGAGGCTGCATCTTGACTGAAAGACAAGTGCTGGGAAGAGCCAGGCAATGGCCTGGGAAGAAAGGAGGAGAGAACTCCGAGAGGCAACCAAGCAGCAGAGCCTAGAGTATTTGAAGAGCAGAAGGAGGGTGAGGAGGATGGCCTTGGGCTGCAGGCTTCCTAGGACTCTGTCATTAAACATTCCCAGCTGTGGCAAGCAGCTGGAGTTTGATTCCAAAGAGCCTTGTCCTACAGACACACCAACATTTGAAGTTCCTGTTGCACCCAATCCAGGAGTGCTGTCTATCATACTGATCCCTGTGACTATATTTCAACACCAGGGATTGTATTATGACATTATTTATCCCCTAGGCATGCCCTGTCCTCAGAGGCCTTCAGTCCATTAGGTGCCCTCCCATGTCCCCATCCTGTGTCCACACCCTCATGATACCCCCAAATGATTGCTCAGCTCCCATGAGAAAAACGTTTCCTGTGTATCCCAAAGACCCAGAGTTCTTTGTCAGAAAGCTCCACAAAGGAAGCAGAGGTATTCATGGATGAGTATTTCCAACACCAGAATCTGAGTAACCATGTAAAACATCAGGGTCCATTCCTGTAGCTCTCTAAGGTCTAGCCACGCCTTTGATTTAACAGCCTCATCCTCTAGCCTCATCCTTAGTACTTTAAGGTGGGTTTGCTTTAGTCCCAACCACCTGACGATTTCTGTCATCTGTGGGTTAGTGTTCCAAACCGTGCATTAAGAACCAGTGCAATGGTCTTTAAATCAGGTCTACTGGTGCCACTCATCCATCATTTTCTGTAATTACCGAGCAACCAATTGCATGGCCCTCTGATCACTTGTCTAGCATGTGCAAGCTGAGCAGATTTCTGTAGAGTTGGTGGGTTGCTCTAGAGATACAGCCTTGAGCAACTCGGATTTGTGCACCAATGAGAGGTAATGAATACTGGGAACAAAACCTTTCTTAGTGAAGAAAGTTGAGCTGGAGGGGGGAAAAACCTGATTTGTAATTCTCATCTTCCTTTTTACTTTTAGATAAGTTGCTCATACCTTTGTACATCCCTGAGGTTGTTAATTATTAGTCCTATAGGTGGTAGCTGCGTAAAAGGTCCCCAAGTGCATAACAGTATCTGTACTTATGTTCAGCCTTTTCCTAGCTGGAAATTGAATGTAGTTTATGCCTCTAGTTTCTGGGGAAAGGGACTTACTTCAAAGGCAAAGGTTATGTCTCTCAACGTTTATCCCAGTACTGTGCACTGTCTCATCCCATATCCCATGGTTTTGCCATTTAAAGGCATTCTTGTTTAGGTGGCCTCCAGGGTGAAGCATGTGCAGACTGGCTGGCTCAGATAGTTTCCCTCTGGAAGGAAATTTGGTTTGGGGACAGATGTAATTAAGTGTAATTGTACCAGAAGCAAAGCTTTACTGAAGTTGCTCTGTGATTTTGGGACATCTCTACATAGTTTATTAAAAGATTGTTGTAGGCTGATCGTGGGTAGTCAAGCCTCTCAGTCAGCATTTGTCTTCTGAGCCTGGTGGTCCCCTGTGGGATTCAGCTTGAGAGCGAAACTGAGCTCAGATCTGGCTGTTTGATCTTAGGAGGTGGGAGACTTTCCCAGTTACAAGGTTCACAGGAGTAGTGCTATGTATCATACCACTTTGTGTTACTATGATGAAATACTTGAGGCTGGGCAGACTTTGGCTCTATATTCTGGCTGATGGTTGAGGGTCCTTTTGGATTATAACCTTGCTGGCCAAGTCCCAAGCTGATAGAGACCATCACATGGACTTGGCAAGGGTCACAAGCTCCAGCACCAACAGAAAAAGCTGGGTGCCATGGTATGTGCTTACATACCATACAGAGACAGGAGGATCCCTGCATGCTTACTGGTCAGTGAATCTAGTTTACTTGGTGAAGTTTCAGGCCAGGGAGAGACCCTGTATTAAAGGAAAAGTAGAAGGCTACTGACTGCCTGACATCCATATATGTGTGCATACCCAACACACACACACACACACACTTTTCCAACAAAATATTTGCCTTATTGAATCTGAAGTGGTCTCTACCCTTTTCTTCTACTAATGAAAATAAAAAAAAGGTAATTACATCACTGACCTATCATTTGGTCATTTTCAGGGAAGGCAAAGAGAACATACATTTCTTTTCTTCATGTATTTGCCAGCATGGCCTGACTTGTTCTTTCTGTGTCAGCATCATATGAGTGGTTTTTATCTCTTTTCGACAAAAAAGAATGTGAGGTTTAAAAGTTGAGGTGTTTTTCCATGCTCAGTGGCTATTAAAGAGCAGCCAGAATTCAAAATCTCGTCGTCAGACTCCAAAGCCACGAACGTCCACTTTCTCTCCAACTGATTCCGAGCCACTTGTCAAACCACTTCTATTCTGTAAGTGCTTCAGAGAACTTTAATGGGGTTTTATGCTAGGATTGATGCTAGGTACTGGGCTATGGAGAGAAATGAAATGCATATTCCTGAAGTCGTTCCCATGCAGCGAGTTCACAATATGGTGTTATGTGTTCTAGAGACTTCATAAAAATGAAAACAGGCATGTTTTCTTGTTAATGGCAGTTTCAACTAAGTAACTCCAGAAGATACCGCAGGTTTTATTGTTGTTCTTCATGTTTTGTTTGTTTTGCCCCAGGCAATTATTCAGGGTGTTAAGCAAGTTGTGAAAATAAGACATAGAAACGATGAGCAGATGAAAATGTCAAAAATTTTGAAGGTCAGGAGGGACTCAATTTGTGCTCCATTCTGTCCTTGGCAAATAGTCACTTCCCTCTTTCCCTGTTTTCCTGATTGTGGATCTGACTTGTTTGATCTGTTTGCTCATTGATGTTCCCAGAGCTTTGGGGCCTGGGGTTTTCATTTTCTTTGTCCTGTGATGGATCCCCTGACAATCACATAGAAAATGACTGTGAGGTTCAATAAAACCATTCAACAGAGGACTCCAGCGAGGGTGAAATCTTAGGAAAAAGGGAACAAACAGTGCAGAATCTGCTATAATGTGTTCTGCTTGGGGGGAAACATACCTCAAACTTGGGACAAAGTCATATGCCTTAAACTGGACACAAGAACTAGCTATACCTGCTATGGAAGTGAATGTTTATACAGCTCCTAGTCGATCTACTCTTTATTTGAATCTAAATAGTTAAGGCTAACGTATTTTCTGGCCAAAAATACCCCTGATGTCTCAAAAGGATATTTTGACAGTGGACAACAGAAAGGCAAAGGGGATAATCAGAGGAATTTAAGTGAAGGGAGTGATCCCCATGATTAGCTACATTAATTCATCCTACTCTGCTGTGGGCATTTATGGTAACCTTAATTTTTTCTTAATTATTCATCATTGAGATATCAATTCTAAAGTTACCTTGCTGCAGACATCTCCAAAAAACTCAGATTAAATAAACTCACTCCAAGTGATAACATTTCCAGTTGTTTTTTACTGGACTGTGTATTTGTAGTGTCCACCTCATCCTGGGAATATGCAACCCATGAAGGTGCAGATGAAGTTGGTTTCTCCGTGCTTGCCACAGTGCTACAGGAGCTGGGAACATGACAGTTCTGTGTACATTTGTGTGCATCTGAGCTTGGCTTAGGGTTAACTAATATCCAGCAGAATAGTGTCTTTGTTCCGCTCATGAAGGACAGTTTTACAGGTAACATCAAAAGAGCATATCATTGAAGTCTTTATAATGAATAAGCCACACAGGTTCTCAGATTTGATTCAGGACTGATGCAACTGAGATAGATGCCTTGGTGGACACTGGCACATCTTTAAGGGGTGATGGACTGGATCGATTGCAGAGTGTGGGGGCTCAGAATTCTATGGGCTGCCTGGCTTCCAGGAGGATGGAATTCATGAACTTGCTCTAAGTAGTGTCATTGGGGCAAACTTCATCAATGCAACCACATCCCGTTTCATAATCTTATTTCAGTTACTGGAGACAAGAACAGCTACATTTTGGGTTTTTTTTTTTTGAGATAGCTTTTTTTTTTATTCAGATATGGATTCATGTGCACACAAATTCAGCAAATATTAGTTGAGCCCCTGCTGTGTGCCAGCTACAATGTGAAGCTGAAATGTGCTGCCGGGTCTCAAGTGAGCTGCTGCTCATTACAGTGGCAGTTAAATGGATGGCTGTGTGTCAGGCTGTGTGAGCTGTCTAAGCTGGAGAACAGCTTTCCCTGCTGGAACCAACCTTCTCTTTAAATTAATCATGAGGAAAACAATCTTCTTGGCTTGCTTACTTGAGTCCATTTGGAAGTGCCAGTGTGTTTTTCACTTGAATCCATTTTTTACCTCAAGAAAGATCTTGTATTTGGAGATGTGTTTCATAATAAAAGAAGAACATGCAAAATTTCAAGGGTCCATTTTTTTCTCATTTTCTTTTATATTAAAATGAATACCCCTCCATCCTTTTCCCCCTTACACCCTCCTTCCCTCCCTCCTACCCTTCCTACCTCCTCATTTGTTTTTCTGGATAGACGACCAGATGTTTTATTATGAAATATTTTATGTTGCTTATGACCACTCAGAGAGTAATTGCCTCACAATACCTACCAAACTGATTATTCTGTCTGATTATTATTTAGCTGACTGGTAATCTGTTCTTTAATGATAACCACCTAAAACAGCTTTTGGAATTAATCTCATTCTCAAATGTCACACTATATACTCTGGATCATTTACCAATGATGTATCAATTAAAAAGAATACTTTAAAATGATGAGAGTAGTTAGAAATTGCATTTCATATTATGTATAGCAAGTAAAGATGGCCAGGTATGGTAGCTCACACATGTGATCCTAGAACTTCAGAAGCTGAGGCAGGAAGAGCATTGTGTGTTTGAGGCTAGGCCAGTCAATATAGTAAACACAAGGGTAGCCAGGGATTCCACATAGCAAGGCCATGTCTGAGAAAACAAACAAACATTAAAACCCAAACGCTAACAAAATCAAAACAAAACAAATTAACAAATATTTATCCCCAACAACAACAGAATACAAATAAAGGGGCTGAGACAAAGTATTGCCTTGCAATCATGAGAACCTGAGATTAGGTTCCCAAAACTCACATTAAAAAATGAACCTCTACAGGGGGTGGTGGTGTTTGCCTTTAATCTCGGAAGACAAAGGCAAGCAGATCTTTATGAGTTCAAGGCTAGCCTGGTCTACAGAGAGAATTCTAGGGCAGGCAAGGCTATACAGTGAAACCCTGTTTCAAAAAGCAAGACAAACAAACAGTACACCTCTAATCTCAAAGATGGCAAGATGAAAGGTAGAGACTGGCGAGCTAGCTTGGCCCCTATTCCAGGCTAATGAGAGACGATATTTCAAACAGAATTGGAAGATGCCCAGAGCTCCACACCTGAGGTTGTCCTCCGAACTCCACATAGTGAGGTATATGCCCACCACTACTATGAAGAAACTCAAAAGATATAAAGGGAAGCAAGGCAGTTCCATCAAGTCAGGAAAGTCCATGATGCACCGGTGCTCCCATCCCCCAGCCTTTCCCTCCCACATCAGCTCTACACAAACTTTGCTTTGGAAAAAAATTACGTGGCATTTTTTCTCTCTTATTGCAAAAGGTCCAGCTATACAATGTTTTCCTTACATTTCAGTGTCTTTTTCCATTGTCTCTTCAGAAACACACAGATTTTGAATCACTCTGCCTAGTGCATCCGGACACCTCCATTGATTTTCCTACACGTTCTTAGGTAGTTCATTTAATTTCCCAGAGCTTTAGTTTTTCCACAGGAAGCTAACACACACACACACACACACACACACACACACACACACACACACACAGAGAGAGAGAGAGAGAGAGAGAGAGAGAGAGAGAGAGAGAGAGAGAGAGAGATAATCATTTACATTACAGTAAATGGAAACACTAATGGCTCCCATCTCAAAGGGTGGAGAAAGCCATAAGATGCTTGGCAGGATGCCTGGCACATAGCAACCTCTCAGTTACTCTTAGTGAGCATCATGAAGAGGATGCCAGATGTGAGAGCTGAGGAGAGGTGCCAGTTATTTATTGAGGACCAATTTAGCTTTGGTTAATGCTTCCTAAGATGTGCCCCTTTTCGTTAGCATTCCCAAGGTAGCCCGCATTGCCTTTTGATCACCACGTTGGTATCTCTCTGCTCTCTACCTTTTATATTTCATTGTTTGCTTCTTTAGCGTCTGCCTGCTTCCTTTGTGATTTTTGGAAATGCCCACTCGTGGCTCATCTGTTGTATCAAAGCATGCTTCATTTTACCATTACACCCCACTCAGCTACATAACCTTCACCACTTCATTCAGAATTCAAGCAGTCAGATGAAATTGCCCTTCAGATCTTCAAAGACTTCTTTGAAAAACAGAAGTCAAAATGTCAATGTTTTCTGAAGGCTTCTTAGGCAATTTTGCATAAATGTGTACCAAAAACATGCATAAATACCCAGTCTGTTAATGAAATGACATCACAAGAGATCTGTTTTAAGCAGGATAGTCATAAAAATTTCTGCCCACTCGTTTGAATATTAGTAACAGAACAATGAAAAAAAATTAAGCTTCAAAATTGAGTTTGCTTTGATCTGTAATTCACAATAAGGGCATGTAACCTATGTTTGTTTTGCCCTGCTTGCATGTCTTTGGATTTCTGCACGTAGCCCTTTTACTTGGTGCCATGATTTCCTTGCTTCCTTTAAATGATCATAAAGGTACCATTGGGTGCAGAGCCAATGATGTGTGAAGCTGTCTCTAGCAACTTCTCAGAAGAGCCCTGGTTTGGTTGGCCAAGAGCTCATAGCTGTTGTGGGGACTATACATTTTTCTCCAACAAAGCTTAAAGGACACAGAGGAGTGAAGATGTTCCTAGCCCTCATGCCTACAGGTCAGGGTCCTTTGAGGGAACCTCCCAAGAACACAAAGGACAAACAGCAGAAAAGGCATATAGAGTTAAGATGATGATAATGACTGAGGCTTATTCAACCATTACCTTGTTTCAGAAGCTCATTAAGCTCTCACAATCCCCTGCCAGGAGGTTATAATTATCTTTCTTTTCCAGATGAAGGATTTTGAATGTAAGAGAGGGTTAAATAACTTGTGTAAGGTCATGTAATAGAGTCCCAACTCCATGTTATGAGTTCAAGGCCACTGCATCAGCACATTAGGTCAAGGCTGGTTTTATCACTTGGTTGTCAGAACATCCCAGTAGGATGTCCTTAGATTCCTGAGATATGCTGTCAGCTGCCAAGGCTGTGTCCAGCTGTTCTTCTCTCCCTCTCCATCATTATCACAGACTCCATATTTCTACATTGTGGTATTTTTCTTTTATGAACAAGGATATGAATAAATGGAATTATTTACTTCCCTTGTCCCAACAAATATATCCTGGTCCATTAGTGATATAAATAAAAAGGAAACCGAGGCTAATTTGTTTTTTTTACAACTTGTGGCATCTCCATGGTCTTGGGGACCTATTCGATAGCTCATTTTCATAGACATATTTTCTTTTTATATAATTAAATCAATGAAATAATTTCATTTCTTTGTTTCCCTGTGATATAAGACACAGGGCCAAACATTAGCTGATTTTAAATGGGAAAAGCATTTTAAATGGGAAAGGTTGAGTGAAGCTTGTTTCAAAGCTTAGCCCCACAGTTTACAGAGGGTACACTGGAGTTCCTAATTTTAAGGATTATATTTTGCACAAAATATTGTGTGAGTGTTAGTGTGTGTGTTGTGTGTTATGTGTGTGTGTGTGTGTGTGTGTGTGTGTATGTGTGCATATTACTGCACATATGTGGTGGTCAGAGGTTGACCTTCAGGAGTTGGTTCGATCCTTCTACCATATGCACCCCAGGGATCAAATCCAGGTCATCAGACTTGGCAACAAGTGCCTTTACCATCTTGAAAGTCTTGTATTTTTTAATTTTTAAGAGGAGGTAATTTTATCTACCTCAGTGTTATTAAACACTTCATAGAAATGTGAGATTGTTCTAGATGTTTAATAAACTTTAAAGATAAAAGAGCACAAAGACATGATATGCCAACTAAATACAGGAATGGAACTTATTTTTAGAGTTTGTTTATCTTTTAAAAGTTAAGCTATTTTTGCACTTAAAAATGCTTGTTTGAATTTGCTAAATTTGTATAACCAATGCCATGCCTGACTTGTGTCATGCACAAGTCATAGCTCTCAAAAAACTGACAGGCATTAACATTTTATAAACACTCATTCCTGTGTGCACGAATGCTGCATTTAAAAAAAAAAACTATTTGCATCACACTTTGTGGCATATTGTAGGAGGTGAATAATTTATTTGGCATGACTGCTTGAGGAAATATTTTTCTATATTGGTGAATGGATGCTTTTTCTCATTACTCAATAGATTTATTGCATGGGTAAAACGAATTCTATAATGCTCTTAAATGTTTCTCAGTAAGATATGAATTCCAGAGTCTCAAGTTCAATCAATAATTTTCTACTTGACAGCAGAATAGGAGAACATTCCTCGTTTACTGCAGCTGAGAGGAACAGACTGAGGTCACTGTCCTCTACCCTCAGCTGCTGCTACTGTTCATGAGCTTGGTTGCTTTGGGTTTATTATCTGGAAGGCATCAGAGTTGAAGATAAAATTCACCAGTTATCTGCTTACTTCCATAGCTCCAGGAAATGAACTCAGGGCCTCCTGCACTCTCAGTTAACACTAAACTGGATGCCCAGCCCCTTTTTATAATTCACTACCAGAAACCTTTAGATGTTGAGATGCATCTTTCAGGTTACTGTTTTGACACCTAGGTAGATAGCAGTACTATTTAAATCATTTGGTTATAGGCTGGTTTTTGTCTTGTGGTAGCATAAGTTTTTATTTTTTTGTTTTCTTTTGTTTTTGTTATAGGTACAGGTGCATTTGTTAATTATTATTGAGTCAGTTATAATTTGTAACTTTCTATATTCATTTACTAGGAAGAAACTTGGGATTAATGTTTTTTTCTTTCTTTCTTCCCTCCTTCCTTCCTTCATTCCCTCCTCCTCTTTCTCTCTTTGTTTTGTTTTTTAGATGTTTGCTGCATTTCCCTGAATCCTTGTGTTCTGATAGTTAGGGCCTTTGAGAAAGAACTGACCCTCATAATTGAAGATTAGGGCAGCATTTTTTGGTGATTTCATTTATTTATTATTTATTGTTATTTATGTGTGTTTATGTGTTTTCATAATGGGTGTGTGTCTCTGTGTGAGCATGTGTGTGTGTGAGTGTAGGTGTATGAGTGTATGTCTCTCTCTCTCTCTCTCTCTCTCTCTCTCTCTCTCTCTCTCTCTCTGTATTTGTATATGCATACATGCCATGGTATGAGTGTGAGGAGGTCAGAAGACAATTTTTTGGAGTCAGTCTCTGCAACTAGTTTCATGTGCATTCTAGGGATCAAACTTAGATTGACAGGTTTTCACAGACAGTCCTTACCTGCTGAGTCATCTTGTTCATTGGCCCTAGGGCATTAAATTTTTTCCTAAAAATTAATTCCATGTGTATGGGTGTTTGCCTTCATGTAAATTTCTACACAACACTCATATCTGATGTTGGTAGGGCAGCTTTTAAAAAATACATTTGGGTTTGATTGAAATAATAATTAAAATAACAATTCTAGCGAAGATATTTTGTATTCATAACATATCTGCATAAAAATTTGGGGCTACTGTATTTATACAGTATGTGGAGATTTCACATAAGCTTTTATGAAATTATTTTATTGATATGTTCTCATGCTGATCTCTCTTAAACAGGAATGATTACAGAGAGACCAAGAGATGTAACTCAAGCTTTTCCCTACAATCTGCCTTCACAAAGGTCAAGAGAGCATGCTGGAGGGATCTGCCAGTATAGAAAGTACCCCCTCTCCCCTGGCTACAAAAATTTTGGAAGGCAAAGCAAAACACTTTTCTCCTTCAACATGAATGCTTATCTTGACTGATGGATGTTACTCAGAGATGTGTTTAAAAAGAAAATTTGAAAGCACTTGTTTTGAACCAACACCTATTATAGGTTTTCTTTCATATTGTTCTCATGTTCTAGCAGCTTCTAATAGAAATTTAAGCCCCAGTCGTTCTACATCTTCTTTCCCACCTTTCATTTTTAACTCTCCAAAAACCATTTTTCCAAGATGGTGCTGCACCAACATTTTGTTTCATTTCTTACTTTATCCACATGATGCTCACAAGCAAATTGGTACCCACATCTGTGGGTTCTATGTTCCACTAACATAGGGATTTACAGGGACATTTCCAGACAGGTCTATAATGTACTTTGACCATGTCCCCCCATTACCCTCTATCTTTCTCTTCTGCTCCCCCTTTTTGCTACTTTCCTTCATTTGCCTAAGTAGTTTCACTCTTATTTTCACGTCATAAATCATGATTTTATGTATATACATAAAATCTGGAATTCCCCAAATGAGAGAAAAATGTGCAATATGTATCTTTTTGAGACTGAATTAATTTAATCCAAGGATCATTAGTTGCACCCATTTTCCTGCAAATGGCACGTCTTTCTTTGTTGATGGCTTTCTAAATCAATTGTGCAATATTAGCAAGCCTTCTTTATCCATTGTTTTGTTGACAGGCATCTAGGTTGGTTTAGTTAATCTGGTTGCTATGAACAGCCCTACAGTAAACATCAATGTGCTGGTATCTTCACACCATGATGACTTGGAGTCCTTTGATACCCAGGAGTGCTATGGCTGGCATATGGTAGATCTATTTTTTAGTTTTGTTGAGGAACCTCCATGCTAATTTCCATGGTGGCTGCACTAATTTAGACTCCCACCAGCAGTATATATAAGGGCTCACTTTTCTCCACCATTTGCCATTATGACTGGGGTGAGATAGAATCTCAGTATAGTTTTGATCTGCATTTCTCTGTAGATGATAACGTTGAACATTTCTCACATGTTTGATGGCCATTTGTACTTTATCTTTTGAGAATTGATTGTTCATTATTAACTTCTTTATTGATTAGGTTGTTTGATTTCTTAGTATTTAGCATTTTGGCTTTTTATGTTGTCATGTGTGTAGTTATCAGATGTTTTCCTGTCTTTCTCCTCAGTTGCTTCCCCTGTTCTGTAGAAGTATTGTAAACTCAGCCAACAGCAGATTTAATCAACTTGTGGATGGAAAATATTTTTTAAATTCCAAACAGTGAAACTTAAATGTACTACATTCTGCACACTGCTGACTCTACTCAAATGCCCTGGTCTGTAGCACACTCTGAGGTAGCCACAGCCTTTTTCCTTTCTTTCTTACTTAATTTTTTAATTAATCTATTTTTTACATTCCAATCCAAGTTCCCCATCCCTCCTCTCCTCCCACTACCTCCACTGCCCCATCTCTCACATGCTCCTCCGAGAGGGTAAGCCTCCCCTAGAAAGTCTATAAAGACTGTCCCATCATCTTGTTGAAGCCACAGGCTTTTCCTAACAGCCACTGCTTAAATGTTTTCTTTTTGTTCCTCTTTAATGAACTATAGCATAAGGGCTGTGATGGTGCACCTATACAGAATAATAATTAAAATTGGGGATCATTTCCCCTTAAATAACACAGTGTATGCACATAGCTTTTATATTGTGTTGGTGTTGCCAGTCATCAACAGGTGATTCAAACTATAGAAAAATGTGTGTAGGTTGGATGCCAATAGTATGCAATCTTTTGAAGTTAACTTAAGCAATTATGGATTTTGATCTCCAAGAAGGGAACAGTCCTGTCCCACCCCTCCCTCTCTCTGTGTGTATTTCAAATACTTCTGACTTTATAAGGCCAAATTTCTCTGAATTAACTTACTAATACAATTTAGTATTTTCTCCTTTAGAATATTATAACTATACATGAAGATGGTAAATCTTTCCAAATATGCAGATCTGTTATAAAAGAGTTTGATAGTGTTTTAGGATTTCCTCTGGAAAGATCTTACATGTTTCTCTTTGGAACAACTCTTTAATATGTAAGGGTCTCATTATTACAGCATTTTTATCTGATTTCATATCCAGTTCCTTATTGGTTTTTGATAATAATGATAGACGGTACTTCCCTTGGATTACTGCAGCAACATGAATGCTCCACAACCTTATTGCTCTCCAGTGATAATTAGTATGTGTTTTCATCCCCCCTTACTTTTTATAAATTTTGCTCAACTGCTTTGGTTAGGCTAGTACTGTGCTATGCAGTTGTAGTGATAGTGTACATCTTTTTTTCCTCTCATGATCTTAAAATAAACACTTGTATTTTCTCATTGGGTATGATGTTTCCTGTGTGGTTTTGGTAATTATTGTTTATTCACTGTCATAAAAATACTTACCTGGGGTGCTTTCAATATCTTCAGATTTCTACTTTGTTTCTTCCTTTTTTCTTCAAAGTTAAAACATTTCTTAATTTTCAAGTGTTTGTGCTGATTTATTGTTTTTGCTTCATGCTCCAAACCATAGTCCCCAGATGCTTTTCCTGCAGGCCTGGTGCACTGCATTTGCAAATGTTCCTTATACATTAGCAAACATTTTTAGCTCTGATGCAATGTGGCTTTTTCTACTTTATTTCTGGAAGAAATTATTAAAATTTTCAGTTACTAGGCTTTGTTCATTTGCCTTCCTTTGTAAGTCCATCAGCCATTCTTCATCTCTGTGTTATATGGAGTTTCTTGTTCATGATGATTATAGTTTCTTAGGATGGAGTTTCTTCTAGCACTAAATACCATAGCTATTTGTTCTTATGTAGATTTGAGCAGAGTAGTTCACTATTCCATATAAAAAACAGCACTGACTTTGTTTTGTCTTGACATTTTCCAGATCAGTTATAAAAAGAAATCCAAGAACAAAATCAGAGCCAAGGGGGTACTCTGAAGGAGGTGTCTGATGGATCTGATGGGGATTTCCTTTGCAGGCATAATCAAGAAGCAGACCTCATGTCAGACTGTGCACTGTCACAGATCTGAGGCCTTTGAAGGCATCAGATCTGTGACAAGAACACAAGGACATTTGCCAATGCAGAATGAAAGTGGCTTTCATAATCTCAAAGTTGTCTTACATCTTCATGCTAGAAAGTTCTCAGCTTTTATATCTGTCCCTTTCTATTACTATAATACTGATACTTAAGTGACATGCATGTAAAGTGGCCACAAAAGAGACAACTGGGAAAGATATGGGTGCAAGTGAATATGTTCATCTTCTTGGGCACTCTGTCCAGAAAAAAATCTCAGAATTATTCTCTATATACTCCAGCATGTGTAGGCATATGAAACATCAATTTTTTCCACGAGGACCCACATAGTTTCCCACTCCTTTTTTTAGTAAAAATAATGGGATCTGGAAACACACACTTCTGTTTGCTAGGTGACAAAGATGAAGAATCAACAGAAACTCTCTTGTAGGAACCTAGTTAATGGTCATTACACAACAGCTGGACATTCCAACAGACTGCATCAGTTGGAATAAGCAAAGGGAAGCTTTTCAGGTATCTTGTACTAGGTGACCTAGAGGTGAGGAGACTGTGTCTTAGTTTGGGTTTTTATTGCTGTGAAGAGATATGGTGACCATGGCAACTCTTATAAAGTCAAACATTTAATTTGGGTGGCTTGCTTACAGTTTTAGAGGCTAGGTCCATTGTCATCATGATGGGGACCATGGTTCCATACAGGCAGATGTGGTGCTAGAATTCAGAGTGCTGCATCTGGCAGGGAACAGGAAGTTGACTGACTTGACACACTGAGGGAAGCTTGAGCAAGAGACCTCAAAGCCTGCACCACAGTGATGCACTTTCTCTGAATAGTGACACTTCCTTTGGGGGCCATTTTCTTTCAAACCACTACAGACTGTGCTTCAATTAAACAGAAATGGCAGGAGAGGTGGAAAGGCAGGAAGACACTTAGCTGTGACAGAGGTGATTGACAGAGCAACAGACATGGCAGAGGAATGCATGCCATCTCCCCAGGCTCTGCTTTTTAAAAGTGTGACTTTGCCAACCTGCTCTGTCTCTGAGATTCTTCAGTTTTACTTCCACTTCTAAGAAAGTTGGGATAATGTGTTGGGCAGTTAGGTTGCTTTCTCTTTGTGGTGATTATGAGTAAGGCAACTGTAAACATTCTTACTCCTGTACTAATGCAGACTCCTGTTTTCCTTGGGTGAATGCGCAGCAAGTTTTTTCCACAGTCATAGGTATTTATAGGTTAATCAGCTTTCCTATCTCTGGATGTTTCTAGAACAGCCCAGTACAAATTTTTGGTGATTTAGGATGAAGGCTTCCTGCCTCTGAAAAACCTATTAGACAAGAGGGAGCTCCATCATCCATGAAGCCCAGCAGGGATGTAGGCATGAAGTAAAGACATTTTCTATACTGGAAAGTCACTGAATAAATGAAGGCAGCATTTCTGACTTTAGGTCCTGATACTGTTACTCTTTGTTATAGGATGTACAGGTTGGAGTCCTTTTGTGTTGGTAGATCATGGATGATAATATTCCTTAGTTGAATTTGTCATGGCTATATGACCAGTTTTGACTGATGAAGGATGCATGGAATGACCTATGCCCATGTAATTGTGGCTTTAAGAGTCACCTCATAGCTTGCCAGGTCCTTGTTCCTTTCTGTCACTATGAAAAATGATGGTTAAGGTCAAGGCTGCTTCTGCTGTGTTGTTTGACTCTCATAATGAAAATCACATGGGACAGGCTATAGCAGACTCAGAGTCAACTTGTAATAGTCTCAGTTTTAAGTCATTGATATTTGGGAGATATTTCTAATACCACATAGCTTTATATGTCCTCAGTGATAAAAAGTTTTTATCCTTGATCATTGAATGCATAATGTACATTTGTTGACTCACAGCTGCCAGATCTATAAAATAAAGGGAAAAGACATCTGTTTGGGTTGATACAACCTTCCAGAACTGTGAAGATTAAAACAATCAATAGATTGTGAAGTTACTTTGAAAATTTAATTCCTCCAAATATGAGAATTGGTTTCTGGTGTTTCAGTGTGGTCTACCCTAATATTCATGGGTGAAGGCAAGCTCTGGGATTAAGTATTTAGGACATTTAGTTGCTGTATGGTTTGAGAGTTATCTTCTCAAGTCCTCTGAGTTCCCTTAGTTCTAACCTGTACTCAGCAATAGTAGCCATGTTATTGGGTGATGTTTAGGTTAAGTGACTTCAGCTAAAACACAGATCTGCTAAAAGTATGTTTTATTTCCAAGAATAAATCAATAGATACCGAGACCATCAAGTTAATGTTCTTTTACTCTTGCTAGAAGTCAATGGGGGTAGGGATGGATTGCATTTGATGCATTTACAAAACATTAGGCCATTTTACTATGTGCAGAGTAAACTATGGGGTAGAACAATAATCTACATATAATACATATTATTATATATATTAAATATAATTGTAATAATAATACAGGCCTCACACTGAAACTCCCACTCTAGAGTGAGAGATAGGCATCTCTGAGCATCATTAAAATAAGATGTCATAAGAGCTACTGTACAGAGTTACTCAAAAGGATGACAAGAACACAGATAAAATAAGATATCATAAGAGCTACTGTACAGAGTTACTCAAAAGGATGACAAGAACACAGATGGGAGAGTGATATAAAATGTTCATGATGGTGTTGGCCAAAGCCTTGGAGAGAAAATGGTATTTAACTTTTTTTTCTTTTTAAGATTTCTTGGACACCCCTTGGAAATGTGTGATCCTGCTTAGAGAAGGAGGACACTGACTAGGATGAGGGTATGGATGTAGCTACAGATGAGGTGGGTTCCATAATTGAGCCTGGATATAAAGTCCCTGAGCTGTGGTAGAGAACCTAGCCTTTGACTTATAGCCTGTTCTGCCTATGGGATGTGAGGAGAGGAACTGTGGTAAGAACAGCACAGAGATGGTGGGAGTGGCCAACCAATGACTGATCCAGCCTCAGACCCACAGCTAAACATTGGGACAGGCTGGGAGAATCCTGATGAAGAGAATGAGGAGAGATTGTGTGATCCAGAGGGGTCAAGGACATCACAAGAAAACCCACAGATTCAACTAATCTGACTCATAGGAGCTCACAGAATCTGAACCAACAATCAGGGTTCTGAATGGGACCAACCTAGGCCTTCTACATATATGTGACAGTAGTTGTAGATTTTAAAATCTGCAATAGAAGCAAAACAGAAAGACCTGTGTCCCTTTCCCCCTGACAGGTACAAGAATCAAGCTAGCATTAGCAAAACTTTATCTTCCCATAGAGTCAATAGCTAGCAACATATCAAAATGCTCTGATTATTGCTTTTAATAGCAAAATCTCAAGTTGTAAAGGGAAACTATTTACATAGAGGGATACAAGGGAATATAACTAGAAAATTAATTAGAATTATATACATTTTACGGTCAAGTCTCCAAAATGCATTGTTGAACAACAACAATAACAAAAAAAAAAAAAAAAACTTTCTGGATTTACCACAAAGTTTTTGCTTTATCTATCATCTATCTGTCTGTCTGTCTGTCTGTCTATCAATCAATTATCTATCATTTCTGAGACAGAGTCTCATGAATCCTGGACTAGACTCAACTTAATGTGTAGCTCAGGCTTGCTCTTGATCCTCCTCCTTCCACTTCTCAAGGCCTGGGAATACAGGCATGTGTCATCATGCCCTACTAAAGTTAAAAAAGCACATAAGAATTCTAGGTTGAATACACTTATAAGTGGAGAAAACCAAAGTTAGTAATTCTTTGAAGGGAGGAGAGAGAAATAAGATGGAAAATAGCCACGAAGGGTCTTCAATCTCTTTTCTTTTGTACTTACTTATTTTGAAATAGGATTTTGTGGGTTAGCCCTGGATAGCATGGAATTCACCATGTAGACCAGACTGGGCTTGAACTCATGGATTCTCACCTGCCTTTGCCTCCAAAGGAGTATTGGGATTAAAGTTATATAGTTCCTTTGCTTTAAGAGAAATAGGGCAAGTAAACAATTGTTAAGATCAGATGAAGCTGGACAGTAGATTCATGGTGGCTTATTGAGTTCTTTTTATTTCTATATTTGAAACATTTCACAATATTTTAAGAATACCAATGGAAATGCTCTCAGCAAGACACAGAGGCCTATTATCAAAGATGTTCTCTTTGGCACTGAGTGAGTTTTTGGTTATTCTCTATGACAGTGCTTGGTTTGCATCCATGATACATGTGTGTAGGTGCATGCTTGGAGGTCTTCTGGAGGAAGGGAGCATATTGGTTTAAATGGCATATTCAGTTTGTAAACAAACCTAAAGATGGATTGTCTTTAAATGCAAAATATAGTATTTTTATGAGTAGACAGAACTTCTTCTATGGACAAACAGAGCCTGGGCTGTAAGAATGAAGGACATGGACCGGGAAGAAGATAGGATATCCAGGAGGAAGGCATTCTGTCCAGAAAGAATGACAGGAACAATTAATTATAACATTTGGGGGCTATGTGGATGACTGGGGCCTGACCCAGACTAGTGCAGCTGTAGACACATGGTAGGAGCTGGAATCTACTAACTTGAGACTCTGAGGTATGTGAAGATCTTTCTCTAGGATCTGTAGAATCTCCTTTGGTTTTCAAATACATATTTAAAGTTTGTAGCAGCATTGCCATTATCACAAACTGCAGTTTTCATTAAATATAAAACCCATTTTATACCACCTAAACTATCTAGAGGTAATCTCAGTGAGTCTTAGGGGAAGAATTTTCAGAAAAATAATTTGATTCTTATCTACACCCATCACTCTCTAGGGAAAGAATATGAGCAAATGGCTGTAGGATTTTCTGAAAAGGAGAGAGATAGTGTAAATGTGTAGTAATGCTACTGTACGCCAGTGTGCTCAGGAGAACTGAACCTAAGTGGTGGTGGTGGTAAGGATGATGTGCTCTCTCTCTCTCTCTCTCTCTCTCTCTCTCTCTCTCTGTGTGTGTGTGTGTGTGCATGCGTGTGCATGCATGCATGTGTGTGTGTGTGTGTGTGTGTGTGTGTGTGTGTATGCCAAATGACATGGATTCTTCTTCTCTGTGTTTCCCCTTTCCTGGGGTGGGGATGAGTCTTGGTTGCTCATTATTAAATATTTTTTGTGTTAATCACCATGCCCCTGGGTATGTTAAGCCCTCAAGCATCTTTGAACAAAGCAAATATTTTGAGAATCCCAGTGACAAGCAGTATGTTTCTTGGAATTTGTTTCTAAGACTCAAGACAGCAGAGTAGGAACTCTGTGGAAACATTATAGGACTTGGGTTTCAGAACCCATTTGAGTCAGTGGGTCAGTCATGTAATGAAATGGTGGCCCAGTGGCGTTTCTGGACATGTACACTGTGGGTGAGGCCTTGACAGCTTATTTCAGACTGAAGGTTACTTCAAGGCTGTCTGATGATGATAAAGCAGGCTTGGGCATCTCACCATCTGGGCACAGTGGCAGCTGGGGTGGATAGGTGCATTCTCACTGAGGGTATACTTGAGGACAGGCTCACAGACTACCAGTCTTCCAGTGAATGGCCTGACAAGACAGGCAGACTCCCACAGTTCCGGAGCTGCTTCCTTCTCGACATCTGCTAATATTGACTCAAGCTGTCATATTTGTATATCCAAAGTGCATTAGAAAGTTCAGGCCCAAGTTCAAGCCTCTCTTACTGCTTTGTGTTCTGATGCTTTATGATTCTCCAAGAGATTAGGCTTCTGTGAAGGGCATCTGATGCTCTGTGGATCTTTCTTCTGAATCCAAGCAGTATTGCTCTGCTAGAATTGAAATTTTGACCTTTACATTGTTTTCCTCCACTAGAGTTATCAGGCACCAAGATGCAGTGAGAGCTTAGGCATATTATTGGAACGTATGGCCTGTGGGACATGTCCAGATGTGATGGAAACAACTATAAATGCCTCTGTTGTGTTGATGACTTTTGAGTACATCTTCCTTGGATATCAAAAAGGAAGCTATGGGGTGCAGGAATGGTGACTGTCAGAGGCCTGTGTGTGTGTACATATATATCAAATTTGATGTATTATAATATATATATATATAAATAAATAAAATATCAATATATGTATTGAGTCAGGGTCTTGCTATATAAAGACAGAGTCTTGCTACATAGCCCTGCCTAGCCTGAAAGTCACTATTTAGCTCAGGCTCACCTAAAAATGCCACATTCTCCTACTTCAGCCTCCTGAAATGCCAAGATTGCTCTCAGCTTCAGTATGAACTTTGGCAGGGTCATGGTCATGGCATCTCTGGTCTGACTCAGCAGTGGCAGTTGGTGGAGGTTACGCAAGGTGGGCTAGATTGATTCATTGTGAATAAGTAAACCAAAAATTGTCTCCGATCCTACAGTATCAAGAAAAAGTAAGACAAGAACTCTAAGACAGTCATTTTATTCTTGGATTTTGTTGCATGCTGGCTGCATTATGGGGGGGGGGAGACTGTTCTCTCTGTCTTGGACTTTCCCCCTCTCCTCCCCCACCATCTGGCCACTTCCTAACCATCTTTCAAAGATAAGCCCAAGATCCCCAGTGACCTGTCTGGGAAGCTAGAATTCAGAGCCACCTAGCTGCCTTTCCTTTGTCTCTTCTACAAATATGAGCTTTGAAGTTTTAGATTGAGAGCCTTATTTTAATTTTTAAATCTGAACATGGTGCTTCTTGAATGAAATCAATTGTTTTCCAAACACATTCGATCATATTTACTTCTTTTGCAACAGCATAAGGTTAGTACAAATGTTTTTGCCATTTTACAGGTGAAATTCAGAAAGGCAGTCATAGCATCTCACCGAAGGTCTCACAGCCGGTAGTAGGACTGAGACTCATCTCTGGTAATCTGGCTGAGGAATCTGTTTATAACTAGCCTGCCCACAGCCTATTGCCCCATTGCTTGCTGACCTCTATGGTAATTGAGCTAAGTTGCATTACTCCATAGGGCCTTGCACTATCCATTTTCTTGTTCTTCTCACAGACCTCTGTATCTCAGTGCACAGCACTTTCCAACTGCTGAGGTCCAAATCTTGGAGCCATCTTTGGCTTTTCTTTTGCTATCACACATTTGATCTATCTGCTCTGTGTAAATGGTTCCATCTCTTGTATGGATTTTCCGGTTCCTAACATGTCCTTGATAAGATCTTGGTTCAAATTACTGCCACTGCTGGTTCAGATTATGACCAGGTGCTCCTACCTGGCCTCCCTGCTTCCTTTATGGTCTCAGAATGCCCGTAAAGCAACCAGAGAAATCCTTTTAGAGTTTGCCAAATCTTGCCAGACCTCTGGCCAATACTTTCATGACTTCCAACTTTGCCCTTGCCTCTTTTATGGGACACTGCATGCCCTTGAACATACCTGACTTAGCTCTTCTCATTCACTCAAATAATACTCTGTCCCCAAGGGCCTCCCTCAATCCTCTACAGAACAGAGCTCCCATCACTCTGGCTTGTCTGAATTTACCTCATGCTCCTATGCAGTCCTCATTTAACACAGACCCTGTCTCATTTATTTGTGCATTGTTTTATCCTTTTCACCTAGGTCAATCTCTTTCTGTCCCTGCATCTCTTCTCCCACCACCATGCACATGCTGGTAGACTATCCCAACACTCCAGTCATCCCCCAGAGTAAATCTGCTATAGTACATGGCTGGGATGATGACTTCTGACTGCACTGTTTTCATCTAGGAGTTAATTTCCTGCCTATACATTTCTAGCAAGTCCAGGGGCCATTGAGTACAGAGCATATCTATTGGGAGTCTTAGCTTCCCCATAGAGATTTCATCTACAAGCTTTTCTCCTTGTGGCTTGCTGCCCATGGGTGATCATCCTGGGCTGTCTAACAGCTGTGGTATCAGTTCTGTTGGTTTGATCAGTGTGTTCCTCTGTGGAGAAGGTGATGAGGTGATTGCTTTTTGCTATTGTAGTTGTTTTAGCAAATAGGGCAAACCTTTGGAGTAGTCTAAGCCAGCAGGTCTTAGCATGATCTTTCCTACCAACTGGAATGCTGTTGTGTTGTGAAGCAAAAAACAAAACAAAACAACAACAACAAAAAACCAACCAACCAAACAAACAAACAAACAAAACAAACACAAACTTTCAAGAGTGTTTGCATCCAAATAATTGAAAGGTAAGGCTAAAGTTTTATGATGGAATGTCCTTTAGAGCCTTATCCAAACACTATTGACTTTTTTCCCTTTGACATTTTAAAATGGCTTGACTGTTTTATGTTTATGGTCTTTCCTTGGGTTTTACAGACATTTAATGAAATATAAATACCCCACATGGAGGATTTCATTTAAGCATTTTCTTTGAAAGGGTTAGGGGAGTTTACTGAGGACCTGGAGTTAGTGTGATAATTGTCCTAGGACACTGGTGAGGTCTAACCAACTTCTTGTGAGCCTCTGACACTAGAGGTCCTGTTGATGAAGAGAGACTTGTGCAGGGCACACAGCCTTCTACTGGATGGAGTGTGGAGATGGTGCCCTTGTTTCTTTTGCTGCCTCACGTTTTGAGTGGGGACATTTGCTGAGGAGGAACCCATTTTTGATGTGTTGAGAGCTGACGGTCATACGTGGCATTTGTGCTTAGCTATCATCCCACTGCCTTTCTTGTATTCCTCATTGCCAGACTGAGAGTTGATTACTCATTTTCATTTTGGAATGATTGCAATTGATAACTTAGTATAAGCTTTGATTTTCTGGTTCATAATTTTTAATGGCAATGCTTTATTGCAAAATATATTTTTTATATTTTGAGGTTTTAATTATAACATTTCCCCCATTCCCTTTCTTCCTTCTAAAACCTCCTCAGTACCACATTGCTCTCTTTCAAATTCATGACCTCTTTTTCTTCGAAAATATATATATATATATATATGGATATATATATATATTCACTCTGTTATATGTATGTATGTATGTAGTTCCCAAATGGGTAAAACTGCAAACTGCTCAGTCCATATAATATTACTTCTATGTATATGTTTTCAGGGATGACTACTTGGTATTGTGAGCTCTCCCCATGGAAAGACTTTTCCTCTCCTGCTAGGCATTCTTTGATCACCTGTAGCTCTTTGTCTAGGATCAAGGCCTTGTGAGCTAACCCCCTTCACATTAGTGTGTCTGTTGACATCATCCTTACTCAGGTCATGTTTGGCAGCCATGTTGGTGAGCCTTCATGGGTGTAGCTTCTGACATTTCTAGGAGACACCCTGAGAGCTAATTTTTATAGGTGAGAAAGGGGAAATTTAATAATTTGCAGGAGGTATTTGTTTGGGTGCAGACTCAGGTGGGTCTAATGCAGAATTCATAGTGTCTTGGGTAAAGCATGACAGAGAACAAATACAGAGATTCTCGTCAATCCTATAATGAGTATAAGCTAACAATAACAAGTCCTGAGGAGCAGAATTAGTCAAACTGAGAGTTTGAGTCTGGAGAGACTGCTCAGTTGCCCAAGAGCACTTACTGCTCTTGCAGAGGACCCAGGTTTGGTTTCTAGTATCCATATCTTGTGGATTACAACAGCTAGAAACTCCAGTTGCAGGGAATCTAATACCCTCTTTTGGCCTCTGCAGGCTCCTGTATATGCATGGTGCATATGGACTCACAGAGGCTTACACATATAAACATAAATAACAAATACTTTTTTAGTAATTAATAGGATTCTCCAACTGCTCTTTTTCTTTGGTTGCCCCATCTTCTATAAAGAGCTATGGACATGGTTCAGTGAACATGATTTCTATCTCCAGGAGATGATCTTTGTAAATATCTTGTTAAGGATCTCCTCTTCCAGAAGTTTCTCCCTGCATGTAGCAGTAGGAATGGCTTTTTCTTTCTTTCTTTTTTTCTTTCTTTCTTTTTTTTTTTTTTTTAAAGATTTATTTATTGTGTTTACAATGCTCTGCTTACATGTCTGCTTCAACACCAGAAGAGGGCACCAGACCCAATTACAGATGGCTGTGAGCCACCATGTGGTTGCTGGGAATTGAACTCAGGACCTTTGGAAGAGTAACCAGTACTCTTAACCTCTGAGCCATCTCTCCAGCCCCAGGAATGGCTTTTTCATACATGGATGGTACAATAGGCCTGACTAGGGTTACTATCTTTCCTTTCAATGAGGTAAAATTAGATACCCTGGCAGGAATTGTTTTTGATTAGAATCAGATTGAAAGAAAGCTTGGCAGTTTTCTTGGCATCTGGGAAGGGCTTTCCTATCTGGACATAGAGTGGGCAGGGCCTACTTCAAAGCTAGTGATTAAAAAATCCTTTTGAATGAGTGAGTGAGTGAGTGGAGTGAGGGGTGGGGGGTTGTAGAGTACACTTTTACTGAAAAGAATAATAGATTGTCTCCTGCTTTGTTAACTGATGTGCTCTTAACATTACAGATGTAAGACCCAGACTTTGATGCCTTTCCTCTTGAATATATTCCCTAGTAGGAAAAGAACACTGAGTGGTCAGCATGGTCTGGGTGAGTGGGTGAGGTGGGGAGCTGTCCTCTGGCTGATCTTGAAGCCTGACAGACTGCTGGTCTAATGTTAGGGTCTTTGATTTGTGTGCACAGTCCCTGGTAGAAAAGGGGATTGTTACTCAATGCTGGGCATATGTCTTCCAGAGAGGCTGGAAGAGACAAGAAGGAAGAGTTAGGTTCAGAGTGAAAGCAAATTGGTAATTCTATAAAAGACATGCAGTTGATGGCTGGGAATATAGCTCAGTGGTAGAATGCTCGCCCCGTGCAGAGAAAGCCCTTTGTTAAGTTCCCAGCACTGCAAGATGAAATGGGCTGTAAAACTGAATGATGAGCAGTTTTCCCTAAAATACTCACATGTCAGGTATTTTTTGAGACTGATAGTTTTGAAGAGGGCATACTGCATCGAGAGCAAATCCCTGACTCAGGAAGGAATTACCCAAGTCACTGTGCCTGGAAACAAACAGCCTGTGTGAGGGTGCCCACCAAGGATATGATTTGTCCAGTTTGTGTAAGCAGAGGTGCATGCCATCGTCTCGTCTGTTTCATTGGCTCATTGTTATAGGGCAGAAAAATAATTTCCTTACTTACTGAGAAGATTATGGCTGAGACCTAGTAACAAGAACAGATTAATAAGAGAAAGGCATACAAATTTATTTAGTAAACGTTTTGTGCAGTACAGGAGGCTTTGGCAATGCAACTTCAAAGCTGTTGGAAGATCTGTGGCTTTTTTTTTTTTTTTTTTTTTTTTTTTTTTGAGGACAGTTATGTGAATGTGTGATATGATCTAATGGGGAGGACTTAGCAAGAGATGAATTTTTTTTTTTTGTTTCTTCTCGGTGTTCCTTCCAACTCCAGATGTAGAGCTTGGCACAAGTCACATGAGATGGGAAGAAGGTTAGGGAGTTTTTATCCTAGGTTTCGTTGTCCCCTCCCTCCCTCCCTCCCTCCCTCCCTCCCTCCCTCCCTCCCTCCCTCCCTCCCTCCCTCCCTTCCTTTCTTCCTTCCTTCCAGGAAGGAGATGATAGGGAAGTCTGGTCTACAGTCTGATTCTAGGGAGGCAGGGGCAGGGAAAATCAGACACTGCAGCTTCTGCCATTTCTTCCCTGACTAGGATATCACATTCTGGAGCAGAATTTCCTGCCTACGCATGCACCATCTAATCTGGATCTCTGGTCCAGTGCAAGCCCCAGAAACTTTCTCCACGTGCTAGAAACTCAAATCTGAGCAGCTGGTTTCCACTTTCCCAGAAACAATCACAAAGCCCTCCCCATGCACAAAAGCCTGTGTATCTGGACTTCTACTTAGAGGTACAGCAGCTTGCAATGACCTCTTGTTTCCTTGGATTTTGAGGGGGAACCATTGCTGTGTGGGCTATGGTGAAGAAGTGTTTTTCAACCCATCATCAAAAAGAAAACAGCAGGGTGTTAGCTGGTTTCAAGGCAGGGTGAAAGTAGTTAAAAATCACTTTCCTGATGACAGTGTTTAGTCATGCAGCACGGAAAGACATCTTGTGTTTGGTTTCAGGGCTCCTGCTGACAGCAGCCAGCAGCACTGGGGGCGGATCTTGTGGCTGTCTGATGTAGGAATGTCCTTCCTGTAGCTATGAGCCATCTGTTTCTAGTAGCTGGGGGAAGGGCTTTGAGGAGCTTATGAAAACATTCCTGCTGGAGCTTCTTTAAAAAGTTCCTGTTTGAGATAGTCCTCTGTATACCATGGCAATTTAGACACAGGAGGCACTGGGTATGGTGGTGTATACTCTTGATCTTAGCAACTGGGAGGTGGGTGCAGGTGGGCTGTAAGTTTGAGAGCTGTTTAGTGAGATTCTGTCAAAACAGAGAAGGAAGGGAATAGAAAAACAATGACATACTTTTGAAGCTGACTTGCTTAGTGCCCTCAGCTTGGTGGCTCTCTCCTCCCTCTCCTGATCCCCATGATACTCCTCTGACTTGGCACTGCCAGTTGTTTGAACATTCAGGGGCAGTTTAATGAAGAATGCCATAGTAGACTGTTTGAGTTTCCGTCACTCTAGGCTTGACTTGGGCAGGAGTCTGTGCCAAGTCCTGATACATGCTGTGTGGGAGGCAAAGATGAGGTATGGTTGGACTCTACCCTTCAGGTGCTTACAATTGAGCAATCACTGTAAGGATGAGAGACTGCCCTCTGTATCTTACAGGTTCTTGAAAAATGTTGATATTGTTGGGCATCTCTCCTTGCCAAGTATGTAGCCATCATTTGCACAGAAAAAAGAGGCACCTGGAGGTTACATGTGATACATGTGTCAGGCCACAACAGAGATGACAAGGTATTTTATTAGTTGTCTCCACATCACTGTTACCATAGTTCCTGGTAGAAACAGTTCAAGAGAAAAATGGTTTACTGTAGTTTATGGTTTCAGAGGGTTCTGTCTAGCAGGGTGGAGGAAAGTGGATCAGAGTGGCTCAAATCATTGTGGTTGGAGTGTGTGGCAGAGCTGTTCAAATAATGGTTGACCAGTAAGGAGAGACAGGCAGAGAGAGAGAGAGAGAGAGAGAGAGAGAGAGAGAGAGAGAGAGAGAGAGAGGAGAGACAGGCAGAGATGGACAGAGACAGAGAGACACAGAGGAGAACCAGCTGAATTTAATATTCAATGACCTACTCCTAGTGACCTATTTCTGGCAGCTGTGTCCCACCTTTCCAAAATGCCCAGAACCTCCCCCAATAATGCCACTAGTTGGAGACCAAGGGTACAAAATATGACATTTCAGATTCCACTGATAAAGGATATAGACCTGGGATGGAATCTGTTCTGCCTTTCTCTAGATTTGTAACCTTGACAAGATCTTTTGGGTCTCTGAGCTCACTGAGATCCAGTTTCTAGGAACATTGTGTGAGATTGTATATTAGAATATCCCAGACATGGACTAAAGGCTCATTAACACTTCCTTTCTTTACTGTCTTTCTCTGTTTCTCTAGCATTTGGAGTAGAGCCTACAATGGCACGAAATGCTAGGTTGTAGTGGTAAATGTGTTTGCATTTCTGGCAACATGTGAGCCCTTTCTAATTACAAAGTTTATACAATGCCAAGGCTGAATTAGGGGTAAGGATCGAGAGAGACAAAGGGACTAATTTCACAGAAGTAATAGACTGGAGTGGGGTGTGTATGTCAGGGCTGAGGAGGACCATGGAGCCAATATCACTCAGGGCTTAGAGATTTGGGGATAACTAAGGGATGGAGGTAAGTATTTAATGTATTGAAATGAGTTAAAAAAAATCATTTCAGGGAATAGATGGGGCTGCAAGCTCAGCTATGAGGACATTATTATAATTTTCCAATTGAGAGAAGTAAGGAGATTACCAAGGCCCAGAGGCCATACTCAGTGAGGCCATAGCTAAGCAATAGATACCAGGTAAGTCTAATGATCAGGGATTGGTGCCTTAGAGTGTCTGAGATGTACAAGGTTCTCACTTTAAGCAGTCCTAGAAGATGGGGTGTCTCCAGGACTGGACAATGGCAGGGCTAGTTTGTAGACAAAGGTAGATCATTTCTAGAAAGAGAAGTATATGCATGAAGGTAGAGAAAAGTCAAGACATATGAAGTGGGTCTGTGGCAAGCCAGCCCCTCTCAGGCTTGCCTTTGGGTATATGTGGGAGGAATAGTCCAAAATCCACCCTGATATCTTTATCAGTTTCCCAGGCTTCCTTGAAATCAAACCCATAAAGATATAGCCACAAAGTTCCTTGAGCCCTTAAAATATTTTTCCTTTGTTTTTATTTTATATATATGAGTATTTTTATCTACACATATTACATCACTGTGTGATTGAAGTGCTCTAGGAGTCCAGAAGAGGGCCTCAGATGCCTTGGGATTGGAGTTGTAGATGATTGCAAACCAACACGGTAGGGGGTGGTGGTAATCCAACCTGCATGTTCTGGGAAATCAGCCAGTCCTCTTAAACACTGAGCTACTTCTCCAGCTCTCCCTGAGCTTTTTGGGATTCCAGTTTTTTCAAGCTGTTGCCCCTATTGGAGCAATAATCTTGTAGGTTTAATGACAGTTCTGTCTCTGTATTTTCAAATGTTCTTCCAAAACCGCCAACAATCCAGATGATAATGTGTTATGTGTGTTAAGAGGTCCATATCCTTATAGACAGGTTACTGCTTTTATGTTTAATAAAAATAATACCTACTGTCTTATAAGGGACAGGAGAGTGAGAGCTTGTTAAATTCTCCTGAGTGTCCCTGGCACCTGACACAGGACCTCCATATGACTCCCAAAGTTTGACAGAACAGATTATGAGAACCACAATAAGAACCAAGTAAGTCCATTTGCCCTAGGGAGGAGCCACCAGAAAGAGGAAAGTGGAGCTGGGAGCTGGGATGTGTATTGTTCAATCAAGTGTTTTGAAAGTCTTGGGAGATTACTAACATAAATTTTCCAGCTGTTTGAAAGACAAAGGGCCTGGTAGTGTTGGGATGATTGGCATAAGAGGTGTGTAAGAGCCATGCCAGTAGAATGGTGTAGAGTGCTTGGACCTTCTTAGGCATGGTGACAAAACGTAGAAGCTAGTAGTGTCATCAGGCAAAATCTGCCAGTCACACAAGGAGGGATATTGAACTGTCCTTCCTGGTTCATTTTGTAGTGACCAATAATCTTCAAGGTCAGCTATGATTTTATTATTGGCTTAGTGGTCCAAGCTATTTCTATTTTTGAGACAAGGTTTTTTACCTGTAGAATTGGTTTTCATTGGCTCTATTTTGGGAAGAAGAAAAAATATCTGAAATGTCCAGAAGGTTATAATATCTCTTCCTTTCTCCAGGATATTGAAGTTCTGGAAATATGACCAACTATAATACGTGGTTTCTTAGGGGAGCTTACATTGTGTCCCATGAGCCTTTACATGCATCTATCCAGTAGTAGAGGCCTGTACTGTAATAGCTTCTACTTTTATTTTTAAAGAAAAATTGTCTCTCAGATAAGAGAAACAGAAAGAGCATCTGACACTTCCAAATCTTCTCCCTTCCTCCCCATCCAACTCCAAAACTTACCTGTGCTGGTTTCTTTTCTCAAGTCTTGAGGTGTCAATTAGCTCATGCTTTCACTCAAGCTCATGCTTTCCCAACCGTGCCCATCTTTCTGTCCACATGTATTGGCAGCCACCTTGCCAAACATCCATCTGCTGGCCTCACTGCCCACCATGGGAATCCCTTCACCTGGTAGTTTGACATCATCTGAATTTGTTCAACTTCACTGTTCACCTCAGGGTTGGTTCCTAAGTGATCATACAGTCATTCATGACTGACAGAAGATGTTCTTTGTTGGGTAAACTTGTAATGGGAAGCAGTAGAGAAGAGATGAAACCTACCTTTAGATTGGGGACAAGGTGGCAGCCTGGCATTTTCAGAGGCAGACAGTAGACTTCCATATGTAGACAGTGTTTCCTGATCTATTGTGGATTGCCAGGAGTTGTCGGCCTAGCAGTGGGCATTGCAGTAAACATGGTAGGTGGACATGGACATTTAGGTATAGCAGAGTTTGATTGCTGACTTCTAAATCTACTTTCATTAGGGGATCTTGGCAAGAGACTACTGTCTTTGCAGTCAAATGCTCTACCACTGAGCTATACCCCCAAAGACTTGCTGTCTTTGAATCTTAGTTATGTCACCTATGAAATGGAAGAGAGTTATCTGTCTCCTAATGTTGTAAAATTGAAGAGGAAAAATTATTCAGTTTACAAAATATTAGTATGTACCTTAATGAGTTTGTATCTTTGGCAAAGACCTTTCCCTACTTCCCTACTTTGGAAGTACCAGCTGAGGGGCTGGACAAATGGCTCTGTCAGTAAAAGTGCATAACTCACTGAGTCCAGACCCTCCACACTTGTGTAAAAAGCCACACATGGAAGTATGCATCTAAAAGTGGATGTGTGTGGAGTATGAGGACAGATGTTCCCCAGAGCTCACTGGCAGCCAGTCTAGCCAATGAGGAAGAGACTTTGCCATCAGGGAGAGACTTTGTCTCAAGCAATAAGCTAAAGTGTGATAAAAGGAAACACCAATTGTCAACCTCTGGCTTACACACACACACACAGACACACACACACACACACACACACACACTACTCCCATATATATCACATCCACACCCAAAAATAGGAATATCAATCAGATGTGTTCATTTAAGAAAGAAACATTATTACTGTGCATATTATGTAAATCATAAAAGCAAACCCAGTGAAAATACTACAGTGTTACGACAGCTGCTGTAAGCTACAGTTGTCCCTTTTAAAGTTTCTGAGCTTGAGATTTGTTCCTATTTCATTAGAAAGGACAGTTAGAAAGTTAACAGGGAGCTGGTAGAGCTGAGCTGGTACCCTTGGAGATTCTTACTTCAAAAAGACCCAAATGACCAGTAGAGTCATTCTTTCTCTTCGTAATTTGATGTTATTTATTGGTATAAAAATCATGTTGGATATCATGAAGGGCAACATCACTGCTTTGGAAATTTTCACCTTAGTACTTATCCATTTGGGGATCAAAATATGAGTGGATGCCTACAGCTCAGGGTCAGTATATAGAGGAGATCTGGGAGCGTGTGGAAGAAAGTCAGGATCCTAGACCAAGGTGGCAAAGGGATTCGGGGCAGGGCTCCAGCAGAGCGGAGGTGCTAGAATCTAAAGACTCTTCCTGAGAAGACTGAAGATTTTCATTTGGGTGGAGGTGAAGCTAAAACCTCCATTGTCCTTTCGGTTTGGTTTTGCTTTGATGCATAAGTGATGCACACAAGCAAGGTCTTTCTCTCTGTGTGTATTTACACAGTAGCTTCTTCGGCTGTTGTTGAGTTTCTTCTTTGATATAGGCACTGGCCCAAGCTTTGTGAAAATGTTGACGTACTCTCATAACAACTCAATAACTAGAATGTCATATTCCCATTTCACACATGAAGAAACCAAAGCTTTCAGGGTCAACTGTCTGCTCTGATTCACAGAGCTGGTATCTATAAATATATACAATGTCAAAAATCTGCTTTATAACACTGACCCCAAGGCAGGAAATGCTGTGGAAAAAAAATTATGATGAAATCAAATCAAATCAAAGAGATGCGGGACTGGCAAGCGGTCTATAAGTTTGATTTTAGTTTTGAGACAGGGTCTTGTCATCTTGCCGTGTAGTTCAGGCAGCCCTTGAATTTATGGGTAGTCCTTGTGCCTCTGCCTCCTAAGTGCTGGGATTACAGCTGTGCACTACCACACATGAGCCTGTAAGTGGTTTGAATTCGGCTCCATTCCTTAGACTATCATACATCTCAAAGAAGAGGTCTCCTAAACTGTGGGCTGCCTGGCTAGTTGGCCCATGGCTCCTCACTATGTTTTTGCTGCTCAGTGTTGTCTTCAGGTACAAGCCTGCTGACATCTACTGGTAGTTCTGCTTTGGATGAACCAACGGCACAGCTCAAGGACTCCGGGTTTCTAGTAGGTTGTACTGTGGGCTGAAAGTTACTGTTGGGTCCAGCTCTTCTTGGGGGACTCCCATCTCTCCTATAGGTGACCCCAGTGGTGGGGCATCTCTGTTAAGTTTGAACACACCAACCAGCTCCCGTGTCCTTCCCTTCTGGCTCAGTTCCTGGAAGGATCCAGGTGTTTGAAGGCAGGGTGTCTCTTTGTTCTTGCCTTTCAGTCACAAAGATATGATGATTTGCTTCCAGGGGAGGAGGGCTTAGGCCAGAGGCAGGTCTTTAACTTTGAGGGACAGAGCTTGCCAATGAAGCAGATTTCCATGCTCCTTCTGTTATAGCACTCTTTTGTCCAGGAGTTTGCATCTGAGTGGTACTAAGAGGCTTTCCTGACAAGGCAAACTGGCACAGTGAAAAATCATGGTCAAATCTTTAGAATGCAGGCAGAAAGGGAACTAATGAACTTTTCATGAGGAAAGGAGTGAATACTTACTGTCTTATAAAAACAATTGTGTCTTATAAAGACAAATCTGTTACAGAAACTTGCACAAAATAAATTCTATAGATTTATGTAATCCTATGGATATTATTGGTCTAATATATGATTGCCTGGTTTTTCTAATGTTTTCGTTGATATAGTTTCCCATTTTCTTTTTTTTTTTTTCCTAAATGAAAGTCCTTCAGAAGCACAGTTTTCATATTACCATATTATTTAACTGTATAAATATTTCATGGTTTATTTGCCTGGCCCCCATTTAGTATATTTGTTAATATAAGCAATGCTATAATTAACATTCTTCATCAGCTGTTGTCCTACTTTTCTTTAAAAGCAAGAGACATTCTCTAACTTCAGTCTAAGTCTGGCTTTACTTGAAAGGATTTAGTATTACTTTAAAGTATATTGGTTTTAATTTCTTGAGGAAAAATCCCAGGGGATTTGGTCTTGCTTAACCCTGCTTGTTTCTCACAGCTTTGAAACCAGCCTTCTGTTCCAATACAGTGGGCATTCAGCTAAGAAGGAAGAAAAACCCTTAAGGTTATAACACTAATGAACTAACATGGTCTCAAGTATGGCAAACGGGAAGTGATTGTTGGAGATTCCGAGAGCAGTCTCCCATTCCCAGCCAGATAAGTGGGCCTTGGTGTTTTCAATCCACATTTATGCAACCTCTGCTGGAAACACCAAACAACATGTCTCAAGAAATATTGCAAGTGGTTAAAGCCTATTTTATGTTCAGAAATTTGGTAACTCAAGCTCTCTAGGAGCACTGTGCCCTCACCATCTCAACTACAACCCTGCCAGCATGGAGGTGAGAGGAAAGACACAGTGGCTTCCTCAGGGGTCTCACTTATCTAGTCGTTCAATTTTAATTTTAATTTATTTCACATCCTGGCTGTGGCTTCCCCTCTCTCCTCTCCTCTCAGTCTCTATCTCTAATCCCTTCTGTTCCTACCTCCCCAATCCACTCCTCCTCCCTTTCTGTTCAGGAAAGGGCAAGTCTCCCATGGATGTCAACAAAGCATGGCATAGCAAGTTGCAGTAAGACTAAGTACCTCCCCATGTATTAAAACTGGGCAAGGTGACTCAGTATGAGGAATCAGGTTCCAAAAGCCTGTAAAATGTCAGAGACAGCTCCTGTTCCCACTGCTATGAGTCCCACAAGAGGACCAAGCTACACAACTGTGACATATTTGCAGAGTGCTTAGGTCAGTCCCAGGCAGGCTCCCTGGTTGTTGGTTCTGTCCCTGTGAGCCCCTGTGAGCCCAGTTAGTTGATTCTGTGGGCTTTCTGGCTCCCACAGTTCTTTCTCCCCCTCTTCTGCAGGATTCCCTGAACTCCACCTAATGTCTGGCTGTGGGTCTGATTTGTTTCCATCAGTTGCTGGATAAAGCCTCTCTGATGACAGTTGGGTTAGATTATACTAATCTCTGAGTGCAGAAGAATAACATTAGGCATCATTACACTGACATTTCCCCCCTCCAGTTGTGTTTGGTTCTATCCTAGGTCTCTGGGTCATTTAGCCTGTGGCCCTAGGTAATTTTCTTTTTAGAAATGGAAGCATTAATTTCAACAGTATTGAAACAGTAGCCCATTTACAGCAAAGTGGGGCCTTCTGACTCTCAGGCCTTTTTTGAGTTGCTGTTACTGAAACACTGAATAACAGTTAACCTTCTTGGTTGAGCAGATATTTTCAAAGACCTGCTAGTCTCAAAGACTCTGCATTTAGTGATGGAGCTTCAAAGCGAAGTAAAACATACTGCATTTCCTTTCCTAGACTTGTTCATTGATTTCCTGCAGAGAAACACACGAACAAAGAAAGAGACATGAATAACCATCATATAAGGTACTATATATATATATATGTGTGTGTGTGTGTGTGTGTGTACATACATACATACATACATTATGCCATGGGACTTCTTAGATCAATTCTAAAGTGATCAAGAATTAAGAGCTATCAAAGTTGTCATTCTATAAACATTGCTCCTAACTAGAAAGAGATATTATCCTAGATATTAAAATAAGAACCCTTACATTACATATTTCTTAGATAATGTATTGTATGTTAGTGTAAATACACAAGAAAATATTGGGGAAGATGGCCACACAGAAACCATTCAGCCTGTTGTTTGTATAGATGAGGATGTACATTTCCTCTGGGCATTGGGTGGGCACCTGTGGAACAAAGATCTTATGACCAACTTTGGTAATAAGACAAAGAACTCTTTTGTGGCTTTGGTGGAGATAGAGAAAGGGAAGGCAAGAGAGACATTCTTCTGTCTATTGGTTTTTTTCAAATGTTGAGGTGACATATGTGGGGTCAGCACATCCTGAACTCCAGCAGCATCTAAGCTCACTGGGACACATGAGCATCTCTTTGGTATCTATCTGAGTTTGTTGACCCACCCCATTCTCATTCATGTAGAATAGATGACAATGAGCTTCTTAAGAAATATTTTTACCAGATGTGTCCTTATGTGCCTTGATCCTCTCCAAATTCCTGTAGAAGAGTCAGGGGTACCTGAGGGAATGAGCCCTTCTAAACACAGGGTGCCCACTGCGTTCTTCTTTGCTCTCATAGATTGGGGTGACTTTCCCAACAAGGCCAATTTTAGCCAAAGGCACAACTAACTCCTTCTGACTTCCATCAAGCAGGACACCAGTGGGCGGGCTCTTCTGTGATTGGTCCTACTGTCTTTCCTAAGGGAACCATCTTCTGTTATTGCTGGCACTGAAGTAGCTACATTGTGTGCCCTTGGTGTACTACTACAAGAACTTGACTGAACCTGGAGAAAACCTTCACATTTTATTTTCTTACCCAGCTGTGGCCCATCAGGCCATGACTAAGTTCTGCTTCCTAATTCTCTCTTCCAGTAGAGAGTTCTCCTCTCTCCTACAGGTGGATGCTAAGCAGTATACCAAAATGGACCTTCAGTTATAAAAACATCTCTTAGCTATTTAGGAGAGCCTGCATACACCCATGTTGTCACAGTTTCTAATAAGGAGGCTTATGACTGTGATAAACATAGATTTTTAGCATTAGATGGACTACTCAGTAGGAACAGCTCTCTAGAGATATGCTTTGCATATCATGGAATCTACTCATGGAAACACAATTAATGATTTTTAGTTGATATATTGGGTTGTATAGACACCACTGTAGTCTAATTTGAGGACTTTCTCATCACTTCTCTGCTTCCCAATCTCCTCAAGTTCATTTGGAGCCAACATCCACTCCTATCATGGCCTTAGACCAAACGTGGCCTATTTTCTGTCATTGTTGAGTTGCTTATTTTGGGTATTTTATGTAAATAGAATGATATAATCTGTGGCCTATTGTGACTAGCTGAATATCTGTCCAATCTGTTGTACATATCACTAACTCGGTCCTTCTTAATGCCAATTCATAATGTACTGCATAGACAGATGACATTTTATTTGTGTGTTCATACATTCATGGGCATTTGTGTTAATCCCACTTTGGAGCTGATATAGATGCTACTGCTGTGAACACTTACATACAAGTCTTTGTGTAAACATATGTCTTTATTTGTCTTAGGTACATTTTCCAATTGAAATTGCTGGGGTTTTGGTAAATATAAGTTTAATATTTTAAGAACCTGGCAAACTATTTTCCAGAGTGGTTGAGGCATTGCCCACTCTCACCAGCACTTTCTAACAGTTCTAGTTCATTGCCTCCTAGCCCACACATGCTGTCATCTGTCTGTTGATTATAGCTCTAGGAGTGGGTGTGTGTAGTGTCTCTTTGTTGTATTAAATAGGTTTTTGTTCAGTACTTACAGCTTTCTAATTGACAGTGTGTCTGTGAACCACCAAAAGAGAATCCTGAATAACGAGCCAGTGTTTACCAAATTTATTTTGTCCTTATAATCATTTTTATCCGTCTTAAAAGAATATCTTCCAGGCCTAATAGTGTTCAGACTTCTGGGAAGAATTGTATCATTTGTTTATATTATTGTTTTTAACTTCATCCTGAACAAGTGTCTGTGGCACAGTGATTCTGAACCAAGCAGCTAGATGAGGTTAACCCTGTGAACATTAAAGAATGATACCAAACAGGTCAGCATTAGGGGGTTTGGAAAACTGTTTCTCTGTTCTTAGTTCTCTAGCCCAGCCCAGATATGTCCATATCTCACAGGGAGGGAGCTGGTCTCAAGCTGGGATCCTGGCTACATTTTAGTTCCCAATGTACATATAATAATCATCACTTTGTATGGATGACAGTGAGATGGGATTTGCATTGTGTGTGCTGGGAGCCAAGGTGACTGAGGTTCAAGGATAGCTCATGGAATCTTCATTGTGACTTTATGCATGAGTGCCATCATTATAACCATTACCAGATGAGGAGCCTGAGGCACCAAGAGGCTGTTGGTAGCTTCCACACAGGTAGCAACAAATAGAAGAACCAGGATTTGGATCTGGGTCTCTCAGACATCAGGGTGATTGAAATATATCAGTCAGGAAAATCCTTTGATTGTTCCAATTACAGAGCTCTGGAAATACCAGCAATCTAGTATTTGGCTGTTTAAACATGCTTCTCTCTCGTTTCACTATCCCCATCTCAGATTTTTGTTAAAAGCCGGGACTCACATCCCCACCAATGAGATCTTCCCCGACCTCCATTCTGCAAACCCATTCCACCCATTTTTACAATCTTTATTGGCTCCTGACATTTATACAAACATCCCACCTCTGAACAAAGCTCTAAGATTGTTGAGGTTGGCCTCTTTCCTTTCCCATCAGTTTCCTCCACTTCTCCACATGGATCCTCTGTGGCAGGCCAGCGGCTTCTCATTGCTGTCCAAAAACGAAGAGCAAGTCTCACTTCCAGGCCCTGCTCTCCAGCTTCTGGTGTCTTCCTTGTGATGCTCACATTTCCCTGAACCCTCTCTGCCTTTGGATGTCTCCCTGCCTCTAGGATGCTATCTCAGCAGGTCCTAACCCACAGTGGCCCTTCCATGAGTCTCCTTAGAGAACCTTCTCATTAACCACTCTGGGTAGCTTGTCTGGCTTCATGCCCAGTCCTGTTCTCTGGAAATGTGATAATTATGGGACTGCCTCACAGGGCTCTTATGCTGATCAAAAGATGTAAAACTTGTACAAACATGATAAACTTAGCCCAGGACTTGGCACAAAGCTATAAGGCAAGTGTTCAATAAATGAAAATACATTATTGATTAAATAATTAAGATGTGTATCTATTGTTTCTCTTATTGCCAAAATCTGATAGAATTAGTTTTTTTTAATCTGTCAAAAATAGGGAAGGAAGGGTGACTTTGGTTCACAGTTTGAAGGTCAAGTCCATCATGGTGGTGGAGGTTTGACAGTGGGAATGTGAGGCAGTTGGTCACATTGCATGTGTAGTTAGAGAACCAAGCACTTGACGTTTTCATCTGTCTGGAATTCCAACCCATGGGATGCTGCCACCCTCCTCAGTTAAATCTGTCTTGAAACAGCTTTAGACATTCCCAGAGATGTCTCTCCTAAGAGATCCTAAGTCCAGTCACATTGACAATGATGATTAACCAGACTATCATTTCTAAACAACAATCTGTGTTGTTTTAACTTGACTTTCTCATAATGGTACAACCTCTTGAGAATGAGGTTAAGTTGTAAACACTTACACAGAGCCTTAAGCACTAAAGGTCCTGGGAAATGCATGGTGAGGGTGGGCAGAAAAGCTCCAAGTGGGAGTAGGATCCATTCTCCATCAAGATTAGTTCTGCTGCTAGCTGAGTGTGGGGCTTTGACTTGCCTTCTTGGATTCATCCCAGTTTCTTTCTCTCTATACAACACCTAACATTGTGTTTGAACTCAGGGCCATACTTAGTCCCTGGTACTGATTCTTTGTATTCCCTTGGGCTCATCTTTTTATCCTCCTAGTTCTCTGTCTTTCCACCCAGGACACAGAGAATCACATTTCATTCCTAGCACTGAGCCTATATAAACGAGAGATCATGGGAAGTGATCCCTTTAGTGCTTAGCCAATGACTGCTCTTAGCGGTGTATTTCCATTGCTGTTTTGTTGATAAACTTGTTGGCTCTCAAAGGTTTATGGTAACAGATAATACAGATTTGGTGGATCGAATCAAAGAGGTGTGTTGTGTCCCAGAGGCTCTTAGGAGTCCTAAATCAAGAGCCATGAAAGAGACAACTGCTGGTGGTTTCAGGCCTGTTATAGTGCGTAGATGGCATTGTCTGTGAGTGTTCACATTATCTTCCCTCCAAGCACATCTGTCTCCACATCTGTATTTGCTTTGTTCATAAGGTCACAGTTGCTTTAGGCTCACCCTGATGTCTTGTTTAATCATTCCTGTAAAACCTTGGTGTGTGTGTGTGTGTGTGTGTGTGTGTGTGTGTGTGTGTGTGTGTGTGTGTGTGTGTGAATGCTAAGGCTAGAAAAGGTCAGTGGGTATCTTTCTCACTCTCCCCCCACTTATTTTGTTGAAACAGGATCTCTCACTAAAACTGGAGCTCACATGCCAGTTTAATTTTCCTGTAGGCTAAAGGCCAGCAAGTCCAAGAAGCCTCCTGTTTTCTTGACACCCACAAGCATCCTGTGCATTTGAACTCATACCTTTATGCACCAAGCACTAACTCATCGAACTTTCTCCCCAGCCTCAGACTCTATTCTTTGAGATAACACTCTAAGATCCTAAGGGTCAGGGTTCAATTTATCTTTTCTGAAGGAAGCAATTGAACCCACAATGTTGCAAATGACTAATTGGTGTTCTCTAGAAAATGTTATATTGCAATAAAATAAAATGAAGTAGCTTGTCATTTCTCAATAAGATAGAAGCTTCAGGAAACACTGAAGAGCACTTGACAGTGGACTCTTTGCTTCATTGCACTTGACATTCACAGCTGTTTGTTTAGCCAGCTAGGGTTGAGTGGGGTTAGTTTTGACAAAGACCTGTTTCTTTCACAAAGAAGTCCCAGAATCTTTTACCCAAATGGTATTTCCCACATATGCTTTTGGAACTGAAATCTTTCATTCCTGGCCAGTGACATTTTTGTGGGGCTTCCAGAATAGAGACAGATCTAAGGCAGCTGGCACACTGTCTCCATGTGACAGCATGCTGCAAACGCCCCTACTGTTTATGTGTGATATATTATCCTCCTAGGGTTCCTTGATGCATGCAATAAAAACCAATGTAGAATATTAATCTGACATGATCCAGGCCAGCCTGGACCAATAGAAGTTTATTTACTGGAGATGTGATTTACTGCTCCTTTAGAACTACTGCTCCAGGTCCCCTGGGTTGGTAGTGATGCTAATGAAAAATAAAATTTCCAGACCTGATTTCTACACTACAGTTCTTCTGAGGGACAGGTCCTAGGATTCCATTTCTAATGGGCCACCTGGGTGGTTCTCACTCACTCTGTGTTTGAGATCCAGTGTTTTCTGTTATTCTCCCAGGAAAACATGCATTGTATGATTGGGATTAGATGATTCCCAGAGCCCGAGTCTGTCCAAGGCTGAAGGTAGGAAGATCCAGGTGGCATGTGTAGGGCAGAGAACCTGGAGAAGGATGGGCTGTGGGCAGGTGAGGCATCTGTCAACTGTGGCAAGGGAAGTGTGTGCAGCCTAGTGTGAGATTGTGAGATGACATCTATTGAATATGGGGAAGGACAGTGGGTTCCAAGTATGGATGGAGGCCTCATTAGGGTTGATGGCTATGAGTTTGGCAGGTGGGCTGAACTGAGGAATGGGTTTCTGTCAGCTCTGAGGGGAGGAAATCTGAATATCTTTCTCAAGTCAGAAAACCTGGCTCCTGGGCACAGCTGGAGTAGAGAATTGTGAGGGAGGGGTCTATCCTGAACTGCTGAGGGCCTGCTCAGTGAGGTGGGGCCTTGGTCTACTTGGGAAGCTGTGTGAAAATTCAGATTTGTGATGTTCAATTGGTCCTTCTACGAGCTCTGGGGACTGCATTTTCAAAGTCCCCATGTGGTACAATGTGTCAGTCACCCAGGACATCACTTAGGACACAGCCTGTAAAGAACTGTGGACCCTGCAGTGAATTAGCCTAGCTTTGTGGCACCCTTGTTTCTGTTACTAACCTTCTCCGAGCCATGCTTGCTTTATCCATTAGATGAAATAGTCATGTTCTCCACACTCTTCCATCCCCTCCTCTCTTTCTTTCATTACTCTTCCCTGCCTCCTCTGGTTCTCAGGCTGCAGTTCACTTTTAGGCTGCATTTGGGTACATGGTAAGCATCATCCAATGATGGTACAAACCTTGGGAGACTTGAGATTCTAGAAGAATCTTGAATGTTGAACTCAACAGAGGGGCCCAGTAATTAGTATTTGGTTATAAGTCAGTGTCTTGGCCATTGACAAAGCTGGTTCCTGGTTTTCCAGAACTAGAACTAGGAAAAGAATGTTGCCCAAAATGATATTTACACTCAGGCTGGGTACTTGAAATATAATCTTATGCATTAACTATGAATGAGAACACCAAGGCTCAGAAAGAGGTGTGTACCTTCATGCCTTTGATACATTAGAGTCATGTCTCACAAAGATCCAGGAAACATGCTCTGGGCCTCAGACTCTCTTGTTCTTACCATTTGAGTCAAGTACAAAGTCAGAGTGGCCTTTAGCCACAGGGCTGATCTCAAAAGTGAGATAGGCCTCTGAGAAAGCTATCTAGGATATTTCTGTGCTCTACATTTTAGATGTAAAGTGGTACAGTTACTTCACAATCAAGTTGGAAAAGCATGCATTTTCACAACAGAGAGTGACCTGTAAGATACTGCCACTGTTGCCAAAAGCTTGCCAAGTTGAAAGAAAACCCATAACACAAAATTGCCTTGTTCTGTAAATCCCTTGACCCCTTCCTATTGCATTCCTGTGGAAGGGCTGACCTTTGACTTTCATCCAGTTCTTCAGAACTCAAAAAAGCTCTCTGGCCAGGGTTTTCCTTCACCAGTCTCACTGATTCAATCCTCATTAGGCTCATGTGCCTAACTGAGACCTGCTTCACCTTACACACAAAGTGTGGGTATTAGTAAATCCATTCGTTTACTTCAGAGACCATGTCAGGATCTCAGCTTTTTGTAACTATTCCTTTTCCTGTCTCTGTTCACAGGGCATAACCTTCAGTAGAAGGACAAATCACCACAGCCAGTAAGCTGCCACCTTGCCAAAGAGAGCAGCTGGACTCGTTTTAATCAGCACTTCCCAGCACAAGCCTCTGGGTCACAGAAGAATAGGCCAGAGTCTGAAATTTTCCAAAGACATTTAACATACACTGAGTGCAAAAGGCCACTTAGGTTGTCTTTGTATGAATCCAGTTGATTTGAGAAACAAATTAAAAAGGTACCGCCTTCACTGAAGACTTCACATGGGCATACTCTCTGTTTCAACCATATTATAGATGATGGTTATTGGAACAGCCCAAGAATTTACCACGGAGCAAAAGAAATAGCTTGAGAGGCTATCAGAACACCCCAGAACAGAGGAAATGGATGACTACAGGTATCGGGACAACTATGAGGGCTATGCCCCCAGTGACGGCTACTACCGGGGCAATGAGTCAAACCCAGAAGAAGATGCCCAGAGTGATGTTACAGAAGGCCATGATGAAGAGGATGAGATCTACGAGGGCGAGTACCAGGGCATTCCTCATCCAGATGATGTCAAGTCAAAACAGGCTAAGATGGCACCTTCCAGAGCAGATGGCCTTCGGGGCCAGGCAGACATGATGGCTGAGAGGATGGAAGATGAGGAGCAGTTGGCCCACCAATATGAGACCATCATTGACGAGTGTGGCCACGGACGTTTCCAGTGGACCCTCTTTTTTGTCTTGGGTTTGGCCTTGATGGCTGATGGAGTGGAAGTATTCGTGGTGAGCTTTGCCCTGCCCAGTGCAGAGAAAGACATGTGTCTGTCCAGTTCCAAGAAAGGAATGCTTGGTAAGTAGGAACTTCCAAAGATGACATCAAATATATGAAAGTAAAGGAGAATATATATATATATATATATATATATATATATATATATATATATACATATATATATATATCTTCATTATATATGTATGTATATACACAATACACACAATATATATTCTGTCATCGTTAGATATCTTAAATATGCCATGGTATCCTGCAAAGTTATACTTTTATAGTCATTTACCATTAAGGTGTTATTGTCTTATAGAAATAAATTAATCAATTGACTGGCTCAAATTTACATAGCTAGTATCAAAGCTTGATTTTCTTTTCAAATCTGTTTGATTCTTAGCTCTTTCTTTGATCCCCAAATGTTGTTCTCCTATAAAACATCTTCTGTATCCAAGTAACAATACATTTTGGAAGGGGTAAGACAGAGGTCTCTTCCATCATTCCTCCTTTATGTGTCTTCCCAGAATCCAATGGCAACTGTTCCCAGCTTCTCTTGTACTAAGAGGGAGTGGCTGAGTGCCCATGTGCCTTGGCTAACTGTTGAGCTTGGGCTTATCCACAGAGTCCATGCAGGCAGTTGAGAACCATGGTGTGAATCACAGATGGATTCTGAAGGATGGATGACAGCAGACCAGCACTGGCAGCGCCAAGCCTCAACCATCAGAGCTTTGGGCAGAGAGGATTTTGTGAACGTAGAGAGGGCATGGGCACACATGGTGTGGAATAGAAGAGATTCATCATAATAAAGCTAATGGCTTGTCTTGGTCCCCAGATGTCCCTAAGTAGTCATATCTACTCTCTAAGAGCCCAGGAAATATGAAGCTATTGAGAACTTCCTGTGAGTCAGTTTTTCATTCAAGATGAAAAATACTTGATGGCCCTCAGGAGTTCAAACCCTGTTCAGCCACCAAACTCATCAATTCAACAAATTGGTACATATTTTTGGTCTACAGAAGGATAGCACCTGTGACACAGTTTCTGGAGAGAAAATATCATGTTTCTTTACAAATATATATATATAAGGTCTTCAAGAACCCAGAAAAGACTTAATAACTTCAGGAAACTTTAGAGTATGCCTGTGTGATTCTAGACCTTGACTTTGGAGACAGAGTTAGCAAACATTTCTGAAAAGACTGAGAGAGTAAACATTTTTGAAGCCCAGATGGCCTCTGCCACGACTATCCAAATCCATCGCTGTAGTCAAAATCATCCAGAGACAATATGTAAACAAAATGGATGCAACTGCACTTAGGAGGTGGGGGCAGGAGGACCGTGAACTTGAGGGCACCCTGTGCTGTTTAGTGAGACTCTCACAAAATCTGAAAAAAACTAAAGATGTTTATGCAGAGAAACATGAAGAATTATCACTGAGAAACAAAACAACAGCAACCAAAAACTCCAGAAGTAGCCAAACAAAAAGAATGGCACTGGGCCATTAAAACTTGTCTTATACATTTATGCTTAGCTATAATCACATTTAAAATGATTACAACTGCATCAGACATGGCCAGGAAAATTAAAGGAGGCTGAGTATGTACAACCAGTCAGTATATCTAAAGGAAAAAAATGCTTTGAGAAGCTGGGAAGTCTGTCAGCTTTTTAGAAGCCAATAAAATTTAGCTGTGTGTGTGTGTGTGTGTGTGTGTGTGTGTGTGTGTGTGTGTGTACATACATACTACCCAAACTTAAATATTAAACAATATATTTTAAATAATTAATTTATTTGCATTTTATGTTCAGGTGTCTTGACTGCATGTATTCCTGTGTGTGTATCAAACATCCTGGAACCAGAGTTGCCATGTGGGTGCTGGGAATTGAACCTGGGTCCTCTAGAAGAGCAGGCAGTGCTCTCAACTTCTGAAGCATATCTCTAGCCCTGAATAGTTGATTTTTAAAAGGGCAAACAAAAGAACAAAATTCCCAACTGAAACCAGTCCATCCCTAACTGACTTTTGAAGCCATCAATTTGTTTTGTGCTGTTCCCAACTGAAACCCAAGTCCCTGTTTATTCTGGCGATGTCAATAATGCTTTAATGCCTATAAGTCTCTCTGGCACCACAGTGCCCAGCAACCTCATTAGCAGAACTACAGTATCAGGTCCGCTCCAGCCTCTTCCAGGGCCAATGCTGGGTAGGAGCCAAGGGAAGGTGGTTATGGTCTGGAAAGCTTGCATTGGTGTAATTTTGCCCCATGTTTACCAAGAAGATGCTATGACTCAAACTGAGAAGGGCACATAGATCCTGAGCAGAAATTCCCACCAGAATCATTTAGAGGTGAGTCTAAGTGAATCCCGGTAGGTGGATGACTGGGAGTCTCAGAGTTGCCTTGGAGGCTGCCCACATGACGAAAAAGACCCAGAGAGCCTTGTCTGAGAAAGTGCCAAGCAGGGCGCGATGGCAGGATGGCAGTCTTTGAAGTCTATGCTCACTCTTTTGTACCATCCTGATTTTTCCTTATGCATAGGTTATGGGAAAGAAGCTACACCCCAGAGCAGGCTTCCCTCCATGTGGGATCATGCTACAGTGGAGAATGACTGGAGCATTGGTGTTTTGATCATGGGAGTTTGGCAGCTAGCTATATCATTATCAGTTAGTGACTTAGGGCAAGTTCCAACTCCAGCAACTCAGTTTTCCTGAGGAACAAGGAAGGATAATGACACATTTGTTGTGAGGACTGAGATAATGCAGACAGAGCAACAGTATGGATGCTATCTAAACATCTCATCTCCCTTCCTTGTGCCATGCCACCATCCTGCCAGCACTGGCATGGATCCTGATTGTGTTGACATAATGGGGCAGCCTGAACATCAGGGCTTGGTTTGAATTAACACTCTGCTGATGCTTAGTGGGACAACCTCAGGCAAGTTACTCAGTTGCCTTGTGCTCTGGTTCCCTGCCCTGTAAAATGTGATGGTAATGCTTGTTGCATAGGATTTCTGTGTAGATGGACTGAATTTAACAGTATTGGACTTAATGTAGTTAACCTAGCTGTTTTACTATCTGCACCTCACAGGTGCTCAAGCTATCTTTATTGATTTTGATTGAAGTTGTTATTATTATTATTATTATTATTATTATTATTATTATTATTATTATACCAATTGTTTGGTAGTGATAAGCCACCCAAATGGAGGGCCAGATTTGCACTGATGACTTTGTACATATCCTTCAGCCAAAATGATGCTGAGTGGACCCTTAAGGTCAAACTGTTTGACCTTTGTGTTCCAACATTAACCTAGAGCTTTCTCTCTCCCATTTGTGTACTGTTTGTAAAAAACAAACAAAACAAAACAAAACAAAAACAAACAAACAAAAAAACAACAAAACAAAACAAAAAACTCTCACAAGCAAAGGCTCTAGCTTGACTCTCAGTGGCCAAGACAATAATACAGAGAACAACAAAGGTCTAATTCATAGATCATTCTTATTTTCTTGCTAGAAAGAAATTAATCAGTTCAGGAAAATTAAAGTTGCTCTCTTGGTATCTTAGTGGTTTCTCTTGAGCATTGTGTTTTAGTGAACCCCTCATAAACATCTGCCACACTGGGTAGAAAACAGGTTCAAGAAACTATGGCCAGCCCTGAATGCTCAGCCATGCTTCTATTCACCTTTAAGTCACCTTTAAGACAAGGAGAATGCAAGAATGCATCTACTTGTTAATTAAGCATGTCCTTCTTTCTTTTAATTACATGGGTGTATAGGTTCACATACATATGTGCACCCATGATTTGGGGGCTCAGAGTTTATTTGAAGCGTTCCCTTTGATCTCTTTCCACTTTACCTATCGAAGCAGGGCCTCTTGCTAAACCTTGCAGCTCACCTATTCTGGCTAGTTTAGCTAGCCAACTTGCCCTGGGAATCTCTTGTCTTTGCTCCCCAAGTGCTGGGACTCGGGTGGCTGTATGGCTGCCCAGCTTTGACATGCTTTCTGGGTGTCTGGACTCCAGTCTGAGCATGCCTTTCTTTATCCATTGAGCACTTGGTGCATTTCTTTTCCATTTTTTTTTAAGGAGCTGGAGTGTTGGCTCAGTGGGTAGGAGTACCTGTTGCTTTGTAGGGAAACTCAGGTTCAGTTTCCAGCATCTATGTGGCAGCTCATGATCATCTGAACCTCCAGTTCCAGGGCATCTGACATCCTTTTCTGGCCTTTCTGGGCACCAAGGATGATGGTGGTGCATTCACACACCTGCAGGCACAATACTCATGCACATAAAAGGAAAGCAGTCTCTTAAAGGTTTATAAAAAGGCTTTGGCAATTGCCATTCATTGAACCCAAGTACTAGAAACCTTAAGTGTGTGTTCCACTCTCAGAGCCATCCCTAGCCCTTTTCTTTCTTTCCTTCTTTTTTCTAAATTAATTTTTTTTTTGTAATAAGGTTTCATATAGTTCAGGATAGTCTGAAAGTTGTCATATAGCCAAGGATAGCCTTGAATCGCTGGTTCTTCTGCTTCTGCCTCCTAAATACTGAGATTATAAGCATGTGTCTCTATGCTTCACCTCTGACTAATTAAAGATACTTTATGTTTTATTATGTGCATGTGAGTGGGTATGCACATGTGAGTGTCATGCCTGTGGAGGCTAAAAGAAAACAGATCCTCTGGGGATGGAGTTACACAGGGTTATGAGTTGCTCAGTTTAACTTCTGCGAACTGAAGCCCAGTTCTATAGATGAATATCAAATGCTCTTAGCCACTGAGCCATTACTCCACCCCTCCCTTTATTCATTAAAAAATGTTGATCATTAATATGTGCCTGTTGCATCTCTGGTTGATAGAAATACAAGGCAAACATAGTGTTAGCATTCTGAGAGTTTTATTCTCACAAGAGCAATCAGAAAGTATGCGAAATACAGCCCAACAGCACAGGTGCATGGTGCAGTGTTCACTCACCTGTGCCACCTTTAGTAGGTGGGAAAGAAACCAAAGCAGTGTGTGTGGATGCATCTGAGGGGAGGGAGGCTTTCCTTCTGAAACACTATGATGCTAGGTCTCTCTCTCTATCTTTCTCCCTTTACTTGTTTCTTTTTCTTTCACCTTTTTAAAATTAATTCTACATGATCATTTTGCCCTTCACTCATATGGTTCTTCCCATCAGAATATTCAGTTTTCCTTCTAGTCTGTCTGCATCCTCACTATAGTCTAAATTTTCAAAATTGTGCATGTGTGTGTGTGTGTGTGTGTGTGTGTGTGTGTGTGTGTGTGTGTGCCAGGGCCTTTGCTCACTGTGTCATGCAAGGTGACAGATGATTCCCAGGTGGCTTCCTTTGATAGTTTGTCTATCCACTATCTTGACAAGAATGATGGGGTGAATGTGCATCTGATTCTACTCAGTGCTTTGCAGGTTTTTCAACCATTTCCCTGGTCTTTCTCGGGCTGTCTTTACATGACCCAGTGCGATGAGCACAGTATGAACCCCCAGTTCCCCAGATGAGGGAAGTGTTGCTTGGAGACCTTAAGTGATGAATGCCGCATTCCACTTCCTAATGACGTTTTCTAGTCCTATGTGCCCTTCATTGCTATTCATCCTTGCATGGGTTACTTGCTGCCATGAGGTTGGAAGGTTGGTTTTTTATCATGTAAAGATTTCTTCCCAGGACACCAAAGAAATGGAAGCTAAAGAGCTTGTACAATCTCTGTTAGCTGTCTTCTAATTTAAAAGCAAATTATAATAATTACACCACCATGACCGAGAGCTGTAATTTGATAAGCTTTCTCCTTTCATCAATTCTACCCTAGTATCTGATGCATGTCATCTCTAATCTTCATTGCAGCATGCAAGGTAAATATTGTCTTCATCATTTCACAGATGAGAACACGTAGACTTTAAAAGGTTAAGATAACTTGTCTAAACTAGTTGGAGACAAAACTAGGATTTGAAACTGGTTATATCTAATATCACCTATTGCTTCTCCTTTCCCTTGCTGTACCATCCATGGAAGAAGACTCTACAGGTGCCATGACACACATAATTTTAACCTTTAAGACAGATGCACTATTTAGTAAGTTACAAGTGATGGTGCTGGACTTCTAGCTAAGTGCTGACATCAGTGACAACTCATTTCTGTGGATAACAGGAGTCTCAGCCATCTGTGTCACAAAGGTCAAGGGACTACAGGCATTTGCAGTGATCCCTTAAGGCATAGACTGTCTACCCAGGGCAGGCCTCTGGAAAGTTGGAAAGCAGCCCTGCATTTTACATCATGCTAAGAAAGATGCCCCCTAAGTAATGTCTGTCACCATGGATACACCACAGCTACAGAAGCACAAATGCACCCCTCCCCCCAACTCTCCTTCAGAAATCACCTGGTGGAGGACTTGGGTCCTGTGTGGAGTTCATGACTACACAACTAAAATGGCCCATACAGGATGGTGGGTCTAAAACCCATCTTCAGTTATAAATCTTAAGCTGAATAAGCCCAGATGATCTGATTTTTATTCTTCAGGGGATTGCTTTAGTTCCTAGAGAAGGAAGGATGGATGTTATAGATATTAACAGGGAGGGAGGAAAGGTTTTAGAAATGTCATAGCCTTTGATGTACCCCCTGGGGTTCACTTAACAAAGTGGATGTGAACACTTTCTTCTCTGGGTGGGTTGACCAGGTTGCTCAGAAGTGCAGAGTGAGCATTTTGTGTTTCTCTGCAGGAAATTTTGCTGACTCAGAGGCACACATTAATCTCTGTTGGGGATGTGCAGAAAATAGTCCAAAGGACTCTCCTCCCTGCCCTGGCCTGGCTGTCTCACCTCTCCTTGGCTCTGAGAAGGGACTATTATCTTTGAAAGAAGATGTGTTAGCTGATTATAAGTCAACCATGAGACCTAAGTTACAGCATTGTTGAACCACGTGGTATCAAATGTGAAGAAGATGGAGAACTTATAGCATTTTCTTCATTTCTAGCTCCAGGAAAGAGAGCCCCATAGAGGATATAACTTGGTCAAGGTCATGAATCCTGAAACCAGAACCTGGGCCTCCTTGTTACTTATTGGTTGTCCTAGTTAGGGTTTCTATTGCTGTGACAAAATACTGTGACCAAATGCAACTTGAGTAGGGAAGGGAGGGAAGGGTTTGTTTCATCTTATGACTTTCTGGTCACACTCCATTACTGAGGGAAGTCAGGCCAGGAACTCAAGGCAGGAAGCTGAAGTCAGAAACTAAAGCAGAGGCCATGAAGGAATACTGCTTACTGACCTGATCTCTGGTTATACATCCCAGGACCACTTGTGTAGGGATGGCACCACCTACAATGGGGCAGACCCTCCTGTATCAATCACTAATCAAGAAAATGTCCTACAGACTTGCCAATAGACCAGTCTCATGAAGGCATTTTCTCACTTAAGAGTCCCTCTTCCCAAATGACTCCAGCTTGTGTCAGGTTGACAAAAACCTAGGCAGATCAACTGGCACAGAATTCTTTTTCTCTGTACCAAACTCTCTTGCCTTTGTTCCTAAGAAATGACTATATAAGCCAGTCAGGTGATCTTTTATCTGGGTGATTTCTTTTTATAGGAGACAATATGTGCATAGGATATATTTGGCTGCTTTTAAAAGTGGCTTGAAATCACAAAGGCATTACTTATTTACTGCTCCAGAATTCTCACAGTATGTGTCCCCAAGCATTGATTCAGTGACTTGCTGGTGTCAGGGATTTGAGGCTCACACCTCATGAGTGCCTTTGCCATTTCTTTAAGGTCAATAGGTCTACACTGCAGTTCTAAGAGCTCTACCTAGTCCTCAGGATAGTTTTCTAAGTAGAGAAGGGAGAGGGATGGTGGACAGTCTCTGTCTTCCTCCAGGTTCCCTTAGTCTGCCAGGACCTAGTACTCTGAGGCCTCTGAAAGATGTCTTGACTGCTTTCATTTCCTTGGTTTATCACTGGCAAAAAGAATTGGAAAAGATGGCCATCCCTAAGGGTTGGGAGGAATTTTTCAGAAAACATTTTGATTCCTGAAAAAAACAAAACAAAAACAAACAAACCCAGAACCACACCAAACCAAGGCTCTTCTAACAAAAAGAAGAGAAAACAAAGTTGGTGGGAATGCAATGGACAGGGTGTGCCACACGCACTACTTGTTTCCAAAGTAGGCTATAGCACTATCTCTACCATCTTAGACTAGTCACTTCAGCATCCCGACCCTTGGTTTCTTAATCAATAGGATTAATGTATCGTCAGCACACCATAAAGCATTTATGAGGATTAAATAAGATAGTGCATAGGGAGCTGGAGAGATGGCTCACTGGTTAAGAGCACTTACTGCTCCTGCAGAGAACCCAGATTTGGTTCCCAGTGCCCACATAGTAACTTACAACCATCTGTAACTCCAGTTCCAGGGGCTCTGACACTCTCTTGACTCCACAGGTACTAGACATACATGTGATGTACATGTGTACATGCAGGCAAAACACTCAAAAGTAAAAATAAGTAAAGCTTAAAAAAGATAATACATGGAAAGGCTCAGCATAATCTCTGCCATGTGAGGATCCACCAAATATGAGCTTATACCTATATTTTCTATGCATTTGTTTTCTACCATAAGGAGTCAGCATTTATTCACTGTCCCTCAATTAATGAGACATATGAGTCTTTTGCCTCCAGGGGCAAAAGTATTTTTATGAAGAAATATAACAATCAAAGGCCTCTGCCCATCAGCCTTCATTTCTCTGTCAGGAATGAAGGGAATCTGGAACCCAGTGTACTTGCTTTGTTCTTGAGACAGGGAATTATGTAGTTCAGGATGGCCTCAGACTTGCTTTGTGGGGGGATGACCTTTGACTCTTCATCCGACCCTAGTACCGGGACTACAGGTTTACACTATGCATGCCTGGTTTGTGCAGTGTTGAAAAGTGAGCCCAACACCTATTATGCTAGATAAGCACTCAAGAACTTAATAAAATCTTGGTAGGTCTGCCAGCATTTCTTTTTCCACAATGTTACCAGTCCAGCTACCAAAACAAGGGTAAGCTTGTTATGCTTTTTGTCCCAATGTGTCAGTCACTCTGGGAGTCCCATGTCTCCTAGGCTATACCTTATCACCCACACTCTTATCCACATGCAATGATGGGCCCCCATTTCCCTTAAGTCTTCTCTGAAAGCCATTTACCTTCTGTCTATAACCAAACTTGCTCTCCCCTCAGAGTGTTACTTGGCTGCAATACTCAGTGTGATCTGTTTTCTCTTCCACACCCTGCACTCCAGGACTCTTGACCCTCCTTAACCTCCCCAAATCACTGGTCTCTCTCCTGACCAAAAGTTGACAAACTTTAATCTTTTGTCACCAGGGTCGGCCACTTTCTACACATTCTTGTAGCAGAAATCCAGTGATATCTCGGTCTTAGTGTTTTGGTCCTTTAGGAGTTAGACTCCAGGCTCAATGTCACATTCCAAAGTCATCATTCTTGGTGGTTTCAATACTTACTTTCCAGAGCCTTAGCCTCTCTGCTCCTCTGAGTCCTCTCCAACAGACATTTGATGAAGAGAATGTCCACAGCTCCTTGCTTGGTGGCTACCTGACTTCTTGCCTCTGGCCCACACGTTTCTCCTGAGACTCAGGGAGGGGACCCACTCATTTGCACACCCACTCTCATCATCTCCCTTCTCCCAGGGGTATCACTTTTACAATTCTCACCTTCTGTGCCATCAAGAGCTTTTTCCTTTAATGGAGTGTGCTGCAGCTTCAGCAGTGTTTACTCGAATGTATCTTGCACAGAATCCACCCCTTCCCCCATTCTCCCTTGAACCTATTTGAGCAAGATTCAGTCCACTTCAGAAGCTTACTCTAGCCTAGACCACTAATGGCTCCAATGTGTTCATTCCAGTGGTTCAATCCTAATGCTCAACCCCCTGGCCTGAGTCACAGCAACTGTCACCATTACTGCCCCCCTCCACTTACTGCCCTCCCCCATCAGACTTCTCATGTCAACTGTTTCCCGTTTCCTGTTACTGCTCACTGGCTGTGCCGCTGCAGTCTCCGTCCCTAGGTTCTCTTATCTCTCTGATCTTTGAACACTGGGATTTTCTGGTGTTCTAGGCCACTCATGCCTCCGGAGAACCCATTCAGCCTCTACCTTAATGCTGCCGCTTCATCCCGCCTCTGCTGCCTCCATCTCAGCCCGTTGTCAGCGCCCCTCACTTGGAAGATGTGACAACGGTGTCCTTGCTGATTGTCAGGATCCACTTTGTGGGAAGGAGAGGCTAGGGTGGATGGAGTGTGAGAGGGAACACATGTGTGAAGAACTGCAGACAGGAGAATGACCGTGTGTGCAAGCTCTAGACGGGACACGGAGGCAGGGAAGGGCAGAGGACATCGGCACCTCAGGGCCACTCAGTGTAAACAGCATGTTAAGAGTAATTGTCAGAGGAGTGAAAATAAGAGATTGGACTCATGTGTTACATTGTATTTTTAAAAATATGAGTATTCACTTTATTAACATACTATTAAAGCTCAAATCAAGCAAGACACATGGGTTCTTAAGCAATAGATAAAAATAACTGTTTTGCTAGTAGAGTATTTTAAAAGCAGAGTTTTATTTAGCAATTCAAATTTCTGCCTCTCTGTGAAACTAAAATAAGATTGGTCATACATAATTCAGTTGTTTGAGGATAGGTGGTTGTTACTCCCTTAAATGAGACATCCATCTTTCTGTCTATCTATAATCTATATATGTATGTATGTATGTATGTATGGAGATATGTATGTATGTCTATCTGTCTGTTGGTCTGCCTACATACCTATCTATTGTCTATTTATCAATCATCTATTTTCACATTCTTTAAAAAAAATACCCCTTCTCTCTCTGTCTCTCTCTGTGTGTCTGTCTGTCTCTCTCTGTGTGTGTGTGCACTCTAACATGCTCATACATGGCATGCCTGTGTGCCAGAGGAAACAGAAAAAGGCGTAAGAGTCCCTCGAGCTAGAGATACAGGAGGTTGTAAGTCACCCGATGTGGGCTGAGGAACTGCATTTGTGTCCTTTGCAAGAGCAGAAGGCACTCTTAGCCACTGAGACATCTCTCTTACCTCTGTCTTCATATGCTTTGGTTTTCCACAGCTCCTGCACCCAGTCCTTATCAATGCCATGTGCATTACTTATCATGTTCTGTGAACATCTGGCTTAGAAACCTCAAGGTCATGATGCTTAGTTTAGTTTTTTTTTTTTAAATTTTAGTTTATTTATTATTTGTTTTAGTTTAGATATTTTAAAGGGATCCATATGACTCCTCTAAGCATGTTCATAGAAGACTTCTAATTAAAATCAAATAATATAGTGGATAATATAATGGGCTAGATGACCCAAGGGACATCTAGCTAAAGACCCAAGGGACATCTAGCCTCCAGTTTGAGCTACTCAGATATGTGTAGGAAATCTTAGTTTTGGAATTAATCAAGGCAGAAAGTGCCCAAAGGGAATCCAGGTTGAGGCAGTTGTCTATCCAGTGGTATGTGGTCAAGCCAGGTAGATTAAGCCACTATACCACCAAGAATCATCAGTGAATGACACTAGAGGCTTCTAGGAGAATTTCTGACTTTATGGCATATCATAGATGCCCCTATGTTGGCCAAAAGTCGGAGGCACACACCTAAGTGTTCACAGAGATAAAGATCAATCTGTCCCTGCACATAGGCGATACTGACTCCTGAAGAGGAGGTGTCTGGTTCAGTCACTGGGTGAAAAAGGTGTCTACGTGCTAGAAGAGCTGATGTGACATCGGCATGAATTTGGTTTCTGCCAATTTCTAGTCCCGTCACCTTCTGATCATGCGGTGTAACACTCATCAGTCCTGTCCCCTTCTTCCATTCCACATTCAAAGTCTAAGTCAGCCACATGCAGATTCCTGGCCTCTTCCAGGCACCCGCCTGCCAACATTCTTGCTGTGTTCCTTCTCTGGACTTTGATCTTATCTTTTTCAAAACCTTTTGGATTGCGAATTTTCAGAAAGCAGAGATTTTCTTTTTATTAAACACTGTTAAAGGTTTTATTTATATTATTCTAGCATGTATACTTTCTCGCTCTTGAGCCATATTCAGAATGGTCACTATGTCCTTTAAATTTGTATTTATTCTTATTATTTTGAGATTGTAATATTCTTACATCACTTCTTCTCTTTCCTGTCTCCAAACCCTCTTATACACACCCATTTCTCTCTTTCAAATTCATGTCCTTTTTTTAAAAAAATAATTGTTGTTACATATATTCGTACACAAGTAAGTATAACCAAGTAGTGGAATTTTGACTTATTCATCTCCATGTCCTTGTCATGGAATCACTTGTCATTTCTTTCAGCTTTACTCCATGATCGACCCTGTTGTGACACTCTTGAACTGTTTCTAGATCTCATCATACATAGGCTTCAGCCCTCTAAGCAAGGACCACAGCAGCAGTCACCACATAACCTTAAGACAAAAAGCTGAGGCATTGCTAAATTTTGATGAGCAATGATCATAAATAGTATGTCCATCCACAGAGCCCAGAAGAGCCACCAGAGGTGCCATACATCTATGCCTATGGTATCATTGCCTTTTATCTACCTTACTTACAATTATTTTGCATACAGTACCAAAAGAGAAACCTTGCCTTTCTACTTTGTATGTCTAGTGTAGTGTTCAAAAATGGCAGTTATAATTTTCCTACAATGTTTCCAGGGAGTCTTCACCAATGCCTCTTATTTTGAAAACTGAAGATGGTCCCTATTTTCAGGACTAGGGTGAGTCCTGGTAGGAAGCCTCATAGGGGTTCTGCATCGTTTCTGTTACAGTTGCCTCTACAATGGCTGACAGAGTCATGGTTAGGGCTCTGGAGTCTTGGCAGAATGTTTTCCTGAGGTTGGAGGTGTGTTGCCCATCCTCTAGGATGATGACTTCTCCAGGCTGCCTTAGAGGGTCCTTAGTTTCCCATAAACATGCTCTCTGGTTTAATGGTCTGTCCTAACACCATGGTGTGGAAACACGGGGCATCTTACTCTCTGATCCTCCAGTCTGCCTGCAAACCCCTAGGCTTGCTGACCACACTTAGAACATCAAACTTACATGAGGCTCAGCTTCACTCTTTCATGGAGCTGTGGCTCAGCTGGAATTGAAGAGCTGGTGGTGAGTGAGGAGGCTTCACTCTCAGGTGACAGATAATATATAAATAAAATACCTGTCAAACTTACCCAGCCCTTCTGATTTCATAGACTGTGAACCAAGATGCCTTTATGTTCTTCTATGACTTGAAACCAACATAAGACTTCTCTGGGATACTGGCATGTGTATTAGAGTTGGAAATCCCCACATTGATCATCACATCTATCTATAAACCCCAGGCCCTAGTCCAAGAGAATATCTTTATTTAAGGGAGTACATTTCAGCCAGGTGGTTGTGGAGCACACCTTTAATCCCTGCACTCAGGAGGCAGCGGCAGTTAGATCTCTGTGAGTTCAAGACCAGCCTGATCTACAAAGTGAATTCCAGGGCAATTAAGGCTACACAAGAAAACTCTGTTTCAAAGAAAGGGTGAGAGAGATAATAATAATAAATGGAAATGCACTGTCAGGAATTATCTGTTATGAATGGTGTGTGGGATGGAGATAATTTAGCTGACAGAGGTTGATTTATTTATTTTTTTATTATGGGACTGTGCTGGCTGCACAATCAAACTCAGACTGGCCTATGCTATGCCGAGACCATTGAGCCCAGGGGGTGCTGAATTTTCTCTTTGCAAAGTGTGTACATAGAGTGCAACAAATATTTGAAGTGGTTGCAGCGAAGGGGAGCTCAGAATACTTCTAGGAAAATTTCCCCAGCATAATTAGTACATTTAATTTCTATGTATTCAGGCAAGAAGCAAAAGCAAGGGACGGCTTCTTCATCCTGGGTTAATTTACTAAATAATATGAGCATCCATGTGGGGCCTCTTTTTTCCCCCACGCCACTCTAAGCACATGCAATCTGGTTATACATCTTTTTTTTTTTTTTAAATCACATTGCTGCCCCTGCTTAGGGGACGTAGCCTGTGTGTGGGAAGGAAGCCATATAGCAGTGAGGAGGTTTTGGTACATGCCTGCTATCTGGAAGGCAATCTGGCCTTACATGCTGAGAACCACAGACTCACTGATCCCCTGTCACTTCATGATCCTGTTCCTTAGGATTTATTCCAGAAAACAGCTAACAATGCAGACAATGGAGTCTGCACCAAGATGTCCTTCCCTAGGTCATTTATGAAGTGGGAAAAAGAGACTCTGAAGCTTCCAGTGCTCATGTGACTTTGACCCTGTCACTACATGAAGTATTATACCTACAGACAGAAGAGTCCAACATGCTGACAACTGCTACGTTAGATGGAAACTGTGATGGATCGTTATTTCCTTATCTTTTTTCCATTTTGGGGGTACTATTCATGTTGTCCCATAGTGAATACAAATTATTTTTTTATCGCTTTATTTATTGAACAATTACTAATGGCTTCCTTTGCTTTGGTAGTACTAGGGACTGAGTATACAGCCTTGAATGGCACTTTGCTGTTGAATACAAACCCAGCACTGAGCAAATATTAATGGAGCACCTACTATGTGCATACTTTGTGCTAAGTGTGTGGCACGCAGTGGGGGAACTTCAGCAGAATTGACAGGACTCCTGCAGGAGTCAACAGTCAGAGGAGTTTGATATTCATTGGATGAAAGGGTATCTAATAACAAATAGAGACATCTGGAAGATGAGCAGGGTGACCATTTGTTTGGGGCAGGGGTCAGCAAAGTATGGCTCAAAGTACTGGGACCTAGTTCTATTCATACTGTTTAAAGAGAAGTATATATTTATTTAAATTTTTAATTGATGGACACAAAGTACCCATATATATATATGGGATACAATGTGATAGGCTGATATATGTACATGATACAGAACTGTTAAACACCATTTTTCTCTTTTCATCCTCTATCTCTCTCTGATGCAGGTCTCATTGCATAGGTCTAATTGGTTTGGAATTGCCTGATAGACTAGCCTGGCCTTGCACTCATAGAGATCTGTCTGCTTCAGCTTCCCAAGCACTGATATTTAAGATGTGCACATTTCTCAGTCTTTATAAAATAAACAGTAAGTCTCTGTAGACTCTAGGCCAACCTCCTGTGCTCTAGAACATCCCTTCTAAGTGTATTTTCATATAAAGTACAAACTCAAAAAGGGAGGAGGAAGAGAAGGCAGTGCCAACTATATAGCAAAAACTCAGGGAGGTCTATGAAGTAACGTCCTGCAAATAAAATAGCTACTTTCTGGCCCTTGGTGGAAAAATTTGGTGAGGTGGAGTTTAGAAGATTGGGGATGTTTCTCTAATGGAATGACATTTACAATGGGAACTTAAGAAATTTGAGAGTTGGGTAGGGGAAAGTTTTCCCATTTAAGTTTTGTTAGAGAAACCTGCAAAGTATTTTTGGTGAAGGAAGCATTATATTGTAATATGGCTTCTTCTCTGGGGGGAGGGAAGTCTATTTAAAGTGTAAGCTACTATAAATAAGTACCTCCTGCAACTCTCTAGCCTCCTTTGTGATTCCTCTCATATATGGTTGGCTTGGTTTTAAAATGCCACCATTTCACTCTCAATTCCCCGAGTCCTGGCTTTATAAGGCAGTAACCCACACACAGATGAACTATTAATGACAACAATAAAAGTTTATGGTGGTTGTACATCTGCTTTCATGTTGGACCTCCACTCCCTTTCCATCTCAACTCATGTTACTCTAACAGCTCTGCAAGAAGGCCACTGGCTGACATTTGTAAAGATGTATCTGGGCTAACCATGGCCATGTTGCTGGTAATTGTGCATGACGTGAAGATGTGTCTGTTCTTTCCACCATGGCTGACACTGAAGACTCCTTTCTTTTCCACACAGGGGAATTCCATATCTTTGTTTCATTGTCACCAGTTGAAAGCTGTGCCCTCCTGGCCATATCCACCTCCATTTGACATTATTAGCTCTACTCTTTATGGAAATTTTTAATTTCCATAAAAAAACTCAGTATACTGGAGGACCCTTCCCTAATCTCCCAGCAGCCTGTTGAATGGCATTGAAGGATAATAGTTCCCATCTTTCCAAGTAGTCTCTCATCTGCTTCGAGCTAAAGTAATTTTTGATACTCCACTGCGCTCTAATTTTCCAAATTTATTATCTTAATTTCTTCAGCTAAAGACAGGTTCTGAATGAGTTTCGTAGTGCAGTCATTTCAGAGGCGTCATTAATTTCGCATTTCTCTTCCCTGGTGGATAGGATCATTTTTCTTCCATTCTTACTCCCACAGTCTCATTTAAGAAGCATATCATGTTCTTCCTGGTGCCACCATTGGCTTGGACAGGGAGGTTTACAGGTGAGAGCACCAGGCTAAGAGCCAGGAAAGCAGGGATGCAGTGATCTCAGAGCCTCAGCCAGCCAGCATCAAGTTTCTGGGGAAGCCATGAGTTTCTTGGGGCTAAACCTTTATCTGATAAAAAAGGAGATGGGGTAGAATTTAAAGTCTAATTTTTAAGATTTGCCAATTTCTTGGTGAGTCCAGACCTGTCACGGAACAGCAAGCACACCAACATTATACTAGTTATCTGAAAAGATAGACTTGGATATAAAAGATTACTAATTGAGTGAGTGAAATGATTTTTAAAAGCATGGCTTAAATGGTGAAAGATGGGTATAGCTAACACCTGCAGGACTGCAGAAATGGAGAGAAGGTGCTGGAATTATTATAATTAGTCAGATCAGAGAAGGGCTACCCTGGAGCTGTGTTTCAGAAGAAGTGTCCTGGATGGCTCACCATGATGTGAGAAAGGAGGATGGGGGCACAGTGGGGCTTCTGCCAATTGGATTCATCTGTTATCATGAGGAGGAACTGCCTCTGTGAGAGAGGATGATGAAGCCATCAGAGGCTCAACAGGATGGGAAGAGGACCTTAACCTGCTCTTTGAGTCACTCTCTCATCCTCTGTGGAGAAAGCTTAGAAGGAAGCAGCATCAAGTAAGGTCCAGAATGACTTTGGAACTGGGAGACTATAGCCTAATGCCTAGCACTGTGTTCATTCCTGGGCTAGTAAATGAATAACTTCTGGAAAAAAACAAACAAACAAAAAACACCCAAAACCAACCAAACAAACAAAAAACATGTCTTGAGGCCCTTGGGAGTTTTATTAGACATCTGTTTAGGCTTATGTTTAATTTTACACATTTATTTATTTATTTATTGTGTGTGTGTGTGTGTGTGTGTGTGTGTGTGTGTGTGTGTGTGTGTGTGTGTGTGTTGTGCAGTGGCATGCATGTGGAAATCAGAGGCCAGCTTGGGGAAATTTAGCTCTCTCCTTCCACCCTCCGAGTTACAGAGATTGAATTCAGGTTGTCTGGATCCCTGGCAATCATCTTTTCCCTCTCAGGCATCTTGTGGGGCTTGTTTTTAACCCAAAGAGTTCTAAGTGACAAGTCTACAGAACAAATCATCTTTCATGATTTGTATTTCTTTAACAACAACAACAACAACAAAAGTGTTGGAAGATGGCTTGGAGTTCGGCAAATTGTTTATGAATGAGGTAGCTAAGATTCTCATGCCCCAGAGGGCAAGAGCTTTTTCTTCAAAAACATACACTTGGTAGAGGAAACCACTGGGTTCTGAATCCAGTGTCCTCATGGTGGCTAACAGCTGTCAGTCCTTTTGCTATTCAAAGCCTTGTTTCTGGACCAGTAGGGCCAACCTCACCTGAGAGCTTATTAGAGATGCAGGAACTCAGGCTCCCTCCTCTGTTACACACGCAGATGCAGAGCTCTTTACAATTATGTCCTACACTTTAGCCTCGGATCCCCTTCAGGTACCCACTAACTATACATCATTCACACTCAGCTACATGCCAGTGGTCGCTCAGACATGCCAGAGTTTCTTTTTTCCTTCCTGTATTTGCACATGCCACTGGACACTGTCCTGTGTGTGTATGATGCGTGGTTGTGTATCTGTGTGTGCATTCAGGTATGAGTGCAGGCATGTGTACTCAGGCTTAATCATACTGTGCTATGTATGTGGAGATCAGAGGACGAACTGGACTTCTACCATGTTTGAGACACAGTTGTTTTGTTGTTTTTCTACTGCCCATGGCAGGCTAGCTGGCATGTGAGCGTCTGGAATCCTCCTGTCTTTTTTTCCTATCTGGGATTACAAGCAGGTGCTTATGTGGGTTTGGATATGTGAACAATATCTTAGTCTTGTATGAAAAGCATTTTATTAACTGAATCATTTCTTCAGTCACAGTAATAGTCTTTAATGACCACTTCAATATGAGCAGAATATTTTTCTTGGAAGCCTTCTGACACTGAGATTCCTTTTCCACGTTTTAATATTTGACACATATTTTCTCACTCAGTAGTGATGATATATTTTATTTTTATCTCCTTGCAATGAAGGAACTATTCCCCACTTAGCAGGTTGTCCTGGAGATGACTAACAAAGAGGAATGGACTAATACAGAGAAAAGAAATCTAGCCAATGTTTGTCTACAAGGAGCAGTAACGAGTAATAGCTCTGGGCTCTTTTATTTTTTCAAAGATAGACAAAACTGATAAACTTTTGGCTGACCTAAGGAAAAAGAGAGCAGACTCACAAAAATAGATGGAAGAGGGAACATTGCAGCTGACACCAGAGTTCTAAAAGATAATAACATACCTCTGTGAACAAGTGTGTGTCAACAAATTAGATGACCAGGAATAGATAAACCTATAGAAACATACTACTAAGACTGAATCACAAGAAGCAGGAAATCTGAAGAGACTAAAAATTAGTAGAGATTAAATCAGTAATTAAGCACTTATCAATACAACAAAACCTAAGACTTGGAGTCTTCACCGGTGGGCCCTACCAAACAGCTGGAGAAGAACTAATGGCAATCTTTCTTAGACTCTTCCACCCCCATTTTAAGCATCTCCAAACTCACTTTTATAAACAGGCATCACTGTGACACCAAACCCTTCAGTGACTACTGCATAGACACTCTTAAAGCTGAGAAGAAATTCTTTATGTGCTGGCTAGCAGCGGCATGGAGCAATGAGCTCGAATCAAGCAGCCCTGAGCCTTACAGCTCTTGGTGTTTTAGGCACAAGACCCACATCCTGGATGATATACTTCGGCTAGCAAGAAGCAAAACTACAGAAGCTAAAAATGAAAGGTTAGTGCAGTCAGGGAGTTTCTCAGCCAGATCCTAGAATTAGCTACTTAGCTTTTGTTCCTGTTTTGGCAACCATTGCTGCCTATGTGCTGGGTCTTAAGGCCGGAATGGTGCTTCTGTAATGGAGACAACTGTGCCTGTGCTAAAGTCTGGGACCTGTTTCAGATAGACAAAGAAAACTCAAGGAAAGATGATTATAGCCAAGGTTCCAGATAAGACTTTATACAATAGTCCTCAACAAAATATTACCAAATCAAATACGACAACAAATTTGGAAGATCATACAACATGATCAAGTAGAATTCCTTTTTCTTGCAATGTAAAGACAGTTTAATATGTGTGTCTTACTTAGGGTTTCTATGGATATGATGAAACACTATGACCAAAAGCAATTTGAAGAGGAAAGAGTTGGTTTGGCTAATGCTTTCACAACCATAGTACATCACTGAAGGAAGTCAGGACAGGAACTCAAACCGGGTGTGTATTAGGAGGCAGGAGCTGATGCAGAGGTTATGAATGGGAGCTGCTCACTGGCTTGTTCTCCATGGCTTGCTCAGACTGTTTTCTTATAGAAACAAACCCAGGTTAGTACCATCCACAGTGATCTGGACGTTCCCTCATCAATCACTAATTTGAAAAAAATATATCACAGCTTAGTAAGCTTACAGCCTGGTCAAAGGGAGGCATTTTTACTGAGTTGAGGCTTCCTTCTGTCATGGTACTATAGCTTGTGTCAAGCTGACATAAAGCTATGCAGGCACCATGATTCAAAACTTAAAGCAAATCATGGGAAGGAGGAGTGCACATCACCATATTAAGAGTTATGAGTGGCAAGCCCAGAGCCAGAATTATGCTTAATAATAGTGAAAACTTTCTGGTGAGACCAAGAGCAAGGTCGGGATGCTCCACTCTTTTCACTTAGTACTGGAATATCCTTAGTCAGAGCCTTCAGGCAAGAGAAATAAATTAAAGGCATCCAAATCAGGAAGGAAGAAGCAAAAATGTCATTTGCTGATTATACAACACTATAGAAAAAATCCTAAACACCATAAAAACAAAACAAAACAAAACAAAACAAAACAAAACAAAACAAAAATCAACCTGTTGGAACTAGTGAACAATTTTAGTTATGTTGTAGCATGGGAAATCCAACACACAAAAATCAGTACCATTTTTAAACGTGAAAAATGAGCTATCTGAAAAAAAGAAATTAAAACCAATGCCATTTACAATAGCATCAACAAATACTTCAGAATACACTTGAGCGAGGAAATAAAAGAGCCACACACCAAGCCCTAAAACATTGAAGAAGGATGCTGAAGAAGATACAAGTAAGTGGGAAGATATCTCTTGTTCATAGATGGAAGAACTGATAATGTTAAAAATCCTCTTTTATCTCACATGCAACCCTCATCAAAAATCCCAATGCCATTTTTCTCAGTATTAGGGAAAAAATGTAAAATTTGTATGGAACACAAGACTAAAAGAAATCTCGAGATAAAAGAACAAAGTTGATGGCATCACTCTCTGCCCAACTTCATATATATTTCAAAACTATAAGGTCGAGATAGAATGGTACTGACACAGAAGAATCATCGGAAGAGAACTGTGATCTAGCAATAAAGCCACAAATTTAGGGTTGATTGGTCTTTTAAATATGTATATTTAAATTTACTTAATGTGTATGGGTGTTTTGCCTGCATTAATTTCTGTGCACCACATTTGTGCTTGGTGTTCGAGGAGGCCAGAAGAGGGTATTGGGTTCCCTGGAACTGGAGTTACAGATGGTTTTGAGCTGCCATGTGGGTACTGGAAATTAAACCCAGGTCCTCTGAAAGAACAGCCAGTGCTTTTATACACAGAGACATCTCTTCAGCCACATGGTGGATTGGCCTTTGGGAAAGATGCCAATAAAACGCAACAGGGGAATGACAATCTCGTGAATAAACAGTGTGGTGAACACTAGAATCCCACATGCAAAGGAGTGAAATTGGACTCATCACACACTGTTATAAATTATATAACTATATTTTGCTAAAGAAGTCCAAACACTGTAGTTTGAAAAAACATGCTCATGTGTGTGTGTAAGTCAGTTGATGCTGTTGCCAATTGTTGTTTTACATTTCCATTATTTTCCCTCTTTGCAATGTTTCCCATGCAATTTATCCTGGAAATTCTCTCTTTAAACATCATATCTCATGTGAGGGCCTTTACAGTACATTTGTCTTGTTTAAAAGCAATGCACAGCCTTTAGAATAGTATGATATCCTAATTTCAGTTGATCTGTGTTGGTATGTATACATGCAAAGCTAGTGAGCTTATTGCTTTGTTGCAATGGCAGCATGTTGGAGAGTTTCTGATTTGCTATAGAGATCTTGTTCCATTCCCCCTTTTAATGTGCTTGACATGGGGTTTCTAGGATGGGTAAAGCAAGCATTGGGTGATGAATGCTAATGGCCAACACCAGGCTGGTCTCTCAGATTTTTGTGTTATTTCACTACAGAGCCTGAGGGTGGGGTAGAAGGTAATTAATGCTCTCTAAAGTCTTGTCTTCTCTCTTTACCCCTTGTATTTTTCTTCTTCACAGGACTGATAGTCTACCTAGGAATGATGGCAGGAGCCTTCATCCTGGGGGGTCTGGCTGATAAACTGGGAAGGAAGAGAGTCCTCAGCATGTCCTTGGCCATCAATGCCTCCTTCGCCTCCCTCTCCTCCTTCGTACAGGGATATGGAGCCTTTCTTTTCTGCAGACTCATCTCAGGCATAGGGTATGCACCCGTTTTCCACCATGCATCCATCTCCTCTAGCCTTCTAGCTGCATGTGATACCTCAAGAAGCACTTGGATTAAGTGCTTTTGCTTGATTTTAAAGATACTATATTCAAGTTAAGGACAGACAACATGACTCAGTGGGTAGAAGGGTCTTCCACCAAGCCTGTTGACCTGAGTTTAATTCCTAGAATGCACATTGTGGAAGTAGAGAACCAACTCCCACAAGTTGTTGTCTAGCCTTTGTGCATCATATCATGTCTTGTGTGTTCATGTACACACAATTAATCAAATAAATGAATGAGTGAATGAATGCAATAACCTTTTCAAAGCCCAAAGGACCCAAGATTCCTTTCCAAATGTAGTGCAAGCCTGGTTGTTGCTGGTCTCTTAAGTTAATGTGCTTTTCACCAGAGTCTAAATGTATAGTAGAAGGCAATTTGGTTTCTGTTCTGATCTTTTTTAGTATATTACTTGATTGTCTCTTTCTGGTGTTTTCTTTCTTCAGTATTGGGGGCTCCCTGCCAATTGTTTTTGCCTACTTTTCTGAGTTCTTATCGCGGGAGAAACGAGGTGAACACCTTAGCTGGCTGGGCATCTTCTGGATGACTGGGGGCATCTATGCTTCTGCCATGGCCTGGAGCATCATTCCACACTATGGTGAGCTACTGACTTAAGATAGCTCTGGGTTTTCTGTTTCTATGGCAACTGCATCAAACAAATACCCGATCTCAACCTTTTTCCTCATCTTGTACAGTTTCTGAATGAGACTTTTAAAAACAAATTATAATGTTGAAGACAAATTGTTAATTTTAATTTAGAAATAATGTCATTCTTTCCCCTCTCCTTTTCTTACCCTTTATCCCCCTCCACCTGCTCTCTTCTCTCCCTCTTTTAAGTTTTCTTTTACTTATGTCTCAGTGTGTGTTCTCATGTATGTACCTATGAAGGCTAGAAGACAACTTGGGAGATTCAGTTCTCTATTTACACAAGCTTCATTTTCTCTAATCCTCTTCACTTCCATGAGTCAGGCTTTGGGAGTCCTGTTTTTTTTTTTTTTTTTTTTTTATATAGATGACAAATGTAACAAACATTAAGACAAATGGCTTACCAGTGACAGTATAGGGCTAGAAGCCTGGTGTTCCTCTAGGTGCACGCTTTCTATTTTCTTTATTTCTTTTTAAATTTTGAGTCAGCATACAAAGCAATGGGTGTCATTGTGGCATCTTTATACTTATATACTTGATCTTATTAATTCTCCTCCTCTTGGCCCCCTTCCTCCCATTGGCTGGTTTCTGTCCTTCAGTTAGTGCCCCACCCGATTTATTATCACAGGTTTCTATTGCTCTCTACACTCCCCCACTCATTTAAGAGCTCTTCTTTATATTTTATGATCTACATCCTCATAAACATACACACATGCATACCTGCATACACAGATATACATATAAACACATACATGCACACATATATAAAACACACATACACATACATTTTTCTTCTCTAGTCATCTTTTTTCCTTTTCTATTTTAAAATTTTTTGATATTACAATTACATTATTCCTCCCTCTCTTTCCTCCTCCAAAACCTTCCATGTACCCACCTTCTGTCTCTCAAATTCATGACCTTTTTCTCTCATTGTTGTTACATGTGTGCTTACAAATATATGAAAACAACCTTTTAAGTTCAAACAATATTACTTGTATGTCTATGTTTTAGGGTGTGTGTTCACTCTGTAAGAGAAAGCATGAGTTCTTTATCTTTCTGGCTTATTTCACTTAACATAAAGATTGATAATTACACCAATTTCCCTGCAAATATCATAATCACAAATTTTCTTTTTGGATATGTAATTGCTATTATGCATATGCTTCACATTGTTTCCATCCATTCATCAGTTGATGGACTTGTAGGTTGGTTCCATTTCCTGGCTATTGTAGCAATAACATGGACGTGAATATATATCTGTGGTGTGCCCACTTAGAGCCCTTTGGCTATATATCCAGAAGTGTAAGAACTGGACCATTCCTATGGTCCAGTTCTATTGGTGTTTCTTTGGAAGTTCAATATTGATTTCTATAATGTGCCTTCAAAGTAACGTTCCCATCCTCCATGAGTCAGAGTTCCTCTTTGCCTACACTATTGTCAGTGTGTGTGTGTGTGTGTGTGTGTGTGTGTGTGTGTGTGTGTGTGTGTGTATGTGTGTGTTTTCTTGAATCTCAAAGAGATTTTATTTTGTGTTTTCTTGATGGCTAAGGATGTTGAACACATTTTCTGGTATGTATTGGCCATTCGTTCCTCTTTTAAGAACCATCCATTCAGGTCATCAGCCCATTAGTTAACTGGATGACTTGGGTTTGTGGATGATTACTTAACTGGATGCTTAATTATTGCAGTACTGTATGTACCCTAAATATGAATCCTTGTGAAAAAGAAATTATTCTGTAAAAGACCTCTTTACTTTGGTGTCCCCCCTTTCTTTTGTTGTGCCAAAGCTCTCTAATTTTGTGCAACTCATCTGTCAGTTCTTGGGATTGCTTCCTGTGTTGTTGGAGTCCTTTTCAGAAACTCCATGTCTGTGCCCATATCTTCAAATATTTTACCTGTTTTCCTCTAGCAGTTTTATGAAGCCTTTGATCATTTTGAACTGACTTTTGTTCAGGCTGATTGGTGTAGATCCGGTTTCTAGTAGAAACCTTTGGAAATCAAATTTCCCAAGCACAATTTGTTTAAAAGGCTGTCGTCTTTCCACCAATGTATGCTTTTGTCATATTTGCCAAAAAACAGGCTGTTGTGTAGGTTTGTTTCTGAGTCCTCTAGTCTATTTTTATGAGTTTGCATGTTTGTTTTTGTGCCAGCCCCATACTTTTTCACCGTGGCTCTGTTATATAATTTGAACTCAGGTATTATGATAGTACTTTGGTTCTTCTGTGTGATTTGCTATTAGTTTTAGGACTCTTTTTTTTGTAATTCTGTGTAGAATATCATTGGGATTTTAATTGAAAGTTCACCAAATTTGTAGATTTTTAGTAATATAGACATTTTAATGATATTAACCACATCAATCAGTCTATGATTCGGCCAGTCTTTCCATCTAATATCTTCTTCCATTTCTTAAGTTTTCACAGGAGATGCCTTTTACCGCCTTTGCTAAGTTTATTTATAGGTATTTTTGAAGCTATTGTGAATGGGATTAAGAAGGTTTTATTTATTTATTTATTTATTTATTTATTTATGTAAATTTGTTACTGGGACGTGGTACCACTGCTGACTGTGTGCTGATTGTTGTCTCCTGACACTGTGCTGAAATACTCTGCTTTCATGCCTGATGCCATTCTTGTTTGTCCACAGTCATGAAGCAATACAACAAGCTCATTTGTTCAGCCAGGTTGGTTTTATTATCTCCAATAGGTAACAAACTGCAATCCCTGCAGAGACCTGGCAACAGTAACTCTACTCTCAGTTTTGTTGAGAGTTAAATGGAGAGAAACAGCAGTTGTGAGTTTTATGATGCCTTTTGAGTATTCTGGTCTTGTCATCAGCATCCTTTGAAAGCTCCCCCCCAAAAAAAAAATGTTGATTGATAAGCCTAGGCTCTACTGTGCTGTAAAATCCCACAGGGCAGTGCCATTTTCTCATTTTAAATGACTCTGCTGTGTGTGCTGAGCTCAGGGAGGCCGATGTGCATCTTTGTGAGAATCAGTTGCAGTGTGTGCTGCTGCTGCTGCGTTAGTTGGTACTGGGTGCATTGCTGTGAGAAACTGATAGATCCCGAAATTTAGTGGTTTAGCTGCTTCCTCCTGAGTCAGGCTGATGTTTCCGGTTTGAGGATGGCTTTGCTCACATTATGCAGTTTCACCATCTTTAACAGATGACTTTCAGCACATTAGGGTTTCCGTGTTAAATGGCCCTCATGGGCTCATATGGTTTCATATGATCCCCAGCTGGTGTTGTTGTTTAGTAAGGTTGTGAAGCTTTTGGGCATAGGGTCTTGTAATGTAGCTGGTAGACAGATAGAGGTCCATGGAGCAGGCTAGGGGGTTATAGCCTGGACCTGGCTCTGGCTTGAACTCTGTGCTTCCTGGTTGCTGATATGACGAGTTCATTTTACATCCTGCTGCCACAGCTGTGAACTGTCCACACCATTCCTTCTCTGCCATGATGCATTATGAATTTTGAGCTCTGAGCAGAATAAAAGCTTTCTACCTTATTCTGTTGACTGGGTTGTGGAAAGTGGCCCCTCAAGTTTTCAGGTTGAAAAGCAGGATCAGTTCCATGAAGGAATTTTAAGGGCAGGTCATGAAATGGAGTGTATCACCTTTACTCGCGTTCTGTTACCCCATATCTGTGGTGGGTGTTGGGAAACAGGCCAGCTGGAGGTCTAGAAAGTAGATGGTTTGGGACCATCAGATTGTTATGGCCATTTTTAATATTTGAGCACCTACTAGTTCATAGAAGCAGTGAAAGTTATGAATAGGTAGTAAGGAAAAGAGGGGAGTTTCCTGGTAACTCTGCTATTAGGCCATTTTCCATGACTTTAGATATAAAATTGCATACACCCGTAGGAGGTCATTCTATCCCTCATCAGATGCATGTTTTAATTTTTTATTTAATTTTTCCACTGATTAAGTTATACAAGTCTGAGAACTAAAATTATTTTTACTTCTCTATAGAATGATTTCCACATTTATGAGAAGTCACTGGGAAACATTTTGGGCGAGGCTAAATCTGAATAAAAATAAATAAGTATTTATTATGAAATAATCTGAATAACATCTGAGCGAAATTAGTGGTGCTGTGCAATGTGGGACATACCACCCCAACTTTGCAGCCCTGGCTGTAGACTCCCCACAGCCTGCAGTATGGTGGCTCCCAGGGGGCCAACAGTGTTGAGAAGATTGTCCAGGTGATGGTTGTAGTGGAGCTTAGCTTTCCTCCTGGACACAGTTGTCACTCTAACCCATCAGTTTACAGATACAGAGGACATGTACAAACGAAGCATGTCCTCATCCCAGACGAGAACAGAGAGGCCATGACTTCCTCTGATTGGATGAGCTTAAGACCTGTTCTCCTCTCAAACCAATCACCATATACTGGAAGACGCAGGTCCTGGATGAGTGAGAAGTACTTCCTTCCCCACCTGTGGAATTAACAGAATGGTTAGTTTCCCCCTGCCACATGTCTGGCATACAGTAGGAGAAGTGTCGAAGAAAGGGCAGGGATAGATGCTGTAGCTGTAAGAGCACAGGAGAGTTGCATTAATCATTTCAACCTGTACTGGTTTATAAAATGCACACGCATGCACATACACACACACACACACACCTGTTTTTTTCCTTCCTTCCTTCCTTCCTTCCTTCCTTCCTTCCTTTCTATCTATCTTTCTTTCTTTCTTTCTTTCTTTCTTTCTTTCTTTCTTTCTTTCTTTCTTTCTTTCTTTTTCACTTTGTGGCCCTGACTGGACTTGAACTTCTGGCAGCCCTCCTGCTTCTGCCTGATAGGAGCTAGGATAACAGGCATGTACCAACCACTAAAAGTCTCAGTGAAAAATTGAGGTGGGGAGTGAAGGAACCAAAATGAGAGGGACCACACGGCTGCTGTCTGTTCACTGCTTTCTGTTTGACGGCAGAGCTTGTGGCTAAATAATTCACCCCAAATGGATAGGGACCTTATTTATTCATGTGCCCGTATGAAACCTGTGACTTTTGTACTCCAATTTAGAAATAGAGATTTAATCAAAGGAGTCAGTAGCTTAGAGGAAAACTATTCTAGAAACATGGTAGAATCAGAATACAGCAAAAGTGATTATTTACCTTAGGCATCATTTTACCAAGACCAAATGTTTGAAGTACCGTGAATAGACATTTGATGCTGTTTCTCAATGTGTTTGAGACATCAGTCCTATAACAAATGTGAAGGGACTCTGGGAAGGAGACCGATGCTTGCATATGCATGGTGTGTGTAATCCACTATAATCCTTTTAGTTGCTTTTGTAAGAATGAACAGTGGGAGTCTTGACTCCAGAAATTTGGGCAACTGATTCACTGAGAGAGAAAATGACAAAACTTGGAGTCTTTTTTTTTTTTTTTTGAGAATTAAGGGGGACATTCCAGGAAAAGCTAAAACCAATTGGGGATATGAGAGAAGACTGGCTCTCATTGTAGTCAACCCCACCAGATGTTCGTGAAATCCTGACAGAGAAAAGTAGGTCAAGCTGACAGATCAGCTAGCAGAACAATCCCTGCCTCTGAATTAATATTGTTCCAAATATTTGGAAGCAGTTCACCATTTTATTTTATTCCATTTAAGGCCCCAGAGATGTGCCTAATGAATGCTGTAAATGCAAATGACTGAAATCCCCAGAAAAACCACAGAAGCACGGGAGAATAATGATGCTAGATAGTTCATACATATTATAATGAAGAAAATATTTCTGGTGCAGGATATGGTTTAAATATACCAATGTTTGTCCCTCTTTCTTGGGCATCCATTTGAGTTTGACTCCTGGCAAGTTTTGGTCAACTTTGTTTCTAACAATGCCAGAATTGTGTTTGGACCTGAGCTATGGTTTTTATGTTCCCTTGACTAGTGTTACTCTCAGGAGGAAGTAAAGGCCTTTTCATTAAATTAAAATGGAATGTACTGGATGAGGTATGAGTGTCCTTGCTGTGGTCACATGTCCCTAACAGGCCACATTTCAGTCCCCAGACCCCTGCTTGGCTATCATTGTTCAGGTGTGCATTCAGGAGGAAGTATCTGTAGGCACACAGATGTGGGTTAGAGTCTATTGTGGATACACGAGATGAACCATGATGGAGAGACATAGAAAACTCAAAATGTAAGCCTCCCACTACCCAAGCTAGCCATAAAGTGTTCTTTTTAAACTAAAGATCTAGAAGTTTTGTATCCAAGTAGTTACTATCTTCTAAATGTTAGGAGTGGGTGTATTTATTTCTGAAGCTTTATCTATTAAAACACAGATTGGGTTGGTTTTAGATAAGCCCCAAGGGGTATTGGAACCTCAGTCTTTGCTTTTCAAAAGCAATCCATCCGTTTTCCCCAGCAGCTATTACACTAAATGTCACATAGTTATTTCTGAACAAGTTGAATCTGATCCTGAAGCAAGTGACTCCATATGCATGCCAGGAATGGGCATGCATAGCAAGCTTTCAGAGGACCATTGTCTGTATTCTGTGGCTGTGAAGACCATTAAGATAATGATATGGTCAGGATTTGAACTCCGACCTATGTGACTACAAAAGCCTAAGCTCTTCCCATGGTGTTGTGTTGCTGCTCCTTGAAAGCAGGCAGTTGCCTCCCCATGAAGACATTAAAAATAGTGCTTAGGTAAACTAGCACAGCCACTATGGAAATCACAACAGAGTCCCCTCCCCCCTCACAAAAAAAACAAGAACAAAATAAAACTAGGGCCCTGCTATGATTCAGTTATACCCTTCCTAGATGTGTACCCAAAGGAATCTATGTTAGCATACTGCAGAGTGGGGTACACATCTGGATTTACCATAGCATGATTTGCAGTAGCTAAAATATGGAACCAGCCTGTATGTTCATCAACACATGAATGGATGAAGCAAATGTGGTACAGATATAGAATGAAGGCTTATTCAGCCATGAAGAAAAACAGAATTATTGCATTTGCAAGAAAATGGATAAGCCTGGAGATTATCATAAGTAAAATAAGCCAGACTCAGACAAATATTACATGTTTTCTTTCATATGTATAGTCTATATTTAACTATGTATGTGTGATATGAAAGTAGAAGGAGGCAATTGGGGAAATGAAGGGACTATAGGAAGGGGATACATGAAAAGATAATGGGATATGAGTACAGACAGAGTACATGACATGCTTGAATGAAAATGTCATTATGAGAACCATTACTTTGTGTGATGAATACATAGACACCAATAAGGTCTTTATTGAATTCTCCAAATCCCTCCCAGCCAGATCACGCTCTGAGCACTCATTTCCACTAAATGACTGTGATCAAGACAAGAGCAGCCCTTTCCACAATGACAGTCTAGGGTGTGTGTCTACCACTTGGCATATGGCCTCTTGCCCAGTAGGAAGCAAAGAACATTCAATGAGAATGCCTTCTAGGCCATTATTTGTGGAGGTGTGCTGTAGGATATCTTCAGTTAACAGTTTGTTCATTAAATGTCCATGTAGGCTGGGAATGTAGCTCTGTTAGTACAGAGTTTGTTCAGCAAGCACAAAGGCCTGGATTTATCTCCAGCACCATATAAACTGGGTATGCCCGTGATCCCAGTATTTGGGAAACAGAGACAGGTGGATCAGAAGTTCATGGTTAGGGCTGGAGACTTGGTTCAGTAATTAAGAGTTCTTATTGGTCTTGTATATGACCAGGTTTCGATTTCCAGCACCCACACAGTGGCTTACAACCATCCATAGCTCAGTTCCAGGGTATCTGATACTCTCTTCGGACCTCCTTAGGTTCAGAGCATGCATGCGGCACACATGTATATATGCAGGCAAAGTACTCATAGACATAAAAAAATAAATGTTTTATGAAAAGGTGTCAAGGTGATCCTTGAATAACTATGTAGTGGGTTCCAGGCCAAGTTGTGCTATATGAGACCCTGTCAGAAAAAAATGAAAGATAAAGGTAAAAATACTGATACTGTTTCTGCTTCTTTTAAATAAAGTCTCACCATGTAGCCTAGGATTGTGTTAGACTTGTAGAAATCCTCCTGTTTCAGCCACCTGAATGTTCAGATTATAAGCACGTAGCCACATTTGTCAGATGTTGTTTTTCTTTTATTTTCCTTTCCTTTTCGTTTTTGATTATTAATTTTTCACTTTACATATCTACCACAGTTTCCCCTCCCTCTTTTCCTTCCCTTCCCTCCCCCTAACACCTTCTAGCCCTTCTCCCCATCCACTCCTCTATCTCCATCCACAGTGGGGCAGGCCTCCCATGGGAGTCAACAAACATGGCAAGCTGAGGCAGGACCAAGCTCCTCCCCCGGCATCAAGGCTGTGCAAGACATCCCAGCATGGGGAATGAGTTCCCAAAAGCCAGTTCAAGTATCAGGGAGTGTTCCTGAGCCCACTGTTAGGGGCCCCACAAACAGACCTGATGGGGAATGTTCTTCTGCATATATGTTTGTCTTATTGGTTGATGAATAAAACACTGTTTGGCCAGGCAGGAAGTGACGTAGCATGGCAGATACTGCCACTAGCTAACTATAGAGGTCTAGAGGTCTGTACAGACAGGCAGGAAGTGATGTAGCTGGGCAGAATCAGAATATAAGCAGGGACAAACAGGAAATCACTCTCTTCTCTGCAGAGATGTAGCAGGCAAAGGAGATGCAGGGCTGGCATTCCCTGTAAGCCAAGACCACGTGGGGATACTTAGATTGATAGAAACGGGTTAATATTTAAGACAGAGCTAGCCGATAAGAAATGCTGTAACTGCCAACAGCTTTATATATAATACACTCTCTCTGTGTGTTATTTGGGGCTGATGTGGCTCTGGGACCAGGCTGGCAGTAAACGACTCATCATACAGACCAAGCTGCACAATTGTCACCCACATGCAGAGGGCCTAGGTCAGTTCCATACAAGCTTCCTAGCTATAGGTCTCTATGGGTTTCCCTGTCATGACCCTTCCCCAGCTCATATAATTAATCCTTCCTCTCTCTCTTCAACAGGGGAAGCTTTTTTTTTTGTCTTTTGTTTTTATACATTTATATAAGGCTCTGTAAGTGTCAGGCAGGCCCAGCACTCAGGCTTTGTCAAAATACAAACTTCCAGCTCATTCCAGACAGCCAGGGAGTTGGCATTTTTCAGCAGCTTCTCCCAAATGGCTTGAGTGTCCTTGAGCTTGAGAGCTTTGTTCTTCAGCTTCACCTGCAGTGGGCAAGCCTATCCCACAAACCTTCTGTTTCTTTCCAGGATGGGGCTTCAGCATGGGGACCAATTACCACTTCCACAGCTGGAGAGTGTTTGTCATCGTCTGTGCTCTGCCCTGCACGGTGTCCATGGTGGCACTGAAGTTCATGCCAGAAAGCCCCAGGTTCCTGCTGGAGGTGAGTCTTCACCAGCTACAGGAGTCCTGACCTTATTCCCTCAGCCCCTGGCTGTCTGCTGTCTCCTTACTGCTTGCTGCACACTTTCCCTTGCTTGTGACTGTGGTTATCATTCAAACTGGTTCCCTTCTTCTTGGTGATGGTGGCAGGTCAGGGACTGGAGCCCATGGTGAAACAGGCAGAGACCCTCCCTCAGGCTAGAAGGGTATTGAGGGACTCTCCTAGGTAGCCAGGGGCCACCTCCTCATAGAGTCCGGAATAGGAGATCTTTTGCATTTCACATGAAGCCTGACCCCATGTGTGGCTCCAGTGAGCTCTTGGGTAAATCTTGTCACTGTCCCAGAGCCTCTAGGACTTAGCTCTGCAAGGCCTCTACCCATTAGGAAGTTTCTGGTGATCTTAGTGTTTTGTCAACTCTGGAGTCTCTTATGGCTGCCCTGTTCAGGCTGTGGGAGCTGGCCTTGCGGGACAGCATTCAGTCTCACACAGCCTTGGTCCCCAGATCAGCTTCCTCATTGATTTTTGCAATGATGATCTGTGTTGAACTCCCTCTTGCATCCTGCTTAGTGGTCACATACAGCAGGCAGTTTTGAACCAGGGTCATTGTGAAATGAATCCTACATCTACGCATTTCTTATGGGCACCAGAGAGCGACTTCAACAAATTTGTCTCAAAGTTCCATACATGAGAAGCACAAAGTGAAGGTACCAGCAGAGCTGGGTCCCCTCTGAAATGTGCAGGCCTTCCCTGTTCTTCATGAGGACACCAGTTGTACTGGGTTGGGGAACCAGCCCACTCCAGTTGAGGTAATGTTAACTAATTCCACCAGCAGCAGCCTTCCTTGAACAAGGCCGTTCTGCAGCACAGCCAGCGTGCAGTAGTACTTAGGACCTCACACATAATATATTAGGTTTTTGCTTTGTCTCATCAGAGAGGACCATGGCTCCTTCTCCATGATCCACTCAACTTCATACTGACGGTAATTATTCAGAGTGATAATAACACGTGCCATTTACCCCTTGAAGTCCCAACCTGGTTGTCCTTCCTATGCAGACTGGGGAATTGCTGTAGGCTGCTATAGTCCTCAACTGTGGCTAATGGTTCCACGTCCAATCCTTCAGACCCAGAGCACTGTTTAGGGGTGTAGGGGTTTCCATCCAAATGAAAAGAAGATGTATGCACCTATGAACTTTCATGTCTCTATCTTTGGATTTCCAGATGGGAAAACATGATGAAGCATGGATGATACTCAAGCAAGTCCATGACACCAACATGAGGGCTAAGGGGACCCCTGAGAAGGTGTTCACGGTGGGTGCTAGCCAGGACCAACAAGGCACTTTGTCACTGTGTGCTTTTGTGGAACATCAACTTTGTTGGAAGAAAATTATCTGTTTAATATTTCTATTACTTTCATACCTGGAAGATCCCTTCATTAGAATTATTCTTTGCAGTGTGTGTGTGTGTCTGTGTGTGTGTGTGTGTGTGTGTGTGTGTGTTTGTTTGTATGTGTGGCTGTGTGGGTACATACGGAAGCCAGAGGTCAACTTTATACCTTGTTTCGTTAGTTCATTTGTTTTTTGTTGTTAGACAGGGGCTCACACTTTTTACCTATAAGCTAGATGGCCAGCAGACATCAGGGATCCACCTTCCTATGCTGGGACTGTAAGGACACACACATACCCAGCTTTCTTACTGTGGGTTCTGGGGAGTCAAACTCAGGGCCCCATGTGTGCAGCAAGCACTCTACTGCCTAGGCTCTCCTCAGCCTTAGTCTTTGCCTTTGGCGGCTGCCTTTCTAGATTTTTCTTTAGGAAATATTATTAGAAAATTATAATAGGAAAAAAAAAAAACAATTAGGGCTGGTAAGATAGGCAAAATAGTTCCATGGGTAAAGGCACTTGCATGAAGCCTGATGACCTGACTTTCATCATTGGATCCCACAGTGTGGCAGGAGAGAACTGACTTCTGAGAGTTACCCTCTGACTTTCACAAGTATGTATGAAGTCATACACACACACAGGCACACATGCATGCAGTGCATACACACACACATATGCTCACGCACACACATACACACATGCCAAACCATCAAGAAAGAAAAAAAAAACTATGGAACTGGACAGATAGCTCAGTGGTTGCTGTTTTTGCAGAGGACCAGGGTTTGCATTTCCAGCCCCCACATGATAGCTCACTGTAACTTCAGTTTCAGGGGATCTGGCCTTCTCTTTCGGCCTCTGTGAGTACCAGGTATACATGTGGCACATAAGCACAGCTGCATACAAAAGGTGGCTCCCCAAAAAGTAAAAATGAGTGAATTTAGAAAAAGAAGACTACCTATAGTCCTATGAACAAATGTACACATGAAGATGTGTGTGTTGTACTTAGCAGCATTCGCTAGCACTTTGGATGTTGCCTTGAAGCATCCACAGCCACTGCTTCTCCCCATTAGCCTCTCACACTGTGGGTTTAATGAATGATGCCATCATTTTAATGAGTGTCAGTGCTCAGAACATTAACACTGTTTTCAACATGTCCCTAATTTCAGAGGTTCCTTTCCACTCTCTTATTACCTCGTTTCTGTAAAGATTGTGATGAACCTTCTCATCCATGAAGCTCCTGTCATGTTCTGTATATAAAAAAAAAAATTACTGGCTCAAATGGCATTGATTCTTTATTATTTTATTTTTTGAGATTATCATATAATCATACCCTTTATTCCCTCCCCCCTCCAAACCCTCTCATATATTGTTCCTTGCTCTCTTTCAAATTCATGGCCTCCTTCCCATTAGTTGTTATTACATACATACATGCACAGGTATATATTTCTCAATACTTAGATACAACCTTGAGATGATTCCCAAGTAATGTCTCATTAGAGTCACGCTACTCTTCAAAACCTTAAGTAGCAAGCTGCCCGTTTCTCTACACCCTATCAGCACTGGCTGTTCCCCTGGGTTTAGGAACCAGGAAGTTGTGATTTCCATGAAGATGTCCCTTACAGAGAGATCTGTGCACCTACTTGCCGTGTTTCGTAACCAGACACAAGCAAGGCTCGCTACAGGCAGCTCTTTATACCTGCATTTGGAAGGCCCTTTCAGACCCACTTCAAATCCATTTCCTCTGAGAAGCCCTCCCGGATGAGCGCCCACCCAACTCCCATTCCCTAATGTCTCCTTGTTGATGTGCTGCTTTTAAAGCCCTGGCTTCTCAAGTAGCATCTCTTGGCAGCACGTGGGTTTCCTCGTGGGAAAGGCAGACAATGTGTCTGTGAAGACAGTTACTACAGAAATTAAACAAAGCATCCGAAACAGTACCTACCTTGGAGTATTACAATATATTAGCAGTTATGAAAAATGTTATGACATATATTTTGCATTAATTAGCTCATTATATTCTTTATAGAAAACTGCTTAATGGCATGTTTGCCCAGTTCTAATGCTTGTAAATTATTTTGAATAATGGACATTTGATTTACTTTTACTTTAAAATATTTATAAACATGTCTTTTGTATGTATTAGCAACAGCCCCATCCTCCCCACCCCCTATTCTCCCCTTCTGTTATTTCTGTTTGTTCTAGATACTTTCCTTGTGTTTTTATGGGGCCATACTTTCCTTATTAAAATTTATTATGAGGCACAAACAACAGACAGCGCTCCAAATGAAAGACATTAAGGGACAACGGCCCTTCCAGTCTCCTAACCACACATGCTTTCTCTGGTGGACTATGATGCACACGCAAGTGAGCTACAGTCACAGAAGCCAGGCGTTAGGACATTCTCCCTGCCCATGCCATTATTCCTGCAGCCCTCCACCCTGCCCTGTTCCACAGCCTGGGCAAGTCCAAGCTCCTGCTGCATCCTGGGAAATGTTTCCGTGGCTGTCTCTCTACCTCCACTCTCCGATTCCATCTTAGCTGCAATGGCTTTTGGACCACATCAACCTGGTGTGGAGCATCTCACCCAGACAGCCACCCACCACCTGCAGCAAGCACTTGGAATTTAGTGGTGTTACTGAAAATTGGCCATAACGGAAATTATGCAGGATACATAGCTTTGCCCTTCCTCTCCTCCAGTCCTTTCCCTTCCTTACCTCTTTTTGTGAATTTGCATCCCTCCCCTACCACCCACTCACCCTCACCACGCCCCACATGATCCAAAACAGGAAAACCTCCCTGGCTCATGCATGGCAGCCAACTGGTCTTTCAAGTCTGGAATTCCTCTACAGCTCACGACAGATTTACCACAACTACGGACTCTCCTAAGAGACATCATGCTAGAGAGTTCCTCTCCACCCTTTTGTATGTGTGCTTGTCTGTGCATCCTTCATTCCCAGGGGCTACACTCTCATTCTCTACTTAGGCTTGGTCACCTTTCTCACTGAAGCCTCTCCCAGGGCAACCGGACTGTGGCTTCTTTAAGATACTTCTGAAAGCTGGCTTGGCTTGTGCGACTGGCTGTCCTTTGTAGAAAAGGATCCCACATTCTCACTTGACAAAGAGCAAAGAGATAAGCTCCAGTTCACATTGCAATTAGACTTTTATCTGAACAGGAAGTGATTTGTGAGTCTGCAGTTCCATCCTGGAGGTGGTTGGGATCCACTGTGGGAGTTCAGGGAAACCTTTCCCAGGGAGAGGTTGGGGCATTCTGCTAGCTCCTCCACTCCTTCTGGGAAGTCTGAGATGATTTAAGCAACAAGCACAAGCACACTGGTCCTTTTTTGGTCAGGGATGGCAGCACACGGGGAAGAAAGTCCATGGAGAGGAATGCACAGGGCTCTCAGATGCTGGGTTGTGTCTTACCCCAAAATGTATGCTAGCTACTTCTTAGACCCAAGGTCTCACATCTGCTTTTAGTGCTTTTTGCCTAATAGGAAAGTGGAACTAAAAAGTTACAGTTCTATGTTCCATACTGCTTTGTTGGTCATGAGCTATGTGCAATGGATAACTGGATAGTCCAAGGAAGAGAAAAGAAACTAGGGAGAGGGAAAGAAGACAGAGGGAAGGAAGAAGAGAAGGGGAGAAAGAGAAGAAAGATGGGAAGAGGAAAGAAAGGAGGTGAAGGAGGAAGGAAGAAGAGAGGGAGAAAGGGTAAGGGGGCGGGGAAGGAAGAGAGGGAAAGGGGAATGAAGAGGAAGGGGAAGGAAGGAAAGTAAAAAGGGAAGGAGGAACAGAGAGTTTACTAACTTCAGATGACTGGGCTGACCTTGGCCATCAGCAGAAGGTGGATACCCAACCCACGGACCAGAGACACCAGCTGGTTCCTGTGTGTCCCCTCATAGTGTGCTCAGTAGCCTAAGCAGAAGAGCAGCTCAGCTCCAAATCTGTTAGGCTGGGTGTTCACCTCTTGCCTGACTTTTGAGTGCAGGCTTTGCAACTCTGATAGGCACCTCCCAAAAGCTTTGCCGGCAGAGACACCTCTGGAGGGTCAGGACCTTGGGGCATACTGTGAAGAACTTGTGTTCTGCAGGGGAAGCAGGAACACAGGGCATATGCTGTTCTCCATGGCACCAAAGAGAGTGTTCTAATTAATTGTAAATTACAGCAGTTGTGCTTGAAATCAACACGCCCACTCTCCAGAAGCCCAGGAACAGGGTGTTATTTCCCCAAGGAACAAAGCAAAGGAGATTCATAGCACAGAGGCTACTTTGGTGGTTTGGAGTGTGGTTTATAAGGGGCTTTCTAACTGGGTGTCACCCTTTCCCTTTGACCTCCTCTGGCGGTGGCTGGTGCTGTGATGTCCATGGGGTGAGGTGATTTGAAGCCCTGCTCCATCAACTGCCACTGAATGCTTCTGCTGAGACTTGTGTGACACTTGTCTAGTTTCCCAGGCTAACCCCAGACAAAAGAGCAGTTTCCAAGGCTGTGCAGCCTGGAGTCCCGAGAGCACAGATGTGACTGTCAGCACATTGTTGATCAGGTGCCTGGCCATCCTGAAGATTACCCAGCCCATCTCTTTTGCATCTTCATATCCTCAGTTTATTGACTGAAGAAAGGGATGGAGGGCTCAACTCTGTCTATACCTATTCAAATGCATTCTTAGAGGACCAATAGAATTGCTTCTGGCCTTTGGAGCACAGCATTCTTGTGGTCCTATGAATTTGGGGAGAATGTCTACATCATGGACCTGGATAACTCCACTAAAGGAGTTTGATGGGCAGGAGTCTCCTTAACACTGACTAGGTCTGCAATTTAATGGTTGGTTTAGAGATCATGTTTACTTGAAGTTTTTGTTTTGGTGAGCAAGGGTGGTTTGCATTGGACTTTCTATGTTTTCATAGCCCTTGAGGGGAATACATAGCTATTCCACTTTACTCGACTCCAAAACTCATTTGTACCAAGGGAACTGGGATGCCATTGAAACCGTGATTCCTCTCATTCTGTTGTGTTTTTAAAACATCATAAGTAGCAACATCTCCTCCCAACATTCTAGCCTTCTGTGACATTTATACCCATTAGTTAGACAAGTGTGAATTTAAGGTAATATCATCTTCTATCAGTCAACATATTATAGTCCTGGTAGCATACATTTCTCAATGACTTGATGTACTGAAAAGATTCTAGTTCATTTTGCTTGCAGTCAGACTTAACCATATGGGAAGGTTCACTTTCAGGTATGGTGACATGAGAGCTTCCATGCAAATCTTTGATTAAAAAACCATAACTAGTGGATTGTTGAACACCTTTTAAATGCTAGATAACTCAGTAAAGTCAATTACATTAAACAAAGAAAACAAAACAAAACAAAAATTAAAGCTAATTGGTGCTGAGCTAGCCACATCTGTCCTTGCTTTCCAGGTTTCTCACATCAAAACACCCAAGCAAATGGATGAATTCATTGAGATCCAGAGTTCAACAGGAACTTGGTACCAGCGTTGGCTGGTCAGGTTCATGACCATTTTCAAGCAGGTATGACCTGTGACCACATATTTGGAGGGGAGACTGGCTCCATGGGAGTCTCTTATTTCAGTGGGTGAAGAAAGGCCACACAAGCATCCTTAAACTAAGGCAGCATATGAAGAGGAGACAGTCCCGAGGACGTTGTCTGTTCCATGCAGGGCCAACTCTAAACTTGTCCTGTGCCTAGAGATGTGAGTGCTTTAAACTTTAGTGTCTTTGCCTGGCTGTTCTTATCAAGGCCAAGGCTTTGATGGTCTAAGCAAGCTCTCTTTTCTCCAGAAACTTCTCTTTAAGTAATGCACAGCTGGGAAGATGTGACGAAAATAAAGGACCCTGGGATTTTAAGTGACTTTGGGAAGGAATCAGACAGTGATTCTATTTCTCCAGGGGTCTTTCAGGGAAGGATCAAGCCTTCTAGCTTCTGCTGAGACTCAATGGGTTCATGCTTTATGGTCAATAAACATTTCAGGTGTCACCCTGCCTGTGGGGCTCACGGTGGGGGGGGGTTGTGTAGAAGTGACGGATACTGGTTATTGAATGCATTGGAACCCAACCTTGGTGTGCTTTTGGTCACATTAACACACATTCCATGTTCCCTGGGGAGGAGGAAGGAGTACTATAGGGCTGTTGATGTTCAAGGCTGACAGGAAAGAAGGGTTGGGCTTGCCTTGTTATGTACACAAGGCTTCTTCCTTTGGGAGAGGCTGGGATGCCCCCTTCTTCTGGGATGTCCTAGGCACTTTATTAGCAAATCTGAGGAATGTGCTTTCCCTGTCACCCGTCCCTTCCTTTAACTGTCCTTCTCTGGTGTGGTTTAGGTCTGGGATAACGCCTTGTACTGTGTGATGGGGCCATACAGAATGAACACCCTGATTCTGGCTGTAGTCTGGTTCACCATGGCATTAAGGTAAGTTCCATCTCATGTCAGCCTGGCTGATAGATTGAGGATTATAACTTGGCCTCAGAGTGGATGGTTTGGGCTGCAAGTCACGAGCAGCCCCATCTAGTGGCTTCTGTGAACACAAACCTCTCATGCCAACAAGAATCCTCAGGGCAGTCAGGAGGGGGATGTGTTCCAGCCTCAGGCCAGTCTTGCTGTGATTTCAGAGTGCCTGCAGGCTTTTGTGGACAGAACAAGTGCCTGAAGGAAGGAGAGGCTGACCCTTCCAAGCTTTCTCTTCCATTCACACTGAGGTATAGCTGACAAATAGAAAATCTGCGTGTTCTAGTCCCTACTTCAAATGACTTGACAGATTTAGATGACTCCTCCTGGATGGCATCACCCTACATGTGGGGTGGGGTGGGTGGGTGGGAGGGGGGGTGGTCGGGGTGCATGTGACAGGGGAGAGAGGGGAAGAGGGAGAGAGAGAGGGAGAGGGAACTGGGATTGACATGTAAAATAAAAATAAAAAAAAAGAAAATCTTCATGTTTATGGTGTACAATGGAATTCTTCAGTATATACAAGCTTCTCGAACTAATAAAGCTAATGGTGATGTGGTGATGTGTGCATAACTTCAGTATCATTACCATCATCTTCTCCTTCTCTTCCTCTTCCTCCTTCCCACTTAACAGCAAAGGTCCCCCCCTTAGCAGAGTTCAAGTAAGCACTGATTGTTGACTGTGACCTAACTGCTACCATTAGCTGTAATTGTCAATTACCAAGCCTCTGTTTTTCTTCTTTAAACTGATGGTACTTTTCTGAGAAGCCCCTGAGCCAATATTTCCGATTTTCCCAGTAGCCAGATGGGAGTCCTTTCCTGTTACTGGCTACAGAAGTGAGATCGGCCTGTGAGTTGTTACTCACTTAGATTTAACCCGAAGCTGAAGATGCCTGTACTTTCCAGAAGGCTAATGTCTGAATAAAGTTTCAGTTCCTGCCATACTGTGCCCAACAATATAGAAGAAAGATACAGCGAGCCAGAGCTGGCTCTGGCCTTAAACTACAGGCTGGTATCCCAGGCACTTTTTGGCTTCCGATAGCATTACCTTGCTTCTTAGGTCAGTTCTAGAGGGCACGTGTGTGTGGCACTCAGAGGCTGTTCAGCTGTGCACACCAAGGGCATCTGGCACACAAGTGTTCATTAGCAAGATTGTAAACTTAGATCTGTGAGATTGCTTTGTTCTACAGCCTACAACCCCCCAAGCAACCCCCCTCTCTCTCCATCTGCCTCTCCCTCTATCTGTCCCTTCTCCCTTATATCCTTCTTTCCTTCCTTCCTTGTTTTGAGACAGAATTCATGTAGTCCAGGCTAACTGGAATTCACTATGTAACTGAGGCTGTCCTTGAACTCCTGATCCTCCTGCCTCTACCTCCTAAATGCTGGAATTATAAGCATATGCTACCTTAGCTGCCCTTTCCTTCTTTGCAGTGGAATTATATGTCTGGGTAGTAGCCTATATTACCCCATCACCCATCATTAACCAAGTCTTCTTTTCTAGACACCTGTGATTTTCCAGAATTTTGCTATTGTACACACTGTCACAATGTCTAGTCCTATGTGCAGGAAACTTTGCAATGGGGGATGTTTTGTCAGAACTAGATTCATGGAAGAGTGATTCAGGATCAAAAGAAATAATACCACCAGAAACATTTTTTAGGCATTAGTAAGCTCTCCTCTATACATACGTGCATTCTTGACATAATAGAATGGAGCATCTTTACTGTTAGTCTAATGTATCTATTACTTTGAGTTGACATCTTAGGGTTTAAGGTATAAACTACAGTATTCAAAAGGAGAACTAGTTTTATATTTTTTTATTTCTATGTTTGTTACATGTGTTAATGTGGTGTGATAGGAGATGCGATTCTGTATATATGTTTCTCATACTGGTTAATAAATAAAGCACTGTTGGCCAATAGGATAGGAAGATAGGAGGGACTAGGAGACAAGGAGGAAAGAGGAAGTAGTAAGGAGAGGTCCAGATGGAGAGACCGGGGAGAGCACAATGTCAGCCCATTCCCCGGTAAGATGAAAGCACATGGAAATATGTAGACATGTAGATTAACAGAAATGTGTTAATACTTAAGACAGAGCTAGCTGATAAGAAACAAGTAACTGGCCAACAGAATTATATCAAATACAGAGTCTCTGTGTGTTCTTTGGGGCTGGCACAGTGGCGGGCCAAGATCAGCGGTGGGCGGAAAAACCTTACTCCTTACAGTGGTGTGTATATGTATGCTCATATAGTGTGTGTTCATGCCAGATATTGAAAGTTGAGTATCTTCCCAGATTGTTCCCACTTTATTTGCTGAGGCAGGGTGACACATAACCTGGATCTAGTCTAGTCTAGTTAGCCAGCTTGTCCTAGGAATTCCCAGTCTTTACCTCCCCAGGAGGGCCATCTTGTCTACCCAGACTTTATGCTGGTGCCGGGGATCTGAACGATCTGAACGACCATAGTGAGGACCTTATCCACTAAACTATTTGCTCAGCCCTCATTCTTGTTTCTTTCTCTCATCTGACCAGGTTGTGTAAGAACAGCTAAGTCAGTGATGAGCATGCTGTCTTGCCCCTCATACTAGTGGGAACATCTTTAATATGTCCCTTTTTACTACAGTTCTGGCTTTTGAGTTAAGATGTGTTTTCTGTAGGTTAAGGAAGGAGTCTGCCCATCTCTGATTTGTTGGTACATTTCTTTTTTTTTTTTGTAACAAATGAGCTTTTTAAGCAAATGAATTTCAGAATACCATTTTCTTCTGTCTCTTGGATGTGTTAATGTGATGAGTTTTGTATTCAATTTTCTAATTAATGATGAACCAAATTACTACATTGAGTCTGATCTACATTAAGTCATGGATGCAGAATGAGCCGTGGGGCTTCTCAGACCTTCTGCCTTCTCTCTTGCAGTTACTATGGCCTGACTGTGTGGTTCCCTGATATGATCCGGTATTTCCAGGATGAAGAATATAAATCTAAAATGAAGGTGTTTTTTGGTGAGCATGTGCATGGTGCCACAATCAACTTCACGATGGAGAACCAGATCCACCAACATGGGAAGCTTGTGAACGATAAGTAAGTGTGTGACCATGGGCTTTCTTTGGGCCTGAGTGACAGTCATTGGGGCTTCCTTGGGAGAGAGCATTGGGAAGATGAAAGTTCTATGTGCTAAGGATGGGCTCTAAGGATAAAGTGGTCCTCACAACCCATCCTGGCTGTTAGAGATGCTACAGTCCCCTGATGGCTGAATCTGTATTGCACTGACCCCCAGGTTTCCCTAACCACCTAGTTATGAGATGAGATGACATTTGGCGGAGGGTGACCAATCTGGCCATCTTTCCTGAGAATATGATCCTCTGATGGAAGAAACAGAAACCCACATTCTATCATGGTGCCACACTATTCATTAGGTGGAACATGCCTTCCTCTGAGCTTCAACTGTGCTTAGCAAGTTCCCAGAGAGTGGCTGACGATTGTGTGGGTAACCATGTGCTATGCAATTGCACCAGGAAATAAAGGATCCACAGCTTTTAGTGCCAAGGTCTCAAACATTCTGTGGCTGGTTGTTGAGTCATTTCTTTGATTCTGGAAGCTTCTCTGTGCAAGGCTATTAAGAAACTACCTTTTGTGATTCTTCATATGACTATCTCAGGATGTGGATCAGTAGGCTGTGTGGTTAGTGGGAGTCTTGTCCTAAGGGGAGAAGTCAGTGGAGTATTAGAAAGGTTCCATCTACACCTTTAAGAGGATGCTTCCTCAGTCCATTTGATTTGTCTCTGTAGTACTTGGACAAATGAAATAGATAGTTTAGGCCACTGGTTTGCCTCTCTGAGGCTGCCCTCTGGAGGTGAAGTGGTAGACACAGGTGGGGCATTAGATAAGCCTGCTCCAGCCATATTGTTCTTCAAGGTGAGTATGGGCCCTTTGAAGTTTGCCTTCTGGAACTGTATCTAGCAAGGTCACTGAGTCAAGTTGTATGTGAATGTCTGTAGAATTGTGTGGAATTGCTGGATATGCCTTGGCTTAGACACATCACTGTCAATGCCATAAACTCCATATTAATCATTTTAATTCAACATTGGCACCATCACAATCATTGGAGTACATAAATTATCACTGGAGTACATAATTTCCCCTCTGAAGCCTATTCAGCTCTAAGTGTATTTTATTTGTCTTCATGGACTGATTTCAAAGAACACCAAGCTTCTTGGCCTGTGTCATGTTGCCCTCTGCTGGTCAGGATGTAACAGTGCCTTTTTCTTCAAAGCCCCAAGCTGTTCTCAGCAACTAACTTCTGTGGCATATTCCCTCCTGTGACATCATGCACACATGGCTACTTTAAAATTTAGATGACTGTGATTTATTTTAATGATTAAAACACACAGAGGAAATGACTTCTGTGTAAACATGGCCCCACACTTCCTCCATGTACTGTAGGTCCTACTGAAAGCTAACCCTTATCCTGCTGAGAAATCTATCTGCTTCGCCTCAAGAAGAAATGAAAATGCACAGATTAGTTTGGGCCCCACCCAAGGGATCACCCATTGCCTCCTGGTGCATCTTATGGGCCATGGCGCATGAGTTCCAACATGCAGTTTACCTCAGAGTTTGTGAGCTTTTCAAAGTCCAAGAAAGGCAAAGGTTAAGTCCATATTTTACACTCTTAGCCAAAATGCCAGGCCAGGTTGGCCTTATTAGTAGTTAAGAGCAAGGCCAGCTCCCATCTGAATAAGTGTTAGCTAAGTAGCTGACTAATTAATGTGCCTCCTGCTAGGCCGAAGTGATTTGGCAGCATTGGCTTGTGAGAGAGGCAGGCTTGGGGGGGAGGGCACCAGGGAGGGCTGCCTGACTCCTGTCTGTGATAGGTCAGTGCCCTGGAATGAATATTCTGACCCCCATCTTTCCTCACAGCAGAAGGGAAGTTGATGCTGTTCTCTGAACACAGCAGTGGGAATGCATTACTATTCACGCAGGTGATTTGCCATCGAGGAGGAGACAGGCTTTCTTATTACAGTCATCCAAAGTCAACAGGGCTTTCATTAAAGGTCAGCTGTGAGTAGCTCCGAGTGAAAATGAGGCCTGTGAGATTTACCTGTAAATGAGACAGAGAGTATGGCAGGAAGTAGGGAGAGCAGAGGGAGTAGGCAAAGCCATGCAATGAGCAGAGGTGGATTGCAGGCATCACACAAAAGGTCACCAAGCTGCCAGGGCCTTATTTGGAGCACATAAATCACACGCAGTGTGGCTAATTTCAATACAGTAAAGTCCCTTACAAAGGCCAACAGTTAGGTGGTGAGCCCAGGCACATGTTGGAATGTACTCACAGTTCTCATTTGAAGGATACAGTTCAGGTGTGGACCTCGTATCAGATGATGTGGTAAGATTTCACAGTACAGTCTCTAGCTGTTTGTGGGTCCTGTGTAGTTTTCTTGAAAGACTTTCTGGACACTGTGTATTTTGGTTGGGTACTGAAAATAAGATTGATTTCTCCCAATAAAAGGCTTGTACACGTTATTGTAAATACATAGGAATCCTATTGATTGTATACCTCGCTATTGGTTCTGTAGTCCTATCACCTTTGAATAATTACTGCCTTGTTTCCTTTTTTATTGTGGGGTAGTCTGTACTTTGAGAAACTAGAGATTAATACAAACAACACTGTTTGGGACACTCAGATTTATAAATCCGTAGCTTCTAGGTCATTAGCTTAGGTTTTACATGCTCAGTTTATTAACCTTGCTTCCTTCTGGTGACAGGAAGCCACTTAGGGTTGACCCCAGCCCCTCATATGTTAAGCCTGTGCTTTTCCATAGAGCTGTACCCTCGGATCCTTGGGTTAAATAGTTGGCACTATTCCTGTGTCTCTCCAGAGGAAATGCTCACCATTGCCAGAAGTTGGTGTCCTATACTCATGCATGGTTTTGTTTTCTCCATGTATTTCTATATCTATAAGCATCACACAATTGGCATTTATATGTGTCGAGTTTTGGGTAGATACACTATATGATATGTGTCTATATTAATTGCTGTGATTGTTGGCTTTTTCAGACAGTGCCTTATGTAGCCCAGGCTGGCCTCAAACATGCCATATAGCTGGAGATGTCTGAGTACCTGATTCTCCTGCTCTCACTTCCCACTAGGATTTCAACTGTGCACTAACCATCCCTAGCATTGTACGTGCTAATTGTTATACAACTTTTTTTGGACCCATATCTTTTAAAAAAATCACTTATTCTGTGACAATTTCACTTACGTATAAGATAGGATCATTCATCTGCCATCCTCTTACCTCACTGGATTTAACCCAGACATAGGTGCAAAGCTATCCATGGAAGTGTGATGACTCAGTGGCCACACCACTCAGGGCAATGTCTTCCTGTCACCCACAGTCATCTCTACTTGGTCGTTTTTAGTCTTTTCTCTTTTGGGGATCCACCACCCAGGTCCCAAATAAATACTTGGAGACTTATCCTTGCTTATGGATGCCCAGCCTTAGCTTGGCTTGTTTCTAGCCAACTTTTCTTAACTTAAATTAGTCCATCTACCTTTTTGCCTCTGGGCTTTTACCTTTTCCTACTTCTGTATATCTTTTCTTTACTTCTTACTCCATGTCTGGCTGTGTGGCTGGGCCGGTGTCCCCAGTGTCTTCCTCCTCTTCTTGATCCTCTTTCTACTCTTCTATTTGCTCTCTCTGCCTGCCAGCCCTGTCTACCCTTGCTCCTGCCTTTTACTATTTAGCAGCTGTTCAGCTCTTTATTAGAACCATCAGGTGTTTCAGGCAGGCAAAGTAATACAGCTTCAGAGTTAAACAGATGCAACATAAAAGAATGCAGCACATCTTTGCACCATTAAAACAAATATTCCACAGCATAAACAAATGTAACACATCTTCAACTAATATTCCACAACAGTCATCAACTGCCAACAGCTCCCCTGGGCAGAGCTGGGTTCTGTGGGTCTCTTCCTTGTCTGTGACTATTTGTGTGCTCACTCTTGGCATGCCTTGTGCAGCTATGGTGATGGTTAGCATAGCTTAACTCATCTACTTCAATTTGCAGCTCATTACATGTATATTCTATGATGTATTATTCTGTTCTCCTTTTGCTGGGCAATTGTATTGTTCTACTATTACAGTACTGCTGGAAAAGTAGTCTTTTTGCACTAAGTTTTTTTCATTTATTTTACATATGCACAGTTTCCCCTCTCTCCTTCCCTCCTGTTCCCTCTCCTACCTCCCCCTCTACCCTCCCATCCACTTCTCCTTCATTCTGAAAGGGGCAGGCCATCCATGGATGTCAACAAAGCATGGCACATCAAGTTGAGGCAGGACCAAGCTCCTCCTCTCCATCAAGAGAGGTGCTGGGTGAGGCATCCCAGCATGGGGAATAGGTTCCAAAAGCCAGCTCAAGTGCCAGGAAGTGGTCCTGATCCCACTGCTAAGAGCCCCACAACTGTCACCCACAGCCAGAGGGCCTAGATCGGTCCCATGCAGGCTTCCTAGCTACCAGTCCAGAGTCCATGAGCTCCCACTAGCTCATGTCAGCTGTCTCTGTGAGTTCCCCATCATGATCTTGACACACTCTGGCTCGTATAATCCTTCCTCCCCATGTTCAACAGGACCCCTAGAGCCTGGCCCAGTGCTTAGCTGTGGATCTCTGCATCTGCTTCTATCAGTTACTGGATAAAGGCTCTCTGATGACAATTAGGGTGGTGATTAATCTGATTACAGGAGAAAGCCAGTTCACAGTGAAGAGAAGATCCCTATTGCTAGAAGTCTTAGCTGGGATCATCTTTGTGGATTCCTGGCACCAGGGTTCTCCCTATCCCCCAGATGGACCCCCCATCAAGATATCTCTTTCATCACTCTGCTCTTCCCTACCCCCACACCTGCCCTTGTATTATTTATGTTTGTGTTTAGGAGGCATCCTTCTCTTCCCTGTGCTTCCTCCGTACTTCCTCTGTGGACTTCCCAAGTTCCGTACAAAACATACCGTTTTGTCTTCTTATTCCTTTAGAATTATCCACCATCATCTCTTTAAGTATTTCTTCTGGTAAATTCTCTCCCCTTTTCGTCTTGAATTTTGAACTGTACCTATATTAGACTGGTATTTCCTCACAGCATTTACATGTTCTTTTCTGTCCTCCATTCCTTTTATCTTTGTGTTTCTATGCTGGTAATTTCTCTTGAGTTATGTATAATTTCAGCAATTCCTTCTGCTTGTTGTGACAAGGATCCTAATGAGTCTGTAAAATGCATTCTTTTCCTTTTTTTAATTTTGATTCATCCTTTGACAAATTTTACAAATATACGCCAAATCTTGGTCATATCCAACCATAATTTCCCTAATACTCGCTCCTGGGATCCCCCTAACACTTCCTCCCGTCACCTTCATCTCCCCACCCCCTTCTCTTTTGATCACTAAGTTCAGTTAGTGCTGTCTATAGGCACATGGGTGTGGGGCCACCCACCACAGCGTGGACAACCTACAAGTGGGTGTACTCCTGGAGACAAATGACTCCCCCAGCAGCCATCAATTCCCACTAGCTCCTTAGCTGCAATAGAGCCTCAAGAGCCCTCTCCCATCTCTGCCGGCATGTTGACTGGCTTGCTCTTGCTCAGGCAATCACAGCTGCTGCCAGTTCGTGGGAGAAACAGCCCTGCCATGATCCTTAGCCAGCATTTCACAGCACTCCTCCTTACCCTCAAGCCCTTACGTTATTTCTGCCCCCCTCCACTGCAGTATTTCCTGAGCCTGGGTGGTGACTGGGTACTATAGACTCTGTCTTGGTAATGATCACACTCCATTTTAACCGTCAACCTTTTCTTTAGAGCCATCTTCTTGATGGTGACACCATCAAACCACAACCATGAGGACTACACTGGTACAAGTCCGGTGTCCTGTAGATAACCTGGTAGACAAAGCACTGAGTCTAAAGGAGACTACATAATGATTCTTTTCTAAAATTTAAAGTGTATTGTTTGTCCTTTGACAACTTCAGATAGTATAAAATGCATCCTGATTATTCTTACCTCCCTTTCATCTCTGCCGACCATACTTCACATATCTATATTTTTTTGTTTTGTCTGGGACCCACTGGTCTTAGCTAGGACATCTCATTTGACAACAGAGTTGGAACTATCCATTGGAGCCATGTAGCCGCGTAGGCTCAGCAGAGTTGTCATAATAGTTTTGTTCCACACTTGGCATTACTAGTGGCATCTCATAAGAGGCAGGATCTTGATGTATGCCCAGACTGTCTCTGAACCCACTTCAGTCTCCCAAGCACAGGGCTTGAAGGCAGATCCTGATGACACCTGCTTTTGGTCACATTGCTTTTGGCCTCTGAATTTTCCTGAATGAGGAATCTTGGGATGGCTCAGTGTGTAAGTTAGGTATTGGGAGAGATGATTTATGTAAAGAAAGACTCATAAAATATGTGTTGGTTCTTTCTCCTTTTATCTTTTTCTTTATAAGTTTGGCTTTTTATAACCCACTTGGAGATACATTTTAAGGTCTGCCTGCATCAGACTCATTTTTGATTTATGGCCCGGCTTTCTTACCCACCTTTGGAAGAATATTAAAATACCTCTGAAGGCCACATCACCTGCCTATTATTGTGTTAAAGAGAAGGCTATCTTAAGGAAGGCAGAGACAGGAATAGCTGTCCCACATAAACACATCTGGTGTGCAATATTTGAAACCACAGACATTGTCCTGTAATAAGAGTGTCCCAGTTAGTTTTCTGTTCCTCTCTTCCCCTCCCTTCTCCTACTCCCCCACTTTCCTTCTGTGGCAGAGTCTCCAATAGACCAGGCTGGCCACAGATTCCTAGCTGAGGGTGACTTGAAGTCCTGATTTTCCTTTGCCTCCCAAATGCTGGGATCCTGGGGTCATAGGCAAGTGTCACCATCCTCATCTTTTTTTCCTCTGACAGGCCTCACTCTGTTGCTAAGGCTGCCCTCTAACTGGCAGCTATTCTCCTAACTCAGCCTCCTAAGTGCTGCTTTGACAGGAGTTAGCTACCATGTTCCACTTAGTTTTTCTATAGAGACCGAAAAATTCAGCTTCTGTAAGCTTGAGTTCAAATGTCCATTCAAATTTGTGCCTAAGGAAAATGATTTAATGTTGCTGGGATCACAGCATGAAGGTCCTTGTGTCCACAGATCTCCAGGAATGTTAGCATGTAAGATTGTCTTTCCAATGGGGAAGATGTAAAACCTATTCTTCCATTCAGAAAACTGAAAATTGGCAGTGACTAATAAAGCCCTGTCATCTGTTCGGCTAGATCATATTAGGCTCCCACAACCAGGACTAGAGATGCCCAATAGTCTAAATGACTGTTACATTATCCATATAGCCAGAGCTCCAAGCTCCTATAACCAGGACCAGAGCAACATAATGGTCTAAAATGACCCTTACACTGTCTGTACAGCCAGAGGCTTCCTCAGGCTCTCACAACCAGGACCAGAGGTGGCTAATAGGCCAAATGATCTCTATGCCATCTGTATGACTGAGACCAGGACAGACCCTTCCCTAGGCCCTTAGATTGTTAGTACAGGTAGCCTATCTCTAGAACCCATCTTCTTGGAAGAAGTTTCTTATACCCTGGATTAAGTTTTGATTTAATTATTTCTCCTTTTGCACCGGACTTCTATTACATCAGGAAACCTTTCCCAAATTCTTCCATGTTTAAATTTGTTGAGAATAAACCACCTGGAATCAGACTCCCCAAGGTCTTGATCCCAGTTGATGAAATCAGTCTGAACTGAGTTTTCATTCTCACCTCTCTGAGTTTACTTCCATGCCTGTTGGCATGAGGTGTTTGTATGACCCCTCCTCCCTCTCTTCAACTGAACTCTAGGAGCTCAGCCCAATGCTTGGCTGTGGGCCACTGCTTCTGCTTCCATCAGCTACTGTATGAAGGTTCTATGATGACAGTTAGGGCAGTCAATAATCCAATTAAAGGGGAAGGCCTGCTTAGATACCCTCTTCACTATTGATAGTAGTCTTAGCAGGGGTCATGCTTGTGAGAATTTCTCTAGCAACAGGTTTCTCCCTAACCCCATAACGTCTCTCTCTATCAAGATATCTCTTTCATTGCTCTCCCCTCCGTCCCTCACCCAACTCAGTCTTCTTGATTTCTTATGTTCCCATCCCTCCCTTCTAGTCCCCTCCCAGTTTACTCAGAAGATCTTAACTATAACTATTTTCCCTTCCTGAGAAATATATATATATATATATATATATATATATATATATATATATATATCTCACACACACACACACACACACACAGAGAGAGAGAGAGAGAGAGAGAGAGAGAGAGAGAGAGAGAGATCTTACTATATATCCTAGGTTATCCTTGAACTCTTGATCCTCTTGCCTCAGAACCCCAGTGCTAGGGTTACAGGTGTTCACCATGTCCAGCAATGGAAACTGAATTTTTAATAATAGTTTCCCTGTTTTATTCTGATGAAGTGCTCAGAGGCTATGACAGTGGGAAGCACTGGCCTAAACCTTCTTTTGGGGAAGGTGCTCCCTTTGAGGAAGCTAATGATTTATTTCTCTAGGTTAGGCTCTGAGCAGGCCACAGTAGAACACTGGCCATTGCATGTTGTCAGGAAGTGCATCATCTTGGTGTGCTGAAGAGGAGCAATGGCAATTAGCATCCTGTGTTTCTCTGTCTCTGTGATCCCACTCTATGGCAGTGATCTACTTCTCTTGAAGAATCATTTCTTCCCCCTGACCCCCAACTTAGATTGAGGGGTGGGGAACACGGCTTTTCTCTCTGCTCATAGGATACAGTACCCATGATTTTTAGTATCTTGCTCAGAGAGGGTTGGCTAAAGATTGAACATACAAATGTAAGTGGCTTGTAGTTGATCACTAACAAGGACTTATCCAAAAGCTCCAGCCCAAACATCTGACCAAGTTACAAAGGATGAGATTAACAATCATGGAAAGGACTTCCTTTCTAGCTATAACATGGGTGTTGGGGCTGAATCACTAGGCCTCCCAATGTGGCTGTACCTCATTACTACCTAGATGCCTTGCCCACTAAGTGAAAACAAACAACAAACAAACAAACAAAACCTTATACTCTTGGTCCAAAGTGAAAAGTTGATCCAGTTCCTAACCTTATTATAAGATTCCAGGCCTCATGACTGCTGTTTTTTGTTTCTTTTCTTTTGGGTGACATAACTCTGAAGATATATTTGAAAACATGTACCACATTGTCAGCCCTATATTGCATCTTGATTAGTTTTTTTCACTTAATATGTCCATTTCTTCTTCTCCCCCACTTTCCTTCCTTGTATCTCAGAGGCTTGCTTGTATCTCAGACTGTCTGGAAACTCATTAAATAGTTCAAGCTGGCTTCAAATTCAAAGCAATTCTTCTGCTTCAGTCTCCAAAGTACTGTGACTACAAGAGTGAACCATCACACTTTGCTCACTTGACATGTCTTGAACATGGTTCCTTATTAATACATATAGATCTGCCTTATTTATTGTAATGGTCATAGAGTATTACACTGCATAGTAGCTGTCTGTGGTCTAACTCCCATGTATGCACAAATATATACCTGTAGGTAAAGATATGTAGTAGTCCATTTCTACCATAAGCAATGTTACTATCAAAGACCAGTGAATGTGTCTCCTTCAATATATGAGCAAATACATGTAAGATAATTCCTAGGTCAAAGGAGATGTAAAGTTTAAATTCTGTGAAAATGTCCCCCAAAGAAACTACACTGATTACACTGTGCTATCATTGTGGAGGACAGTGCCCATCCATCCACATGTAGGATTATCCTGGGGATCTGCATGGATTCAAGGCTCATGGGAAAATGAGACATTGGTTAAATCTCCATTTCATGCTTTTCCCATTTCTGTCATTCTGATGGGAGGGTCCATGGATCTGAATTTGGGAGCCATGTCATTGGTGCAGGGTCCTCCATGTACACCTGGACCAGATGTTGTCCTCCATGGCCCCATAACCTATTGTCAATAATAGAAAAGCAGTTGAGAAATGGGGCAGTAGTTTGGCTTGAAACAATGTTTTAGTACCTTTGCTATGGCATTCTTGCTTTTGACCTTCTGTGTTTTCCTCTTTGATCACAAGTGTTCTTTTCCTGGGATGCTTCACTCAGGGATACTGTCTTTCCCACAGGTTTGTAAAGATGTATTTTAAACATGTCCTCTTCGAGGACACATTCTTTGACAAATGCTATTTTGAAGATGTAACATCCACAGATACATATTTCAAGAACTGTACCATTGAGTCAACCACCTTCTACAACACAGGTAAGAAGATGGACGGTTGGGAGGAGCACAAAAAGGTGGCCTGGGGTTTAGGAGTCAAAGCCCTTGGTCAGGGCTGGAGCAGGGGTGAAGGGATTCACAGCTATTAATGCCAGCCTTAGTGGGGGAAGAAATGGTCTCTACACCCAGGGAGGGCATTCATTAGGTAAGGTCCATTGGATGGTCTGGCATTTGTTTAATCTATATCTCATTGTTTTTCACATGTAAATTGAAACAAAACTTCTGGCTGAGTGTCCTCATCTGAACGAGACTGATGCTATTCAAAAATACAGTATGACATTCATAAAACCAGCATCCAGGATGCTGGATTCCTTCCTGGAGGCCTTACATAATTTAAAACCTGCACAATCAAAAACTGTTTTCGTGATAATAGCTCAAAAGGGAATGTTATCTCTGTTCAGATTTGGTACATAAGAGCATTTTAGAATTTCACTGTTTCATGATTTAAAAAGCATATCACAGATTTCTAACACTCCAACACCCTTGCTACTTCTGCTGTGTTCACCATAACCAGTGTAGGGCCTCGCCCATGTGGCTGGCACACGTGGGAACTCATTGTGTATTAGGAGAGTGTTTCCTTATGGGGTTCCTGTGGAGACGTGTATTCTGATTTTAGCAACTGATCAAGGACACAGCTAGCAAGGAGAAGGAGTTGGAAGCCATTTCTCAAATACCTGGCCCAAACAGCTGCACTCTGCCCAGACTGTTGGCTTCATGTTCATATTCATGCTTCCTCCTTAGCATCAATGTCAACAGACACTCACACAACCTCTTCTCTCTCATGCTCTCAGTTTCAGCATGTTCAATATCTGGTCTCTAACATTTTCCGGTGACTATTAATCTGTTACTGGACATACCTTCCTGAATTTCTTCCTAGCTTTTCCTTAACAAAATAACTAATTCCAGAAGTTCTATTTGTTATTAAAAACTGCCCTACCCTTCTATTCTTTCAAGTTTCAATGATGAGTCTTCATTTCATTTCATTTGCATACTCAACACAGGCCTTTTTTCCCCCTTAGCATTTGTAGTAGGGAAATATCATAGTTGGGAGAAGGAAAGGCCACAGTCAGGTGTGTGTGTGTGTGTGTGTGTGTGTGTGTGTGTGTGTGTGTGTGTGTGTGTGTGTATGTGTGTGTATGAGCATATGGAAGCTGGAGGTTGGCACTGAATGTCTTTTTCAATCACTTCTTCACCTTATTTTTTGAGACAGGGTCATTCACTGACCCTGGAACTCACAGATTCACCTAGACTTCCTGGTCAACAAGCCCTGGAGAGTGCCCTGTGCTACTTCCCCAGGCTTGCACAGGCTTCTATACTTGGCTTTTTTTTTTTTAAACCAGGGTCTAGGGATTGGAACTCAGGTCCTTAGGCTTTCATGACAAGCACGTTACCACTTGAGCCATCTCCCTGGCTCCTGTACACCTTTGTTTTTATAGGTAGACATTCATGTTAGGGTCAGCCATCAGACCCAGATTTCCCTACTTAGCATTGTTCCTACTAGAAAAGTTGGTCTTTCACAGTGTCAGAAAACATGGGAGTTGTTTTCACAGCAAGTGGTTTTTACTTTTGAGAAAGTTTAGGGTTTTGAATAAGCTACTGCCAGGGCTCTGCTGCAGACAGTTTAGGCTGGCCCTAATTCTTGTGTGTGAACTGTGTGTGTGTGTGTGTGTGTGTGTGTGTGTGTGTGTGTGTGTGTTCATCCTTTCGAAGACAGCACTTTACTAATCTATTTTGCCAGGTCCTAACCTCAGTTCTTAAATTCTACTCTGTAAGCTGGATTACTTCAGAGAACTGTTCCAGCTTCTCTATGACCCTGAGTGTCACCTGATTGGGACAGACAGGATACTCCAGTGCAGGGAAAATGATCCTGGATAATGTGCTTACCAGGACTGGAGTTAACATCCTCAGAATCCATGTAAAGCCTAAGCAGGTGTGGCTGATGTCTGTAACCCCAGCACTGGAGGGGCAGAGACAGGATTCTCAGAGCGAGCTGGCTAGCTCAAGAATCTGGAATAAGTGAACTCCACTTTCAGTGAAGGACCCCACCTGAATAGATAAAGTGGAGAGATGCTGTGCAAGATGTCCAACATGTCTTATATTCTTGTGGACACATACATATGTAAACACACACACACTCACGCACATACCTCACAAACATACACATGTAAACTATCTCTCTTTATTGCAGGAATTTGAACATGACATGTTTGGCCAAACATCACCTTGACTTTGAGGTCACAGGTTGTCCCTAAAGAGGACATCTCTGTCTCTGCCTTTCTTGCCCCAGCTTCCTGCCACTCTCATGAATCAAGGCTTCTTTCTCTCCCCAGACCTGTACAAGCACAAGTTCATTGACTGTCGATTTATCAACTCCACCTTTCTGGAGCAGAAGGAGGGCTGCCACATGGACTTCGAGGAGGACAACGATTTTCTGATTTACCTTGTCAGCTTTCTCGGCAGCCTCTCTGTCCTGCCTGGGAACATAATTTCTGCCCTGCTCATGGATAGAATCGGAAGACTCAAGATGATTGGTGAGTTGCTTGTGGTGGAGCATTTGGGTCTGCTGGCCACAGTGGTTTGCTTCCTTCTTTTAAAGAAATATTGCACGAGGTAAGGCTGGATCTGCTGCTGTAAAACCAAGGAGGCATATTCACAGAATCCTAGGGTTTTATAGAAAGGATTTGAAGGGAGGGTTTCTGCATCGTTTCTAGGGTGTTCTATTAGTATTCCCATAAACAATTATCAAACATATCTACCACACCTGCTTCATAAAGTTATTATAGGAAAGATATTTAATGTTCTTTAAAGATAGTTTAATGAGTCAAGGTAAACATTATTATTATTATTATTGTTGTTGTTGTTGTTTTTTTGAGGGGGCAGATTTCTCTGTGTAGATTTGTAGACCTGGTTGGCCTCGAACTCACAGAGATCTGCCTGCCTCTGCCTCCCAAGTGCTGGGATTAAAGGCATCCAGCTCCATGTTACTTTTCTTATTTAATAATAACTTTCTGTTGATAGTAGAAATGAGAGGGTATAAGAGATATAACAGGGATATAATCAAATTCTATTATGTGTGTATGAAATTGTGAAAGAATAGGTGAATAGGTAAAGAATAAAAACAATTTTAAATTACATGAAAATAGTTTAGGCTTTGTTGAACAGACTCATGTTGAAATCCTTGCACACATGGCCATTTGACTTTAGGTTTTGGCTGCCTATAATATGAGGTGTAACAGCTGGGAGGATTTTGTGAGGGTTGAACATAAACTAGCCCAAACATCTTATAATGTACTTTTGGAGTGGCATTTCTATTCACATCTGCCTTGTTTCTTTCACCAGGATGTGCGCCACTTGGTACCAAAACACAACGCTGAGGGATCAATAAAAGTAAAATGTGTACATTGAGGGCCAAGAAGTCTGTGTACTAAATGTGAGCTAAGACCAGAGCTAGCGAAGTAGAGGTATATTAATAAAAAAAGCCATTAAGGATCTGCCCCCAGGATGCTGTTAATCAGGAAAATTAATACCAAACTTTCCAATGTCAAAACAAAATCAATCACATTGTCATTTTGTTGATGAGGAGAAAGTAGATCAAATCTTCATGGGAAGAAAACTTTCTGGGTGTTTGGGTTGTATTGGATATTATTATTATAAATAGGAGATGAATATTCAAAATGGTGAACCACAAAATGTGCCTGTGGTTGGGCTTCTTCATCTCAGGGGAAAGATGGAAAGTCATCTTATGGGTACCACAGAATGAGTCGCCTTTGTTAGGGGAAGTGCCCTTCAGTTCAGGAGTCTCTTCAAGGACACACACACACACACACACACACACACACACACACACACACACACACAGAGAGAGAGAGAGAGAGAGAGAGAGAGAGACAGAGAGAAACAGAGGGGAGAGATATAGATAGAGATAGATAAATATAGACAGAAAGACAGAGGAGAGAAATTGTGTGTGTATGTGTGTGTGAGAGAGAGAGAGAGTGAGAGAGAGAGATAGGAAGAGAGAGAGAATACCCTGGTGCTAGCATGCTCAGGCCATGACTGCTCACCCTCTGCACCCCTCACCTTTACAGAAAGGCCTGGGTCCATGGACCAGATACAGCACTCTCATTTCATAAGGAGCACCGCACCAGTCTCTCAAGCGCTCGGTGAACTTCCCTTCCACCCTGTACAATAGGATGCAGGGAACTTCTTTGAAGCAGTGTTTTCTGAGACCCTCAGAGCAGCCTGGCTGCTGTAGCTGCTTCAGCCTTGTCCTGCTCACTCCTTGGGGCTCTTGTCTGGTTGGAGTCACTTCTTATTAAGGACAGTGTAGAAGTTCTCTTAATGAGGCTGTTGCTCAATCATTTAATAAACATTTGTTTATACAGTCCTTGCTCTGTGCCAGGCTGCAAGGAAGCAATGGGAATATAACAGTAATTGAAACCGTCAATATCCTCATGTTTAAAGAGCAAATGATAAATAGATAGAGGCAGACACAAGCTAGAGATTTCATTTAACTAATGCCGGGGTGCTTATTATCCACCAGGCTCTGTTCCAAGCATCTCGTAAACATTAATGCATTTGAACCCTCACCATATTATAACCCCGTGGGGTAGGTATTCTTTATTAACATTTTACAGATGGGAAAATGAGACACAGCAGAAAGGGTAAATGATCTACTCAGAGTCACACAGATTGGAAGTGGTGAAGCTTGAATCTGAACTCAGACCTCTTAGTTAGATGAGGAGGCAGGGTTATGGGCGTGAAAGTACACTGGTCCCTGAGGCTCTAAGGTAGGAACAGTTAACACAGAGTCAAGGAAACTCTCCTTGACTGTTGCTTGATTCCACAATGGTGTTTTATTTATCAGAATTTATTAGCTAAGCCTCACACTGGTCCCGCTGAGGAGACTATGTGTTTGTGTTTGGTTTTTTGGTTTTGTTTAGTTTTCTCTCTCTTTTTGAGAATTAAACTCAGGACCTCTGGAAGAGCAGCCAGTGCTCTTAACCTCTGAGCCATCTCTCCAGTCTGAGAATATGTGTTTAGAGTGAATTGTTCTCAGGACTCTTGTGGCCCATAGATGCTGGGCCTCCTTCCTCCACTCACCTCCCCTGGCTGTTAGAAACAACATGAAGTGTCTGCTTGCAGCTGACAATTATCATTCCCTAGCTTTTTAGCCAGGCTCCCTCCAAGTCCCAGGGTCCTGGTGTGATTCCAGGGTGAGGTCCCATCAGGAAGTAATTTCTTGTTAGAGTCAGGTAAGCATTTGGATTCCTAGCAAGGCAGATGCTCTGCCCCACTTTCCTGATGCTGGGGGGCAGGGCAGGGAAGGGCTCACCCACTTACTTATTGGAACCCACTTTGTAGGCCACCCACAGATGTGTTCACATTGGAATGTAGGCTACATGAGTATGGGTTCTTAATATTTTATTTTAATTTCTTAAAAATGTTAAATTTTAATACCTTAAATTTGGGTCATATATAAACATACAACTACTCTTTCCATATGCCTATGTCAATATTTACATTTCTATGTGTATTTATTTTTACTTTTTATGTGTATTTCTAATTTAAAATATGCATGAGTTTGTTCTTTTCATTTGAACTCTTTCCAAGTAGAAGATGGACCCTAATAACTCAAGCAACATGTTACCTCAGCCGAGCCTATGATGATGGGAGGTGGGTAGATCTTGTGGGAACAGACTCTAGGACACAGGCTTCACAGGTTTCTTATCTTGTCTCCACAGGTGGCTCCATGCTCATCTCGGCAGTCTGCTGTTTCTTCCTGTTTTTTGGCAACAGTGAGTCTGCAATGATCGGCTGGCAATGCCTGTTCTGTGGGACCAGCATTGCAGCCTGGAATGCTCTGGATGTGATCACAGTGGAGCTGTATCCCACCAATCAAAGGTTGGTTCTTCTCTGGATTTCCTCCTAGGACTGGTGGTTCTTTGGCCAGATGCCTGCTTCCTGTCTAATCTTGCACCACACATGGCCTTGATCTTCCTGGAGTCCATGTCTCCTTGGCAGTTGGTTTTCTCTCCAAAATGGTGACAGAGGCCTGGACCTGGACAGGCTGGGCTTGATAAGATTGAGTGAGGGACAAGATCCAAAGGACAAGAGTAAAGTGTCTGAGGAGAGGGGTAAGAGTGAAGAGTGGATAAAGCCTTGTGTAGTATTGTGCAGTCCTCTTGGTAGCTGAGCACAGACCTGCCAATGGGAACTAAGGAGAAAAGGTGAAGATTTGGAAAAGCATGGGATGGGACTTGATAGGAAGGAAGAAAAGGTGGGTGGAGGCAGAGTGGTCCAGGACTGCCAGGGTTTACTTTTTCTTTAAAAGCAGAGGGTGAAGGCTATTACCCAGTAGGTGTTTCTCTTCATGAAGGGACTGCAAATTGTAAGTACAGCAGATAAGTGCTCATAAGGAATAGGCATGATATGGAGGATGGGTAAATGAAACTCTGAATTCTTTTAGTGACATTCCTAATGTCAACCACACACTGTCCAGGGTTTGGATGGCTATGGTTGTGCCCTCATACCATATTTGAAGACCCTTTCCTGAACCACAGGATGCCAAGTTTTATAAATAGTAAGAGACAGCACAATGGACATTATTGAATGGGCTGTGGCTTTACAGATATGAAATTTAGGACAGGGAAATAAAGATACAATTTAGAAACATTAGGCGATCAAAAATAAAATCTTAGAATGTAAATGTTTAGCTATATCAAAAAAGTTAAAAATGTTCTCAAAATACACCTGATAACAGGAGAAGTTATAAAATATCTAGAAGCCAACTTGAAACATTCATGATTAAAACCATAAACTTTTACTACAATATAGAAGCTAACATAAAATAGAAATCAAGACACTTTTCATTGTGGATAAGACGATTTAATCTCAGAAAAATGACAAGTTTCATTCAATTTTTCCAAGTCCTTTAAAAATTCGGTGAGACTTTTCCTCTCCTGGAAAGTTGGGGGAAAAAACATCATTTTAAATTTTATTTAGAAAAGCATGCATATGAAAATGGAAAAAAAATTAAAGCAAATACAGAAGGACCCAGCTTGGGGCTGGAGCTCATAAAGGTGCCATGTTGTTCATGTATAGATAGCAGTAGAACAAGATCTGTAACTGTAAAGCAGATGCCAACATTCCTAAACTTTTGATATACAAGAGAAACAGTTTACTTCAGCCTGGGAATGGCCATTTTGAAAATACTGCTCCTGTATACCAGTGGTTCTCAACCTTTCTAATGCTGAGACCCTTTGATACAGTTCATCATGTTGTGGTTAACCCCCTCCCCAACCACCACCATAAGATTATTTTTATTGCTACTTCATAACTGTAACTTTGCTACTGTTACGAATTGTGATATTCATATCTTTGTTTATCAATGGTCTTAGGGGAACCCCAGGAAAGGGTAATTTAAAACCCCCAAAGGGGTCGCGACCCACAGGTTGAGAACCACTGCTTAATACTGGCAGGGTTAGGACAGGCTATGTGATTCCTGATGGTTACCACTGAAATGCGACCTAGGGTACTGGGTTCTGTCATGGACAATAGAAAATCCGAACAGCGTGGGGATTAGGCATTGCATATCCTCTCCATTAGCAGCTTATGTTGTTACTGTCCCTTCCTTATATTCCACCACAGACCATCTCTGTTGAAAGACTTAAGACAAAAGGGGGTAAAAAATAAACAAAGAGAGAACAAAAGCCCACTCAAATCTTCTTTCAGGAAATTTCTCAGTAGCTCTGCTTGCACTTCTGTCTCATTGGCCTAAACGAAATCACGTCCACACAGCCAGCAGCAGGGAACTCTGGGAAATGTAGTCTTACACTTGGGTACCTGCTTTTCAGGGTGAGCAAGCAGTCTGTGTCCTGAGAGTGTTGTGAAAGGGGTGCACTCACATTTTATTTTGCATGCAGCTTAATTTTTTGGTGTTTTTCTGTAAGCAAATCCTTATAACTTGGGAGGATGAGGAAGCTTGAAGGCATTACTTTAAAACGTTACTAGTGGTTGTTAGTTTAAATGTCCCTATATCTTTCTATTATTCTGAATTTCCAATGTTGGCAAAAAAGATGTTGCTTTTATATTTAGGTAAAAAATGTACTGCCACAGCTCCTCTTCTTACAACAGGGTAAGGCTCATCTAGCGAGGCCCAGGACTTCACAGAGTTCTTTCTTGTATTCTTTTCCAGGGCTACAGCCTTTGGCATCCTCAATGGATTGTGCAAGTTTGGCGCCATCCTGGGAAACACTATCTTTGCTTCTTTTGTTGGGATAACCAAAGTGGTTCCCATTCTTCTGGCTGCTGCTTCTCTGGTTGGCGGTGGCCTGATTGCCCTTCGACTGCCAGAGACCCGAGAGCAGGTCCTGATGTGAACAACTCACTGGGAGAAAGATGGGATGATCTTCTCCAGGACACTCCAGCACAGCCACGACTCCCACCTCTCACTGTCCATGGGATACCATGGACAACACAGGAGGAGAAATGGACTTTGAGATCCCTAGTTTAGGACCCACTTCAGTTGTCAATACATTCGTAACTCAGGTGATTGACTAGGGGTACCCTGAGTCACCCTTAGGATCCCAAAACTGTGTGCTTAGTTTCAGGTCTCTCCATCCAAGGCAGGGAAGGGGAGGAGAATCCAGCAAACACATACAGTGAGCAAGGAATATGTGTTTCTGTAAATGAGGCTCGAGGAATTATTTGCATTTCAGATTGAAATCGAGGGCAACAAACAATTAAGTTCCTCCACAAAGCTCCCAGGAGCCCTGTGACCTAGCAGATTGCCTCCATTGGGAGTTGAGGTCATTACGTGAATACTGGGCTAGGAGAAGGAGATATACATTTGCATTAGAAAGTATCACCAATAATATTTTCAATTTTAAATTGGCACAGTAGTATTGAAGGTACTCTGATATAGGAAAACCAAATATTTAAGCAAATTCTGTATAGACTGACTTTTCTTCCAAAGCGTCCTCAACTTTGCACAATGAAGAGATGATACATTAAGAATGATATTTATGATTCTGCTCTAGTCAGAGAAACCTAAAAATGTGTATTCTGTAAACTGAGTTTGTATATAACAGTTTTGAGGTTTTATTTCTACAAATGGTAGCTGCAAACGTTGCCAGTGTTTTAGCCATATTTGGGAAGGATTTGCCATTCAAGGTCCCTGGAAACTTGGTGCAATTGGATGACAGTTGACCACAATTTCAATACAGCTATAGAGCCTGTTGTCAAGAGAATGTACAAAGCAAGCCATGAGTAGTTTCCATCACCTTGGAACTTTTCAATTTAGTGGTGCAGTTACTTTTCTCTCCTATAACCATTTGTGAAGCTTAAATCCAGGGCCATTTGACTCTGCTGTTTACTCAGAAGCAGTAGGAAGTGTTCTATGGCTGCTGGCACTCTCTATATAGAGACTAAAACAACACAGGTAACTGACTAAAGTTGGGAAAAAGTTCTTCAAAATGTGAGTTCTTCCTGTTTGATTTAGCAGGAGAACACGATGCACATTTACTATGATGTTTCGGACCTATGAGAAATCTATGCTCTACACCCTGCTCCAGGGATTTTGAAACAGGCCATTAGGGTGGAAGTTAGGATGTGATGGGTGTTAAATACATTCATTTCTTCAGTGCTCTAAGGAATCTATCCTGAGATCCAGTTTGGAACTTGAATGTGGAAGCGGGTTGGGAGAGGAAGTCAGGACAAACTGTTCTGGATGGTGTCAGCCATCATCTGAGGCCTTGACTCCATGTTGAAAGAACAACTTTTTTTTTTCATCAGGGGTTATCTAGCAGTGGTAGAGACAGGGAGCTAGGGGTTCCTGTCATTGGAGCTGTGCTTGCCTGGGCCAGGGGAACATCAATCTGTAAGAACTAGTTGGCTCTTTTTATTTGCAGCACACCCAGGAGCTATAAAGTGCTAAACTTTGTGCATTAGAAACCTCCCCAAATCTAAATGAGACTAATGGCTACATTGAGTGTTTTCTCAGTTTTGTGGGTTATGTAGAACCCGTATACAGCTGAAGCCATCTTTCTGTAATCCTCCAGAGTGTAATCCAGCAGGGGGAATGAGTGGATTTTTTGAGACCTTTTCTCCTATCCTCAAGTCTGGCTGACATGTTTACTCTGCTTCTCTGGTTCACACTTCTTTACACCTCCCTCACTTTCTGTATAGGGAAGGAAGATGCCACATCAGCTCTGACATGACACCCCGATTCCCCCAAATATAAATATATATAAATATACAGAATGTATTAACGCTTCTCTTGGTGTTTTATAGGCATTAACTAACACACCACTCTGTTGATAATGAGAGACTTTCTGTACTATAGCTACAATATCCTTTCCCATTTTCTTGTGATATGGAATGCATTGGCTAGGATCATGAGAGAATTGTGTAAATCTGTGATTACAAATCCCTCATAACAGTATTCTTTAATGGGACAATACACCTCAGTGAGCAGCTACCGCTTAAGAAATGTATAAGACAGAGTCTACGTTTTCAGTCAGATGGATCTTGTAATCTGATTAATTTTTGAGTGCAGGGGTAGCTGCAGCCATTTGTAGGTTAACTCTGTTTAGTTTCTAAGCTCTGTCTTCTACATTACATTTATGGATCCTTAAACTAACTACCCAACCTACCAAGGACAATTCCCATCCCATCCATCACATGGGCTGTGTGAAGGATGCAGCCCTTGTCTGCAACCTCTCTCATGAAGGATTATCTGGCCATAATACCTGGCCATTTCATAACTGCTGTCACTCCTGATGAGATGAATAAGTCTTTAAAAATAGTCTCTATGGCAGGTCATTGGGGGATAATGTACAATATTCTTACCTATCCATCTTCTATTTTGCCCTCTTCATGGCATCCATAGAGGGTGAAAGTGAAGAGTCATTCCTTCTCTGAACAAGACTGTTTGTGGTTCATGATGGATTTTATGATGGTCAGTTTGGGAGTTCTTCTTTTCAACAGTCTCGTCTGTATTGTGTGATCTCCTGATGCTGATTTTTGATCTTTCATTTTATTAAAACTAATTAGTGAAAGAGGTGTCCTGTTTCTGAAATTTTGTAGCCCATGAGCTTGAGATCATGTAATAAATAACTCCACTTTTGCCATGTTGACTCATGGCAAAATCAATAAAAATAACCGTAAGCGACTCTCTAAGAACTGAGGCTAGAGAACATTTTCAGGTACCCAGCTCTCTTCTAAGGTGACAGAATTCTTTCTTCTGCCTTTCTTATTTTATCATATGTGGACTTAGAGAGGCTGGTAAATGTGGCTCAGCCACCTATGGAGCTAGGACTGTGCAACAAGGCCCAGTAAGATGCTGTCTTTTTTTCTAGACTAACTCTCCAAGTGGAACTAGTCACTTTCAAACCTGCTTTACTGGGGTCCCTCTCAGTTACTTCCACATGAGCATCATTGACCTCCCTTGCTGCAGGGCATGCTGGGAAATATACTTACAGGGTACATGACCATCATTTCTTCAAAGTGAGTTTTTGGTACAAAAAGAAAGCAAACCAGTGAATCATTCTTCTTAAATTTATTGTTCATCAGAATCACCTGGACTGGGGGACCGGGGCTTTAATCTCAGCCACTGAAGTGCTTGCTCGACAAGCATGAGGTCCTGGGCCAGATCCCCAGGACCCTACTAAGCTGTACATTGTGTCTTTCTAATCATCCCAATACTTGGGAGGTGGAAAGGACCCCTGATATTGATGGACAGTCAGCCTAGTCTCTTTGGGGACTTCCAGGCTAATAAGAAACATCAAGGAAAATGTGAACACTGCTTGAAGAATGTCACCAGAGGTTGTCCTCTGGTCTCTATACTCATGTGCATGTACACCCCACCCCCAACACGAATCTGAACATACAGCTTGGCTGCATCCCCAGAGACTCTGGTTTTGTATGTATGGTGTAGGGTCTGAGAATCAACATTTTAAACAAACTTCTGTATGATGTGGGTGGTATTAGTCCCCAAATTGCATTTGGAGAAGTACAGTCAACTTGTCCATAGCAAAGTACTTAGATTTTTAGATTTGTTGGAATGGGGATGGGGTGACAGAGTTTTTAAAACCATTTCAAAGGTGTTGACTAATGGCAGACATCAGGGACTCTTTGGTGTTAGTGTGACATTTTCATCTCTATAGACTTTGGTTTCCCCCCAGGGATTGGCCTTTGGGCCATGTCTGGTGGTCCAGCTCTGCCTCTTCCTAGTCTCAGCAGGGGTAGCTTTCACCTGGGATTGCTGGTGTCTGCCTTGACTATTTCCCCTTGGTTTGTTTGTAGTGGCTGTGTTTATAGACTTTTGCAAACAAATATGCCTTTGGTATATGGAACTACTATGTCTCTCCAGTGACAGTCTGATTCTACAAGCTTTTCTCTACCTGATGATCATGACAGAGTGAGGTTGAAACCAGCTGACCTTGCTTGGTGACACTCTTGACAAGGATGGGAAGATTTTTCCCTTTAGAGATGAGGCAGGGCAGATCCCATGGGACACAATTTACAGAACTCCCGTGCCCTTGTGCTGTGTCAGGGATCTGATCCTAGGAGGATTTTCCCAAGTTAAAATGCTGTGCTGCTGTGTGGGTAGCCCTGCCATCTTTGGACATAGCCCAGAGCCATTTTGCAAATCAATCACAAAGCACCTTTGAATTCAAGTGTGCTTTAGGCACATTTTATTTAATTTGCAGAGGCATGGTGAAGAATTTTTATACACAGCTTTTGTAAGATTACTAATGGAATGAAAAACAGACTAGAACTGTTCACAGATGTGAAATGGAAGAATGAAAGTTGTTAGTTACTGTAAGTCATGGGTTGGGCAGGAAATTTATTTAGCAGGCTCATCCCATAACCTATGTAAGGTTCAGTTCATGAATGGAGAGAGAGTACTTACAGTCACCTCACATTAAATGCACATTTAGCTGCCCACTTACCTTCGGCACACTTTAAAATGTTAGTGTTCATGGAGACATGTGGAGATGTCTTCTCCTGAAGTTAATGTGGGCACCATGCTTGGTACTTTCACTTAGGCAGGGACGTGTACTGAAGCACAGCTCCTGTCACTTTGGAGAACAAACCATTAAAAATGGCAGCCCTGACCTTCACTTACAATAGACATGCTCAGTAGTTCAGGTTTCTTCAAATCAGCATTTGTGATGATGTCAGCAGAATCAGAACAAAAAGCCTACAAAAACAGCATTTTATTACATCAAAAGGAAAAATGAAAAGGAGATAACTATGTGGAGTTAAATAGCTTGAGTTAGCCACCTGACAATATATACTTAGGCATGTGTTTAACCAGAGAAGCAGGTGTGTTCTGAGAAATGAATGTTAGGCTGTTCTAAAGTGGTGCAAACATCAGAGTGTGTGCCCACACAAAATTGGGTACAGAGCTACCAGGAAGCCCAGTCTTAGAGGACCATAACTGCCTATACAGCTTATCTCCATGCAGCACAGATCTATATATCAAAGCATGTTGCGTACCACAAATATATGTAATTTGGACTTGTCAGTGTAAAGGCAAATTAATAAAAACAGCTTTCCAAGGACATCATATCACAAAGCATTGTTTAAGAATGAGTGGGAAAACTTTTAAGCAGTTGATGAATGGATTAGAAATGAGTCTCTGGTTAAAGTCCTTCCTACTGAAATTCATTAGACAGCATGTGATGTGATCACTGGCATTGTGCTAATGGTTTTAAGAGAGGTCACTTTAAAAACAGCCTCCAGTGTTCACATTGAATAGTGGAGATGTGATATCACCATAGATCATCATTTTTAAAGGAGTTTGGTAGTGTGTTGCTCAGCTATGACTGGTGGAACCAGAGAAAGCATGCTGTGTAGGTAACTCTGAACGTGTGTGTGTGTGTGTGTGTGTGTGTGTGTGTGTGTGTGTGTGTGTGTGCTTATCCTGGGAGATTAATAGATGGATTGAAAAGAAACCCAACATTTTTAAAAATTTGTATTTTGGGAAAGTGCAATGTAGGTACTTATGACATAAAAACATAAAAAATGTCTCACAAAACACACACACAGACACACACACCAGACAGACACAGACACACATATTTGCCTAATATACACACCATGGATTAGTCAGTTTTTAATTTTTACATAGGAACAAAATAGAAAAAGATTTTTGAAAATTTGAAATATTTATCAGATAGCTTATGCAATTTTTCAAAGCATGCTTTATTTCAAATAGGCCAAACAGCAATGTGAGGGACAAGTGCATTTTAGACTTCAATAGTGGAGATACTTAGGATTATTTTTCTACATGAAAATAAGGCACAGATGAATCCTGGATGTCTCCAACTTTACTATACTAGAAATATCTCTCTCTCTCTCTCTCTCTCTCTCTCTCTCTGTGTGTGTGTGTGTGTGTGTTTGGTGGGTTAAGTAGATTGATGCATTAGAAAGGACTCAGGGTTTGATGGCTTATATGCAGTTCACAGTAATGTATGCTTGTTTTCTTTTGTCTTTTCCCAATTCCAAAGTTATGTCCTAAGTTGGGAAAGTTTTGGGTTCTAGTGAAAAACTGAAGGGCTAATAGGCTTTATTCTTTGGTGGAAGATGGTCCTAGGAAAGTGTCAGTGTTTGAGAAAGGATAAAGTATATTGGGATGACTGTCCCATCCACTGTGTGTTTTTATAACAGAACGCTTGACTCTGGGTCATGTGTAATGAGAAGAGGTTAATAAGGCTCATGGTTTTGTTGGTTGTAAAGTTTAAGCAATGTGGTGCCAGTGTCTGTCAAGGACTCCTTGGCTAAGTAAAAACATGCCAGTGACATCTCCTGATAAGAGAGTTCACAGAGTGGGAGAGAAAGGAAGGTAGCCAGGAAAGGGCCAGGCTCACTCTTATAATAACCTGCTGTCTTTAGGACTAACTCACTCCCATCAGTCCTAACCCACTCTGAGAGACCAACATTAATCCCTTCCTGAGGGTGAATTATGGTCCAGTCAGTTCCTCCTCCTCCCTACCATGCTCTAAGGTCCCCACAACTTTCAGCTCCATTGTATTGAACTAGGCTCCAACATGAGTATGAATGGGAACAAACCTCATCAAAACCACAGCTGGAACTATTTGTGGTGTGGGAATGTCCTCAGAGTGGTTCCCCCAGCAGTTTCCACACAGGTGCCATCCTAGGTCTTTCAGCAGGTGAGACGCTAGCTACCTCTAGCGTTTTAGATGTGAGCTGCTGAGGAGGTTTCTGGCACAGTGGTGACTAAGAACAATGTTGACGGAGGCGGCCGTATCTTCAGGTACTTGGGATGCTCTGGTACTCTGTCCAGTGAAGAGTGAAAAATAGTTTGTAGGTAAAAAAAAAACTCATGGGGAGGATTTTAAAAGAACTAACAGTTAAGGTCAAGTAATGGATTTCTTCATGGGATCTTCATACATGTGTGTATGTTCTCATGTGTCTCCTTCTCACACTGCCTTTGCCAGGCCCATTCTTTCCCTGCCTCCAGCTGCTTACATTTTTTCTGCCTTTTTAGCCCATCCTGTGCTTTATTATCACATGCATTCTACGTCCCTCTCTGTTTCCCCCCTCCGCCAATCTTCTTTTCTCTTCTGTCATGACCCACCCAAAGAAGGCATTTGGAACACTACCGGTGCCGATGACGCATACCAGCCCACACCAAAGAGGGGTGATATGCTCCTTGGGAAGCTTGCCATCTTTCTGTAAGACACCATTAAGAAAAGATTAATTAAAAGTCAGCTTTGTTTTTAGTTTTGCGTCACAATGACCAGTCCTAGAGTACCACAGCCAAGTGAGTGGCACACAGCCACGAGGAAGTCTGCAAGCAATGTGCAAAGAGGCCATCCAGTTCAACATGGCTTGGCAACTCACTGGGTCAGTTTGACTGTACACCCACCTCGAGTTTTTCATATCAGTCCATACAAAAAGCCCCAGGAAGCAACTGCAGCGAGTGAGCGATTTGCCGGTGCTGGCGCGAGGCCCAGTTGTGCTGCGTTTCTCATGCTACTTTTCCTGCTCGAGTTGCCCCTCTCCCCTTGAACCCTTTCCTTCTCATCATCCCTGGGAATCTGAAATGTTCCAATGAGTATTCCATTTGGCGGTCAGCGAATGAATTTTTAAGATTTAAAACTTTGCAATCCTCACATTAGCTGGAATTCACAAGGACCTGTGTAGACTATCTCATGTAGCTCCTGTAATAGCTTAAGGATGTGTTGTTTTTCTTCCTTGTAGAAATGGGGGAATAAGAAGCATAGATTAAGTCGCTCACCAAACATCAAACAGTTCCTAATAATTGGGGTCAAAGGCTGGGGTGCAACTTGGGGTAGAGCTCTTGCCTCTGGCATTCATAAGGCCCTGGGTTCATTCCTAGTATGAAACAAATTGTTTTTGATAAAAGTTTCTATTATTAAAGCAATTCAGTTGATGGATGCTATGGGAGGGAGAGTCAGCCCCCGACCCCGGGCTGTGGGGAAATCCCTATGGGTGTTGCTCCTGCCCCAGGAGATGACTCTATACCCATGCCCATGTGGCTAAGGATAAGGCTAGTTCAACTCAGAGAAACTTAGAGAAAGTGTATAATGTGAAGTGGGGAGGGGGATACTGGGGTTTTGGAAGGACTTAAAGGGGGGGGGGAGTGATGGATATGATCAAAAGACACTGCATATAAACATTAAAATTAAAATGAAGAAATTTTAGAAACACGCTAAAAGGAAGTAAAATTTGAAATGAAGGTTAAAAAAGAAAGAGCAACATCAGTGCTCCCACCGCCACTACCCAGCTCGTAAAACAGTGCAGCAGCCCACTGATCTCCAAGACAGGCCCCAGTGGAGACTGGCTATCAGCCAGCAGTGTTTCTGGGCCACCCTGCTGCTGTTCGCTAAATTAGTAGCCATCTTAAATGTAGAGAGGGCACACGACCATGGCCTAAGAGGACTCTCCTCTTCCTGCACCTTGTGACTTTTGTGTGGTCATAGTGGATGACCATACATGATGGAGAGACTCTGGTTGAATGTTGAGGACAGTCCACCTCTGGGTTGTTCAGCACTGCTGCAGTGCTGGTTGCTGGCTGGGTGTGAAGTCCCTGTTTGCTGGGATTTTTTTTTTATGCTGTGTGTGTGAATGTTTTGCCTGTATGTATGACTTTCTGTGCACGGCACGCCTGGTGCCCACAGAGGCCAGGAGAGGGAGTTGAATCCCCCTGGAAAAGGAGTTATAAGTGGCTGTTAGACACCATGCAGGTGGTAGGTGTTGAACCTGGGTCCTCTGGAAGTGGAAGCAGTGCTTTTAACTTCCAAGCCGCTCTCCAGCCCCTTGTTTTCTCCAGCTTTATGGTTAATTACTAGATAGTGGAGAGAACTGGGGCATCCAGAGGAGAGACCTGGCTGTGCTAACTGGTATGGAAGTATGGAAGCGTGGTGTGAATGAGATGATTAGAAGCTTTAGAGACATGGTGATTCAACCCTACTGAGGTCACCAAGGTACCTGCCAAGGCTGCGGAGACACACAGCTAATTAAAAACTTCAATCTAAGGATGTTTGACGCTTTATTCCTGTACCAACACTAGAGGGCAGTGGCTACCTGGAATAAGCAAGGCTGCTTCTCCTCCAGGATTGGTTACCTCTTTCACCCAGTCTCTGTCCAGTGAAAGATCAACCTGAGGAAATGCTTATTTCACACTCTGTTGTTTAGTATGTAGGTGAATATAGAGAGGACTCCAGAAGACATTTTATGAAGGACATTGGAGTCCCCTCAGGCTTATTGTATGCTCAGATCTGAAAAAAAGAAATGTCTTTGTTTCTGGAGGAACTGTAGATCAGTAACGCTTGTTAAACACTGGTGTGGACATTCCCTGCACCATCCTAGTAGACAGCTGAGTTTGAACCCAGACACATCAGCTCTTCGCTGTTTCCTGTCCTTGGTTAATTTTTTGTTAAAAAAAATTCTGTGTGTGTGCCTGGAAATTCATGAGGATAATGTGTTTAAACAAGAAGACCTCTCCTCAAAGCCTGAATTCTTCCGTATGGGAGGGGACTCTTGACATTAGCTGTAAAATCAGATAGCCACTGATCTGCCTGAGGTCACAGAAATGGGCACTGTGTCCAAAGCACAACTGAGTCGTGTAATGATATCGGCATATACCAGAAGAAGCTCCTCTGGGAGGCCCAGAGTCCCTTGGGTATAGTTTAGAGAAAGGCTTCCAGGCCTTGGGCTGGTTGTTTGATCACATTTGCTTCATATTTAACACAGAAAGGCTTCAAACAAAAAGGGCTGCAAAGTGACTACAAGTTCTGACTCTAGAGTGAGAACAACGCCCACCCATGAATGCATGCAAACCAAAGCACTGAGAGGGACTCATGACTGGATGTAAGAAAGTGCACAGGCCATATTGGCTGTGTGGCCAGGTAACTTATTTAAGGGTCGGCTTATTGCTCACCAGCAGAGGGAGCAAGTTAGCAACAGGTGATTTGTGTTTTATTGAAGGAAACATGGGTTCAGGATTAGTTTACAGGAAAATCACAGAGAAAATTGATCTCAGATTTGAATGAACACCTTAACTGAGATACCAGTGACATGGTAGATGAAAAAGGGAAGTCCTAGAGAAGGTGGACAGCGAGAGAGAGAGAGAGAGAGAGAGAGAGAGAGAGAGAGAGAGAGAGAGAGAGAGAGGAGAGAGAAAGAGAGAGGAGGAGAGACAGAGAGGGGAGAGAGGGAGAGAGAGAGAGAGAGAGATAGCAAGGGAGAGAGAGCATTTTCTAAGATTTCATTTCTTGAAGCTTAAGTTTCACCCATCCAGTATAGGTGATTCTCCACAGGCCCAAACACATAGGGAAATGTCTTAGAGTATACTAGGAGAACCAGGGTACTGAAGAAGCCACATTGCTTTCAGAAAGATGGGTGAGGGACTTGGATGCTTCTTTAATTCTAGTCCTCTTGTGTTTCTTAGAAGAACTTCCTGGCAGTAGCTTGTGTGACAGGATTCTTTTGGCTTTCAGAAGAGAGATTAAAAACAGGCACACAGCATGGGCAAAAAAGGACAGGAAAGATAATACAACCTTAGATCAGTTTCTGGGCCTCCTGGGAGCCACTCATGACAGAGAGGCCTTTACTCATCCCAGAGGAGACTATAGTTGTGTTGCAGATTCTGTGGCTGCAGTCTTAGCAATGCAGAAAGTGGGCAAGGGCTTGAGGGTGTGCTTTGATGAAAGGAAGCAAGATGTCGCAGGGCATGAGGAAAACAGTTAAAGGCCATGGACTGGCTGATTGTGTGTGTTAACTGGACACAAGTAGAGCCTCAGTTGAAGAAATATGTCCATGAATCCAGCTGTAAGGCATTTTCTCACTCAGTGATCATGGGGGGGTGGTCTAGCCCATTGTGGGTAGTGTCATCCCTAGGCTTGTAGTCTTGGGTTCTACAAGAATGTAGGCTGATCAAGCCATGAAGAGCAAGCCAGTAAGCAGCACCCCTCCATGGCTTCTGCATCAGCTCCTGCCTCCAGGACCCTGCCCTGTTTGAATTCCCATCCTGACTTCCTTCAGTGATGAACAGCAACGTGGAAGTGTAATCTCTTTGGTCATGGTGTTTCATTGCAGCAATAAAAACCCTGACTAAGACAGGACAGCTATGTGACTCTCAAAATTATTCTTTATTGTCTGAGGATTTCATACTTGTATTGGTCAAATATACCCGCATTCCCTCCCCTCTCCTTCCTCACCCATATCTCCCCTCCCATGGTTTCCTCACACTGATGATGTGATCATCTTTTTAAGACCCACCGAGTCTGCTGAGTGCTGCCTGTATGTGCATGAGTGCAGTGGCATCTGCGGAAGCATGGGTAGCTTATCTGGGTCTGCACTCCCAAAGAAAACTTACTTCCCTCTCCCAGATGTCACCAATTGTCAATGTTCCTCAGCTAGGAATGGGACGTCATGAGTTTCTCTTCCATCCATGCAGAGATTTTGGCTGGCTTGATTTTGTGCAGGTCTTGTTCTTGTAGTCACAGCCACTGTGTGTGCGATGGCCCTGCATTGTGTTACTGTGGATGTCCACTGCCTCTGGCTCCTGCAATCTTTCCAGTCTCTCTTCTGTGATGACCTCTCAGGGAAGGGGTGTGACATAGATGTGTCATTTAGAGCCGAGCACTCTGCAATCTTCTATTTCCTAGGTATAGATCATTTGTGGGTTTCTGTATTAATTTCCATTTAGTGCAATAGAAGCTTCTTGGTGGGGGTGGCTAATTGGTATGGTCTCCATAGAAACTGGTGTGGAAGTTCCCTTCCCCAACCCAGAATAGATCTATGATCTAGCTATACCACTCTCGGGGATATACCCAAAGAACTCCACATCCCATAATAAAAGTACTTGTTCATCTATGTTCGTTTCTGATCTATTCACAATAGCCAGGAAATTGAAATAGCCTAGCTGTCTGTCAACAGATGAATGGATAATGAAAATGTGGTACATTACACAATAGAATATTATTCAGCTGTCAAGGAAAGCAAAGTTATGGAATTTTCAAGTAAATGATGGATCTGGAAATAATCATTTTGATTGAGGTAACCAAGACCCAGAAAGACAAGTATTGCATGTTCTGTCTCATATGTGGGTGCTACATTTGGATCTGTAGATAGGCATGTTAAATTAGATTACCATGTGGTTCTTAATGACACTTAAATCTATACAGACATACTTCCTGACTTATACTACTTTGACTTACATTTCTTTTCCAGTTTATGATGGAGCAAAATAATGTATGCGCACTAATAGCCGTTCTTTAAAATTTGAATTTCAACCTTTTCTTGGCTGAAGGTATGTGGTTTGATTAAATTCTTGTTATGTTGGGCATTGGCTGTAAGTGGTAGGTCCTTGTCAGCCACTAGCTCATGTGAGGTGTAGTGTGTGTGTGTGTGTGCTTGTCTTTACATGGATTTGGGGACTGAACTCAGTTATCCTGTTTGCATCTGCTTGCTGAGCCATCTCGTCATCATTTTATTGCATTTTCCCACTTCATTTCTGTTGGTGTGTAACCCCATTCAAAGGTGAGTGGCACCTGTGGAGAAAACCCCGAGGAACACGGGAGAAGACGGAATGTGGTCTGGTGTATAAGACTGGTGTATAGGACACAAATGTATACTGAATAGTTACAGGTCACATACCACATAAAAGTGGCTGTAGGAAAATGAAGTGTCTCACATGGAAGAAGAGGTGAGAAGTGTGGAGAAACTGAACAAAATTCAGTAGCTTAACTTGTCTCTAAAATGCTGGGCATTGAAGTCTTCATGGGTTGACCCTTACATTTTTTTTTTTAAGCAGCCTTGTTTTAAAGAATTTCTGCTTCCTAATTTTGTCAAAGAAATTCCAGCAATAAGAATCGACTACTAGCAATTTACACAATCTTGCTTCTGAAATCAATAATGTATTTTCATCAAGTTCTCAGATCTAATTTACACTGCATCTAGGATTTCCCCCCAGGAAGCCAGGCCAAAAAGGAAGATGCTAAAGAGAAGAGAGAGAATGACTGAGATCATGAGGGAAGGAGACAGAAGGCAAGAGGGCCTGGAACAAGACCAAGTCAGAAGGGAGTAGCAGGTGGTTCACAGGGAAGCAAGAAATAGGTCATTACAAGAGGTTCTAGAAATACAGAGAGAAAGGGTTCGGAGAGCCCGACAGGGGAACAAAAAAGTCCAGCACCTGGACCCCGGTCTTGGGCCTGGCACAGCACCCTACCTACCAACAGGTCAGAGGGGTAGAAGGTGAGCCCACTGGCAAGCAGCATTTCAAGTGCATGAAAACCATCACAGTACAATGCCTGGAAAAGATGCTGGAGTGGGGACTTGCATCCTGGAGTCAGTAATGGACAGTCCATTCACTACTATTCCCCTAACAAGTGACTGAGCATCCAGGCCTGCATCTCCTACCTGCTTAGATGTTACTCCACTTCTGTGGACACATCGATTGCATCTTTTATGTCATCCGAGTTCCTCTTGGCCTAGCCTCTGTTTCCATGGTAGCCACTATGGCCATCAGCCACGCAAGTTTGACAAGTTTCTTGCAGTGAAGTCCTCTTGCTTCCTGCCACCCTTGGACACACACACACACACACACACACACACACACACACACACACACGTTCACACAGTGCACTCACCAGCAGTTATCACATGGCATGACCAAAGAACTGGCCATCCTAATGAATGCTTACATATAAAATGGAGGGTAGTTTAAGGCCTTAGGTGTGGAAATGAGTGGATCACTACACTACACCAGAGCACACTGATAGTGGCTTTCCCAGTCTTTGTATGCTCCATATGCCCTGATCCCTAGATCACCTTCCCAGAGGAAAACTTCCCTCTATGGCTCTACAAGAGACTAAGAGAGTGAGGGGTATCTCAAACATGCCACTGCAGAGCACATAGGACCAATGTTGAAGCCAGTGCTTTCACCATGGAGGGTGGCGAGGGCCTGGAGCAGTGTATCCCTGGACCTCCTTCCCCAAGAGCTACTCTGCTCTTCAGCGGTGATGTAGTGTAAAAGAGTTTGGACTTTTAAGTTTGGATTTTTAAGTTTGGACTTCTGCAGGTCAGACTCCTCTTGTCTTTCACATTATTTTATATTGTGTGTGTGTGTGTGTATGTGTGTGTGCATGCTCATGCCATAGTGTGTGTGTGTGTGTGTGTGTGTGTGTGTGTGTGTGCATGCTCATGCCATAGTGTGTGTGTGTGCATGCTCATGCCATGGTGTGTGTGTGTGTGTGTGTGTGTGTGTGTGTGAGACAATCAGAAGACAGCTCGCTGGAGCCATTCTCTCCTCCCACTGTGCAGGCTGCTATGGGGATTGAACTCAGGTGGTCAGGCTTGGCTTCAGCTGTCTTTCCCACTGAGGTATCTCACTGGCCTTCCTCTGGTCTTAAGACAAGGATTTCTGATCTGGCTCAGATCCGAATGTGGAACTGGTCATGCTTGCTTTCCCAAAACCATCTGGAAACTCTCCTCTCTAACTCAGGTGTGGCCTAACCTGTACATTCATGGGGATTCTTATCTCCTCTTATTGAAATTCAGCTCCTGGTCAAATAATGGGGACCTGGATGGTGGAATGCAGGTATTTGCCACCAGAGAATTCAGTTACTGTGTTGAAAGCACTAATTACCTGCCTTAAAAGCCAATGTGATTAGCCAAGAATAATTATTACTGCAAGGAAAGTGAAAACAGGAAAGTGTGCGTCTTTAAGGCCACCTTCAATTTCAAGTTTCTGTTTTAGCAGGGGGTGGGGAGGGTGAGGGGTGGGGGTGAGGGGTAGGGGGTATGAATTCCTCATTCTCAACCCAAAGAAAGTCTTCAGCGGAAAACAACCTGCCACCCATCTATGGTTTCTACCTTCAGTGTGAATACTAATTAGACATAGTGACAAAAACACAACATGCGGGGGTTCGCTCAGCTTTAGTGTCTGGTATTTTAAGCTCACTTGAAGAAGAATGAAAGTCATTATTGGAGTTGTAGCTGGTGGGTGAAGCTTTTGCCTCCCCCCCCCCAGTGTGTGTGTGTGTGTGTGTTTGTGTGTGTGTGTGTGTGTGTGTGTAGCATAGTGACTTTCAAGGTTACTATGACTACATCACACAACTCCCTTGGCACTTGAGCAGCCTGTAAAGGTCACAGCAGGGGGAGGGGCTTGGCAAATCGTATAAATGAAATCAGAAGGGGTTACAAATCCCCAGTTTGGAAAACTGTATTTCCTTAAATACCTCTACCATCTGGGCCCATTCTCTGGGAAGATGCTGTACTCCAGATGCGATTTTGTCCAACAAAGCAGAGTTATCTTTAGTCAAATAAGATTAAAGGAGACGTGACTGAATGGAACTATTCTAAAGAAAGCCAGGACCTGCTCTGTAGTGGGTGGCACTGGGGGGGGGGGGCTCCAGGCCACAGAAATAGGCCGTATCTTCAGTGGGAGCTGTCCTTGTTGAAGTAGGGCAGATGAGCAGAGGGATGTTCCCCTTATCATTGTCCCTTACTCTTTCTGGAAGGCTGAACCTGCCACATGCCCTCCTGGTCCCATTTGGGCCCCATCCAGGTCATGAGGTTTTTGAGAGATTTAGGACTACCATGCCTACTCTTATTTTTTCCTTGATTTATATTCTCCTTTGTCTTCCAACACCACCTAGAACAGGAGAAACCTGGCAAACGAGAGGCAAGAACTAACTGAAAGGGCCCTTAGACCACAAAATCCAAGTAACTTATTGCTTATACTACTTATAGACATATTATCATTTTTAATTCACTATTTCCCATTTTCTATTGCTCCTCCTCCATCTCAACTGAGCCCTCTTCTTTTATTTTTCTGCTTAAGAAAAGTTTAATCAGAGGGGGAAAAAATCCATTCAAAAAAAAGTTCACAAGTCACATGTGCAATTCCCTGACATCTCCTTACCCTGCATCCCCAGAACTCAAACCAAGAGACTCTGTGAGCAGAACTCTCTATGGTCCTGTCCACTGCGACCAGACGAGCCGCCACCCTCCTCTGTGGCTGCTTTAGAAACTTGTATGTTTGGAATTCTCCCATCTGCTCTGTAGCCTCCTCAGTATGTCTGGTTCTACGATTTCATTATTCTTATGACTGTATTGTTTTTCCTTGAGTGAATTTCCCTCAGTTCATTCACTGTGTTTTCTCATTCTGTTGTTTTGTGTGTCTGGATAACCTCTCCGTATTGAAGGAGATACTATTCCTCTGCTCCACTGGCTAAGGAGAACTGTATTGCCCAAGGTTGCACATCTCTGTCGAGGTAGGTATATCTAACACTGTGGATTCTGAAAACAGGACAGCCTGGGCTCTCATCCCAGGCTCAGGACTCCTTGTAGAATCAGGCAGGTCATGTGACTGCACTCTAGCCCAAACATCCCTTTCTCTGCCCAACTTTGTTTCCTTTCCGTTCACAATGATGGTCCTTAATAACATACTGTAAACTACTGTAGCTCCCTGCAGAGCATGAGGTCATTTCCAACTTTTACCTTTTCTACTCTTACAGTTCTGTTGAATGTGTATCTGCATCTCAGTGGGGTCTGTACTCAGAGCAGAACTGCTGGAGTTTAGAATTCATATACACTAAAGTTTTAACAGACACCGCTGTAAGTTTCCAGAGAAATTGTAGCAATTGTTATCTTTCCAGCAGTCTGGTTGCTTTATGCCCTCACCAAGGCTCAGGATTGCTCCTTTGTATATTTTAGCTATTGTAGGAAGTGCCATGTATTGCATGTCAAGTGTTCTCCCCTGGGATCACATATTTGAATACTAGGTCTCCAGCTGGGGACACTGTTTTGCCAGGTTGTGCAACCTTTATGAGGTGGGGCCCAGCTGGAGGAGGTAGGAGGGCTTTAGGGGAACAAGGCAGGTGTTTCTGGCCCAGCCCTGTTTCCTGATCTAGGAGAGGCAACTAAGCCCCATGACAAGCTCATCCAGACATGAGCTGTTAATCCTACCTCCTTAAACTGTCAGATGGTTGGTCACATGAAAGGGAAAAATACCTGATGGGAATGTCATGCATTTCAACATGGCGTTTAATTGGCTTTTCTATTCCAGCACGAATACAGTTAAAGCATCTCTCCTGGTCCTTGAGGAAGACACCCTTTAGTTTTAAGACTTAATTTGGGGAGCAGGCAATTTTAAGAAAACTGAAAGGAAGTTATAGAGATTTCCCCACATATACCCACAGAGACAGTTTCCCCAAGAGTGACACATCAGTGGACTTATAATGACACACAGTTGTCAGCCCAAGTCCACAGTTTGCTCCTGCATGGCTCTGCATGGCTGTGGATTTTCACTAATGTATGGTGACATGTATCTATCATTAGAGAACTGCAGGCATTTCCACCATGCACTATGGGCTTTCTTTATAATGATCACATCTGCCTTCATTCAGGGAAGGCAATAGATTTTCTTGGGAATAGAAACTTAGTAAATTTAGTGCCTTTCAATTCATTGAGTATAGTAGGATTCCACTTGTTTACTGTGGGCTGGAAAATACTCTGGTCTCATTCCATTATCATGCTTCTCTAGAGTAAAATATGGCAGAGACTTAACAGGAATCCTCAGGGCAAGTTACCACAAAACAATGGAGGTGTGGTGAGTACTAGAGAATGATTTGGGGCCAGGAAAAGGGGTTAAGGACACTCGCAGAAACTGTATGTAGCAACCGATGATGAGGGGTGAGGTACAAAAAAGGATACACATTTGAAATATACCTCAATATGAGTCCAAGCCCTACTGCTAGCAAGTGGGGATAGCCTTGAACTAATGACTTTGGGCCTCAGTTTCTACATCTATACACGAACATGTCGGGAGTAAAATCCTTACATGCTTTTACTTGTTATGTTTATACACTCATGGGTTGCAAACATTATTTATGCAAGGCTAGTGACTGGAGATCAACTTCTGGTGCTAGCATGGAACTCTACCCACTCATCAGGGTTCAAATCTCCTGGAAGCCGATGGAAGAGGTCTCAATGGCCAACAGCAAGTGCATAGAGCTACTCAGGAGACTATGGGCACTGAACAGGAAATGGGGTGTGTCTACCTGTTCCCTTCCCGTGAAGTGAGCTCGCTTCTTCAACTTGTCTGCTGACCAAATTCGCTCCATGTCTGAAAGCTGCAGCCAAGAACCCAGGAGTCCCTGTCTATTTGCTACCAGCCAGAGACTGTTCTATTGAGAGGAGCAGACACTAGCATTCCCCATCTTGTTCCTATGCACTTGCTGTTGAGACAGAGTCCCAGGTAGAGGCTCCCTTCTGCTTACCCTGCACTGTGGACTAGGGTAGGTTGAGGGTATTAGAGTTTCCTATACACTCTTTATTCTAGCCTATAAGCCACAGCAGGCAAGACACAGAGACCCCAATCTATGGTATCCTTCTCACTGAGCATCCATTCTAGAGCAGAGAGAAGCTAACAGCATTCCCTTGCCCCTCCCCCCCAGCTACATCACAGAGAGTTAGCAAAACTGTCCACAAAGCACGTAGATGTTCCTACTCCCCTCCCAAAGCAGCTGATGTCATTTAAAGTGTGATGCTCAAACCCAAGGACCTTCTCAAATGCTGTGGGGAGAGACAGCTGGCACGCAGGCCCAGTGAAAGCATAGCTTAGTCTGTTGACCAGCTCGTTTGCTTACAATTGGGGACTGGAGATCCTTTTTGGGGTCAAAACAAATCTCCAACATGAACATCAGGAATCCGACCGGATTAGGTTTGAGTACATTTCTACCTCAGGGGACTGGTGAGGGCAGTGAAATTGGCTAGAGGCTTCTAGGAGAGCTGGGCTTCTGGGAGATGTAGGGGAAGGAAATCAAGGCCTGCCAGGTGACTATGCCACACCCAAGTCTATACATCTCTAGGAAACAGCATCAGGAGTCACATTCATATTAAATCCAGCAGCAACTAAACAAGAACAACAACAAATTAGGAGAATAACAAACGCAATCTTTTCAGAGACACTGGTACCCAGAGCTGTTATGATCCACCATTGAAAAGATTTAGTTTCCACCAGGAAATTAGACAGTATATAAAGAAACATTCCCTACATGGCAGTTTAGATAAGCTATTTTCCCATAAAAGTAATGGTGAGAAAATTACACGTTGTTTCTGTAAATCATTTCATATAGTCTGTTGGCTTTATTAATACTGTCTGCTTGATTCCAAGAAATCTAGTACAAGCCACATTTTCAAATAGCCAGCTAAATTAAAGGTTCACTTTTGTGTTATAAACTAGCACCATTTAGAGATCCTTTCCACTTTGGAAAACAAATGCAATGTACAAAAAACAAAACAAAGCAAACTCAGAAAAATATTTATCTATGTGTTGTAAGTCAGAGAGCTGTAAAAACTGCTTGCGAGAGAGATCAGATGCCATAGATATGTGTGTATGCTTGCTTGAGCAATGTGCAGGCAAATGTAAGTATGCGAGGTCATAGGGCAACTACAGATTTTATTATTATCATTGTTATTATTATTATTTGACATAACTTTTCTTTATTGACCTGAAGCTTGACAAGTAGGTCAGGCTGGTGAAGTTCAGGGATCCACCTGCCTCTACCTACATAGCAGAGATTACAGTTCACACCACTGAGTAAATTAATTAATTATTACTGGGTTAATTAATTAATTCATTTTTAATGTGGTTGTGGGTATTGAACTCAGGTCCTTGTGCTTGCAAGTGTCTTTTCAAATAAAATGTCTCCCCAGACCCAGGTGTCGTATTGCTATAGCAGAAGACTAATGTTATGTCTGTTCACACAAATAATGGCAACAATAGCATTTGGAAGTAAAGGAAGGTAGGATAACAATGGTATACCGGATAAAGAATACTAATACAAAATATAGATTATACAACAGGAACAAATGGAATTGGAAAGTACATAAATCAGATTAAACATTTACCAGAGAGGGCCTGAGGCTTGATCTGAAGTGAAAGAAGAAAAGAATTACCCAAATAGGGTATATATCAACAGAGATGAGGCAAGAAGAATTGAGAGAAAAAAGGAATAAAAGTGAGCAAGGTTTCAGACAACAATGGGAGACAGTTGAGTTCATGTTATCCTGTGATAATCAGAAGGAAGCAGAGAGAGAGAGGAAGCAGAGAATTCAAATACACAATGGCTGACTGTGACACAGGATAAGTAAGTAGAGCAATATAAAGATAAAATAAAGGGAATGTTGGTAATCTCCTTCCCCTGTTCTGGAAAAATCACCTAGTCCTAGCATGTGAGAACAAAATGTAAGATACTGTGAATTATTGAAGAGGTAGCCAGAGCCAGGATCACACAGGCTTACCTGTGAGCAGTTTTCACAGGTACAACTCAAGATGGGCCACATTGAATCTCTAAAATCTACAGCTGTGCTTTCCATCCAGGTTGATGTGATCAACGTGAGAGTTGAGAGTGCCATCTGTGCTTTTTCCATGTTTATTCAAAGTTAAGCAAATATTGACTTAGCTTTTACATATAAAATCGAGAAGGCTATTTCGTTGCTTAGATGTACTGCAGCCATCTTCCTGCTAGGATTTTGGTAATGGTGATTCTGTTTGTTTGATAGCAGATATTACTTTATAAAATCTATTTTATTCTAATCACAGTGAATTCAGTTTTAACTATTTGTGGCAAAGTTTGTGTTAGTCCAATTGCTTTGTTATTTTTAGGGTAGAGACTAGTCCAGTTTAGAGGGAGAGTCTTCGTGGGAAAAGAGAAAGGATGGCAAAGATTGAACTTGTTCAATATTCTTTTTATTTGATCATAACTTCCCACATATCAAATGTGCATTAGGGGGGCCTTTTCCCCTTTCTTTGAGGCTCACCAGATCCCAGCCCACTCCCTATGAGAGACTCTCAAGCTCTCATGGCTAAGGGACCCAGCTCTGTCTGTCTCTTCATAGACCAGAACCCCACCAATTGCACGACTGGCACCCACCAGTTGTATGACTAGGATCCACCAGCTGCCCTGTCTAGCCCTGAGACTCAGGACCAGTCCACACTGCCAGGAACAATTTATTTCAAGCATGAATGGGAAAGCTTTAGATTCTGTGGCTTAGGAAAAAAAATAAGACTATGTGTTGCAGTTTAATAAGGATCAGGATAAACAAATAGGCCAAATAGACGCTTATTCAGAGAGAAATAACTTACAACCTAGACAGATGAACACCAGCAAGTTCCACCAGATGCTCTTGTCTCCGCAGCCCACCAGTAAGACAGCATTCCCCAGCTCCTCCTCAGACCTAGTTCCACAGGTCACTTCTGCCCCTGGCTCCACCCCCCAATGGGCATGGTCAGTGCCACAGAAGGAGACAAAGTGAATATCCCACTACAATTCCCCTTTTAGTCTAAAGAAAAGATTTAGGCTTGATACAAAACTACATACAAAACAGTGAATAACAAGTGAGCTCTAAGAAAAGGAAAATCGAGAACAAAACAACCTACATATCTAGTCCTAGGGTGAATGCATAACAGAGTTTACAATAGAGTTGTCCTAAGCTGGAAAACTTAAGTCTAGTACCTAATATATCTAACTAGGAAGAGAGAATAATACTTGTGATAGTTTAATCTTCAACCTCATCAAGACCTGAGAAGGAAAATAACGATAGGATAGATGATAGAATATTTTTTAAGTCTTACTAAATGTTAATGGACTAAATATTGTTAACTGTGATTCTTATTTGATAACTGTTGTGTGATATATTTTGCTATGTTAAGGTTAAAACCCTTCTTTTTATTTAGACAGAAAAGAGGAGATGATGGGAGATGCCATTCTGTAAATATGTTTCTCATATTGGTTAATGAATAAAGCACGGTTGGCCAATAGGAAAGCAAGATAGGCGGGACTAGGAGACAAGGAGGATTTGAGGAAGTAGTAGGAAGGAGTCAGCATGTAGAGACTGGGGAGAGCAGACACAGGCCTCACTCTCTGGTAAGATGAGACCACGTGGAAATACTTAGATTAATAGAAATGGGTTAATAATTAAGACAGAGCCAGCCGATAAGAAGTAACTGGCCAACAGCGTTATATCAAATACAGAGTCTCTGTGTGTTATTTGGGGCTGGCGCCGCGGTAGGTCCAGGCCAGCAGGAACAACCTTACTGTAACAACTATGGGTTTTATTCTTGGCCTGGGTTTAAATTCTGACTTAATGTTTCCATTGATGTTGTCCATAATGATGGTAACAGCCAATCACATTTCAATGGCATAACATTAGAGTTTCCATGGGTATTTAGTTGATCTCATAAAAATAAGGCATTCTTGACAGGTTTTTGTTTTTGTTTTCAACTTAACATTGACATAGCTAGAACATCTGGGAAGAGGAAATATCAGTTGAGAAAATGCTTCTATAACAGTAGTTTTCAACCTGTGGGTCTTGACCTTGGGGTTGAATGACCCTTTCACAGGGTTCACCTAAGACCACAGGAAAAAGCTTAATATTTACATTAAGATTGATAACAGAAGCAAAATTATAGTTATGAAGTAGCAATAAAATACTTTTATGGTTGGGGTCAGCACAACATGAAAAACAGTATTAAAGGGTGGCATCATTAGGAAGGTTGAGAATTACTGTTTTATAAGATTGACCTACAGGCAAGTCTGGGAATTTTCTTCATTAGTGACTGACATGAGAGGACCAGGTCCATTGAGAACAGTGGCACCATTGATCCTAAACTGTCTAAGAAAGCAAGCTGAACAAACAATGGGGAATGAGCTGTAAGCAACTTCTCCATGGCCTCTGCATCAGCTCCTGCTTCCAGGTTCCTCTCATGCTTGATTTTCTGCTTTAACTTCCCTCAATGATGGGCTGTGGTTTAGATGTGTAAGCCAAATAAACCCTTTGTTTGTTGCTTTTGATAATGTTGTTTTATCTTAGTTATAGAAACCTAAGATAGAGGGTTGTCAGGCTTGGAGAGGGCACAAAGGGGGAGGTTGCCCATTGAGAATAAAGTTATAGTCAAGTAGAAGGACTAAGTTCTTAAGTTCTGTTGCATGGGAGATTGACTCCAGTCAGCAATTATGCACTATTGTTTCAAAATAGCTTCAAGAGAGGGCTTTGGATATTCTTTCACAATGATGTGATAAATATTTGAGTTGATTTGTCAATTGCCATCATTTTCTTGTTATACAACAGTTTTGTAGATGAAACATGGCATTGTGCCCAGTACTAGTTAACTATGTGTCAATTAAAAACAAAAAGTTAGCTCCCCAAACACTGTAAGTATTAGCTTAGCTCATATGTGTATGGGGCAGCATGAGACCGGGTGAATAAGCAATGGGGGCTGGGGATAGGAATAGCTACATTTGACTCAGGGGTGTGTGTGGATCTAATTCATATGTCTTTATTCTTTCTTTCTTTCTCTCTTTCTTTCTTTCTTTCTTTCTTTCTTTCTTTTTTTTTTTTTTTTTTTTTTTTTTTTTTTTGGCCAGAAGACTAGGCTAGTGAAGGCAGAAAGGCAGAGGGGCAAGATTGTAGGCCTACCTACAAAAACACATTCCAAGCTGCTAATATCCTAGGAGTCCAAACATGCCACCTAGTTGGGCTCAGAGCCAATGGAAGAGTGTGTTTTCTCATGAACAGGTTAGAAAAGGTTACAGCCATACAATCCTGTTACTGGAGAAAGAGTTAAGACCTGAGACCATAGCTTGATTTATTGGCATCGGTTAGCAATTTTCTTTGTATTATATGAGGAAGAAAACAGAGAGAGCTCTATCCACCTTGTAATTTTGTAGTGAGGGCTAATTGTACTATTGCAGGTACATCCCTTGACATCTCATATATAACCATTGCCTATTAACTTCCTTCCTTTACAAAAGCTATCATGGATAATATGGTTCTCTGATGTTCAAACTCTTAAATGATATCATTAAATTGATAAAATAAGAAGGTACACAACAATTTAACAAGCCTTTTTTCTCCAGTAGTCTAGTGCATAATAGAATTCCACTCATCGTGCCTAGATGTTCCCATTAGGGATTCAATTAGTTCCAGTTTCATAGATAACTTTGCATACTTGCATGCAGCGAGTGGAACCATTCTGGATTTTGATATTTAAATTTTTCTCATATCAAAAAGTTGCCTGTGTTCTTTTTCCCTTCATCCCTTTGTGGTTGTGAGATAGTTGGCTGCTTCACAGGGCCACAATGAGGTTTTACAGCTTCATGGAGAGGTTTTGAAGTATCTATTCCCCGAGCTGGTGTCCTGTTGGTTTCAGTGGGTTGACACCTGCTGAGTGATGACAGGGAGGGTACTGGGGCATAGGAGCTCTCAAGCACCTGTACTTCCTCTCTTCTCTGAGAAGTCAAGCAAGTGTTCAGAAAAGCAATAAAGTTCTCTGCTGTACTGGTATGACTGATGCCATGGGAGGGAAAACAGATCTGCTCCGTCAGTGGCAGTCACACACAGCACCAGGCTCCTGCCCAACAGAGCCGACTGTGTGATCTGAAATTATAGTCTTAGAACTAAAGCTGGGGCTTAGTGAGTCTGATTGTGCCACTTGAGTCCACTTGTTAACATTTAACAAGAACTATTCAGCCAGTCAAGGTCAGTCTGTGGTAGATGAGCTCTGCCATCTGGGAAGGTTTACTCCTGTTGGCCTCTCTGGTGGCTTCATGGCTTTGCCTATGTGTTGGGACTAGTTCTGCAGCTAGACTGGAGAGGATCCATCCATGTCAAGCCAGGAGTCAGTTTAGGTAGGGGAAGAAAACACTTTTGCTTATGGTTGTCTAGTAAGATTTTGGGAATTCTTGCCCAGGAGCTTCCCCAAATAAAGCTGGGTCCTTGTGACTTTTATTTCTTGACCACATAATATTCCATTCTCTGTAGACAACTATATAATGATCTGGGTTTCTAGGAATAGTTTGGTTGGAAAAATCTCTGAGAATGATCTATGTTCATTAATATTTTCTGGTGAGCATTATTCTGTTTGGTTAAGGTCAACTTAACACAAACTAGACTCACCTGGAAGGTGGGACCCCTTCAGATTGGCCTGTGGGCAAGTCTGGGGCATTTTCTTAATTCATGATTGAAATGGCAGAGTTCACTCTATTGGTGATGGTGCCACCCCCACATAGGTGGTCCTAGCTTAAATAAGAAAGCAAGGTGAACATTAGTCAGGAGAGCAAGCCTGTATGCCTCTGTCTCTGCATCAGTTTCTGTCTCAGGTTCCTGCCTTGAGTTCTGCCCTGGCTTCCCTTGATGAGGCCTGTATATAACCCATAAGACAAATAAATCCTTTCTCCCCTGAGTAACAGTGTTTTGTCACAGCAACAGAAAGCAAACTAGGAGAGGTATCTCTCAAAGTCCTTATAAAATGTGTCTTCATGCTTCACTGTGTATGCCAAGCAAGGGCTTATAAATGGATGGTCTTGGTACTTTCCTTAGCCACTTTGGTGGTGTTGTCAGTTTCAGCAAATCATCTGCCCTCATAGGATTGTCCAGGATCTGAAAAGTATTAGTTTTCTCTAGTGTGCCGGATTTCAGGGTTATCTCACATGTGAAAGGGCCCTGGGTGAAAACAAACTTGTGTTTTGGGCCAGTGAGATGACTCAGTGGGTAAAAGCTCTTGTCACCAGGCCCAGCAACCTGAGTTCAAGCCCCAGAGTCTTTATGAGAGTTGCTGGTTGATCTGCATGTATGAACTCACCATTACCCCTCTCCATAAACATAAATGTGATTGTTTTTAAGAAAAAAAGACATTCACTTCTGTTTTCCTTTAAATGCTATCAGATCAAGTTTTCCATTAGCATTCTCAGAGCCTGCTCTGACTCTAGACGTTTTAGTGTTCTGGTTTGTGCATTGTTTGATGGGTCTAAGGAATTCAGTTTTGGTGTAGCAGATGAGCTATGATGCAGGGCTCTGGAAACCCACCTTTCCCCTGGGAACCAGACAACCAGCATAGCTGCATCACAGTGCATTGTACTGATGCTTGTTGGCCTAGAGAATGGTGTTAAAGTCTGATGTCCAATCTACAGTAGACCTGAGGCATTTCAGTCAGCCCTGGAGTTAGCCCTCTTTCCTACATAGGAAACATGGAATGACTCTACCTCAGCATCAACTACTTGTGCTTCTACTCCTTCTTCCTGGGCAAGGAACTTAAACTTGTGATCCTTTGGGCTGACAGGCCAAAGTTGGAGAAAATGTCCAATGTTTTTCTCATGGACACCATTGGGATCACCATACAGATTAAGGGACATGACTTCTCCATGATTCTGAACCCAGATGACATGTTTAAAATATTGAAACAGCTGGCAGATGAGATGATACAGAGGCTGATGGACAATAAGGTCTTTGATCTGAACCTTGGCCCATAGGAGCCTCACCAGATCACCAAGAGATAGTGCTTTGGCTCCCAGGTGTTCCTCAGCTACTGAGGGGACTGGTGCTGATGCTAGCACTTCATATGTATGTGCTTTTGATAGCCTTAGGTATGTGGTCTTCCTTATCCACCTAGGTCATTGATTCAAGGATCTCTGTGGGCATCTAACCCATAGCCATGCAAGACCCTTCTGATAAATGCTGTGGTATATGCATATGACCTGTGAGAAAGCCCAGATACAGCAGTATCTCCAAAGAATGATGTATCAGATATATGTTTCCATGGTGGCATCACTCTAGTTTGCCTCTGTGGTTAATCTTTTTTAATCTTTTATATCTCAGTTATACTTTTATTTTGTATTTGAGTGTGTGTTCTCTACACATGCTACTACTGCACAAGTGTGGAGGCCAAGTTACAACTTGAGAGAGTCAATTCTCTCCTCCACCATATGGATTCCTGGAACTAAATCATGTGGTCAGGCTTAGTGAAAAAGTCTATACCCATCAAACTATCTGGTGGGTTCCAACTATGTGGTTAATCTTGACAGACAGAAGTAAAAGTGATGACTGTCATTGCTCCTCATTTTCTTTTTCTGGTAAGACATGGTTTTTTTGAATCTAGGTCCCCTTTTATTTCAAACATTTCAGTACATAATGTGGACACCCTCATAGTAGAAACTGGCTACTCATCAGTGAACATGAAGACATTTCACTTTTCAATGGGTCTGGACATTAAAACTAGGGCCTTGTCCATGCTGGCTAGTCATGTGCTCTGTAATCCTCCTCTTATAATCCTCTGGGGGGTTCAGAACAGGTGTATTATTTTGACTCTTTTTGTTTCAGATGTGTACTTTTACTACAGAGTCAATAGTCATTGTATATATTTAGTTTGCCCCAAACTGAAAGACGCCATGGTGACTTTGTGAGGTAGTTGTTTGGATTCTTGATTTAAACAAGTTAAGCTTTACCATCTGAAGCTCAGAACACAGTGTTTGAGCCTGATGCGTTTGGAGCTTTGTCAGTTATAGCTGGCTAAGTATGGCACAGGCAAAAAGAAACCTTTGAGAAACAAGAGCCCATAGTTAGGAGTTCTTGGAGTTCTTTCTGTGGTTATGGAGTCACTTGTTACAATTTGGATGCTATTAGACAGCCCCCCTCCAAAAAACAAAACAAAACAAACAAACAAACAAACAAAAAAACAAAGAAAAGAAAAAGAAAAAAGAAAATTAAGAAAACTATGTAAGTTACTCCAGAAGGCTTCATAAGAAGCACAGGTACAGTCTACACCAGTCTGAAGAACAGGTGAGTGACAGGTACAGCTAACTGCCTCAATCTCTAGACCCTAAGCCTCAGGGCACATCCCCCACCTCTCCCTATCCCATCTCAGCACCAGCAAGGCTGCTGGGCCCTGCTCCCAACTCTAATGGAACATCACTGATCTGTTCAATTCCCCATCAGTCCCCTCCAGCAGCTCCAGTAGACCCCATAGTCCCAGGAACAGACATACCAGGTAGAAGAAGAGCAGAGTCTATAGGCATAGATTTTGTCTTTATTGGAGGCAAGGGTTGATCTAGGCACCCAAGGTCCCATGACATGAAAACTTGCCAGTCACCAGAGCCCTTGACCACTTAGGTTGGGAGCCAAGAGAGGAAATATAAAACAAAGGTAAAAATCACCCATCCAATAAGACAAACACAAGAATCAACACCTAGACCTATAGTCATCCAGATGCCTAAATGCCAGTGCAAGAACACATTAAATAGCAGAAAGGGCAGCATAGCACCACCAGAACCCAGTGATCCTATGACAGCAAGACAAGACCTGAACATTACAATGTAGCTAAAGAACAAGAACACGACCTTAAAAACTTTATGAAGATGATAGAGGCATTCAAAGAGGAAATAAAAACTCCCTTAAAGAAATTGAGGAAAAGAGAAACAAAAAAATTAGAATAAATAAATCCCATAAAGAATGCCAAGAAAGCCAAGTGAAAACATCCAATCAGGTGAAGGAAACAGTTCAAGACCTGAAAATTGAAATAGAAACAAATAAAGTAAACACAAAAATAAGCAAATTCTGGAAATGGAAAATCTGGGTAAGCAATCAGGAACTACAGATGCAAGCATCACCAACAGAATAGAAGAGATTGAAGAGAGAGTATCAGGCTTTAAAGATTTGATAGAGTGTAATATCCCTGGGTTCACCCCAATTTATTCATTCATGCTTATAGGGATGCAGGTAGAAAAATTATTGACACTAAAGAGAGAGACATAGGATAGAGTTGGGAGGACATTCCAGTGAATATTGGAAAAAGCCTCAAGTTTATTACAATCAGTCCTTATATACCCCAATAAAAAGTGGGGGAAGGCAAAAAGACTTTATTTAACAAGGTACAAAGAACAAGCAATACCCAAAACATCACATAAGCACACCATAACCAAGTATCCGGTTGTCAAAACAAGATAAGTAACAGCTGCACCTAATGCCAAACATTCTGTGGTTGAAAGAGCAACAGTGGGTTTGAACTCTCTGATCTTATGTCAAGATAAACTAAAGCCATTTTTTATGGGTCCCAACAATAGTGGAAATAGATTCATTGGTCAAAGAAAAATTTAAATCTAAAAGATTCCTAGCAAAAAACACAAGGAAATCTGGGACACCATGAAAAGTCCAAACTTAAGAATAATAGGAATAGAAGAAGGAGAAGAATCCCAGATCAAAGGCACAGAAAATCTATTAAACAAAATAAAAAAATTATTTTGGGGCAGAAAGCTTTTCCCAATATAAAGAAGGACATGCGTATAAAGGTACAAGAAGCTTGCAGAACACCAAGTAGACTAGACCAAAAATTTTTTCCTCACCACATAATAATCAAAACACTAAACATATAGAATAAAGAAAGAATATTAAGAGTTTCAAAGGAAAAAAAAGGCTAAGTAACATATCACCTTTCAGAATTACACCTGACTTCTCAATGGGGACTCTAAAAGCCAGAAGGACTTGGACAGACATCATACAAACACTAAAAGATCATGGATGCCAGCCCAGACCACTGTACCCAGAAACACTTCTGATCACCATAAATGGAGAAAATAAGATATTTCTTGACAAAACCAAATTTAAACAATACTTGTCCACAAATCCAGCCCTACAGAAGGAACTAGAAGGAAAACTCCAACCAAAGAAAGTTAGCTGAAAACACAGGCAATAGATAATCTCACACCAGAAAAATCCAAAGAAAAACTCTCTCTCTCTCTCTTTTTCTCACCGACCACCACCACCAAAATATAACAGGAATTATCAATTACTGTCATTAATATCCCTTAATATTAATGAACTCAATTTGCCAATAACAAGACACAGGCTAAACAAATGGATATGAAAATAGGAGACATCATTCTGCTACAGACAACAAACATACCTCACTTCAAAGATAGACATTATCTCAGAGTGAAGGGTTGGAAAAAGATTTTCCAGTCAAATGGACTTAAGAAACAAGCTGGTGTAGCTATCCAAATATCTAACAAAACAGACTTCAAGCTAAATTTAATCAAAAGAGATGGAGAAGTACATTTCATACTCATCAAGATGAAATCTCAATTATGAAGATTGGTGCTCCCAATAAAAGGGCACCCACATTTGTAAAAGAAACATCAACAAAGCTTAAATAACACATTGAACCCCAGTCATTAAAAGTGTGAGACTTCAACATCTCACTCTTACCAATGAACAGGTTTTCTAGACATAAACTAAACAAAAAAAATAAGGCAAATAAAGATGTCATGACTCAAATGGATCTAACAGACATCTACAAGACATTCCATCCAAATACAAAAGAATACCTTCATCTCAGCAACTCATGGAACCATCTCTAAAACTGACCATATACTTGTTCACAAAGCAAATCTCAACAAATACAAAAAATTGGAATAATCTCCTGTATCTTATTAGATCACCATGTGTTAAAGCTGGTGTTAAACAGCAACACAAAGTACAGAAAGCCTATAAATACATGGAAATGGACAACTCTCAACTGAGTTACCAGTGGGTCAAGAAATAAAGAAATTAAAGACTTCCTAAAATTCAATGAAAATGAATGCGCAACATACTCAAACTTCTGAGACACGATGAAAATAGCACTAAGAGGAAAGTTTGTAGCAGTAAGTGCCTTCATGAAGAATTTGGAGAGATCTCATACCAGCAATTTAATGGCACACTTGAAAGCTCTAGAAGAAAAAGAAGCAAACATAGAAAGAGGAGTAAATGACTGGAAGCAATCAAATTGAGGACTGAAATCAATAAAACAGAATCAAAGAGAACAATACAAAGAATCAACTAAAGAAAGAATTGGTTCTTTGTGAAAATCAACATGATAGACAAATCCTTATCCAAACTAACTAAAAAGGCAGAATATCCAAATTAACAAAATCAGAAATGAAAAGGGAGAACATAACAACAAACACCAAAGAAATATTGAGAATCGTTAGGTCATACTTCAAAAACTTGTACTCCATAAAATTGGAAAAATCTAAATGTACATATTTCTTTATAGGGACCACATAACAAAATAAAATCAAGACCAGTTAAACAATGTAAATAGACCTCTAACCCCTAATGAAATAGAAGTAGTCATTAAAAGTCTTCCATCCACAAAAGCTCATGGCCATATGGTTTCAGCTCATAATCCTCCAAGAATTTCAAAGAAGAGCTAATACCAATAATCCTCAAATTATTCCATACAATATAAACAGAAGGAACACTGTCCAATTCTTTTTCTGGGGTCTCAGTTACCCTGACACACAAACCACACAAAGACTCAACAAAGAAACAGAATTACAGACCAATTTCTCTTATAAACATTGGTGCAAAAATAATCATTAAAATACTGGCAAACAGAATCCAAGAACACATCAAAAAGATAATCATCCATGATCAATGGGCTTCATCCCAAGATGCAGGATCATTCAACATATGAAAATCTATCAATGTAATCTACCATATAAACAAACTAAAAAAAAACCCCACACATGATAATCTCATTAGATGCTGAGAAAACCTTTGACAATACATAACTAAACATAATAAAAGCAACATACAGCAAGCTGACAACCAACATCAAATTAAGTGGAGGGAAACTTAAATCTTTTCCACTAAAATCAGGAACAAGATAAGATTGTCCACTCTCTTTTTATCTATTCAATATATTACTTGAAATTCTAGTTAAAGCAATAAGACAACAAATGGACATAAAGGGAATACAAACCAGAAAAGAAGAAGTCAAAGTATCATTATTCACAGATGATATGATAGCACATATAAGAGAACCCAAAAATTCTACCATTGAACATTTACAGCTGATAAACACCTCCAGGAAAGTGGTTGGTTACAAAATTAACTTACAAGAACCATATATACAAATGATAAATGGGCTAAGGAAGAAATCAGGGAGACAACACCCTTCACAATAAACACAAATAATACAAAATATCTTGGAGTGATTCTTCCTAACTAAAAAAATGAAAGACCTATATGACAAAAACTTTAAGTCTTACAGAAAGAAATTGCAAAAGATATTAGAAGATGGAAAGATCTCTCATGCTCATCAATCAGTAGGATTAACATAGCCAAAAATGGTCAATTTACCAAAAGCAATGTAAAGATTCAATGCAATCTCCATTAAAATCCCAACATAATTCTTTACAGACTTTGAAAGAACAATACTCAATTTCATATGGAAAAACAAAATACCCAGGATAATGAAAATAATCCTGTACAATAAAGGAACTTTTGGAATTATCACTATCCCTAATTTCAAACTCTGCTACTGAGCAATAGTAAAAAAACAGTATGATATTGACATAAAAATAGACAGGTGGATCAATGGAATTGGATCAAAGACCCTGATGTAAATCCACACACCTATGAACACCTGATTTTTGACAAAGAAACCAAAATTATACAATGAAAAAAAAAGTATCTTCAACAGATGGTGCATAACTGGATGTTGACATGTGGAAGAATGCAAATATCTACAGCCTGCATAAAACTCAAGTCCAAGTAGATCAAAGACCTCAACATAAATCCAGTTACACTGTACCTGATAGAAGAGAAAATGGGAAGTAGCCTTGAAGGCACTCGTACAGGAGACAACTTCCTTAATGGAACACTAGTAGCATAAACTCTGAGAGTAACAATTAATAAATGGGACCTCCTGAAACTGAGAAGTTTCTGTAAGGCAAAGGACACCGACATTAGGACAAAAAGGCAGGTCACAAAATAGGAAAAGATCTTCACCAACCCCACACCTGACAGAGGACTGATCTCCAAAATACATAAAGAACTCAAGAAACTAGATGTAAAAAAAAAAAAAAAAAAAAAAAAAACACATAATCCAATTAAAATGGGGTACAGAGCTAAACAGAGAATTCTGAAAGACACTTAAAGAATTGCTCCACATCCTTAGCTATCAGGGAAATGCAAATCAAAATGACTTTGAGATTTTATCTTACATCTTCAGATGAGGCCAATCACTGGTAATATTTTCCACCCTTCCTAAATAATGCTCATCAAGAAACTTCCTTCCTCACTCCTGAGATATATGTCCATACTTATTAATACCCCCTCTACATCAGACATTGATGGTGATGCTGGAAAGATTATCTTCGATAAAAACATGTCAATAGCTGTCATTTATTGACCACCTAGAATGCAGCAGGCAGTTTGAAAATAAATCTTTTCAAACGTCTCTAAAGTCTTTTGTGGAATATGGGGATTATCTTTGATTGCAAGAGTAGGAAATTGAAGTTCCATGGAGAGCAGTTTACAGCTTGGGTCCGAAGACTTCGGCATACCACTGCAAAATCATGATGCTCGAGTTTGGCATTCTTTGTAGCATTTACAGGGATTGGGTAAGAAGTTAAAAGAAAATCAGTAATCAACAGAGGACACACTCTTGTTATATGTATAACCTGGGCCAGCCTCTCTCCTCCCCTGCTCCTCCCACCTTGACCATCACTGCCCCTCTGCATTCAAGTGGCTCCTGTGGTTTCCTGCATTTTCTCACAGTCATCTTCCCTCCACGTGGGCTCCTTTGCATGGTTGACCTGTATTTGTCTTCTCCGAGCAGTCCTTTCCCGTCACCTCTGGACAGGACCAGCTGCTGCTTCCTCCTACTCCACAGAGTTCTATTCATTCTCATTCACTACAGTTAGCACACTGAGTTCTAATAGCTCAACAAGAAATGGAATGATGGAGTAAGAGAAACCGCTCTTTTAGATGAGTGTTAGTTGTTCTGATAATCTAAAATACTTGTTCTATTTTATGCATATGTGTGTGTGTTCTCCTGTGTAAGTTCTTGTGCATTGTGTTGGTGCAGGAGCCCGAGGAGGCTAGAAGAGGGTATTTGCATTCCTGGAACTGGCATTACAGATGGTTGTGAGATGCCATGTGGACTCTGGAACTAAACCCATTACTCTGCAAGGGCAGTGAACACTCTTAATCACATAGCAAACCCTCTAAGCCCATTGTCAGATGAGACAAAGAGACAAAGAGACAAAATATGCTGTCTTATTTTTAAAGCAATTGACACCCCCTACCTTGCCATGTTGGGGATTGACGATAGGGCCTCCCACATGTGAACCAAGCAGGAAAACCCTGGGCTACCACTCCACCCCTAAGAGATCCCTTATAGGATGAGTGAATGCAAAAAGTAGTTTGTAGCCCCTTGCTTACATGTATGTAAATTCATAAACTGCCCCTATTCTCTCACTTCAACAGCTTCATCATCAACAAAGTCACATGGTGTCTTATCCCTGAACTGATTGATATATATCTCTTGATGTGTCTTTGCATTAAAAGAAAACGCCAACTACCAACATCTCAGCATCTCCTGTCTTTCTGTCTAAGGCTTGCTTTATGCAGACGATTTCTCTTTCTTTTACTCGGTGAAATATTCTCCATTTTCAGTTAAAGGAAATCAATTGTGGTCAGACTTGTGGAGGAAGTGATGCGACAGAGGGAGGCTAAATGAGCAGGGATGTTTATCATCTCGGAAGCAAGGCTACCTTTACCTAAATAGTCTTTTTCAGACACGAGTCTGACAGTCACAAGCAACCTAGGAGGATATGGTGAGCCAAAGGGTTTGCCCTTCAGTGTGCTTTCTAGCTTTATCTCCTGCAGGCTGGTGTAGGGGCTCAGGTGTTCAATCTGGTGAGACAGAGAGGCAGAGTGCACCCACTGAGGCAGACAGGCAGCCTTGTCTTCCCCTTGCAAACAAAGTCAAAAGCCATTTCACCACCAACCATGGTGCTCAATAGAACTATGAGCTGCATGGCTGGCCTTCCTGATTGTTTTTGGGAAATTTTCTTTGAGACTAAGATAGAAACCATTAAATTCAGATTATGATTCACTGGTTATAGGAAGGCTCTGTTCAGGCAGTATCCAACCATGCTCTAAGCAAATGAAGAAAGTAATCATGGGACATTGGGCACATACAGGGAACGGCATTGCCATCCTGAGAGCTCATCCCTGTCCACTCTAGGGGCCCATCTTCTTGCTGGAGATAGAGGGAATATATCTTAAGACTTCTCAAAAACATCTGAAAAGCATATTTTTACCTTTGTCTGTGTACATGTGCAGGTACATATGTGTGTGTAAGTGTGTAAGCCAGAGGACCTCAGGTATTTCTCAGGTGCCATCCACCTTGGTTTTTTAGACAGAGTTTCTCACTAGCCTGGAACTTGCCAAGTAGGTGAGCCTGGCAACCAGCAAGCACTAGGAATCTATCTACCTATTTACTTGTCTGTAGCACTGGGATTACAAGTGTGTGCCAACACACCTGCCCTTTTAATTTAGTTTCTGGGGATTGAACACAGATTCCCATGTTTGCATAACAAGCTCTTTACCAAATGTGCTATTGCCTATACCTTCTCTTGCCTGCCTTTTGCAGGGTTGGTGTACTAAATTCAAAGCCTAGGGTCCATGCTTATTAGACAAACACTCTACCACTAAGTTATATTCCAAGCTCTCCTTTTTATTTATTTTAAATATTTTTTGTTCAATATATATTTTGATCATATTTTCCCTTGCCTTACTTCTCCCATTTTCCCTCCTCCCGACCCAACTTATTATTCTTTCTCAAAAAGTAACAAGCAAAAAACCCAAATACAGATATAAATCAAAACCCAAATCCAAGCCAAACAAAACAAAATCAAACAAACAACAACTCACTAGCCAAATTAAATCAAACATGGAGTTATTATTTCATCAGTCAATTATTCCTAAGCATGCAACCTACCTTGGGGTGTGGTTAATATAATCATAGTCACTCCGCTGAAGAAAACTGATATTCTCTTTCCCTAATGATATCAATTACAAATAACTTCTTGGTTGGGGCAGGGCTTAGTGTCCACTGTTCACTTCTTCTTCTCCAGTCTTGGATTTTGTCTGGTTTGCCCTGGTTGGTCTTCTGCACGCTGTCATAATTTCTCTGAGTTCCGGCCCTCTTTTAAAAAAAAAAAAAACCTTTTATTTTGAGAAAGGGTTTAAGTAATTTCAAGGTTGACCTTGAGCTCACTCTGAAACTCAAAAGGACTTTCCATTCTCCCATCTCAAACTTCAGTGTAGCACAGATTACATGCTTGTACCACCAGGTGAACTGTCTTCCACTCTTTCTTATTGAAGTTACTGGTTGTATTTTGCCTGTTCCCTTGTAATGGAACAGGTCTTGAATCTGCAGTAAACATTGAAAGCTGATTGTTGCAGGCTATTTGATCACATTGTGAACCCTTTGAGTTTGAGTTTGAGTTTACATTATTTACTAGAAAAACCTACTTCTATTTGTGGTGTGGATTAGCCCTAGCACACATCTTTAGTCTAAGAGTTTTCTGCTTGAATATTGTAAACAGGTTTAAAGAAAACCAACCATAGATCAAGAGGTGAAGCAAGCAACCAGTTGATTGGAAAAGCCCATAGAGAGTGGGAGGAAGTCAGGAGAGAGAGAGAGAGGAAGTAGAAGGGAAGGATACCTGTTGGAGGAGCTCTCTTTCTGGGATGAAGGCAGAGGGGGAAGCAACTGGGTGCTTTCTCTGCCTTTCTGAGCTAGCTGGTTTTCATCCCAGCATCTGGCTCTTGAGTCTTCATTTATAAATAAAGTGATAGCGACTTAGTTAAAAACAACAACGGATACATTTTTCATGTATCAGTACCAGGATCTCAGAGCTGATGTTGTGAGTGAGCCTGGCTATACCTGGGATAACTTGTCTCTTCATTAATTCTTCATACTAATGGTGGGCTTTATGATTCAGTCTTTGACCTCCAGCATTCTCACAGCAGCATTTTCCTTTCTTCCTTCCTTCCTTCCTTCCTTCCTTCCTTCCTTCCTTCCTTCCTTTCTTTCTTTCTCTTTCTTTCTTTCTTACTCTTTCTTTCTTTCTTACTCTTTCTTTCTTTCTTACTCTTTCTTTCTTTCTGAGAATTGAACATTTTTAAAATTGTTACATCTTAAATAAATAGTATAAAAGTTGCCTGTAATTCTCATTTGTCATTTTCAAACCTGCTTTCTTTAGAGGGTTCTGAGTATACCTGCAGTTACACCTAAGTGAATGGTGAATTTTCAGTAGTTAATCACTTAAATTCATTGGACATGGCATTGTTTAGAATCATATACAAGTGGAAGAAAATAACACTAGTAAATTTTATGTTATATGTTAATTTATGATTCTTATACATATCATAAAATCCAAGAACACAAATAAGACCAGGTCTCATGACTCTCAAGGTCAACAATGTTATTTCTTCTGGCTATAATTCTCACCACATACTAGCTCCATTCTTCTCATATTTATGTGTAAGATTTATTTCATGAGTAATCCATGCCACAAACTATAAATATGCTATGAGCTCCCAGTCTCACAGTAAGCATTTAAATGATGACTTTTTGGATCAAGGTCTATGATTGTCATGCCAGCACTGTAGTTGACCTCCCATCAATCGTAGCCTAATAGTGCTTGCATCACATCAATCTGGATTGAGGGATCCGATGTGATAGGAAGGCTTTGGGAGAAAGCCGCAGCTTCTGACAATGAAAAATAGGCATGAAAGCAAGAAAAATATCTATACAGTTAGAAGCCATTTCCTAAGCAAACATTGATTTCATTTCTTCGGCAAATTAATTCATTTTAATTAATTAATTATTTTTTTTGTATCTGCTTGTTTTGCTTTCATGTATGTCTGCACACCATGTGCATTTCTGGTACCCTCAGATTCCCTGGGATTGGCCTTTGGTCTGTGTGGAGGTGCTGGGGATGGAACCCTGGTACTCTGGAAGAGCAGGCAGTTCTCTTAAGCATGGAACCATCTCTCCATTCCAAGCTCAATTCATTTTTGCAGTAAGTAAGTATGAGCTGTTAGCTTTAATTAATTGAATTTAGTTACTTAGAGAAATCAATTATTTCCTTAGAAAACCATTCACTGAAAAAGTATCTATTTCCATTGATCTTTTTGTAAGCACATTTGGACTCTCTCTTTCTCTTTCTCTCTCTCTCCCTCTCTCTCCCCGTGTGTGTGTGTGTGTGTGTGTGTGTGTGTGTGTGTGTGTGTGTACATATGAGTGTCTACTCTTTCGATCCTCAAAACTATCATATGAGACAACTGAGTATGCAAATTTGCCTGAACAGTTTGAAAAATTGTTCAAGGTGAAGACATAATAAGTTGTGGAGCTTAGATTAGTGAAATGGAGTGTGTGTGTGTGTATGTGTGTGTGTGTGTGTGTGTGTGTGTGTGTGTGAGAGAGAGAGAGTTAAATTAAGCATGTCAAATAATAATACATTACATAACATGGTATACTATCCTTGAATTTGGAGGAAGTTTAGTGACCACATAAACTAATTTCATTAACAGTATACTATTAACATAGACAGTCACTACTCTTCCACTATCAGAGAAAATAATTTTAAAAGTTTCCAATATCCTTTTGTGGTAGCCTGCTTAGAAGTGACTATAAAAAGATAGAGAGAAATAAGAAAATCTTAGGGTAGTCAGATGTAAGAGGGCAAATTTCCTCAGGATTGTACCAGAGGACAGATCCAGCAAGGATTGGGTTCTAATTTTGTTCCATTGGGAAATTCTACTGACTATGAATTCAGCCTGTACTCAATGTGTCTTTCAAAGCAGTGACATCCCAAAGGGTGGTCTCTGGATCTGCAGCAACAGCATTCTCTGTGGTACCCTGCCTGAGGCAAAGGAGAAACAATACACAGTGGGAACTGCTGCTGATCAGTTACATTGCCACCAGGAATGCTACATTGTTTTTACAGCAACACTATATGAAATGCTGGAAGTGACCCTACTAGCTAGAAAGACTTTATACAAACCATATAATGTTTCTTTTCATGTGATCTTATTTATTCTCAGAGAATTTCATAATGCACAACACATTTTGGTTATTTTTTACCCTTTCATTGTTCCCTATAATTCTTCCCAGACCCACCCCCATGACTGCCTTTCAAGTTTTTGTCTTTTTTTTTTTTTTAAGTTTATCTAGTGCAATTAGTATAGCCCATATATGCATGGGTGTGGGGCCATCTACTGGAGAATGGTCAAGAAACCAGGAACCACACCTGTAAAGCAACCCAACTCTCAGATAGAAATAAAGAAATTAAGGACTTTCTAGAATTCAATGAAAATGAATACACAGAATACCCAAATTTATGGGACACAATAAATGCAGTGCTAAGAGGAAATTTCATAGTTACATGCCCACATTAAAAAAAAATGGAGAAATCTCATACTAGTACCTTAGCACACCCGAAAGTTCTAGAACAAAAGGAAATAAGCACACACAAGAGGAGTAGATGGCAGGAGATAATTAAATTGAGGGCTGAAATAAATAAAACAGAAATGAAGAGTTGGTTTTTTTGAGAAAACGAACAAGATGGACAAACCTTTACCCAAAGTAACTCAAAAGCAGAGAGAAAATATAGAAATTGACAATCAGAAATGTAAAGAGGTACATAACAAGAGAAAACAATGAAATCCAGCGAATCATAAATACACTGTTTAAAAATCCAAGAATACATCAGAGAGATCATCCACCATGATCAAGTAGGCTTTATCCCAGAATAGCAGGGATGGTTCAATATATGAAAATCAGTAAATATACTCTACCATATAAAAAGACTGAAAGAAAAACGACATGATAGTATCATTAGATGCAGAAGAGGCCTTTGACAAAATCCAAAACCTCTTCATGATAAAAAAAAAACCTGGATAAATTAGGTATACAAGGGACATACATAATAAAGGCCATTTACAGCAAGCCTACAGCCAACATCAAATTAAATGGAGAGATGCTTAAAACAATTCCACTGAAATCAGGAATAAGACAAAGTTGCCCACTCTCTCCATATCTATTCAATATAGTACTGGAAGTATTAGCTAGATCACTGAAGGAGTCTATTAAAGGAGCTAGACTACTGAAGGAGATCAAGGGAATACAAATTAGAAATCAAACCCAAAAATTCTACCAGGGAACTCCTATAGCTGACAAACACCTTTAGTAAAGTGGCTGGATACAAAATTAACTCATAAAATCAGTAGCCCTCCTGTATACAAATGGCAAATGGACTGAGAAAGAAATAAGGGAATCAATACTCTCTAGAATAGTCACAAATAATATAAAATATCTTGGGGGGGGGGTGGTAACTCTAACCAAGCATGTGAAAGACTTGAATGACAAAAACTTCAGGACTTTGAAGAAAGAAACTGTAGAAGATATCAGAAGATGGGAAGATCTCCCATCCTCAGGATTGGTAGGATCAACATAGTAAAAATGGCCAATTTTACAAAAGCAAACAATAGATTTAATGAAATTCTTATCAAAATTCCAAACAATTCTTTTCAGATCTTGAAAGGAGAATTCTCAATTTCATATAGAAAAATAAAACTGATGATTGCTAAAACAAGCTGGAACAATTAAAGAAATGCTGGAGGCATCACCGTTCTTGATTTCAAGTTGCCTTAGAGAGAGATAATTCTAAAAACAAACAAAGCAAAACAAAACAAAAAAATCAAAAAATACAAAACAAAACAAAACAAAACTACATGGTATTGGCACAGCAACAGACATATGGATCAATGGAATTGAAGTGAATGTCCAGCCATAAATCCACACAGCTGTGGACACATGATTTTTTTATAAAGTAGTCAGAAATACACAGTGGGAAAAAGAAAGCATCTTCAACAAATGATGCTAGTCAAACTGGATGTCTGCATGTAGAATGTGAATAGATATATACTTATCAACCCGCACAAAACTCAAGTCCAAGTGGATCAAAGACCTCAACATAAAACAAGATACAATGAATTCTGATTTACCAATAAGACTAAGATACAAGTAGTAGAGGACTAATATACAAAATATATGAAGAGCTCAAGAACCTAAATGTCAGAAAACCCAATAATCCAATTCAAAACATGGCATAGATCTAAATGTTCAAATAACCTTAGCCCTTAGGGAAATGGAAAGCAAAACTATTTTGAGATTTCATGTTACACCTGGCAGAATGGCTTAGATAATAATAAAAGTCACAATGCATGATGGCAAAGTTGTGGAGCAAGGGGAACACTCCTACACTGCTGGTGGGAGTGAAAACTTGTACAGTCATTATTGAAACCAATATGTCAGTTCCTCAGAAAGTTGGGAATCAATCTATCTCAAGATCCAGCTATACCTCTCTTGGGCATATACCCAAAGGAGCTGCATCCCACCACAAGGACGTTTCCTCAGCCATGTATATTACAATCTTATGCATAATAGCCAGAACCTGGAATTTCCCTCATCAGAAGAATGGATAAATAAAGTGTGGTTACACAAGGGAGTATTACTCAACTGTTAAAAAATGACAACATGAAATTAGCAGGTCAATGGATGGACCTAGACAGAAGTCATTTTGAAGGAGGTAACTGTTGTGGAATACAGTTTTAACTAGGCAAAGATGTATTACATTTGTTGATGCTGCAGAAATACTACTTTAACTATGTAAAGGTGTGATACATTTGTTTCTGTTGCCTTTGTCAATGATGTAAAAATGTGTTGCATTTCTTGATGCTGAATTTGTTTAATTATGTAAAGATGTGTTGCATTTGTTTCATCTTGCCTTCCTAAGGTGCCTGATTGTTCTAATAAAAGGCTGAATGGCCAATATCTAAGCAGGAAAGGGATGGCTGGCCCTCCTGGGTAGAGAGAATAAGAGGCTCAATGAGATATAAGAGAAGGAGGGAGAAAAAAGGGAGACCCCTGGGGCTAGAAGCCAGGCAGCTAGCCGCCAGCCAGACAGGAGCAGTGAAAGGAAGATATACAGAAGCAAAGAAATGTAAAGCCCAGAGGCAAAATGTAGATGGAGAGAAACAGGTTAGGGTTTAAGAGCCAGTGGGATAATCATAACTAATAAGGGATCTGAGTGTCATGATTTGGGAGCTGGTTGGTGGCCTAAAAGAAAGCCTGTTACAGGTAACCCAGACCCGGGAAGACAAATATGGTATATATTCACTTACAAGTGGATATTAGCTGTTAAGTAAATAATAACCAAGCTACAACCATAAACTAAGAAAGGCTAGATAAAGAGAAGGGATCTGGGAGAAATTCATGAAACTCCCTGGGAAGGGGAAATAAAATAGATTTTATTGTAGATTGGGGGCAGGTGGGCACAGGAGTGGGAGTATTAGCTGTGGGGAGATTATGTGGAGGGGGATTATGTGAGGGAGAAGTGGTTGGAATTGGGGTGCATTTTGGTGGGGGTATAGAAATATAATACAGTGGAGACTGGGTGGAATGAATGGAGGTGACCCTAATGAGGACTTCTAGTAATGGGGACTGGGAAGTCTTAACTCCCCATTCCTTCACCAGGTGAGGCTTCCAGTGTTGGGACTGGGTTGGATTCAATTGAGTTGTTGGCTAAGGGGATCCTACGGAAATCTCCAAACAACCCAGACTGATACTGAGACCAAGTATTGTTTTATGCAAACTGACAACAGGGCGCTGTTGTTGAGGACAATATCCACACAACTTATTGAACTTAGAGAGGTCAAGCTGGTGCCTGATGGAGCCTTCACCCCTTTATTAGCCTCTTTGGTGCAAGAGGGTTCTCTGCAGGTAACTAAAAGTAAAACGTGGACACCAAACCAGCCACAGAATTTTGACCTACAGTGATCTATCCTGCCTACAAAATATTCTAGGGTGATGGCAATACAGAACTTGTGGGGGCATATATGATTTTGACTGAAGACCCACTCCAAGAGAAGGAACTGAGACCTGACACTGCTTGGGTAACCAAAAACCAGGGACTAGACAACTCAGAGAGCTAGGGTAAAGCCAAACACAACTTGTCTAAAAAATAGCATCAAGGAAATGATTCCTAATGATATTCTTCTATACTCATAGATCAATGTCTTATCCAGCCATCATCAGAGAAGCTTCCTCTGGGAACAGATGGGAACAGATGCAGAGACCCACAGCCAGACATTAATGTAGAAAGAGAGAAGTCTACATGGGAGGTCTCAGTCAAACCCCTCCAATTAGAGCTCAGGAAAAGGAGGTGGAATGATTGTAAGAGCCAGAGGAGATGGAGGATACTAGGAAAACAAGGTCCTCTAAATCAACTAAGCAAGGCACATATGAGCTTACAGAGAATGAAGCAGCAAGGACAGGGCCTACATGGATCTAGACACATCAGCTCCCCTGTACATGTATTATAGCTTTTAGTTTAGTATTTTTATGGGAACTCTTACTTTGAAACCAAGTGGGTCTCTGACTCTTGTCTACTCTTGGGACTCTTTTCTGCCTTTTGGATTGCCATGCCCAACTTTAATAAGATAATTTTTGTTTCATCTTATTATATCTTACTTTGTTATGTTTGGTTGTTGACTGCTCTTTTCTAATGAGAGACAGAAAGGGAGTAGATCAGAAGGGGATTGGAAGTGGGAGGAACTGGAAGGACGGAAGGAGGGAAGGGAGGGGGAACTCAAATCAGGATATATTGTATGATAAAAGAATTCACACTCAAAAAAAGGAGAAAAAGACGAAAACAATCATTTTCATGGAAGTAAAAGAGGGAGGAGTGATGAGCAAAGGGGTCAAGACCAAGCTGGAGAAACCCACATAATCAGCTGACCTGAATAAGGGGGAACTCATGCACCCCAGTCTGATAGCTGGGAAACCAGCATAAGACTGACCCAGACCCCCTGAATGTGGGTGTTAGTTAGAAGGACTGGGCAGTCTATGGGGCCTCTAGTAATGGATCAGTATTTATCCCTAGTATACGAATGGACTTTGTGAGCCCATTCCACATAGAGGGATACTCTCTCAGCCTAGACACATGGGGGAGGCCCTAGGCCCTGCCCCAAATGATATGACAGACTTTGAAGACTCCCTATGGAAGGCCTCATCCTCCCTGGAGAGCAGAAAGGATGAGATAGGGGATCAGTTGGAGGCAGGGGAGGAGGGGAGGGAGAATAAACTGGGATTGACATGTAAAACAAGCTTTTTTTTTTCAAATTTAAATAGAAAAAAGGGAAAAAAGAAAAAGAAAAACATGATCAAGTGAACTCTCGAATGTAAATAAGCATTAGATTAAGAATATTGTGCATAATGTTGTGTAGTATGTGGTGGATTTTAGAGAAGGTTTCATGTGGAGCATAGAGAAGGTATATTCTTTTTTGTTTGGATGGAATGTTCCATAGATGTTTGTCATACCCAGTAGAGACATAACTTCTGTTAGTTCTTTTGTTAAGTTTCTGTCTGGTGGTCCTGTCTAGTGGTGAGAGTTGGTTATTGATGTCTCCCACTATGAGTGTGTGAGATTTTATGTGAGTTTTGAGTTTTAGTAATGTTTCTTTTAATAATGTGGGTTCCTTTGCATTTGGGGCATAGATGTTCAGAATTGAGACTTTGTACTGATGGATTTCTACTGTGATGAATATGAAATCACCTTCTTCATCTCTTTTGATTGATTTTTGTTTGAAGTCTAACTTGTTAGTTATTAGGATTGCCACACCTGTTTGCATCTTGTGTCCATTTGATTGGAAGATCTTTTCCCAACCCTTTACCCAGAGGTAATGTCTGTCTTTGAAATTTAGATGTGTTTCTTGTATGCAGCAGAAGGATTCTGTCTTTGTATCTATTCTGTTAGCCTGTGTCTTTTTGTAGGCAAGTTAAGACCATTAATGTTGACGGAAAGTTAGTACCATTGATTGTTAATTCTTATTTGTTTTATATTTGTTGTTGGCAGTGGTATTGTGAGTATATTTGCCCTGATTTTTCTTTTGGGATCTGGTGAAGTGGGATTATCTATTGCCTATGTCTTTGTTAGTGTAGTTAACTTGCTGGGGTTTTAATTTTCCTTCTAAAACTATCTGTAGGACTGGATTTGTGGATATGTATTGTGAAAATCTGGCTTTGTCATTGAATATCTGACATATTTGAGAGTTTTGCTGGGTATAGTAGCCTGGTCTGGCATCTGTGGATTCTTAGTATTTGCGGAACATCTATCTAGGACTTTCTGGCCTTGAGAGTTTCCATGGAGAAGTCAGGTGTAATTTTAATAGGTCTGCCTTTATATGTTACCTGGCCTTTTTCCTTTGCTGCCCTTAATATTCTTTCTTTATTCTGTATATTAGGTGTTTTGATTATTATGTGATTAGGAGCCTTTTTTTAAAATCCAATTTATTTGGTATTTTGTATGGGACTTGTACACTCATGAGCATGTCCTTCATAAGACTGGGAAAGATTTCTTCAATTATTGAATATGTTTGCTGCACCTTTGAGCTGGGCTTCTTTGCCTTCTTTTATGCCTATTATTCTTAGGTTTGGCCTTTTCAGTGTGTCCCACATTTCCTGAATGTTTTGTGGTAAGGATTTGTTGGGATTAAGATTTTCTTTGATTGATGAATCTATTTCCTCTAGTTTATCTTCAGCGCCTGAAATTCTCTCTTTAATATCTTGTATTCTGTTAGTTATACTTCCATCTGTAGTTCCTAATCATTTACCCAATTTTTCTATTTCCAGAATTCCCTCAGTTTTTCTTTATTGTCTCTATTTCAGTTCTCAACTCTTGAACTGTTTGAATTGTTTCCTTCATCTGTTTCATGGTTTTTTCGTGGATTTCTTTCCTTTCATTACGAGATTTGTTCATTTCTTGCATTTTGTTCGTCTTTCCTCTATTTCTTCCAATTTTTTGTTTGTTTTTTTCCATTTCTTTAAGGGATTGGATTGTCTCATATTATCTTTAAGGCCCTCTATCAATTTTATGAAAGTTAATTTTTAAGTCATTCTCTTCTTTGTCATCTGCTTTGGTGTATTCAGGTGTAGTTGGTGTAGAGTCCCTATATTCTGGTGATGTCATACTGGTCTTTCTATTGTTGGGTTTTTCTTGTATTGCCTTCTTTTCATTGCTTTTCCCAGTGGATGCAGGTGGAGTCTCTCTCTCTCTCTCTCTCTCTCTTGCTCTCCCAGTGGGTGTTTGATGTCTGTAACTCAGGATGATCCAAGCTCTCTTGGAGGTCTCTCCTCTGGCAGAGGGCAGGCAATGGGGTCCAAAGATCAGGTGAGTGAGGTGTTAAGGTGGTCCCATGTGGATAGGCAGGTCCAGTGTGCTCAGAGCAGACCCAGGAAATTCCATGGAGGTGGAGGGGTTGTTGGCCCTGCACTCTGGCCCAATTCTCACCCCAAGCAGCGGGCCCAGCAGGCCAAAGGGTCAACATTCATTTTCTTACTTAAAATAGAATGTGCTAGAGACAAAATACGCATCAATTAAAAATAATTTTTTATAGATTAATATGTTACAGAGTATTCAATGTTATTATTCCCACCATTGATTTTTTTCATCAGATCTATCCTGTATATTAAACAGCTCTCAGGCATAGGATTTTAATGCCAGGAGGGTCCTTAGAGGTCATTCCTCCCAAACCCTTATTTTGCAGACAAGCATACTGAGGCCTAGGGAGGCCTACTTGCCTTGCAATAGGTCACAGGTAATTAAACACATTTCCCCATGTTGCATCTCCCTGAGGATCCACATCCTAAATGCTTTCCTGAAAGGATGCTTCCCATGTAATTTCCCCTCTGGTATTTGACATCACACAAGGAAGCACAAGGCCAGATGTTTAATAGCTTCTAAATGGACTTTTCTCCATCTTTTCTGGGAGTCATGTTGTCTCCTCCAAAGTCATCGATTTTTGTTGTTCATTATTTTATTTCCAAACTGGGAATTCTGAAAATGATTTTGAAACAGCAGACTACTTATGGAAAACTGTAACAGGTGGTATTTCTAGATTTCTTTTCAGGAATTGTGCAGTTATAATTGGTATTTTTCCGGTCAATTCCTAGCAGAACAGAAAACTATAAGCATAAAGAGAAAGGCTATTCTTGAACACATTTTCATTCTCTTTTTTCTTTTTTTACCACTATACAAATGAGGATATTATCTTTTCTTTAAAGAGTAGAATTTATTTCTCTCACATTATAGACAACCTTTCTCGTTGTAGAAAATTAAAAAAAATATTCTTTATGACATCACAGAATACTCTAGGTTCATCTCGTATATTTCTACCTCAATCCTAAAGACTGCCACTTCTACATGGAGCCCTGATTCTTTTGACTGGAGAATGGACTTAGAAACCAAGATTTGGCCCCTAAGTTGTACCCTTGATTGACAGAGCAAAGAATTATGTATGTGTTTATTAACTGTCATGCTCCTATCCATAAGCATGGCTGTTATGTCTATATTAAAAATGGCAGGAGCTTTTATTGATGTCTATAGCTTTAAGTCATTACCAAATAGATCACTGTAGCTGTCTTGTCTGTTTATCTTGAATGTTCCACTCCAGTAATGAGAGTCTTGACTGGCACCATATGGCATCCATTTATATAATTGTTCAGTTCTTGTAGACATTTGTAGCAATGCTATAATTCTTAACTTGGTCAATACATTTTATTATATTGCTTTTTTTTCTGTTCATGTTATTAGTTATTGCAACAAAGAAAGCATACATACCCAATGCTAAAATCTAAATTTAATAAAATTCTTTAATTTATATACTGATAAACCTCATAACACTTGAACTTCAGCTACCCTTCCATGTTATTGTTATATGACACTTCATTCTCTGAGTATGTATGTGTGTTCACACTTTTTAATGCATACATTATTGCATGCTGCCTAATTTACATTTAACTCTGTATGACTTTCTTTGTTCTCCATTCTTGACAGATAATCTTGTTAGGTATAGAAATCTGGGCTACCTGAGAACAGCAGCTTTCTAGTTTGGCTGTCCATCATCAGTTTATTACCACCTGATGAGGGAAATCTAGCTCTATACCTCTTTATAAATTTCTTTTGGTTAATTAGTTTTACTGTTTCAGTTTAGCCATGTCACATCCCTCCCCATCATTTGAATACATGGACAAACACCTGCTGCACACAAAATTGTTTTAATTTATCCTGATGCATTGTCTTTTTTTCAATAATTTATCTATTCTTTTAAATTTCAGTTTACTTTCCAACCTCAGTTGTCCCTGCCACTTCCCCTTGACTCCCCCAAGCCTACTCTCAGTCCATTCCTCCTCATGGGTAAGGACTGTGAAGAGTCAACAAAGTCTGACACAATAGGGTGGGACAGGGCCAAGCCTCTCTCCCATGCATTAAGGCTGAGCATGGCATTCCACCATAGGGAATGGGATCCAACAAGCTAATTCATGTACCAGGTTTGTATTGTGGTCCTACTGCCAGGGGCCACTCAGATAGTTCAAGCTTCACAACTGTCTTCCACATATGGAGAACCTTAGTTTGGTCTCCTGGAGTCTGCTCAGCTCTCAGTCTAGAATCCATGAGTTTCCATGAGCTTGGTTCAGCTGTCTCTGTAAATTTCCCCATCATGATCTTGACCTCCCTTGCTCATATATTCCCTTCTCCTTCTCTTTGACTGACTTAATTCCCAGACAGAGCTCAGCTTGGTTCTTAGTTGTGATCTCTGTGTTTGGTTCCAATAATTACTGGATGAGAGCTCTATGATTGTATTTGGGGTATTCACCAATCTGATTACAGGGGAATGACAGTTCAGGCCCCTCTCCACTATGGCTAGGAGTATTAGCTAGGGTCATCCTTGTGGATTCTTGGGAATTTCCCTAGCACCAGGTTTCTCCCTACCCCATAGTGGCTTTCTCTATTAAAATATCTCTTTCATTTCTCTTCCACTGCATCCCTCCCCACATAGGCCATCTCGTTCCCTTTTGTTCTCATCCACTTTCTCCACCCCCAGTTTACCCCATAGATCTCATCTAATTTCCCTTCCCAGTGTGAACCATGTGAACATGTTAGGGATCTCCTTGTTACTTAGCTTATCTGGAGCTGTGGATTGTTGTCTGGTTACCCTTTGCTTTACATCTAACATCCACTTATGAGTGAGTACACACTGTGTTTGTCTTTCTAAGTCTGGGTTACTTCAGCAGCACATATACTAAAACTGATGGATTTACTAAGTCTTCATAGGTTGACATCAAGTCTGAATATCTCAGACACTATCTCATTATATGCTGCCTCTGTTCCACTTCCTCTCTCGTCTCCTTAGGCTATTCGGATTATGTTTATCTGTGTTTGTATTGTGTCTGGGAAATGTCATTTTGTTTTTCTAATTCCTTTTTTGTCTCTGTTAAATCTGATGTCCAGTATAGCAACCGAGCTTTTACATCTTTTTATTTTGTATTTTATATCCAGAAGTTTGGATTGCTTTTTCAGATCTGTTATAGCAAGCTGTTTTTGGTTTCCTACAACCACCAAAAATCCCTGCCCCTTATCTGTACAACCGTAACAATCACGGTCATTTTATGTTAGTTTGTAATTGAACTGTCTGCTTCCTGCTTCTGTTTACTTTGATAGCTAGCTTGCCACTTCCCTGGAAAATTATTTGAGCCGATTCCCTTAGTACAAGGATGCATGTGCTTTCTGGGTTTCCTACAGAGGTTCCTACAATCTTATTTCTGGCCATTCCAGGTGGGGCATGCCTGAGAATAGGAGGGTAATAGATAGTTTTTAGTGTATCCTCCCAGCCTCAGTACTCCTGATCCTGAGGGTGCCCTGGGCTGGAACTTCCCCTTCTTGCTCTACACAGCCACATGGCAGAGTCTAAGCCATTACCACTGGTAAATAGACTCATGGAACATGTTCTGCTCATCACAGTTGTGATTTATGACCCAGGTAATACTTTTGTTTTTCCTGATTTTTTTTCCCTTAACATTATAGTTATTTCCTAGTCTTACAAACTGCTTTTTTACTTTTTGTTTTCATTCACATTGATGACTGGTATAATTATTTTTAACACAATTATTGGCCATCAGTAAATTGTGATTATTCCTTCAGATGCCTTATGATAGAAAAACATGAAAATACCAAAATAGCACAATTAAAACTTCAGCTTGCAAATAAAAAACAGAAAATTCACTTTAACTGCTATAACAGGTGAATCACAAAAATAATGGCATGCCAATCTCACATAATAGAAGGACATGTGTTAAGAGGTGCCTGTCACTGGCTAGATCTTGATATCTGGATGGCTTTCCTCTGATGTGTGCTTGTGTCAGGGTGTGTGTGTGTATGTGTGTGTGTGTGAGAGAGAGAGAGAGAGAGAGAGAGAACAACATCAAGTATCAGAGAGAGAGAGAGAGAGAGAGAGAGAGAGAGAGAGAGAGAGAGAGAGAACCACATCAAGTATCACTTCTCACTAGACATTCACTTTATTTTCTTAGGGTCTCATTTCCCTGGGTTTGTCATTATGCTAGTCTGGCTGGTGAGTCCCAGGGACCCACTGTTTGCCTCTCCAGTGCTGGGGTCGCAAATGTTTGACCCTGTGACTAGCTCTTTAAACTGTGTTTCATGGATTGAACTTAGGTCCTTAAGCTTGTATGGCAAATACTAAAAATGCTGAGCTTTCTCCCTAGCCTTTAGGCCACCTCCTTCTATTCTAGATAGGCACCCATACTGTCTCTTTCAATTCCAAACCTAATGACCACAAGAGAGTGAGACCTATGTCAATGTAAACTGGGGATCAGTTTTCAGGCCAGACTGCCTTCATTCTAGGAGTGTAAATTGCTTCAATGATTCTGAAGACCAATTCAATAACACATTGTGCAATTAAGTGTATGGATACCCCACAGCATGCAGTTTCTGACTAGTGTTTCCAGAGAAACACTCACACAGGCAGATAAAGATATGTACATGAGTATGTTTGCAGGGGAAAAAACTGGAGGCAATCCAACTGTTCATTCCTAGAAGAATGGAGAAGTAAAATACGACATGTGCAGATGACAGCATGCCACCAAGTAGCCAGAAGGAGTGAAAAGAGCTACAAATAGAAATTTCTCAAGTACACAGTGTTAGATTGAATAAACAAAGTGAGATACACGCCTTCATTGTATCAATTGCTGTTAACAAACCAAACTTACTGGTTAACTACCTCAACATTTTGGGCTAGCCCAAGCCAGATAATTCTGCTAGTTTTTCCTGGCCTCACACAATGCTCCTAAAGTTGATTGTCAGTGTGTCAGCTGCCTTGGTTGTATATTAGGGCTTCAAACATAAAGTAATGATTTGTATTAGCCCCTCATGTCTGGGAGGACCTCATCCCTGTAGCAACTGGCAGGTTAGCTTAGGTTTTCTCATGCAAGGCTGGACATCATACCAATACCAAGAAAAAGAAGGTCCAATGAACAAGGTATTATCAAGCCTTTGTGGGGATGATGCTTGTTAAAGTCACAGAGAGCAAGTTATATGCTAAATTTTGGGGGCCAAAAATATAAAGAAACCTTGAGGGCCCAAGGTATGGTATATGGCTCACTGGGTACCAGGACTTCAATATCCCACACTGTAAAACAAGCCCCCATTCATATATTGTAGCCTTCTGGGGCTGATGATGCAAACCTATATTATCAGCACTTGGGAGGTAGAGGCTAGAACGTCAGAAGTTCAAAGTCACCTTTGCCTACATAGTAAGTTTGAGTCCAGCCTAGTGTACATGAGCTCCTGTTTCAGTAAACCAACCAACCAACCAACCAACCAACCAAACAAACAAACAAACAAAAAACCCCAAACACACACATGACATACATAAGAGCTATTCAGACAAAATCCTAGCATGGAAGAGGAATGAGTCATGAAATCCTACCTTTAGCTTATGAGCTATTGGTAATTGATGGCTGCTTGTAGAGGTACAGTCAGTTTTCTTTAGGGATGTGGGCCCCAAGAGGCTGCCCATGCTCCAGTAGGTGGCCCCACACTTATGAACATACTGGCAGTATTAACTGGACTCAGTGCGTTTGAGAAAAGAACAGGAGAGAAAGTGGTGGATGACATGGAAGGAATTGGAGGGAGTGGATGAATTTGATCAGAATTCATTATATGTATATATGAAATTCTCAAATATTAAAACTATTATAAATGTTGGAGTTTTAACCCCCCATAACTCAGAATATAATAATATTAGAGGAATATCTTAGAGTTATCTCTTTTTTGAGACAGTCTCACTGTGTAGCTTTGGCAGGTGTAGAACTTTGTAGATCAGGATGGCCTCATATGAAGAGATCTGTCTGCCTCTGCCTCCTGAGTGTAGGAATTAAAGATGTGTACCGCCATACCTGGAGAGCAGACTCTTAAATAGTAAGCTTTAGTCTAATGTAATGAGTGGCTTTATAAGGAGAAATGGTGGAACATATAGAGTACCCAGGGTTGGGCACACACAGGACCTCTAGGGTTGTGTACACACAGAGTCCTTAGGGTTGTGTACACACAGAATCCCCAGGGTTGTGCACATACAGAGCCCCCAGGGTTGTGCACCCACAGAGCTCCCAGGGTTGTGTACACACAGACAAGATTATGAGGATGCAGGGAGGAGATGTCCACTTACAAATCAAGGACAGGGGTCTTGGAAGACAGCAACACTATGAACAGTTGAATCTTGGACTTCTTTAGTCTACAGAACTGGGAGGGAAAAAGTACACCCTGTTTAATATACCTGATCCATTACATTTTATTATGTTTGTCTCAGAAAATTAATACAATGATGTTCAGGTATAAATTTAAGATGCTCACTCAGAAGTCACACTAAGAACATTCAATAGATAAAATAGTACTTGAGTAAACATGTGTAGATGGGAGATGTGTGTGCTAAACTCTGGAGTAAAGGTGATTAGGAGGACAGAGAAACAAAGAAGATGTCAATTTAAGAATGTCCTGATGGGATGGACACTGTACCTTGTGCTAAGGAAGGTGGTCAATTCTAGAGACTATACATGAACTTCAAATAGAAGGATAAAGTAAGAGAAATGTGATTTCCCAAAATAGAAGCACAGTTGTTACCACATGGTAGAGTCTCATGTCATCTAAGCCTTTCTAATAAGATACTGTTGATTGCACTTAGTGCAAGAAAGGAAACTGAGGCCAAGACCATGCCCCCACAGGTGCGTAGCAAGAAGTGGTAGGGAGTACAGACAAACCCAATCTTTCTGCCTCTCACTTGTACCTCAGCATCTCTTTATATCAGTGTTTCTCCACCCATGGGTCTCAATCAAACAACCCTTTCACAGGGGTTGGACATCAGATAACCTCCATATCAGATACTTACATTATGATTCATAACAGCAGAAAAATTACAGTTTTGAAGTAGCAACAAAAATAATTTTATGGTTGGGGGATCACCACCACATGACTAACTGTATTTCAGGGTCACAGCATTAGGAAGGTTGGGAACCACTGTTTTAAATCATTGTTTGCTTAGCTGCTTGTGGCTCCCCAGCTGCTTAGGCCTGCCTGCTCTTTGTATTTACCATCTGATTTCTCTTTGTTCATGGCTCCCAGTATTATTTGTCATTCACTCCAGTCTTTATACCCTGCTTTGCCTTCTGCTCTTTGCTGGTTCTGAGGTTCTGATTTATAGCCTGGCTCTTATATGTGGCATCCTGGCAGCTCCAACTTGCTTCTCATTCTTTCACAAGGCTTCCTGCGTATATCCCCAGGGCCTGAGAAAAGTCCAGAAGCTCGAGAGCACAAGAATGCAGACAACAATGGGCAGAAGGAAGCAAGGCTCAGCCTTAACTTCCGCTGTTGTGTATACTTTGAAATACATGCAGATTTATTTTAAAATAAGGCCAGTGAGAGCTAATGGTGATGTGGGGTACAAACTGATTGCTTGTACTTGACGTTGGCTGGCAGCATGGTTTAGGTCACAGACATTGGCAATATGACAGATCCTGCCTTGCTGTCTGGAAAGCCAGTTTGTAAGAGCATGGGTTGTAAATTTCTTGCATGTAAACAATATAACACCTAAAGACCTGTGCTCAAGTCAAAACCTAAAGTTTTAATCAATGGTTGAAGGGAACAGTATCACATGTACTTGAGTTTTGATTTTTCAGCTTTCAATTATGAATAATCGTATCACCCTCACTGAAGTGCTGTGAGAAATAGAAAGCATTCACAAAACATGCACACAACTCCTTCTAGTTGAATTAGTCTAGAGGAAAAGGCTTTGGAAAATGCAGATGGTCCCAATGTTGTTTACAGATACTCACGACATACTAGGAACTGTATATACTGTATTTTTAATGCATTGGCTTACTACAGTTTGAGACAGGTGCTGTTTCTTTGTTTTAAGATGATTAAATTTACAGGGTATTTTTTTCTCACAAGTCTTGGGCCTGGCAGATTTCAAAGGTCTTTCAACCACTCCATGACTGCTGAATGAGGATAATGCATGCAATAGGCATGATTACATGGCTATGCGTGTCTGCTTGTTCAATTAGGTGTGAAGTCATCTGCAAAACAGAATCCTTGTATCAATTACTGTGGAATCACAGCTTTGGTGACTTCTCAGGGGCTGCCTGGGATCTATGTCATAAGTCATGGGTCATGTTTTATGCACTGCGGACACTCTCTCCAATCCTGTGGGGATTAGAGTCTTCCCAGAAGAGGTTCTTATGGTCTTCAGCTAAACCACCCTTAGGCTCAATTTTCATTCCAAGATCCTATTAGCCGACCTTTGATATGGCATTGATAACTGCCTGTCACTCTCTGATTAGCCTCTCTGTCATCTTCTAAGCCTAGTCATTCCCTTTAAAGAATATATAAAGTAAAGTTTCTCATTTCATCCCAGTCTCCATGCTCAATCGATTATGCTGCATCTGGGCCATTAAACGATTCCAATTTTACAGCTGGTGAGATGGCTCAGTGAGTAAAGTGAGAGTTTGCCATGGCATCTGATGACCTTGGTTCAATCCACAGAGCACACATGATAAATGGAGAGAACTGACATCCCCAAGTTGTCCTATAACCTCTGCTTGTCATGGTGCATGTCCATGTCATCATCATCATCACCATAATCACAAAATAAATAATAAATGTAAAATAAAATTTGGAGGCTGGAGATGTGGCTCAGCAGTTGCTGCTCTTGCAAAGGGCTCAGGTTTCCTTCCCAGCACCCACATGGTGGTCTACAACTATATGAAACTCTAGTTAAAGGGGACCCAAAGCCCTCTTCTGACTTCCATGATATATGATGTACACATATACATTCAGGAAAATACTACTACACATAAAAATAAACAAATAAAAATGCATTAAAAATTCCAAATGGAAAAAATCTATTCACACATTTCAAGTAAAGACAGCATTTTACTCTCCTTTGGTATTTTGTCTCATGGCTAGCATCCTGCAGAAACACAGTCAATGCATAAAACTTTCTCTTTCCCTTTAATAGAGAAAGAACTGAGAAATGGATTTCATTTCCCTACCTCTGACTTCATTTATTCAGCAGCTACACTTTGTTTTAATTTAAAATTTAAAAAGAGTTGCACATATGAATACTATATTCACACCATTTCTATCCCATCCAACTCCTCTTCTTCCCCCCACTCCATCTCAAATTCACAATCTCTTCTTTAAATATTGCTATGTATACATGCATATGCACCTGTGAATATATAATTACAGCTTGCTGAGTCCAGCTAGTGTGGCTTGTATGTGTTAAGTGCCAACCAATTTGGATAGGTTGACCTATCAAGGGGCTTTCCTTGAAGAAGACTCATTTTTTTCTCTCTTATCAGTCATTAATTGCCTATAGCTCTTCATTAAGGGTGTGACCTCCTGGTATTTCCTGCATCTGGTCTTATTTAGGTAATCGTGTTGTTGTGATTCTTCCATGTCATATATAGAATATCACAGCAGAAATCCTGGCACACTGGCTTTTCCCCTCTTCAGTAATTTTCCCCAAGCCTTAGATGTAAGGGTTGTATTGCAGATGTATTAGCTGGAGTTTGTTTTACATTATGACCAGTATGAATTTCTGAAATGGTCTCTGCTGCAAAAAAGAATAAGAAGCGAAAACTACAAGTATTTAGAGTGTACCTGGAAATTATGGGGTTTAGAAAATGGCAACAGTAGGTTCTCTAGGGTCCATGACCTTGCCGGCAATAGGTAGCTTGGTTTACAGTAGCAGACATTAATTCCCTCCTATCAAGTGAGTCTTAAGTCCTACTTGACAAATATAAGTGGCACCACTGTCCCATTGGGATATCTTGCCATTATACAGCTGGGTAGAACCTTTGACTTCCTGTGTCTCTTGGTGGCTTGCATAGGATCTTTGGATATGACGAGACCTAGTTCTCATAGAGGAGAATTTTAGGGCAGTTCCAATTCAGTTCGTCTAAGTCTTATGTGTCACATGCTTGTGTTGTGGCTTTGGCAGAGGTTTGTGCATTCACATCCTGAGAGGCAACCAAGGGCAGCTGCAATAGCCTAGATTATTTTAAGAGTATCTTTGATTCCTCTAACCAATAATTCACAGCACTGTTTTTTTTTTTTTGGATAAGGTATCTCACTAGCTTGGGACTTGCCAAGTGAGCTAGATTGGCTAATCAGAGAGCCATAGTTCGTCTCTGCCTACCTAGTACTAGGATAACAAATGCATGCCACCAAGGCTGGCCTTTATGCAGGTTCTGGAGATGAAGCTCAAGTCCACATGATTGTAGGGCAAGCACTTTGCCAAGTTAGCTTCCTAGCTCAGGCACACTTATTCTTGTTCAAAGAGAAACATCTTCTCTTTCTTCCCTCCCTTACTCCCTCCCTCTATTCCCCTTTGTCTCCCTCATTCCTCCTTTCCTTCCTCTAACCTTAATGAAAAGATGCATTTAATAAGTCATGTTAAGGTGTCTAATAAGCTACTGGATACTGTCTGTAGGAACTTACCAAAGTATCATTCTGATACAGGGCCAGTTTTTATAGCAGAACTTCTTAGATATTGAGAGGAAGTTTGAAACCTTGACTTGGGAATTGAGCTTTGAAATAGTTTGTATTACTCTTTAATTGATGATTAGTAATGTTGCCCTCATATGTGTAATCTAGGTTGCTGGAATATTTTTTATTTAACATATATTAATTATTCAGTGAGTCTCACTAATTTCACATTAATTACAATTGTGGGTTCTACATATGCAAATGACATATCTGATCTTATACTCCCCTCTATTCCCCTTCATTGCCCTCCTCCTTTCCCCCAGTCCTCTAGCTCCCTCTACTTTCAAATTTTCTCATTTTCTTTCTTTATCTCCCCCTTTCTCTTTCACACAGAAGAGAAAAATCTGATGATTGTCCTTCTGAGTCTGGCTTATTTTGCATAATATGATCTCAAATTTTACTCATTTTGCAATCACTAATGTGTATTTGAAAAGAATTAATACCTTTAGCTAGCAAAGAAATGAAAATCAAATCTACATTCAGATTCCATTCCATTCCATCCTGAATGGTTATCAAGAAAACAAAACTCAGAATTCTGATGAGGATGTGGGGAGAAAGGAACTTTTCTACCTTAAGAGAAGAAATGTGAACGATCTCAGGCACTATGGAAGCCAGCACAGAAAATTGTGGGTGAATTTTGTGTGTGTGTGTGTATGTGTGTGTGTGTGTACATAGATATCTGAGTGTGTGTGTGTTTAGTATGTATACGAGTGTATATGTATGAGTGTATTGTGTAGGTGTGTGTGTGTGTGTGTGCTGAGTATACTACACTTGAGAGATTCTGAGCACTAATTTAGAATGACTGAGAAATGCTGAGAGGTGATATTCAGAGAGAACCACACCCTTTTCCTCAAGGAAGAAAGTTTTGATGTGCCAGTGGAGGGCAGTGGAGTGAAACAAGCTGATGCATTCCACGCTAATCACAGGGCGGCAGACTGTGTGACTCCCTAAGTACAGAAATACATACTGCTTCATGGAAGAGTGGGTATGAGACTGGGATGGGGACCTATGATGCTATTTGTTACTCTTTCAGCCTGCACAAAATCCCCTTTTCTCAAAGCTATCTTTGTCTTTGCAACAACTGGCTTCATAGGAGAATTTATGCCATCTAGGGAATAATCAATGATTTGATTGCTTACCTCCAGTGTAGAAAGCCTTACTGAAATAAATCCTGGCTTACCACTCAGGTAATTGGAATTCTGTTTCTTCTTTCTATTATCTGTAGTGATCCAGAGAATTTTTAACCTTACCAGACTCAGTCTCCTTTGCTAAGAAGTGGGACTCTTTGATATCTCTACAGAGCTGAAATTAAAAATACCTAACAAGCCCTTTGAACACACAGTATGTGCCAAATGGTGTCTGGTAAACAGAAGACATTATATCTAAAATAATGCATGGTTGTGTAGGGGACCTTGGAGGTTCTTGATTTCGTATGTTGTATATGTGTACATATATAGATGTGTACAAGTATGTATGTGCACATTTATGTGGAGACCAGAAGTCAATGTCATGTAGTAAAGTGTTTTCTTCAATCACTATTTATTTCTTCCAAATATTTCTTTTACTTTTATATTGTGTGTGTGTGTGTGTGTGTGTGTGTGTGTGTGTGTGTTCAAGTGTCCACAGAGGTCTGAAGGCAGTGTCACATACCTTTGAGCTGGAGCTACAGGTGGTTGTGAGCTGTTGGATGTGGGTGCTGGGAACCACACTCTTGTCTTCTGCTAGAGCTGCAAGAGTCACCTCTTCTCACTGTCACCACGTTTTGAGACAGGGTGTCTTGCTGAACCTGATGCATGTAGATTTGGCTGACCAGATAAAAAGCTCTGTACATCCAACCTTCTGCCTCTGCCCCTCTAATTTGGGGGTTACAAGTACCTTTTACTTTATGTGTTTCAGGGATCCAGTTTACATCCTTATGCTTATCTGGGAGCTATGCAGCAGAGCTTCAGCTGAAATTACATCCAACTCCCTTTCGAGTTAAACAAACACACAAACAAACAAGCAAGCAAATGTGAAAATCTGACCCCCATATATTCTTTCATGATGAAAGATTGACAGGTCAATCTTGCCCAGGTCCTCTGCAGGTGTTTACATTTGCTGAGTGTTTGCAATGGCTGTTTCATGCCTCAGTGCTCTACAACAGTCCTCCCTTCTGCTGATTTGCATTCTTTAGTGAAATGTATTTTTTTTGGATGTGTGTTTGATTGGAAGTTCTTCAGAATAGTGCATGCTCCCATCTCTTTCCTCACCCTGGCTACTCTTCCTAGGACCCAGTCCCAGTTCCTCCAGCATTCATAGGCTATTAGTCCCTGTAGTCCTTTTTTAAAATCTCTTCACACCATACTCTCCCTCTTCACTCAACCAGCAACATTCTGGTACTGGTGACAATTATTGTTATCGTTAGCCCCTCTACTACTCTACTACCCTTACCTCTTCATTTTTTTAAACCTCTCTTGCTTCTCCTGGATCCAATCCTAGAAGCCAACAGCATCTGCCACTGTTGGTAGAAAGTTGCCTTGATATCACCCTTCCATGCCACTTGTTCCAATACCTTGCCCAAGCAACTACTCACACTGCCTCCATCATTTAGGCACCCTGGCTCTGCTCTTCTGCCTGACCCAAGACTTCACACATTCAGAATATGAAAAATGAACTCATTAAAGAGACTGAAATACTGAAGAAAATCCAAGCTGAAATAAACATGGAAATAAAAATTCAACAATTCAATAAAAACTTTACTATAAGTCCTTACCAATAAAATGGATCAGTTAGAAGACAGACTATCAGGACTGGAAGACATGCTACATGAGTCAGGCTTCTCAAAGGCACTGCCATTTTTTTTTTAAATCAGGAAAGGAATATGTAAGAACTTTTATGAGCATAGAAGAAAATTCCAGGTCAAAGGCATAGATCATCTCTTCAATAAAATCCTAAAATTAAGGAAGATGATGCCCATTCAGACATAAAAGGTGCATGCATATAAAATAGACAGGGCCAGGAAAGAAACTCCACATGGTATAATTATAGTTAATGATAAATATATAGAATAAAGACACGGTGTTGCAAAATTCAAGGGAGAGGTCGCAAAGTCACATATAAATGGAGGCCTATCTGAATAACAGATGATTTCTCTATGAAAACTTTAAAAGCCAGAAGAACAATGGACTTCAAGTCCCAAAAGACCACAGATGGCAACCTAGACTCACTTACCCAGGAAAACTATCTGCTATAATTGAAAGAGAGATAAACTGGATTAAGTCATTCATGTTCATCCAACTAGCCCTACAGAGAATACTGCAAGCAACACTTGAAACTGAAGGGGAAAAAGTATGACCAAGAGGTTACAGAAAGAAAACAGAGGATGATAAGGAATACAGGCAGGATGAAAAACACTAAATACAAAGTAACAAAATGGCACTGATCAACACATATGTCTCCAAAGATTTATATTTGTGTGAGTGACTTGGAATATCAGTAGAAACCAGGAAAGAAGGGACCATTAGGGGAGCAGGAAGAAACAGCTCAAGGAAAGGGATAGAACAAGACAGGTGGGATTAAGGAGGAAAGGGGGATAAGGGTAGAGAGGAGTATAGGAAGATTAAATAGATTGTGTAGGTGGAAGAATGCATAAATAGCATTAAAGATCATATGGAAACCCCATTTATAAGTTGGAAGTGGAGAGATGTGTCATCATTTAAGAGCTCTTCCAGAGAACCCATTTATTTCCTAACACCCACATGGCTGTAAACTCCAGTTTGAGGGGGTCCAGTGCCCTCTTATGGCATCTTCAGACACAAGACATCCTTGCAGTGTACAGGTATATAAGCAGGCAAAACATTCATACACATAAAGTAAAAATAAGTAATAAAACAGTTTAAGTGGAATTATTTCATACAGTGAAACAATGGCCTTCCAAGAAACCATTTACTATTAGGCAAAAAGACAAGTCCTCTATGTGGGATACCTCACTTCGAGATTTTGGGTAAAAAGGATCCAAGGCATCCCCAGACAATACAGGCTATTTCCATTGCATTTTTCCCCACCAGAACTTGAGGGTAAAGCACGGCTGCTGAAGACACCACACACTCTGTTCACAGGACTTGGAGAACTAGAAGCCTCCTTGGTGGTGGCAATCTTTCATAGGGCCTCAAGGTGCTAGGGAGGTTGCTGAGAGAGAAAAGATGACAACAGTCCTACCCATCTGTGATCCCTGCACACTTCTGCAATGATTCACCTGGTAAGAGGTGCACATTGGTGGCACAAATGTCTTGTGGGGTAGTTGTCTGATTGGACTTAAGGCCTGCTAAACGAGAGAAATCAATCCTGGTACTGTAAACCTGGTCAAGAACTCATGGATAGAGACGTCACAGATCCTAGGAGAGAACTTGCTGCTATCATCACCAACAACCTTCTAAATACTCATTCTTTATATTCATAGATTAGCTAAGTTCTCACCACTCATTAGAAAAGCTTCATTTTCAGTGGATGGGAATTAATAACCTTAATGATCAAAATTCAGTGACTAAGTGACTCTGGAGTGATCATTCCCAAATGGGACATTTATGTTACACGTCTCCAAGGTTCATGGAAGAGTGGGCAGTAAGATCGTAAGAGCCAGAGTGTGGGGACAGGTGTGGGTGTGACCATGGAATCTAGGTCTGGGTCCTGACCCGATGTTCTCTCTTACTTCTGGGTCAGGGGAGAGGGAAGATCTGAGGACCCATGGTGGTCTTCTGTTTCTTGTATAAGTGAATTCTCCCTGAATAAACTTCAATCAGCCTGAATTGTGTTCCAGAATCTTATTACCTGCTTTACTTTGTTACAATGATTCTTTGTATTGTTTTCCTAGTTTCTACCTTATTGATTTCAGCCCTCAAATTGATTATTTCCTGGCGTCTACTCCTCCCGGGTGAGTTTGCTTCTTTTTTGTTCTAGAGCTTTCAATTGTGCTGTTAATTCTCTAGTGTGACTATTCTCCAGTTTCCTCATGTGGCACTGTTTCCAAAGTGTCCCATAAATTTGGGTATGTTGTGTCTTCATTCTCATTGAATTCTAGGAAGTCTTTAATTTCTTTTCTTTTCTTTTTTATTTTTATTTCTTCCTTGACCCAGGAATGGTGCAAATCGCATTGTTCAGTTTCCATGAGTTTGTAGGGTTTCTGCAATTTGTGTTGTTGTTGAATTCTAACTTTAAAGCATGATGGTCTGATAAGACACAGGGGGTTATTCCAATTTTTTGTACTTATTGAGGTTTACTCTATTGCTGAGTATGTGGTTGATTTTAGAGAAGGTTCCATGTGGTGCTGTGAAGAAGGTATATATTTTGTGTTTGGATGGAATGTTCTAAAATGTCTGTTAAACCCAATTGGGTCATAATTTCTGTTAGTTCCTTTGTTTCTTTGTTAAGCTTCTGTTTGGTGGACCTGTCTAGTGGGGTGTGAGGTTTTATGTGAGAGTTGAATTTTAGTAATGTTACTTTTATGAATGTAAGTGCCTTTGTATTTAGGGCATGGTGTTCAGAATTGAGACTTCATCTTGATGTATTTCTCCTGTGATGAATAAGAAATTACCTTCTTTGTCTCTTTTTGATATATTTTAGTTTAAAGTCTAATTTGTTAGTTATAAGTATTGCTATACCCATTTGTTTCTTGGATCCATTTGATTGGAAAATCTTTTCCCAACCCTTAACTTTGAGCTGATGTCTGTCTTTGAAGTTGAGGTATGTTTCTTTTATGTAGCAGAAGGAAGGATTCTGTCTTCACATCCAATCTTTTAGCCTGTGTCTTTTTATAGATGAGTTAAGACCATTAATATTAAGGGATATCAATGACCATTGAGTGTTAATTCTTGCTTTTTATGAATTTGTTGTTGTTGTTGGTATTGTGTGTGGATTTCCCTCAAGTTTTTCTTCTGGCTGTTGGTAAAGTGGGATTATCTATTGCCTATGATTTTGTGGATGTAGTTAATTTCCTTGGGTTGGAGTTTTCCTTCCACAACTTTTTGTAGGGCTGGATTAGTTGATGTGTATTGTTTAAATCTGTTTTTTTTTTCATGGAATATCTTGGTTTCTCCATTAATAGTGATTGAAAGCTTTGCTGGGTATAGTAGTCTTGGCTGGCCTTCATGTTCTCTGTGTTGGTAGAATATCTATCCAGGACCTTCTGGCATTCAGAGTTTCCATGAAGAAGTCAAGTATAATTCTGACAGGCTTGCCTTTCTATGTTACTTTGTCTTTTTCCTTTGCTGCTCTTAATATTCTTCCTTTATTCTCTATTTTTGGTGTTTTTATTATTATGAGTCGATGGGACTTTCTTTTGTGGTCCACTCTATTTGGAGTTCTGTAAGCTTCTTGTACATTCATTGGCATGTCTTTCTTTAGGTTGAGAAATTTTTCTTCTATGATTTTGTTGAATGTATTTTCTGCACCTTTGGGTTGGGTTTCTTCACCTTCTTCTATATCTATTATTCTTCGGTTTTGCCTTTTCATGGTGTCCCATATTTTCTGGATATTTTGTGTCAGGGATTTGTTGGACTTAAGATTTTTTGTTTGGTTGATGAATCTATTTCTCCTAGTGTATTTTCAATGCCTGAGAGTGTCTCTTCAATCTCTTGTATTTGGTTGGTTATGCTTGCATCTGTAGTTCCTGTCCTGATCGTTTCCCTAACTTTTCTATTTCCATCATTCCCTGAAACCTTGCACTGTTTCAAATGTTTCTTGTAATTTTTGGTTTGTCTTTTCCTTCATTTCTTGAATTTTTTCTTCCATTCCTTTAAGGGATTTTCTCATTACCTCTTTGAGGGTCTGTATCATTGTCATAAAGCTGCTTTTAGGGGTCATTCTCTTCTTTTTCATCTGTGTTGGTAGGTTGAAGTCTTGCTGGTGTGGAGTCCTTTTGATCTTTCTGTTATTCACTGTATTCTTATACTGTTGTCTACCCATCTCTTCTTCCAGTGCGTACTAGTAGGGTCTCTCCCTCTTCTGGTGGATATGAGGCCTAGGTTCTTTTCTGGTGATTGCAAGCAGTTCCAATACTCTGATGGCTCTCCTACTCCAGTGGGTGGTGGTGGGACTCCTCTTGTGGTTGGAGGCTGGACCAGGATGCTGGCAGACTCCTGATGAGCAATTCTGCTAGGGCAAGCTTCCCCGCCCACAGTACTCAGGACACTCTGAGCAGGTCCCAGGAAGGCAGGCCGGAAACAGGCCCACACTTACCCCCTCCCATGGTTGGAGGTAGGATCAGGAAGCTGGCAACCTCCAGGTGGGCCTGAGGTGGACTCCCCTGCACACAGTCCTCAGTCCTCAGGACACTCGAAGCAGGGCACTGTAAGGCAGGTGGGAAAGAGCCACATTTTTCTTTTCTATAATCAGGAAGATAAGCAATGGAAAGGGACTAGACTGTGTATCAGTTCACCACAGCAATACAGAATTTGGAAAATAAGGTGGTGGCCAGTTTCTGTTGAAGATGTAGTGGGAAGGGAATGTATCACTAAAGATCTATAATGGCTGGATCACAGGAAAAATTGGGTACAATCATTAGCTCTCGAAATAATTATTTTGGAAAGAATGGTGCCATTCATTACTCGTAAGGTTTACAAACTTCCCCAAATAATAGTCTCCTCTTCAAACAAAGCTCTTCATAGGCTCATGATTCTTTTGTGTGGTTAAACATCTTATGATGTGGAGGCAGAGGAACCTCCAAATTTTGGTTCTGCTAATTGCAAGCTCCAGTATCTCAAACAGACATGTAATCTCCATTTACTTATCCTCAAGGTGAAGTGTGGCATAACTTAGTGCTGTTTCACAGTGTTGTTGCAAAATTTAAATAGCGTGATAATCATTTAACTCTGGGTGGAATGTCAGTATTCACTACTGTCAGCTAAAGGGGAATAAAGTAACATTGTACAGGTAAATATAAGATTCACAGGCACACACATGACACACACACACACACACACACACACACACACAACTTCACACATATTTATAAAGTTAAATGCTTAAGAATCTTAAGTTTCTTCCCCTGACCCCATATAAAATACCTAGTTGGGGAGTGGTGCATGCTTGTGATCTCAGCACTGGGGAGAAGGATCTGCTAGGACTCCCTGGAGTGACATCCTAGCCTAACTGGCAAGTTCCGGGTCTCAGTGAATAGTGCCAGTAGGACAACATTCAAAGTTGACTTCAGGCCTGTACACACTCATACACAATAATTAATAAGGGGGTCCTCATGAAACTGAAAAGCTTCTGTGTAAGAAAGGACACTACCATTCCAGTGAAGAGGCAGCATCTGTTTTAGGGTTTCTATTGCTTCAATAAAACCCTGTGACCAAAAGGCAAGTTGGGGAAGAAAGAGTTTATTTGGCTTACACTTCAGCATTACTGTTCATCACCAAAAGAAGTCAGGGAAGAAACTCAAATAGGGCAGGGTCCTGGAGGCAGGAGCTGATGCAGAGGCCATGGAGGGAGCTGCTTATTGGCTTGCTTCCTGTGGCTTGCTCAACTCACCTTCTTATAGAACTCAGAACAAATAGCCCAGGGATGGCACCACCCACCATGGGCTGGGATCTCCCCCACTGATCACTATTGCGGTAAATAAGGATCAGGATAAACAAATAAGCCGAATAGATGTTTATTCAGGGAGAAATAACTTACAACCTAGACAGATGAACACCAGGAAATTCAACCCGATCCTCTCCTGTCCGAGTCACGCCAGAAAGAGAGCGCCTTCCTGGCCCCCTCCGACCTCCTTCCTCAGGTCACCTCCGCCCATAGCTCCACCCCCCAATGGGCGTGGTCAGTGCTACAGAAGGACTACCTCACTACAGATCACTAATTGAGAAAATGTATTACAGCTGGATCTCATGGAAACATTTCCTCAAATGAGGCTCCTTCCTCTGTTGACTCTAGCTTATGTCAAGTTGACACTCAAAACCAGCCAGCACAGAGGGCTAGAACTAAATACACACACACACACACACACACACACACACACACACATTCCACAACTAAATATAAAAAAATAAAAATAAGATATAGAACTAAACAGTTCTCAAGTAATTGTCATCATAGAACATTCACACAGTAACTGATGGAAGCAGATACAGAGAGAGATCCACAGCCAAGAACCAGGCTGAGTTCCTCTGGGAATCCACAGAGAGGGAGGAAGGATTATAAGAGCCAGGGAGTCTAGGATAATGCGAAGGCAGAACACACAGAGACAGTTGACCCAAGCTCCTGGGAGCTTAGGGACTGACAGCCCAGGAGCCTGCATGGGTCTGACCTAGGTAGGCCCTCTGCATGTAGGTGACAGTGTGTAGCTTGGTCTGTTTGTAGGGCTTCTAGCGGTGGGACCAGGATCTGTCCCTGGTGCATGAGCTGGCTTTTTGCAACCTATTCTCTATGGTGGTATGCCTTGCTCAACCTGGATGCAGGGAAGAGGGGCTTGATCCTGCCTTAACTTGATATGCCATGCTTTGTTGACTCCCACGGAAAGCCTTACCCTTTCTGAGTGGTGTGGGTGGGGAGGGTATAAAAGAGGTGGGAGAAGGGAACGGGAGGAGAAGAGGGAGGGGGAACTGTGATTGATACATAAAATAAATAAAAAAAGATTAAATATAAATGGCTAAGAAGTATTTTTAAACCATTCAACATACTTAGCCCTCAGGGGAATGCAAATCCAAATCACTTTGAGACTTTATCTTACCTCACTCAGAATCAGATATTTTTTTAAAGACTTCCAGTGAGTGAGGAAAGGGTACACATATTTACTGTTGGTTGGGCTGCCAACTATTGAAGGCATTAGGGAAATAAGTATGGAGATTCCCCAGAAACTAAAAATAGATCTACCACATGATCCAGCTGGCCCACTCTTGGGTATTTACCCCAAGGATACTATATACTATAGAGATGCCTGCTCATCCAAGTTCATTTGCTGTTCTGTTCATAATAGTCAGGGAATGAGAACAGCCTGACAGGGATGGCCTCTTTGGAGTTGTTGGCCAGTAAGGTACTATAGACTCCCAAATATCATGGGCTATTGGTTGCTCTTTGTTACCCCCTAGAACTTGATGGTAAGATCCCATTGCTGAAGACACCAAACATTTGAGTCATAGGACATGGAGAAATCAAGCTGACACTCTATCCTTCCTGGCTAATTTTTATATATATTTATTATTTTTTCTTATTTTGCATATCGATCCCAGTTCCCTCTCCCTCCCTCCCATGCCCCCTAACCCACTCCCATCCCACTCACCCCCACTCCACAGAGAGGGTGGAGTCATTTCAAGTCATTTAGAGTAGGGATTAGGTCCTCCCTCCTGCCTCTAGGCTAAGGGAGTATCTCTAAGGGAGTGTCTCTCCATGGGGAATATGCTCCCAAAGTCCTTTCATGCACCAGGGATACATCCTGGTTTCACTGTCAGAGGTCCCTTAGACTGCCCAGGCCTTCTAACTGAGACCCACATTCAGGAGGTCTAAGCTGGTCTAATACTCGTTTCCCAGCTATCAGTCTGGGGGTCCATGTGCTCCCCCTTGTTCAGGTCAGCTGTCTCTGTGGGTTTCTGTAGCCTGGTCTTTACCCCCTTTCTTATCACTCCTCCCTCTCTGCAACTGGGTTCCATGAGTTTGACTTAGTGTTTAGCTGTGGGTGTCTGCTTCTGTTTCCATCGGCTACTAGATGAGGACTCTATGGCTGTTTTTTATTGTTCTGGAAGGTGCTAGGCATGATACCAGAGGAGATAAAGCAATCATTGATGCTATCCAGCTGTGAATCCTGGGAGTCAGAATAATGACCAGTCTAGAAAGATATGCCCATTGATAGCACACATGTCATGGAATGTTACAAGCTATTTTCCACGATAATGAAACTATCCCACCACTTTCTGACTGGATTAAGGACTACTGCACAAGTTCCAATCCATGCCTGGCACTAGTGTGAACAGCAGAATTATGTATCAAATCCCATTGCTACCTATGGAGCCTTTGGCAATTGGTAGTTGCTGGGAGAGGGAGAATCGGTATTCTTAAAAGTATGGGCCCTGGTAGATTTACTGCACTCCAGTAGAAGCCCACACTTCCTAGAATATAGAGGTAGCACAAACTGCACTCAGTGGGTTTAAAAAAAGAGGAGGACACATATTGGGTGGTGTGTAGGAAAATGGGGTAAATCTTGGAGGGTTGGGGGAGTGAATATAATCAAAATGCACTGTTTGGAATTATAATAGGATTAATAAAAATGAACAAAAAGTGTGTCATTAAAAGTTAAAATGCTAGGACATATATATATGTATTAAAGGTGGGAAAATAAACATTGAAGTTGGAGTAACTATCACAGGGGCATACTAATTCAGTTTGCCATCAGTCATTTCACTTCTTGCAACCCCAGGTTTGGCTTCTCAAGTGCCATTCCCCAAGTATGACTAAGAAATCAGCAAGTTTATCATCCTGTTCAGCCTCTGGGATGAGAGATGAGTGGTGCTCAGTGCTTTGAAATTTTCCTATGGTCCTTGTCACAGTGATGGATGAGCCTTACCCTGTGCTTTGTTTTAAGTGATCCAAACACTAGTTTCCACGTGTGGAAAAGGAGAGAGGCAAGTGCATTTACCTCATATTTGCTTAAAGTCCTTCATACACCAAATGAAGAAGGATACTTTCAATGGGCAGTGTTAAGGGATATTTGTACACTGTGTGAAGCTGTATTGTAGAGGTCCACTCTTACATTTTTTTCTGAGTCCTTAGCAGTTTTGAAATGAATGAACCATGATCTGGGAATTTTTATCTTCAGGGATTTATTCTCAATGGTAAAGAACATATAATTCCAGACAGGTTAGTGGTGATGTCTGAAGTTTGCTTCCTTGGTGTTCTGTTAATACCTACACAGATATTGAAGCCAAGTAAGTTAACCAACTCTCTAGGACAGTCAAACTCAGGACAAGAACCAATTTTATTTTTATTTTTCAACTAAATTTCTGTTAGAATTCTAGAGCTCAAATTCTGGTTGAATTCCCTTTGAGATTTAGAAGTTTGGCATGGTTTGTTTGGATTGGTGAATAATTTGTGCCTTCAAACAGAGAACACAAGCCAGATGGGGAAGTTAATTTCAAATGAGTCTGGACTTAGTTATCCAGGCACTTGGTTTTCCCAGGAAAGGATTTGATTCCAAACACTTTTTCTTCTTGCTAGTATAAGTTTGTTTGAATAGTAGAGCTCAGAAGAAAGCTACCAAGAAAAAGAGAAAGCCCTGCAGAGTACCATTTATCCCTTTGCTTGATGAAGTGACCCTACTGTGGAATTAGTTTAACCCTGTGAGGTATGGCCACTCCAGTGCACAATTCTGGTTTTATAATACAATCAATTGGGTAAACAGCTAGAAAACGTGAGGATCTGAACAAGGAGGGAACCTACCTCTATAAATAACTGCATAGTAAACTTAATACATTGAAGACATCCTTTCATGCACTCCCCAGATAAGATGGCCATGTGTGCTATCACATGGAGAAGAATTTAACTAAGAGGCTTAAGGATGAGGTGGGTAAACTTTCAGCTTGAACTTAGTGAAGATGTGAAGTACAGTTTACATGCTTGAGCATAATAATTGTGCCTGGAGAGGTCTTATTTCTTTTTTTAACTGCTATGTATTAAACATTCATGGCTGGATATTCGGTATAAATCTTTCTGGCCATGATATATATTTTACCACTAGCTTCTGTTGTTTTCAGTTGTGTCCACTCTTAATTTACCAGTGACAATTCCACACTGGTAGGTGTTAAATTGAATTGTTCCATGGATATGTCATTCTTTATTTTATTGGTCTTATATTGGCTGAACCATTTAACCTCCTAGCTGTTTGTCTGTGAGTAATGCTTCAACAAATATCACTATATGATATTATTTATCATATGTATATGTCTATAATTTGAACTGCATGATCAAATTAAGTTTTAAATTTGAAAGTTATTACAAAATCTCTATAAAGTTTGTACAAATTAGAAGGTGGAAGGACAGGAATGGGGTCATTACATCTGTGCTTAGCAAATTCCTTGGTTCCTGCTTGCCACCTTTCGGAGATCAGGTTTGGATTCTACATGCTGTGTTGGACATTGTGTATTAGCTATGGTATTCATTCTTGGCATTTATAGCCCCCCTTTAACCTCATGTAGGGATTTCTTTAAGGTTTCTTGAGCGGATACACCCTGCAGCAACCTTGAAGTAGGGTCTGAAGTAGCTAAAACTGCTCAGAGCTACTCTCATGGGAGCATCAAGAGTCAGTAGATAAATGCCCTTGGTAGTTGAGGCTTCTGCATCCTCCTCAGAGCAAAATTGAAAGTTCAGGACAGCTACTTCCTTTGTGTGTGTATCAGTGTGTGTATTGAAGAAAAACTGCTTATCTCATGGATGGCCAGTGAAAATTTTTAAAAAGAGAAAACATGAAGGGTTGCAGGCATCTATAATCTTTAGGGACACATCAACCACCTGAAGACGTCTTACCAGGTCCTTCCTTCCAGAAGTACCACTCCGAAGATGAAGACTTTGACACATGGGTCTTCTGGGGTACAGGAAGTTCACTCAAGGTTTAGCTACACACTATATAATAAGACACAATATAAGATGCTAACCATGTGGTCACATACAAGAAGATGATACATTTCAATAAAATGTGAATACAACCTTAGACTAATGAACCAAGTCAACTGGAAATCTATTCTGTGCCCTGTACTTTAAACTCTTGTATCCAGTGCCCTGACAATGTAGGACCTTACCTGTCATTAACTAGTATTCACAATTTCACAGGGAAACATTCAAACACATAACAAAATAGAAGGTATTTTTATTGGGGAGGAAAATGTCATCATTCAACAACTCAGAAAAAAGGAATCATTCATTGCTTTCTAAATTTTCCAAGTTAGTGACTCGCTTCCTTTTTCTCTAGAAATGCCTAAGTGTGTCCACATATCCCATACTTTTGAGTTGGTTCCTGTGTTCCAACATGAGTGTTAATGGAACAGAAAGCAATGTGTGAGAACTTTCAAGTTTCATATTTGCTTTTGGACACTCTCCAGTGGGAAGTTATGGAGTTAAAGACTGCCTTGTATGACATAAAACTCTATACTGTGTACTATTAACATATTTGAGACATTTCCTCAGCACGAAAATGAATACTTTATTGAAAATGACTTTATGGATGAAAAAGATTGTGAGAGATGGACACACACTTAATAAAGGACCCAGTGATGAATTTTGGATTTGAAACTCTATGCTTTTGATGGCTTTCAAAATAGCAGACTTTTCTTTCTTAAGTTATTAGCAACAATGTTGTTTCTCTTCCTCCAAGGAATAAGAATTATACAGAAGAGAAGGAAAAAAAGAGTCAAGGAGAAAAAAAAAATAGGAATAAGTGCAAAAATAATTCCTAATTGTGAAAAGAATAAAATCACCTGTAGAAGCAAGTTCTATAGTTTGTTTTTTCTGTCCAGATGTTCTTCTTCAGAAACAAGATCAATGTTAGAAGCTTCTGGAGACTTCATCCATGTGGGTCACAAAGAGTAAGAGCTCTACCCTTGTAGTCAAAGGCTTCATCCCACCATTTATTCTTTTTCCTTTTGAAACAGAGTTTTACTATGTATCCCAGGCTTTCCCTGAAACCATGGTCATGAGACCTATGTGTCCCAAGTGTTAGTATTAGGGTGTGCACCACCATGCCAAGATAAGATACTGTTTTCTCTCTGTTCATGAAGTTTGGTTCTATGATTGTTGGCCAATGGCCCAACTCACCCTCTGTTTCCAGATGTTGTAGGTGTGGAGATGGCTTTAATAGGAGGCAGGCCATGGTTTCTCATATTGCTGAGGATGCATATCTTCTATGGGTGTGTGGGAATGTATATTTTCTCCTGAGATCTGAAAGCAGCTCTTAGAACTATATCAGATTTATAAAGTAGTCCCCTTTGTTTTGTTTGTTTTGTTAGTTTGTTTTAAACCCCTCCTGTGAAGTGTTTCCTAAACATAATGTGTGGTTGAACAGGAAGGAGTAAGCCAATCTATCAAGGCATCATCGGGCTTCAAAAGTCCAGAAAATATGGCAAGGGAAACAGTCCTGTAGAAGGCAAGTGTCACTCTCTGGAGATTCATTTACCCCTAGCAATGCCCTCTAAAGTAAACCAGGAACTAAGTATCAATGGAGCCGGGTTTTTCTCTAAATACCAGAGTGAGTCTCCTTGAAGGATTGTATTTATCATTTGTACAACATAGTCAAGAACTTTTCCTAAGTATTATTTTGTCTACCCACCCCAACAGCCTGAAGAAGTTAGTGGTATGGCCCTATTTGCCAGCAGGGTTGCTAAGTCACATGCAAAGTAGTAGGTACTGTGGCTCTGAGGTTTGTAAAAAGAAAGAACTTTAAGGAAAGCTAAACAGCAAGTACAGAAAGCAAACTCAAATCTGTGTCCCCGAGAAGGAGTTTAAGTGACCTTTCTGTATCCAGTGTCCAAATGCAGCTTGTGCTCAGATCCAGTTCATCCTATAACTATTGAAAAACTCTTGTTTCAGATCCAGGTCCACGATGTGCAATTTTCACCCCCTAGGTTCTGCCTTCTAAAGGCTGTTCTGGCAGGTTTGCAAAGCACTTTCTAGATTAGATCCCAGGGTTCTGTATTTTGTCCTAAAAACCTCAATAATTAATTTTAGAAGCAGGGAGGTTATATTTTATGGCTTTGTTTCAGTTGCTTTTCCTCAACTTTCCAAGGCACATTTGTGGTCTGGGTGCAAATTCAGGTTTTGAGATGAAGCCCAGTGTGTATTTCATTAGATCATCACATTTCCCAAAAGGGGATGGCAATAACTGGGAGCAGGGGAACTATGGTCACATTAGAGGCAGTGAAGGAGCTGAACGCAGCTCAGTGCTAGAATATTTGCCTAGGATAGAAGAGGCCTAGTATAGTATTTGTCTAGTATAGATTCACTTCCCAGGACTGCACTTAAAACCAAACAAACAAAACCCACTCAACTTTCTAGCATACTTCTCATACTATTGATTTTTCTCAAAATATGTGTTTTAATTACATTTATTTGGGTGTGCATGGTAGGGCACACGCCATGGCCACTATATGGAAGTCAGAAGAGTTGGTTCTTTCTGTCATGTGAGCTCTGGGATTGAACTCTTGCCAGTCTCATCAGCAGGTACTCACTGAGTAACAATTTGTGTAACTGGGTAATAGTGCTTATATTTTGGATACTAAAGAACTAGCTTCCACTTTGCTCCTTCTCATAGTTTTTCACTATGAAAGTGAATCTCTTACTTTTTACCAAATAATTCAATTGACATAACAACAGATTTCTTTAGTGTTGCCTCAGCTTACGGAAGCACAGAAAAAATGAATGTCTCTATTTTATAATTTTTTCTTTTGAGATGAGCATAGCTCTTGGTGAGACAGGGCTGACAGATGCATCCTCCATAGGACTTCTGGAGACATTGCTGTGGTAACGCTTTTACAGCAGTCTGCACAGTGCCTGGGAAGGAATCAGAGTTCTCATTAGTCATAGCTATTATCAGTGCAGTTTCAAACTAGCTGTGATTACACGCACATCACTCAGGCTCAACTAGTTGCTAGTGCATTCCCACCAACTCCCAGATCCAAGAGTGCACTTTCTAGAGGGTTTGACGTCGATTATTCAGAATGTGAGGGCTGGTCTCTTCTTACTCAGAATTTGTCTCTGCTAATATACTCAAAAGCATGAAGAGGCAATACACTCTCAGAAGTGCTGCTAATATCAAATAATCATGGTAGATTTATCTTGGCTTCACCACACCAGGTAAAAGCCATGTATCACAGGTGAAATTCAGGTATCTTCTTATTCAGGGTCAATCCTGCAACGAGAAGCAGTGAGATGAAGCCCAGGGCAAAAATCTCTGGGTCTGTTTAATCCTGGGAGTGAAGGGAATGAAATTGTTCCCTGGGATCCCTGGCTGGGCAGTACTTAATTAATTCTAATGAATGTGTGACCTCAGCCCTGTGCTTCTCTGAGATGCAACCAGGGAGATAATCTCCTATTTCTTGGATAATCAGTTCATCATCATTCTAAATTAAGCATCAGTTTTCATTTTTGATTGACTCTGTCTTTGCTGGCAGAAGTAACATGGGTGATCTGGAAAGTCCTCAGCCTGAACTAGTGGAAGTAGCAGTGTGCATATAACACTGTGTCTGGAATTAGTCCCTGGAGTTCCTTGATGTCAAGATCCTTAGTAACCTGAACTGTCACCCAGAAAGTTCCAGGCTATTAGACAATTGGTCAATAAATCTAAGATGGCAGTGCCTGACTTTATTGTGAGCATATTCTTCCCCTTTGGAGAAGTGGATTAGGGGTTAGGGAATTGGACATTAATAGTGAGTTTGCATTTTGGCCTTACCTCTTGGGCGCTCTTGCTATGGAGATCACCCTAGCATGTTAACGCCAACAATAATCACTAAGTCATTTATATTATCACTACTCAAAATGTGGTTCATGGGAGCAGCATGTGTGTTTCCTGGAACCTTTCAGGGAAGTCAACTATTCTGTAATACCCTAGAAGTAGGAACCAGAACCTATATTTAATCAGCAATTTGCACAAAGCTTGGAAGGCACCGGCATAAGCTCTTCCTCAGCATGATGCTGGGGAATACTCATTATATGGACATCATCTCTGGTAATGCTGACAGATGTCTTGCTTTACATGAAATGATATTCAAGAGGTCAAGTAGCTCACTCATTATCAGACCAACTAAAATGACCTTAAACCTAGACTTCCATCAAAGGAGATCTCATACCACTATGAAATTAAAAGCCATACATGAGATACTACCCTCCCTTCAGAGAGAGACAATACAATTGGCCTTCTGTAATCACAGGCTTTTTGTTAGCTTTTACCAAATATGAATCTAAAATATCTAGGAAGAAAAATGTGTAGGTACAGAATAAGTCCACATTTCCTTCTGTTGGTTAGGCGTGATGATACACACATTTAGTGCCAGGACTTGGGAGTCAGAGGCAGGTGGATCTCTGTGAGTCTGAGGCCAGCTGGTCTACACAGCATGTTCCAGGACACAGAGACACCCTGTCTAAAACAAACAAACAAACAAAGAAACAACAATATCCCCAAACCAGATTTTTTTCTTTTAAGACACTTCTTCCTTAAGCACTATATTCTAATTACTTACAGAGCAGTACTTTGTAGTAGGTATTGGAAGTGATCTACATCCAATTTAAGGTATAAAAAGGTAGGTTGTATGAACCCATACCCAGTGAATACTGAGGAATGTGCTAATGATGTTGTCTGCTCCTTATCACCTCTCTCTCTCTCTCTCTCTTATTATTTCTCAACTCTCTTTGGTCTGTTCTAGATAGGACGGGCACACACAAAATCTTTGGCTTTCCACCATGACTCTGTGTTGGAGGGAATACTCTTGATCTCAGTATCCTAAAGCATTTTGGCCAGTTGTAGCTGTCTGTGCTTCCTCTTCATCCCATCTCAAAGAGCCCAATGCAACTGGATGAGGAGCAATTCCTGGATAGGACACCATCTTGCTTCCTTCTTTTGGACAGATTGTTGTGATTTTGGGACTGTAACCCTTATATTCTTTTCCCAATAAATGTCACATAAGTAGGTCAATGTGGTTTCACAATTTAGCTTATTTACAAAGATGAGTCTTTAATTTATAAATACTTTAAAGGCTGGACATACTCATGGTTAGCCTGTAGCTTTTATGGTTTTGGTTTCTCAGAAATAAAGATGCTAAATTATAAAAGATAGGAGGATTGGGGAGGGATTTAAAGAAGGTACATCGAACCTGGAATAAGTAAACAAACCCAGAGGCCATTGTTTCTAGACCTAACTTTCAAGTGTCGGTGTCTTATATCCCGTTGGGTGATCCTTAGAGGACATGTTGGATAGAGAGAGTATGTGACTCTGAGCTACTTGGTAAACCTCATCTCAGATGCTAGGATCAAGTAACCATAAGCAAAACACTTGAGGGAAGGCAAGCTTCTGGGGTAGCTGGGGAAGGCTGCAGAAAGTCAGATTATTCTGTCCTTTCTCTCCTTTGATTAATTCTCCTTAGAGGGGAATTTAAGGAACTGTTTGAAGAGTTGATTTATGGTTTGGTTTTAGGAAAAGACATCCCCAAATTCAGGAGGATAATGTAGCTACCCTTGGAAGCATTAGCATGGAAATTACATTAGCTTTTTATTGCTTCATAGCAAATTACCTCAAAACTGACTTAAATGGTAATAAACATTTGTTATGGCTTGCGATCCCTGCATGTCAGGAAGTCATGAGATTTACAGGGTGCCTCTGATTCAGAGCTTCTTTTGAGCAAATAGTCAAGGCACTGGCAGAGCTGTGAGCACCCAAGGCATCCCACCTGGGGCTGGAAGATCCTCTTGCCAAAAGGCCCACTCACCCAGCTCCCTCTGTGGCCTCTCAGCAGGATGTCTGTTTCCTGCCATTTGGAGCTTTGAGAAGTGCTGCTGTTGAGTCTCCTGGAAACATGGCAGCTGGCTTCCTTTAGAGCACAGTGTCTCAGAGAGCAGGACAGAACCCAAGAGCTTTTTATAGCTCAGTTTCAGATGTCCCGCATTGTCATTACACTTCATCATATGGTATACAAGCCAGGCAGTCCCCATTAGTGCAGAGGACACTCTATAGAAGAGGGTACACTGGCATTTATAGGTCACTGGGAGCTTTTAGGGTTAATTTCAAAAAATTTGGAACTTAACAACTAAGGCATGGGTATTGGAGTTCTGGTCCTGGCCTGGATTTCTACTTTCTTTTTAAATTATTTGATTTCAAAATTAATTAAATACCAACATATTAAAAATCCACTTATGTATTAAGATTTCATGCAAGTGGATTTTGAGCTCATTGCTCCCCACACTCCCTTTTCTGACTCCCTGTTTCTGTTAGTCCCTTGTTCCTCTAGACACTTTTACTTTATTTTCTTTTTAAAATTACTTTATTATTTATGCATATATAGAGAGAGCACCTATGTGAGTACATGCATATGATTTTGGGTACCTATAGGGGTCAGTGACTTGGAGCAGGAATTGCTGGCAACTGTCAGACAACTGATGAGGATACCAGGGACCAATTCCCATCCTGTACAGGAGCAGCAGTCCTTTAGTCAGTAAGCCATCTCTATGCTCTCTATTTTACCCCCTCCGCCTCTCTGTGACATGGTGCCTACACAGAGGTCAGACAACAAGCTTCAGAATCAATCTTTCTTCTTTTACTATGTTGTTCCCAATGGTTCTCAGAAAGCTCAGAATTCTCAGAAGCTTGGTGGCAAGAACCTTCACCCACTGAGCCATCCCACTGGTCAGGCTTTCTGCTCTCTGCCTCTTAATCTCCAAAGATGGCAGAGTAGATTGTCTTAAATCTTGGAATGGGGGACCTGTACTCCAAGTACCTCAGTTCCAACTCTCAGTTCCTCTCATTTGGCTGGAACATCTGAAACAAGTCACTTCTGGTTGTGAAGATTGGATTGCCTATTTGCCCACTGATGGCAATGCTGATAACTAAGAGGGATAACGGTTGTGGCATACTTTGCAGATCTAAGATCCATGAACTTGTGTGAAGCTATTTTATTTCCTTGTGAAGAAATTGAAGCAGAGGAAGCCAGAAGGCAGGATCATTATCGTGAAAATAAAATTACCTGCAACTCTTTGGTGCATTACAATTTCCCAGAGAGACTTTTTCATCTGCAGGGATAGGTTGTGATCTTTTGAGCTTTGCCAGGTGGTTCTTGTAGTAAAAAACTAAAGGCCTTGCTATTTCACATGTATACTTTGCAATTTACAAAGAGCTTTTACTGGTATTATGTTATTTGAGCTTATTTTTTCTCCCCAGCATAAGACACCTTGTTTGTGAAGTACTTTTTAGACAAGTACCTTTTAGGAGTGGAAGGTACATGCCTCATGCTGGTCCTTTCTCTATGCCTGCTGCTGATGCTCTTCTGTGAGCTAGTGACAGGCAGTGGGAGCTCATCCTTATCTGCTGACACATAAGACATTTGCATCTCAGAACAGTCAAGTGGCTATATGAGGTTTCACAACTCAGTGGGCTGAGTCTGCAAAAGCTTATCCTCATTTTGATTTTAGAAGCTGGTGCTCCGAGCTACTGAGATGGAAAAAGACAATAGCACTAATCAAAAGTATTATCATTAAATTTATAAACTTTATTATGTTTTACTTATGCAAAGTACTGGAGAGATTGGAAATGTGAGTCTTATTCTGTGCAGCTCATTTGCTGGTAGATATAGTGGGTCAGACTAGAGAACTAGGAAATAATTTTAAAGTAGTATCATGATGTCTTCTTGCAGAAGTTTGGGGACCAAGGCACAGTCTTTTGGGACTGAAGATACTTGGGAGAGTGGGTTGAGGATGAGGGTGTCATCAGGGTCAGGAAGGAAGATGCTCTATATCTACAAGATGAGGGGTGAGTGCTAAGCAGTGATGGCAGGCAGGGGCTAGAATAAAATGGCCGACTTGTCTATAATACTTTTCTATAAATGACAGATCATCAATGGTGCATTAAACCATATTTAGAAATACATTGCATAAAGAACTAGAAAGAAGAGTTTTAAGTTTCTAAAAAGAAAGAATTTTAGGAAACATTAATTACTCTGATTTGATCATCATATATTGTATATCGGCATTGAAGTATTGTACTATACCCTAGGAATATATGTCAATCAAAAAGAAAAATTATGTTCTTTTTCTGACTAAAGTGTATACAGAAAAATTGTGAAGAGGAAAAAACATGAGGAAGGTCATGACAGATGTGTTTAACAAATAGCCATTCCTAAGGGATTCAGGGCGAGTCAGGCTGGGAGGGAGGACAATTAACATTGGCACACATTAGGGGTAACCAGACTTGGAGATTTTTGCAGAGGAATGTGTGTAGATTAGGGGTTGGCAAACATTTTTCTGTAAAGGGCCAGATTGTAAATGTCTCAGGCTTTGTGAGCCATATGGTCTCTGTTTCATCTACTCAAGTCTGCTGTTATAGCAGAGAAGCAGCTACAGACAATGTGTAAATGAGTGAGTGGGGCTATGTTCCAATAAAACTTTATTTATAGATGCTACATTTGAATTTCATATAATTTTCATATGTCATGAAATATTATCTTTCTTTTGAGAGCTTTCAAAAAGTAACTCTTAGTTCATGAACCTTCCAAAACAGTCTTGCGGCATGTTTCCCCTGCTGGTTATGGTTCTGCAACCCATGTGGGGGTTCTTTGAAATTCCATGATATACCTACCTGCATGGACCTGGAAGCATTTACTCTATTTTTGTGAAAGGAAGCATTACAGAGCAGTCTCCAGCTCCAGGTCTTCTTTCCCTGGCCACAGATGGATTCACAGCACACTCACAGACATCAGAACTTCAGTCTGAGCAAGGAGATGTGGGCATCCATCTTCCCTAGCAGATCACACTGAGATTTTACAGATAGGGGAAGGCCTCACTGGACTCTAGATTCTGCCCTTGCTCTTGAGCCTCTTGAATTGACTGTGTCTGTGTGCACAGTCCATCGGATAGTAGAAATAACTTGTCTCAGAAGGAAGTGCAATGTGTTGATTGATAGGTGGTGACAGAAATGTTGAGTCTCAGGGAAGACATGAGGATCTGGCACATTAAGCTGAGCAGTTGGAAGTCAAATGTCTTAAATGATTATTCTGGGACTTTTGTCCATGCACACTAGTGTCTGTTCATAGAAGTATGGGTGATGCTTGCCATATCTCATTAACAATTCCTATGCACATTAATGTATGTTCATAGAGGTACGGGTGATGCTTAAGGTATCTAAAAATTCCCATAATCTTATTTTGTGCACATAAAGGGTAGCCAAGGGGTTACAGTCTAGAGTTACATAAGTAATCAGCAACAGAAGTTGGAATTTATACCGTATCATTTGACCGTATCATTTTTTTTTTTTTTTTTTGTAGATTTAAAATGGGCAGGTAGGAAGCATAGTAAGAAAGACATGCTTTGGATTTAGATTCTACATTTTCTAAGAAGTAAGAAGTACTGCTTTTTTTTCATTGTCTCACTATGTAGCCCTGGCTGGCCTAGAACTCTCTGTGTATACCAGGCTGGCTTATTGAGATCAGTCCCAAATGATGGGATTAAAAGCATGCTCCACCATGCCAGGATCAAAGCACTAACTCTTTACTTGGTCCTACAGATGGCTGAGGGGTTACTCAAGCAGGATAAAAGTGTGGCATTTCTGCCTTCATTTTGAATTTCTTCTACTTAATAATCAAGAGTTTGTTACTTCTAGCTTTTACAACATCTGGTCTGAGACTCTTGGAATGGTACATAAGGCTACCCAATTCCATCTTGCCTTTCTGACTAATTGTTGTTTCCTGAAATTGCTTTGGATACCAGAACACTAGACTTGATGGAGTAATGCCATATGGTAAAGGACCAACACTAACTCTAAAACAACGAGTGACCTTCTCAGTGCTAACAAAGATGAGCATGACTCAGAAGTGAGAAACCAGACAACAGCCAGACCAAGATGATCTGGACTGCTAGTGTAGAAAGCATCAGTCTTTGCCTTTGCTCTCTTTCTGTATAACTTTGAGAATGCTGTAAGTGCTAAAAAGATAGGTCTTGGGAATTAGATATCTCTTCCTCCCAATGTGCTAAGTTGAAAATAAAGTTCCTTTCTTGCCCTCACCACTCATGTGCCTGTTGACTTCCAGAAATGGGTGGTCAAGCCTAGTTCATTGTAACATCTTGGGGCTGTGTCTTTCACACTCTGATTACAAGGGGATGGTCAATGAAGTCCCTAGGAGATTTCCAGGAGAAGCATGGCTTGGATGCATTTGTTCAGGCTCTGCAGGACAAGCATCAGCATCCTTAGTCAGGTTCCATTCCCTGTCCGCCTCTTGGCCTTCACCTCTCTTTCCTATCTCTCTTGCTACCTTCTAGAAAATATAAGAAATTATTGCTATGCTAGGGCCAAGAGACATTAAAGCAAACAATAACTTAGGAACAATGATTTCAAAACACAACAATCCAAATATTTGAACTTCAGTGATATTTGTGTTCTGTCTTCTAGCAACAGTATTTTAACCAAACAGGGAAGAGCCTACACTCAGGAGATTTCATGACTTTCCAGGGTACTAGAAGGAAACCCTTGGTTTGTCTGAAATTAAGCTAGTGACAAACCAAACAACTTGGAAAAATAAGGAATTTAATAAAGATTTCTTTCTTTTTAGTCTTGCTCCTTTCTTCCTCCATTCCAAATCTGACCGTTGAAGGTTACCTGGAAACATGTGCATGATCTTCTAGGCTTGAGGCAGGAAGGCTGGCTTGCTCTCTGAAGGATTTGGGTCTCCATTGTATGCTGGCTAGACATATCCATTGGCACCTAAAGCTATTTGCTATATTGCCTCAGATTTATAGGTATTATTATTATTATTTCTATTTTACATGTCAATTCCAGTTCCTTGTCCCTCCCTCCCTCTCTCTTACCCTCTTTCCTCCCTCAACATGCACTCTGACCACCCTCCCCTCCCATCCCCCACCCCAGTTCCACATGTAGGGCAATGCCATCCAGGTGGGGTCATGTAGATCTGTCAGTTCATTTGAAGTAGGGACTAGGACTTCTCTCCTGTCTCTAGGTTAAGGCAGTATCCCTCCATGGGGGATGTGTCCACAAGGTCCTTTTGTGCACCAGGAATATATCCTGGTTCCACTGTCTGAGGTCCCTTAGACTGCTCAGTCCTTCTAGCTGAGACCCATATTCACGGGGTCTGAGAAAATCCAATGCTGGATTCCCAGCTATCAGTCTGGAGGCCTGTTAGCTCCTCTTACATTGTGTGATGACGTTTTATAGGAGACATTGTGTGATGTTACCCTATCTCAGCCTCATGGAGTGAATGTAACCCAGTCATACAACATCTTTTTTTCTTTCCCACCCAGTTCATAGCATTGAGCTATTGATTCCTGTAAAAAATCTCAGACAGGGGCTGTCCTTATGTGCATTTCTGAGTCACTGCTCAATGGGTTATGGGAATGAGCCTCTCTTCATAGCTTCTAGACACAGGGATGTGGTGATATCTTTATTGCACAAATAAAGCCTGGGGGGATTAGAGAATGGAGCTTGCTGTAGAGTTCTGGAGATCAGTACAAAGAGACAAGAAGTGATGTAGCTGAGCCAAAACAGGATATAAGCAGAGAGAAACAGGAAATTGTTCTCTTCTTTGCTGAGATGCTTAGGAGGTAAAGGGTGCGGTGGCTTCCTCCTTCTCTCTAATCTCTCAGCATTTTCCTTTATATCTGACTCTGGCCGTTTATTATCTAGAACAATTAAGAACTCCTTTTACACAGGGAAGCATGTCAGCATAGGCTATACATTTATGAGCATTCCAAAGGTAAAGAGTGTAGTTAGTCACTGTGTGGCAGAAAAAGCTTGACTGGAGTTCTGTTTGAAACTCTGGCCTGGGAGTAATAAGAAGTTGCACCATTACAGCTAGCTAGTAGTCATGAGTTGTCCAGAAAAACAGTCTCAAACCGGTTTTAGGGTGATGTTTGTAGTCCAGATGCATCAGGTTGAGTCAAGTGGAAATGTCCAAGTGGGGACCCATCTTCTTTCCTGGAGAGTTCAAGGCTTGCTGTTAGGAATTGTTACTATTCCTTGTGGAAAACTTAAACATCAATATCAAAGTAAAATTTTCAAGTTGTAAGGTCTGCATTAGGGAAAAGAAACAATAAGCATTAAAATGTATATGAGAAAATTAGGATTTCAGAGAGAAAATTGCGTATTAGCGAATGAGTCCCCAGATTTTGTTTTGTTCTGCCTTAAACCAATTGGATTCTTGATATAAGGCAGAAACTGTGAATTTAATCTTAACAACATGCTTGAATTTAGAGAAGGAAAGCCAAATCCAACTCCAAAGCCAGCACTGGTTTACATGAATTGGGACTACAGGAGTACTAGATAGTAAAGAGAAATAGATTTCTGTATAGAAATAGTTTACTAGAATTAAATATTTTTACCATAAAGCAGAGTCCTCCTCATTAAGTGATTCTTTCTGGAGAACTGTCTTCTCTTCTGTAGGTACAATGCTGTTGGCCTGTTTCTAACTTCTTATCAGCTAGCTCTGTCTTAATTATTAACTCATTTCTATTAATCTAAGTATTTCCATGTAGTTTCATCTTACCAGAGAGAGGGGCCGGCATTCTGCTCTCCATCCTCCATCTTGACTCTCTTCCCTACTGCTTCCTCTCCTCCTTGTCTCCTAGTCCCGCCTATCTTGCTTTCCTTTTGGCCAACAGTGCTTTATTCATTAACCAATAAGAGGAACATATTTACAGAATGACATCTCCCATCATCTCCTCTTTTCTGTCTAAAATAAAAAGAAGGACATTTTGAAGGTCATTTGAAGTAGGGACTAGGACTTCTCTCCTGTCTCTAGGTTAAGGCAGTATCCCTCCATGGGGGATGTGTCCACAAGGTCCTTTTGTGCACCAGGGATACATCCTGGTTCCACTGTCTGAGGTCCCTTAGACTGCTCAGTCCTTCTGGCTGAGACCCATATTCAGGGGGCCTGAGTCAGTACCATGCTGGCTTCCCAGCTATCAGTCTGGGGGCCCATCAGCTCCTCCTTATTCAGGTCAGCTGTCTCTATTTGTTTCTACAACCTAGTCTTGTCCTCTCCATCTGCATCTTGATTCTAGTTCGATTCAGTGTTTAGTTATGGGTTCTAACAGGTATTAGATGAGTTAGTTGTTGATCTCACTATCCAGGTAGGGCATTTATGGTAGCCTTTCCACGGTTGCTCAAATTGTTAGTTGGTGGCAGTCTCGTAGCTCTCTAGACCTTTCTTTAGGTTCAGTTTTCTCTTCAAAACAATAATGGCTCCCTCTTTTATGTTCTCTCTTTCTCTCTCTCTCTACCCTGACTCAATCTTCCTAGTCGCACATGTTTCCTCTCCTCCCCCCTCTCTTTTTCCTACTTCTCTCTCCATTCACTGCCCCGCCCGCACTTCCCCTGTGCTCTGGGGGACTTATCCCTTCCCCCCTTCTGTGAGGGACTTTATATGAATCTCTTAGTATACACCTTGTATCCTAGTCCCTCTGATGGTGTGAATTATAGGCTGGTGATCCTTTGCTCTAGGTCTAAAATCCATATACGAGCGAGTACATACCATATTCCTCTTTTTGTGTCTGGATTACCTCATTTAGGATGGTTTCTTCAAGTGCCATCCACTTGCCTGAGAATTTCAAGATTCCATTTATTTTTCTTGCAGAGTAGTATTCCATTATGTAGATGTGCCACATCGACTTTATCCACTCTTCAGTTGAGGGGCATCTAGGTTGCTCCCAGGTTCTTGCTATTACAAATAATGCTGCTATGAACAAAGTTGAGCAGATGTGTTTGTTGCATGGATGTGGATCATTTGGGTATATGCCTAAGAGGGGGATTGCCGGGTCCTGTGGTAAATTAATTCCCATTTCTTGGGGAACCGCCATACTGATTTCCAAAATGGCTGTTCGAGTTTGCACTCCCACCAGCAGTGGAGGAGTGTTCCCCTTTCTCCACATCCTCTCCAGCATGAGTTGTCATTGGTGTTTCTAATTTTAGCCATTCTGGTAGGAGTAAGATGGTATCTCAAAGTTGTTTTGATTTGCATTTCCCTGATAGCTAAGGATGTGGAGCACTTTCTTAAGTGTGTTTCAGCCTTTTTGATTTCCTCTATTGAGAATTCTTTCTTCTGTTCTTTACCCCATTTTTTAAAATAAGGTTATTTGATGTTTTGTTAACTAGTTTTTGAGTTCTTTGTATATTTTGGAGATCAGCCCTTTGTCGGTTGTAGGATTAGTGAAAATCTTTTTCCAGTCTGTGGGCTACCGTTTGGTCTTGTCCACTGTGTCCTTTGTCTTGCAGAAGCTTCTAAGTGTGAAGAGGTCCCATTTATTAATTGTTTCTCTCAGTGTCTGTGCCCCTGGAATTATGTTCAGGAAGCGGTCTCCTATACCAATTTGTTCAAGGGTACATTCTACTTTCTCTTCTAAGAGGTTCAGTGTGGCTGGATTGATGTTGAGGTCTTTGATCCATTTGGACTTGAGTTTTGTGCATGCCGACAGACATGGGTCTATCTACAGTCTTCTACACACCCTCATCCTATTGTGCCAGCACCATTTGTTGAAGATGCTGTCCTCGCCCCATTGTATAATTTTAGCTGTTTTGTTAAAAATCAGGTGTTCATAGGTGTGTGGGTTAATATCAGGATTTTCAATTCAATTCCATTGTTCTACCTGTCTATTGTTGTGCCAATACCAGGCTGTTTTCAGAACTATAGCCCTGTAGTAAAGCTTAAAGTCAGGGATGGTGATGCCTCCTGAAGTTCTTTTATTGTACAGGGTTGTTTTGGTTATCCTGGGTTTTTTTTTTTCCATATAAAGTTGATTATTATCCTTTCAAGGTCCGTGAAAAATTGTGGTGGGATTTTAATGGGGATTGCATTGAATCTGTAGATTGCTTTTGGCAAGATTGCTGTTTTAACTATGTTTATCCTACCTATCCAAAAGCATGGGAGATCTTTCCATTTTCTGGTATCTTCTTTAATTTCTTTCTTTAAAGATACAAAGTTCTTATTATATGGGTCTTTTACTTGTTTGGTAAGCGTTACCCAAAGACACTTTATGTTGTTTGTGGCTATTGTAAAGGGTGATGTTTCTCTGATTTCTTTCTCAGCCTCTTTGTCATCTGAATAAAGTAGGGGTACTGATTTTTTTTTTTTTTGAGTTTATCTTGTATCCTGCTAGTTTGCTGAAGGTGTTTATCAGCTGTAGGAGTTCCCTGGTAGAGTTTATTGGGTCGCTTATGTAAACTATCATACCATCTGCAAATAGAGACAGTTTGACTTCTTCCTTTCCAATTTGGATCCCCTTGATCTCCTTTTGTTTTCTTAGACCGTTAGCTAGAACTTGTAGTAAGATATTGAAGAGGTATGGAGAGAGAGGGCAGCCCTATCTTGTTCCTTATTTTAGAGGAATTGTCTTAAGTTTCTCTCTATTCAGTTAGATGTTGGCTGTTGGTTTGCTCTATATTGCTCTGATTATGTTTAGGTATATTCCTGTTATCCCTGATCTCTCCAAGACCTTTATCATGAAAGGGTATTGGATTTTGTTGAAGGCTTTTTCAGCATCTAGGGAGATGATCATATGTTTTTTTTTTTTTTTTCAGTTTGTTTATATGGTGGATCACGTTGATAGATTTTCGTATTTTAAACCATCCCTGCAATCCAGGGATGAAGCCTACTTGGTCATGGGTGGATGATTTCTCTGATGTTCTTGGATTCGTTTTGCCAGTATTTTATTGAGTATTTTTGTATCGGTGTTCATCAGGTCTGTATTTTTCTTTCTTAGTTGTGTCTTTTTGAGGCTTGGGTACCAAGGTTATTGTGGCCTCATAAAAAGAGTTTGGCAATGAACCTTCTACTTCTATTGTGTGGAACAATTTGAGGAGTATTGGTATTAGTACTTCCTTGAATGTCTGGTAGAATTTTGCACTGAAGCCATCTGGCCCTGGGCTTTTTTTGGTTGGAAGGTTTCGATGACTGCTTTTCTATTTCATTGCAGATTATAGGTCTATTTAAGTTGTTTGTCTGTTCTTGATTTAATTTTGGTAAGTGATAGTTATCCAGAATTTTGTCCATTTCCTTTGAATTTTCAAATTTTGTGGAATACAAAATTTCAAAGTATGCCCAGGATTTCCTCTGTGTCTGTTGTTATGTTCCCCTTTTTGTTTCTGATTTTGTTAATTTGCATGTTCTCTCTCTGCTTTTTCATTAGTTTGGATAAAGGTTTGTCTATCTTGTTGACTTTCTCAAAAAACCAACTCTTCGTTGCATTGATTTTTTTTTGTATTGTTTTATTGGTTTCTATTTTGTTTATTTCAGTCCTCAAGTTGATTATTTCCTGGTGTCTACTCCTCTAGGGTGAGTTTGCTTCTTTCTGTTCTAAGGCTTTCAGTTGTGCTGTTAATTCTCTTATGTGACTATCCTCTGTTTTCTTCATATGGGCACTTAGTGCAATGAACTTCCCTCATAGCACTGCTTTCAAGGTGTCCCATAAGTTTGATATGTTGTGTCCTCATTCTTGTTGAATATTAGAAAGTCCTTAATTTCTTTCTTTATTTCTTCTTTGACCCAGGTGTGGTACAATTGCACATTGTTCAGTTTCCATGAGTTTGCAGGTTTTGTGCTATTTGTGTTGTTGTTGAATTCCAATTTTAAAGCATGGTGGTCTCATGAGATACAGGGGACTATTCCAATTCTCTTGTATCTGTTGAGGTTTGTTATGCCACCTAGTATGTGGTCAATGTTAGAGAAGGTTCCATGTGGAGCAGAGAAGACGGTATATTCTTTTGACTTTGGATGGACTGTTCTATAGATGTGTGTTAAACCCAGTTGAGACATAACTTCTGTTATTTCTTTTGTTTCTTTGTTGAGTTTCTGATTGGTGGTCCTGTCTAGTGGTGAGAGTGGGGTGTTGATGTCTCCCACTATAAGTGTGTGAGGTTTTATGTGAGCTTTGAGTTTTAGCAGTGTTTCTTTTATGAATATGGGTGCCTTTGTATTTGGGGCTTTGTGTTGATGGATTTCTCCTGCGATGAATATGAAATGACTGTCTTCATCTCTTTTGATTAATTTTGGTTTGAGGTCTAACTTGTTAGATATTAGGATAGCCACACCTGATTGCTTCTTGGTTCCATTGATTGGAAAATCTTTTCCCAACCATTTACCCTGGGATAATATCTATCTTTGAAGCTTAGATGTGTTTCTTGTATGCAGCAGAAGGATGGATTCTGTCTTCGTATCCATTCTGTTAGCCTGTGTCTTTTTATAGGTGAGTTAAGATCATTAATGTTGAAGGTGAGTAGGACCATTGATTGTTGATGCTTGTTTGATTTAGATTTGTTGTTGGCAGTGGTATTGTGAATATATTTGTTCTGCTTCACCCTAGGTTTCTGATGTAGTTGGATTATCTGTTGCCTACATTTTTGTGGGTGTAGTTTTCCTTCCAATACTTTCTGTAGGGATGAATTTGTAGAAACATATTGGGAAAATCTGGTTTTGTCATTAAATATCTTGTTTTCTGCATCTATAGTGATTGAGACTGTTGCTGGGTATAGTAGCCTGGGTTAGCATTGTGGTCTCTTAGTACTTGTAGAACATCTATCCAGGACCTTCTAGTCTTGAGAGTTTCCATGGAGAAGTTAGGTGAAATTTTGATCGGTCTGCCTTTATATGTTACCTGTCCTTTTTTTCTTTGCTGCTCTTAATATTCTTTCTTTATTCTGCATGCTAGGTGTTTTGATTATTATATGTCGATGGGTCCTTTTTCTTTGGTCCAGCCTATTTGGTGTTCAGTATGCTTCTTGTACTTTCATGGGCATGTCCTTCTTCAGATTGTGAAAGTTTTCCTCAATGATTTTGTTGGATATGTTTTCGGCACCTTTGAGCTGGGCTTCCTCACCTTCCTCTATGCCTATTGTTCTTAGCTTTGGCCTTTTCATGGTGTCCCACATTTCCTGGATGTTTTGTATTAAGGATTTGTTGGATTTACAATTTTCTTTGGTCAATGAATCTATTTCCTCTAGTTTATCTTACGTGCCTTGGATTCTCTCTTTCCTCTTTGAATTCTGTTGTTATGCTTGCATCTGTAGTTCCTGATTCTTTTTTGCCCAGTTTTTCTATTTCCAGCATTCCTTTGGTTTGTGTTGCCTTTATTTTCTCTATTTCAGTTTTTAAGTCTTGAACCATTTCCTTCATTTGCTTAATTGTTTTTTCTTGTCTTTCTGTACTTTCTTTACTTTCCTTAAGAAATGTGTTCATTTCTTCTACTTTTTTGTTTGTTTTTTTTCCTCCATTTCTTTAAGGGATTTTCTTACATCTTCTTTGATGGCCTCTATCATTTTTATGATGATAATTTTTAAGTTGTTCCCTTCTGCTTCATCTGCTTTGTTGTTGTGTTCCAGTCTAGTTGGTGTAGATTCCCTAGATTCTGGTAGTGTCATGCTTGTCTTTCTGTTGTTAGGTGTTTTCTTGTATTGCCGTCTTCCCATAGCTTCTTCCAGTAGGTATTGGTGGGGTCTCTCCATCTCACTATGGTCCTTCCCCGGTGGGCTTATGTGGGTCAGAGGTTCGATATCTGTATCTCTGGGTGGTCCAAGCTCTCAGGAGGTCTCTCCACTGGCGGGGGCCCAGGGGTCAGTGATCAGGCTCCAGCAGAAGACTGGCGATGGGGGTCAAAGATCCCGAAGGCCGGGACTCTGGATGTTCCTTGTGCCTATAGGCAGATCTAGCCTGGGCCTGGTACTCTCCAGCTGAGGCCTCTTTAGCAGAGGCCCTGCTATTGGGGTCAAGGATCCTGCTGATAGGAATTCAGAGTGGTCCTTCAGAGATAGGCAGATCTCTGGGAGGGGCCAGGGACTCCAGTAGAGGACCAGCGGTGGGGGTCAGAGACCAGGCAGGTGGAAATTCCAATTGGTCCCATGTGGATAGGCAGGTCTCCTGTGTTCAGTGCTGCTCCCAGAAGTTCCCTGAAGTTGTCTGGACTGTTGGCTCTACCCTCTGTCCCAGTGCTCAACTAGAGCGGTGGGACAGTGGGCACGGTAGGACACAGGGTAGGGGAAGGGCAGGCTCTCAGTGGGGGTGGGTGGGGTTGTATCAGAGCTCCAAGAGTATTCTTGATGGGGAGAGGACACAGGAGCAGGGGGATCTGGGGCCATCCCAGGTAGTTCCCGGGGGGTGGGGTAGGGGAGAGGCCACCCAAATTGGTCCCAGATTCACCTCTCCTTTACTGTAAATCTTTTTCTTTTTGTGGTCACTAGTCTTTATCTGGTAAACAACAACATTGCTAAAATGAAAGCCACAGCTGTATTAGCCACGGTCTATCCAAGATGGCCCGGGAATCTTTACCACCAGGACTGAGAGCTGTGTTTACTGCCTTGGTCTATGCTGCCATCCAGCACCATGTTGCCGGCTTAGAGATGTGGACACTGCCATTGCCAGATCTCCTACACAACATTGAGTTGTTAGCAGAGCTCTTTAAAAGCCTTGCAGTTTTGTTGCTGCTTATGCTGAGTCAAGAAACCTCCCTTAAAGAGCCACACAAATCTCTGCTTGTCTCTAGAAAACATAGTACAACTGGGAAAAATGCTGTTACCTAGAAACCTTGCTTGTCTCTGTTTTTGTTTTTGTTTTTGTTTTTCTCTAAAACCCTTTCTTAAGCTTTTGTTAAGTTTTAAGTGGAAGTTCTTTGGTCTGCGTTGGACGCCATTGTGTTATAAGTAGGTTTTTCCCTGCTGGTCTGGTCCTAAGCCATGCCAGCACCAAATATCACACTGAGACTCTGTATTTGATATAATGCTGTTGGCCAGTTACTAGTTTCTTATTGGCTAGCTCTGTCTTAAATATTAACCAACTTCTATTAATCTAAGTACTTCCACATGGTCTTATCTTACTGGAGAGAGAGACCAGCATCCTACCCTGTAGGTTTTCCATCTTGGAACTCCTCCATACTAATTTCTCTATCCTCCTTGTCTCCTAGTCCCAACTATCTTGCTTTCCTATTGGCCAACAGTGCTTTATTCATTAACCAATAAGTGAAACATATTTACAGAATGATATCTCCCATAAAAAGAGAAGGACTTTTAATGTGTGTCCAGGGCAAACTCCTCAACCCCCTTGGATACATCCTTTCTCTGTAGCCCTTCCTCCTGTCATCTGTACCATTCACTCCCTCCCCTTTTATCTGTTTTAGGTTCATGCCCAGAAATACCCATTCCTTAGTCCTTTATCTTAGCAATTTGACTCCATACTTTGTAGACTCTCAGAAGCAGCCTTAAGGTATCCAAACCAGCCTCTTCAGGACAAAGGTGGATTTAACAAAAGTTAATTCTGCAATATTTCAAAGACGTATTTGTCTTTGTGCTGTTATTTACAAGCTATATGAGGTGACTGTTATTACTTTATGTGTCAGAATCAGTTGCAATACTATCCATTTTCTTATCCAAAGGATTTTTCTCAATGAACATATGTAATAGCTAATAGGTGTACAGTCAACTATAACCAGGCATCCTGTTAAGTGTTCTATTCATGTAATTTCACTGACCTTTGTCATTGAAACTATTTTCAGGCTATCAAATCAAATGTCTGAGCTGTTTAGGCACCTGCCCAAGGTTGTTTGTCCAAGGAAGACAGAGGAAGAACAATACTGAGTTAGGAGTGCTCTTTAGACCTAAGAACATCAAGTGGTATTTGCCTCTGGTTAAGGCTTACAGGTGCATGCTCATAGAATGAATGGAGCTGGGTCTTTAAGATGCTGGGAGACATTTCATGGGTTTCTCTAAAGTAAGATGAATTCAAAGATCACTTATTAAGTTGTCTTAGCTGTATTTATACCGAGGATTAAGTGTGTTTCTCACATAGACATGTAGCACAGTGACTTTGCAAAGAGAACAGCAATAGAGGGCTAAGCAAGTCATTTGGCTTTTTTTGGCAAATGTTTACCAGGATGCACCCACATGAGCACATACTTGCACATGCATGCATATGTACCTGTGTGTGCACACACGTGGGCACGTACACACACATTATTTTACCTCCCTCAAGTGAATAGAAAGGCAATGGAGAAAGGGTATTAAGGTGTACATAATTTAATATTAAATTTATGCATTTAGTTTAGGTTGTAAATCTATGGCACGTGGGAAATCTATGGCAAAGTAAGGTTGTTTACATTTTTCTCTTCAAGGTCAGTTAAACAGGCTGAGAACCTAGTAGGGCAGCAGATTAAACTCATAGTCTTAAATAATCTCAAGGCATATTATTAAATTGGCTCCAAGGTCTGGAAAGAGTTCAGTCTCTGGAAGCAAAACACATCAGCACAACTGATCAACCATTTTATTTATTAAGGGTGGGCCTAGCAGTAGTCATTAGATAACAATGATTTGGTAAAATGTCACTGCAAAATTCCTAGAGATTTGATCATGTCTCTTTGTGCTGTAGAGTGCATGATTTCTTATGACTCATACTATTTGACAGTTGGGAATTTAGATTTATGTATGCATGTATGTATGTATTGATTGATTTGAGTGTGTGTGGCTGTGTGTCATATGGGACAAACATACTGTGGAATGTTTGGAGGTCAGGGGGCAACTCGTAGGAATTGGATCTTTTCTTCTACCATGTGGGTGTTGGGGATCAAACTCAGGTCTTCAGACTTTTGTGGCAAGGGATTTTAATGGATAAGCTAAAGTATTAAATAATAAGTAAATAAAAATAAAACCCCCAGTGGAGGTTTTTGATAGACACATAGAATAGAGAGCCACATGACATATTTTTTATCAACTAAATATATTTACTATTTTGTGAATTTAAGCAAGTTGATTTTCCCAAGTTAATTCATTTGTAAAACAACGATGCTCTCCCAAGCTGTGCCTTATAGAGTGATGTTCTGTTGCTACAGTATATGGGGTTTTATAAACTCTAAAGTACAGTATGCACTTTTTTTCTCCTTTTGCACTTAGACATTGTGCTTCTCTGCTATCTTTAAATGACCCAGCATTCCGTGCCTTGTTAATAAATACACCTGTGCATGAACATCTGGCTAGTAATAAGAACTGAGTATGTAATCATTGCTTCCCCTGAACAGCAAAGGGAGCTGCTGTGAGCTAATCTGGAGCCGTGACATTTTCAATAATAAGTTTATAAGAGCAATTGCCACCTTTCCCCTTCTACTGGTTTGCTGTAATAGAGATGATTTAGGGTGATTAGATCAGTAAACCAGCAAATTGATAGAAGGGTTAGAGAAGAGAGTGAAAATAAGCGATTGTTTGGGAGTCTTTGGGTACAAGTGGACCAGAAATGAAGGGAGCATGAGAATAGTTACCAGTTATTTGGGAGATACCATATCCTAGCTACTTGCTAGCACCACTGCCATGTAGATAGCATCTCCATTTAGAGATGAAGACCTGAGGACCAGAGGTCAAAGTCTGTTGATTCTGATGGGCAAAATCCCACCAAGTAGCTTTGATTCATCTTTTTCTTGTGCTTCTCACAGCCCCAGAGGTCTGTGGATTTTTGCTCTTAAATATCCCAGGTCAGCTGTTCTCAACCAATGGGTTGCGACCCATTTGGAGGGTTGAATGGACTGTTTCCACAGAGATCACCTAAGACCATCCTACATATCAGGTATTTACAGTAGGAAAATTACAGCTATTGAGAAGCAATGACACAGTTTTATGGCTGGGGGTCAGCACAACATGAGGAGGGCCTGTATCAAAGGTTCAAATCATTAGGAAGGCTGAGAACCACCACTCTAGACTCTGTCCACCTTTCACGTCACCATCCTGGCTCTTACTTAGATTACCACCCTAGCTGAGTAAAGTGTCCACTCTCTCTCCCAGTCTGTATGTCAGATTCTGTCCTGCTCAGCTGTCTCCTCCTGAGGACAGATGTGGTGATGGCCACAAGCACATACACATTTGATCTCACTGTGTGCTTGAATCTTTGTCACACGGCCCCAGTCTCTCTCACTAGACATGGTTTCCCCCTCGGCCACCCCCAAGCACTGTGTCTTTTCTTGAGATGCTCAATACTCCTCAAGTCACCTCCTCCTCACCATCATCACTCTGATCTCATCTCTAGCCACTCTTCCTTGGGAAGCAGACTCTGAGCTTTGACCTATGACCTATGTCCCTAGGGCATACTCCGGAGAGAGCTCATAGTCTCAGGGACCTTCCTCACAGCACCAGTAACCAGAAACCATTTATACCCACTGTGGTGAGAGGATAAACTCTTGAACCTGGCTCTTGGGGATGAAGTGGGAAAACAGACTTTGTTTACTCCCCGGAGCCTGGAGTGCAAGGGGAACAACTACCTTTTAAAGAGCACATCAGTAGTACAGTACATCCTGGCAAGGAAGGGATGTGTTTTGCATTTTAACAAATTTCTTGCTTTTTCTTCAAAAGAAGCTGGAAAGTCTATCAATGTGAGAAATGTAGGTCCTCACTTCACAATAAGAGCCCCAGAGACTCAGAGTAAAAAAAGGAGGCACTTTATTTGAAGACCTTGGAAGGCAGGGGTGGGGGTCCCTGGGAATGGCAGGTTACCGATTAAGCACAGTGAACAGTGTTTAAAAGCCTACACTCAAGTCCCTCCCTCCCTTTCCTCACCTGCTGAGTGAACAAGAGGGTACAGTCCTGCATGTTATCGAGGTCTTATGTTGTGTATTTCTCAGTCTGGCTAAATCTCTGCTTCCCACCCTGTTCAGTTTAGAATTTATCATGCCCATGGCCTTGTCAGTCTCACGTCCTTAGGCAAGTTGCGTTTTAGAAGTTTTTGTACTCTAAGCTTTTAGTTAGGGTTGGGGGAGCTAAGCTAGTGGGGTTAGCTAACTGGGCAGGTTGTCAACAGTGATCAAGTGTTTCTTCCATCTGTAGTCAGACCTAAGCTGACTCAAGGTACTTTGACCTTGAAAATGAACTACCAGGTTTTATTTACTGTAATTGATGAATTTCAACTCTGTAGATTTTCTGTGATCTAACTTGGAAAGATTTACATGTAACTGCTAAATTATTTTTTTGACAATTTTGTATGTAGCATTCTGGCAACTCACCGTCATTTTTCCTTCCCCCATCACCCTCTCCTTCATATAACAAATGCCCCTCTGGCTCGCATGCTCTCTCTCTCTCTCTCTCTCTCTCTCTCTCTCTCTCTCTCTCTCTCTCTCTCTCTCAATCTCTGTCTTTTGGCTCACCCACCAAGTTAACAAGGGCCAAGCCAGAATTTCTTTCCATGCTTACCAGCTTTGCATTTAGCACTATTCACTTTGGGGCAGTGCCATTTTAACAATAGGACTAATAGAGCACTTTATACTAAGATGAGACATTTTGATTCCTTTAGATAAAGTTTGAAAGGATGGATTACTATGAATAGGAGCTCTCATCAAAGAGGAATACAACAAAAATGGAGATATCTGGGCTCTTGGAGGATGTGGTTTAGGAGGCTGAGTGGTAGGGAGGCTCTTATACTTGCTCTTCCTTTATAGCTCAGGCTGACAGGGATGCCTTTCCTGTATTAGGACAAGGTTGAACTATCACTGTCAGACCTGTGTGTGTGCATGCATGTGTACATGTGCATGTATCTCTGAGTGTACATGTGTATGTGTATACGTGTGTGTGTAGATGTGGGATAGCGCCTGAATGACTGAGGCTACATAATTAAGGAATTGACAGAAAATTGCAAGTATACATTGGTGCTTTATCACAGGCACCTCTCTAAGGTCACATTTTCTTGAACTTGGAACAGGGAGGAGAAAGAAGTGTGGAGAGAAGCCAGACAGCATATTAGCTCCCAATGTCTGCCACGCTGACTTTGACCAAATTCAACCTTTGCTGGGGCCTCAGTTTTCCCATCTGAAAAAGTCAAGGTGGTGCTCTGAATTCCTTCATATTTGATAGTCCATTCTCTGTATCTCCACCAATGAAAACAATAGAAGCTGTTGCTCTCATGTTCTGTCTTGTGCACTTTATAAATTCCATATTGCAAAGGTGCCATCTCCAACCTAAATAACCCCTCCAGGAAATTAAATATATAATCATATTTACCTGGTCAGTACAAAGGCTTGAGTAAGAGGCAGGCTGTCAGTGGCTCTGTGGATAACAAACAAATTCAGATAAAAAGGCTTCTACAAACGCATGCTTACATACCCATCATTTGCTTTTCATTTTCCTTTGTAACTCAGAAGAAAGTGAATAATTTCTGATAAACTTTTCATTTGAACAGATGGAAAAGAAGATGTCATTAACAAAAGGGGCATTTAGTTACTGCATTACCAAATATCTCTGTGTATACATACAAGTTTTCATTTAAGGATAATTAGCCAAGCAGAAAGCTGCAAGATCTTATGATTTTTCTTTGTTGCTGTTTTCTTGGTTAGGGTTTTGGTACTGAACCCAGTCGCCTCCTGCATGTGCTCTTGGGTGCTCTGTGATTGATCTAGTGATATCCACAACCCTTATGTAGTTTCTGAGAAACATGAAAGAGCATTCAAAGTCATTGAATTACTAGCTTTCAGATCGTAAGTATTTCCTTCATGTTCAAATATGAGTCTGTAATGCTATTGAAGTAACATAATAGGTGAGATGTGTTTGTAGGGCCAGATTATCTTATTCAAGAGAAGAACAAAGGGCTAGACAAGACTAAAAGGTAAAGTTCATCATTTGTTTTCTTTTCTGCCCATGAACCTTCATGCTGCCATGTTGATATTTTCTCAGCCTGTCTAGGGCTACCTGCTGTGTCTATTACAAGAGTGACCCTGACAAATTCCTTAAATGCTCATTGTTTCATTTGTCACTTGCTACCATTTGGGGTAACAGTCTCCTTTTTCTGTTTGAACTATTCCTATTCGTGTTTAATAAGATGTTAGGCACAAGCATACATGCTTCATAAAGAGTCATCTAACACACCTTGGAGATGACCTCCACTTGGCCTTGGATGTGGTGAATGAGGTTGGAGTGAAAATGAGGCAAGTGTAACATTTAAATGCTCTATTTTTTTTTCCTCTCTGAAAAATGATGCATCTCTTATATGTGAAGACACTGGTCTGAAAAATGATGCATCTCTTATATGTGAAGACGATGGTCACCTAGGGATATGGATTGTCAGAGCTTTGGAGAGCTTTAGGATTGTAAGCCCAGGAATATTTTTTCACATTAGAGGTTCCAGTCAGTGGGCTGGTCATGCCCCCCCCCCCATGAGAATCGTGTGGGTGGGTGGGCGTCAGTCATCTGTAATCCCGTCTCCCATCCTTTCGATCTGGGATCTCAGGGGAGCAATGCTGAAGATGTAATTGGAACATATATCAGAAGTAATGTGGAATATATCTCTTTAAAGGCTTCCTGGGAGAGTTCCTGAACATTTTATAAAACAGGCTGTATTGATGGAATGACTCTGATGCTTGCCTCCCGGTGGAAACATTTCAGGTCATGAGGCTGGCTACAACCTCTGCATTCCTCTCTTAATGACCTTCAACCACAGAAAGTTTTAAGAAATAGCACATGCCCCTTAACAGAATATTCTGAGGACTACATGATAATTTTTCTTTGAGATACAGATTCTAAAAATATAATTTATTATTAGGATATAAAAATTTTATAATGTTGGAGATTATTTGATTTTTTTCATCAAAACCTAAGTTTTAATTTAACCCAACTTCAGCAAATATTTCATTTTCTCCATGTAGAATATGTAAGCAAAAATATAAGAAAAATATCATCCATAAGCTCAACTCTAAATGTCAGCAACTGTTAATATCTTGGACTGCTCTGTGTTTTTGTGTGTGTGTGTGTGTGTGTGTTTATAGTTTACATAATTTAATCATATGCCATGAAGAGTCTGTTGATTCTAAAATAATGATTTTTGTAAATATATATTTAATACAAAGCAATTGTAGTATATAAAAAAACTAAAAGGATAATTAATATAACTGACAATCTTACCAGATAGAAAGACTTAAGTACTGGTGGATGGAGAGATGGCTCAGAGGTTAAGAGTACTGGCTGCTCTTCCAGAGTTCAACTCTCAATACCCACATGGTGGATCACAACCACCAACATGCCAGAACACTGCATATATAATAAATAAAAACATTTTATAAAAGATAAATGAATAGATAAATAAAATATTTTTTAAAAGAGTAAATATTGTTTTTTTTCAAAATGTTTCTATCATTATTATTAAATATTTTAAGTGTGTAGAAAAGAAAAAAGTGTAACAATCATCCATGTACTTATCATAGAGAACATTGTAAATGCTTTTTTAAACACATGATTCATATTGTCTTTCTGTTACTCATTGCATCCTCCCCTCCTTCTTCCTCCTCCTTTTCTTCCCCTCCATCAATCTCCTCCCTCTTCCTCCTCCTTCTTGTTGGCAAAATAAAATATCACAACTGAATTTCCCTCTGTCTAGGTTTTTCTTTCCAGGGTTTATAAACTACTGAGCTCTGGTTTATAGAATTTCTCCACTTAACAAAATTCTTCCTTGTAGAGATGCCCCAAAGTGGGCAAAATTGGGGAAACATTGCCATCTATACTCCTGTGCAGAAGTCTCCTTCAACTTCTCAGGGCACTTCCCAAGGCCTCAATGGAAACATAGTGTCATGGCTGGTATCAAATATTTTTCTGTGGTATCTGTGGTAAAATTTAATTACTTAAAATTGTGTGTGTGTGTGTGTGTGTGTGTGTGTGTGTGTGTGTGTGTGTGTGCATGCACATGTGTAAATGCAGGTGCCTTCAGAGGTCAGAACCTCCTGGAACTGGAGTTGCAAGCAGCAGTGAGCCACCTGAAATGGTGCTAGGAACCAGGTCCACAGGTCTCAGGAAGAGCAGTATGTACTGAGCCATCGCTCCAGCCCCTAAAAATTTGATTTATAACAATACTAAGAAATAACAAAATAATTTGCATGATAACCTAACACATTAAAATTCATTTGAAAGTTATGAATTACCTATTTCTGGAATCTAAAAGTTAGTATTTTTGGGGCACAGGTAATTGAAGAAAACTGAAACCATGGGAAGAGAAATCAAAAACAAATGAGCCATTGTGTATGCTTCATGAGGAGACGTACTCTTACTATTTTTCCTAAGAACTGACAAGTTGTTTAAAGTAGTAAAATAGTAGACATTTTGTATCTCTAGAAGCAAAATTGAAAAATGTGTTTGTCTGACACATCTTTACCTGTGAATGTGTGAACACACACACACACACACACACACACACACACACACGTTTCTATTGAGGGCTGAAGAGATGACTCAGTGGGTAAGGGCACTCCAAATTTGAGAACTTGATTTCAAATCCCCAGAAATTGTGTAAAAAGCCAAGCCTGGCTGTGCATGCCTGTAAAGTAGATTTAAGAGACAGTAATAGGCAGTTCCCAAGAACTCTCTGGTCAGTTGGCTTAGCTGCCATGACAGCTGCAGTTTTATTAAGGGACCCTGTGTTAGGGAGACACTTAATGTCCTGCTCTGACTTGTGTGTATGTGCACACGGGTGTGTACATATACATTCACATGTATGCACTCCATACACAACACATATGATGCACACACACACACACACACACTTTTCTTTTTTTTGTAATGCTAGGCTTTATACTTTTTATACTTTTTTCCATTTTTTTGGTGTATTTGTGAGTTTGGTGTATTTGTGAATGAGTATGCCTGGGTGTATATCCATGTTTAGGCTATAAGTCATCCTCAGTGGTATTCTTCAGCTGGCTGTCTACTTTATGTTTTTTAGATATATCCTTATCTCTAAACAAATGGCCATTTTTATATAGTATGTTCTTTTCCCTTCATATTTGTGCTTATGCTCCAATGCACAGGACATTCCTAAGCATGGTTTCTTCTCTTCTTTGTGAGCAAAGGTTACATGCTGTTATTATTTTTACATGATGTCATCTGTCAACATTGGCTGGGTGTTCTCAAATATGGACATATTATAACTAACTTCTAATTAGGGGCAATAAGAATGTTCTCCATTATCTAGTACATCAAACAATGCTGTGGAAAACATTCTTGAAAATGCCTTTGAACATTGGTGCAAGAATTGCTGGAGGAGTGAATACTCACAGTGTTACCTCTTTCACAACTTTTAAATCTCCTTAGGGATTTTCTACATGCGTGTTGGATTCAGTGTTTAGGTTTAAGTTCCACCGGGAATGAGACAATTACTTGTAATTAACGGATAGGGTAGTTTTGAGGTCTAATGAGTTAATGTACATAAAGTCCATAGTGTAGAGGCTGAACTGTTGGAGGACTAGGAAGTCACAGTCAGTCCTTGGTCCCACTCTTTTGGATACTTTTGTGGCATAGTTTTTTGAATCTGAATAGTTTTTTGAATCTGTATAGAAGTGGAATCATGTAATCACTCCTTGACCCAAGGCTTCTTTTCATCAAGGAAATGTTAATATTCTGTTGTTACACCACAATCATTCTTCTCTTTCTTCATACTTCAGAATCTAGAAAAAAATATTTAGAAAGGGATTAGATATTTCCACTTACATCAGTCTTTGGACAGGAACTGACATTGTTACTAGCTACATCTATTAGGTTACCATAGGTGATCTTATAGTCAGACTATAGCCAGAACACAATAGAAGCAAGACTTCACAGTTTTCTTGTGTGAACATCTATCATGTTGTTTATATTTCTCAAATGATAAACTGAGGTATAGAGGAAGCCACAATACAACATTTGATTGAGTGTGCTAGATGTAGCAGAGAGCAATTAGATATGGTATATTTTTTTTCCCTTTCAAAATTTCTTTGTGAGTTTCTCATTATCTACTCACAAAATAATAGCTTTGCCATTCCATATTTTCTCTGGGTGATTTCAAGTGTTTAAAAATCTTGTTCAGTTTAATTAAAAGTACCCATCCAAAATAAAATTTTATTTTCCTTGGATATTTTAGTATACAGAACAATAAATGGTAAATCATGAAAGGATAACTAAAAACCCAGTGGATGCTTTTAAAATAGAATTGTCTAAAATAATAAATAATTAGAAGGATGTTAACACAAAAGGATCAGGGACAACAAAAGCAAGATGGAATACACAGCAAATTAAATCATTATTAGAAATAATAAAGTAATAGAAAAGCTTAATTATATAAATAATCACAACATCATAACATTTCATATTAAGTGTTGGTGTATTACATATTTCAGTTAGAAATTCAGAGATTGCAAGAATTGGTGTTGAAATCCTTGATATACAAGTATAGGTGGTACTAAGAGATTCACTTTACAAAGAACAAAAACTAAAGAGAAAATATAGCTTTTTTGACACTGAAGAAGATAACATTGTGAAAAGCAGGTTATGAGCCTGGAGCATCTATGTTACTTTCAGCTAAAACCCACAAGCCAATGAGCTGGAGATAAAAACAGAAGATTCATAACAATGGAAGCATCTTCTTATCAGGAAGATAGAAGAATTCTAAGTACCACATATCAGAGCTTAGATCTGATCAGAGCTTAGAAGTGTGAATGTAGGGACTAACATAATTTATAATTGATGCTGATGATTTTAATATGCAGTTCTTAGATGAACCAAACATTAGCAGTGATACAGTTAATCTGAACAGTATTACCAATTACTTGAACTATCCAGTGGGAGACTATACCCAATAATCACAGAATACACATTCTTTTGAAGTACATGTGTGGTTCATCAGCATGGGTCATTTGTTGTGTCCTTCAGAGTAGGACTACAACCAATGTGACTCATTGGTACCTACATTTGGATGAGGGTCTTACTTTTGGGACATGTAATTCAAAACACACATGGTTAAATCCTTTATTTGAAGTGTTCCTATTTGCTTTTCAAACAAGTTTTCCTTAGATTCAGTACTGCAGTGAATCACATGATTGAGAGAGAGACAGAGAATGTCAAGCAAAAAGCAACAAGGATGTGGCCAATATTTTACCATTGGAATATTAACACATTTAATATAATCAGCAGCTACCTGAAGCATTATATTGACTATTGTGACATAAGCTACAGATGCTGAAATAAAATGATGCGTGTTTTCTGAGAGCAAATGGGTAGCAAATGGAAGGATTGTTATTATGTACTTAACATTTACTTGTTGTTGTGTGTGCATGTAGGTATGTGTGCCACAATATTGTGCTGAGCTGAAAGGACAACTCTCAGGAGTTGTTTCTATTCTTCCATTGTGGGATCTGAGGATATAATTCAGGTTGTCAAGTCTGGGTGGCCAATACCTTTACCTGGTGACTCATCCCATTGGCCCACTGAGTTTGTATTTTTGACACAAAGGAAAAATGTGTAAGAATTTAGAACTATAAGTTATTAAATAAAATTCCCAGTGTCAAGTATGAGATACCTCCCTTGAGTTGTTAAGCCCACTAGAACTTGATATCAAGACCCTATTGCTCAGGATACCCACATGACATGGAGAAAACAAATTGGTACTGATCAGAAAACTTCCTCCCTCTGGGTACAGGAAGGAGCTCTGGAGACTGCTGAGGCAGAATGTCACTAACAGTTGTGAACTGTTGTCTGACTAATTATGAACCCTGTGAACTCCAATAATGATTGTCATCAAGCTATGCCCATGGGTGTAGTAGTGGCATGAATGATAAGGGGGTAACTGATTACTTTATTATTGGATATAAGGCTCCTTTCACTGTAGTAAACACATATTGAGTGCTGTAATTGGCCAAGAATCCATGCTCCACCCTAAGCTCATAGCACCAGGAGTGAACCAATATTAAATGGGCATAGAGTCAAGATACCCTTTAAAGTTTTCTCTCTGCACATAAATTAGTGTAGCTCTTAGACTTCATCAGAGAAGTTTCTATGTGCAGTGGATGGTGGCTAATGCAGAAACTGAACTGGTCCAAGTGTGAAGTGTTAGTGTCAGTCCCAAATGGGACATCTATATCGCATGCTTTCCTCAAGACTCAGGGACTTTCAGGGAAGAGGGGCAGGCATATAGTAGGAGCAGAGGTCAAGGAAGCCTTGAGTTCCTTCTGGACATGGCAAGATGGTTGCACCCATGAACTCAGGGCAGATGTGGTTGCCTGTAAAAGATCAACCCAGTCAGTATTCTAACATGGAGTGGGAAGTCTTTACCTTGAAATGAGTAGTTACAGACAGTGATGACATTTGAGAAGAGGGAGTGTCAGTTTTCTTTTAGAGTTTGGCTACTGATAGTTCTTTGAGTTAACCAGAGAAAAGTTAGATGTTGGGGTGACTAAAAGCAGGCTGATGGTATAACAGGACAAGCTCATTTCTCACGTGTGTGTTTGTTCAGTTTAGGTGTTCTTGGCTCGTAGGTGGAGGTTCTGGGTCATGGTAATGACCTCAGGTTGTTGAAGACTCTGCCTCTTTCCACCTACAACTGCTATGTTGGCCTGGATAGTTTTACTCAATGATGAGATTAAAAGCAGTAGAAAAATAAATCTTTGCACTACCTAGTGACACACGGTTCACTGTGCTCCATGAGTGAATATTAGTCACCATATTGGTTGCCACAGACACTGCAATATGCAGTGTTTCTATGGATGACAATCCACCTGTATTATGGGAAGAAAATGGAAACTACCATTTCTGGTTATTTATGAAAAAAAAAAAAACCAAACCAAAACATGTCAGTGCTAGAATCTTTAAGTAGAACATTTATAGTTTTATATAGAGTGATTTTTTTTTTCATGGTACAAGTATCAGATTCTTAGATTCTTCTTTTTTTTCAGTTTTTTTTTTTAATTTACATCTGGCCACAGTTTCCCATCCCTCCTCTCCACTCTATTTCTGTTCAGGAAAGGGAATGTCTCCCCTGGATATCAACAAAACATAGCATATCAAATTGCAGTAAGACTAAACACCTCCCCATGTATTAAGGCTGGGCAAGGAGACCCAGTATGAGTAGTAGGCTCCTAAAGACCTTTAAAAGAGTTGTAGATAACCCCTATTACTGATGTTAGAAGTCCCATAATAAGACCAAGCTACACAACTATAACATATATGTAGAATTCCCAGGTCAGTTCCATGCAGTCTCCTTGGTTGTTATTTCAGTCTCTGTGAGCCCCTATGAGCCCAGGTTAGTTGATTCTGTGGTTTTCTTATGGTGTCCTTGACCCCTCTGCCTCCTACAATTCTTTCTCCCCCACTTCTGCAGGATTCCCTGAGCTCCACCTAATAGTTGGCTGTGGGTCTGCATCTGTTTCCATCAGTTGCTGGATGAAGCCTGTCTGATGACACCTGGGCTAGGCACAAATCTATGAGTATAGCAAAACATTGTTAGTCATCATTGCATTGACACTATCTCCCTTCCAGTGGTGTTTGGTTCTATACTTGGTGTCTGGGTCATCCAGCTTATGGGTCCTGGAGCTCTAGGCAGTGGTAAGGTACTATCCTGACATAGGTTTTAGGCTAGACTAGTCATCAATTGGCCACTCCCTTAATCTTTAGACCTCTCATCTCATCTCATAGTCTGGACAGACTTTAGGTCCAATGTTATGTGACTGGGTTAGTTTCCCACTCTTTCCACTTGAAGTCTTGCCACAGGGAATGGCCAGTTCAGGCCATATATTTGCTATTACTATGAATCTTAGCTGGCATCATCCTTATAGATTCCTGGGAGATTTCCTTGTACCAGGTTTTTACCTGAACTTGAAATGCATCCCTTTTCCAATAGTCTCTTTCAGTACTCTGACCTTTGCTCCTGTTGCCCAACCCAATGGCTCATTTTTCCCATCCTCACATACCCACTGTCCACTCATGAAATATCTTATATTTCCCCTTCCCAGGGAGATTTGGACATTCCTCTCGAATCCTCCTTATTACCCAGTCTCACTGGGTCTATGGATTATAGCATAATTACCCTTTATTTTACAGCCAATCTCCACTTATATACAATGTTTGCCTTTCTGGGTCTGAGTTACCTCACTCAGGATGATTTTTCCTAGTTTTCAGATTTCATGATGTCATTGTTTTTAACAGTCAAGTAATAACTCCATCATGTAAATGTATCATATTTTCTTTATTCATTCTTCTGTCACATCTAGGTTGTTTCTCGGTTCTAGTTATTACAAATAAAGCTGCTACAAACATAGTTGTGCAAATGTCCTTGGTATTACTGAGTATCCTTTGGGTGTATGCCCAATATAGTATAACTGGGTCTTGTGGTAGATTGATTACCAGTTTTCTGAAAAACCACCATATTGATTTCCTAAGTGTCTGTACAAGTTTGCACTCCTGCTAGCAGTGGATGGATTCTCCTTGCTCCACATCCTCTCCAACATGAGCTATCACTTGTGTTTTTGACCTTAGCAATTCTGACTATGTAAGATAGAATCTCAGAGTCATTTTGATTTGCATTTTGTTGAACATTTAAGTGTTTCTCTGCCATTTGAGATTCCTCTGTTGAGAATTCTATTTAGAGTGGTACCACATTTTTATTTGGATTACTTGATTTGTTGATGTGTAGTTTCATGCGTTCTTTATATGTTTTGGAAATCAGCCCTTTTTCAGATGTGTGGTTGGTTAAAATATTTCCCCATTCTGTGGGCTGCTGTCTTGTCATATTGACAGTGTCTTTGCCTTACAGAAACTTTTCTTTTTCATGATATCCCATTTTTTTTAACTGTCGATCTTAATGTCCATGCTATTGGTGTTCTGTTCACGAAGTTTGCGCCTGTGCCACTGCATTCAAGGCTATTCCCCACTTTTTCTTCCATCATTCTCGTTGTAACTGGATTTATGTTGATGTCTTTGATCCATTTGGACTTGAGTTTTGTACAAGGTGATAGATATGAATCTATTTGCATTTAGATCTATTCTTCTACATGATGAAATTCAGTCAAACCTGCCTATTTGTTGAAGATGCCTGCTTTATGTTGAAGTATTGAAACCTTTCAAATGAAGGCTTTATATCAATTTAAAAATTCTAGCATCATATTATATAGTATTCTTATACCTATAAAAATTTGTTCCATATCTTGTATTTGTTTTAAATATAGGTATTTCATTTCATTGCTGAAATATAAATAGCTTTCTTTATAGCTATGACTACATGCAATGTGGTCAGAGATGACTTTTTGTTCATCACTTGAAGGTAGAAAAATCAGTAAATACATAAACTAAATAGATTCATAAATTAAATCAAATTGAAACTGTAAAGTGTATGTTGCATGACACAACAGAGCCAAAATAGGAATTCACAAATATTTTGGAAGTTTCCAAATATGTGGAAATTAGCTGTACTCCATATGGCACAAGTAAAAATAAAAATATTTTTATTTTAACAAAAACAAAAACACTGACACTTTTGGAATATAGTTATAGTAGTACTTAGAGGAGTACATGATTTTTTATGTTTATATTAACAAATGAGTAAGGTCTCAAACAAATGGCATAAAGGTCCATCTGAGATTTTAAAAATACCTTAAAAATAAAACTTCGAGAGGGGCAAGTGGAGGGACATTGATGGATGAAAAGGAATTGAAACATCTATGATATGAAAGAAGGGTGGGACAGTGTGGACAGGGAAAGGAGGAGATGGAGATGAGTTAAACAAAAACTAAGGACATATGAAAAAGACCTATGGAAACACATTACTATGTAAGCTAGTTAATAAATGCAACATTTATTGCATTTTTGCATTTTGAACATAGGTACGCTGTGTGAGCACACAATGCTTCACCCAGAAGACATGAACTATTAAATAAAAATCTCAATGTTACCTCATTAGAAAAATTTTGGTCATAGAGTTTCTAGAACTCCTCCCTGAAAACAACAGAGAATATTGCCATTGGCCTTGATTGCACACCATAAGTAGATGGTGAGATTCTGTTGATGAAGATATACCACACTGACTAAAGGGCATAGAGAAATGAAGCTATAACAGTCCAGAAATTTCCTCCCCATTGGATAGCTTTCACAGTGGTGGCAGGGCTATGTAGGCTGCTGGGGAAGGGAAGTCATTGATAGTCTTACCCAGTGGTAAACTCTGAATGCTGTAATATTGACATGTCAGGCAACATATGCACACTAATGAATTAGGGGCATGAAGACTATGGAGATAATTAAATACTTTCTGATTGGGTCAAATGTCCACTTCATGAGATGGAATTGTCTCTTAGTACTGTAAACCTGGTCCAAAACTCAAGGCTGAGGGTATCATAGGCCTTAGAGGAGAACCTAATACCACTGTTTTAGTACATGGACACATTGCTAAAAATGTCTTTTAATTTGTGTTTACAGTTATGTTTACACCTTAAGACCAGTGCTAGTCTCAGACTAGGTCAGAGAAGCTTGTTTTTGCAATGGGCTGTAGTCACTACAGAGACTGATAAACTGGTCAAAGTGCAGAGAATCAGTGGCAGTGATTGCTCATCCCCAGATAGCCCCATCTACACCATCCCCTCAATACTCATGGAAGAAGGGACAGAAAGATTGCAATAGACAGAGGATAGGGAGGATAATTGTAAGGCACCTTTTAGCTATAACATGGAAAAGGCACCCATGACTCTCTGATGTTATGGTTTCCTATAGAAGATCTGCACAAGATAAATCCAACACAAATAGCCAATACTCTATAAGGCAGAACTAACTGGACTCAGTGGTTTTCAAAAACAACAATAACAGAAAACAGGGAGAGGACATGAAAATAAAGTTTGGAGGGAAGCATGTTGGGGTGTGTCTAAAGGGAGTTTGAGGATGGCATTGAGGGTGGATAAGATCAATGTATACATGTATAAAATTATCAAAGAATAATCAAAGTACAAAGACCACAATTTACAAAAACAGACATAGATAGAGCAGAAAATAATTTCAGAAATTAAGAAATGCCTATGAACTAAAGAGAATGTTAAGAAACTCAGTATGGGGGTTGGAGAGATGTCCCTGTGGTTAAGAGTTCTGTCTGTTCATAGTAAAATGTGCACTGCCAGTGACTTGAACCTTCCCAACTTCAGCATAGTGTCAAATTGAGAGGGAATGTACTTAGAATTTTGAAGTTTGACCTTCGCTTGGGCTGTCTCTCATGAGGCTGTACTCTGGCTAGGGCCAAAGCTTCCTCTAGTCAGGAGTAGAAACAAACTTGTGATAGCTTCAGGTGAGGGCCAGCAAGAACATAGATTCTTGTGGAGACCAGGCTAGCCTCTGAACAAGCTGTCCTTGAACTCCTGATCCTCTTTACTTCTAACAGTCAAGTGCCCAGATTACAGGCACTGAGGATCAAACCAAGGCCTTTGTGCATTCTGGCCAGACGTTCTAACCAACACAGATCTATCCCTGCCCAGGAAGCTCATTTTAAACACAAGGTATTGTGATTGGTTCGCCATGTTTGTCAACTCGATTGGATCTGGAGTCACCTAAGAGATAGACTCCTGCGGGCACCAGTGAGGGGTCTTCTTGATCAGGTTACTACGGTAAGTGGGTGGGCCTTTCAGGTGCCAGCCCAGATAGAAGGATGTGGGAAGGAAAAGCTCTGCTTTTAGGCTCGTGGTCTTGTATCTTGCAGGTGGGTTCATCTACTCTGCTGTAGCTGCTGCTGCGGCCGCCACTGCCACATTCCTTCACTACCCACATCAGCTTCTTTGAAATTCCACTGTACACGGAAGACTAGTGACTCTCCAGGAACATTTCATGCCTTCAGTGACAGTTTAGGATTTCTGAGGCATCCAGTTTCTTGGACAAAATGGTCATCAAGTTCTCAGCCTCTCTCCAGTGTGAAAATAGCCATTGTGCAGACTGGACTGTGAAAGGCAATCAGGAAATCTTTTAAATGTGTATTCATTTTGTCGGTTCTGTTCCTCTAGAGAGCTCCAGCTAATACAAATACTTTCAAATTATGATGAATTTATCAGGATGTTATGTCATAGTAATCAGCCCAAGCATTCCTCATACTCCTCACTTTCTGACAACCTCAGCACGAGAACCGGCAGTGGACAAGGGAGAAAAGGGTAGATGTGGGCTTTGACGATTCCCTGCTCCATCATAGTAGCGGTCTCTGGCCTATCTGGGACTGGCTGGGAGGTCGCTAAAGGGAGCTAAGGATATACAGGCATTATTGAACATACCAGTCCTATTTTACCCTCACATTCTAGGTCTAGGTGTGCATTTCTTGTCTGTCTTGCTTGTGGATAAGGCTGTACCACTGCGGCTCTATAACCCGGGTGACATATTTTCTGAATGGCCACTTGGAATAATCTCCTACCATTTCATCTAAGTGGCCAGTACAGACTCTTCTGGGTGAAGTTGGCTCACCCCAGACAGGAAACCTTTGAGGGTAGGATATTGCCCAACTTATGCTGAGGTATGGGCATTCCCTGTTTAAATCTTTCCTTTCTTCACTCCCTAGTTTCAGCTGATCCAGTGAGTCTCTGCCTCTTGACTTTTGGTGGCTCTAGTCAGAGGCAAATAGAAGTTTCTGGGACTTTTCAGTCTTCTGAGACACCTGTTATTCTTGTTGTCCCTTAGTTTGCAGTCCTTCATGCAGCTCACTTGTCTTATAAGATGAGGGAAAGGCTTTTTTTTTTCTTCTTCTTCTTTTTTTTTTTTTCAGAAAGGGACCAGGAGAGGCCTTGAACTCTTTAAAGTCCTTCCTCTTGTGCAGTTTTAGACAGATTCTCTGAAACGTTGAAGTTTTGTTAAGTCTGTCTAGGAAAACCACCCTTTGAACAGACTCCTTGCAAGTCTTGGCAAGCGGCTCTATGATCTAACTTTACATGAAAAGAACCTTAGCAACTAATGTTTAGCATTACTTCTCTTCAATGGCAACCGGGAGAAGACAAGTATCTATTCTCTATAATAATAGCTAATCTACTTCGCTTCACTGTCTCTCACATTGCAGGATGTTTATGAGGTGCAGATGTTTGCAGAGGAATGTTTTGGAAGCAGAAGTCAGAACCCTAACACAGAAAGGGGCTTTGGAGACCCACTAATCTAATCCCTTCCCTTTGCAGAGGAGACATCAGGGAAATACAAGTAGCAGAAGAGATTAACTAATTTCTAGTTCACTGCTCAGAAATTAGTTTTTTTTTTATTTTTAATAACCTCTGCTCTGCCAGGGATGTAAGAATTAAGGCCTCCCATCTCTCTGCTGTGACTGAACCCATGCTTCATTGTGGCTCATGCTAAACCTATGGGCTGTAAATGAAAGAGAGCAGACAGCCTTCCCGAAAAGCCCTGTGCCTGACAGAGCCCTGTCTGCTCCGTGAATCAGCTGAAGGTGGGCAATGAGGAAACAATAGTGCAGACAAAGGGATCATTTGTCTGACAGCCTGGAGGAGCAGGGCCATGGGATTTCACTTTCCAGGAGTGGAATAACTCGTTGTCTCTTGTGAACCCTGACTTCATTTAACACTGGCTCGATTTTGTTTTGAGTGTTTCAGCGAGGGCTTCTTTGGTTTCCTCTCTGCTGAATGGCAAGGCAGAAAAGGCATGCAGAGATACCCAGGGGTGGATGTTGGTAGAGTCAGGTGACAGAACAGCCACTGGGCAAAGGCCTTACCAGTGTAATTGCAACCTCGTTCATCCTAGGGTCCAGGGCTATGGTTGCCATAGGGTCCTGTGTGTAGCATGACCTCAGAAGAGAAGGAACTGTATGGCTTCTATAGTATAGTGTGAGCACAGCACTCAGGCTGGAGACTTTGTCGACATCTTTATTTTACAGCCTTCTGATACTGTACTTTGGCAAATGGGAAGATAAGAAACTTGTCTAGAATGACACCATCCAGAATAGGATGGGTTTAAAAACTACCTTTCAGTCTTTTTCAGTCTTTTTCCACAGACCTGCAGCTGAAGGTGACAGTGACAACCTCTCAGTGGATCAAATCAAATCAAATCAGCATTTAATGAAATGTGGCTGTTTATCTCCTGCAGCTCCAGGAAGAGCCACACAGTGATCAAAGTCCCCAGAATTCACACAAAGGAGAGCAGGCTTGTCCCAGTATACCCGATCCTCCTTAGGCACAGTTTCCTTAAGGCCACTTGTGGTTCCCACTGCTCTGCCATTGGAGGAAGGACACTTCATTTGGCCTTTCAGATAATTTTCAATGTCTCCATCAGTGACATAGCCTTTGATGGACAGAGCTCACTTGATATTGTCTTCTCTCAAGATTTGTTGAGGTGTGGAAAGAGTTTATGGAGTCTGGGTGACAGAAAGACTTTTGGTGGGGAAATAGTATTGGGGCACTGAGGGTGTGGCAGGGATGGACTCAAGCCATCCTCCTATGAGTGGCCACATCTCACAGGCAAAGGCCTGAGAAGAGAATTTTACACTTCCAGATCTATCCTGCACCATATATGAGTGATGGGAAAGAAGGCTGGGGACTACTCCATTAACTACGTCAGTCAATCATTCTCAGGGCTAGCTAGCAGGCCTCTACCTGTCAATCATTCAGCCTACCTGTCAATTCTGAAGTGTACAATATAAGCACATTCTTCCTTTCTTCCTTTCAGTATCCCTAATCAACTGTGCCTAAACATCTATTTAAATGATATTAGTAATGAAAAAGTCTGGGAAGGATTGCTGTAACGACAGGGGTTGGTGAGGAAGGGCCATTCAAGAGAGAAATCACATGCATTGTAAAATCAGGTGTCCTCAGGAAAGCTAAGAGTAAAACTGGACCCTTATCATTTCCTTCTTTCCCTGATGCTCTCTTATCCCTTATGGTTCCTCGTTGACTTTTTCCTTTTTCTGATAGCGTGTGCGAGTGTTTGAGTGTGTTTAAGTATATTAGAGTCTTAACATATTGGCTTTTTAAGTTTGCTTAGGTTTATTTTTATTTGTATTTCTGTGAAGTTGTGTGTCTCCATGTTAGTGTGTGAATGTGCATGAGGAGCCTTGGGAGACCTTAAGAGGGTACTGGGTCCACTGTGGGTCTCCAGAAGCTGGAGTCACAGGTGATTGTAAATCTATCACATGTGGATATTAGAAATTGAATTTGTGTCCCCAGAAGGAGGATTTTTATTTTTTATTTTTAAGAAAGGGTTGGTTTTAGTGTATAGTTTAAGGAGGAACACCCCGTTGTGGTGGGAAATGAGAAACCAGAGACCAGTGGGTCACAGTACATTCTCAGTAAAGTGAATACAGATGGAGCTGGGCTAGGGAACTTCATGGCTCATCTTTAATGACCCACTTCCTTCAACAAGGCTCCACCTCCTGAAGGTTTCACAACCTTCTCAAACACTGTTGTCTCCTGGGAACCAACTGTCCAAACACACAAGTCCATGGAGATCATGGAGCATTTAAACTGCAAGGGCAGCCTCGCTCTTGCTTGCCTCTTGTCCAAAGCATGGAGGACCATCACCCTGAAGATGCCATGGGGTGGCAGGGTTCCCCTTTGAAGAGGAGTTGGGGCAGCACAGGGGGAAACCCCTGTGAGTGCTGCCTGATAGAGGGGATGGGTGCAGGAGTGATGCTAAAGAGACCTCTGTGTCACACTTTCAAGCCTTATCAACCCCGAATGTGTAAGTCCACCCTGGGGTTGAACTTAGTTACTTACACCCCTCACAATGCCAGGGATCTAAAAGGAATGCAGCAAATATTTATTTTAATGATCATTGCCAAACAATGCTTATGAGACACCACAAACATGAATATACCCTGTAATTTATAATGTAATGTACACACAAGATTATCAGTAAATTTTTATTTGTTTACAACTAAGGCAAGCAACATGTTAAAACTGCTTTTGTTCTTCCTAAATCACCCCAGAATCTGAGGATTCTTGCTGAGGGACTGCTTTACTACAATGAACAAGTCATTGTGTTGTTAAAAAAAAAAAACAAAACAAAACAAAAACAAACAAACTTGAGTAAATTATCCTAAGATAGAGGGCAAGGTTGCCCTTGACCACCATGAACAAAACGATTTGTAACCATGGAGTCAACTCTTCAACCAAAAATTTTCTTTTTTAAAGTTTTAATGTGTGTTTAAAGAGTGAAAAGAGTCTTGGAAAATTATTTTGGAGCCTAGCATCTTCCTGTCATTAGACAATAAAGAACTCACTTTTCTGCCCTTCAAAGGCAATTGTTTCCCCTTGTAGTTCTTTCTGTTGGTTGCCCCCATGTCTCCACATTCCACCCATTTCTTTTCCATTAGAAATGCTATATATGCAGTCTCTAATTGCCCCCTCCACCACTTTTCTTTGTACATGTACACTTCCTATCCTCCATCCCATGATGGGGATACCTTCTATACATATGTTTCTCTTAAAGGTTGATGAATAAAACGCTGTGGCCAATAGGGCAGCAAGGTAGGTGGGTCTAGGAGATGAGGAGGATTTTGGGAGGTGTAGTCAGAGAGCAGTCGCCATGTAGGATGCCAGAGGAGTAACAGATCTCTAGATTTTTCTCCGGTAAGATAAGACCACATGAAGATACTTAGATTAATAGAAATAGGTTAGCCAATAAGAAGCCCTAGTTTTGGGGCAACAGTTTCATAACTAATATGTTTCTGAATGTTTATTTGGGACTGACACAGTTGTGGGACCAGGCTGGCAGGAAAGAGTTATCATAACAATTCCATCCTATCCTTAAAACTGGATCCTTTTGGTTGATTAATATTTAGCATTTGTGATTTTATGACTATGTATAAATATCCATAGCAGAACCATGATGAATTCTACTGTAGAATTCCCTTTTGGGTACACTGTTTGCTTTTTCTGGAGCTAATAATTGTTTTCTGAGTTGCTCTCATTTCCTTTGTGGTTATCATGAACTCACCTCAGCATCTCCCATTGCTTAATGCAAAATCACATCAAATCATCTATGAAGTCTGTCCATGCAGAGATATTTCCTCTGGTTTAATATACACTGGTCAGTCTCTTGTCACCATGGTATTGGTAACCTGGGGCTCCTTTTTGATGGGGCAATGTCCTTCTGTATATGTTTCTTTTATTGGTTGATGGATAAAACAATGATTGCCTAGTAGCCAGGCAGGAAGTACAGGTAGGGTTACCAGATGAGAAGAATTCTGGGGACAGGAGACAGAGAGGAGCTGCCAGGGAGATACCATGTAGCTTCTTGGAGGATAGGATGCTGGGCATTCTTTGGGAAGATAAGGCCATGTAAAAATACACAGATTAGTAGTTATGGGTTAATAATCAAGATATAGCTAGACAGTAAGAAGCCTAAGACATTGACCAAACTATTTATAATTAATGTAAATCTCTGTGTGTTTATTTGGGGCTAAAAGGCTATGGGACCAGGTGGAACAGAAACTCTGTCTACACCTTTCACTTTTGAAGATTAACTTACCTTTTAACTGGATTGCAATTCTATTTCTTTGGCCCAGTGTCTGTTACCAAATTCTTTTACAAGGGTTGTAGAGATGACTCAACAGCTAAGAGCACATATTACTGTTAGAGATGACCTGAGTTCAATTCTCAACACCCATTCCTGTAACCACATGCAACTCAGCTTCCTGGTGTTTGATGAACTTGGGCACATGTGTGCATGGAATACACACACACACACACACACACACACACACACACACAATTCTTTTAGCCCTACACTTTGGTGGATTATTTCTTAAAAATGGGATATATCAAAACATTTTTGAAAAATGACTATCTTCATTATTACTATTGTATTATTGAGTTTCATATAGAAATCTAGGTTGGAAACAATTTCAGATTTTGAAACAATTTTCTGGATTTTGTCATTGTTTTAGAGAGGCTTCAAACCATTTCACTTTTTATTTTATTGGTAATTGAAAAAATCTGGAATCTTGTGACTTGCTGTAGTGTGAATTTCATTCGTTTAAATGTGGGAACTGGGAGTTTTCTTTTCTTCCATGTGTACAGATGCAACTCCTTTCTGCCTCTCTGTCCTCATTTTTCTGAAATTCCAATCACTGAATTGGAATCATGTTCTAGTTTTCTTGTCTTTTTTCCTTTTGGTTTTCAGCTTTGCTTCTGTATGGAATGAGAGTGTTTTCTATCCCTAATGATGAAGACCATTTTTAAAAGGTACCCTGTGGTATCTTCAATTCCCAGGAGTTTTCTCATTACTGAATTTGCTTTTAGTCTCATGAACACAATGCCTGCTTTTATCTTTTTAAGGACACACATAATGGTCTGAGGTCTTATCTCCTACCACAGTCCTCTTCTACTTATTTTATCTGTTTTCTCTGATTCATGTCATGTATGCTAGGATGTCTGGTCCTGCTAAAAAGAGGAGTACTAGAAAACAAAACACTGGTAGAAATTCTGGGTTTGTTCTCTTGGAGAGTGAGATTACTGGCTCAGTTGCTCAGTAATTGTTTCCCATGCTGATACAATCATGTAGCACAAACAATTAAAAACCGAGAGACAGATATTGGGGTTCAAGTTGAAGATCAGAGAAGCAAAGCAAGCAGCCAGTAGCTCTTACCTCTACTGAGGCTGAAATGGAGATCCTGTCTTCCCTGAGACTGGAAACGGAATCTCTCATGAGGCTCCTTGCTTCTTCCTTATATACCTCTCTAGTGCTGGGATTAAAGGTGTGACCTTTGTTACTTTTTTAGACTGATTCATTCTCTTGTAGCTCAGGGTGGTCTTGGACTCACAGAGATCCATCTGCTTCTGTGTCCTGAGTCCTGGGATTAAAGGCATGTACCACCACTGCCCAGCTTCTATGGCTAACTAGTATGGCTGGCTTTGCATTCTGGAACAATATATCACCACAACATCATCTTTAGAACTTACTGGGGATGGTGAAATTTTCTCTAAGGGAGGCCCATCTTACCTTCTGTTTGCATTATTTACTACCCTGCGTGGGAGGAAAAGCAAAGGACCTCAGTATACCATAGGGAAGCAAACCCTGGTGTATTTTGTTTTAGCATTTTGTGTGTGGAGAGCTCCAGCCTGGGATCCCTCCCTCCTCCCCCCCCCCCACACACACAGGATACTCCAGAGAAGAAGCCTCTGCTGCTACTGCCACTACAAAAGCAATAGTCACCCAGTCCAAGAAGAGGGCATTGGGGGATTTATTTGCTACTTTAACAGAACTCAATCCTTTTCATCCTTTTGTTTTAGCGGCTAGTAGTAAATTATATTGCCAAGTCAAGTTTTGGAGAGCCTGGGTAATCTCTTGTTGCTGGTTCACAACTCTGAATACCAAGAATACTGTATTGGGTACCACTTTCACATTCTGATTATACTGTACTAAATGTTTTGTAACATATTGTCTCTTTTTCTGCTTATTTTTAAAATACATCTGTGTTATATTTTATTATATTCTTTCTTTTTCTTTAAGAATATTGAAGGAAAAATAGACAATTTTAAATAAAGAGAGCAAGGAGAGGCAATGGAGGTTTCGGAGGGAAGGAAAGGAATAGAAAAAATTACTTATCTCAAAAATAAAAAAGTAAAATCAAAAAGTATTGATTTCCCTCAAATGATGTTTCATTATTCATTGAAATTTTCATACAATATATTTTGATCACATCCAGCCAAACTCTTCCTTAATCTCTCCTGTATCATCCCATTCCCAACTTTGCATTCTCTTAAAATTTTATTTAATAATCCCATGTGCAGAGAATAAGTGACTGAGGAGCTCAGCAACAAATTGAGCATCTACATCACACCCTCTGCTTAAGGCTCAGGGACCATCGTTGAAGAGGAAGTGGAAAGATTGTAAGAGTCAGGCTTGGTGGCACATGCCTTGATCCTCTGAGCCATCTCAATATCCCTAAATAAAAAAAAGCCTGTGCCCATCTTAGCTGAAATCTGTGTATTCTCCCTGAAGTATAATCTTAATCATTCAACATTTTGGTGAATCAGAATTGTATAAATGTGTTGGAGGGGAGGGCATTGTCACTGGTGAGTTCAGAGATACTCTGGGTTAGTAGTTTTTATTTCTTTGGAAAGAAACACTGTTCAGACATCCATCTGCTGATGGACACATAGGCTGATTCTTTGACTTGTCTATTGTCAAGAGTCCAGCAACAAAGGTGATGGAGAAATATTTCTGTGATATGTTGTCTTAGAGTCTTTAGGGAATACACCTAAGAGTGGCATAGCTGAATCATATGGCAATCTGTGTTCCATTTATTTCCCTTGCATCTTCACCAGCATTTATTGTTGTTTATTTGATGATAGCTATTGTGGCTGTTGTGAGAGACTCTCAGGAAGGTCTCACTCCCCAGATCTATACAATGGGGTTTTATTTAGCTACAAAGAAGCACAAAATTATGTCACTTTCTGGAAAATGGATGGACCTGGAGATCATCATATTAAACTGAATAAATCTAACTCAGAAAGATGAATATCCAATGTTTTGTCTCTTTGGGGCCTAGATTATATACATATCATATATGACATGTTAACTGAGCGGACACTGGGGAAGGGAGGAGATTAAGAGAAGGGCGCAGTGTGGAAAAGGGGAAGGATATTGGGGGGGCCAAAGTACATGGTACATTGAAAACTTTTGATGGGGACCATCATGTATAATGAATAAATACCAACCAGTAAGATTTTAAATCTTAGGGGAAGTAATTAGAAGAAATAATTATAAGACAGATTGTCAATATTTAAAAGGAAGACTCCAGTTCAGGAAACTTCCTTGCCACTCCAGAACATGGCTGGGGTGTGGGTTTTTGTGGGGGGGGGGAATGGGGTTGTGGGGTCTGTGGGGTCTGTGAGGGGTGTGTGAGTGTGAGGGTGTGGGGTATGTGGCAGTTGGGGCAAGGGGGCTTAGGGGTGAGGGGGTGAGGGGTGTGGGTGTATGGCGGTTGTGTGGAGTGTGTGGAGGTGTACAGGGTGTGTGTGGTGTGGGGGTTGTATAGGGTGTGAGGGGGGGCTGTGGGAGTGTGGGGGGTGGGGTTTGTAGGGGTGAGGATGTGTGGGGTGTAGGGGTGTGGGGAGGTGCTCTTGTGGTGTTTGCAGTCTTCAGAGTGAAAGGAAGAAGCCTGGAAACACATTTGTGTTTAAACTTTTGCAGTGATTTCTGATGAGCCCTGGGGCAGCTGGGGTGGGCACCTGCCCACATGTCTCTAGGCTTTTTCCAGTGGTGAGTTTGCCAAAGAGGGACGTGGGGCCCTCAGAAGAGTTAAAAAAAAAAAAAAAAAAAGGAATAGATCACCACTTCCTCCCACCCAAACAGGAGCATTATTAACAACTTCTATATTCTCTTCCTGCATTTTATTCTGCGAACTCCTTCCCCTCTCAAGATGTTTTTTTTGTCCATGAACTTGTCTTAGACTGTAAGTTGTCGAGAGGACCGCCCACTCTCTCTCTCCTCACATCCCGTCTCTCTACTGTGATGGTGATTGACTTGGGAGCCCTGAATCTGAACTTTAGGTGTTGACACCATATCTTGTGTCTGGCTGCTCACTCTGCAGTGCCCTCACTCTCTCATTCTCTCCTTCATTTCCTCCCTCCCAGTTCATATCTACACCCACATCCAATGGGTCAGGGCGGCCCGTGTACAAAATATATACCATCTTTCTCCCAAACAAGCGGCAGCCACATTTTTATAACGGAAAAAGCCAGGTTCTGTTTATGAAAAAGGTTTGCTTTCAGGCTCAACAGGGTTTCCTTCCTTTTTTTAACCAACGGGAGTGGTGTGTGTGTGTGTGTGTGTGTGTGTGTGTGTGTGTGTGTGTGTGTGTGTGTGTGTGTGTGTGTTTAAGTCTGTGTGCACACATTGTGGGATTAAAGGACAGGTGCATTGTGGGAAGCTCTTCCTGACTAAACAGAGCAGACAGCTGTAGCACTGCGATAGGAGATTGGGATGCTTCATGGAGCCAAAACTGTCAGAAACTGCTCCTGGGGACTGAAAGACTGTAAGATTCTGTGTCCCTCTGACAACTACTCAGAAAATAGAATGCGAGGAAAGAGGAGGAAGGGAAGATACAGGGCAAGCTATCAGAAGGCTTCCTGCTTTTCTGTGGATGCCTAGCAAATGCCAGCCACATGGAGGGCATAGGCTTTAGATAGGGGGAAGCAGCAGAGCTGGGGACCTGGGGCTCCTGATGTGCTGGCTTCCTCCCCGACCCTGGATTAGGCACAGACCACACCCAAACAACTGTTTTTATAGAGAGATTCTTTATTAAGTAGGAAGAAAAGTTAAAGTGGCCGCTTTCTGACTCAGGCAGAAAAATAGCTGCAAATGACCTTGAGGGTGTGATTTTTTAAGAAAAGGGAAGGTCTAGGATGTGGTATATTTTGATTGGGTAGGTTAATAAAGGGGTGGGGGATTGTTTACTGGACTTTAATACTTTGATAGCTGGACTTTGGTAGTCAGCCTCAGGGGGATTTGCCTAATAAGGGAATGGACCTTGGGGCTAACTTCATGAAAATAATCTAATGACTCACAAGGGAAAATGAAGCCGGGCAGAGGCAAGGTCTGCCTGCACCATGTTTGCCAGGCTTGGGCTGGCTAGAATCCCTTTACTTGGGAGGGTGAATTTCCTTAGCTTAAGTAGATGAGGAGGCTACACCCTTATCTACACAATTCCATGCTTAACCTTCACTGTAATTCTATTTTCTCAAGTGATCACTTGCTTGATTGTCTGTGCTAGGGCTCAACAAACATCAGTGAAGATATAGGTAGTAAATTTTCTACCATATGGTGTCTGTTGCAACTGTTCCAGGCTGCTATTGTGGTGAGAAAACAGCCGTGGCAATTCATAAGTGAGTGTGGCTGAGTTCCAATGTAATTTCATTTACGGAAACTGAAAATTAACTTTCATATAAGTTTACATGCCTCAAAATAATCCTAGCAATTTGGATTTTCCTAACCACTTTGAATGTAAAAAGCATTCCTTGTTTTTGGTCTATGCCAGTAGTTTTCAACCTGTAAGGTGTAACCCCTTTGGGGGTTGAATGACCCTTTCACGGAGGTGGCCTAAGATCCTTCTGCATATCAGATATTTACATTATGATTCAAAATGGTAGCAACATTAGGTTAGGAAGTAGCAATGAAAATAATGTAATTGCTAGGGGTCACCACAACTTGAGGAACTGTATTATGGGGTCGCAGCATTAGGAAGGAAGGTTGAGAACCTCTGGACTATAAAAAAAAAAAACAAAAAACAAAAACAAAAAGCAAAAAACAAAACAAAAAGCAAAAAAACAAAACAAAACAAAAACAGGTGGCGGTTGGCTTCAAGCCATGTTTGGTCAAACTCTGATCTGTATCTTTCATTGTGTTGATTTGGAAATTAAAAATCTCAAGCCAAGAAAGTGAGCTGTTTCTTACTGAACCCATCAGTGCCAGCATCAATACAAAACAGCTCTGAAGGAAGAGGGTAGCCCAGACTGAGTGCAGGCACGTTTGGAGATTCCCAGGGCCTGCAGTGAGCATGACACCCCATTCCTGAAGCACTTAATGGTTGCAGTTTTGCTCTTGGAAATGACAATTAAAAATAAAGTCACATTCATAAGTTAGCTTGCTCATCTTGCTCAGTAATGACATTTGAATCAGAAACTTCTGGAAAAATACATTGTGAGCAGGCAAGTTATAATAGCAAAGACCCCAGCTGATATGTAGAGACAGAGGCAGGACACAGATTTTTACAGTAAGTCAGATGCATGTTTAGATGGTGTCTCCAACATGTGTTAGATGTGTCATGTTAGAGATGAGGCTTTACTAGTGTCCCTGTCTGGAAGGTGAGGATGTGAGTATTTCTCTATCACCAAAGTTGATAGGCCCAAAAATGTTGCATATCACATATCCCAAGGTATTTAACAGTCATCAGGCCAAAGATAAGTTTGCCTAAGTCAGAGTATCTTTTGGGACAAAGCCTGAGACAATGAAATAAACAAATCAAGACATCTTTCATTTCGAATTTTGAAACACATGCCTATAGTTGGCTGGTTTTGTTGTTTTTTTACTCTTTAGGGGCTTTTCTTAAATTATCCCATTTGCCTTTTGCCTCTGGGCTTTTATCCTTCTCTATTTCTGTATATCTTTATTTGCTTCTTATTTCCATGTCTGGCTGTATAGCTGGGTGGCTGGCTCGTGAAGTCTTCCTTCTTTTCTCGTTCCTAGATCCCCTCCGCCCAGATTTCTCCTTTTATTTATTATTGCTGCCTGTGAGCCCCAACTACGCTTTCTTCTGCCTTACTATTGACCATTCAGCTCCTTATTAGACCAATCAGGTGTTTTAGACAGGCAAAGTAACACAGCTCCACAGAGTTAAACACATGCAGCATAAAAGAATGCAACACACCTTTGCATCATTAAACCTATGTTCCACAGTATAAACAAATGTAACACATCTTAAAAAATTATGTTCTACAATGTATGTCTTCTTTGATTTGGGGAATATTAAACTTCTCCACAGAAAAATGTAACAGTTCACTTCTGATCGAACTAGAAACACCATTTTTCCACACTGATTATTATCATTTAAATGACTGTTATTTGTCCAACTTCTCTTGAACAAACAGCTAAATGTCATGTTAGCCCTGCTTCTGCCAAGATTCTTCAAAGTATTAGCAATCACAAACATCTCCTCATGCTCAAGGTTATATACCAACTATTATTCTATGTACAGCATATTTGATTTTACTTAAAAAATGCTTTCCCTATATGGAATGTAAATCCATAATAAAAAATCTGGAAACCACACAAAAGATCTATAAAGCATTTCTTTCATTTGGACACAGCCCAGAATAACTTCAGATAAATTGCCATTTCTGTTTCAATGTGCATTATTTTCTCTTCTCTGTGATTTTGACTCATCTTCTCTGCACCCAAGCTAGAACGAGGTGATGTATGTTTGTCTAAATACTTCCATGTGCAACACATACATATATCTTAAATGGTATTAGCTTATCATAAACAATAATGAATATGCATTATCACGGACAAGTTGAAAAGTACTAAAAACTATTTAGGAGTTATGCAAAATACCCTATAATCACATCACACAGAAATGAAATTTTGGTATTTTTCCTATTGTGTTTCAGGAGGGAGTGCTGGTACTACTATAGACTTTGAATTTTGAGAATGGTTATCATATATATGTAGAAATAATAGCCATCATCCTCATACATGTGTGTGTATAAGTATATTAGCCTTTTACCCTGAGAAAATATCATTACCAATGATTATAAATACACAGTTTTAGGTGAACAGGAAATTAGAATAGAAAATAAATAGAATATTCCCCACCCATTCAAGTGAACACTCCCTCTCCTAGCAACAACTTGACCAGGGCAATACATCTGTTCCAGTGGATGATCCAACACTAGCACACCATGCTATACATAATTCCTGCTTTACATAAGAGTCTATTTGTATGCATGTTCATTGCACACTCTATGGATTTTGGTAAATGTGTTTAAAAATGTGTTCACAAAACTAGCTGGTCTAAGCATCCTCTATCATTTGCTTTTTCACCTCCTCCTTCTCTTTGTGTCTCCGTGTGAAGCTTTGCAAGAGGGCTACTGCAATCCTTGCTCTGGTTTCTCCACTCACCCTGTGATCTCTTCTTGGATGCATCCAGCCATGATGCCTCTTTCATAAGGCTCTCTAAAGAGACAAAACCAGTGGGACCCATCCAGCCTTGGAAGGGTAGTCTCCAAACCTGTGGGTTCAACAAACCTCTTTATAAGTACCTAGCAATGGAAATGGATTAACTCATGTGTGTAATGATGCATTGTGTGTGTTTTTTTAACCTGTTGAGGTTATATGACAGGCAGTATTAATTGATGGATATTTGTAACAGTCTTTTTTTTTTTTTTTTTTTTTTTTTCACCAACCATCTCCCAAATAATGACAGAGAATTTTTATTAGTTTTGAATGCTTGGTCTTACTTAGGCTTGTTTTACTTTTCTTTCCTTCTGTATATCTTATTTTTACTGCTTCTTGTGTCTGTTGGCTGGTTGCTGTCTGGCTTCTGGCCCTGAGTTTCTACTGAATTCTGTCCTTCTTCTCTCTCTTGTTCTTTCTTCTCTTGAGCCTAGACTCCTTGTATTTATTCTCTCTGCCTGGCAGCCCTGCCTATTCCTCTCCTGCCTAGCTACTGGCCATTCAGCTTTTTATTATACTTATCAGGTACCTTAGGCAGGCAAGCTAAAACAAATGCAACACACCTTTACATAATTAAACAAATGCACCATAAACAAAAAGAACACATCTTTACATAGTTAAAGTAATATTCTGCAGCATAAACAAATTTAATACATATTTACCTAGTTAAAATAGTATTCCACAACTATTAATTAATTTTACTATATCAAAAGTTTTATTCCATAATCAATAGGCCTTATTGCTTACATATATAAGATAAATCCCACTTGGTTACTTAATTGACCTCTTTTTATGAACCATGATTGATTCAATCATATTTTGTTGTAAGTGTTTGTGTTCATGTTGGTGAAATTCTGGTGTGTTTCTTTTCTTATTAGGGTAATATTTGTCTATTAGGGTGAGTTAAAAATATTTCTTCTGCTTTTGTCTTCTTGGAGAGACTATAGAGAATTGTTCTAATTTCTTCCTTGTTCTTTTAATAAAATTCACCAGCAAGCTCAATTTTGGAATTATACTTTTACATAGTTTCCAAACCTCATGGAATATTATTAGTTTCATAATAATAAATTAGGATGAAGTTTTATCAATGCCAACCTCCTTTTGATCTAATATAATTTTGACCATAGCTTGAGTTACTCCTAATTTTCAGGTTACACATTTCCCCTCCCTTCATTCCAACTGAACAGCTTTCCACTTCTAATTTTATTTCTCAAGTTTGTCCCAAACAAATTTAACTTACAGAGCATATAACCACTCTCTTTAATACAATGCTGTAGAATTCACTTATAGTAGTGGTTCTTTTTTCAGCATTATTTGGTCACTTCATTGACAGACAGCCCTCTGTTTATCTTTCATGGAAAATTTCTTTTCACATTACATTTATTTTCTAAAGCTTATTTTTCTACCTTGATTCCCTTGTCTGATGTCATAGAATCATTAAAAGAATAGGATTGAAAATTAAATTTCAAGTTCTGTTCAGCATGCAACAAAAACCCATTGCTTTTTTTTTTTAATTTCTGTAGCAGATTTGTTCTTTATGTACCATGTCCTCCACAGCTAATTGGGAAAGATGTGTAGTGAAAGGGCTGGAGTATATACAGATGCTGTTAGTTAATGGCACTTTCATATCATCTAGCTTGGAGATGCTATTCTAGGAGACATTCCATCTTTTGGGAAAATGCTCAGTGTTAGGTTCCTCTCTAGCTCTGTCTTGCAAGTCTTTACATTCTTAGGGACCAGGGAGTCTGGATCTCTAAGCTGTGCTCTGAATGTTTCCTGGTATCTTCTGTAGTGAGGTGGGTGGATAAGGTCTGGTTCAACCTGCATTGAGGTCCATTGGGAAACCACAGGTCTTATCAGAGGCTTGTGTGCACAGAGGCTTGGTGTCTGCTAGTGAAGCTCTACTCATTTCTCTCAGCTTTGAAGATCCCTACACAGACACCTTTTTGTTGTGTGTAAAGGTTCTGCTGACCCATTGGCATGATTGGAAGTCCAGTTTCCCTCCTAAGGTCACACAGAAGCATCCATTTCCCTTGAGCTGTTCTTAGGTTATATGGCCCTGGGCTCATTTCTCCAGTCACATTTATTGATATAGCTAATCCACTTTTTATATGGATGCTACTGTTAGGACAAAGGATATACTTCTATAAAAGTAGTCTCATGGAACCCACTACTGTATATAATGAACATATGCTGTTAGAAGAAAAGACACAGTATCTTTCAGCCTGACTGAAAGTGAGCAGAAAGTTCCACTGCTCTGGAGTTACCCAATAGAGTGGTTTTGTTTCCACAGCCTCCTCTACTGCTTTGTCTTAGACAAGAGATCAAGTCCCCATGTCTGTTCACAGACTTGTCCTTCTCTGCTCAGATGGGTCACCTTTGGTCCTATTACTTCTTCATTTCTTCTGTGGGACTCAAACTTCTCTTTATCTGTGCATAGTTCCCTAGGATCTTCTTATCATAAAAAATAATCTGAGAATTTGACCTCAACACTTGTGTGAGTTCAGATCTCATTCATACTTTGCATTTGATCTGAATAGCAAGAACAATTTCCTTCTTTTTGAATTTCAAAGTTTCTTTCACTTTTGACAGAGGTTGATTTTCAACCAAAATATAGTTTTTGCTAATTAACTTTCTGGCTCTCACTCTCAGGAGAGTCAGTTCTATGGTTGATGAACCATGTGGCAACCAGATTTATGGCATTTAAAAATACATCTGCTACTCCCAAGTATATCTGGTCACTGGCCATTTGGAATCTTCAGAGATGTCAGTGTTCTGTGGAAAACAGTCAGGAAAAAGTTTGACTTTCCCAAAGGTTTAGGAATTTGGTTGTAGAGCCAGTAGAGAAGGTTTAATAGTCAAAAGGGGAGGAAGAGAGGGATCTCCCAGGCTGATGTGACTCACACATTGTAGAATTACAAAGTAATTCAAAGTAATTACAAAACAGGAACATTTACAGCCTTTTTTCTGTTCCTCAATACATAAACTGAGAATGTAGATGGCAGTGACTCAAGTGTCTTGGGAGCAGCATCCAGAACACAGAAGGATCTGGAGGAGGGAAGAGCATCAACTCCTATAAGTTCCTGACTTCCTCAAAGACTGCCAGTGATTAGAAAGCCTTTGGCTTGATTTCCTGGACTTAACAACCACAAACTGAATAATGGCTTTCACAGCTCAGTGGCTTCATCTCAACTGGTAGTGCTAAAAGCCATTGCTTGCTCAGCTATGTAAGAGATAACATGAAAGTTCATTTAATTCATGCACCTAATTTATGGGCTCTTACCTAGTTGGTGTTCATTATTTTAATGGAAAAATGTGTTTCTTAGCCTCACCCATCTTGTGACCTCACAGTTTCAGTGAGTGACAGTAGTGATGATTGGTTAAATAGACACATGTTCACCTCAAATACACACTCTTGAGGTTCATCCTTAATTCTCTAGTCCACTCTAGAGCCTAAAGGAAGGTGCCCCACTTCCAAAACATCAGTCTCTGCATGAGCTCTGTGGGAGGAAAAAGAAGGTAACAAAAGTGTGGCATGGAAGTGCTGAAAAAATAAATGTGGTGATTATCAATTTAAATATTAGTGGGGTCAATGTGGCTTTTCTATGTATGTACATGGTAAACATCGATCACATCTAATATTGCTTTCCCACACATCCCATAATTTCCAGTCTCTAGTAACTACAATTTTTCATCTTGATTTTTTTTTTTTTTGGCTTTCATAAATCAGGAAGAACTCACAGTTGTCTTTTGTGTCTGGCTTATTTCACTTAACATAGTAATCTTCAGTCCCATGTTCCTGCAAATTACAAGATTTCATTAAATGTTATGGGCTGACACTCCATTATGTATGTCTACCACATTTCCTTGATTCAGCCACTCATGGGCACCTAGGCTGATTTCATATTATAGCTGTTGCACATTAAGCATGATCATGTTGGTATCTCTGGTTTGTCAATAGCTTTTTCTTTAGATAGATAGATCAGGCTGGAAGAACAAGATTATGTGTTTTTAGTTTCAGCTTGTTTTGTATTTGTGGTCCTTCCTCAGCCACTCAAGTTCTAGAATTACATGTTTGTACCATCATGTTTGCTTGGCCACAAATGTTTGCAGAAAGGCAAACATATTATCATTTTATAAAATGTTTTCTTAAGTATCCTCCCTGAGTGAGGGTTCTGAGCTACTTGGTTTGAAAATGAATTATTTAGCATGATTTTTTATTTATGTATGTTAATATTATTAAAGTTATATTAACATTACTCTTCTAAGTTATACTCTCCTCTGAATTGCCTGGCTCTCATTTGATGTGCGAGTGCAATGTTCTGAACTTTGAAGAAAGGGAAATACAGAAATCAGTCTTGCAAGCCTTTCATACTGCAACAGCAATAGCTCTCAAGTGGACAATGGACTGGAATATTTAGGTCTGCAATGACACTGCTGGAGTGTCACAGAGCTCAGAGCATGGAATGATTGACCCTGAGGGATTCAGGTCACAGGTGTTTGGTTTGGTGTGTCTCCCCCACAGTTCTATTAAGACACTCTCTCATAAAATGGAACCCTGCCATGAACAGGCAATGGAGTTGAACAGCATAAAATGAGACTCATCCCTAAACTCTGTTAGTGCTTCAAAACTGATAACAGTAGGACACTTGCCCAAAGCAAAACTCCATTATCTGCTACTTGGGTCCATACTAGAATTTGACCAGAATAAATGGATCCTCATAAATCCTGAGGACAGATCATTTCCTAGATAAATTCTGAAATTTGGAAGACAACTGTAACAAGGCAGTCAGTCCTTTGCCATTTTTTATTTCTAGCTCATTCTTTGATGTTCCCTTTCTCTGCCACAAACTACATGTCTCAGGTTGCCTTTCCAACTGATTGTGTTCAGCTAATAAAAGGAAATAAATGGTGGGCAAGTATCGCGGTAAATAAGGATCAGGATAAACAAATAGGCCGAATAGATGTTTATTCAGGGAGAAATAACTTACAACCTAGACAGATGAACACCAGGAAATTCAACCCGATCCTCTCCTGTCCAAGTCACACCAGCAAGAGAGCGCCTTTCCTGGCCCCCTCCGACCTCCTTCCACAGGTCACTTCCGCCCATGGCTCCACCCCCCAATGGGTGTGGTCAGTGCCAGAGAAGGACTATCTCACTACAGGCAAGCTTTAGTATTTCTTTTCCACACCTGGGCTATAACAGGTATGTCTGTCAGTAATTGTGTCTGCACAGTGGTTTCAACCTATGTTCCCATTTTCAGGGGAGACCACTGCTGTCTCCCTGGATCCCAGGTTTTGGCAGACCACCTCCCCTTTCCCCCTTCCTAACCCTGGGGTAGGTATGTTTTTTTCACAGCTGCTAATGTCTAGCTTGCCTCACCTTCCTCTATGTACTCATTCAGCTCTTATGACAGCATTGAGATACCCTTCACTGTCCAATCAGATGCCCTCCACTGAAATAGCTGTCATGTCCCCAAGTTTCTCAGAATCTAGTGGGTAAGACAAAGGTAAGCACACAATGACACAACAGTATGACACCTGGTCTCATGGAGGCAGAGTGGAGGGACACCTACTCCACGAAATGAGGCTTCCTGCAAGTGGTGGCATCTAAACTATTCTCTAAAAGACAATTGCATCACTCCAATCATTAAAAAAAAAAAAAAAAGAGTAGGGGATATTTATGTGGGTCACAGGAAAGGAATATCTGCGATTCAGGCATATGACTGTCTTTTGCCGATCAGGACATCAAATAAGATTCTATTTTACTTTGCATAAAATGTAGAAATAATATGCATGGCTTTAAAATGCCATGTATATTCACATCCTTTTTGGTCGTTAGAAATATGTAGACTGGTGAGATTCAGCAAGTACTTGCAGTAAGTGTGAGAGTCTGAGAGCCTGCATATATATGAATGTGTACCCATGGACGCCTGATACCCGAGGAGGCCAGAAGTAGAAATCAGATACCCTAGAAGTACATTTACAGGAGGCTGTGAGCAACCATGTATGTTCTGGGGACTGAATTCTCATCTTCTGTAGGAGCTCTTTAACTGCTGAGCCATTTCTCCCATCCATGCCTGTCCCCACTCCACATTCCAGCAAGGACTTTTATTCTTATTAACTCCCCCCTCCTAACTTACTGAGGTGTAATCAACAAAATTTTCTGTATTTGAAGGTGTAAATTATGTTTTAATGTATGTACAGATTGGGAGAGAGTTATCACTATCATGCTAATTAAGATATTCATTATCTCAAATAATTACTGTCAGACGCTTTCCAAGAATGGAGTTATGTGAGGAGAATTCTCAGTGCTTGTGAGAAAACTCCAAGAAAACAAAACAAGTCTTGTGGTCTTAGTTTCTTCAAACCACAGAATTGTTTTTGGAATGTATTTTTTGTGTTCCTCCTAGATGTAGCAGATACGAGAGAGTTTACTTCAGCTGTTGTTATTCATAGGTCTCTATGGGAAAAAAAACCAAAAACAAACAAACAAATAAACCAAAAAAAAAAAAAAATGTGTGCCTTGTCCCTTGTCCTTGTGATTGTATACTTTACTCAGGCGACTCTTCTTAACTGGCAGAGTATAAGTTGTCTGATGTTCTGAATAAAGTTGGCTATTGCATGAGGCTTTAATCTGCCTCGTTTTTAGGCCCGTTCTCCCAGGTTCACATTGCCAGCTCGAGCTGGGAACAAATGACCACTTCTCTCTGTGTGGTGATAACCTTAAGAGCCATTCCCTCCTCTTACACTCATGAATTCAATACAGCTAGGATTTCCTGCACACAACTGGCCTAGTCACCACACCATCAAGTATGAGGGGGGTCGTGGGGTCTTCACTGACACAGGGAATGAGAAAGGGGGACGGGGTGAAACTGCCCAAACTCAGACCCGCCCCCAACAGAAAATTCCAAGCATGCCATATAGTTTATTAGATGCAGTCATCATGATGGCAAATGCTCTCCAGATCTTACCTACTCCTTCCCTGTAACTGGATTGGTAGTATCCCTAAACGTGTTGTTACCACTGCAGTGTGTATGTGATATGTTCCTTCTGATGGGGCAACCAAAGCTTCACTCTAAATAGACTGGAGTTCTCAGAGTCCTCCACTGTATTAGGTTGCAGTAGACCTGCATGAGGTCACCCAAATCTCCATATCGCCACATCTCCCTTTTCTTGTAGCTTCTGACAACCACTGTTTATATGACTGGTGTGAATGTGGATTCTATACAAGAGTGAGACTGTGGACTGACTATTTGTCTTTGTTTTGCCCGCCTCAATCATGATGTTGCAGATGACAAAATGTTTTAGTTAGGGTCATTACTGTGATGAAACTTGGGGAGGAAATGATTTATTTCACTCATAGTTCCAAATAATAGTTGGATCATCATAAACAGAGATGACAGGAGCTCACACAGGGCAGGATCCTGGAGGCAGGAGCTGATGCAGAGGGTATGGAGGGGGTGCAGCTTGCTGGCTTGCTTTCCATGGCTTGCTCAGACTGTTGTTTTTTTTTTGTTGTTGTTGTTATTTTGTTTTTTGTTTGTTTGTTTGCTTGTTTTTTCTTGTAGAACCAGGACCACAATGGGTGGGGGTGGGGCCCTCCCCATCAATCACTAATTAAGAAAATATCTTACAAGCTTGTCTATAGCGCCTTCTTATGGAGACATTGTTTCCATTGAGCCACCCTTCTCTAGGATGAATCCAGTTTGTGTCAGTAGACAGAAAACGTCCTGTTCACAGAAGGCTTTCTTTTTAAAGGCAGAACATTGCATATGTCTCTCGCTTCCTTGTCCATTCATCCATCCAAGGGCACACAGCCCACTTCCACATTTGGGGTTTGCAGTGAGTGAGTGGTGAAAACAGGAGTGAAGAGCTATCTTAGTGACACTGATTTTCTTTCTACAGCTATGTTCCTAGTCTCGGAAAGCTCGATCAGATGGCAGTTCCAGTTCTAACCTTTTGAGGAACTTTTGTACCATTTTCATAATCGCTGTGGTAATTTACATCCAGCAGTGTGCAAGCTACTTTGCTCCCCACCTTTGTTCACATTTATCATCTCTTGTCTTTTGATGATAGCTACTCTCACAGGAGTGACACAAGATCTAATTATTGTGCAGATGAGCATTTTCATGAAGATACATCATATCTGGGGTACCCCCACACACCTGGTCTATTTGTCTCTTTCTCGCATCTTTGAATCTGGTTGCTCTCCTGTTATTGGGTTCTTTGAGCACTTAATATGTTTCAGTCATTAAAATCTTATCAAATGTGGGAATAAATATCTTTTCCATCCAAAGGTTGCCTCCTCACTCTCTTGATTGTTTCCTCTGCTATGTAAAAACAGTAATTTTCTGCAATCCTATATACTTTTGCCTTTTAAACCTGTGTCTTTGGGGGTCATAGTCAAAAAATTGTCAAGATTAATTTAAAGAAAGAGGGAGCTACAGAGATGGCTCAGAGATTAAGAGCCAATGGTGATCTTGCAGAGGACCCAGAGTTGGTTTCCAGCATCCACATGGCAGCTCTCAAATTACTGGAACTATAGATCCAGGTTATCTGTGCTCTCTTCTGCCCTCTGCTGACTCCTGCATGCATATGGTGCACAGACATACACTTTAGCCAGAGACACATGCACATAAAATGAATATATGGATTTTTAAAACAAATATTTTAAAAATATAAATAAGCTTTTAGTTTGTATTTTCTTCTAGTAGTTGTACAATTTCACCTCATACATTTAAGCCTCGAATCTCTTCTGATTTTCCTTTTATATTTTTGTGAGAAAAGGATCTATTTTCATTTATCTGCATGTGTCTATGCAGTTTCTCTCACACAATTTGTTGATGGGAATGTTATTTAATCATTGAACATTCCCATGGTCATACTGAAGATAAACTGGCTATTGTATCACTCTGTTTCTTGTTACCTCTTTCTGGATATTTTGTGTGTGTGTGTGTGTGTGTGTGTGTGTGTGTGTATGTGTAAGTGAAGGTGGGTATATGGGTGTGTATGTATGTTTCTCTCTGTGTGTTTATGTGTGTAATATGTGTCTCTGTGTCTACACACATATTTTCTAGTAAGTTTATATACATTTTAAATTACATATTTCCAAACTGTATAAATTAGGCATTATGATAATCACTTTATAAATAAATAAAATTATATAAATTGCCTAAGGTCAGACTAATTACCAGAGAAAAAATTTAGATTATCTACTTCCCAAGTCCTTATTCTTCCTGTCATGTTTCAGAATTGATCCCAACAAGAATTACTTTATTTTCTTGAGCTGAATTATTATGTGTATCTATCAGATATTCTTTAAAAATGGTGAAATTATGAGTAAGGAAAGATTTTGAAGAACAAGTAGATTAAAATAGCAATCAGAATATTCTTATATGTATATTGTTATATGTATGTATGTATGCTTTATGTACGTATGTATGGTGTGAGAGAGAATAAAATGAAGGTTAAAATTAAAATTTTCATCATATAAAATCATCATTCTAATATGATTTTGTAAATGGTTACTAATAAAGAAAGGATCCACTTGTGTTGCTACCTGGAGTGACTGTCAATGTACAGCTACACCTGAGATTCATTTCTTTTTATTCCAGGCTTTCTCAACAAGCAGAGCTATCGGATCTTAAAATGTAGTTATTATAAGCACCTAGAGTGGTGAATGTTGTTTTGGGGTTGAGTGTTTGTCCAGCACTCATGTTTCCTTGGATTTGATTCTCAACAACACAGAAAAGATCTTATAGATACTCAAAATGTATAAGGGAATATGCAAAGATCCTAAGCTAGTAAAAAAAAAAAAATGATGATAAACCTCTAGGGCAGTGGTTTTCAACTTCCTAATGCTTCAACATTTTAATACAGTTTCTCATGTTGTGGTGACCCCCAACTATAAAGTTATTTTTTAGCTATTTCATAAGTGTAACTTTGATAGTGTTATGAATCATAATGTAAATATCTGATATGACACTCTGTGGGGGTTGTGAACCACTCCTATAAAGAATGAATCACTGTCATTAGCTTAAGGGCAAAGGGCAAAGGGACTACTACTAACATTGCACAAATTGGATCTCTAAGTTACTTGCAGAGGTGTCCACCCTTTTGACACTATGACATGACATGGTAATATATGAAGGTCATGCTTGAGAATTGCACAGTTGAGTTACCAAAACAATTATGAAAACTCATAATGTTCTAAGTGAGTATATGAATTTGTATTGGGTTGCAGTCCCAGCTATTCTGAGTAACTTCTAGTCCACAGGGTGTAGATTAGGCACCCTTAGGCTGTTCAGAAAGAAAATACCAAGTAACTTTACTTAGGAAAAGAATACTGAAGAGCTGGGTTACTAACTAAAGATAAGAACAAGAATGTCTGTGTGTCTCCCACATTCCTACGCTGATATGTGAGCACCAACATGGTGGTATTAGGAGGTGGGGCTTCAGGGAGATGATTCAGTCAAGACAATGGAGACTTCTCAGATGGAATTAAGTGCTGCAATGAAAGAGTCCAGAGAGCTGGCTGTCCCCTCCAACCATATGAGAATACAGTGAGAAAGTCCACCTGCAAACCACAAGAAGGCCCTTGCCAGTTACCACATCTGACAGCACTCAACCCTTGGCTTTCCTACATAATCTGTACTGTTTATGAACTACCCAGTTTATGAAATTCTGTTATAATACTCCAAGTGAACAATCAGAAACTCCATGGCATGATTCAGCAGCAAACACAAACTCTCTACTTGCATTTCTTTACTCACTCTACTATACATACATACATACATACATACATACACACACACACACACACACACACACACACACACACACACACACATACACACATGTATTATTGTTTCTATCATGTTTTTCTTTTTAACTGGTTGTGGGTAGTACCTGGAGAACACGGTTTCAGAAATGTAATATACATATAATGACATTATATCTTGGTTAATGGATGGACAAGAACTTGGATTTTTTTTCTCACGAAGAGAAGGTGGGAGTGTTAGTGATTATATAGGTTGTTGGTGGGCCCTGCTGCGTGGAGGTTGCAGTTCACTATATCTGGACCTGGTGCAAAATGGAGGACTCTCTTTCCCCAGTAGGGCTTCCTGCTCTCTCCTTGAACTTATTTGGAAGCTGTTTTTGAGTCTAGATTCCTGATTTAAGTGTGACCCTTGACACAGTTCCCGACAAACACTCCCCCCACCCCCACCCCCACCCCGATGCTCATAAGGCAAATTAGTTATTGTGCTCCAGCTGCACAATAGGACCCTCCTGCCAAATATGGCAACTAGGTATCAGGTTCCACCTGCATGAAAGGAGTGTGCTGGCAAATGCAAATTAGGCGATGTCCCAGGTACTGTTCCTGTCCCATATATGCCATTTACTCTGAAATAAGCTGAGCTGTCTCACTGAAGCTGTCTCCTGGAAGGCTATTTCCATTATGCTATCAGGCTGTATAAAGTTCCCCTCACAGCTTCTGTCTGCTTTGTCTGGTGGCCAACAGACTGACTGCATGCAGTAGGTGACGATTGCTTGTAGGTAGGAGGCAGTTTTGAACTCCTCTGTTCTGAGTGCACATGTGCAAGTGTGTATACACATTTCAGGCAAGGATGGAATATGGGAAATGCAGACTTGGATGTGTTCAATTGCACATGATTTTCCTGAAACTAGTTAGGCCAGTTACATGAATTTGCTAATAATCTGAAGGCTTGAATGGAGACACATAGACATAGGTTGTTCAAAAACCTGCTACCAAGGTGATGCTGTAGAGAGCACCTCTCTAGTCCTGGCATTTCTGTTCTATCCCTGTCCTAAAGTTTAATTGCCTGCTCTTTGTTTTTTCTCCAACCTTCTTAAGAGTCTTTGTAAAACATCCCTTTCTAAGAGTAGGAAAATAATGCAGTGGGTCTAATTTTAGATGATGCAGAGACAGAGAAGGCCTGTAGAAATATATGATCTGGTGATCATATAAGCTGTGCTTATCCATAGCAAGATGAGCAGAAGGGGCCTATTTCAGACCCAGCTGGTCTGATACTGTCCTTTTCTTATCGTCCTCATTGCTCATGTGCTCCCTTCTCTGGAGCATTAATTCACTAACTTGACTCTTTATACCACTAAGAATACGTGATAGAATGACTTAATCCATGTGCACATGTGTTCATGTCCATGTGTCTGTGTGTTTTTAGGTGCATTCCTATGTGAAGATGCCAGAGGTCAGCTCTGAATGTCTCCAAGTGCTCCTTCCTGTACTTTAATTTTTTGAGAGAGTCTTTCTCCTAGTGCTTATCAATTGGCTTCACCTTCAGGTCAGCAAACCCCAGGAATCCTTCTGTCTCTACCTTCAGGGATCTAAGATCAGGTCTCATGTTTGTCCCCAGGTAACCACTTTACCAACTAAACTGTCTCCACAGCCTGGGGGTTATTTTTTTTTTAATTAGTAGACAAAAAAAAAAAAAAAAAAATAGAGGTTGATTTCAGTGGTTGCTTGTAAATATTGTTGTTTCCCAAGTACTTTCCATCATTCTGTCCATTGTCCTGAGCATGTACATCTCTTCCTGGCCCTCCTAAAACATCTGTCAGAGCTCTAGGCTTCAAACCAGCACAGCAGCCACAGGAGAGAGGAACGCAGTGAGTGCTGCTAGAGTTTTATGCTTGTGTCTCAATGGCCATCCTCTGGTGCATGACTGCTTTTTGCCAAGAGAAGTCACATAATTTTAAAAATGTAGGTAGATATTTAAGAAAGAAGCTAGTTGAAATTGTGCTGAATGAACTATTTTCTGTAGTCTTACAGATGATCAATCATAATAATCTCTTTCAGGCATTGTAGTAATTAGAAATGAAATTGAAAGTATGCATTTGAATATCAGTTTTTGTTTGTTTGTTTCCTAAACAGAAGTCCAATATCCTGCAGATTCCATCATTCACACCGGTTACCAGTCTATCTCTGCCTTAAAGCTGTGCCCAGATCCACTCAGTAGCCACCCCTTTTCACAAGTGTGTATGTGCACATATCCTTCCCCTTTTTTTCTTGTTCTTTTTCTTTTGCTCTTCTTTCCTCCCTCATTCACTCCCTTCCTTCCTTCTTGTCTTTTTTCCTCCTCCTCCTTTCCCCTTTTTTCTTCCTCCACTTCTTTCTTCTATTTTTTTTGGGGGGGGGAATACATACATACATACATACATACATACATACATACATACATACATCTCACAGTCTTTGGTATAGTCAAAACAATACCAAATACCATGCTATGAGCTCAACATCCTCTCGTGTCTGCCTCCTAAGTCACTGATATTACAGATATGCCCTACCATGCCCAGTTGATGTGTGCTAGAGATGGTAGGAAACTGGAACTTTGTTCAGCCTAGTAAACACTCTATCAACTGAATAACACCCCAGGCCTTCTAATTCTATTTTAAAAGTGAGTAACATACCTATATGAAAAAGAAAGCCAACAGAAGTTTACTCTTTACTTTTGCTCTCAACAAATTCAGTGCCCCAACTTGAATGTCATCACTGTTACTGATTTATTTGGGATCATTCTGTAGGGGTTTATGAATTGATAGTACTTGTAAAATTCTCTTTGCTTTTGGAAATAAAGTTTCTTGTACATTTAGTGGCATTTATCAAGTAAATCTTAGCTTTCAATAGAGTAAGTTTTGCATTCTTATATGCTACTACTGCAGTCCTTTTGTTGTCCAATAACCAAAGAACATTTCTATGATTTTTAAACCATTCTTTAATACATGCTAAAGTGTAGCTTTGTAAGTACCTCTACTGTTATTCAGGTCAGTTCCTTACAGGTAGTAATAAAGAAGGTACCCAGGTATTGATGAACGTCTGCTTTGTTTTTTAGAGTAAATAAAAAAAAATATCTATTAGTGTGAATACAATCATTCATTTGTATATTGATCAGTCTTCTTTTCTTTTTGAGATTATAATGTAGCCTATCTCTCCCTTCCCTTTCCTTCTTCCAAACCTTCCCACATAACCCTGCTTACTCTCTTTCAAATTCATGGCCTCTTTTATTATTAATTGTTGTTATATGCATACATGTAAATAAATATATAACTGTGATCTGCCCAGTCCATATAATGTTACTCATCTGTATGCTTTTAAGGTTGATCATTTGTTATTGGATAACCCATTGGTGTTCTCTTCCCTGGGGAAGACTGTTTTTTTTTCCCACTCTCAGCATTCCTTAGTTGCTTGCATTTTTTCACATAGAGTTAAGACCTTGTGTGCTTTCCTTCATCCACTTTTGCATGTCTGTCATTGTCTTTGTTTAGCTCAGGTTTTTGCTGTAGGTGAGGCTTTTAGGTGTAGTTTCTGACATTCCTAGAAGACACAGTCTGACAGCTGACTCTCTGATCAGAAGAGAGTCTGACCATCATTTGTCCCTCTTTATCATCATCATCATCATAATAATAATAATAATAATAATAAAACTTTTATTTTAATGGAAATATGATAGAATCACATATACTATTTGCATGAAAAAATAATAATATATTTTATCTATATGTTGTTTATTCATATGTCTACATATGTAGATTACCTCCATATTTTTAGCATTTGCTTCATAGATGAATCCTCATGTAGTAACTTCAGTTACTTAAACCAAATTATTGCAAAGTTGAAGGCCTGAAGCTCCTTGGAGTCATGCAATGGAACTATCCAAATTGACACTCTGGAGATCCTCCAAAATATGAAAAACTATGCAAAAATTCCACTTTATTTCCTCGATGTCTTGAGGAAAAGATTTGTACAATATGTGGGACTAGGACCACCAGGTCTTTCACAGTGTTAGTAGTTTCCTTACCAGGATTCTAAATACATTCTGAGTATACACTATGAGATATTAGATAATAAGAAGTGTTGGGTCTGGCCAACAAGTCCATACATTCTTGAGAAGGGGAGTGTGGGTAGAGAAAAGAAATAGACAAGACACAGTAGATAGAGTAGGGAGGGCACTCGGACAATATTAATAAAGTCTCAAGTTTATTACTTGTAATTCTTATATACTCCAATCAAAAGGGAAGGACAAAAGACTTCCTTACTGTGATACATGGGACAAACAAGCATAATTCCCTCTCCAAGGCCAAAAATGTCTGGTCACCATGCTCTAAATCAAACAACCTATAATTTGGTTTTGAGGCTCGAGACATCCAGTAGCTACACTTTAGGCCAAATATCCTGTTGTTTAACCTTGAAGGAGTAAGAATAGGTTTGAACTATCTAACCATTAAGTCAAGATGGAATGGAGTCAAATCTGTGAGTCCCTACAAAAAAACAAATATTATAGTAATCAGACAGGGTGTTCTAACATGTTCACACCTGAAAGGGGACTAAATCAACTAGGGACTCTAAATCAACATCACTTGTAGGTGCATGTAAAATGTATACTCTCTCCTTGCGTCTTTAACAAACACTTTTACAAACAAACAAAAAAAATCTTTGAGAAGTTCACTGGCCAGGTCATTTACATAGGCATCTCTGTGTATCATGCAATAGTCATCACTGTAGCTAGAAACTTCCCCTCCACAGCTGTTCCTCATGCCAGGCTGTATATTATGTTCCTCCCAGAAAAAAAAAAATCTTTTGCAAATCAGTTCACAGCCATTTCCCATTGGCAAGAATCCAAGTCTTTAGCAACAAGAAATCAGAGTTCCTTCCACATTCACGTCATGAGTCTGAATTCTTCATGAATTTCTACCATGTACAATCCATTTCTCCAAATTTCATAAGCAGGTGATTACATAAATGTTATTTTTACCAAAGCAAGAGAGAGAGGAAATAGCGTTTATTCAGCTGTTATATGCCAGCTGGACACACTGCCACATTTACCCCTCAGTACGCCCTTCTGAGATAGATAATACTGATGCGTTCAGATCAGAGATCATCGGAATCAAGAGGTCAGGTGACACACCTCAGACTTGGGCCTTGTGATGGTTAATCTTGTTTGTCAACTTGATCAGACCTGGAAGTGTACTTCTAGGTGAGGAAGATAGACTGAAGGAGGAGGGCCCTCCCCTAGACTGGGTAGCTCTTCCCACTGGGAACAGCCCAAATAGAAAGAAGCATAAAGAAAGCAGTGCTGTTTTTGCCTGCTTGCCTTCACTCCTTACTGCTGGTGCATCCACTCTGTTGCTGCTTTCAACCTTTGCTCACCTTGGAATGCGTCCTCTTTACCTTCCAGGGTACACTAAAGATCAGTAGTTGTCCAGGAATACCCTAGGCCATTAATGCCAGATTAGAATTGCTGAGGCATTTAGCTTTATGGCCTGAGCAGCTACTGGGTTCTCAGTCTCTTCGGCATTTAAAAAGTCACTGTTGGATCACCTAGGCCATATCTTGTAAGCCAGTGAACTAACTCCCTTTTACAATAAATATTCATTCTTTGAATCTGTTTCTTTGGAGCATACAGATTGATGCAGACCTGGACTGGAAATCCCTGCATATTCTGTGCTTGCTTCTGATGCATCTGTGTTTGAGTTCCCCTGGTCCTGTGGGTTTAAGTCCCAGATGCAGCACATTTCTCTTGCACCAACAGCTTTTCTATTGCAAACAAACCCTAATACCCTTCCTTTCTCCTGCATCTGCTTCTCTAATAATACAGGCTTAGAGTCCTCAAAAGTTGGCCTTTCAAAATACTTGCTGCGCCCTCCGACCATAGCCTATATAGTTTTGGCTTTGGCTTCCTATAATACTACTTGATTTTTTTCTATTTTAGAGTTTTTTTCTGTTTTTTTTTTTTTTTTTTTCCTTTTCAGTCAGACAGACCTGGCCATGTACTTGTAGTCACGTTTGAAATCATTATGTTATCTTGTCTATTCTCCTCTAGGCATAATCAGACTACAATGCCAGCTTTTAAGAAAATATTTGCTAACCTTTGTTCTTGTACATATACCTCACAGAACTGAAATTCTTGGTAGAATTTCAAAAAGATTTTCTATTTTATGTGTCTGAATGTTTATGTACACATGTATACATGTATAGATGTATCACACATGCATGCCTAATGCCCTTAGATACCAGAAGTGGGAGTCAAGTCCTCTGGAACTAGAGTTAGAGATAGCTGTGAACAACCATGTGGGTGCTGGGAACCAAATCTGGGTCTTCTGCAAGAACAACAAGTGTTCTTAACTACTGAGCCATCTTTCAAGCCTCTAGATTAAAACAACAGCAACTCACTGTTTTTAGTAATGAAAATGGGCAAAAATTCAGTTCTGCCTCTCGTCTTTGTTCATCTTCTGTTTTTCCCCTCTAGGTGTTTTTTGTTGTTGTTGTTGTTTGTGGAATATTATTTAACTAGGCAAAGATGTGTTACTTTTGTTTATTCTGTGGAATTTTACTTTAACCATGTAAAGACGTGTTACTTCATTTTAATGTTTCATTTAATTATGAAAAGCTGTTTTACGTTGCCTGCCTAAGACACCTGATTGGTCTAATAAAAAGCTGAACAGCTAATAGCTAGGCAGGAGAGGGATAGGCGAGGCTGGCAGGGAGAGAAAATAAAGAGGAGGAGAAAAATAGACTCAGAAATAAAGAGAAGAGCAGAGAAGAGAAGAGAAGAGAAGGGGGGGATGGAGGGAGAAAGAGGGCAAGCCTGGAGCAAGAAACCGGACAGCTGCCAGACAACAGACAAAAGAGTCTATACAAGAGGAAAGAAAAGTAAAAAGCCTCGAGGCAAATGGTAGATAAAGAAAAACAGGCTAATTCAAGTTAAAAGAGCTAGCCAGAAATGAGTCTAAGTAAGGCCAAGCATTCAGAATTGATAATAAATTTCCATGTCGTGATTTGGGAGCTGGTTGGTGGCTCAAAGGTGAAAGCCTGGTCCTGTTGTTGGTTTGCTCTTTTCTCTAACACTGATGCCCGTATACATGAAGGGCTCTGTGTGGAAGCGATTGTGTGATTGGCTGAAGGAGCGCTCCTCAGGGGATGTGTAAGAAGGGAAGAGAGCAGCAGAGACAAGTTGCTATGTTTTCCCCGGGTTTGACTTTCAGCTGCTTCCAGTTTTGGACCAGCATGTTAGCTCTTGACCTGTTACTCAGGGGGGGAAATTCTCTTTGAAGGCTTATCTAGAGATGGCTTTGGTATTGGTAGAAACTACCCCGAAGATTTTGGCAGCCATCACTTCAGCAGCTTGTGGGGCAGGTGGGTTGATGTCATGTCTTTAACCTCTGTGTCCTTGGTTTCTAGAAAAATCCTTGGCACCTACAAATCAAAGGAAGTAAATGTTTTACACAGACAAGCAACATCCTTGTTTTATTTGGTTGCTGTGATGAAATACTTTGACCTAGATCAATTTGGAGTGGAAAAGATTATTTGGCTAACACTTCCAGGGCACAAGGCATCAAGTTCAGGAAGTCAGAGCAGGGACCAAAACAGGGAATAACTAGCAGAAACCAAGGAAGAATGCTGTCTGCTGTCTTGCTCTCTGGCTCACTTACAGGCTTATAGTTAACTAGGTTTCTTATATAACTCAAGACCATCTGCCTACCTAGGGATGGTGCTCCTACTGGGGCCTTTCTGCATCAATTAGTCATCATGACAATATCTCCCAACCCCAAACATGCCCACAAGACAACCTCATCTAGGCAGCTCTCAATCCCTGCTTTCCTCTCAGATGACTCTAGGCTGTAACAAGTGGACTGTAAAGCTAACTAGCATGCTCATCTTCCCAATATAGGTCTTAATTAAATCAGACTGTTTTCGTTGTCTTTTAAAATGTTCATCCAATTAATAAAGCAAATCATGTCAGTAGTTAGGGTAACTAGCCTAATAACAAGCCTAAATACAGATGCACATGAAGACACCCGGCATACTGCCTGAGCTGTAATTGGCAACCATAAATGTTAGTTTATTTCCTTTTAAGATTAAGTATGCTATGCATATTTTATTATGGAGAGTATCAACTCCCTTTTTATGGCTTCTAGCAAATTCAAATGCACTGAGAGAGATTTTAGCTGTTATTGTCTCTGTGGTCTCTTTACTTGCCCTACTTGAGGCTAAATTAGATGACTATCAGAATGAGGAGGAACCGTGTTGCTCTAATCTTAGATAGGGTAATGATAATGACATTAGAAAGTGTGGGATCCATCAATGAACAGTGATTGTTGCCAGGAAGTTTGTGTCTCTTACAATTCAGGCAAGGGGCTAGGTGTCATGCTCTGTTGTCAATACCCCAATTCCCCCTAGACAGTGGTAGATACAGGACAAATAAGGTACATGACTAACACAACAGCAAGATGGCAGAATAACTAAGTATGTCTGTATTTAAACCTAGTTTTAAATAAGTCAGTAATTTGTGAAAACTTTACATAAAAACTGGCTGTTTTAGTTCATTGAGATTTCCACTGTAGAGAATGCTCTATTTAGTTTTGTACCCCACTTTTAATTGGATTATTTGATGTTTTGTTAACTAGCTTCTTGGGTTCTTTGTATATTTTGGAGATCAGCCCTCTGTCAGATGTGGAGTTGGTGAAGATCTTTTCACATTCTGTGGGCTGCCATTTTGTCCTCTTGACTGTGTCCTTTGCTTTACAGAAGCTTCTCAGTTTCAGGAGGTTCCATTTATTAATTGTTGACTCAGCATCTGTGCTACTAGCGATATGCTCAGGATGTGGTCTCCTGTACCAATTTATTCAATGGTACCTCTCACTTTCTCTTCTAAGAGATTCAGTGCGGCTGGATTTATAATGAGGTCTTTTATCCATTTGGGTTTAAATTTTGTGCATGACAATAGACATGGATCTATCTGCAGTCTTTTACACGACAGCAGTTATGCCAACCATTTGTTGAAGATGCTTTCTTTTTTTCATTGTATAATTTTAACTGCTTTGTCAAAAGTCAAGTGTTCATAGGTGTGTGGATATCAGGGTTTTCATTTTGATTACATTGGTCCATCTGTCTATTTTTGTGCCAATACCAAGCTGTTTTCAGGACTATAGCTCTAAAATAGAGCTTAAAGTCAGGGATAGTGATGCCTCTGGAAGTTCCATTATGGTAATTATGGTACAGGATTATTTTGGCTATTCTGGGCCTTTTGTTTTTCCATATAAAGTTGAATATTGTCCATTCAAGGTCTGTGAATAATTGTTCTGGGATTTTGATGGGGATTGGATTGAATTTGTAGATTTCTTTTGGCAAGATTGCCATTTTTACTAAGTTGATCCTGCCTATCCAAGAGCATAGGAGATCTTTCCATTTTCTGATAGCTTCTTTAATTTCTTTCTTTAAAGACACAAAGTTCTTGCTATACAGGTCCTTCACTTGTTTGGTTAGCATTACCCCAAAATATTTTATGTTTTTTGTGGCTATTGTAAAGGGCGATGTTTTTCTGATTTCTTTCTCAGCCCCTTTATTGTCTGTATATAGTAGGGCTACTGATTTTTTTTTGAGTTAATCTTGTATATTCTGCTACTTTGCTGACAGTGTTTATCAGCTGTAGGAGTTCCCTGGTAGAGTTTTTCAGTTCACTTATGTAAACTATCATATCATCTGCAAACAGTGAAAGTTTGACTTCTTCCTTTCCAATTCATGTATTAGGTATTTATGTGTGTATGTACACATGTATGCTGCTTCACATGTGTGGAGCTCAGATGACAAATTGAGGTAGTCAGTTCTCTTCTTCCATGAAGTGGGAATAGATAGACTTAGTAGGTCCCTGGGATAAATCTCAGGCTATCAGGCTTGGAGAAACCCAATGATGAGCCATCTCATTGACTGATTTCATGCCTTATTGCTAGATATCATTAATCCTAACTTTAGAAGTGAGGAAATAGCTATCTGGAGAGTACAGAAAACCGTGGTATGTCAGAAGATAGCAAGACTGTGACAAAGGAGCTGGAGGGCTGGAAGAGGATGAGGGAGAGGTAGCAGTCAGATGAGGAAGGCTTTCCCTTTACCTAACATCTACAGACTGTACCAAGCCCTGGGCTGCTGCAGTCACTAGAGCGCAGCTCTGAATCTATGGATGGAGCGCCACTGCAATAAGGTCTGGAGATCCCTTGGGCTGCTACACTCTAGAACAATCCTAACAAAACATTAGATATCTCCAGAAACTGCCACTCTGTTGGTAGCAGGAATTGGTAGCCTCTTCTCTCAATCATTACTTTCTCTAGTTATTGAAGCAATGAACTAGAAAGCCAACATTTAGGAGAGCAGAGACATTTATCTTCATAGGTGAAGGGCAGTGAGCAGAATAGAGAAGAGTGGGTATGAGTTGCTGAGACGAGACACAAATAGCGAGGACACCAATATAGCTGCAAAGAGATGAAGTTGGGCTGCACCTTACTGCCCCTCTATATAATGCAGATGTTTAATAAAAAGTTATAGTGAATAACCTTATTCACGTCACTTGAAAATTTCTGTTTCATAATACTGAAAACTACTCATTTGCCCTCCATTTCTGGCTCTTTATTAAACTTTAGATATGCTTTTTCGAGAGAAAAAAGGCATATTCTCATATGGGCAATGTTATAAAATTGGCATTGGTTCTGCATCTCAACATTGGAACACTGCTGGCATCTTCTGCTATTCATTATGACAGAGCATGCTTTAAACTGAAATAGCAATTCATATTTCTACTTGCCATACCTCTGCTATTTGGTAGTAATTTTTAATATGCATTTATAGCCATGTGGTATTGAAATATTTTCATTGTTGGTGCTCATTGTGTTATGGTCACTTATCAAACACCACTGAATCAGGCTGTGCTTGGCAGATAAGATAAATTTCCCATTAATTGGGAACTTGTGTGTGTGTGTGTGTGTGTGTGTGTGTGTGTGTTGTCTGCCTGTGAATGTATGGCTGCCCAACCCTATGCATACTCATGTGGGCAGTAGACTAGAGTGATATATAAAGTGTCTTCTCCTATCTCTCTCCATTGTAATGACTTGAGAAGAGCCACACTGAAACAGAATCTTGCTGCTTAGGCTAGGTTGGCTATCCAGCAAGCTGTCAAGACCCACCTGTCTCCACTTTCTAGCAACTGGCATGGATAGTCATGTTTAGCTTCTTAATGTGGGTTTTGAGAATTTGAACTCAGGTCCTTATGCTTGCAGAGCTAGTGCTCTTATTCACTGAGCCATCTTCCCATGACCTTGTCCTCTAAATGTGGTCTAACATGAGATGTTTTGTATTCTAGTAAATCTTCTCTGGTAAAATTTTAGATTATGTAGCTTTTTGCTAAATATGCCAATTCTGCATTTTAAGCTTCAGAGTTATATTAGTCAGGATTTTCTAGAGGAACAAACTGAATGAATATGTATTATAAGAAAGACTTATTACATTGGCTTGCTTGATAGGGGTTGAATAAATAGTTCAAGAATGGGTGTTTGTATGCTAGAGAGCCTCAGTACTCAGAAATTAATTGCACAGTCCCAATCTGGGTTTGAAGGTCTGGAAGATTCTGGAGAGTCACTGGTCTTTACCTATGGTGGAAGGCTAAAGAAGCTGGGCCCTGATGGTGGCAGCAGCAATGGCAACAGGATAGGCACTATCACTAGCAAGCAAGCAAGCAACCCAAAACCCACATTAAGAAGCTAAACATGTTCCTCAGACATCCTTATCCAGATAACCTACAGGAAGGTGGTGCTCACACTAGAGAAGGTCTTCTCCCTTCAGGCAGTCCATCATGAAAACACTCTCACAGACCAACCAAGAGTGGACTGCATATCTCATCAAGAAGACCATCAATATTAACCACCACAGCAATTGAAAACAAACAAGAAAATATGACTAAGAGTAGATTCTCTGGGACGGCTGCTGTGTTATGTTAGCCCTATATTCTTCTTCATTTGTAGTATCAGTCCTTTGTTCTTCATCAAACCAGCATGGCAGTGACTTCATCAAGAAAGTAGCATGATTGAAAAAAATAAAAGATATAACATGATTAAAAGAGAGAGACAGGAAATATTTTAGATAGTTTCATTTTGATATTGCTGCCACACAAGGATTAAAAATGACAAGAGTAATGGAGAGTCGACTCCTTAATACAGGACGTCAGCATATTCCCTGGTTAGGTGCTGCACAGCACCAACCATGAGGCACTCTTGTCTAGTCACATCATCATTTAAGTAATAGACACTATTCAAGCCCTAGCAAGTCAATAAAGAATCCACGGTATCACCTTACTTGCTCCAATCTTATATACCCTTGCAGTAGCTCTTATCAGCAAACAGAGCTACAACATATTAAACAGAATTGTTTTTGTTAAATATTGTGGAGGACACAGATCCCAAATGAAATGTGCTTGTACTGTGATCACTGAACATCTCTCCCACTGCTTTGGTCAAAAGTCTTTATCTTCATCTATGTCTTTCATGCTATTTACTACCTTATATGCTGTTGTTGTTGTTGTGCCCTAGAACAACTTTCCTTTAGTGCTTTGTGTGAGAATCTGCCCCCACAAAACTCCATATTACAGGAAGCTCCTCATAGTTTATGCACATGAAATCAGACTAGTTCTGCAAGGACCTTGAAGTTGACCTAAGACACCCCAAGACCAAGTTTTCAGCACAAAGGAGATGTATTTACCACAGAGGGACAGAGGGCAGAGAATAATAGACAAAGACAGAAGAGAGAGGTTGAGGAAGAAAGGGGAAAAAGAACAAGGGAGAGAAGGAAGGGGTATATGCCCAGGTGAGACAAAGGACTGCCTCTGGATAGAGAGGGGGCAGACATGACCTGTAGACAAATGGTGCTTATAAAGGAAAAAGGGGGAACCCCATGTTAGGATGAGGTGTTTAGTTTTGATTGGGTATATTAATTAGGGTAGTCAAAGGGGGACCTTTGATTGCTGGACTTGAATACTTTGAATAGCTGCATCTTGGCGGTCAGCCTCCTGAGGAGGAAGTAGCTAAATAAGGGAACATTCTTTGGTGGCTAGCTTTAAGAATGCAATCTAATGGGTTTTAGAAAGGAAGAGGAAATGAGGGGAAGGCCAAGGCCTGCTAGAGCCATGTTTGCTGTGTTCAGGCCTGCTTAAGCCCCTTCAAGTTCTCCTGTGTTTCCGAAGGCTGAGTCCAGGGAAGGTTGCTGTTCCACATTGTAAACTATCTTTCATCTTCTTTTCTGACACAAAGGAAGAATTCAGTGAGTCAGTTAGTTTCCTAGGTCTTTGATAGTTCTCTTTTGATTAGTGAAGACTTTTCACATTTGTTTCTCTATTACACATGGAATGACTTTTCCTTATTTGGCCCCACTCAAGTCATAAATGAAGCCTCTCTTGAATCTTCCCAGATGGAAGCATGTCCATTCCCCTGAATGCCCAATAATGTATTTCTGATTCTCTTTGAAGTCACTAGGCTTGTGTTACACAGCCACATTCGTGTCTTACATTCCACATGGTATTATTTAAGCAAAGGTTTGTGGTAAAGAGGTACAAGGTCACTGAACCTTCAGTAAACACAAGTGTTCTTTCAACACTGAAAGACACCAAATGATGACTAGACTTCTTCACATCTTAGTTTCCTCACTGTTAACTGAAATTAATACTGTCTCCTTCCATGACTTTTTGGTTAAGCCCAATTTCAGTAAGACTAAAATACCTTGCAAATACTAGGTGTTCACTCTGTAAGTTCCTTCTTCAAGATTCAATTCTGTGGCTTCCATAGAACCTACAACAGATTATTGTGTGAAGTCTACCTACAATGAATGTTTATTTGATGGCTGAACTGAATTAGACCAACAGACTTACTATCCCAGTAGATGTAATGAGAGTTATGTAGAAAATTGTCTTTTAACAGAAATGTGAAGAGTATCGAATTTTATTTGAAAAAAGTTGAACATATGATCTAATCATTTTCCCTCTGGGCAGCTTTCACAGTGCTGGAAGGTGCTATGGAACTATCAGAGGAGAAAATCAATCATCCAACTTACACAGCTGTGGCCCCTGCACACCACAGTCATGACTAATCTGGCAAGGTATGCCTGCTGGTACAATTGTGGTACCAACTTTTTAGAGTGACCAAACACTTTCTGATTGGATTTAAGGCTTTATCCCATATGGATGGAAGAAGGAACCCATAGTGGCACAGTTGTTGGGTCCAAGAACATGTGGTTAGATAGACCCTAGGGGAGACCCTACTACTGTTACTCTGCTGAATGGGAATTCCATTAAAATAAATTCCAATGACTGGTCACTATTCTCATATGCATCAGTGTATCCCTCAACCCTTACCAGAGAAGCTTATTTTTTTAAAAATGTATTAGTGTAGATAACACAACTGGTCAATGCAACAGGGCCCAGTAGGCCCCAGACCTTAACACAACTGACTTTATGATGGAAGTACCTGCCATTCAGGCTGTAAAACTCAGCACACAGATAGCACCATTTGCCAAAAATGAAAACAAAGACCTAATCCATCAAAGTCTACAGTTCTGGGAAAGTCTTTAAGTTTATTAACTTTGTTTTTGGCTTCTGTAGTTCCACTTTTAGCTAACTGTTCTTGCTAATTGAAGTATGTCAACCTAAAACATGTTTTTTTGTGTGTGATATGCTTAAACTCACGCTGAGAAATGATTAGTGCTACACTGGGATCCCAAACACCTAGTGTAACTGCTTGAAAGTTAATAAAGATATACTTTTGGCTTAAACCCAGTGTCTGAGCAATCTTCTCTGGTGAATATCTCATAATAGTCAATGTGCAGAAAATAATAGACTGAAGATGAAACATCTATATTGTATCTCCTACTCTCAAGGCTCAGGGAACATTGTAGAAAAGAGGATAAAAGAATTGTAAGAGCCAGAGGTATTAGATGACTGTATAGAAATATTCTTTTCTGGACACAAACTCAAAGTGGTTAGGCCTGTGCAAGTTCAAACCAAACAAAGTCCTAGAATGGAGTCGGGTGGTGAGCACAAGATCCTATCCCTAGCTGAGCAGCTACTGGCATTGACATCTGCCGGAAGAGGGACTCTTCTTTAAGAGTGTGACCTCTGGTAGTTTGATCATGCCCTGGGGCAGTGGTTCTCAACCTTCCTAATGTTGTAACCCTTTAAAACAGTTCTTCATGCTTGTTGACCCCCAACTATAATATTATTTTCATTGCTACTTCATAACTGCAATTTTTCTGAATCATAATGTAAAAATTTGATATGCAGATGGTCTTAGTGACCTATGTGAAAAGGTTGTTAAACCCTCAGATTGAGAACCATTGGCTAGCACAAATTGGATTTGATATTTAAAGAATTAAAAGAGGACATGAATGAAGTTGTCTGGGAAGGGAGGTGGAGTTGGCTCTGAATGGAGTTTGAGAAGGAGGGCTGAATATCATTGAAATATATGACATTCTCAAAGAACTAATAAAATATTGTTTTAAAAATCTTTTCAGTATAGAAGTTCCCCTTATCCATGTTTTTGCTGTCTGAGGTTGTAGTTACCTACCATTAAGTAGAATTTTCACAGCTCAATTATTCTTCTTCTCACATATTATTAGAAGGGACAACAGCCCCATGCTGTGTCACAAAACCTCCACCATTCACCTCACCTATCTCATCATATTAACACTGTATCATCTCACATATCACAGAAGACAACGGGTGAGGATAGTACAGAGATGGAAACAGAGAGACCACATGACATAAGATTTATTATAGTGCAATTGCTGTCTTTATTGTTAGCTACTGTTAATCTCTCTTTGCCCTGAATTTATTCACTAAATCTTGTCTTCAGGATGTAAGTATAGAAGAATGGAGTCAAAGACGGGCTCATTGCTGTTGGGTTGCAGTCACCTGCTTGAGGGGGTTGAGTCTTGAAATGGCTTCCTTGTTGTTCAAGTCTTTCCAAAGGTGCATTATATGGTTTTATTTCTCATTACTCACTAGGAAAATTCCAAGGTTAATGTTCTTTGCAGTAGAGTTTTGAGAAACATAGAACGAGGTTACAGGCCCTAGAGCATTAAAAAAAGATATTTTCTTTCCTTTTTTTCCATCCAAGGCAGCATACACTTAAAACGTTCTTCGACCAATACGATCTCCAGCAACCCTTTTAATCATGGCTGTGTACTAAATACCACTGAATCAGCTCCCAGGTACTATTCAAGAACATCCCATCCTGCTAATGAGCAGCTTATGCTTTTGTATTTGATTCCAACTGAGTTCTCCTCTATTAACCACCTAATGAACAGTTCTCTGGAAGTAACCCTGAAGGTGCCCATTACCTGGACAGATTTACTGTGGCCCACAGTTGGATCTTGTTAGCTCTTCAAGGTATCATTTTAAGAAAGTTGTGTGGGTTGTCTCTCAAAGACTGACCTGCATTAACCAAGTTAAGAGACTGATGAGTCACCATTAGGGTGAATTTGTTACTTTGCTTTGAGCATTCTTCCATCTGGTGGAAAAAACTGTATAAACTAGCTTGCTAACAAAATCCCTCCACTGCAGGGAAAGTTGGCTTATAATTACAGTGTTCAGAAAAATCAGGGAATAATTACTAAACTGATGTTAGGAGGGTTCCCAACCCTAGTACTTATCCTTGGTCCCTCCTCTTTTCTTCTTCTGTCCACATGGTAGATATTTCCTGAAAGCTGTTGTGTCCAGCTACATGACAAAGGACTATGCAACAGGACTTCTATTGTTCATTCACAGACTTTCTGCTTTCTAGCCATATGACCGGTGTGTGTGTGTGTGTGTGTGTGTTTAACTCAAGGATGAAGAACTGTCGTAAGCAGATAGAAGGAGAGGCAGCATGTAGGTGGTTTAAGAAAGTGAGCATCACTGATATTTGATGATCTTGCTCCTGCCCATGAGGTATGGAAGATGTAAGTTCCATCTCTCCTTTGCATGCTGGGACATTGGGGCTTTCACAATGACTGACACTCTTGTCCTGGGCTGAACTCAGCAAGTAGCAGAGGACCTAAGAGCAAAATCCATTATTGGCTTTGAAAGGTAGATGTTGGTACTTGGAGGAAGAAATAAAGCATCATAGTGATGTGGGCTCTCATGTTCCTCAAAAATACCAAAGCCCTAAGCAGTAAAGGTAGATTCTATCAGTTCTGTATATTGTCAACTTTTGATTGATTTTGTCATTTTCCATATTTATCTTCTGTAATTTGAACCTTCCTCAAATGATGCCCTAACAAATGACATCAATTTTCCCCTGAAATGTGTTTTTAAAAGAAATTACAACCATCCCAGGCTCATGTTCTTAGGGAGGAAGCAGTGTATTTGGTAATTTCAATTGCTTCTGGTTGTGATGAGATTGGATTTCAGGCAGTCATCTTCAAGCTATGCCCTAATTAAGATGAACAGATACTGCTAGCTGGCCTGTTTAATCAGTTTCCCATCTGGCATAATCATGTTTATGAGTAGGCCCTGCTTTTGCTCAGCTTGGGCTGTGGCTGAAACAACACAATGAGGAAATCATATCTCATAAGAATCAGGCCAACTCTTTTTGTTCTAGTCATACCTGGCCAACAACATTTCAAACCTGTAGGTTAATAATATGGGATGCAGGCCTAGCTGGACTTAGGCTTATCCATCCATCCATCCATCCATCCATCCATCCATCCATCCATTCATCCCCCCACTCACCCACCCATCCATGCTTCCTTTCACTCATTCCATTCCATGCCAATAAACTCACAGAGCCCTCATATGTGCTGGTCTCCCTATGAGCGTATATTATGAAAATTGGCTTCTTCTTGTGATCTTGGTAGAATGGAAGAGTTTCTAGAGCATGTGGATTTAAAGAAGTAAAGAGTGATGGTTTTATTTATTTATTTACTTTTTTAGAATCTTAAAATTGCTGCAGGAGAAATAATTGTCCATACAGTTTTATATTCTTTCTTTGATAATGGCAATTATGCCAAAGGAAGGGATGGAAGCTGTCTTCTGTTACATAATTTCCTGAGAGGAATATGTTTTTCATTGATTATTTGTATCTTTATATTGGATGAAGGCATAAGTGACCCCCTAAGTAAACAAATTATAGACAAAACTGGCAGAGAGATTTCAGGTTAACACTAGCATGAGTGAAGTGATATGCCACAACTTTCTGCCTGGAAAACAATTCGTATATCAGGAAAAAATACATCTATGAATGTTGCACTTATTCATGACAACCCACCCCGAGTTCAGACTGAGCTGTTCCTTTGGTATCATAAACACACATAGGGAAGATACTACGATAGATAATCAGCTCTGTCATGCTAGACTATGAGACTAGATTATTTTAGGAAAAAATGGGGAATTGCTAAACTGAGCTGTATGTGTATGGGGGCAGGGATTCGAATGTTGCATCCAGGCTACCACCCACATGGGAGGAGAAAACAGTATGGTATAGGAATAAAGGATCTCCTTTCTCCCATTCTCAGTGCCCTAGCTCTTGAAGCTGGCAAAGCCTGGACAGAAGAAGCCTAAAGGCAAAGAGTAGGCCAGAATCCTTTCTTCAGTAAAGGGAACTGGAATTCCACACTGGAAGCAGGTAGTAACACTCAGACTTGAGATGAAATTGTGGGAGGAAGACAAGAACTGTGAGTGTCAAAGGGGTCTTGGGGAAGAAAGAAAATAAGGTACTGTTAGCCCTATAATATGTTCCCTAAAACACTCTGTTTAACATTGAGTCTTAACACAGAATCTCTAGCTCTTTGCGAAAAGGACTCCTAACAGTTTTGGCTTATTTGTTTCTTTAAGGAGGAGAGTTATGGTATTTTTCACACATGAAGCAATTCCAGTATGTAGGACCATAAAGTCACATTCCTGGGAGATAGTGCAGGTAGAAAGGACACATGGACCTTCCCCTTGAGTCAGTGGTGTGGGAAGAAGCACATGGGACCTGTGGTGGCTTGAATGTAATTGATCCCCATAATCTCATAGGAGGGGTGGCTTTGTTGGAGAAGGTATGGTCATGATGGAGGAAGTATGTCACTGTAGGGTTGGGCTTTAGGTTTTCTATGCTCATGATACTGCCTGATTAGTTGATTTCCTGTTGCCTGCAAGATGTAGCACACTCAGCTCCAGCACCATGTCTACCTGCACTCCACCATGCTCCCCATCATGATAAAAATGGACAACACCTCTAAAAATGTAAGTGAGCTCCCCCTCCACCAGTTAAATGTTTTCTTTTTACGAGTTGCCCTGATCATGGTGTCTCTTCAGAGCAATAAAAGTCCTAACTAAGACAGACACCATGCACTGCGGGAAGATCTAGGTTCTCCTGACAACCTCCTCCCTGTTGAGTAGAGAAAATAGGCTAGCATTTTAAAATAGGAAGTAAACCATAGAGGCAGGAAGTGAGACTCTGCAGGAAGTGTCTTAAAACATGATGCCAACAAATGACTTTTGAGGGCTATTTGAGGTGGAATTTAAACATCCCAGATCCTAGGGTGACAACAAGTTTCCAAACTCTGTTCCATCTCAAAGCCAGATAGTACAGCATTACAAACAGAAAAACCTCAGCTCTAACCCAAATGTTCCTATTAAGACTATCTTGGAAAGAATCAATATATAGTTCTATTATTATTTTTTAACACAGTGACATGTTTGTTTGAGAATCTGTGGTCTGGATGATCTTTAAGATAAAATACAACTTTGAGATTTTTATGATTTACAATGCAAAGAGCTAGAATTCCAGAAGATATATAAGTTTGGGACCATACTGTATAGTGGAGTGATTTTTCAAGCTTCAATCTTGTGTATTTGGGGGAAAGTAGATCCATTTTCACAGTGTGGTGGAAGATTGTCACATTGAGAGTAATTGTGTTTCAGATGCTTCCTGCTGGCACTGGCAGGTAAAGCTGTGGGTGACCTAGTGTGTGGGCTCCTAGAGAAGGGCAAATAAGAGGAGAGAAGATTCTGGAAGCCTTCCTGGGACAATTGAGATTATGTACCTAACTACACCATCTACTTCCTGTGTAGGTTAAGGTAAATAGTGAGAGGAGAATATGATGACAAAAACAAGGCATACAACTCAAGCATTTTTCAACACTAGATTTTCCAGGCCAATGATGGGTAGTGCTTTGATATCTATAGACCTTAAAAAAGATTTATTTTAGCCAGGTGGTGGCACACGCCTTTAATCCCAGCACTTGGGAGGCAGAGGCAGGCAGATCTCTGTGTATTCAAGACTAGCCTGGTCTACAAAAGCAAGTCTTGACAGTACCAGGACAGGCTCCAAACCCTGTCTCAAAAAACAAAACAAACAAAAAAAAAAAAACAAAAAAACAAGAACAAAAAAAACCAAACAAACAAAAAAACCAAAAAGAAAAAGATTTTCTTTGATTCTAGTTTAGGTGTATAACTGTATGCCTGTTTGTGTAGAAAGTACCCTCAGAGACTAGAAAAAGCCATCAGATCCCCTGGAATTGAAATTACAATTGTTGTGAGCCACTATATGGATGCTGGGAATGGAACTCAAGTCCTCTGCAAGAGCAACAAATGCTCTTAACCAATAATCTCTTTATGATCATTAAAAACAAACAAATAACCTTACAAAGTGCTATATAAAGCCCCCTTTGGACTTGTGTTTATACATGTTAGTAGGTAGCCAGCAGAGAGTCTTTAACAATAATTTGGTTTGCACCCCAAGGTGATGGCCTATATCTACGCAAGAGGAACTACAGCACATATGTTTGAGGTCTTAATTTGGACTGTTCTAGACTTTTACACCAACTTCAATGATTTGGCTGTAGCCCAGTGTATTGGTTACATTTTGCCTTGTGATAACATCTCTCCAAACTGGCATCTATTGTCTTTCCATGGCAGCTTTTCTCTTCTTAGAATCCTTCACTGGATTTCTGTTGCAGAAAGAACAGTGTGGCAAGGAAGATGTCTGTGATGGCTGACCTTGCTTGTCAAGTTGACTGCATCTGTAATCACAAGCTGCTGAGACATTTTCTTGATCAGGTTATTAGAAGCAGGATGACCCACCTTAAATATGGGAGCCCCTTCTGGGGGCAGCCCCTTTTGGTGGCAGCCCAGATAAAAGGGCATAGAAGAAGGAAACTGTTTTTGCTTGCTTTCTGTCACTCTTGCTGGCAAGCTCACCTATTCAGTTGCTGCAGCATCATTTTCCCCAATGTTAGGACCAGCTCCTTGGGGATTCCAATATACACTGAAGACCAGAAGCTCTCCAGGAAACCTCGGGTCTTTAGCACCATGTTAGGACTGCTGAGATATCTAGCTTCATGGATTGAATAGCTACCTAACTCTCAGCCTCTCCAGTGTAGGACAGGCATTGGACTACCCAGATCATATTCTGTAAGTCAAACTAAAAGTTTCATTTATATATTTATTTTCATTCTATCAGTCCTGTCCTGTTGGAGAGCCCTGCCTTATCTATAAGTGAACATTCTTTTTCTATTATCCATCACCATACAGTGATTATTTGAGACTTGGGAATCATTGTTAAACCAGAACATAAATTTCTAAAACACATATCACATTCTCACAGTCTGTTGCCTCATAGTTAGACTATTGTTCAAGTAGAGGCATGTTCTCTTATTGTATTCAACATAATGCCCATTTCTAGTCCAATATGTAGCATGTAGAAGCTAATATATGTATATATGCATGTACTTATGTGTGTGTGTGTGTGTGTGTGTGTGTGTGTGTGTGTGTGTGTGTGTGTGTGTGTTTGCTTTCTCCTTTTCTCCTCAGCAGTTAAATTATCTCTCCATGTCTGCTAGGGCTTCTCTTTGCTAGCAACAGCCTCTGGTGTCTCACACAGAGACTGGGTGATTATTACTACATCATTATTGTAGCCCTTTATCCAAGGTCTTGGAAGTCAACTCATGAAGATGATGTCATGCTTGAAATGATGATAGACCCTGTCTTAAAATCACTCTTCCTTTCTGACCGGGACAGTCTTCATCACAATACATACATGACTCTTCCTATGACACTAAGCCTTATTAAGACCTTGTGATGTGGTCTTCCAGATAGACCCAGACTGCTCTCAATCTGAGGGTGAAAACAGAAACCACAGGCTGAGAAAGCAATATTCCTAGTACATGCTTGTGACTGTCTTCCAAAGTTCTTAGAACTCTCTGGATAAAAAGAAAATCTAAATACCAGCATATTTCTATCACACACACACACAGAGAGAGGGAGAGACAGAGACAGACAGACAGAGAGAGAGAGAGAGAGAGAGAGAGAGAGAGAGAGAGAGAGAGACTAAAATGGGTATGCAATAACTGAATTTGTGCAAAATACTGCCCAGGATTCCTTAAACTATTTGAGAAAAAAAAAGTTGTTCTTTAAATGGGAAACAGACAGAAATAGAGAAAAAACCTCACTTTTTAGTGCCAATGTCCATATGTGTTTCCTCCCCTTATCCTCTGTTTTGTGTGGTCTTTAAAAACAGAAATTGCAAACGGGACAACATAACATAAAGTGCTCCTACCAAGTACTCCTGTACTTATAAACACACATTTCCTTTCCTTCTAGCTTGAATTTCCTGGCAGATGGCATGGGTTTGACATTGCCAATGGCTGGGTGGGCTGCGTTGTCCCAAGGAAAAGTCAAAGAAAAAATTCCCTACCATCTAGTCTTAAGCTTGCCTCAAGCATATGCCACTGCCAGCATCTCAAATGTGTCCAGTTTTCAAGTCATATTTTTAAAGTAAAGCTATGTAAACTTTCAGGTGAGTGAGAAACAGCCCTATGGTTGTTCTACATGTATGGATCGAAGTACAGCTTACAGAGACCCAGAAGTATGTAGTAGTGCCTACACCGGTGGTGGGAAAGAAACTTCAAGAGTTCTGTTTGTAAACTGCTTCAGAGTGAGAAGAAAGCAGTGAAAATGAAGCAGTGGAGATCTGCCTTCAGGGTTCTCTGTGGATGGAATCTCTTTGGCCACAGAACTCTCAGCTAACATGCAGAGTCCACTTGCACTCATTGGCACCCTTGCATTAAATAATAGGAAAAGTCAAGCAGTTTGGTTGGTGTTAAGATTGAAGAACCTGATAATCACCCTCTCTCCCCATACATACACATGCATGCAACACAGTAGAAAGACTCGCAGCATGTATCTAATACAGAGCCTATCTGAAGGGTCCAGAGCTCATAGCATCATGTCCATTATAAGTAGCTAAGAGCTGCCAATGATGATCAGTTCAATACCCTAATTGTATAGATGATAGATTCAGAGAATAGGTAGACTGTTGATGGTCATAATTAAGCCAGATACTTCCAAATCCTCGGTTAGGGTAGAGTAGCTCTCAAGAAAATGGTATCAAGACTCGGGGAGAAACCAGATGGAAAAAAATGCATGGTATTTCTTTTCAGAGTCCCCAGGCTAGAACATGATGTAACTACAACAGTAACACTATGCTCAACTTTGGTAGTAACAAAGGTTTCCAGAAGTTTTAGGGTTTTTGTTTTTGTTAATTTTTTTTCACTTCTATGTTCAAAAAGGATTAAATCTGTGAGAATGTGGACACCAGATGTCTTTGAGAAAGCACTTATAGTCCCTTACCCGCCCCCTGACTTGAACCCAAGTCCCTATTGCATCTGAAGAGCCATTTTAACATCTGAGATGGTGATTCTACTGAGGTTGTAGGCATTGAATGTCATATATGTGTACCTTGCCACAGCTCACTGTTCAGTTATGGGCACAGAATCCATCCTGGCCAATTGGAAGAGTTTTCTTTCTACAACCAGAGAGAAGGATTGTGTTTCTTCTTGGTCATGGTGCTGCTGAAGAATATGAACATGGTTTGCTTCTGTACTGAGGAACAAATATCTCGCAATAGGATGCAGAAAAGAGAGACAAAACAAGATGAAAACCAATAGATAGAGTTATTAGTGGTGAAGACCTATACCCAGAATCCTTCACCTTGTAGTCTAAACTTCCCTGCTTTATCTTCTTTTGGAGAATTGCTTATGTGTGCCTACCCATAATTCCCTTCTCTGTGTTAAATTGGTGTCCTAATACTTTCCATTATTCTTCTCTGCTTCTGATCCTGTTTTATAATTGATCACAGTGCTATGTAAGTACAAGTATCAAGTCCAGGAATATGGCGAATTGAGAGACATGGAGATCCGGGACAACTATGAGCCAGGAAGAAATCAACTTGACTAGGCAATGGGTAGACCCAAGGCCCAGCAATGATGTACATGAAAGGTGATAATGTAGGTGCACATTCAGTATGAAGGGGTTCCAGAAAATAGAAGAAACCAGTGTTAGAAACTGGACATGTGGAGTGCATGGTTAAATCTGGGCTGGCCACTCTCAAGAGCACTTGATACACTGCTCACACAGGGAGAGCAACAGGATGACCAGGCATTCAGATCAATTAAGACAGTTATTCAAGTGACTCTAACACAGGCAGAAAAGATATCCTGAAGGAAAGAGGTTGGATTTTTGTAGTCATGGTGGACATTCAAAAGTTAGATTAGCAATGTTTGCCTATAACAAAGGAGATAGCAGCAGAGAGGCTCGTGGCGAGCCCCACAATGTTCAGAGCTTGTTAAATCCTCTTGCTGATGAATTTGGTATTAGTATCGAGAGCAGAAAAGGGTGCAGGAGCAGGAAGAGGAGGGCCTGAGCTCACAAGCGCAGATCACTTTTTACCTTTACAGAGGAGGATGGTCAGCAAAGGAAAATATAGGTTCTTTATCTTGACACAAAGAAAGTCCATTTTTCCTAAGACTAGTCAAGAACAAAGCTTTGGGATCATATACTAATTCTGAATGGCATTAACAATATGTTATAGAATTTCAGCCCTGAGCTAGATCAGAGGAGATAAGCTCAACCTTCTTCTTTTAAATATTATTTTCGAATTTTCATTGACACATTAACACATGCATATAATGTGTTTCCATGGAATCCACCCCATCTCCCTCCCATGTTTCACAGACTACCCTTTCACTTCCAACTTCATGTGTTCTCTTTTTAAACTCAATGAGTTCACTTAGTGGTACTGGCATGTTCCTGGATGTAGGATCATTGACTGGAGAATGGGTAGCCTCTTGGCTGCATCCTTGAAGAAAAAATGATGCTCCTTCTCTCAGGAGTCATCGGTTGCCAATAGTGCCTCCTGTCCATGCTGGGATTTCAGCTGGCCTGGTTGTCCCCTCTTTCTTTTAATCAGTGGTCCTCAAAGACCTTTCAGTTTTAGATTCAATAAAATGGAAACCCTTGATCTCTAAACAAGTGCAGTAATTCAGACTGCTGGAGGTGGAGAGACTCAGAGATTTGCATTTGAACCACCTCCCCAGCAACTGGGAATCACAGGTATCTGCAACTTTGACCCTGACTGCCCATTATAATCACCTGGGTCTGACAGTTCAGCTGCTGAACTGTCTGGGGGCCAGGCCAGGTCACAGGCATCCTAATGAGACCTCTGTGGAGAGCTGCTAGTATAAAGGTGGTGAAGGGACTTTCAAAGAGGCCCTCAAGGGAACAGTGGCAGCGCCAGGAGCAGAATTCAATCTTTACTGAAAAGCAAACAATTCATCTGAATTTTGAAACTGAGCGGGCAAGCATCAGAATCAGAAGAATGAAACCAGGGGCTTGAGAGGAAGGGCTGTGGATTTAGAAACAGTTGCTGACTGGGGGCTACTGGTTGCTTCTGTGTAAGGGCTGTAACCCAGAGTGCTGTGGCTGAACTGTATTTAATCAGGGTATCCTAACAGCAATGGAATGAAATGGCTGCAAGAAAAAGCCACAGCATACACAGCCCTCACCATACACAGCCCAGCGAGTGGCCAGCACATCGGTTGTTTTGCTCCTGACAAACAGCCAATGGCCTCAAGTAAACCATCTAAGTCAATGAGGAGGAACAGAAGAATCTGGCTGCAAAGCTGAGGCAGAGAACCGGAAAGAACAGATTTCAAGGAGCGGTGGGGGGTTGTCCTGTGTCATTCTGTCATTTCTCTGAGCATGCCATTGTAGCTGGAAGGCAGCTCTTCTGAACTTAAACCTCTGCTAAGCTCCCTGGGCTTCAGCTTCAAGCAGAAATTAAATTCCTCAGCTGCAGAAGGCAGGGGGATGTGATCTGTTTTTTTCCCTCAGCTGTGTGATACAGATTTGAGAGGGGACAAGGGAAGGAGTGAAGACCCACCTCTAAACATGGCTGCCCTGTCATTACTTGTGTCACTGGCTTAATTGTGAGTGTTCCGTGATGCTATTTTAAACAGCATCGAGGACAAATTAGGGATCTAATCCAGGGCAATGGTGTTTGGAAGGACAACTCACTGAAGAGTGAACATAGCCTTCTTTTGGCCAGAGAGTGACTTAAGGACCACCCAATGGGCTTTTACAGGATATCACTGGAGGGGTATAGACCCTTCTCCAGGCAGATACTTACCATGGAGGGGCATAGTTCACCTACAGAAGTATATTTGAAGAATCAAAGGAAGACAATATCATCTCCACTTGAGAGTGTCTGGGGACTGTAGCTTCCTCATCAGATGACCCAATCTCCATGTCTCAGTTTGGGTATCAAGGGAGGGTAGAGGCTTTGGTAGGACAAGGGAGGGACAAACATCAGATTTCAAATATAAGTGGTTCAGCAATCAATACAAACAATACCCCAGTGCAATGTTTTCATATTAAAATTAGTGTAAATAAGCACATCGGACAAACTAGCAACATGTGGAATAAAGGTATGGCCATGAATAGCCATGTTAAGTCAGACTGGTGGCTAACACCAAAAGGAAAATCAGAAATAATGGTTTTAAATAATAAGACATACAGAAATAACAAATAATAGAAAGAAACAAAGCCAATTAATACCAGATGAATTGCAGAGCTGAACACTAATGGTAAACAAACAAGATTTAAAGGAAATAAAATGTCCTAATAAGCTGTGAAGAGATTTCCTTGAAGTGGATTCAAGTAGTACTAACTATGAAGGAAAAGTCTTGACAAACAGTACCACAAAAAGCTGTGTATTTCTGTTTACGAAAATCCACATCAGGAGGACAAAGAGACTTCTTGGAATGGGGGCAGGGGTGGATGAAGTGTAGGGGGGTGGGGTGAATGGGGAAAGGACTCAGTTTTCTTTAAGGGGCTGGCCACTAGGAGTTTGTCCATGCTCCCGTGAGTAAATGGGCAACACAAATTGGACTTGTTCATTCACTCCTTTTTTCTTCTTTTGTTTTGGGGGGAGGTCACAGGGGCAGGTGGGAGGCCTGGGAGGCCTGGGAAGTGAATGTGATCCAGGTGCATTGGGTAAAATTTCCATATGATCAATAAAAATATTATGTAAATAAAAGAATCAAAATTTCAGTCTGTAAAAAAATTCCTTCAGGTGAAAATAAAGACAAACTGATAAGAAACATAAACAAAAGATGGGAGAAGCTTGTCAAGAATTCGTCTTCAGGTGACCAATACATTCCACCAATAACCGAGACCCTCATGAATCAAAACTGCAGTGTGTGTGTGTGATACCACTGTGTGCTCCCCAGAAGGGCTGAGATCAAGAAGAAATGATGCCAAGTGCAGATGACAGCATGAGGCAGTTTGAACCATCATGCATGGCTCCTTTCCTTTTTGTCTTTGTTTCTCTTGTTGCTGCTTTGAGACAGTGTCTCATGCATCCCTCCAGCCTGGTGTTAAACAGCCAAGGATGATTTTGAACTCCTGATCATTAATTCCTGGTAGGAATTAAGTCTAGAGTTTTGTGTGTGCTAACTGAGCTATATCCTCAGCCCTGACATGCAGTTAATAGGATGATAGTATGAAATGGACCGTTTGGGGAATCTATTCCTTTGTGTCTTCTAATGTTCATCAGGTACAACCTGTATAACTAAGAAATTCTAGCAAAAATGCATGTACACATTCACCAAAAGACATATGTAAAGGAATCCCCCATATTTTGCTGTTTACAAAAAGCATACAGAAACATATTTGTCTCTATTACATAAAACTCTAAAAAAATGCAAACTAATCTGTATTGATGGTAGAGATTGGAACTATTTGTCAGCATGGAGACAAGGGGAGAGATAACCAAAGGGCATGGACAAGCTATTGGGTTTATTCATTGTCTTAATTGTAGTGATAGCTTCATATATGGTTTATATTTTTAATGTGTGATAGTTCAATATTCATTAAAGTATATATTCAAAATATATGTAGGCTACTATACATTAATTATATCAGGATGAATGTGGCTGGGAGATGTTAACATGAGAGAGGCTTTGCTCTCAGGTTGCTCAGTATAATCATAGATTACTTCAACAAGGTGTGTATGAATGTCAATTGCAGAACGTTCCTGCCTGGAGAGATGGGGGAAGACTCTGGAACTCTGGGTGAGTGTTGTAAATCTGAAATGGCATAGTTTAAGCAAGGCTGCAGATTCTGGTTGAAACCAGATGGCAAAGGACCCATACCCTTCCTTTATTAGGAAGAGAAGAAATATGGGACCCACGAGAAGCCACAAATCCATCACAGTATTTGGAGGAAGTAACATTTAACATGAACATTTTACATTAAATTCTAGTCACATAAAGATCAATAGGATGAGGTTGAATGATTAGCCTGACTCACACTTACATCTTCCACTGTATATCCATAGCAACACAAGCATATCCATTCCATCCGCGACTGGCAAATCTGAGGGGGATATGCTAATTCCAGGTAGAGCTCACAATTCATCATTATCTCTTTGTATTACTATTCTCTCAACTTACTTTCTTTGAATTTAATAAAAGCGTGTTTTTCTTTCTAGAAACACTTCTTTTAAACACAGGGTAAATGATGTAATGCAATGTAGTCAGCTGGTTTAGAGGTCTGGTGTTTGTGCAGCATTCTGTGGTAACCCTCTCAACCTGTTGTGACAACTGTAGTACATCTAACTTGATCTTTCAATGGCTAGAGTGAGATAGGTAGCAAAAGGAAAGGAGGACATGAGAGGGGGCAGAATGAGAACTGGTTTGTGTGAGTATTGTAACAAAAATGTTGTCAAAATCCTTCCTGAATATTTAAAAACGTGTGTGTGTGTGTGTGTGTGTGTGTGTGTGTGTGTGTGTGTGTGTGTGCGTGCTTGTGTGCATGCATGGGTATGCATGCATATGTGTGTGTGTGTGTGTGTGTGGTGTATGTACAGGTATGTGAGGTGCATGCAATCATGGATTTGGGCACATGAATATGTGTGGGCCAGAGTTTGGTGTCACATATCATCCTCAAGTTCTCTTCACTTTATTTTTTATCTTATTTACTTAAAATATAACTACTGAATTTCCTCCTCTCTTTTCTCCAACACTTCCCAAGTCCCTCCCCCATTTCCTCTCAAATTCATGGCCTCTTTTTCTTTATTACTATCTTACATCACACACACACACACACACACACACACACACACACACACAGAGAGAGAGAGAGAGAGAGAGAGAGAGAGAGAGAGAGAGAGAGTGAATAAATACACAAATGCAACCTTGTTGAATTTTCTTAGTGTTACTTGTATGTATAAATTTTTAGGACAGAGCACTTGGTATTTAATAACCATTTAGGGGTCTCATCCCCAGGGAATACCAATTCTCCCTCTCTCATTCTCCCTCTCTCGTCTGTCTTTAATCACCTGTAGATCTTACTTAGGTTTGGGACACCACAAAGACACAACCTCACAGTAGATGCCCTGGTCCTCCTGCTCTTATAATCTTTCTGCCTCTCTTCCATGATCCCTGAGCCTTAAGTGTCAGGGATGTGTTGTAGATGTGTTAATTGGGGCTGTGGCACTGTGTCTGGCTGTTAACCTGGGTTCAGGGAATCTTTGTTCAACCATTTCCGCTTAAGTAAAACATATCATCTTAAACAGAAGCTTTAGATGTGGAGCACTCTAAAGGAGGTTCCTTAAGATTCAGACAGTAAACAACTCAGAAGCCTCAGGAATTCCCTGATGCATAATGTTCCTCCCTCCCCGAGGTTGTAGAATAAGCAAGCAGTCAGTGATACAACTTCCTTAGAGTCATTCATGCTCTTATGCGTAACACCAGTAAGTAAACCTATGTTTCTTCAACTACTTCTGATTTTCTAATGCAGATTTGTATATCAAATATATACCGAGGGTTTGATGATGCGGCACTGGCACATAGCAAGCACCTTTGCTGGACAGTTTTACGTCAACTTGATATAAGCTAAAGCCAGTTGAGTGGAGGGAATGTCAATTAAGAAAATGCTTCTGTAAGATGGGGCTGTAGGCAAGCCTGTAAGGGCATTCTCTTAGTGAACTGATGAGGGGGAAATTAGCCCATTTTGGGTGGTGCCTCTCCTGGGCTGGTAGTCCTGGGTTCTATAAAAAGGCAGGCTGAGCAAGCCGTGATGAACAAACCAGTAAACAGCACTCCTCTACAACCTTTGTATCAGCTCCTGCCTATAGGTGCCTGCCCCATTGAGTACATAGCTTGACTTCCTTTGATGATGAACAATTATGTGGAATAAACCCTTTCCTTCACTTCTTGATTTTTGGTCATGGTCTTTCATTGCAGAGATAAAAACTTTTAAGAAGCCATAGAAATTGAACTCATTAAAAATTGAATTAATTAATTCTAATTAGACTGTGAACTAACAGGATTCTGTGTGGCATTTTTATACATACTTCACTTTGTAATTGACCTAATTTTCAAAGTATATTTTGTAAATTTCAACTTTTAGAATTAGTGCTGATGAGGAAATTTGAGTGACTTGCCTTGTGACTCCTCCCCTTGGGAAGAGTCTCTCCCAGGGATAACATCTATTTACTATGGTTTGATGTCAATTTCTGTCTCATAATGATTGATGTAAGTGTATAAGTTACTTAAAATGGATGCACAGAATTTTTGTGCTGCATGAAAGAAAGAGGAATTTACTCCCCTGAATTTTTAATATGCAATGCTACATGCCTGCTGGCAGCCAAGTTTCTTCAAGTCGTGGATAGGTGAATTGAGAAATAGAAGAGCTTTGTAATTTTGATTGACATTATTTCAACTGTTTTGAGGCCTGCCTTCACCCCTGATTATTATGATGTAATTCTTCAAATTTCTCTCAGATCCTAAGATTCAATGGGATTATTCATTTATTTCTTGTGAGTAAAAGATTGTATTAGTGGATGTGTGATCTGGTTGTGACATCTGTTACCCTATCCCATTGATCATGAGGGTTGATTCTGCTGATTTGGCTGGCTGGGCAGGTGTCCTTTTACTCCTTCACTGTTCCATGTGCATCCCTCCTGAAGCTGTGCACTTGGTTAAAGAGGACAATCTTCCCTGAACAAAGGAGGACCAGTCTTCAGTCAAGGGCATATGAGAAGCTGTATCCCCTGATAGGACCTCCAAACAAGCTTTTAAGAATGTGGTGGTTAGTGTTGATTGGATACAGTGATACCTTGGTGATTACTAAAGCACACCTCTGGCTGTGAATATGCAAGTGTTTCCAGAGATGGGTAGATCATGAAGACTTCAACTTAGTCAATCCCTTAATTCAACGAGAGCATCAAATTAGAACAGACTATCTAGAGGTGAAGGAAACTGGAAAGTGGGGCCTGATTGAATGATGTGGGTCAGTATAGGCATGTCTTTGAAAGTTATACTTGGACCCTTGTCAATTTCCTGTTTCTTCTCAGCCATGAGTTGGGCAGTGTCCACCTCTACCTGCTCCTGTTACTGTAACTATGCCTTCACTGTGGTTCCAGAATCAAATCAATAAACCCAATGGTTAGGGACTAAAATCTGAAACTGCTAAAATAAAAAATTCCCTCCCTTAAAATGCCTCCCACAATGCCAGGTATTTTGTCAAAATATTGAAAAACAGTAGATAATGGGTGCCTTAAATGTGAGGTCATTGCTGTGATTGTGTTAGTTTTATTGGTAGCTTGGATGAAAACATGGGTAGAAATGTGGCCAATAAAGACTGCTCCTAAGATTTCAGGATGGAATGAGGACTATATTAATACTTGGCCTTCACCCCATTCATATTACATTCTGGTAAATACTACAATCTCTGGGACTTTGAATGAGTATACATCTAATAGTCAGACTAATTAGTCTGCTTAAGGAAATCTCAAGGTAGCTGAGCATTCAGCCTTTGGTGTGGTTATTGGTAACTTCTTTTAGCTGGGTTTACAGCAAGAATGGGAGACAAAAATAGAACAGAAGCACTTGGAATACTTGCAGTTTGTCCAGAAAATTTATTATAAAGTTGAAGCAGAGGAAGCCTGTTGTGGGATATTTGGAAACTGTGTGAAGAAGTTATTAGCACCATTAAGATTCCCCAAGGGAATCTTAAGACTTGGCCAGACACCATCCAGTGTGAGCCCAATGGCATGGAGGAATGAACTCATTTGAAAGATTTTAACTTGAGAAGACAGCACCCCCCAGAGTGTCCCACTCTCTCAAAATGACATAGAGTTTCCCTCTAGGGTTTATTTCAAGACATATAACTGCCTAGACCCTCAAGATATCAGTGTGTCTATAGTCTAAAGGTAGCTGCTTACTGATTGAATCTGCCACAGATGTTGGTTGGCATTGTCTATGTGGCTTTGCAGGCACCCAGAATGCAAGAATTACACAATTATGAATGTTTTGTCCTGGATTTTGAAAGAAGACTTTGAAGGGGCAACCAATGTATTGTAGAGACAGAATCCCTGCTGGCAGCCCCTGAGAACTCAATGCTTGAAGCTGTAACAGGGAAGACTATGATATAATAAAGACCTTAGAAAGTCAGAGGTTCCTGGAATGTGTAGTGTCTTCTAAGGAAAACTATATGCAATGAAGAGAGCTAATGTAAAAGATAGAAAACATGCAGGATACACATAGTAGGGTTGCAGGAGCAGGGCTACCCAAGCCCTTGGGAGTTTACATCTTGCCACCCTATGCTGGGAGTTTAGGGCATGGGACTACAGGATTTGGTGTTTACCTTTCCAGATCTTAGTCTTATATTGATCTTTCCTGCTATACTATTTTTCCATTCTCCCCTTTGATATAGAGATGTAGGCTTTGCCATTGTGTATTGGATTGTGTATCTTCTCTTTGATTCTGTGGGTGTTCACAGCTAAGAGATGTTCTTGAGTATCAAAAGAGATTCTGAACTTGGGCATTGCAATAGTTCTGGAAATACCAACTATGGGAACTCTTGAAGGTAGACTGCAATTTGGATTATAAAATGGATATGAACATTTTAAAGACCAGGGCTTGGGTGTTTTAGCTTAAGGGGATATGTGTGAGTGTCAAGTTGACAGAAGGGAGCCTTGATATAATTAATCTTGACTGTCAACTTGGTTAGATTGACAGATAGCTAGGAGGTTAGTGAGCATGTCTATTTGAAGGTCCAGTAGAAAATCCAAAAAGAAGCGAAAACCTGAAGAAATTAGATGCTTCAAAACCTCAAAGGAGCAAAACAAATGAAATCTCTACCAATACAGTTTCTTCTGTGCACTATGCACTGGACTCCACCACATGGGTCAGTTAGAACTCAAACAGAAAGCTGCTGATTTTTTAATTTTTCAAAGAGCAGAATTTAGGTGATGCATGAGCTGTTATAATTTATGAGAATATGCCATAAAAGGCAGTATCTAAAGATCTTGGTTGGCTTTTGTCAATTTGACACAAACATAGACATGTCTGAGAAGAGACAATTACCTTTAATTTTTTTGTGTTTTGAGACCATCTCCCCATCTCTTTTCCTCTTTCCAACCTTCCATATACCCTCTTTCAAATACTTCCATATACTCTCTTTCAAATTTATGACATTCTCCCCATTAACTGTTGTTACATATGTGTGTGTATGTATAGTCCTAAATATATAAATACAAATGTGCTCAGTTTGTATAATACTACCTGTATGTCTATGTTTTCAAGGCTGTCCATTTGCTACTGGATAATCAGTGAGTTCTTCCCTGGGGAAGACTATTTCTCCCTCTCTCAGAATTCTTTGTTGCCTCTAGTTCTTTGTCTAAGGTTGAGGCTTCATGAGCTTTCCTTCTTTCATGTCAGCACATCTATTGGTGTTATTCTTGTTTGGTTACATTTAGGCAACCATGTTGGTGAGACTTCATAGGTGTAGCTTCTGACATCTCTAGAAGACACAATCTCACAGTAGACTTCCTGTTCCTCTAGAGCGAATCTTATTTGAAAGAAAAAATATCCTCCATATAATTGGCTTTAAGCAAAGCTTTAGAATATTGCTTGACTAATGCTTTATGTGGGAAGGCCCAGCTCACTATGGAACGTGCCGCCACTGGGCAAGTGGTCCTGGGTTATATAAGAAAGCAGGCTTAGAATGAGCTGGAGAGAGAACACAGTAAACAGCCTCCAAGGCTTCTGATTTAGTTCCTACATCAGGTTCCTGTCTTAAGTTCCTATCCCAACTTCTGTCAGTGGTCAGTGATGAAGTATGACCTGAGATTTAGAAGATGAAACAAAACGGTTCCTCCCCAAGTTGCCTTCAGCCACAGTGTTTTATCACAGCAATAGAAACCCCAAGTAAGACACCAATTAAAATAGAAACTACAATCTCTCCTCATAGTGTATATAACATGAGAGTGTAAAAAGCACATTATTTAAGAGCCACGGAATTATTCTACATTCTACCATGGTGCAGTTTTCTTCTGTTTTATGTGATTTTGTACTAAAATAATTCTATATAGCCCGTGATAAGTTAAAGACATATGCTACTTTTGTACATAAGTACAAAGTCAGAAAAGAGGCAGCATAATTAGAATTAAAATGAAATACACACACACACACCAAAAAACCAAACCAAAACAAAAAAAAAAACAAAAAAACCCTGCATTATTGCATTACCTCAAAAGATATAGATAAGGTAAAACAAATATATTGGAAAAGAAAAAGAAGAGAGGGAACTAGAAAATAAATAGCAAACAAGTAGACTTACAAGCAAAATATGTTCATAATTATCATAAGTATAAGTGAATTTACTATGCATTTTAATGTTAAAAACATGTTATCAAACTTGGTTTTTAGAAAAGGTAAATCTAACTGCATACTAGATTTAGTAAACTCCTAAATGAGTTTTTTTTTTTTTGGTGTGTGTGAGTGAGTGTGTGTGTGTGTGTGTGTGTAAATAAGGCTCAGCAGTTAAGAGTATATATTGTTCTTCTAGAGGATCCAAGTTTGCTTTTCAGAACACATGGTCATAACTGCCTGTAACTTCAACTCCAGGGAATCCAATGCCCTCTTCTGGTTTCCAAGAACACTAACATACTGTCCCTATATATGAGTAATTATAAAGTTAAAATATATATCTTTAAAAGAAAAGGGATGGATTTTAATTCCACTGCAGTTGAAAGTAAATGAGTTGAAAGAAGATATATGATGCAAACAGTAAGTATAAGAAAAGTAGATCAATATCAGAAAAAGGGATGTAGGGGCAAGAAGAATTAACAAGAATATAGAGGCAACATAAATGAGGTTAGTTCATTGTGGAAGACAAAACAATTATAAATTCTAACATGAGTGAAACTTGGATTGTTAGGAAGACTGTAAAGGACAAATGGGCACCTCTGCATTCCTGTTTAAGATTCCTAGCATTGCTCTCAGTAATTAATGGAGCTCGCAGAGGAGATGCAGAATGTTTGAAGAAGACTGCCAGCTGTAACACACAGATCTCATTTTTAGAACAGTTACCATCATGGGGAGAAAGTGTTCTTCATTTCAAGCACACATGAATTAGACACCCAAATAGATCATACACTGATGGTTAAATGCATCCCCTCTAAAAGTCAAGATATTAAAATTATACAGACTCATGTCTTTAAGAAAAAGAATTTAGAATTGTCACGAAATATCTGAAAACTTCCACTATGGAAAAATTAACACGTTTTTTGAGACAGGGTCTTCTGTAGCCCCACATGATCCTAAAGTTCTTATACAGTTAAAGTTGAGATATTGATCCCCTGCCTCCACCTCCCAGACAAACTTATAAAAAAAATTTGTTGTCTAAACTCTAAAAAAACAGAAATTATTTTGAATTATGTGAAATGGAAATGAAACATGCAATGAAGAGCCAAGGCTAGAGCTTTACTTAGAGGAGTGTGAGGCTTGGAAGCTCCCAGCTTTAAACTCAGTGAGCTTCCATTTAGAAATCTCAAGAAGATACACTAACCAAACATAAAGAAAGCCAGAGAAAAGAAAATTGAAAGCAAACATAATGGAAAGCAAACAATAGGGAAAAAAAAACTTAAGAAGATGCAAGTTAGCTCTTTGTAAGGACTAATAAAATTAATAAAATCTTGTTGCAAAATAGTGGAAATATAACATACCGATTGTCAATGGCAAAGATCAAGTATGTCATTACCCTATTAGCCAGCGCCAAGAAGCTAGCCTTAGGAGATAGAGCTGGGGGTGAGGAGCATCTTTTTATGCCATTAAACTCAGAGAAATTGACAAATTTCCTGAAAAGCTAATATTTCCAAAAATGCCATATACATTAATAGAAGGGCAAGGAGATAATTTAGTTAGCAAAGTGCTTGCCACACAAGCAAGAGGACCTGGGTTAGCTCTCCAGTGCCCACATAAAAGCCACACACAACCGCATGGGCTTGTGATTCTGCCACTAGGGAAGCAGACAATCCCTGGAGCTCACTGGCCAGCCAGTCCAGGCAAACTGTTGAGACTCAGGTCCAGTGAGAGACCTTTTCAAAAAGCCAGGATGCACTATACACAGGTATGAAACTGCCAATGAACACATTTAATTATAGAAAAACCAAGGTGGAGAGCGGCTGAAATTACACACAAACATGAGGATGCAAATGCACACAGTCAAGACAAATAAGAAGTAGGAAGCTTTCCATAACTAAGAAAGGAATAGTTTTTGGTAAGAAAACCTATTCACAAAGAAAAAGCATCATAGATGGTTCTTTGGAACATTTTGTAGGAAAGCTTAAGGAGAAAACAAAATTTCATAAAATCTGAATACACACACACATATGTATATATATGACATTTATCACATTATAGCTATTTTAATGAAGACTAAATAACACTGATACCAAGGTTGGACAGGGTCAATGTGGAAAAAGAGACCCTTAGCAGTGTGTGGTATCCAACAGACCATAGAAAAGTTAAAATGCACCATTCAGTGAAGAACATCACAAAAGATGAACCTGTTGCCAGCATCTTGCTAGTGATGAAACCTCAACTCTGTAGTCAGCATCATGATAGAGATGAAAAAATGTACCTTGCAGTCAGGTTCTTGCTAGTGGTGGAAACTGGATACTTTCCCTAGGTACCCATCCTCATCACTTCCATCCTGCTTTATCCTGAAGGGTCTAGTCAGAGAAAGCCAGCAAGGAAAAGAACTTCAGTTCATTTACTTTCAACCACAGTGGAATTAAAATCCATCCCTTTTCTTTTTAAAGATAATATACTTTAACTTTGTAATTACTTGTGTATGGGGGCAGTGTGTTAGTGTTCTTGGAAACCAGAAGAGGGCATTGGATTTCCTGGGGTTGAGTTACAGGCAGCTGTGAACATCCAGACCATGTGTTCCAGGAAGCAAACTTGAATCCTCCAGAAGAACAATGTATACTCTTAACTGCTGAGCCATATTAACACACACACACACACACACCAAAAAAGAAAAAAAAAACTCATTTAGGAGTTTACTAAATCTAGTTCCTCTTTACTGCTACAGATCTAATTAGTTTTTTTTTTTTTAAATCATTTGTGCTTGGGACTTATGCTATATCAAAAGAGTGAGCGTTCATTCTTTTATCAATTCTGTAAAATTTCAAAAATATTTTCTTTGAAAGCACACATATTGGCATGTTATGTTTATCCCATCTACTCTGGTTTTCTGTTAGTCACTTTAGAGATACATTTAAAAATTTTTATTTAGCTTTCTATGTCTTCCTAAAATGCAGCACTGTCTGTTCTTTCTCCTTTAACGTCTTTTCATGTACAGCTTCCTTCCAGTTCAGAAATTCTCTCTTCAGTTGTGTTTTATATGCCGTTTAATTTCGCTATTGAGCTTAATCCCAGTAACTGCCAACTTGTCTGATTATTTTGCTTATGTCTTCTTTCATTGAGATATTTCCTGCTTTAACATTCATAATGGTCTTAAACATACATATTTTATTACAACTAATAGTGTAACATTTTCTTCTGTAAGTTTGAAGTGTTAGAAAGCAATTTTTTTCCTGGTGTTATGGCTGTAAGCTTTCTGTTGGCTTGTTTCCTTTTATCATTTGTAAAATGCTGTTGTAAGGCCACGTTCAGTGTGAGTATTAACTCTATGGGAATTGAACCTAATCTTGTTTTGAGGAAGTGTTGCCAAAGAATAGTTTCACATTTGTTTGTGCCAGGTCTGGAAGTTTTCCCATTACATGACCAGTTTTTATGTTGAACTCTCAATATTAGTATTCCAACACTATAGAGATTAAAATCTTCAGAAATACAAAAAAAAATAATTCATCTAGGCCGTGTTCTATAAAAGGATTAGGACTAGAGAGGGAGGGTAGCTGGGTCTCTTGGAAAGGCTAAGCAACTCCACCATATGCTACTTCTAGGGGTTTGCATGGAGAGCTGAGCCCATTAGTAGCTGGTATGTTAAATCCTGAAGAATCTGGAAGGAAGACAATCTCACCATGCCAAAACGAATCTTCATTCCAGCACAGACAAGAAATAGCTTGGATTCCAAAGGATACAGAACTGGAGAATTCATACTTAATACTCGCAAATGCTCAAGTTGCTCATCCCATCATTTCAAATTGAATCACAGGGGATTTTTAAAGTTGTCATCATCTTAAAATGCAAAGCTGTCACTTCCTGCTAGAACACATGTTGGCCTCCTGTGGGTACACATGGCTTCCTAGCAGTAAGCTTTATAGGGTGTCCTTTCAATGTAGACAACTGTGGCTCTCATGGGTAAGGGACTGATTTTAACAGTTTAAGGTATGTTCTGCTTAAGCTGGTGACCAACAGTTATTGACACTTATTAAAATCTTGTGTGCATCAGACCTTATATATTTGCTTTATATTAACTATCATTTAAAACCTCTTAGTGTACTGTTTTGAAATTCAAAAAAGTATGACTTAGAGAATTTATCAATTTATATATGGTCATAGATAGACATTTGGATTTGCTCTCAGGCAACCTGCATCATACCTTTGTTTTGTTTTCTCATCAGATCTCCCCATATTGTCTAGGTTGACCTTGAACTCCTGCCTCAGCCTCCCAAGTGCTGGGATTACAGGTATTTACCACTGTCACATCAGACCCTGAAGATCCGAATGTCTTATTGCTACTGGAGTTGAGATCACGTATTCTAGCAAATAATAGGGATGAAGAGGTTTTAAAGCATCATAAAATTACATGTAGTCATTTTAGTATTTTAATATAATTATGGAAAATATTAGTGTCCTATAACAATTTAAATATCAACACTTGTCTATTTTCTGACAAACCATCAAAATGTCTCCCAAATACCACTGATTTGGCACAGTTACTATAACTTGGCTCAGACACATTTGTTGGTGTCCAGACTGCTTCACTGTAAGAAGATGGTGTCTATACCTTCTCTGATTATTGTAAAACATAATGATACTCACAGGAGATGGCATTGGGGCAACAGTTGTTGAAGGCTCTGGAATTTGTCATTGGGCTTTCAATAACTGATCCTCCTTCAGATCCAAGCCTTGCTTCACAGTTCTATCACACTTCATATCTGCTCCGTCTTGTATGATGGGGGATTTATGCCAGGAACAGTAGCTAAGGCAACACAGAAGAGGAAACAAATGTACTTTCCCAAGAAAAAGAACAGAAGGAGTGCTTTCTGTACTGGAGGCTGAGCTGAGGGTCTAGTACGGAGCTATAGCCCTCATCCTCTTTCTACTTTGTGTTTTGAGACAAGATCTTGCTTAGTTAGCCAGATTTGAACTCACTCACACCAACAATCAGAGTTGGAATTTATAGTCTTCTCCCACCAACATTCCTGCTTAAAAATGCCCCATTTTTCCTCAATGGGAAAGGCTACTTTATCATTTAAGAAAATATGGAAAATATTTAAAATGAAGAAAAATGTACTCACAATTCTACCAGCTAAAACATGCACCGTTTTGTAATAGAGCTATGTATTTACACCTTCAATTTGTATATTTTTTGTGATTTTTGTTTTGATAATTACAATTGTTCCATAGAACTAAATCTGTTTAGGTAAGCCTGAAAAATTTATACTATCAACTTTGCTTAGTATATCCAGTGCTATGTGACTCCACACACACTCTCCATGCTTGGTGCGGGAATGTCTTCTACCAGAATATTTAGCATATGCTGTATGAGTCAGTTTCACAGTGGACCTCCATGGACTGTATTTCCTGGCAGCTGAATCTCCTTAAGTCTTAGGATGCCTCCTCCCTAGGTTTCTTCTGAATGTGATCCGGCTTTCTGGTTGATCCTAGCCAGCAGTGGGATGTGTCAAATTGTTCCCTTAATGACAGGGGACTGCCACCAACTCTTAACTGCTGTCTAATCCTTTGAAAAGCCACTCTTTGATGACATCTTGCACCACTAAACAGTGAACATTATGAATCCTATGTGACATGCTACTTAGATTTGTCTTCTTTCAACCCACAGCTTCCCAGGCTCAGCACTATCTAACACACTCCACTTGCTGTAAGTGAATTTCTTATTAGAACCCACTTAAATGTCAGGAAGGGAGGCTACCTCACAATAAGCACACAACTGTGATATTGAAGATGAGAAAATGATAGCGATTGTGTTAAACTCTCACCAGCTCAGATTGACTTGGAAGCAATTAAAACACCGGAGAATAGATAAATACACAAACATGTGCACATGTACACATGTGCCTAGACATGCATGTGTATGGACAGAGTGAGAGAATTAATAAAAGTATTTCAGAAGTTTTATGTGTTTTGATTATTATCTTCCCATTTATCCCTTTACTCAGCCTCTTGTAACAACTATTTCAGTTTTTGATTTAGTGCATTTGACTGTTTTAAATGCTGTAATAGTGAAGTCTGCCTATGGCTGTCTTATTTCATTTAGCATTATATGCCCCAGATACACCCCAGCTGCTGCACATCGCAATCGTATTCATTGTATGCATATGCCACATTGTCTTTATTTCTTCAACTATTAGTGACTGTTTGGGTAATTAAGATTGTTGTTCTTTTGTTACAGTTATAGGAATAAAGCTGGAGAAAGGGGGTGAGTGGTGGTCCAGAGTGAATGGGGTCCCAAGGTATGGGACCATGTGGGAGAGCATAGCAGGTTCCATAGCAGGTAAGGGTGACCTAGGCGAAGGGAATAACACACCAGGCCTTAGGAGTTCAGAGGTGATAGCTTTAAGTCCCCTAAGGCTCTGGAGAGAGAGAGTGAGTACTGGATTTGAGTGATGTACCTTGAGGGGTTCTGTAACAGAATGACAATGGGAAAATGGTGTCTAGCCACAGAAGGGTTTTCGGTGTCCCAGACTTGGGGGTCTACCTCAGAGGCTGGCAGAGGAAATGAAATATTAGAACCAGTAGGATGAGTGGCTAGGAGGAATAGGAGAGGGTTAGGCGAATGGGGGGAGCAGAAGAAATAGAAGCTCCTACTTTGGCTAAAAGATCCCTTCCCAGTAAGGGCACAGGACAGGTAGGTATAATTTGTTCTGCCTCTCTTTAATCTATTTTGCTCCCCTGTATTCACTCACCATAATGGTGGCCCACTGACCTGTGCCAGCAGCACCAGGTGGGCAAATGGGTGAAAGTCTTCCTGCCCCAAGTCCAGAGACCTGGGACAGAGCTGTGCTTGTCAATTTCCTAGTCCTAATGACGAACATGGATATGTTAACATGTCTTTGAGATCCTGATTGGCATTTTGTTAGATATACACTCCAATGTGGAATTGCTGGGTTACATGGTTTCATTTTTAAGTTTTGAGAACGTTTCATGTTGTTTTACACTGTAGTCGTATCAGGTCATAATACAACAACAGTGTGCAAGTATCCCCTTTTTTTTTTCTGTAGCTTTATCAACATTTATACTTTTCTTCTTGCTGTTGCAAGGAATGTTTAATTTAACAAAACAATGGGTGTCATTACTACATTTTACACATGTGTGTAGAGAGTTCTGTTGAGGATCAGAACTGATAGGATGAGTGTACATTACAGAGGAGTTTCATTATAGCGGCTTACATGATATGTGCTGAATAGCCCAGCAGAGGCTGACTGTATGCTCTCCAGAGGCAGAAAACCAGGGCTGCTCAATGAAGCTGGATACCTCAGCAGTGCCAACCTCTGCTAAAGAGCTGAGGGTTTCCCAGGAGCCACTGGTCTTTAGTCCACACTAGAATGATGAATGTGGATTCAGACAGCGGCAAAGAGTAGCAGTGTGACAGCCACAGTGTGAGATGTGGCTCCAGCAATTGAGATGTCAGTCAGCAGGAAGCTCCTCAGATAGCTGTGTATCCAGGCTGCTCTACCTAAAGTTTTACCTACTTTGAGGGAGGGGACTTTCCCCTCAGCTAATTCTTTCTTTGGCTTTTAAGTTCATTAAATTGACAAAATATTGTGTATTTATGACATATAACATGATGTTTGGGGAGTTGCCTTCATTTTGAATGGTAAAATTGAGCTGACTAAAATACTCATTTCTTCATATACTGAAAGGATGGGAAATACAGCCTAACTTTCCAACGACCCCGGGAAGCTAAAAGTTTAGACATACTATCTAAAAAGCCTTAAAAACCTCAAATTCCAGACCCTGTCCTCTGCCAGTAAATAGGTGAAAGGTCACACTCCTTGGTGCTTACTTGACTTTGTAAACTGCTTGTGAAACCCCTGCCCCAGTGACCTATCCCAACTGCCATTTGTCACACACACACACACACACACACACACACACACACACACACACACCCGCCTAGGAGCCCACACAAATGCAGACCTCCAGGGCTACAGAAAACTGATTGGCCTATAAAGCGCGGGCTTGCATAGTTCAAATTGATTGGTCTAAAAACTATAAAATGGTTTAAATTGATTGGCTCTTGATGCTATGAGATGATTGGTTTACGATGCGCAGGCTTTATTGTAAACCCTATAAAAGCTGTCTCAATTCTGCACTCAGGGTCCCCAGTCCTCTACCCCTGCGTGGTGTATGACTGTGGACCCCAGTGCACTTGAAATAAAAATTCCTCATGCAGTTTGCATCAAGACCACTTCTCATGAGTGATTTGGGGTGTCGCCTTTCCTGAGTCAGAGCATGAAGGTCCATGCTCTGCCGGTCTTTCAATACTAACCATTTTCACTACGCTCAGAACAATAATCCCCTTCGAGTGCTCAGAGCATTGCTAACGATGGCAACCAGGATGAATGACAGATCTCCGGGATTTCTTCCTTCTGTCTGACTGAAAATTTATGTCCTTTGATCTGCCACTCCCTGACTTCCCTCCTCAATGTGATTTCTACTTTCTAATCTTTGTGCCTCAGTGTTTACAACTGTTTAAGATTCTGCATGTGAGATCATCTTAACATTTGCCCTTTTATGCCTTGCTTATTTCATTTAACATAATGCCCTCTAAGTTCATCGTGTTTTCATATCTTTTTAGTTTTTTAAAATTGTATTTATTTGTTTATTCATTTGTGTGTGTGTGTGTGTGTGTGTGTGTGTGTGTGTGTGATGGCACAAATGTGGAGGTCAGTTTCAGTTCTCTTTGCACTATGGAGATTATGGAGATTCTAGGATCAAAGTCAGGCTTGACAGCCCCCCCCCCTCCCCCTTTTTTCTCCTCTTTTTCTTTTCCTTTTAAGAAAGTAGATCTCAAGTTAACTTAACAAAAAACTAAAAGGAAATATTTTAGGGAAAACAACACTATCATAAACATCTTTCAACATGTTTTAAAATTTAAAAATTATTTATTTTGTAAATATATATATATATATATATATATATATTACTAAATATAAGCTGCTGAGTTCATCTTTTAAATTTTGAGGTTGAACTCACATAATTTCCCTCTTCTCCTTTGTTCCTCTGTAAGACCCTCGGTGGGGTCCTCCTGGTGCCCATACCCCAAGAACTCAATGTCCAGGTCCAGTTTCTGCAAAACGCAGGGCCCCCAGGCCCCCCTTTAGGAACCCCACAAGCTTAGGGAGGGGGTGGGACCCTCTGTCCTTTGAGTACGTGACCCTTGGAGGCCGGATGGTCTGCTATTAGGGTCAGCAGACCTTAGGGCCTCAGGTGTGCTAATTAATCTTGTCTGGGCAAACCAGAGTTACAGCTATCTCTTGACTCTATTTACCACCTATTGACTCACAGGAAAGGAGGGGCAGTGTGAATTCTTCTTATCTCAGGGCCTTGTGAGAGGAAGCTAGCAAATTCCAAGGAACAGATATTGGTTTCCAGGTTAGTCCATCATTAACATTACTTTTTAAGTCTTTCACCTCTAAACTCTCCCATGTTCCTCTCCTTGCTCTCTTTAAAATCCATGGGCTCTTGTGTTTTTTTTTTTTTTTTTTTTGTTGTTGTTTCATGTTGTTATATACATATACATATGTGTATATGCATATGTATTCATAAGTGAACAAATACAAACTATGAAGCCTATTACCCATAGGAATATTTCAGAGTTGACCATTTGGTAGCACATAACTAATTGGTGTGCTCTTCACTGGGGAAGAAAATTTCTTCTGCTCTCAACATTCCTTAGTTGCCTGTAGTTCTGTATGTAGGGTTGTCTTTCTGGGCTTTTGTTGGACCATTATATGGAATCCATTCCACCTTGCCACAAGTTCAGAAAGCTCAAATCACTCCTATTGTCCTTAAGCTAATGTCTTAACAGCTACAGGATGCCTGGGAATGGTTGGTGAATGGCTCATATCTAAATAACAATAGACGTGGGCCCAGCCGGGTTTACACCCATCCTGAAAGCAAAGAGTACTGCGAGTACCTTTAGGATTAAGGGAAGTAACTGCTTTTTACCCTTAATACATGATAATTGACGTCTTCTGTCATTGTTCCCACTTTTGGTTGAGTACTTAAGTTGGTGGATGAATAAACTGGGTGCATTCAGCATGGACTGAATCTGCCCTCCTGACATCATATTATGTCTTTGTATTTCTTTCATCCTCAATAGCTAGCCTCTTTGTCTACACACCCTGACTCAGTAACAGACCCAGGGCTGATTGGCTGGATCCAATAGCCATCCCACAAACCCCAGTCCACAATAGGCTTTCCCTTATACTTGTTCAGCTCATCTTTAGACATTCATGTTGGTAAGACTTTATGGGTAGAGTCTGATATTCTCAGGAGACACATTCTGGTTGATAACTCTCTGATACTTTGGCTCCTGCAATCAACCCTCCCCCTTTCCAGAATGTTCCCCGAGCCTTAGGATCAGGAATGTTTTGTAGATTCTTCCATGGGGGACTGATCTGCACAACTCTGCATTTTAACTGGTTGTGTTTTTCTGCAATTGTAATTCCATTGGATGAAAAGAGAAGTTTCCTTAATTAGGAGTGAGGACTATATGTATCTGTGGATATAAAGGCATATATCTAGAATGGAGTTAGGAGTTACACTAGTCTAGTAAAGTGATTATAGGTTCTCCTCCAAGAGTTATGATTTTACTAGCTTTAGGTGGAGCTAGGCTTGCAGTACCAGATAGGATTTTTCCTGTTGTTGGGATGATCTTAAGATCAACTAGGGAGCTGTTGGTTACCTCCAAGTGTATATTTATGCACAGACTTACATGTATTATAGGTTTAAGTAAATAGTTAACAATATGACTCCATGTGACTTTTCACAATCCTTACAGTTATTTGACCTTCCTCTCTCTCCCTTCCATCACTGGAGGCTCACTTCCTTCCATTTCCCCATCAGATCCCTTGCACTCTGCAATTCCCTCCCTTTTGCTCTCCCATCCCCCTACCCCAGCAATGGTCCCTTTTTATTTTCCAGGTTTCTGAATTTACTCCAGGATATATATTCATATCCTGGATGTGCTCTGAAGTTTCTCTCCAACATCTTTAGTTCAAATATAAGAATCGTATTTAGATATCAAAACCTAAACATTTTTAAAATTTAATTTTCATTGTTTCTAAATAAGGTCTCATGTTGCCTATGTTACTCTTGAACTTGCTATGAAGCAAGTTAGAAGTTAGAATCTCCCTGCCATTGTCCCCTTCATGTCAGAGCTGGGATTATGGGCATGCATTGCCATATCCAGTTTCATGCAGTACTGGGCACTGAACTCAGGGCCTTTGTATTCTGGGCAAATACTCTACCAAGTGAATTATAGCCAAGGACTCCAAAGCTCCTTTAATAGAATGTGGGTTTTTTTTTTTTTTTTTTTTTTTTTTTTGTAGTGCTGACAGAGTGTCTTTTATACACACATCAAATACATGCTCAGGAAGGGTTGGCTTAACCCCATCTTTATTTATTTTTTTTTATTTAAATTTGTGACAAGCTTGTTTTACATGTCAATTCCAGTTCCCTCACCCTCCCGAGTCTTCTCACTTCCCCTCTCAACCCTCATCCCATCCCCTTTCTGCTCCCCTGGAAGGTGAGGACTTTCATGGGGAGTCTTCAAAGTCTGTCATATCATTTGGAGCAGGGCCCAGTCCCTTCCCCATGTGTCTAGGCTGAGGGACTATCCCTTTATGTGGGATGGGCTCCCAAAGTGCATTAGTATACTACTGATCTACTACCAGAGGCCCCATAGACTGCCCAGTCCTCCTAGCTAGCACCCACCTTCAGGGTTAACCCCATCTTTTGAAAGCTTTCTCTCTAGCCACTGTGTGAAGCAGGAGCCATTAGAGATAAGCTCCTGCATTTATAAGACAGCCTCTGTCCCTTTTAAAGACAGCATTTAAAGGTATTCTTTCTGATTTCACCTTCAACTCTTTGAAATAATTTATAAGGAACCAGTAAAGGTCACAGAGTGACTCTGACTTATTCTTCTAGGACCTAGAGTGAACTTGGCTCATTATAATGCCAAACTGAGCAAGCCCCAAAAGTATTCATGTCTGCCATCTTTATTTTTAAAACATATGGTCCATGACCTTAAATTGAGCATGCTCAGAAATGTACACCTTAAACTAACCATGCTTTGAAATATGTCCAGTATATATAGGATACTTGAATAAAATCTGGATATTTCTTTTTATTCATAAGAGCACTGACATATTTGTGCATGTGTGTAGCTACCATAGTCCAACATTGAGTTTGTTCCTCTACTGATTTTCATAGACACTCAATATGTAGCTCACCAATAGGGAAGAGCAGCTAATCAGCAAACCCACAGTGTCCACATGTGTCTTTCTCCCTGATGCTAGGGTTATAGGCACACCAACTATCCTGTGAGCTGAGGATCTTAACTCAGTTTCTCATGCTTTTGTGGCAAGAACCGGCACCAGTGAGCCTCCCCCACCCCCGGTGCATGGCATGACCCCAGTGATCTCCTTGATTGTTGCAAGAAAGAGGTTGTTCTCTATTCTTTGATCTTCTGAATGTGTACACTGGCTTGAAGCCTATCAAAAGCAGAATGCATTATATTTCATGTGACTCAATAATGCCTGGTAGGGGACAGTTAGTAAAACTCCATCTGAAGAGAGAAGGAGGTGGGGTGGGGAATCTATGCTGGAAAGAGCAAGAGTTGAAAAATAAAATGAATCTGGATCAATCCTGACCTTATCCTATACCTGCTGTGTGACCTTAATAATGATGGAGGGTCTCTGAACTATGTTTTCTTTGTAAAACTCTGGAATGTTGTGTAACTTAAAAGCAGTAACCTTGGAAAGTCCCTCACGAGAAATCAATGTTTCCTGTCTACCTCATTCCTTTTGGTATGATAAGAGGATTTGGTTCTTCACGAGTGGGCAAAATGTCATTGAGTGTTCTTGGACCAGAATGTACACATCTTTGGATAATCTTTGCAAGGAACTCATAGCTATTCCAAGGAAAACAGAGGGTGCACAGGGAATATTTTGTGGCATCTTCCATCTTATTGGTACCTGTATTTGCAATTTCAGTAGATTTGTAGGCTTCTACTTATGAAAATCATACTACCACATTCTCTTTCCTCATTAATCATCTAACTCTTTCTAATATCTAGTATATAAATGCTTGCAGAGTGTGTAAACAGAAACCCTGCAGCCTAGGAAGACATTAACATAGTAAATAGATCCAAGCACCAGCCAGTGACAGGGATTGTGTTACCTGTAAACTGTCGTCTCTTTCCCAGAATACAATTTGGTTAGATGATGGGTGTGCAGTAGATGTCACCAGTTAACAAAGGAGTCTCATCTCATAGAACTATAATCATAATTTTCTGCCGTTATGAAATGCTGCCAACTGCATTTTTATGATCTTATAATCCTTTTCCTTACTGGTTTGCAGAGTCTCTCACGTATACCTTAGTTCTCACTCCATCACTTTCCACTTACATGCAGTCTCATTCACCTTTTTTGAGGTATTCCTCTCAGGGACTCTCCAAATCCCCCTCTCCTCTGACCCAGACAGAGGTAGAGATGTTTTTCATGGCTGGTTTGGAGAAATGTGGAGTCAACATACCACCTGTCTTCTCCTCACACCTTCGCCTGGTCCTGTGATCAGGGGTGGAGTAGTGCAAAGAGAAAACAAGCCAGCTAGTGAAGTGGGACCACCATACCTTGTCTCGTGGCTATACTGTTCTCACGTGTAATTAATCTTTGGTTCTCCCCAAAGCAGGGCATAAGGCACCATCTACTGCCATGGGTTTTTTTTTCTTTTGGTAATTTTTTATTTAAATTTAAAGCAAGCTTGTTTTACTTGTCAGTCCCAGTTTTTGCACCCTCCTGTCCTCCCTGTTTACCCCACCAACCCCCATCCCATTCCTTTTCTGCTCTCCAGGAAGCAGATGTCCATGGGGAGTCTTCAAAGTCTGTCATATCATTTGGAGCAGGGCCCAGGCCCTCCCCGTGTGTCTTGGCTGAGGGAGTGTTCCTCCTCATATAGTGCTATAGCCATAGACTGGTCTACTCAACCCATCCTTCCTGAAGGCTATAAGCCAGTACCATCATCAGCAGACACCTAGTATCTTGCAATTCTGAAGGCTGGATGTTCAAGATGAAGTATGGGCCATGTTGGCTGATTCTCTCAGTCCTTGACTTGTAGATGGGACCTCCTCCTAGAATCATCATATCCCCTTTCTCTGAGCTACAACAGATCCCTGTCTCCCTGTGACTTAATTACTATTGATAAATAAAAGAAATGCCAAGGCAATTGGGTTAGGGTTGACTATAATGGCCTCATTTGAACTTAGTTACCTTTTTAAAAGATTCTGTCTTCAAACACTGTTACATTATGAGGTCCTGCAGTTAGAACATCATCACTTGAATTTGAGGAGAATATAGCCCACATCTTGTACATATATTGTACAGGTAATATTCATTGTGTCTTGTAAAGAAAGTTTATCATTTGTAGAGAAATCAAAACATTTTCTCTCCATTTGTACTAATGGAAGAAAGGCCATGTGAGAATATAGCCATCTATCTGTAAGCAAGGAAGGGAAGTCTACCTACTCAGATTTCTAGGGTCGGGAGGAAACAAATGCCACCTATTTAAGCCAGCCAGTCTGTGGTATTTTGTTAAGGTGTCCTCAGCAGACTAATACAAATGTCTTCCATGAAAAGCCCCAGAAGATTTTTTATTTGCTTTTTGTTTTGTCTTTTTGATCCATTAGATGCTAGAATGGCTATGCAGCCATGGCCAGTAGGATGTGTGTCTCTCCTAATCCAAGGAGGGGACAGTGGCCAGCATGCTACACAAAGCAAACCACCTATTAGGCAATATATTCTAAGAGGATGTTGGAGGGAAGGACACAAGCAAGAAAACCACATCCCTAAGGACAGAGTTCTAGAAATCACTTTCTGTGGCAAAGTTAAGTAGCTAAAGATCTGACAGAGAGAAAAGGTAGTTAGACATGGGGACAAATGGTGATCTTAGGATTGGAATGGTACCACCAGTGTGATTGACAGAACTTTTAGGCCACCAGATCTTACCTGAATGAGAAAGACCTTGTCATAGAGCTATTTATAACAGTCTTCAGAAAGACTTAGACTGTTTATTTCTGGAAGTGACAAGGACAGAGTAGAAAAGTATTTGTTGGGTATGTGGAGCAGTAGATTTCTTCCTTAGAGACATAGGCACTCTTTAACAATTGTGCAGGGAAAGTTTAAATCAAAAATCAAAAAACTAGATTGTTTCATGAGCACTAAGTGCAAATCACGGAGATTCCTACACATGTGTTTACACTACATGTGAAATCAAGGCATACTGCCAGGCTCTGCAGAGGCTGCATTTTTATTGGCTTGCATATTTTTTATTTGGAAAGCTTGCCCCTAGGCCAACAAATATTCACATTATAGATTTTGATGTTGTTCTTCATATTTTTTTCTATAATGAGTATACTCCATTTTCAATCCTGAAATCACTTTAGAGGCAGAATACAAGTAAGTGGACTTCTTCAGACAAAAGGCATTCTTTTCACATTTTTGTGTGTAATGCACTTTTGTGGTAGGACAAGGAGATGCAATCTGGAATAACAACAGCTACCTGAATGCTCTCACATCTCTTCCAAAGGTCTACATCTTTCACCTTTAGCAAAGGTGATTCTGGCTCTCTGCTGTAAGAGATCAATACTGACTGATAGTTTACTGTACATAATACCAATTTATTTTACTTTGTTTAAACATGTACATACAAACAGGCTCGCGCACACGCACACACACACACACACACACACACACACACACACCCCACATGTGGCGGGGTGGGGGAGAGACAGAAAGACAGACACAAAGAGACAAACATTATTTTAACTTGAAATTGATTCATATCTTTCCACAACCCACAGTACATCATGAGCAACAATCTAGGCTATTGATAAATTTGTAAATTTGATTTTTAAGATAGCACCACCAAATTTCACTTATGAACTTTTTATGATTCTTTAAAATTCAGTGGGTAAACACTGAATGTTTATGATGTGGCCAATGTTCTACTACTAAAATCAATACTGCAGTGAACACCTTGAATAAATGTTTTTTTTGTGTGTATTTCTGATTATTTTCTTATGATAATTACTAAGCAGGGCATTAGTGGGCCAGTACCTGAATATTTACAACCTGATGACAGAGGTTGTTGATTTAAATTACTGTCCAGAAGGACTCGTGCAGTGTGTTCTATGCCTGAAGCATAAACCAGGCTGCAGACTGGGCATGCTTCATTAAGTGTAAACACACAATCTGAAAAGAAATTTTGCCAATTTGCTAAGCAAGAGTAGACTTGCAACTTCATTATGATGTGTTTGATTAGCAAAATTGATTTCTTTTTCCCTTTGACATGGTTTTAGGTGATTTAAATGGCTTCTGTTGAAGACTGTCTGTTCATGTAATTTGCTAATTTTTCTACTTTTAAAATATTTTTCTTGTTAATTTAAAGGTGATTTGTAGTGTAAAAACACCTGTAACGTAATTTCTTTGGTCGTTTGCCACTTTTACTTTCTTTTTGCCTTGTTTTAGCTTAGCACACAGGGTAGTGGGCTTCATCATGCTCTTCTATTTTCAGTCGGTATTCCAACACCATCATCTTACAAAGGCGTTAGGGAAATGATGTATTTGACCCATGCACTTTTTCTTTTGTAGTTTGTTTTCCCATTAAACATTGAATTTTTGCCAATCTTAAAATTAATTGTTCAAGTATTTTTTTTTCTAATTTTAGCTGCATTTTTGGGGGTGAGTGTGGGGGTGGGGAGGTAAATCAAGAAACCTTTCTTGTACCTCATAGTCTTACCAGCCCTGAGCAATGTGTATAGGTATGTCTCTCTGTGTGTATTTGTATCTGGGTATGTGTCTGTGTACATGTGGATGTCTGTGTATATGTGTCTGTGAGTTTATGTCTGTGTGTGGGTACATATGTCTGTCTGTGTGTCTATGTGTGTGTGTGAGTATTCCTTAACATGTGTGTACATATACACCTGAGTGAATGTGCAGATGGTAGCCAGAGAGGTCAATGACAGGTGTCCTCAATTGCTTTTCCACCTTAATTTTTATGTATATTTTAAAAACTTTGTTCATTTATATTTTATGTATGAGTGCTCTGCATATATACCTGCATGCCAGAAGAGAGTATCAGACCCTGTTTTAGATGGTTGTGAACCACCATGTGGTTACTAGTGATGGAACTCAGGACCTCTGGAAGAGCAACCAGTACACTTAGCCACTGAGCCATCCCTCTAGCCCATCCACCCTGAATTTTTGAGACAGGGTCTCTCACTGAAGTTGGATATCATGAACTTGGTAGACTGGTTGGTTAGAAAGCCCCCAGGCTAGTGCCACTTCCATATTTAGGGGGATGGTGAGAAAGGATATCTCTACATAGCCCTGGCTTTCCAGAAACTCACTCTGTTGACAAGGCCAGCCTCAAACTTAGAGATCCACCTGCCTCTGCCTCCCAAATGCAGGGATGGAAGGTGTACACCACCATGCCCAGCACATTCTTAACTTTTATGTGGGCACTAAAGGTCTGAATTCAGGTCTTTATACTTGTCAATAAACACGTGACCAGCTGAACCATCTCCCCAGCCCTCTGAGCACTGTTTTTTTTTTTTTTCTCTTCTACTGAGATTCCCACCACTGAACAGCAGTGGCGTGAAGATTAACTTGTGCCACTCACCCTAAAGGAAGAGTCATGGTTGTTTGTATGATCCCTTTAACGAAGGCTCCATGAATGGCTAATGTGTAAGTAAGAAGAAAATCTGCCTTCTAAATACACATGAAAGAAACAATTATCCTAAATTGGAATTTAATTGTCACAATCTCTGTCTCCTATTTCCTATATATGGCTTGAACCCCCAGGTTGCGTTTTAATGAGACAAGTATTTATCACAAAACTTGAGCCTCCAGAGCCCTTCAATGGTCCACATATTTTCCTAGATCTTATCAGGACCCATCAGAGTGAATTCTTTTAGGATCTTGCAGCATTTGCAAGACAGTTTTTCAAGACAGTTATCCCCTCTCTTCTGTTTCTTCTCTTGCCAGTTGATACAATGGGCAAAGGTACTGTTGAAGCATGGGCAAGCTGTAGATGAGCTGTAATGCAATCCTTTGAATTCAGTGGGATCTACTAACGTATTCTGCAATCCTTTTTTGTACATAGGTAATTCCATGTCAATCTACCTGCCTAAAGAACCTACTTCTGGGTTGCAGGATGGCTCAGTGGTTAAAGTGCTTGATGCCCAAGCATGAAGACCAGGGTTGGATCTCCACAACTGGTATAAATATAATCCCAGTCTTGAAAGGCAGAGGCAGGATCTCAAAGCATGCTGGCTAGAGACACACCTTTTCAGCCAGTCCTTGATTGAAGGACCCTGCTTCAATGAATAAAATGAAATAGCAATTGAGTATGATTCCTCACATCAACTTAAGGTCTCCATATGAAAGTTTACACTTGTGCACACATACACATATACACATACCTACATACCCTTGGACCCACACCATGTAAACATGCATAAACATCTCCTTCTGTCTCATTCTCTCTCTCTCTCTCTCTCTCTCTCTCTCTCTCTCTCTCTCTCTCTCTCTCTCACACACACACACACACACACACAAAAGCAAAAGGAAAAGTAGAGGCTAATTTTTTGCACTATCCTCATATTCTTCTGCTCTCTTGACACAGGTATGCAAGGACAAAAGTCCCATGGTGTTATGGTGTTGGAAATGTGTCCCATAACATCTAGAATTATAAATACTGGGGAGGCAGCAAGGTTTTCCACTTACAATATGAAAAAATCTATTTCATATTTTCATATTGTGAGAAATTCTTTTAGCCATCAGGTTTATACAATTGGACAGATGCTCTTTTCTCTTAGGGTTGTGTCTAAAGTCTTTTGCATGCAATTACATTTTAGGGGCCAGAGAAGTGGCTTCCCAGTTAAAGCACTTGCTGGTCTTCCAGAAAAATCCATGCTTCAGTTTTCTTTCTGTTACTGTGATAAACAGCATAAACAAAACTAACTTGGAGAGAAAAAGGCTTGTTTCATCTTGAATGCCCTTATCATAGTCAATCACCGAGGGATGTCAGGGCAGAAACTCAGGCAAGAGCAGAGGCAGGAACCACTGAGGAACATTGTGACTGGTTGGTTCCTAATGACCTGCTCAGACTGTCTTTTTGTACCACCCAGAACCACCAGCCTGTGGATGGACTGCCCACAGTGGGCCAGGCCTTCCCATATCCATCATTATAGACACCCACCACCAGGCTTGCTTATAAGCCAGTTTGATGGAGGCATTTTCTCATTTGAGATACAGTGTTATGAAAAGATAAAGAGGGACCTGGAGTAGGTGGATTAAACAAGGTGAGGGCTGAGAAAGAAGGGTAAATGAGGGAATGAGGAGGGACAGCTAACATTTAAGACCATTTGAAAAGTCACATGGAAACTTACTACTGTAAAAGCGTCCATGCTTCTGTGGAGTTATCAAATTAGAGGCGAGGCAATGCCCTGACTAGACATCTTGTGTCACTGACTTAACCCTTTTTTGACAGGAATGGGTTATACCTTGTTGAGTAACAACTCAAAGGTATCCCACAGAAAAGACCTCACCTCAGTCAAAGGCTCTCGCCAAGGCTATTGGTTGCCCTTCACAAACTGATGGCAGGGGCCTATTGTTGAGGACAGCTTTATTTATTACATGGACATAGGGAAGTCAAGGTGGTGCCTAACTAGGAGCCTCAACCCTAATTACTAACATTTATGGTACTGGAAAGGCACTCTGAACACGGCTGGAGGATAAATGCAATCATCAATATCACTCAGCCTATAAACTATGTGACATACAACTATGACTTGCCTGAAACATTTAATGGTACAATGATGGCACAGATGTGATAGGAGTAAGCCACCCCTTAAGGTTTTAAGGACAACTCCATGAAATAGAGCCCATAACTGACATTGGTAAGGTGGTCAAGGACTTGAAACTAGATAGGACATGGGCCTATGGGGAAACCTAATAATACTACAATTCTACTAAAAGACTATAGCAATAAAATTATGCATAATAACCTATGATATACCCATAGTCTAATGCCTTGTTTAAGTCATCTCTGAGGAGCTTCTTGAAGTATTTAAAAATTTAACATGAGGACATGCAATCAGACAATGTGCAGAGAATGAAACACTTTAAAGCACCCAGGCATAATGGGATATTTTCATCAAACTCCTCTCCTCAAGGCTCAGGGATCAATGTGAGACTGGAGGCAGAAAGATCTAAGAGACAGAGGTCCCCCAGACACAACAGGACATAAGCACATATGAGCTCACAGAGACTGTGGCAGTTCATACAAGACCTGTGCAGGTTCAAGGTAGCCAGAGTCCTAGCACCAAGAGGGGAAAGTGGATATGGTATCCCACCCCTAACTGACAAACTATTTGCAATTGATACCCATGGGAAAAGGGAAAACTAATTTTCTCCCATAAAGTGTTATGGGTGTATCAACTATACTCCAGGGTAGGCTCCATGCCCGTGCCAGGAAAATTTTGCCAACCCAAAGATAAGTTTGATGGATATGCCTTTTTCTTTTTTTCTTCCTTTCTTCCTTCCTTCCTTTCTTTGTAGACTTTTGTTTTACTTTTTTTTTTTTTTTGTCTTATTGGTCTTTTGTTTGTTTTCATTTTTGTGAGGTTTTTGTTTTTGAAAAAGAGGAAAAGAACATCAAGTGGGAAGGGTAAGGAGGTAGAGAGAACCTGGGAGGAAATAGGGGAGGGGATGATATGATCAAAATACAATGTATAAAACATTAAAGAAATAAAACGTGACTTACCTTTAAGTAAATAGTCACATTTTTGCTCAAGTTTGTATTTGGGAGTATTTTTTTTTTAAGTTTTTAAAGACACATACAAAATTCCATAGACTCCAAGAGCCCATAAGCCGAGGACCAACTCCTGCCCTCTCCAGCCTGTCCTTATCCTTTGTGTTTATTTGTTCCCACTAAGTTCCTGGGGTTCAGGGTGTGGGTGTGATCTTCTTTTCTAGACTTTCTGGTTTTGACTTTTCATGTGGCAGTTGGATATTAGCTCTTGGTCAGCTTCTCTGTACACACACTACTCCTAAAGAAGTCATTTACCACTGATGCCATCATTCCCTTTCCTTCCTTCTTTAAGGTCTACCACAGTGCACACCTCCTCTATCTGCTTAGATTTTCTGCTTTGGGTTTTCTTCATTTAATGCATCCTGATGTTAACACCTACTACCTCTAGAATATCATTGCAGCAACCTTCTGTGCTAGTTTGTTTTACTGGATTTGACCTTATACCAGTGTTGCAATCCAGGATGAACTATTCCCCCTGTTCACTTCTTTGAAGTCAAGAGTGGTAATTTTTCATCATGTCTTAAATGAAATATCTAGTAGACTCCATAGACTATCCTTTTATTCTTAGACATAGATAAAAATAATACAGTTCCTTAGCTGTCCATTGTTATAGGAGTATCATTTCTATAATTAATGTACAGATACTTTTGTAAGTATAAGAATTAGGTGTTGCCAAAGAAGCAGAACCAAATGGAAGAGATATGTATCTGTTATCTTCTCTTTTTGTTTGTCTGTGTCTCATGACTGTAGAAATTATTGACTTAATGACTAGGGAATTGAACCATGTTGTCATCACACAGGTTGAGAAGCATGAATCTTCAGAGGCAACCAATAGGCTGGAGACTTTGATCTTAAGCCAGTCTGGAGGCATGATTCTCTTATTCTCCAAGGACTTAATTTTCATCTCTCGAAGCTTCCATTTGATTTTGCTTTGTGTGTGTGTGTGTGTGTGTGTGTGTGTGTGTGTGTGTGTGTGTGTGGTATTTCCCTGCTTTTTTGTGTTAATTAATTTTGTATTTTATCCTAGGTAATCTATTACACTACAAAGCCCTGTATCTTACATAAATTCTTACAACAATTTTGAATTTGTACTTCTAGTTGTTGTTTCAGAAAATAATGATTAGATTAAGTTAGTGCCACAAATTCTGGCCTGTCTCATTCTCTGGGTTCTGGTTTTAACATAATTCTGTTTTTATTATATACAGACTGTCCCACGGGATAGCCTGTGAGTCTGTAGCTCCATTCTCAGAGCCTGTGACGTGCTTATCAGGGTACGATTTAAACGTATGGCAGAGGCAGCTGGGGGTTCATATATGACTTTATTGGAATCCCTTTATTGGTCTCTTCCATCTTTATCATTCATCAAATCCCCAGAGTTCCCTTTTTCAGTTTTCTGTACAGAAGTCTGAGTATTTTGTTTCCCATTTGAACTTCCCACAACTAAGGCTCCTCTTAGGACCAAATAGCAGCTGAATAAAGAGACTGTAGAAAAGATTCATTGAAAAAAGCTTAGAACTATAGTTATGTCATGTGGACAGAAGAGTTTTCTGCACCTTCCTGCTGTCATTGTTCTGCTGTTAGGGGCACCAGGGTATAAGGGTAGTACTCTTTTAGTAGAGAGTGGGGATTTCCCTGGTGTGCACTTTTGACATCCAGGCTCTGTGTGATTCAAGATGATGCTATTGAAGGGAGGAATGGTTGAGTAACCACTGGGTCAGTGAGACTTCAACATCTGTTCTATTCACCTACTAACCATTCAGATAGCTCCTCCTTATATTTGCTGTGAGTTTTATAGGTGCTTTCAATGGAAGGCACATTATAGAATGTGTTTAATCTGTCTCTCCAAAAGCAGAGCCATAGCTTACATTTTAAAGATCTTTTGTAATTATAAAAGTAATTATAAAGTAATGTCCATTAATTATTGCTAGCACAGAATAGACACATTAGAAACTAAAAATCACCCACCATAGCAAGCTTTAATCTAGTGTTGGTTGATTCGTTGTATTTAAGCAGTTAGACTGCACTGTGCAGGCAGCTTTGCACTGGCTGTTTTTCCTTGTCACTCACTGTGTCATGGACTTATTTCCATGGTAGTATACATCCCTCCCAAGATCAGTGTTCAAGATTGCACAGTGAACATTCCTTCATTCATCGCATTCTTTATATAATTTTGTGTGTGTGTGTGTGTGCAAGCTGTGTTTCTCATAATTAAGCATTCAAGATGCACAGTTCTTCTGTTGGTTGGTGCTAGTGGATAAGTACCCAGAAAAAGTGATCAAACTCTCTTAAAAACCTTGAATCATAAAACAAAATACCCCAAGCCTATGCTATTTTATGTGCCCGCCTCTTCTGCTACTTGGCAAAATGTATGCTCTAGAAAAAGGACTGCACTTTATAGTGCAATGACTGGAATTCTTAAAACTGATTCAGATTCATACACACACACACACACACCAGCATTTCACATTTAAGCACAGAGAACTCCATGTGAGGTTCGATGTCTGAAAGAGGAGCAGACAGTGTTGTGTTTTTAAGAAGGAGGGCACAGCCGTTATTTTTATGTGTCTCTTTGCCTCAGCCCCTGCCACACATGATAAAGATTCCACGGTGTCTGCACAATAGAGATAAGACGCCGGAGGAAGTGCTTGCAGATGGCTGTGGTTAGAAAAAAAAAAAGAAAAAGCCACAAAGAACACTTTAATTAAGTCTTCCTTTCAATCTTGTTAAAATTCGGTGAAGACTACCATGGAATTTGTACTCTATCTTAGGAACAAATCATAACAATTTCATAAGGCTACCCTAGGATGCCTGAAGTATAGTTTATTATTTTGCTATGATTTGATAAATTGGAAATTGTATTTGAAAACCTTTAGTCCACTCTTAGAATGCTCAAAGACATGGCTTCCTGCTGTGTTGACACTAATAGAGAACTGACTGGAAGATGGCCACTTAAAACAATATTGCAAGTAGGGGTGAAAAAATATACATACTCACATGTACATCTGTGTGTATATAGTCATCATTTAGTATCTTTGAGAGATTTGTTCTATGGTCCTGTCAATTAGATTATAAAAATGATATAGTATTTCTATATAATCTGTGCATATCTTACTATATAACATATATGTTAGAATATTTTCTTTTCATTTTGAGTCAGGGTTTCTCTGTGTAACAGATCTGGCTGTATGGTTGGTTGAGTCTCTGGAATAAGTTGGTGGCTATCTAGACCAACTGCCTGTGTGTTTGTATATTTGCACAAATGACTTCATCTATGCTATTATATCAGAAGACAATTTGAACTTCTCTAAAGAGTTCAAAGACTCATTGAAAATTCCATGAATATATATTGTAGAATATTCTGTTATGATGGAAATAAGCAGAAAAATTACAGAATTTTATAAGGAAGTTTGAGGATGTTGCATATACACATGGAACACTCTATAAGGTAACCAGTCCAGAATCTGGCATTCTGGGAATAAACAGACCTGGAACTGGGGGCCTGGCAAGTAATATTAAAAGATCATTCTAGTGACTAATATTTATTGATTTTTAAGGAATGCTTTGTATTGAACTCTTGCCAAACATTCTCTATTTTATGTCTTTATCAATGTTAGATTAGTTTTGTTGTTTTCTCAGGTAAGGAAACAAAACTCCAGAACTGTGCAAGAAGATGCATGAAATCCCATAGTTGCTAAATTCCAAGTTCAGGACTTGAACCTGGCTCTCTGACTTCAGGCTCCTTTTTCATTGACTTCCCTCTCCTGGGCTCCAGATATCCCAGCTGTGTTCAGTGGTTCTCATGCCAGTTCTTGGTTTCCAGATTCCATCCTGGTTATCCCTTACTTGGGAGATGCATCTCTTTAGAAATGTTTTCAAAAGAGGCAAGTCCCAACATACCTTTCCTTTTGCATGTTGGGACAGTTTGGAAACAGCTCACAGACTTTAGGGCTAAAGGAAATAGGTTTGCATGGAAAATGTATTTCATGTTTATGTCTCCTCTGCACATTGAGAAGAATGTTTGAAACACAAAGCTGAATTCCTCTGCCTCTTCCAGGAAGAATGCTGAGTCTTGCAGCTTGCTCCAGGGACTTTGGTACCCATGAAAGAGCCATGAGGAAATAAAGACAAAACTGGCAACAGTTGGCTGAGAGTATTTGGGGAATAAACAAAAATTATCTGCTGGAAATCAACAACAACAAAAAGAGTATGGGACAGACATGAGAGATTTGCATGCAAAAGATACAAGCAGGGTTTGAGAGGAATGAGGGAAACTGGAACTAAGGAGAGAAACACTAGAAGAGAGATGAAAAGTCAAGAAGTGCTGAGCATCCACCATGGTCATTCATTGTAACACCTTTCAGATTCCTTTGAATGATGGTGAAATGTTGGCAGTGTTTTTGCTGCTTCCACAGTTGTGAATGTGTTTGGGGCCTGGCTGCCTGGGTCCTGGCTGCAGCACACAGATGCAGAAGTACAGGCTTCTTCCAAATGTGTGTCTTTAGTTTGTACAGCTGCTCAGCTCTGATTACTTGCCACTCCAGTTTATCTTTTTTATTGGGTTTTAAAATCTTAAGTTGGCAACACAAAGTCTTCCACTGGGAGCCCTGTAGTTTGAAACTACAGATCTCTGTGTAAGTAGAGGCGAGAACACTTAGACAAAATGGGGGAAATGTCCTACAGGGACCTGAAGGGAAATTTTTTATTATTTTTCTTTTATTTCTATTTAATTGCTTGAGAATTTCATCCATGCATATAATGTGTATTCACAAAATCCACTCAATTTCCTCCCTGATAAGTCATTTTCTTTTACCCCACTATTTTTTGTCCTAACTTTATTCATATGCTCTTTTATTTTATGTAAACCATCTTCTGGCTCATGGGTAGACCTCAGGGGTCACACCCCTGAAGAGAACTGAATCTCCCTCCACCAGCAGCCATCAATTCCAATGGCTCCTCAGACAGGGGGGCAAGTCCATGAGCCCCCACCCCATCCATGCTGGGATTTTGGCTGGCTTAACATTTTGCTGGTCCTTGGTTTAGTAACTGTGTTTTTATATTCATTCATAAAGGCAAATATGTTTTACATCTTGTGAGTTTCTCTGAAAAAAAATACCCAGATTCATATTATTTGTAACCATAGACATTTCTTTTTAATGTCTTTTTATTCTTATTAAGCATTCATTATTTATGAAATTAATGGATTGACTATGTTTCATAAATGTAGGCAACATACTTTGTTTTCAATCACCTGTTATCATACCATGTTTCCCACTTAACTGTTTCCCTTCCTCTACCTCTAAAGTCATCCTTCCACTTTCATGAATCATCTCCAATGTTTTCTCATTATTTACTTATTATTGTTAAATTCATAAATGCATATAAATATACAAATGCAACCTGCTGAGTCCATTTAGTGCTTATTTATTCATTTATTTGCAGATCTGACCATGTGGTATTGGATAACTACTTAACAGGCTCATCCTGGGGAGGACAGATTCTTTCATATAATGTTTGTGTATATGTGTGTGCTTTTGGCCTGCATATGTGTTCATATATGTGCAGCCACAAGTGTGTACATATGCATGTAGAGGCCAGAAGACAACTTGGGTGTCCTTTCTTAGGTGTCATCCACCTTTTCTTTTAAGCAAGCTCTTTCAATGACGAAGACATCACCAACTGGGCTCGGATGATTGACCCACCAGCCCAAAGGAGCCATCTGCTAGGTGACTGGGCTGCAAACACAGGCCATTCCCATCAGTTTTTTACAAAAGTACTTCTGACGTGAGTTCTGAGGCTAGGCTAGAATTTAGAACCTTTTGTGTATAAGACCAGCATTAGCCCACTGAGCTTCTCTCTCCAGCCCTGATTTTACATCCTATTCTTGAAGGCAGACCAGTTGCCAAAAAATGACACATGTCACAGTTCATGATCAAAATATAATGATTTTGTATATGGAAATGCCACAACAAAACCAACTGTATTTTAGGATAACTAGAAATTTAATTTAAAAAGAATTACTGGAATTGGAGAGATGGCTTGATAGTTAAGAGAATTTACTGCTCTAGCAGGGGGTCTGGGTTTGGTACCCAACATTTACATGGTAACTTACAACGGCATGTAACTCTAGTTCCAGAGAACTGGTGCCCTCTTCTGGATTCCATAAACATTGTGCATACATACAGTGCATATACACACACAGACAAACACTTATACACATAAAATAAAAGTTAATCAATTTTTTATTTTTTAAAATAGAACTCCTTCTACTTACAGTACACACTGTAATCAAAAGTCATGGATCCAGTCATTGATCACCTAACAATGAGGATGAGTTCTGAGAACAATTTTGTCAGGTGATTTCTTCCCGAGGTGAGCACTGTGTGTGAACACTACAGCCACAATTACACAGAACTCGGTAGTAGAGGCCTATCTCAGTTGTGGTTTTCATTGCTGTGAAGATACACTATGACCACTGCAACTCTTATAAAGAAAATATTTAACTGTGATGGTTTGCTTACAGTTTCAGGGGTTTAGTTATTACCATTATGAAGGACAGCATGGCCATGTGCAAACAGATGTGGTGATGTCTACATCTTGATCAGGAGGCAGCAGGAAGTGGTAATCTGCACATAAGAAACCTCAAAGCCTGCCCCCCACAGTGACACAATTCCTTTGACAAGGCATGCCCACTCCAACAAAGCCACACCTCCTAATAGTACAACTCCCTATGAGATTATGGGGGGCAGTTACAAATTACCACAAGATGCTTTACACCACTTCCATTTAAAGTGGATTGCTACTGTATGCATCCTACCTTATGGCTTGATGGCTCAAATAACATCAGCTCATGAAGAACAGCTCAGATCACATGGTAATATGGCCCATTGTCAAACATTCAGTTCCTAGTAAGGATCAATAACAGGCCATGAACAGTTTCTCAAAGGTAGAATAGATGTCCGCTGATGGTGGCAGAGCCTTGCTCCAAATCTGCACAGGCCTCCTCTGTGACTCCACACAGCATCCCTATTTTTCACTTACACTTTGAACACTATCAGTTCTGCTAGATCATATGGTCCAAGTGGTAGAACAGCCTGGACCTGTCCAAGAGCCTTCTCTTCTTCCAGGCCCCTCTCAAAGCTAATAGCTTTCCAGGATTTTGGATATGTAGGCTGGAATAAGGCTCCAAAGTGTTATGGAGTATTTTTTTAACTAGGCAAAGAGGTGTTACATTTGTTTATGTCGCAGAATATTACTTTAATGGTGCAAAAGTGTGTTAGTTGTTTATGCTGCATTTGTTTAATGATGTAAGGATGTGTGCTCAATTATGTAAAGAGATGTTGCATTTGTTTAACCTTGCCTGCCTAAGGCACCTGATTGGTCTAATAAAGAGCTGAATGGCTAATAGATAAGTAGAGAAAGGACAGCATGGCTTCCAGGCAGAGAGAGTAAATAGGAACAGAAATTTAGGGTCAGGAAAGAAGACAAGGGTGAAATGAAGAGATAATGAGGAGAAACAGGGGGACAAGCCTGGGGCAGTAAGCCAGGCAGCTGCCTGCCAGGCAGGCCCAAGAAGAAGTGAAATAAGATATGCAGATGGAAAGAAAAGTAGAAAGCCTCAAGGCAAAAGGTAGACAAAAAGAAGCAGGTTAATTTAAGCTGAAAGAGCAAGCCAGAAACAAACATAAGCTAGGACAAACATGCAAAACTAATAATAAATCTCAGTGTCATGATTTGGGAGCTGGTTGGTGGCTCAAAAGAAAACACCTGCTACATTTGTCAGCTACAGTGGGTCTTGAACCCACAGCCTTGAAATGGAAACTCTAATACTTTACCACCTAAGCTAGCCGGCCCATTGGTAATTTAAAGCACAGCCATGATAACAAAGGTAAAACATTTTGGCACCCAACACAAATGTACCAGGCTTTTTGTTTTGGGTCTATATTGCTGGGCATGGCCCATGTTGCAAACCCAGATGCCTGGGTTTTAGAACACAATCCCTGTGGCCATGAGGATGTCCAAGGACTCTGCCACTACTGAGGCCATACGGATCTGAGTGGCTTGTGCTGTCACCTGGGGCCATGGTATTGCCCAGTCCAGGCCATGTCTGGGTCGGTAGTTATATAGCACCCAGGGTCTTGGTTGTGGCTCCTGTTACCACCAAGTACTGTGCAGATGACCAGAGTCTGGTCAGATACCTGAGACCATGTTGGTATCTAAGAGTCATGCTGTTGCCAGGGCCATGCTGATCTGGGTGGCCTGTGATATCATGGGAGCCATGGTGGCATGTGGGCCTGAGCTGCTGCCAATGCTATGGCTGGATCTGTAGTCCTACTGCAGCTGAGGTCTGTGATGATGCCAATGGCTCGTGCTAGAACAAGGGGTCATTGCAACCATGCCACGCCCTTCACTGGCACTGGGATAGCTGGCCCTACACCTTTATGGATACTTCAGAAGAAAAGAATCCACTCTTCAGGGGAAGGGTAGTCTCCACCACCTGGGAATGATGGCCCCACCCTTACTATGGGCATGCACCTCACCTGGGCAGCATGCTAGAGCTCATTCTGTGGTCATGGATTTAGGTAAGCTGACCCTGCAGGCAGGATAGCTGACTCTGCGCCCCCTCATCTGCTGTGTGGTGTCATGGTAAGAGAAAGATTCCCATCCACCATCCATTGCCAGTGTGGTGAGTGAGAGAACTAACTGGCCCTGGGGTCATGAGAATTGAAAATTGCCCTGATCCTCACCAGCTGCCACACATGAACACAGGAGAGGGTGCCACGTACCCAGCCTGGGCAGCACACTAGAGCTTACTCTGTTGTTGGGGATCACAGGTGAGCCATCCCTGAAGGTGTGAGAACAGGAGAGCTGACCCCTGCACCCCTCCCCACTCCCAGTTCTTCCTGTGGCAATAGGGAGAGAGGATCCAGCACCTCACTGGGCAAAATAGCAAAGCTGGCCCTGATGATGTGAGTGAACTGGATCCGAGGACCTGAAAGCAGGAGAAGTGTTTCTGCTCCTTGCTGCAGGCTGCATTGGGTGAGCTAGCTGAGGCAGTGCTGGAGAGCTTGTCTGGGTAGTGACAATGAGGGCAAGCTGGTGCACTGACCCACCAGCTACCTCTCAGGCCCAGAACCAGGGCAATGAGCTGACTCACCCCAATATTTAGCTCATCTTTAGCCTTTAGCCGGTGGAGCATGTGATGGGGATGAACCTACAAATCCACAACAGCAAGATCTCCATGACAGAGGGCAACAGCAGGATAACCAGGAGGAGGCCCAGTGAGAGCTCATTGCCAGTGGCAGAAATCAGAGTTCTCAAGCCAGACCAATGACTCACGGCAGTGAACACTTGTAAGTAAAGATGAATGGACTAAATGGTAAACTGTGTGACTCAACAGGCCATACCACAAATTCCACAATGAACTGCTGCTGCTTCTCCTCATTCTCCTTCTTCTTTTTGTTTAGTTTTTGGGGTTTCTTATAATTTTTGTTTTGTTTTGGGACAGGTTGCAAGGGCAGTAGGTGGAAGTGAGAGAAAGGAGAGAAAAGAGGGATTGGAAAAGAGGTAATGTGAAATCTACAAAGAGTCAATAAAAGTTAAAAAAAAAAAAAGGAAGGAATATTGTCTGTTCCCTTGAAGAGCATCAACGACAGTCTAGGGGCAGTGATAGCACTGAAAAATCAGGGAAAGGTGGAGAGGGTACTTGAACTGGCCATTTACTGTAATCAGATTTGTGATTGCCCTAATTGTCATCAGGGATACTCCATCCAGTAATGGATGGAAGCAGACGCAGAGATCCACAGCCAAGCCATGTACTGAGCTCTAGGAGTCTTGCTGAAGAAAGGGAGGGCCAGAAGATGTACAGATTTATTTTCTGGTATGATTTCCTAAGAGCAGCTGTTTACATAGCAACTATGCCTTATTGGTGATTCCACATCTCCTACAGATGAATTAATACACACACACATATAATACATGAGTAGGATTCATGTAAACATTATACAATTTTATACAAGGAAATTGAACATCTGTGGATTTGAGAGTGTTCCTGCATCAGATCTCCTGAGAATATTGAGGGGAGATCATGTAATTTGTGGTGGTCACCATGGGAGGTACTGGAGATGGAACCACCTCCCTGAGAGATGACCTTGCCCTCTTGAACCACTGAGGCATTCATAATTTAAAAGGACTCTGTGGGCCAGAATGCTTCTTCAGAAAAGCAGAAGAATTTGGTTTTAAGGCTATAGATGCTGAAGTAGAATCAACCTGAAGCTATCCCAGAGGCACACTGAAGTATATGATGTATATATCTGATGAGCTGGCTAGGGAAGATCCTGAAACCACCATTCTCTACAGTGGTATTTCAGGGCCCACAGTCTATCAAGGTCATGGGTGAAGACGAAGCATCTATTTTATGTGTATTTATCTATGTATCTACGTGTCTATCTATCTATCTATCTATCTATCTATCATCTACCTTATCTATCTGTCTGTTTACCTATATATCTGTCCATCCATCCATCCATCCATCCATCCATCCATCCATTTATCTATCTATCTAGTTGCCATATAAGCTGAGGATACCTGTTGTGGTGACTCACCTTTCTACCACGGTGGGGTGAAGATGACTGATCCATGTTGATCTTGTTGTTTGTATGCAGCCATCTGGCTTCATGAGATGGATATATTTGTACTTCAAAAGAATAGGATGACTTCAGTAATTTGTCCCCACATCCCCACTTCTCAACCTTGCCAGACAGTAATATTTCAGCGGCAAAATTGCAGTGTCATTTTTCTTAGTGGCATTTTTGTAAAGCATAAGGAAAAAGATGTACATTCAGTTGTATCCACTATCATGGGGACACATTCTAAGAGTCTCAGTAGATCCCTTATAATGAACATAGTACTTAACCTTACCTATAATGTGTTTCTCTGTACAGACAAACATCATCGTGTATGTTGCATGGAATAAAAGATTAAAACTATTAGGTTTCCATACATCTCAAATGGCCCTTAATTTTAGTAGTCTCCCTCTGTATTCCCTCCTTTGTCCCCCAATCCCTCTCCCATTTGATCCTCCCATTCTAGCCCCCTTTAGATCATAACTCTCTCTATTCTAATTTCCTTTTCTTAATGAGATCTATCTGCCCTTCCCCAGTCCTTTACTTTCTACCTGACATCTGTGTTTCTATGGATGAGAGCTTGGTTATGATTGACCTAACAATTATTATCTACGTATAAGTGAATACATGCCATATATGTCTTTCTGGGTTTGGGATACCACACTCAGGATATTTTTTTCTAGTTTCATCCATTTACCATTTACCATTTCATGATCTCCTTTATTTTCAACAGTGAGTAATAATCCATTGTGTAAATGTACCACATTTTCTTTACTCATTTGGTTGTTTCTAATTTCCAGCTATTATGCATATAGCAGGAATGGCATGGTTGAACAAGTGTCTAAATGATGGATGAAATGAACTGTTCTTTGGGCAGAAAACCAACAGTGGTATAGCTGGATCTTGAGGTAGATCAGTTCCCATCTTCCGGAGGAGCCATCATATTGATTTCCAGCAGTGGGTGAGTGGACCCCTTGTTCCATATTCTTACCAGCATGAGCTTTAACTTATTTTATTTATCTTAGCTATTATGACATGTGTAAGAAGAAAACTCAAAGTAATTTTGATTTGCATTTCCTTAATGGCTAAAGATGTTAGACATTCCTTTAAGTATTTCTCAGTCATTCAAATTTCCTCTTTTGAGAATTCTCTGTTTAGATCTGAACACCATTTTAACTGAGTTTTGATTTTCTTGATATCTAGTTTTTCTGAGTTCTTTATGTATTCCAGATATTAACCCTCTATCAGATGGTTAGGGAAGAAGGAGTCATAACTGACTATATTTTGCCACCAAATGAAGCTTCCAGTAAATCTAATTGAATTGTTAACCAAACAGGTCCCCAGGGAATTCTCAAACAACCTAGGCTATTGCCAAGACTCATTTGACACGGAGAAGTCAAGCTGTTGCCCACCTAGAGCCTTTACCTTTATATTCTAGAGTCTTTGGTACAGAAAGGTACTCTGCATATTACCAAAAGAGAAATGTAAACCCTAAGCCAGCCACAGAACCTTTGATCTACAATGGTGTCCTGCCTGCAAGATTTGCTAGTGGTAGCAGAGTTTGGGCAAATAACCAAACAATATCAGATTTGATTTAAGGCCCACTCCATGAGATGGAACCCATGCTGCCTGGGTGACCAAGAACCTGAGACTAGATAGCACAGGGACCAAGGATGAAAACCACATACTACTGGTCATCATCAACAACAAATGTAGCAATAAAACTACTAATGACATCCCGATAAACTCGTAGATCTGTGCCTTGTTCATCCATCATCAAAGAAGCTTCCTCCTGCAGCAGATGGAAACAAATACATAGATTCACATCCAGTGAGAGACTTTGGAACACTCATCCCTAAATGATTTGTCTTCATTGAATCCCTCCCCCTAGGGCTCAGGGAATCCTGAGGAAGAGGAAGTAGAAAAACTATAAGAGCCAGAAGGGATGGAGGAAGCAAGCAAACAAAGTCCTCTAAATCAGCATGATTAAAGCTCAGGTGAACTGCTAGAGACTAAGGCAACATGCACAGGGCCTGCATGGATCTCTATTAGGTTTTTGCATATATATTATGGCTTCAAATTTACTGTTTTTATGGGATTACTGAGTGTGAGAATGAGTGTGTCTGTGACTTGTGTCTTCTCTTGGGATCTTTTCCTTCTGTTTGTGTCCAATTCCAATTTGTTAGTTTTTATTTAATCTTATATTATATTTTAGTATGTATTATTTTATTTTATTATTGAAAAGATTAACAGAAATAAAAAGAACTGTTATTACAGTATACAATAATGAAGCTATATGGTTATGATCTCTGTCTTTTTAATTTTGCATTTAACATTTTAAACTTATAGCTTTTAGCATTCTTTGAGAATTTTATACATGTGTACAACTTATTTATTATGTGAAGATTTAATTGATTGTAGACAATGGAAATCATTGAAAACAAAACTGGATAAGAAGGCTGTACTTTATACACACATACACATATACATACTCACATACATGTATGAGCAGACATATATATATATATATATGTGTGTGTGTGTGTGTGTGTGTGTGTGTGTACACATATATACATATTTACACACAAACACTAAGGCGAATCACAGTAGGAGTTCAAGGCAGGGAGGTGGAGGCAGGAACTGGAGCAAAGACCATAGAAGAGAAGTGTTGCTTGCTGGCTGGATCTCCATGGCTTGCTCAGCCTACTTCTCAGATACTTCTGGGCTGCTTTCCCAGGGTAGCACATCCCACAGTGGTCTTGAGTCTTCCCAAATCAATCATTAATCAAGAAAATTCCCCATAAACATGCCAACAGGCCAGTTTGAAAGAAGCATTTTCTCAATTAGGTTTCTTCTTACCAGATGACTGTAGCTGGTGTCAACTTGTCAAAGACAAAAACAAAGCAAAACAAAACAAAAAATTAAAAAACAAAGCTGAACCAGCATGGTAGGTCTGAGATAAATCTGCAGATTCTGTCTTCTAAAGAAAATGCAGATCCTGGTGAGGTTCCTGGTGTAGCGATTATAGACTGAGAACCATTACCTTTAACTGTTTGTCTAGGGACAAGAATGGTGTAAGGATGCTTGGGATATTTGTCTCAAAAATGGTACTTATGGACCGTGACAGCAGCCAAGACTAAAAGGAAGCCACTGTGGACTGGAAGGGTGGTACATCTGGTTTCCTTTTCCACAGGAGCAAAACCCAGGACTTGGGGTAGAAACATGCCCAAGTTTGAGAGTTATGGTGGGAAGGATGACAAGCAAGAGAAATGTTCCTTCTACCTCCTTGGGCTCACAAGCTCCCTGAAAATAATGAGTATCAATTGTCTACTCCTTTGCTGTTGGTTACATGTGCCAGGGTTCTGGATTGTATGGTAAGAGTGTGTTTATGTTGGTAAGAAGCTGCCAAGCTATTTTCTATCCCAGCTGTCCACGAAGGACAATTTCTGCATCTCTGCATCCTTCTTAGCACTTGCTTTGGTCAGTTTCCTTTATTTTAGTGATTATGGTTAGTGGGTCATTGTGTTTTATGGCAGTTTTATAGTTTGCTCCCTTAATCTGAAACACAGATCTCATTTTCATGGGCTTAGTTCTCATCAGCACATTTCCTTCAGTGAAGTGTCTGCACTTCTTAGACTTACATGTTCATTTTCTTACTGTTGCATTCTGCAAACACTTCATGCATTCCACACAGAAGTCCTTTGTGATAACTGTGACTTGGAAACATTTTTTCCATTGGACAGACTGTCTTCATCATAGCTTAAGTCCTCTTTATAGGATAAACTATTCCATTTTGGCTAAGCCTAACTTAGAACTTTTTCTTTAATGACTCCTTCTCTCTCCCTCTTCCCTTTTCCGTGTGTGTGTGTGTGTGTTTTACTATAATTATCATTTGATTTGATTTGTTAAGGACATATTAATTTGCAGAGGATATGAGAAATTTTAAAATGTTTTCTTAAAGAAATGTTAGTCTTTTATTTGAAATGTATGCCTCTGGTCTGTTTTGAGTTGACTTCTGGGATGTGGTAAGTCATCAACTGAGGCTTACATCTTGCATATGGATGTTCATTTGTCTTCCTGTTTACTTACAGAAAAAAAGTGTATCTTTTCCCCAAATAGTTGCCTTTACACCTTGACAAACATCAATTGACTGGGGTTTGGATGTAGCCAATGGCAAAGCATTTGCTTAGTTTGGAGAAGGCCTAGGTCCAATTATCTAAAAAAGTAAAAAACAAACAAACAAACAAATAAAAATTAATTGACCAAGTTCTGGATTCAGTTAATTGATGTAGAGATAGGATTGGCATCAAAGATCTACAAGGAAAGGTTGGGAGGTTTGAATTTTTTTCTTTTTTTATTTATTTTTTACATTCTAATCCTAGTTCCCCCTCCCTCCTTTGATTCTCCCTTTCTCCCCTCCCCCCATCTGCTTTGGAGAGAGTAAGGCCTCTCCTATGAAGTTTACTAAGTCTGTCCCATCATCTCATTGAGGCAGGACCAGGCACCTCTGCAATCCCCCACCCCTGTGTCTAGGATGGGCAGGTATCTCTCCATACATAATGGGCTCCACTAAGTCAGTTTGTGCATTAGTGTTAGATCTTGAATACATTGCCATTGGCCTCATATATTGTCCCAGTCATACCATTATCACCTATATTAAGGGAGTCTAGTTGGTCTTATGCAGGTTCCCCATTTGTCAAACCTGAGTCAGTGATCACTGAGTCAGCTGATTCTGTGGATTTCCCCATCATGGTCTTGACTCCTCTGTTCATATTATTGCTCTTCCCTCACTTTGATTTTACTCCAAGAGCTTGGCCCAATGGTTAGATGTGGATTTCTGCATCTGCTTCTATCTGTTTTTGGAAGAGGGTTCAAGCTTCTCTGGGGTTATGGATTGTAAGCTGGATATCTTTTGCTTTATGTCTTGTATCCACTTATGAGTAAGTACATACTATATTTGTTTTTCTTGTTTTGGATTACCTCACTTAGGATGTTTTTTATAGTTCTGTTCGTTTACCTATGAATTTTAGAATGTCATTGTTTCTTACTGTTGAGGAATATACCATGCTTTCTTTATCCATTATTCAACTGAGGGACATCTAGGCTGTTTCCAAGATCTGGCTATTACAAACAATTTTTCTATGAACATAGTTGAGCAAATGTCCTTGTGGCATGAATGTGCCTCCTTTGGGTATATGCCCAACAGTGGTATTACAGGGTCTTGAGGTAGGTTGACCCCTAATTTTCTGAGAAATCACCAATTAATAAATAGGACCTTATGAAACTGAGAAGCTTCTGTAAAGCAAAGAACAGTCAACAAAACAGAAGGGCTCCCTACAGAATGGGAAAAGATCTTCACCAACTCCACATCTGACAGAGGGCTGACCTCCAAAATATACAAAGAACTCAAGAAACTAGAAATCAAACTATCAAATAATTCAATTAAAAAATGGGGTACAGATCTAAACAGAGAATTCTCAATAGAAAAATCTCAAATGGTAAAAAGACACTTAAGGAAATTCTTGACATCCTTTGTCATCAGGGAAATTCAAATCAAAAACACTCTGAGATTACATCTTGCACTGATCAGAATGGCTAAGGTCACAAACACGAATGACAGCTTATAATGGGGAGGATGTAGACAAAGGAGAATACTCCTCCATTGCTGGGTGGGAGTGCAAACTTGCACAGTGTGCAAATCAGTATGGTGGTCTGAGTGAAGAAGCTCCTTATGTAATGGCCAAAGGAAGCCATTTAGTCATGTTTACCTTTTCAATGTTCTCTCCATGTGAGAACACAGCATGTGTGTCTATTGAAGAGACAGCAAAAAGATGCCACCTTTGCACAGACATTGAGTCTTAGATTTTTAGTCTTCAGGGTTATAAGAAAGAAATTCCCATTCTCATGAATGATCTTGCCTCAGGTATTTCATTACAGCAGAAGAAAAGATTAAAGCACAACAGGAATTTGGGGGCCAGAGAGATGAAGCAGCAGTTAAGAGCACTGGCTGCTCTTCCAGAAGACCCAGGTTACATTCCCAGCCTCTGCATAGTAGTCACAGCTTTTTGTAATTTCTGTTTCAAAAGATCTGTTGCCACCTTCTAGCCACCATCTGGAGTTCACGTAGTACACAGACATGCATGCAACAGGACTCTGGTTGAATCTCATTCTAGCTTAGGTAGGAACAGCACACAGACAATTACCAGATCTCTCCATCACTCTTAAGGAAAAGTTACAATGTGAGGGAACAGGGAGTTGAGATTGCAGCCTGAGGACACAAGTGGATTCCAATTGCAGTGAAGAGGACTGGTGACGTAATGTTCTGCCCATGGAAGGACAGAAGTATTGTAAGAGCCAGACACCTGAGGACCAGGCCCCCAAACCTGCCCAAGTCAGGGTACCAGAGCCTGCTCCCCAGACCCAGAGACCAACCCTCCTAGAAGAACTAATAGGAAAGATAACAAAGGAAATTGTCTGAAAAGATGTATGAGCCAGAGTCTCTCTGGTGAGACAAAGAACAGAAGCAAAACTAATCAGAGAGACAAAAATAAAATATCATTAGAATGACTAGAAATCTCTGGTGCCCATTATCAACAATAAACTCCATCTCTGGTAACCATAGCAACAGCAAACTACAAGCACAGCCCAACCTCTGATTAGACTGATGTAGCTCTTCTTGGTAAAGATTTAGTATCAGGAAATATATACTCTTCTCTAACCATGAAGATGCTCTTCTCTGTATTTACTGTCATGTATAATATATCTGTCAGTGGCTTTACAGGGCATACCAAGGGGCAACAATAAGAACAGTCCTGAAAGGTAAATTATCCTCAGATGAGGTTCACATAAGCACAGATACTAGGATTAATAACTGTCAGGAATTTAAAGAAGCTATATTTGATGTGTTAAAGGCTTTGATAGACAAGATAGATAATATGCATGATGTGACAAGTGGCTTCAATGGCATTAGAAATTAAAAACACCCCAGGCAGTGCAAAAAGTACTTCCAGTTGAAAAAAGTAGTAAATGCCCCAAGTATATATGCTACAAACTTCCATGTTTCCCTATGGGTCCATTGAATATTCCCAAACTGATAGCTGCCCGGAGATGGTAGGCAAAACCATAGCATCGAAGGGTTGGAGGACAACATCAAACTCTCCAGTGTATATATATTTGGAATAACAGAAAGGAAAGAGAAATGGACTAGAACATAAGAGATGTTTGAAGATGTAATGTCTGCAAACTGTCTAGAGTAGACTCCAAATGACATACCCAGGAAACTTGAGGACATCGAACAGGATCGTGTGAAAATGAAATCAGAAAAGTACACACAGGCTTGGTAGAAGTGCTGGAAGCCACAGGAAGAAAGCCGGGTGTGTAGCCAGCAGGGAAAACCATGTTATGTTATTAAGAATCACAGAATCCTCATTAGAAACTGTGCAAGCCAGAGACTACTGAGAGACACTTTTAAAATGTGGGGAGAAAACCAGCTGTTAAACTGAACTCTATTGACTGCATAAATGGCCTTCACATGCGAAGAAGAAATAAGTACTTTCTTGGATAAATAAAAACTCAGGAAACCCAGGCACAGATGATCTGCTTTACAGGAAGCATTACAGGATGCTCTTTGAGCAGAAAAAAAAATTGATGCTGATCCAGGAACTTGGATCTGCACCAATGACATAGAAAAAGGAAAAATAGAGTATTTTATCTTGCAGCAAACTGTAACTCAACAAAATTTTAAAGCAATAATGCCAGTATTAGTGCACAGCACCTGTAAAATGCAATGAATGGCAGTGGTCCTGGCGTGGGGTGGAGTAGGGGCATGGTACACTGTTGTCAGCTCTTGTGTTGTTCTGGAAGCAGTGTCATAGGATACAAAGGTGGGCTTGGCCTTTCTAATATAACACATTGACAAACCTATAATAAGCTCTAAGATATTAAGCAGAGCAAACAAAAAAGAAAGTAAATAAAATAAATACAAACCATACCAATTTTGCTATATTTGTGTGAGTCTATTTTAGGGTTTCCACCTAAAAGCATTTAATTGTTTATTTATTTATACAGTGCTGGGGTTTCAGAGCAGGTCTTCGGCACACTCAGCAAGACCTCTATCATGGGTTGTACCCCAGCTCAGCACTTTCTGCTTTGTTCAGTCAATGGGGTGTCTATTGTGTGACTACTGCCTTAATCACAGCAACTTGACAATGTCCTGCAATTGGGTGGCTTCTTTCTTTCATTGTGGCCTTCCCTTTTTTGTTATTCTAGTATATTTTTGGTCTTTCATATAACTATTCTGCATAGGGGCTGGTGTGGTTAAACACATACACTGCTCTTGCAGAAGCCCTGAGTTTGATTCCCAGCATCTAAGTCAGGCAGCTCACCACGGTCTATAATTCTAGTTCTAAGCACTCTTATGGCCTCCTCTGACCTTTGCAGGCACTGTACTCAGGTGCATAACCCCCAACCCCTGCCTAAAAATAATTAAAACTAAAAAAATAAAAGATTTAAATATACTGACCCTACCAAAACAAAACAAAACACAGCTGAGATTTTGATTGGCCTAGTACCAAGGAAAATGGACATTTGCCACACTGAGTCTTCCAGCCCATGAATATATTGTATATCTCTATGCATTTAAATTTTCAATATTTTATTAGTTTTAATACTAAGTGCTCTGAGTCTGAAGTTACTATTATAATTGATAATGTATTTTAAATGTTGAAATCCAGTTGCTTGCTGCTGTTCCCTAGAGAAATGATTGATCTCTGTAAATCAATAACCTTATCAAAATAATATTAGTTATAAGAAAATCCTGATGATATTTACCGATGAGTTCCTTTGGAAGAAAAAAATGTACCTTTAGTGAGTAGTGGCGGTTTTATTTCTTCTGTTCTAACCAATGTTTACACCAATTTAATGTGGAGTGGAGGCAACATTTCCTTGCCATAGACCAGCAGTCGTTGGGCAATTTCTAATCCTGACTGAGAATATGGAACTGTTGGGTGGAAACAGATACTCTGTCATGTGGTAGGCATGGATACTCTCAGCTCTGACAGAGAAACTGAATACAAACCTCTATGCCTACTCTGCAGTAGGAAGACCAAAGGTCACACCCCTCTATTAGCAAAAATATCTTTATGTTTATATTCTCACATCCATCTCCCTTATCAGCACTCCCTGTGTCTACAAATATTTCTGTAATGGAGGTGGAATGGCTGGCAGCTCATCTTCTCTCTCTTCCAGAAGAGTTTGTCTTCAGCCATTCCCATCCATATGATCTTACCATCCCCTCCACGTCTGCTCTTTCCTCTTCTTAGAGGTCTGTTTGAGTTCAACAGAACAAAACTCTGCTAGAGGAAGCTTGGACAATTCTTGGCTTTAGTAGATGGCAGCATGTTATGTTTGGTGAGCTCTCCAGTTGGAATCTTACTGAGAAGTAGAGTTTTCATTCACAATAATGTCCAAATAAACATTGCTTTTCTACCTCTTGATGGGCAGTTGCAATAGCACTCAGGATCCAGTTCTGATGAATACTGGTATTCACCTCAGACTTTGAACAGGAACTGGGCTGACAGTGCCCAGAAGCTCTGACCAAGGAGAATCTATTATGACATGGAAACACTGCACTGGGCCAGTGTCCAGCACACGAGTTCACCAGATGTGATAGGACCATCTTTGCCACTTGGACTTCACTGCCAGTGATGTTGGAGGGCACGTAGGAAGGACTTTTTCTGTTGCCAACCATTTTTCTTTGTTCTGGACTGTTTTCCAAGGCCACATTGCTTGTTTTTTGGGCACCTTGTGAACTGCATCATATAAGCAGCGAAAAGACACTCCCCAGGTAAGAAGGACAGTATATAGGTGTGTGTGTGTGTGTGTGTGTGTGTGTGTGTGTGTTGTGTTGTGTTGTTGTGGGGGCTTCATCCTATGGCCAGCCATGTTGTATGTAACTTCCCGCTAAGTCTAGGGCACACCAAGTCAAAGTCTTGTCCTTTTGTTTGCCTTTGCTCCCTTCCCTTTAATCAGGCCTCTACTTTGGAAACCAGGTCTTTGCACAGCAGCTCCACCAGCCTTTGTCATGTCTTTTTCTGAGTGAGCCATGGGATTTCTTTCCAGTGCATTTGCAATATTATTGATTAAGGTACCTGAGAAGTTTTCTATAAGTCATTAACTACTAATTTGGCCAGTGGATGTAGCTCAACTGGCCAAGTTCTTGCTGACCACGAACAAAGTCTGGGCTTCAATCCCCTGTGCTATATACACAGGTGTAGCACCTCTGTAATCCCAGAACTCAGGAGGTGGAAGGGGAAGATCTGGAGTTCAAGGTTCCTTGAGCTACATTGTGAGTCCCAGGCCTGTTCTCCATAAGATTTCATCTTCAAAACAACAGCAACAACTGATTTGAGTGCTTTGTTTATATTCTCATGTTGATGTGGCTGCAGGGGCACTCTTCCCCTACTTTAAGAGAAACATTGTTTTGTGAGCCCTTCTCCAGATGGAAGATGGCTTTTCTTTTCTAGCAATTTGAACCATATCCTTCAGAGACAGAGGCCAATATAAAACTTTTTGACAATCCTCCTGCTTTCCCGCATCCAAATAAATAAACAAAATATATGGCATCCCGGCCAAGGTGGCAGGACAAGACAACCCATTTCATGCTTCAGCAACCTGACTAAGGAAACAAATATAGAATTTTCATTCCAAATGCCTCTAGGTTATGAAGAAAGTTGATTAAGGTCTTCCTTCAAGCCCTGCCGGAGAAATAAATGGATGATAGAGTGTGTCTACCTTAAAGAAGAAGAGGTTATGTCTAATATTGACGCTCCTAATCAGTTTGACATAAGGCACATTTCTCACAGATGTGGTACTCCAGCCCATCTCATGTGCAAGAGAAATGAAAGCCACATGGATTTTAGTTTCCTGTTAGCCTAGAATAAATTAAATCATGTACTTCTCCCCTCTTTACCACTCCATTGTAGATTCAATTTTCATGTAGACATGTCAGATACTTTTTAAAGGGAAGAGGTAATAAATTGGTTTTCTTTTTCCTTTATCATACTGAGAGGAGCTTTCCTCTCCCTTCCTCTTCCCACATCCAGTGCAATAATATAAAGGGGGAAAGGATGGGATGAGAGTCACAGGTTGTGACATTCAGGTGACTTTAGAGAGGTTATCCAGGGAGCAGGACTACCTTCTGAAGTTTCCCAAGTGGGGTGATATTTATGACAGAGACTCACTCATTTCCTCCAACTTTGAATAGGAGATTACATTGGGTCAGGTAAAACTATTTATTTATTTATTTGCTTTAACAGTTTTGAACCCAACATCTCAGTGCTTTATCAGAAAAGTGTTTAGTTATGTAAACTTGATCCAGAATGGGGAAAAGAGGTGGGGTTGGATGCATGCTGTGTTATATAGATAGTTGAGAGCCCAGATGAGTGGGGGCTCTGCTCCCTTCATCCAAGATTGCTATCTTGATAGTTCATGTCTAGCTTGATTAGGTTTGAGCAGAGGAAAAGAACCAGGTTGTAGAATAATCCTGGAATTCAGTGCTCCTCTCTGTAGTGTCTCACTGACAACACTCCCTGATGGTCTGGGAATCTTGTAGCTATAGACCCTGGGGGAAGGGCAAACTTGCCTTTGATTTCTTTGAAGGGTGCAATTCTTATAAGGCCAGCTGTGAATTTGGGACCTAGAATATGCATAAAGTTTTATCTTTCATGGCTATTTTTGTTGGCTCCCCTTTTCAATGACTTTAACATTGTGATTTGAAGTTATTTTCAACTGCTAGGAAGCAAACTGCAATTGTTTCCTACCTGACTACCTTTATTTTTATCCTAATGTTCTTCCTAATCAGATATACTATACTCTGTTATAAGCTTTTTTATGTTTCATCTCCTTTTATTTCTCCAGAATGAATACATGGCTATGTTTTCTAAATCACTGCAAACCAGAGAATTTTCTTGTTGTCTTGACAACTTGAATGTGTCAAGAGTTGTAAAACCAGAATGATAGCTCCTTGCCATATGTGGGCAATCTATAGCAAGAATAAATTCCAGTTTTTGAACTAGCAAGAATAAAGATGTTTTTGCACTTCCTCCTTTAATTGTCCACTGGCGTATTTCCTTCTTTTAGGAGAATGACTGAGGAAGGAAGGAAAAAAAAGAAAACATCAGGGATGACATATTTATGGACTATGAGGTTGGTTGCTCTGCTTTGCTCATTTCAGAAACATTATCATGTATATTGTTTTCAAAACCGTGGTGACATTTAAGAAATTCTTATTCACTGTTCCAAAATACTTGTACTTGGCAATATACCTGTGGCGACTTTTGATCAAAACATTTGCTAGGTGTTAAAAGTACTCAGCAGAAGAGAGCTTTTTCTGTACTTGTGGGGAAAGTGTTCCTACTATCATACATATATGTGTGTATCATACATACATATGTATATATGTGTGTATTCATATACATATAATATGTTCTACTGTATATACATTCATACATATAAGTATATATGCATATATGCAATAGCAAGAACAAATTAGACTTTTCTCTAAAAATATGTGAAAAACTCTCTTTTGTATATATCTGTGTATGTATAGATCCCATATTGTATACAAACCCCATATTGTATATCTATATCACACATTTTATCTTACCATATTTTATATTTGTCATCCATATTTTATATGTTTCCCATATGTTTAAAATTTCCCACATCACCACAGTGTTGTATATATCAACTTTATTTTGTTTGGGGGCCTGGAAAGATAAACCAGCTTTCAAGTCTTGGCTTCAGAAAAGAAAGAAAGAAAGAAAGAAAGAAACAAAGAAACAAAGAAAGAAAGGAAGAAAACAAAAACAAAACCTAAAGAATGAGAACAACCAAGCTCATGGGATTTTTATAGTCACATTCCATCCAAGCTGATATCACTGTTTTGCTTGGAATAAAAATGGTCCTCATAGGTTCATAGGAACTATTAGGAAGTGTGGCCTTGTTAAAAGTGTCTCAGTCTCTTCCTGCTGCTTGCAGATCCAGATGTAGACCTCTCAGCTACCTACCTCTCCAGCACCATGCCTGCCTGCATGCCACCATGATGATAATAGACTGAACCTCTGAACTGTAAACCAGCCCGAATAAAATATTTTCCTTTATAAGAGTTGCAGTAGTCATGATGTCTCTTCACAGCAATAGCAACCCTAACTAAGACACACACCCCCACCAGAAAATGAGCATGTTTCCATGGTGGTCAGCTTTTTATTTATATTAAAGTTATTACTTTTTGTGTCAGTTATTCATTAAACTTTTCAAAGCCATCTTTGACTCTTGAGCTGGACAATTTGAGATGAGACTTTTCTGAGGTTTAAGCATCCTCTTGGTGGGGCTGGAGAGATGGGGCTCAGCTGTTAAAAGCACTTACTGCTCTTGTAGAACATCAGGATTCAGTTTCTCATGCCCACATGTTGGCTCATAATCTTCCATAACTCTAGTTCCAGGAATCCACACTCTCTTTTAGCCTCCCGGGCAGCAGGCAAATATGTGTATGGTGTGCTTAGCAGGTAAAACATTCATAAAATAAAAAATAAAATAAATCTTTAAAAGGCAAGCAAGCAAACAGACAACTCCTACAAGAATAATTTCCCTGAGATCTTATCTAGAACATTAGTAGGAATTCTACAAATTTCAGGTAGCTTTGGGTACATAACTTGAAGGGTGAATAGGCATCTAACTTGTCTGAAAATGTGTATAGCTCATTGTGTGCTAAGGCCTTATCTGACTTTAGTGAGTGAAATCTGAAGAGGTCCTGGGAGTATCATGAGCGTCAACAGTACCAAGGGTTCCATGTTGGAGCATCTAGAGGTCGTGAACTCCTTGGCTTAAGCCACAGCTTGCTTCTATATCTTCCTCACTGAGTCCTCTTATTCTATTGGTTCCTGTGTGCACTAGTCAGAGTTGTAGAGGAACAGAAACAACAGAATGGAATTTACAAAGGATGTGTATCAAATTGGCCCTCACAATTTTGTCAGGTAGTTCAACAAGTGCTGCTTGCTGGGAAGACGAGAACACAGTAACAGCAGAGTCTAGCAGGCTGGATGCCTGGGCATTCCCCATCTGATAATGAAGTCCTAGAGGATTCTTGGAGAGTGTCCAATCTTCAGTCTCTGACAGAAAACAGAAGAAGGTGGGTTTCAGTGACAGTGAAGGATGTCAGCAGTGGAGGCAGACACAGAGTAGATGCACCCAACAACTGGGAGCAAGGGTTGGCAGGAAAAACTTCATATTGTTTTTCCTGCAGACCCCTTTATCTCTGGGCCATTGCCAGAAGGTGCTGCCCTCTCTGGGGAGGTCCTTCCCCTTTCAGCTTATTCTTTTAGGAAGTCCCTTCATGGAGACTGCTCATAGCTCTTTCTCTTAGTTGATCCCAAATCTAATTAAGTTGAGAACCAATATTAACCACTCTATCTTAACTTCACATTTCCCATGTCAGACACAAGTTCATTTTCCTTCTTACTTTTACTTTACATCCCTACTTGGAGACAGTCTTATCTCCCTCAGGATCTCAGGCAACACCTGGATGACAAAGACCCCATGCAGTCACCACCAATGTTCACTTCTATCTGATCAGCATCTTTAAGAGATCAGCCTTTGCTTACTTTAAAGAGGTCTCTCTTTACATTTTTTACATTTAAATAACAAATAATAATTACACACATTTGCAGGGGATAATGTGAGGATTTATTTTATGTACACTGTGGCATGTGGAACAGTCTAGAAGGCATTATGCAATGTGAAGTATGCATAAAAAGAAAAAAGATCTCATCCATATCTCATAGGAACAGAATGCCAAATAATGGTTCCCAGAGGCTGTGGTGAAAGTAAGAAGAGGTATATGGAAAAGAGGGAAGATATTAGACAAAGGCACACAGCTCCAAGTAGACAAGACAGATAGTGTGATAGAGTAGTACAAGACATTAGGGTGTCTACACCTTACTGTGAAACTGGATTTTTTTTAAATTTATGAGTATGGGTGTGGGTATGCCATGTGTATACAGGTTTCTTTTCTTTTATTTTGTTCTGGAACTCATTCTGTAGACCAGTCTGGCCTCAAACTCACAGAGATCTGCCTGCATCTGCCTCCCAAGTGCTGGGATTAAAGGCGTGTGCCACTAACACCCAGCTCCAAGAGTGAATTTTAAATGTCATTTTATTATGCTGACAGATTGGATGTGTGCGTACATACATGTGTAAGTTTGGGTGCAAGCACCATGACTTGTATGTGGAGGACAGAAGGTACCTTGTGGGGAGTAGTTCAGTTTCTTTCCACCATTTGTATTCCAGGGTTTGAACTCAGGCTCTCAGTCATGGTGGACGCACTTGCTGAGCTATGTTGTTGGCTCTCTTCAAAAATTAATTAGTTAATTGGGTATCTGACTTTAATATCCTTACAGCAGAGAGGTGCAGAGAGATGAGTGTGTTTTCATTTTTCACTACAAACTGATGTTTCAAAGACTATGTTGATGCCATGGTAGATTCAAGATGAGAACGGTCATGCTCTTATATTGCTTAAGAGAATATAGACCGGTGAATACTTTTTGGAGGACAACTGAAGATTCCTAGCCAACTTTAATGAGCATTTTTTTAAAGACAGGATCTTTCTATATAGGGTGTGTGTGCTCACATTCATAACCATCTTCCTGCTTTAGCAACCTGAGTACTGAGATTGTAAGTGTACATCAACATACCTGGCTTCATGAGCACCTCTTTTTAATCAAAAATCTACATCTAAGAATTCTCCCTAACAGACTATCCTAAAGTAATATTTGTTTATGTCAATTAAAATGAATTTAAGAAGGCCTTGGGAAATTGTAATATCAAAATAGGATGGGCATTCCTTTTCTGGCGGTGTGCATAATTATGGGATAAGTGTTTGAGGACATACCATGCAACACTAAGTTGCAATATCGATACAGCAGTATAGACAATAGTCTCTTGTGAGTTACTAGAAGAAATGCGAAAGTAGAAAATATTGAGAATATGATGAATACATTTTGTGAAATGTATTTATCTGGGTTGATGGTAAAGGACTTGTTTTCAAGTGTGAGGTTCCATATTCAATCTTGGTACTAGAAAAACAAAACACTATTTAAATTTCACCAAAATTTTGAAGACAGTGTTAGCAGTCATTTCCTCTGGATGAGTGGAAGGGATGGTTTTTCTCAGTGTTCTGTGGGAGAAACAGTCTCCTGGGAAAAGCACACCAATTTAATTATCCAATACCAAACGTATTGGATACGTTTCTTTGAAAACATAGGTACTAGTCACATTATATATAGACTGTGCATGAATATCTTTAGGAATATATATGTATATACATAAATATAAACATGTAAGAACAGTTAATGAAAAATGGACATTCTTTTTTCTTTTTTATTGGAAGTATTTTTTTCTTTTTTAAAATTTATTAGTGGGTAAAAGTTTTATTTTTATTTTTTATTCATTTTAAGTAACAACCACAATTCCTCCTCCCTTCCCTCCTCCCTCTCCCCTCCTACCTTGTTCCACCCCACCACCATCCAGTCCCCAGAAAGGGTAAGGTCTCCCATGGGGAGTCAACAAAGCCCTCATAACAACTTGAGGCAGGACCAAGCCCTTCCCCTCTGCATTAAGGTTGAGCAAAGTTTCCCTCCATAGGGAATGATTCCATAGGGAATGAGCTCATGCACTAGGGATAGATCCTGGTCTCATTGTCAGGGGCCCCAAGCCACACAACTGTCACCACATGCAAAGGGCTTAGTTCAGTCCCATGTAGGCTCCCCAGCTTATTGGTCCAGAGTCCATGAGGTCCCATGAGCTTGTTTCAGCTATCTCTGTGGGTTTTCCTGTCATGATCTTGATCCCCATTCCCTTGCTCATGCAATGCCTTCTCCTTCTCTTCCACTGGACTCCTGGAGTTCAGCCCAGTGCTTGGCTGTGGATCTCTGCATCTCCTTCCATCAGTTACTGGATGGAGGTTCTAAACAATTAGGGCAGTCACTAATCTGATCAGAGAAGGACCATTCAGGCACCCTCTCTGCTATTGCTAGGAGTCTTAGCTGGGGTCATCCTTGTAGATTCCTGGGAATTTCCCTAGCACCAGGAGAATGGATAAAGAAAATGTGGTGCACCTACTACTCATCTGTAAAAACAATGCCATCATGAAATTTGCAGGCAAATGGATGGAAATAGAAAAAAAAGTCATCTCTAGTGAGACAACCCAAACCCAGAAAGACAACACTGAATGTAGTTACTCACAAGTGGATATTAGATGTAAAGCAAAGGATAGCCAGACTACAATCCACAGCCCCAGAGAAACCAGGAAATAAGGGGGACCATAAGAGAGACATATGGATCCTCCTAGGAAGGGGAAATAGATGAGATCTCCTGGATAAACTGGGGAGGAGGGGGTTAGAGAGGAGAGGATGGGAGATGAGAACATTAAGGAACAGAATAGATGAGTTGTGGGGGGACAGAAAGGAAAAGCAACTAAAGCATTCTCTTGATAGAGGGAGCCATTGTGGAGTGAGGGAGAAACCAGGTGCTAGAAAATATCTTTTTTTCATACAATATAGTCTGATCAGAGTTTCTCTTCCTTCTCCTCCTCCCAGTTTCTCCCCACTCCTGCCCAGGCTGGATCCATCCCATTCTGTCTGTCTTTAGAAAACAAACAGGCATCTAAGGAATAATTATAATATGATATGATATAATATAATATAAAAAAACAAAAATAAATCAGAATAAGGCAAAACAAACAGAAGGAAAGGGCACAAGAAAAAGATACAGGCAGAGTCACGCTCATTTGCACATCCAGGAAATCCCATAAAAACACAAAACTGAAAGCCATAATATATAGGATTCCAAGATCTCTCACTCTCTGCATATTGTGTGGCTGTGGATCTCTGTATTTTTTCCTATTTGCTCCAGGAAGAAATTTTTCCGATAATGGCTAAGCAAGGCACTGATCTGAATATAGTGAAATATCATTAGGAGTCACTTTATTGATATGTTCCTTTTTTTGGATTAGTAATATTTGATTTTTCCAATAGATCCCTGGGATATCTAGTGTCAAGTTCTTGATCCCCAAGCAGTGGTGGGTATGGGTTCCATCTTATGGATTAAATCAAATCAGATATTGGTTGGTTACTCCCATAAGCTTTGTGCCTCCATTGTACTAACAGGCAGGTCGCCATTGTATGTGGAAGTGTTTAGAGCTGGCTTCATGTTTGCATCTCTCTTTTGGTACCATGTAGAGTACTTTCCAATACGAGGAATACTAGCCAGTAGTGGTTAAGACTCTATGTAGGCACTAGCTTTAGTTCTCCATGATCAGTGAGCTGTGTGGGTGTTATTTTCAGAATAAGGCCTTAGTATCAGTCTGTAGAGTACAACCTATAGCCTTTAGAACAGCCTAGGTTGTTTGTGGGTTATACAAACAGCCTCCATAAAGGTGTGCTCACTTACAAACTAGTCAAGTAACCTTCTGAGAAGGAAAGTCTAAGCCAATAAGAATTAGTATTGTTTAATTTTGGGCTTGCTCTTTTTTGTTTATCTTGTTCGAAGATTGTTGAAACCTAGTAGGATTTTTCTTTGCTTTTTTAAATTAATAGGCCAATGATGATTAAAATGTCCATCAGAGAATGAATGCAATGCTTCTTCTCATGTACTTTTACTGTCCTGGAAACAAACTAGCAAATGGTGGAGATGATCTTTGTAGAAAATAAATTTTCTTGAAAATGGTTAACATCGACTGCTTTCTAAGAACTGTGTAAACCATTCAAGTAAGTATATGAAGGTGGCATAAATAAATTTCTTTATGAATATTTAGAAGTTGCAAACTCTCTAAAACCATTTTGGAATTCTGTATTGCAGTTATAGTGAATCTGCATGTCTAATTTGCCTCCATCTTTCTGTGCCATTCTTTCTATTGAGTTGTCTAGAATGCAACTGTGCAATATTTGTCTGATATATAAAGTGTTTTTGCAACACAAGTGTGATCACATTACACCCCTTCATCTGAGCTCTCCTATTCCCTCACTCTCCTGATGGGGGAGTTCATTCTTTATCCCCATGTCCCTAGTGATTGCCCCAGAACAAATTCTTGTTTCCAGTAGTCATACCACTATAGAGAAGGTACCATTCCTAAACATCACAAACTTCTCCAGCTAAGACATTTCATGCATCTTAACTTGGTCCCCAAGAGTCAGCTCTAATTTGTTATTCTTTAGTGAATCGTCTTCACTAAGTTTTATACTTTCTTCTTTAGGCTTCCATATTATTTTGCATATATTTTGATACTTGCATCATAATCACACAATATCCTGATTAACTTTCATTCTTAGAACATTAATTCAGTTAATTAATTAGAACTGAAATTCAGTATTACTGTTTTTTAAAGAGTTTCAAAAGAGTTAAATTAGTGCTCTCTTATTTTAATGATGTATATGCACATAACACAATGTAGTGAGACACTGACTTTGTCTGCACCTGTGGCACTGACCATGCCCATTGGGTACAGGGGCGGGCATTACCTGGGGGAACTAGGTCTGGGAAAGAGGCCTGGGAGCACAATCTTGCTTGCAGCGCAGGAACAGAGGAGCATCTGGAGGCATCCTTGGGACCTGGAACCTGGAACCTGCTAGTATTCATCTGGTGTAAGTTATTTCTCCCTGAAAAAAAACATCTATTCAGCCTATCTGTTTTCTTGATTCTTATTAAACCATGCTTACACAAGGATATTGTAAACTGAAGATCTGACACAGGACTCAGCTAGTCCATTGGCCAACAGTTCTCAGCAGAATACCAGTGCTGTGAGGTTTTATATCACAGTGAGTATCAGGGGAATATCTGAAGACATTAATAATGTTTTAATTGAATAAACAACAGAAGAGTCACACATATTTTTTTCTTATTTTACATATCATCCCCAATTCTCTCTCCTCATCCTCCCATGTCTCCCCATCCCTTCCCCCCCAGAGAGGGTGAGATCTTCCAGGAGGGATCATTAAAATTTGTCAAGTCATTTGGGGTAGGGCCTATGCCCTCCCTTGTGTCTCTAGGCTAAGGGAGTATCCCTCCCTGGGGAATGGGCTCTCAAAGTCTGTTCGTGCACCAGGGATACATCCTGGTTCCACTGTCAGAGGTCCCATAGACTGTCCAGGCCTCCTAATTGAGATCCACATTCAGGGGGTCTAGGGGTCGTCTTATGCTGGTTTCCCAGATATCAGTGTGGGGTCCATGAGCTCCCCTTTGTTCTGGTCAGCTGTTTCTGTGGGTTTCTCCAGCCTATTCTTGACCTTTTTGCTCATCACTCCTCCCTTTCTGCAACTGGATTCCAGGAGTTCGGCTCAGTGTTTAGTTGTGTCTGCTTCTGCTTCCATCAGCTACTGGATGGAGGCTCTAGGATGGCATATAAGGTAGTCATCAATCTCATTATAGGGGAAGGGTATTTAAGGTAGCCTCTTTACTATTGCTTAGATTGTTAGTTGGTGTCATCCTTGTAAATCTCTGGACATCTTCCTGGTGACAGATTTCTCTTTAAACCTATAATGGTTCCCTCTACTATGGTATTTCTTTTCTTGCTCTTCTCTATTCTTCCCCAGACTCAATCTTTCTGCTCCCTGATATCCTCCTCTCCCCTCCTCTTCTCCCCTTCTCTTTCTCCTAACTCCCTCTCCCCTCACCCCTTCCCACTACCAATTTTCTTGGAGATCCTGTTCCTTTCCTATTTTGTTGGGGACCATGTATGTCTCTCTGAGGGTCCTCCTTGTTTCTTAGCTTCTCTAGCAGTATGAATTATAAGTTGCTGATCCTTTGCTCTATATCTAAAATCCATATATGAGTGAGTACATACCATGTTTGTTTACCTCACCCAAGATAGTTTCTTCTAGTTCCATCCATTTGCCTGCAAATTTCAAAATTCCATTGCCCCCCCAGCGGAGTAGTTCCACATTTTCTTTGTCCATTCTTCAGTTGAGGGGTATCTAGGTTGTTTCCAGGTTCTTGCTATTACAATAATGCAGCTATGAACATAGTCAAACAGATACCCAAAAGAACCACACATATTAACAAAGGATATTGTACTTTATTCTTAACTCTAAAAGTTTGTATTGCATTTCATTTGTTTATTTGGGGGGCACAGTGTGCAAGTAGACATCAAAAATAGCTTATAGGAATCTATATTGTCCTTTTACTGTGTAGGGTCTCCCTTAGGATACCAGTTTTGGCAGCAAGAACACTTTCCCACTGAGCCATCCTTCCTGCTCTTTATTAATTTTGTTAAACAAATGATAAACATGTTAGTCTGATGTATGACTTAAGGTCATCATAATTTTAGTTTTAACATTTCCTCATATATTAATGTAAAAATTGTCTGAACTAGGAGAGGTACCTTAGTGGTAGAATATTTGCTTAGCATGCATGAAATACAGCAATACACACACACACACACACACACACACACACCAAAAAACCAAAAACCAAAAACCAAAATGAAACAAAAAAACCACACACACACCTTCTTTAACCCTACCCCGTTAAAAATAACTTATGTTAGTTCTGGAGACATAGCTTAGTAGTGTGTTCACACTGCTCCTCTGGAGGAACCAAATTCAGTTCTCAGCACCTACATCAGGCAGCTTACAACCAATCCAATTTCAAGGATCTGATGCCCTCATCTGGCCACTTTAAGCATTGGACTTACTATATTTGTCTATCCAAACATATCCATTCACAAATACATAATTTTTAAAAATTAAAACATTTTTTGCTTGTTATTCTATGGTTCCTAGTAGCAGAATTGTTCTCCATTATAGAGTAACTCCATTTTATTTCTTTACTTCTTTTGAAGTTGTTACCCATAGACACCAATCATTATAAGCTATTGCTAATGTTCTTGGTTTCTCTCCAAAACTTGATAGTAAGACCCCAGTGCTGAAGACGTCACATACTTTAATTAAAGAACATGAAGAAATCAGGCTTGTGCTAACTGGATGTGTCATCCATGCTGGTTAGTTTCCATAATGCTAGAAGATGTTCTGCATGCTAATTACTGGAGGAGAAAGGCATACCTCAGTCTTATGCATCTGTGAATACTAAGAGCTATAATAATAATTCCTCTGAGGATAGAGCTTTAAAATCACAGAGTAACCAACCACTCTGATTGGATTTAAATCCTGCTTCACAAGATGAACCTAGAACTTATAACTAGATACGCCATAGGCTCCAGAAGAAAGCTTACTATTATTATTTTGCTAAATAGATATCATATTGAACTGACTCTTAATGACTTATTTTTTATTATTTTATTTAATTTTATATAACAAAGTCCAATTAAATGAAAACAAACATTTATACACAATATTTGGGAATTTGGGCGTTGTTCTTTCCAAACTACATCCTGCTGGTAAGGGGTGCTGTCATGGGGGATTCGAAGAAGATTCAGAAATCCTGGCTGTAGTCTGTCAGGCTGCTTTGTTCAGCTGTTCTGAATGTAGGATCACCTTGTATTCTGTTTCAGGCAGTCTGGTGTGATCAAATCACATTAGTCTGGAAGGAATCCACATCTTTTCATTTTCTGTGGAAACAAAAATAGAAATCCTTTTCCCCAGTAACTTGTCCTTCAACTTAAATTTTGGAGTCAAAGCATTTTTTTAATTTAATTTATTATTTTACATGTCTATCCCAGTTCCTTCTCCCTCCCTCCCTCCCTTCCTCCCTCCTCACATTCCTCCCTCCCCCATCCCTCCCTCCGTCCTTCATAGCAGCACTATTTGTAATAGCAAGAACCTGGAAGCAACCTAGATGCCCCTCAATTGAAGAATGGTTAATGAAGATATGGCACATCTACACAATGGAATACTACTCTGCAGAAAAAAATAATGGTATCTTGAAATTCGCAGGCAAGTGGATGGCACTTGAAGAAACCATCCTGAATGAGGTAACCCAGTCACAAAAAGAGGAACACAATATGTACTCACTCATATATGGATTTTAGACCTAGATCAAATGATCACCAGCCTATAATTCACATCACTAGAAGAACTAGGATACAAGGTGTATTCTAAGAGATTCATATAAAGTTCCTCACAGAACTGGGAAGGGACAAGTCCCCCAGAGCTCAGGTGAAGTGGGGGGGGGCAGGGAATGGAGAGAGAAGTAGGAGAAAATGAGGGGGAGGAAAGGAAAACATGTGCGACCAGGAAGATTGAGCCTGGTTAGGAATAGAAGATAGGAAAGAGAGAGAGAGAGAGACAGAGACATAGAGAGAGAACATAAAAGAGGGAGCCAATATTGGTTTGAAGATAAAATTGAACACAAAGAAAGGTCTAGAGAACTACAAGACTGCTCCCAACTAACAATTTGAGCTTCCGTGGAAAGGCTATCATAAATGCCCTTCCCGGAGAGTGAGATCAACAACTAACTTCTCCATGGAGCCCTCAACTAATGCCTGTTGAAAACAGGATCAAACACCCATACATAAACACTGAGTCGAACTAGAACCCAGATGCAGATGGAGAGGACAAGACCATGTGGCAGAAACACATACAGACAGCTTACCTGAACAAGTAGGAGCTAATGGCCACTAGACTGATAGCTGTGAAGCCAGCATGGGACTGACTCAGGCCCCCCTAAATATGAGTCTCAGCCAGAAGGACTGAGCAGTCTAAGAGACCTCAGACAGTGGAGCCAGGATGTATCCCTGGTGCACAAAAAGACTTTGCGAACATATCCCCCATGGAGGGATAACTGCCTTAATCTAGAGACAGGAGAGAAGCCCTAGTCCCTACTTCACAGGACCTGTCAGATCTACATGACCCCAACTGGATGGAATTGGGGTGGGGGAATGGGAGGGGAGGGTGTTTAGAGTGCATGTGAGAGGGCAGAGATGACTTATTGTTATACCCATAGATTAATGCATCTCTCAACTACCTCCTGAGAAGAATCTAGGTCTAGTAGACTGTGTTTAATAGGGACCCACACCTGGCCAAGATGCAGAGAATATGGTACCACCGAATGTTCATCCCTAAAGGGAACTGTTACACTTCTCTCCCCCAAGGTTTGGGGATCATTGAAAAAGAATGGCTGAAACTTTAAGAGCCAGGAGTGGTGGATGATGACAAGGAAACAGTGTTCCTGGATATAGCAGGACATCTGCATTTATGGACTCACAGCAGTTGTAACAGCATATAAAAGACTATGCAAGCTCCAGTCAGATCAAATACTAGCATGGTGAAGGAAGCTGGGCATGAAATCCCACCCCTAACCAAGGAGGGATTGGTGATGGTTAGTTCAGTGGAGAGAGAGAGAGAAGTAGTTCATTTAAGAGTGTAGCCCCAGATAAGTTGATTATGCTCCAGTGGAAGGCCACACATCCAAGAATATTGGGCTACACAAATTGCTCTTGATGAAAAAAAAAACCCAAAACCCAAAAACCAAAACAAACAAACAACCAAAAAGCAAGAAAGCAAACAAACAAAAACAAAAAGCAAAAAAGGACACGAAGTAGGGTGTATAGGAAAGAGATCGAAGATATCAATTTGGGGAGAATTTTGGGATGAGAGTACAGAAACCTTTTATGCAATTCTCAGACTAATATGATACTAAAATAACCATAATAATAACAAAATGTAAAGTTAGATTTCCTTTTAACTAGGATGAATATTGCACTAATTTTTCATTGTAGTGGAAAAAATTGTCTCTTGAAGGCTTCAGTTCAGTCAGTAAAGTGCATTTGAGGCAAGCATAGAGACATGAGTTCAGTTTCCAGAACCCACATTAAAGAAAGCAAGTTGATCTAGGTATGGTGTCACAAGCCTTTAATTCCAACACTTGGGAGGCAGAGGCAGGCAGATCTCTGTAAGTTCAAGATCAGTCTGGTGAGTTCTAAGACAGGCAGAACTATATAAAGAGAACCTATATCAGAAAGAGAGGGAGAGAGAGTAAAAAAAGAGAAAGGAGAAAGAAAGAAAATAAGGCAGATGATAGACAGACAGACAGATTAAAGAGAGCTGGGCATGGTACTTGGCCTTATAATCCCTGCACTGCAGAAGCAGATACAGGCAGATTCCTGGTGGTCACTGATAAGCAAATCTAGTCTACTTGTTTATAGGCCAGAAAGAAGCCAATCTCAAAACTAAAACACAAACAAGGTAGAAGTAACTGCGGAATGATATAGAAGACCGTCCTCTGGCCTTCACATGTATAGGAGTCATATTTGTGTATCCCTCACATACATATGTATACTCACACATACCTACACACAAAAATATGTATCTTGAAGTATAATTTTAAAAGATTTCATACACATCGCAGGCTGTTTCCATCATAACCACAGCATGACAGCAGAATGAATAAGATGCAGACTTTTCATTACTATAGATCAATGATTCACTCAAAATGTTACAGGCTGTGCTTTTGAACAAATGCTATCTGTAAGGGATTCAGCTGAACTTTGAAAATGGAACCCACTTATTCACATTCACTTCCTATTCTGATTAATATTCATTTACAATGTGTCAAACAAAACTATTTACCAGCTTACTACAATTCAGCCATGTAGTACCCAAACTTAGCTCTTCCACAATCTTCTTATCCATATTAATAGACAGAATTCAAAACTCTGTAATGGGAAAGGGCCCAGGGACATTTTCCACAGACAGAAAATTTTACTCATGGTCGATGCTGGAAACCTTGGAAGCCAAATCAGGATGTACCAATGAGTCAACTGCATCATAAAAATTCAGATCAATTGCCAAGCAATTAATGAAAACATCTGGTTATTTGGATGATCTTAATGACCAAATCAGTTGACTCCCAATGCAACCCAATTAGAAGGACAAATCTGTTTGGCGGCTCTCAATCAGGTTTACCTCCATATGTGGCTTAAGATTTTTGACAGTCACATTTCTTGACTTGCACTAGGAATCCTGTAGCAACATGAATGCTTCCAATTTGGAACAGAACATTATTCAGCGAATAACATTATTACCTCTACTACAAGGCTTAACTACCCTATTTATGTGTCATACCTTAACTTTGCTGCAATTTATAGACATTTACCATCTCAAACATTTGGAATCTCTCATCTTAACGAGACCTGCTTACATATTTGCGTTAGTGTACCTCGGGGAGCAAAGCCAATGTGTGTTGAAGATTCAATTAGCAAGAGTTAGAATGCTGGTTAAAGACTGTCTCTTTTCATCTCATTTCTTAGGGAATAAATGTAGCTTGAAATAAAGTTTTATTTTAAATTAGTGTTCAATGATACTCAGCCAAGAGAGAACTTTTTGTCAAATGCCTTCTTTAGTATACAGTGATATTCAGCATCTACTATATGTTAACCATTCAAACCCTTTGTAAGACTGCCAGGCTGGAGCATAGAAAGAGAAACTGTGGGGGAATTGGAGGAACTCGGGTAATAAAGAGCTGACTGTGCTAACATGAGGACACAGGGTTCAGTACTCAGCAGCCATATAAGAATCCAGACATGCCCGTGTGTGCTTATAATGCAAATGTTGGTGAGCTGGGGACAGGAGAATCTCTGGGGGCTCACGGACTAGCCAATCTAGCAGAATCAGTGAGCTCCAGGTTTCTGGAAAATTATCTTTCATTGTTTCACTTTAAAATGAAACCATGATCCAAGTGACATGCAAATTAGAATTCAAAAGCCTTCTGATTCATTTACAGCATGTACAATGCACAAAGAACTACACAATCTAGATTGCTGACTTCAAGGGGCCAGAGTTGAGTTGAGGCTGCCCATGTATTATAGACTGTGTGCTGTTAGGTTGGCTGTGCTCCCATCTGTCAAGATAGCTGGCTTTTGTGGCATGTCTAGCAGTCAAGCACAGCTTCTTTTCTGAAGCTCTAGTCTGTGCAAATCTGCAGAACTACACAAAATCAGTGTGGAGGTGAGGAGTTGAGAAGACAGTGTGCCTGGGTGGTAGACCTCACCCAGATTCACTCTGGGGCTAATTATGCTTATTTTAAGAAGGAGCAAAAATATACATAAACCCAGAGTCTAAAACATATTCATCCATTAGACACATATACAGATATAGAGCTTCTAAAATGATGCTGGGATGGAGGGAGGTCCTTGCAGGTAAAGGGGACACAAAAGAAGGGACTTATTTATGATGGACAGTCATCATCTTACAGGATGTCTGAGGAATAACAAGGCTTATTCTAACAAGGGAGAGAAGCACATGGTCTCCACCATAAGGGCTGGAGAAATGTGGCTAAGTGTTACAGCAAACAAAAGCCCACCTCCTGCTTCCATTGGGAAAACAATGTTGCAGCTCAGGAGTGAACATGCCTGCCATGCTATGCTTACTGAGTCTTAGCCAATGGCTGCCTAAGGCTATTGGCTTCTTCTCTAACTCAAGAACAGGGTCAGAAACAAAACCAGAACTGGACACAAGCAAAATGTAAGCAGTATCCTTGAACCTGACTGACATTTGGCAAGGAAGCAGATTCTGGATAAACACAACTTTAAAAGGAGTGAAGACATGGCCACCTCATGTTTCAGTTAGGTCAAAGCGGTGCATTATTTGCCACCACAGCTCTGCTATTCAGTTGTCATGAAGTAGGGAATTGTATTATTCAGTTCTTAAAGATCAAAGTTAGAAATTCTTGTAAATAGCATAACCAATAGCATTAACAGGAGCCTACTATAAAAGGAAATATCCTTGCCATGTGTTATTGACACTCATGATAGACCTGCCCTTTCTTAAACAGAAATGGAAGAGTGTACTGTGGGGTGGGAGCAGAGGGGGAATGGGAAGAGGGGCTGGGAGGTGAGGACAGAGGAGAAACTGTGGCCAGGATGTAAAATAAATAAGAGTTGTTATTGTGGAATAGAATATTTGTTTCACTAAGTAAGGCATGTTGCAATTGTTTGTGTTTCAGAATAATTATTTATGTTAAGATGTGTGAGTGTGTGTGTGTGTGTGTGTGTGTGTGTGTGTGTGTGTGTGTATGTGTGTGTTTGTTTATGCTGCATTTATTTTACTATGTAAAGATGTGTTGTTCTTTCATCTTGTCTGCTGTGGTACCTGATGGGTCTAATAAAGAGCTCATCAGTCAGTCGGTAGTGAGGCAGGGGAGGGATAGGCAGGGCTGGTGGATACAGAGAAAAGTGGAGCCTGTCAGGCAGCTGGTTGCCAGTCCACCAGATGTGGAGGAAGGAGGAAAGCAGGATGGACAGTAAAGTAGATGAGATGAATGAGCTTCAGGACAGCACATAGATGAATAGAAATGGGTTAAGTTAAAGAAAACTAGTTAGCTAGAAACAGGCCTAAGCTAAGGCCAAGCATTCATATTAATAATATGTCTCATTATTTGGGGGGCTGGGAGCCCAAGAAAGCCTGCTGTAGAATATGTTGAGATTTGAAGACTACAGTTTTTGCCTTGGCCTCCCAACTTAGCCTCCCCCAATGAGAGAAATTGCCTCCTATACACACTGGGGTTAACAGGCCAAAGATAGTGATTATGCCAAGTGAGATTACACTGATCATAATAAATACACCATTCTCAGCTGCTGTTCCTCTGGTCACCTTCCCTGGTAAATCACTGTTTGATTATAGCAGGGATTCCTGCTGAGCCGGGATGAGTCCTCAGACTCTTTCCAAATACCCTGCTTCGAAAGCCAATCAGTTGAAGTTGACCCTGGAAATGAAGTGCATCTGCATCCTTTGACTGGGTCTTTGTTGCCAACTGTTCCATGGATGAGATGCTGAGTGGAGGCAGAGCATCCATGTCCAGTATGGAGGCAGGCAGATAGCTATCCAAGAAAATGTCTAGTGGAGTATATTTTAAGGTGATAATTTGTCTTGATTCCTGCTTCCCATCATACCTTTTCCAAGTAGATAGCCAAGCTACTTATATAACCGCCTGCCTGTGGGATTTTGTTTCTGTTTCTATTTTTTGCTGGGCAAAAGCAGAAGACATAACTGCACATCTCTTCTGTAAATATTTAACTGAATGAAAAGATTCATTTTTGTGTGCTGGGAAATGGAGCAGGGAAGAGTGTTAGTTCCACAGGCTTCTGGGTGGGAAGGCAGCACAGATCGTCTGTGGCCACCAAGAAGACCAGAAAAAAAAAAAAAAAAAAAAAAAAAAAGGACAAGGAAAGGCCAGAGGAGGAAGGAAATAGTCTGAGTCTAGTCATAGCAGAGCTGTCAGCACCAAATGCCTAAAGGGACAAGGAGGAAGTGGAAGAGTGGTTGCAGCCAAAGGAAAGTGGTGGTCATGTAGAGAGACTGAAACTAGCAGAGACCATGGGAGTGCGGATGGTAAAAGCCCATAGAAACCAAAAGAATAGAGGGGAAACAAGTAACTCTTACTTCACTTTCTGCTCTCCTTCCTGTTCTGCTGGGGTTTCCTTTGTCCTAAACAAATCAGAAACCAAACCAAGGGGTAAAGAAGCCTCTTGCCATCATTTGTGAAGCAGCAGGCCGGGAAAAGACAGGGTTCAGATGGAAGAGCATGAAGAGCATCTGTGACTGGCTAAACATCTCCTTTCAACACTCTTGCCTTAACCTGGGGGAAAATGTTTTGCATAGATCACAGAGGATATGTGAAGCCTAGCCAGCTACTAACCTATCAGACAGGCTATAAATCCATTTGTACCTATACTTTAAATCCTAAATTATTAGCCATTATTAGTGTTCAACTCTAAGACAATGCCAGAGAGGGGAGTATCATCTACTCCTGCCAAGCTCCTCAGCTGGGTGGCTGATCATTCTATTAGTGATTCACATATGTTACATTGCCTATTACTCATTTTCACCTCTAACTCTTGCCAGTATCTCGGTTGGATGGGCCTCTCTACCTGATGAAATTATTCAGACTTTTCATACTTCTGTACTTGCTAAGACCTTTATGTTTTTCTCCCTTTATTTTATCCCCATGGTATTTCACTAGTGAAGTCTGTTGGGCAAGGGAGACCTAAGAGGCATCCAGTGTACCCCGTGGGCAATAGACACAGACTTCCACATCCCCAGTGAGTATCACTGGGTCAATTTCCCCAGTAATAAATGCATTCTGCACCAGAGACAGGAAGTATAGTTTTGCTTTTTTCTGACTATTGGTTCAGCATCAAGAGAAGTTCAATTTCTGATTAACTGTGATCCCAACTGTGCTACCTGGTGGAAATATTTCTTTCTTAGGTATGAAAGTCAATAAGCCTGTAAAACTCAGCATTAAAAAACAGGAAGCAAGAGTTAATTGTGATATTCCCACCTTTGTTTTTGCTTTTGTCTTTCCACAATCTCATAATTTACTGAATAATAATAAATTCACAAAATGCAGTTAGGTAGCCCAGGTTCTCTTAATAGCTCACCAAGGCAAAGAAACACAAGTTATCTTATTACAATCTTAATTACTAATATTAACTCTCAAATCATACATTACACATTACAAGGCAAGTAAATTATCCTCTCTCTCTCTCTCTCTCTCTCTCTCTCTCTCTCTCTCTCTCTCTCTCTCTCTCGACTTTGTACCTCTTTCACAGATTAGGCCATACATTTTTCTATAGTCGGCATCCCATCCTCTACTAATAGCTGATAAGTAGGCACTGCTCTCACAAAGAAGCTGAGTTCTCTCAGTCTCTCCTTGCCTCTCCTAGACCCATGATTTGTGGCTGTGGATGAGACAATACCAAGATTGTTTTTAAGGTAATTTGTTCATTCCAGTGTTGAAAGTTGCTGTTTCCTACCACAGTTACCAAGTCTTTAGCAGGACATCTTACTGATGTGTGGAGCTAGCTGCATCTGGATGTCACTGATCATGATAAGAAGGTATATCCTGTGGTCATGAGCCCATTACTTTCACTATAAAATATGGCCCCTGCATAGAAGTGATGCTATAATGAATTCCATGTCAAGGTAAAATTATGGTAATCCACAGATGGTGGCCCTTGTAGAAGACTATCTACTGACTAGGCCAGAGAAGTGTGACCAAAGATGGTATCTATGACAATCAATAACCAACACAATGGGTCTCTTTCTTATTGTGTACAGAGTAAGTTTTTAACACCATGTCTGTAAGAGGAAAATCCTGACACTTGGGTGATTGATCAACATCCAGCAACTTTCTAGTTACAGAAAGCCCCTAACCTCTCTTAGAGTTCATCTCTCAGCTTTAGATGTTCAGATGATTGGTGAGGATATATAGGCTATTGTATATTCTCTGCTAGCCAAGATCCAGTTAGCATCACCCAATTTTGGAATGAGCCCTCATCATGCTCTGTGAACTGCTGGAATGAGCAGGGTTATTCTGAATCCTATGAAGACATGGTCAGAAATGGACTGCTTGAGCAGTCCACACAGTCACACAGTTGTGAAACAATACCATAAAGGTAAACAGTCATCCTTGACATACAAATACAAACCCCTTTTATTCTGAGTAGGGGACTGATGTACCAAATCTGGCCAGTCATTGCACACTAGGTGGCAAGAGCTGGGTCTGAAACCATTGCCATGATTGGCTTTAGTACCTGACTAAGCTTATTGTAATCTACTATCTTATTTCATAAGCCATCTGGGTTTTGCACCTAGTAATCCAGACAGATAAAAATATTTATAAGAGCCACACTTGGCATCTATCAAGTCCTTGATGACTGAACTAAGTGTGCATCTCCTCAGGAATGAATTATGGGACTGTCTTCACATCAGTGGTACATTCAGTATTATCCATTTGGTTCTTCCCACAAGAATGTGGGAAAACCAATAGAGATGCTTTATCTGTTACCAAACACATCCACTCCTACTATTAACCCTGGGCTTTCAGATATGTTAATGCTTGATGTCTATGAGGTCCTACTTTGATTGACTGACTACACCTCTGTGGATGTCTCCTGTCTCTGAGGATGCTGAAAGCCAATGGTGGGTGTCTTCTGTTTCTCCATCCTACTCTTCCCAGGTAGGTTCTTTTAGTGAACCAGAAGCTCACTAACTGACTAGATTATCTGGCCAATGATCTCCATGGTTCTACCTGTCCCTGCGCCTGTGCACTGGGGCCAGAGGCACATATTTGGCTTTTATGTGGGTTCTGGGAATCTGAACTCAGGTCCTCATGTTTGTGTGGCAAGCACTTTACCCACAGAGCTATCTTCCCAGTTCCCTTAATCAGTTTTTTAAAGCAAAGAAGTTTAATAATGAGTAAACGTCTTGAGCAAGTATCCTTGTGGTGTGAGGTACATCCTTGGTTATGTGTCTAGAAGTGGTATTGGTGGGTCTTGAGACAAATATAATACGTACTTACTTATAAGTGAATATAAGACATAAAGCAAAGGACAGCCAGCCTATAGTCCACAACATTAGAGAAGCTGGCAACAAAGGGAAGCACTCATGGAAGGGGAAAAGGACAAGACCCCCACCCCTGAGTAAATTTGGAACATGGGGAATAGGAGGTAGAGTGGAAGTGGAAGGAGGGAAGGAGGGAAAGGGAGTGGGGGAGAATATATAACTCAATAAAAAAGAATGAACTAAAAAGTTTTGGATAGATTTCACAAAACAAACTATTCACAGAGTTCCCCAATACAGAAAGATTATAAAAATGGAAAATACAGCCATGATACAATGCTGTCACACAGCCAGAAAGGATAATATCTGAAATCTGATGATGCATAGTGTTAGTGAGGGTGGAAACAACTGGGAAGTCTTCCCCACCCACATCCCAGCATGTGCTCAATTGAAGGCACTGTGCCACCAAAGTGTTTTCCTTCACCTTTCAAAGCTAGACATGTTCATTTCTGTGATTCAGCAATCAATTCTACTCAACAGAAATGAAGACTTGCATTAATTAAAAAAAAATGCCCAAGTGTGGTTAGACTAGCTTTCATTATAGTTTTCCCAGACTGAAAACAACACAACCACTCATTGACACTATACTGCAAAATGAACTGGTCATATATGCATGCAATATAGTTACACTATCAATCAAACCCGCCACTGATTGAATATCACACGACTGTTTCCTAAATGTGATGCTGAGTGGAATTAGCCAGAGACCAAGGATCTCAGTGTTTGATTCTATTTACAAATTCTCAGTGATTTCCATACAATGTTGAGAAGTCAGTATGGTGATGACCTTTGGAGGCAAGATAATAAGGAGGAAGGTATTAAGAAGGCCATATCTATCGATAGAATGAAAATACTCTACATTCTTATTTTTATGGTTTCCAGAAGGCACAATGCATTTAAAAGTTTCTCAAGCTCTATATTTTACTGTAAATCTTATTAAGCTTTCCTGTGGTTATAACTCAATTTTGAAAATTACTTTAAAATGTATGAGCGCATGCCAGGAAACTGGGTAGTTGTGTCCGTAGACATTGATTAGATCTGTAGACATCAACAGAGGGTCTGTTGTATCTTGATACTACAAAATTATCTGCTAAGCAGGCATGCTCTTACCCTATGTGGGTAGCAGCAAGGGGCTGTGTTCAATCTCCTCTCTACTGTTCTTTAGGTTATTTATACAACAATAATGCAATCAGATTGATATTTGAACCCACAGTCTGCCTCTGGCACCTGTGTGGTAAGTTACTGCATTAAGATTGACCTCCAGACCACTATGTAGCAGTTTGGTTTCTGTGCACCATTTGTAGTTTTCTGACCCTTGGATTCCTCATGTTGATTCCCAGCCAGCAAGAACACACAGTGATTTTTTTTCACAAGCTTTCTTTATAGAGAGCTGTAAGTTCCTAAAGTAACTTCAGGTATTAATATGAAAATTGTGACTGCAACTGTGAGGCTGGTGTGATACTTCTAATTCTATGCCAAGATTAGGCAAACCAAGTAAGTCATCATTTATCTTTTTGGAAAAGCATATAATCTGTACTGTGAGGGAGAATGATAGCTACTATGTGTGAGTAAAGCTCTTTTCCCATAAAGTATTCTAATCACTGTACCTCTGAATATTTGTTTCCTAGAAAATGTTTCATCCTTCCCTTCATCCCTGCAATATTCCCAAGAATCTCTCCCTGACTTGACAAAATAAAATAGAGACAATAACTATAAAATCCTAATCTTACAGTTGATCTAGTCATGCGAATTGCCAATGCCAAGTAAAAGTCCCCTTTTGGCAAAGCCCAAACCTACCCTACTTGCTCTAATTCTCTATATCAATGGCCTCCTGTGGTACTTGGATGGGAGATGGCTCTCATTGCTGTTTTGTCTTTATTTCCCTCTTTCTTAACTTCAGGAGAGTGGGGCTGCTTACTCTGCAATGGACACTGCTGCCAGCTCCATGTGTGGCAATATTTTATTTATACTTGTTCAATGTCTACCAGTCTATGTTAAGCAGTGCAATAAGTGTCAAACAATACACTCTATCTGGTGCCTTTCAAATTTGCTTTCTTCCAAATTTCACACCTCTTTCCTTTAAAATGTCTCCTGTTAACCCTGAGGTCACAGGACTGAGGATTAGGTAAGTTAGTTGGTATGGCTTTTATGTTCAATCAGCTGCATTTTCTTGAGAATTGGTAAAACTTCCAAATAACCTTACTTTATAGTGAGTATTAGTATTGCTTCTTCATATGTGGGTTCATTTTTTTTCTACCTACACATATTTTTCTTCATGTTGATGTTTTCTATGCTGGATTCTCTCTTTTGGTTCAAGAAGTAGATAGTCTGTTTCCATGAACTAATCCTGGGTCTTTACATTTCTCTCCCAAGTGTATGCTTCTATGCTCCTGTGACTGTTCTTTGTAAGCCAGAACAATGTAGCAGCATATTTATGCTCATAAATTATACACTAGATGGATACTTGAGCAGAAATGGTATATAGACACAATCATTACATAAATAAGATACAAGACGTAGAGTCAGTTGAAGTCAAGTCTTCAACTATACTAAATTTATCAAATTAAGAAGGTTAGTTGGTAACTTGTCTGTGTTTTCTCTATTTGTCCTTCATGTGGTCATGATTTGCTGAGTTTTTGGAGCAGCAGTTTTGAGATTCTTTGATTTTGGATCCCTGTGTATAGGTTTATTCAGCAGTTAGGTGATGAATGGCTACTGCTGTTAAGTACTAGGGACATGTTGATAATGACATGCATTTTCCCATGGGCTCAAAGAAAGACTTATGATTATACACCATTAATTTTAAAATGTGGATTTAATGAATCGTGTTTAAAGAATATTGAAAGTGAAAAATTTTCATGCAAGATTATGAAAGACTTCATAGGAACTGAAAGCCTACATAATCGAAAGAGTAGTTCTAATTGTCTGTGAAGACAGAGAGGAAAGCCAGTGTGGAGACAAAGAGGTGGATGGGTGTTTGATAAATTGAGATTCTATACAATGCAGGGGCATGGGTGTGTGTGTGTATGTAACACACACACACACACACACACGATGACTATTATTGAAATGGGTCACGGGTACCAGCTGATGGCTAATTTGAGTATCAAAAACAATAATGATATCTGTGGATTAAAAGATACCAAAAATATCCCCAGAACCAAGAATAAATATAGAAACATGCAGAATGCACCAAATATGGGGGATCCAAGAATTTATAACATATTGCCTTAATAAATCATCTATAGATGCTACTACGATACCACGTCATTTTTCTAAAATGATGCAATCAAATAGTTAAGTATCCTGCCTTCTTTTACAAATTATATTTCAGGATCCTTCAGTAGCTGGAAAAAGTTCCTTCAGAACTGAATTCCAGTAATAAATGGAGAAGGAAGCAGGGAATCTAAAGCCACCGGATGAAGCAGTAACTGTAGATTTTATAATAGATGGGTCTACATGGCATAATGTGACCCATACACTGTAAGTCTCCTTAATCAAAGCAACAAGTAGTAAAAATTCCTAACTATGAGATTCTTCTGGAAAGAAAACTAGTAAGTAGAGAAAGTTGAATCTAACCTGACTTTGAATGACCAGGTTCCAAGAATGACAAGGGGTACACATTATAGTAAGCCACAAAGACAAAGGTGGTCAATGTTCTGAGGTGATCTCATTTCTTCAAAAATACTTTGCATTCAGAGGAGATGAGGGGCCTTAAAGGAAATGGCAATAATCAGATTTCTGTTACTATAACAAATCCCTGAGATAATCAAGTTATACAGAGAACAAGGTGATCTAGACTTAATCGCTTTAGAAATTTCAGCCCACGCTTAGTTAGCCCGTGGCTGTGGGTCTGTGACTGACATGGTAGGAGTACATGGTGGGACAAACAGCACATTTCATGACTGGGAAGCAAAGACAGAGAGAGAGAGACAGAGAGAGAGACAGAGAGAGAGACAGAGAGAAAGAGACAGAGAGAGACACAGAGAGGGAGCTACTCAAGATGACACACACTCCCACCCAACTTCATCTGTTGACAGAACCATCATTTTTCCAATAGCACCATTGTCTGGGATCAAACCTTGAATACACGAGCCTTTTTAGGGGAACATTGAGGATCCAACTATGGCAAAAATATGTTAATCATGTGTAATGTATCAGCTTAACTGATTAATTTGTAAAAATGCAAACCTAAAATGACATTTTAGAGGGTCTATTGGATGTTATGAGTGAAAGAAAATTAATTTTTCTTTCCATGTCTGCCTTCTGAGCAGCTCTGGCTGGGAAAAATAATCTATTCTTTGAAGGTCACTTTGTGTGTTTGGGGGTACTGGGGAATCAAACCCATTTTTGCATGTATTAGAAGTCAGCATTCTGCCAGGTGAATTGCATGCCTAACCCCAACTCTATAGTCATGTCACATCTAAGAACTGCTTTACCTGAAACAAGAGATCCAAACTCTCAGTCTTCCATGCCCATGTATCATTGGATATAAGGTTTATCCCTGAAGATCCAAACTCCCACTACAGGTCTCAGAAGAGGAGTTGAGGGTCCAGCGTTTGGAAGGTAATACCATGCCCATGCTTGGAGGGTGGTTCACAGAAATGTTAAGAAGAAGTTATGGAAGAGAAAGCTGCACACCACAGTGCGAAGTACTGAGGCATGAAGATGGGCACAGCTACTTCATTGAGTACTTCTACTGTACACATTGCAGATTCCCATAAAAATCTGGAAAGGTTACCATGGCCATTCCACTTGTGCTAGCTGTGGGGTGTAAGCTATTATTCCTAAAAGTTTTCTTCCTTCTTACTTTCCTTCCCTTCTTTCATATTTATATGTATTTGTTTATTTATTTATTATGTATGTAGTATTTTACATGCATGTATGCCTTGCAGGCCTGAAGAGGGCACCAGATCTCATTACCAATGGTCATGAGCCACCATGTGTTTGCTGGGAATTGAACTCAGGACTTCTGAAGGAGCAGCCAATGCTCTTAACCACCATCTCTCCAGCCCTCAGAAAGTTTTTCTCTAAATCAGCTGATGAGAACTTACAAATGATTTACTATGGAAATGGTGTCATGCAGCTTAGATTAGCCTACTGAAGACACTCATTTTGGTGCTGAACACCATCTGAAATGTACTGAAGAGCACCAGGGAGGTGGCACACATCTTTACACCACCAGCTACTGAGAAATGGCTTCTGCTTTGCCTTTGATGGTCTAGGGCAGAGCTTGTCAACCTGTGAGTCATGATCTCCAAAGGGTTGCATATCAGATATCCTGCATATTGGATATTTACATTATGGTTCATAACAGTAGCAAAATTACAATTATGAAGTAACAATGAGAATGATTGTATAGTTGGGGTCACCACAACATGAAGAACTGTATTAAAGGGTCATATCATTGGGAAGGTTGAGAACCACTGCTCTAGGGAAAGCAGCTATTCACAGAGAAACATTGGGTTCAGTTTATCCTGTCAAAGACACAGAAACTTTGCAAATTTACATGGGATGGAGACTTTTGGAGCGTGTGTGGATAGAGAACATTTGTCTTTTAATGATCAAGGCTGTGCTATGGCCACTACTGTTTTGGAATGGCATTTAGTGTGCAATGCTTAGTGCACAGATTTCCCAGCAGAAGTTAGACAACTTTCTACTTCTCCCAGTAAGAATTCCAGCTAACATATAAAATATTCAGAGTGAAGATAAATCTTTTTTTTAAGATTTTGTTTTAAGATATACTAAAGCACTAGGAAATGAAAGTTTAGTGAAATTATTTCCAACACAACTATCTCTTTTCTTTTTCTGTGTTCATCTTGGGTTGGTTATGCAAACTTCATCCAAAGACTTCCCACATGGCTATCCCATGAGTCTCTCTGTACCCACTTCTAGGGACTTCCTTCTCATGTGTAGGTTTTTCATTATATCATGAAGTTGTAGTTCTACCACCATGGTGCACACCCAGTTGGTCACTGACTGAAAATCTTCCCATCTTGATCAACCCTGTGTGTACTTTATGCAATTAACTTGGAGATCTCAAGCCATTCGATAAGCTTTGTCTCTCTTCAAATTCTCATTAAGCTGGATGCTTTTCCATGAGTGTGCCCATGACTCACATCATCCCTATTAGCAAACTTGGATGGCTTTCTCTAATTGAATCTATTTTTTTTTCATCTGATCAGTGTGACATTTCCAGGCGTGCTATTATCTGACTCAGTGCTCATAATGACACTTGGCCCTTTATATAGTTGATATTCAGAGAGAGAGAGAGAGAGAGAGAGAGCGGGGGGGGGGTGGTGTGTGTGTGTGTGTATGTGTGACTGTCCCAAAGTCAATTCTCTGCTGTGTTTTGCCTCCCAAGGGCTTTTGTGTTGGAAACTTGGGACATACAGAGGTGATGTTAGGAGATGATGTAGAGCCTCTAAGAAGTAAGGCTTAGTGAAAGTTCTTAGGGCATGGAGGTATTACTTTAGAAGGGAGTACCTGGTTTGATTTTGTGGAGAGGATTTGCCACAAAAGCTGGAGCCCATCTTTTGTTTTCCTGTGTTGAGGTGTAAGGTGTGATCCTACATGTGTTTCTGCTATTCTAAGTCTCCAGATCACGGGGTCTTCTTTTTTTTTAAAGGTAAGGTCTCATACTGAATCCATGCATGGCCTCAAGATTGAATCGACTGTGGGTACCAAGGGAATGAAGAAAAGACAGACGTGCAGAAACAAGAAAGCTGGGGTCAGGTGGTCATAGCACCCTGGAAGCTTTGCGTGGTGTTTATATAGAGTTGAACAGGGAAATTGGATTATTACATACAATGGACAAGTAAATGGGGCTATTACACATCAATAAACAAGGAGGCATGGTTTATGGTTTATAACAGGGTGAAGGGGACAAGTCAGTTAATTTCCATAGAAGTATTATTGTAGATAGGGGAGTAGTTTCTGTAGGTAGAGGAACAATCTCTGTAGGGGAGTAGTCTTTAGGCTATAGCTATGGAGAGGACATCTATGGTGGGCATTTTCTGTACATACTGTCAACACACTTGGTCCCCAGAGGAAGGCTTTGCTATCCCCACCAGTGTGGAATTTGAGACTATGGGGTCCTTGACATGGCAATAGCTATGTTAACAACACATTAACTCAGGACGTGGATTTCACTCACTCAGGGCTTCTGCTCTGTACATTCTATTGACTGACTTGGAACACACTATGTAGACCAGGCAGCCCTTAAAATCACAGAGTTCTGTGTGCCTCTGCCCTCTGAGTGGTGGAATTAAAGTTGTCTTCCACCATACCTGAAGTTTTTACAGAAGCTGAGCCAATGCAAGCACCATGTCCTTGAGTCTTGAGAACCATGAATTGTTAGAAGTTATCCTCTTAGCTTTACAAAATTGCTTTGGCTCAGGAATTCATTTTGGTAATGGACATTGAACTAATACAGCTTTTGAAGAGTGGAATCAAAATGTATTTCGTGTCCCTCTGACTCCACTATCCACAATTTTTCACTCTGTCATAACATGTCCTAGAGAAAGCCATGTAGTCTTTGCTTCCTTAGATCATTCTTTATATTTGCCATGCAAAGTAACATTTTTATAATTTATAAAATTTTAATTAATGTCAGCAGGGGAACAGTATGGGTACTCTATGGTATGTGTGTAAAAGTCAGAGAACAACTTGTGGGAATCAGCTCTCTCCTTTCACTATAGTGTGTCTGGGATAAAATTAGGGTCATCAGGTTTGGCATCTGGATCGTTTAACCTCCTGAACCATTTTACCAGTCTGTTATTGCTGTTTTGTCAAAACCTCAGATGATTTTCTGGACATCTGAAGAATCAATAAATTATGAGTAGAAGTAATAACTTGCTTACTATGTATAAAGCACACCTATAATATTATTCATAATAGCCTTAGGAAGCAGGTACTATTAATGATTTTATTTTACAGATGAGGAGCCCAATTATTTTCTCAACCCTGCATGAGTAAGTAAGTGGTAGAGTTGGTCTTAGAATAAAAGCAGTATGCTTTGTTACCTCATACATATGCATTCCAGCCTCCTAAGGCCTAAAGGTTGAGCCCATCATAAGACAGTGCAATGCCTGGGGTAAACCCATCAGTTAGTGTAGACAAGGGCTGTTCTTCAATAAGAGTCTCTCTCTCTCTCTCTCTCTCTCTCTCTCTCTCTCTCTCTCTCTCTCTCACACACACACACACACACACACACACTTTTTTTGTCAGGGTTTCTCTGTATAGCCTTCCTGGAACTCACTCTGTAGATCAGGTTGTCCTTGAATTCACAGAGACATTCCTGTCTTTGCCTCCCTCCTGGGTGCTGGGATAAAAGGTATGCAACACCATCATCCAACAAAATATCTTTTATGGAAGGTTGTAATTCCCAGGTCTAATGTTGACAATATTTTCCACCTGACTAGATATTAAAATGTGATGTTGATACCCCTGGTACTGAATGACAGGGTTTGCCCAATACCCTGACCTCTATGGATCTTTCCAACTATCCTCAGGAATGGAGTTCAGAAGGAAGGGCATGGCATAACTTGCAAGGCTAAGTTGTTAAAGTTCCTTGTTCTTCCTCTTAAAAGCTCCTACTATGCTTTCAGGGAGTCTGGACAAGCCACAGAGAGGTCTATGTGAAAAAGAAACCAGGTGTCTTGGTTTCCAGCTTTGGTTGAGTGCCCATGTCATTACCAGCACTAACTTTTTATTTGGTCCACCATCTTGGAAGTGGCTCTTATGACCTCCTCTTGGTAAGTTGCCACATCCAGTTGGCAGCCACACATGATGTCCCAATGAGCTCCTGCTGAGTCCCACTGAGAGTATAGATTATTTGTGAGAGAAGTAATTGGTCCTTGTTGCCTTAAATCCTTGAGGTGGTTTGTTTTGTAATTACAGGTATCCAAGTAATTGCAAAAGCAATGCTCTCTCCATATTGTATTGGATACACAGAAGTAGTAGTGGTGACTTGAATACAGGGGGTTATGGGGGTGGGGGGCAGGATAGCTGTTTGTTAGGCATCAGACCAGATGCTGTACTAACTGTACAGAGAGTTCTGCTATTCCAAATTTTCAGGAAGAGATGAAGGTCTGAGAGGCCCCTGATTTACCTACTGGACAGTCACAGCACTGGAGGCTCTGGGTAATGTAACTCACATATTTTCTTAATCCAACCATGATTCTTGTCACTCACGCTTTATTTCTGACATGACTGCTGGCACATTAGAAGATGGCAACTGAAACTGGCAAACCAAAGCAGCCCAGAGCTGAAAAGCATAAAGAGCTCAGGGTTTCCTCCAGGAAGGACACCAGAGAACTCTTCTATGGCAATTGAATCACAAAGAAGCGTTGGAAAATATCGATAATAATGAGGATGACCTATGAGATAAACATTAAAAATGGAAACAATAAATTCAAAGGTGATCCAAGTTTTGTATCAGACACTTTACAGACAAGACCAAGGTGTCTTAGAGCATTCTTAGCTTCACCTCCAGAAGACACTGACATCCACACAGGACAAACAAGTTTCTGGAGGTCAACATCAAGTAACTTCGTTTGATAGTGAGGTTAATGATCACCCACTGAATCAATCTGGCAAGGGGGTTTGTGGTTAGAATAGGTATGGCTCCCATAGACCCATGTGTTTGAATGCTTGGCCCAGGGGAAGTGGTACTATTAGGAGGTGTGGCTTTGTTGGATTAGCCTTGTTGAAGGAAGTGTGTCACTGTGGGGATGGGCTTTGAAGTCTCATATGTGCTCAAGTTACACCCAGTACACAGTGCTTCCTTCCTGTTGTCTGCAGATCAGAATGTAGAACTCTCGGTTACCACCCCTCCACCATGTCTGCCTATATACTGCCATGCTTTCTGCTAGGATAATAATGGACTAAGCCTCTGAACTGTAAGCCAGCCTCAGTTAAATGTTTTCCTTTATAAAGCTGTGGTGGTCATGGTCTCTTCACAGCAATAGAAACCCCAAATAAGACAGGAGCTAAGGAGGATGCATGTGTCTTTTCAGTGAATTGGCATCCCATTAATAGTTATCAAGGATCAGATGGGAAAGATGGGTGAAACATTGGACATCCATCAATAGCTAGCCATTGGGGGGGGGGTCACTGACAAGAATGGTAAGTAATTGGCCACTGGTGTCCAGAAAGGCTGGGAGCTGCTTTGCTGAACTTATAGGCACAACTATGTTTTAAAGTCACACCTGTGGCCCCAGTCTGCCTGACATTTCTTGGCATTACAACAGCAGAGAGCATTTTCTAGTCTTCTGATACTTGGATAAGGCAGTTCTTAAGGCTGCCACACTCTTTGAGAGTTGAAGACAGCAAAGGACTACATTTAATTCTATTTATAAAGTAGAATTTTTCTTCTACTGGCTATTTTTAAATCGCATGTGACATCTCTATCAGCCATAGACATCTACAGATTGTTACACAAAATCTGTAAAAGCCAACCAAAATGTTAAAGGACTTTTTTCCAGTCTATCCCAAAGGAAAACCCAGACCAGAAACTGAGAGGCCTTAAGCCCAGGCTCCATTGGGCTAGTTTGCAATTGTCTCAGTGGCAGATACAGCTGTCCTTTGTTTTCTACAGGGGAATGACTCCAGGAACCATTGCTGACACCAGAATCCATAGCTGCTCAAATGCTTCCATGAAAAAACAAGGTGTTTGCACATAACCATGCCATTCCTCCTAGACAACTTAAATCACCCACAGATTACTTGTAACACAAAACACAATACAAGCACTATGCAAATAACTATTGTATAGCATTGATTACGTTTATGCAGTATAGACTACATGGCTGGGCGAAGATGACAATTAAAATCTCCATTTATGTTCAGTATAGGTATATTTTTCTCAAATATTTTTTTTCATCTGTTGGTGGTTGAAACAGAAGGTAGAACTTCTGGTTGTGGAGGGTCAACAATAATTTCCAACAAAATTTAAGGCAAGGGAAGCAGAGATTGAGGATACTGTTTCTTCTAATCCAGTGTAAGAGGCTATTTGTGGAGAGACACATGCTTTAAAAATAGTCACCTCTTTCCACTGCACATTCTGATTTTGAAGTAAAGGATGCCCCTTTGGATTTTCAAAACGGAGGGGACAGGGAAAAATGCTGGTTGCCATAGGAATGAAATGCATTCTTCCAATCAGAGCGTTGTGAATTCAAGTGAAAACTTGGGATCAGGAGAAGGTGAAATCTTCCAAATCAACAATCTACTGTCCTGCAAAAATCTGCAACTCTATTTTTAAAAAATGCTCAATGATATATATGCATCCGAGAATGTTGAATTTCTTCATTTTCACTTGCTTTTACATAACTATTAGGGATCTTGAAATAATCTGATTCAAAACTCCACTCTATACATTCATTTTAAATTAATTTCTATCCCTTTCATTGCTGTGGCAGAAATGATTGGGGAACTGTGGTTTCTAATGCCATGCATGAGCTCCTTCTGACTCTATGACTTTGAAATAGCTGATAGCAAAATGTTAGGATTTGAAGTCCAGGCAAGCAAACAGTTGAATTCAGGTTCTACTGCAAGGTTCTCTAAAGTAACCAGTCATTCAGGTTTCTAACACAAAGCTAGGGCAAAAGAAAACCTGCAGATCCTGGTGCATAGCAGGGCAGTGACCTGGCCTTTATTTATAACTCTTACAGCCATATGCACTTTGGTCTGGTTGCTAGGCTTCTTTTTTTTTTTTTTTTTCAATTTGATTGACATGCACATTCAGGGATTAAATCTCCTCCATCTGAATTACATGTGTCATTAAATATCAGACTAGGATAATGTTGACATGTGCACACACTTAACACATGAGATGAAAGTTTGTGCTTTCTTTAACATAAAGTAAGTTCCAGGATGTGGAGCCCAAGACTAGTTCTGGCATTAGGTACCAGGTTGCCACAGCTGGAAGACCTGTGCCAAATGAAAAACAAGAACAGATGTTAGTAGGCAGCTAGAACCTGACCCACTGATGGAGCCACTATTCCTTTTTGCCTAGTAAGATAGTGTTGTTTTCCCATTTTTTATTTAACTGAAGCAAGTAAGCATGCATTTCAACAAGAAGAATTTATCAGCAAGGCATCAGAATCATTGATTGACCCTCCCATTAATGTTTTATGTGTTTATGGAGTCTTCTACAATGTGTTTTCCATTCCTATTTGAAATTTTTTGTTTTTCATTACAATAAAAAAGGATTGGGGCTGGATTATTCCACTAGATCCTAACACTGATGCCATTCTCTGAGTCTAATTAGATAAATAAGCTGTTTGTTATGATTCAAATCTAAAATGTCTCTCACAGCATGTTTTGAAGGCTTGTCCCCCATCTGGTGGCACTGTTTAGGAGCCCAGGGAACATTCAGGAGGTGGGATCTTGTAGATAATGTCTGACCCCAGGTTCCTTTACTATTCTGAAAATCCAGCATTGAGGAGGTAGAGGCAGGAGGATAAAAAGTTAAAAGTCGCCAGGTGGTGGTGGTGCATGCCTTTAATCCCAGCACATGGGAGGCAGAGGCAGGATGATCTTAGAGAGTTCAAGGCCAGCCTGAACTACAGAGCAAGCTCCAGGACAGCCTGGACTGTTACACAGAGAAGTCCTGTCTTGAAAAAGCATAAAGAGAGAAATTAAAAGTCATTCTCATCAAAACAGTGAGTTTGAAGCCAGCCTTAGCTATATGGGATTATGTATGAAAGCAAAACCAAACCCTCTATATTGTATATTGACACATTTTGTGAAAAGGAAACAAAATATGGCTCCAAAATCAATGGAAAAATCATTAAGATAAAAGAAATATGATACCTATTTATTTTATTAATTTTTTGAGACAGGGTATCACTATGTAGCCCTCCCTAGCTAGCTTGTAGCCCCCTGTATTGGCAGGATGGACTGGAACTCACAGAGATTTGCCTGCTACTGAGTGCTGAGGTTAAAGGTGTGTGCCACTACCCCCAGCCTGATATTTTGTTTATGAAATAGATCAAAATTGTGTGAAAACAGAAATAAAAAGACAAGTAAAAAAATCATTTTTCTTTACCAAAGTTTGTCATTTAGACTTGAACTTATGCAGAAATTTGCTAGTTAGAAGGAGTCTAATGTTAAATATTTGAGAAGTTTTGATAACCAGTGGCTAGTAACCAGATTGAGCAAGATCAGAGAATCTATACCATGGAAAATAGCAGACTGCTAGCCAGGCCTTCCTCTCCCATGCCTCAAAAGGCTTTTGCCAGGACAATACTCACTGCCCTTGTCTTCCCTGCCTTTGTGTATTGCATTTTGGATTTAGTCTTTCCTAAAATAGCATAAATCTGTTCATGTCTAAGGCAATAATGCAAATATAGCAAATAATTTAAAAGAATAAAATAAAACTAAATTAAGCCAAAATGAGACAGACTGCTATATCCAGGTGGACTCTAAAATCCTACAGATAATGTAGGTGTGGCTTTCTTTCATCCTTGTTGTATGATGATGGGATTAAGAGTGGTACCAATGGGAGGTGATTAGTCCATAAGGGTCAAGCAGGTGCTTGCGGGAGGTAGTTAGGTCATCATTGCAAGCACTAATGAAAATGATTTTAAATGACCTTTGAGAGAGGATTTTTGCCCCTTTTGCCACATGAGGATCCAGGATACCCACAAAAACAAAAAACAAAAAAATAAATAAACAAAAAAAGGCCTCAACCCAACCAAACAACAAAAAACCAGCTCTCACTAGACAACTGTGGACACCATGACCTCAGAACCTCTTCGAATGTCAGAAATAAAGATTTACAGTTTATAACCAATGGAGACCATGGTACTTTTGTTATAGCACACTGAGTGGACAAAGACACTTGCCTTGGGACCTTGACTTGACAGTGAGTTCAAAGGAGGCATGGAAGCCCTTTAGGGTTCTCAGGGTGCTGCTTCTTACTTGGTTCTATATTTCTCTTGGCAGCATGTGTGTGTCAGCAGCCTAAACAAAACAAAAACAAATAAACAAATAAACACAAACCAGCTGTGTGTGCTGGACATGATGTACTACCTGAAGGAATTCTGATTGAAAACAAGAGAGTTCCTGTGGTCACAGGTGGTCAATCCCTCAGCACCTTGTGTGACTTTATAATTTTAGTTAGTTCCATTCCATAATTCTAACTCCAAGAAGGAAAAACACTTGATTGGAAAAAATATGCCAGAGACAATTGACTTCCTCCACGGCCTTTGCATGGAAGACACACAAGAAGTTGAAAATCCTGACTAAGAACCAAAGAGTCACAGCAAGGTTGCATTCCACCCTTGCCTCCTCCAGTCTGTATGTATGTGGTTATTCTTGGCAGGGGCACACCACACATGCTGCTAAGAACATGAAAAGAGAGACACACCCCACAAGGGCTTCTATCCATCTGCCACCATCTTGATGTCCGAAACAGGACACCCAGTGCAACTGTGGAGTAATATGATAAGGAGGCCAGATAAAACAGGGGGCCTTCAATCTGATGTCCAGAAGGGCACACAGAGCTGCTTTTTTTTTCAAAGTCTCCTGGCAATCTTTTTTCTGTTTGGCTTATTGAAATTAAGATTGCAAATATCTGTTATTTCCTCTGGTAGTTGATACAAATAGATTCTTAGGCCTAATGCTTGTTTCGTCTTCCATGTAATGGTAATGCCTATTAAAATAGGTAAGAAAATAATCTCTGTCCTCATCTGGAATCATTCAAGCATGGGAATAATGGTTACATCAAATCACCAACAGTTATTGAACATGCCTTAGGTGAAATACTTCTTCCTTGTTCCTTTCTTAGAGGGTCTACATTCCTTGCTAACTCACTGAATCCTAACAATTTGTAAACCACTTATTTGAATAAGTTAAGGAGGTATAAATACTAATAGTAAAATACTGTTTATTGCTTATATGTGCTGAGTCTGATATGGTATGCATGTCACACTCATTATCATTCATTTCTATGGCATGAAGTAGGTTTTTATTCTCTTATTTTATAAACAAGGATTTTATAAACACAGATTCTGAGAAGTTAATCAGCCTGGAAATATAAACCAGCCCCCTTTACTGGTTACCCATACCCAGAATTCTTTAAAGCTATACCTTCAATACCCTCCCTCCTTCAATAACACTTTTATCAAAAATTCTTGACCCACCAATGCAATATTGTTTTCAAAAACAAGTCTGCATCCGTAATAAGAGGGAGCTATGGAAACAGAAATTCTTAAAGAAAGGAGCACTCTGAGAACTGTCCCATCCAACTTAAAGTAAGTATAATGAAAGAACCTGGTGTCATAGACGTCCCCTACCTCTACTGAAAAGGCCTGAAAGAATTAGAAGTCTGTCTTTACGGCAATAGCCAAATTATCAAATGATATCTTGTAATTCTGGCAATTCATGGGGTGATATGTCTCTCCATATGAGATACTCTTATGGAGGCATAGAGTTAAAACCACACCCCTTGTCACTGTTGAGGTGGCAAAGAAGGAAAGCACTTTGTTTATATACCTTACCAGAAAGAATGCATTCCAAACATTAGCTTCATTCTTTCCAGTAAGCACACAATGTACAGCAAATTCTTCATGTACAATATGTACAACATGCAGGCCAATAGCTGCTATCAATAGGACATTCATCAAAAATGATTTGTTGAGACATTAACCCAATTCAGCAGGCTCCTGAACAATATTCTGCTGTTGATGGGCCTACTATTTTTTTTTTTAATTTCATCATCAAGGGAGCATAGCAAATGCTACACATTCATTATGCTCTTTCCTCTGTATGTTGAAGGTTAATCACAGTAAGTTTGAAGGCTCCATTTCCCTGATTCCTCTCAACTTCATAAGTTATTGCATTGGCCTTAGAGGTTTAAGCCAACGTATATCAATTGGAATTACAGCTTACATTATATTTGAGCTTTGGAATGCATGAGTTTTTGCTAAAATCAATGTTGAACTTGACCCTGTACATAAGATAAAAGGCATTCCCTGGGAAAGATTGGTCAAAAGACTTCATAAAATGAAGCATCTTAAATTTTAAATTCTATAAATTAATTTACTAGAGAAATGCAGCCATGGAGTATTTTCCTAGGGTTGAAATAGCCTCAAGAGCTCTTATAGATGGAATTTTCATTTATGTGAAATGTCATTTTTTTTCATAAAAGAAATATGTGATTTATTGAAAAGCCACGTGAGAAAAAGAGGGAGAATCTGCAATAGGGGGTATCCTGCCTTGAACATACAATTTCCCCACCTTCTAGATAGCAAGAGTGGCAAATATGACCCTGGGGCCTACTGCCTGCTTGTACATATAAAATATTATTGAAACACAGCCATACCCACTTATTGATGGCAACTTCTGTCATACAGAGAGACCTGAGTGACTGTGACAAGAACCATATAATTATATGATCTAAAATATAATCATATGACTATAAAATAACTATAAAACATTTAATTATCTGTCCCTTTTCAGATACCTGCTATAAAACCCTGCAGTATGGAGCTGGAGAGATGGTTCTGCAGTTACAGGATAAGGCTCCAAAGGAGGAGTTGCAGTGTGTCTTGGACAGTGATGAATGAACAGGGTTCCTACTTTGCAGCTACTCAAATTCCAGTGGAAGATTCAACATTTATTCAATGCTGCAGCAAATGTATTCTACCACAGCACTTTCAGCTTCAAGATAAACAATGTCCTTTTCATTCCTTTAACTAATGGTACAAGCCACATATTATTTTGTCAAAAATGTTGGGTTATTTTTTTTTCTACCTCTAGGATTCCTACTCCTACAAAAATCTCAAGACTCCCCAGGACTTAAAATTCAGGTGCTTAAAAAAACAGGGGCAGCTGCTTGGTACCCTGAGGGGGCTCCACTTCCCATTGCCATAGTGACAGCTGCAAGCTTATGATATCACTGCTAAATGTCATTTTCTGGGTCAATCTATGAGAGGAGACTGCTCATGAAAACTGGTAACTTCTTATTAGGCAATTACTGTTCATTAAACTAGTCTCATTCAGAGTTGAGGGTCTTCCCTTGGGTTGATCCTAATTGCTCCAAAAAAATCTGTTGTCTTTCTTGATTCTTGATATGAGACAAATACAACCCAGTCCAGAACCTGTTAACTGCCAGGACAAGTGTCACTGACTGGTCTGCAGCATGGTTATTTTGCTTCTCAGTAGAGGTGGCCTACAGTGGAGGCACCTAAGTCTAAGTTTCTGCTCTACTCTATCTGGATATCAGTAAAGGTATGGCATGTTCCAGGACCCCTTTCTAAGAGATGATTGCTTTAAATGCCTTCATTTCTATGTTTTGAACTTGGTGCAGAAACTGAGACTTATTTCTAAATTGCTTCCCTGAATCTTTTTGACTTGGCCAAACTCAAGGGCTTCTTCACTAATTAATTTACTATGATACTCACTATTGTTAAGGCATTTAATGGGAATCATTTTCCATGGGTCTGATGCTTTGTTTTTATCAGGAGTGCTTGATAGCTTTCATGAAGCTCTTTAGAAGTGTGAATGTCCATTATACAGAGCCAAGATGCAGCTAACTGAAAAAGTATCATGGATTTGCCTTTCTCTTTTGGCTTTACACTGGCAGATATATACAAAATTCCCAATGTCCTCTCACATTCCAAACCAGAGAACAACAGAACTTACATTCCTGCCAAAACATGGAGCATAAATTTATTTTGAGTCATAAATGATAGATACATGTTGACTTTTATTCTTTGGCCTTAAGGATTTATTTTATCATTATTACTTTTCATTTGTGTGTGTGTGTGTGTGTGTGTGTGTCTGCATATGTATATGAACACATGTACACAGGTGTCTACAGGGGCCCAAAGAGGGCTTTAGGGCTATGGATCTAGAGTTAATAGTGATCATGAGCCACTTGGTGTGGCTTTGGGAAACTAAACACAAATCATACACAGGAGCAGCAAATGCTCTTAACTGCCAAGCTATTGCTCCAGCTCCTTAATCCTTGTTTAAAAGTATTTTCCTATAGCTGTAGTACACTTAACAAAATGTGATAGTTAAATATTTCACTTGAAGTCCGCTCTGAAGAGGGAAAGACATTGCTTCTTAGCATCAGAGCAGATACTAACAGGGACCTCAAAGATTCTTCAATTTGTCTGGAGTTTTTGTTTGCCTCCTGGCCTCTGAACCTTGAACAATAGGATTCTGGACACAGGCCAGTGTTTGGATAAATCTTTGTAGGTTCATACCCAAGTACACACTTTAGAAAGCTTGTATACAAAGGAACTCTAGCTTTTATAAGTGAATTATTTCATGCACAATAACACAAGCACAGGCCAGTTAGCCTCATCTAAAGTTTTGTGGGTGAAATAGCGCCTGTTGAGATAAAACAGGCTCTTCTACTGGGTCTCCTTGTTCTGACAAGGCCTGTGTAGTTTGTGGAGAGTATAGACAGCAGCATCTTGACAAAGAAAGTTCCCATTGTTAAAAACGAGTGGTTCCCTGCACCTGATATATTAAACCCATAGGGCCCAGATCCATTCCTTGGTGTAGGTAAGGGTTGAAAGAGCCAGAAGACATTTCACCAGGAGCTCCACTACCAAGGCCACATGAAAACCTGAGTATCTGCCCATGCATGAGGCCTGAAGACCAAACATTGGAGCACTGGGCTCTCTTCCAGTGCTTGAGCTCAGATTTTTAGTCATTTTTTTCATTGATGTGGGAAAATACCATGTCAAAAGTAACTTAATGGAGAAAGGGTTTATTTTGTTTCACATCTTCAGAGAGATACAGGTTACAGTGAGCTGGGAAGACTTGGCAGTCAGCCTGGAAGGTCTGGCAGCAGGAGCGGGCTGGCTGATCCCATTACATTCACACTCAGGACAGAGAGTGGATAGAAAATGGGGCAGGTATGTAAAGCTCCTGGCCTCCAGCAACACACTTTCTTCAGTGAAGCACCACTTCTTGAAGTTTCAACAGTCTTCCTAAATAGCAGCAGCCACTGGGGGCAAATGTTTAGAATTATGGAACCTGTAGGGGACAGTTCACAGTCAAACTACAGCATGCCTCTTTCTTTGGGTACAGGGTTTACAAAGGGCTTCTGGACAATGAAATACTTTCCCATATGACCTGAAAAAATACACCCTGAACTCCATAATATTTCAAGAGTTACTTTAACAGTGGTGATTACCCGTTAGTCCTAGTGAACTTTAGACCAGCTCATCCTTTTTGCTATCTCCTATACCCTATCACAGCTTTAAGTGAGGCCCACAGAAATGCCCTCTGGGACAAGAGGAAATTTAAGGGCTATGTCTTCCAGATCATTGAGCAGACAGGTAGACTAAAGATCCCTTCCCAAGGCAAGCACAGGATTCCAATAACCCCAGAAAGTTCAGGTCCCAGTGGCTTTTGTAATTAACATTAAAGAGAAAGAGGAAACTAACCAGGTATCTGAGGGTGTTCTCTCAAGTCCTGAAAACTTCAAAGGCATCAGAGTAGTTATTTTCTTTTTCTTCCTCCAGAGACTGTCGATCATTTTTAATTCACATATCCAGCTGGATCTGGATTCTGCCTGTCCTCCACCTCCCCTTTGCTCAGCTACAAAGTGTTTGGGTGGTAGAACACCAGAATGATCCCACTGTTCGTTAGAATTTAAAGAGATGTCATAAATAATCACTTTCCGGCACTGTGATACTTTTAACTCCAATGGCCTTATTTGATGCCACTTCCTTTTTCCCCCTCCAATATTCTTAACAACCCTGGACTGAATGCTCACAAAACAAACCTTCTCTACATTAGATTGGAGGGCCCAGTTGGGAGCTCTTCCAGATGAGAAGCTCAGAGTCACAATTTGGCTCCTCTCACCTGCCTTCTGTAATATCTGTTCACAGATGGTGGCTTTTACAGAACTCTTGGTGGGGGTGTTCATCTTACAACATCAACATGAGTGCCTAGCATTGCAATTTTCGGATCAAAGGGTGCAACTGTTTAGACTACCCTTTTCTAGTTGTATTCCATCTTGACAATCAGATAATGTATAGAGGATGTCATCACTCAACAGAGAGAGGGAGAGAGAGAAGAGGAGGAGAGAGAAAGAAGAGGGGGAGAGAGAAAGAAGAGAGAGAGGGAGAGAAATAGGGGGAAAGAAGGAATGACAGCAGATTATTCTTATATAAACATACCGAGAAGTAAAGACTGAATTTTAAAAAGGAGATTTGGATAGAACCCTTCAGTGCTGGCCATAGAGCTTACTGTTTCATATACTTCTCTCAGGGAATTGGTAATGCCATTGTTCCACATTAGTGTCTATAGTAGTAGCACAGGTTTTGACATGCTGTAAAAATGCATGAAATGGATTTTAAAAACTCAATTAGTGGTTTCTTTATGCTTGGTAAATTTGGAGTACTTTTTTTCTAACTCAAATTGGCCAGTTTAATCTTCCAGCCCATGCTCTTGGGGTATTTTTGTTCTAACACAACCTTTGTTGTTTTCTGTGTGTTTATGTGCTGTAGCAAGGACAACACAGTGACTAGAACCACACTATTAATTTTCAAGTAGGCACATCAGAAAGTTCCAATGGGTTTTACTGCATTTACCCGACCAACCTTATATCAGAAACCAAATATTTTTTTTTCACTGATGTTTCCATGGTTGAGTAGTGCTGGGCTGTGTACCTCCTTTGGGGAATTTCTGTGGAATTGTTTGCCATTCCAGAATAACCCCGGCCACTGCCAAGTGCCTGGATAGGAAGAAGTCATGTAGAAACTATCAAAAAGAGAAATAGAGGCTGATATGATGAGTCAAGGAAGTGGAGTAAAGTAGTACCCTGTGAGTCAGGATAGGGGATGGCAAAGATGAACACTTGCACATAGAGTCCAGTGTCTCTGCATATGGAGTTTTCTCATTAGTAAAGAAGGTTAAGGTCATGTGAGAACTACAGTCAGGAGAAGGGCAAATTGAGGGACCACATAGAAGGACCCCATGAGGTTCAGTCCTCTGAGTGGCAAGATTAGAGGAAAGGGATAAAGCCTTTTTTGTGAAGAAAGGGATGGCATGAGACAAAATGGCAAGGGTGGTTGGAGGCTGCCAGAGTCACTAGATATCCAGGAAGTCTGGGGAGCAGGGAGAGAAAGACAAAAAACTGGAGGGGAGGGGAAGAGATGCGAGGAGAGGACTGGGAGCCAAAGTCCTATACCTCCTGACCTCACTGCATGGTTGGCTTTTACCTGACCTCCATGCAGACAGAGCACAGACTTTGCTCAGTTAGGCTGCTGGTGAATTGCTGATAGTGGAAGTCTGCAAAGTGCATTTCTATGAACGACAATATAACTAAAATGAAGTGAGAGAGGCATGAAAACAGACCTTAACTACCGAGGCCTGAAGAGCATAGGAGTCAGAACTGAGTTATGAAGCCAGAATGACAACTGTCACAGTGATGGAGGAGGAGGTGGGAAGCCCCAGGCATGGTGGAGGAGTGGGGACTCTGGGCAGTTAAGACACAGGACACTGCCATGAGATGGCTGCTCTGCAGATGCCCCTCCCCCCCACACTATTTGAGCCCAGCTTCAGGCCAGTGATTTTCTGCCTCCTGATGATAGCTCTGAGAGTCTGATGGATGTTCATACTGCACAGAGTTGGTTTTGGTTGTGAAAAATGGCATGTGATCCTCTGATGAGGCTGTTTTCTGGTTGACTCATAAACTGTTCCTGTTGCAGAAATAGCTTGGTCTATGGAAGCAACTGTTATTTTCCCAAAGGGACTATTTCGATGGAAGCAAAGATCATTTGGATACATAAATTCAAGTGGCGGCATCTCCAAATATTACTTACCATTGCTTAATTAGTACCTGATTACTTTTCAGGAGTGGTTCAGAACTGATTTCATTTCTCCTATTGTTTAACACAGCCTATATATGCCCACCAACAATGTACTACACCACATTTGATTGGTCTCAGGAGGTGTCTTGTGAAGTGAGCACAATGCCTTCTCCCCACCCCTAGCACAGAGCAAAAGGCCTGATTCTGATGAGGAAATCTATTCCTACTCAGGGAGGACTGTGTTGACAGATGGGGATTCTGGGCTTACCTTGTGGGTTTCATGCTGTTTGGGAGGATGGATGCCCTACAACACACACACATACACACGCCATGACTTACCACACACATCCACACACACACACAATTCATCCAGTTAGAGAAATCTTTCACTTTCAAACACATTCAAAAACTTTTAAACATCTAAGTCAGGACATAGGGGGTGCTGTGATAGGAGTTGTCTTTCTGTATATATGTTTCTCTTATGGGTTAATAAATAAAACACTGTTCAGCCAATGAGGAGAGACAAGTTTGGGTGGTTCAAGGAAGAAAGTTGGAAAAAGAAATGGAATGTGACCCAGGTAACCCATACCTTACCCTTCTCAAGCCTCCTTATCACATCACAGGTGGGTATAAGCTTAGTCCTCAGAGAGATATTTCAAAGTATGTTCAGATCTAATGAGGGCTGAATGTCTAGTCTTAATCAGAGCCTGCAACTAAATCAAGTGTCTTAGTTCCTTTCCTACTTCCATGATAAAGCGCCATGACAAAGGCAAATTATAAAAGAAAGATTAATTTGGGGGTTCACGGTCCAGAGGGTTAGAGTCCATGACCATCATGGTGGGGAGCCTGGTAACAGGCAGGCAGGTGGGCATGTCATTGGAGCAACTGCTGAGAGCTTACATATTGAGACACATGCATGAGACAGAGAGAGACAGCTAACTGGGAATGGTGTAGACTTTTGAAACATCAAATCACATCCCAAGTGATGTACTTCTTCCAACACAGTTACACATCCTGATCCTTTCAAAACAGTTTCCACCAACTGGGAACTAAGCATTAAAATATATGAGCCTATGGGGGTCTTTCTAATTTGCACCACCACACCAAATTAAGACTTTATATATATGTGAACACGAGTGGGGAAAAAATGGCCCTCTAGCAAGAGTTTGTTGATATTTGAACCTGGACCTTCTGTAGGACTACAGTAATCTCTGAGCACCAGAGGAACATTCCTGTGATAAATCCTGCCTAGTGCACTCATTGCTGCACACTGTGGTTCCAGGGTCTATTTCCTCCAAAACTCAGGTTAAGACTTACACCCCAATGAACTAAAAGGTGGAGCCAAGCAATAAATATGTTTCAAGAGAGTTTAAGTCTTATCAAAGGGCAGGTCTAACTAGGCTTATTTTTAAGTGTTTGTCCCTTCTGCTTTGGGAATATGGTGTTTTTCCTTCTGGTGGGTGTAGCAACCAGGTCACTAATATTCAAACAGAACCTGCAAATGCTGTGAGCTTGAACTTTAAGCTTATAGAAATATGAGAAATAAATTTGTTCTTTATAAATACCAATTTATGTTAGCTAGCTTTATGTTAACTAGGCACAATCCAGAGCAAGTAGTTCTCAATCTGTGGGCTGTGACTCCTGGGGTATTGAGCAAACCTTTCACAGGGGTTGCCTAAGACCAGCAGAGAATACAGGTATTTATACTGTGATTCATAACAGTAACAAAATTACAGTTATGAAGTAGCAACAAAAATAATTTTATGGTTGGGGGAATCATCATAGTGTGAGGAACTATATTAAAGGGTCAAAGCAGTAGGAAGGTTGAGAACCACTGCTCAGGAGTCATCTGAGAGAAGGGAATCCCAATTAAGAAAATGTTTCCATAGGATCAGACTATTGGCAATGCTTGTGGAACATTTTCATAATTAGTGATTGATGATGGAGGGCTCACCCCACTGTGGGTGGTGCCATCCCTGGACTGGTGGTCCTGGATGCTATAAGAAAGCAGGCTGAGCAGCAATGGGGAACGAGACAGTAAGCAGCACTCCTCATGACTCTGTATTAGCTCCTGGTGTGGAGAAGCAGTGACTTTGGATATGTAAGACAAATGAACCCTTTCCTCCCAAACTTGTTTTTGGCCATGGTGTTTCATCGCAGCAATAGTAACCCTAAGAGACCTGTGCCAGGTATTTTCTTATAGGAACACAAATAGACTAAGACATCATCTAATAATTCTAGAACTGGAACAGAGGTTCATGTTGGCTCAGGATACAGAGGGAAATGAGAAAATCCTTTGCATTTGTTTCTTTCTCTTCTCAGTATAACAAAGGTAACTTAAAGAAGGGACAGGTTGACTCTGACTTATCAGTTTGAGGATACAGTGCATCATGGTGGGGAAGCTATGGCAACAGGAACATGAGGCATTTGGTCACTTTGTGTCTGTAGTTAAGAAGCAGAGAGAGATGGATGCTTGTGCTCAGTTCGTATTCTTCTTGTTTTATAGCCTGAGACTCAGCCCATGAGTCAATGCTGTCCAGCCACACTCAGAGTGGATCTTCCTGATGGAAGATGTCATTCTGTGAATGTGTTTCTCTTATTGGTTAGTGAATAAAGCACTGTTCACAAGTAGGAAGACAAGATAGGTAGGACTAGGAGACAAGGAGGATTTGGGGAGATGTAGTAGGAGATTAAAGATGTAGAGACTTGAGAGAGCAGCAGGCTGGACCCTCCCTCTAGTAAGCCAAGACCACGTGGAAACACTTAGATTAATGGAAATGTGTTAATATTTAAGACAGTGCTAGCCAATAGGAAGTACTAGTAACAGGCCAACAGCTTTATATCTAATATGGGGTCTCTTATGTTATTTGGGGCTGACACAGTTGTGGGACCAAGCTGGTGGAAAAACTGCTCATAACATCTTCCTATCTCAGTCAATCCCATCTAGAATCACATTTATATATGGGGTGAATCCCCTTTCACACATGCCCACAGGATACTCTCCTAGGGCCTAGGATCCAGAGGATTTTCATCTGGTCAAGTTAACATTTAATATTAACCATCATAATCCTGAAAAACCAGATCCCCCTCTGGCTATTTAGCCAATAATAGACCCTCACTCCTAACCAGATCTCTGTACTTACTTCACAGACAGTGTGAGAGTGAGTGGGTGACAGGGAGGGACTCCACAGTCTATAGAAGCAGCAGGTCCTTTTTGTCCCTCCCCATCACCCACTTTCACACTGATGTTCAGTGTTCCCATTGCAGGATGAATCACTATCCAATCTCTCTTCCTCACTGTTAGCTCATTAACATACCTCCATCCCTTAGATGTATGTAAGTAAGCTTAAAAGAGTGGGGACCATATCTGTCTAATTCAGTGGCTGTACTATGTGTTTGATGTTATTTACTTGGTGAACATTGGGCTGAGTACATGCAATATTCATCTGTCATCAAGGTAACAGATGAGAGCTTGAGCTCTGGATCCTGAAGGACATCAATCAAGACAATATGCTTATTTGCTAACTGTATTTCTTTTTCAAAATAATTCCTTGAGAAAGAATTGCATCCCTTCTCCATTTCAGAAGTGAAGTGGGAAAAGGCCAGAGTGATAGAGTGCTGGCTATTTGTACCACACACACAATATGTATTATGTTATTAGTATCATTTATCCCCTTGCACCATTATTTTTTACATTCGTTTCTCTTTAAGAGAGGGATAAAGCTTAATTCTCCCCACATTCTCTGCCCATAGCAGAGCCTCCACCATACAAAAGATGTACAACAAAGGCATGGCAGGGGAATGCATGATATAAAACATTATTTAGTCTTCTGTGTTATATAATAACCCCAAATTTCTGGGAAATAATTTTAATATATTTTTTCAAATGTTTGTTGCGTTCATTCCTACACTGTTCATATCCTAGACATTGTGACACCCAGTGGATGAAGGATATGAAATAGCACAAGAACAATGTGAAATAGAACAAACTGGGCTTGAACTCTTACATTCCAAAAAATGGAGCACTTAGTGTTCTATTACTATGAAGAGACACTATGACCAAGGCAACTCTTACAAAAGCAGGAATTTGATAAGGAGCTTGTTTCAGAGAATTATTCCATTATCACCATGGCAGGAAGCATGGCCCCAGGCAGGCAACATGGTACTGAAAAAATAGTTGAGAGCTACATCCTGATCCTCAGAAAGGCAGCAGGTAGAGATACACACACACACACACACACACACACAGAGAGAGAGAGAGAGAGAGAGAGAGAGAGACAGAGAGACAGAGAGACAGAGAGGCAGTGAGACAGAGAAAGATAGAGCCACCAAACTTGATCTCTAAAATATGATCTGTTAATTTCAGTGATTTAAGTCCTCCACCACTTTAAACACTACACACTTGGCCTTGTGACCACTATGAAAGAAATCCTCCAAAGTTGAGTGATTGCCAATAATGGGCACAGAATCCCTTTGTGGAAGTCAGGTATGTACTGCAAGACAGGGTTTAGTAGGTTCTAGCAGTTGAACATGAGCCCCTGGGCCAGAAATAAAATAAACCACACTAGGGATAATGGTAGCAGGATCAATGTCAGTAATCATAACAAAAAAGCAAAGCTGGTATAGCTATGCTTAGGTTTGGGGTACCATGTGTATTCTTTTCATGTGCAAGCCACATCTCAAACACTCTAATTTCTCAATAATATAGTCACCCTTCCCTACCTGCAGTCTTCTCATCCATAGAGCTAACAAATCAAGATGAAAATTGTTCAGGAAAACATGCATCTGCACCTAATTTGTGCAGACTTGTTTTTCCTTCGTCATCATTCCTTAAAACATGATAATTCTTCATTAAATATTTTATTAAAATTATAATATAATTACATCACCTCCCCTTCCCTTTCCTCCTTCAAACCCTCCCATACAGTTCCTCCTCTTCTGTCTTTCAAATCTATGTTTATCTTTTTCTCTAATAATTTTTATAATATTGCTTGTATTCATGTTTCCAAGGTTAACCATGTGGTCCTGGATAACCAGTTAGTATTCTCTTTCCTGGGACAGACTATTTCCATGGGGCTTTGCGATGTCTAAGAGATGGACAATTTAGGAAGCAAGGCAGCAGACATGTTTGAGGAAATACATTGAAAACATTTTTCTGCCAGGAAGTAGTAGTGCACTGCTTTAATCCCAGCACTAGCAAGGCAGAGGCAGGTGGATATCTGTGATTTCAAGGCCAGCCTGGTCTACAGGGTAAGTTCCAGGACAACCAGGACTACACAGAGAAACCTTGTCTCAAAAAGTAAAAGGAGTATCCCCATGGAGGGATACTCTCTCAGCCTAGACACATGGGGAGGGCCAAGGCCTTGCCCCAAATAACATGATGACTTTGATGATCTCTCATGGAAGACCTCACCCTTTCTATGGTGCAGAAGAGGGATGAGATCAGGATTGGTGGGGGACATGGGAAGATGGGAGAGAGAAGGAACTGGGATTGGTATATAAAAAATATATATATATATATATATAATGTATTATATATTAATTACATGTGATATATAATTATAATAACATATATAATATACATACACATATATATTACACTCACAATATTCCTTAGTTGCCTGTAGTTCTTTGTGGAGGGCTGAAGTTTCGTGAGATTTTCCCCTTCACATTAGGATGTCTGTTGGTGTCACCCTTGTTCAGGTCATATTTAGGCCATCATGCTGGTGAGAATTCATGGGTGCAGCTCCTGGAATTTCTCTAAGACTCAATCTCACAGGAAACTCCCTGCTCCTTGGACCCCTTTTCCAACGTGACTCCCGAGTCTTAGACACAGTAGTTGTGTTGTAGATGGATCGGTTGGGACTGGTTTCCAAACTCTGCATTTGCATTGACTGCAGTTTTCTATATTGGTATCCATGTTTTGCAAAGAGAAGTTTCCTTGATGGTGAATGAGGACTACTGTTATCTGTGGGTATAAGGACAAATATTTAGAATGTAGTTACTTATCTGTTATGCTGGATTAGTAAAGTGTTGGTTGTAGGTTCTCCTCTGAAATCCATAATTTCACTAGCTCTGGGTAGTTGCCTAGGTTTCCAGTACCAGCCATGATTTCTCTCTTGTTGAGATTTCTCTCTTGTTATTACTACCAGAGTTATGTGTGTCACTACTGCACTTTTAGGGTTATTGTGCCATACAGAGTAACAATTTTTTAATACAGTGTCTACATATGTTTGGTATTATAAGTCTAAAATCATAGTAGATAGGTTCTCTTCAAATAGCATGTCACATATGAGTAAAGGAACTTAGCATTTGCTGATTTGGGGTATCTTCAGTGAAGGATAGGGGTGGGGCAAGCCAATACCCCTGAGAGCACTAGGGCAAGTATAGTCTTAGACTCTTAGGGTAGCCAGTAGCTGCCATATTGTGCTGTGGATCCTCTTGAGAATAGATGAGTCACTGATATTATTATGTGTGCTAATAAGCAACCAATACCCTGGGCTAGCACAGTACACACAGGGATCACAATACAAAATACTGTCGGGTGTTGTGTGAAATGACAGGATGTTCAAATACTAATTGGATATCCTGGGGAAATGTTTTTATATGTGTTTCTATGTGTTTTTCTATGTGATGTGCATGCATATATATATATATATATGCAATATATGCAAATATATATATATTTGCAAGTGTGTGTGTGTGTGTGTGTGTGTGTGTGTGTGTGTGTGTGTCTAGGAGAGGCCTGAGACTGATATCCAGTGTCTTCTTTGGTTATTTTCTATCTTGTTTGTTGAGGCAGGGTCTCGAAATTGATTACAGAGCTCAAATATGCTGTTAGTATATCCTTCCACCTTGCTATGGAACTCAGTGAGGTTACCTTCAGAATGCTGGAATTACATGCTGACTGGCACACCACTTGACACTTATGTGGATTCTGCAGATTGGAACTCTAGTCCTCATACTTGCAAAGCAGACACTTTGACTGTTGAACCATATCTCTAGAGAGTTTTTGTTGGTTTTTTTTTTTTGTTTTAGTTTGTTGTTGTTTTTTTTTTTTATTAATATGATTTTGCTTTAAGACTACAGGAGGGACCAGGAAAATTGAGTTGTGAAAAGAATAGAAGAGAGCATGAAAAGAGATACCTTCATAGAGGGAGCCATTATAGGTTTAAGGAGAATTCTGGCACTAGGAAATTTCCAGAGAGATACAAGGATGTCCCCAACAAAGATTCTAAACAATAGTGGAAAGGCTACCTTAAATGCCCTTCTGCTATAATGAGATTGATGACTACCTTAGATTTCATCCTAGAGCCTTCATCTAGTAGCTGATGGAAACAGAAGCAAACAGCCACAGATAAATACTGAGCTGAATTCTTGGAATCCAGTTGCAGATGGGGAGGAGTGATGAGAAAAGGAGTCAAGACCAGGCTGTAGAAAAACCACAGAGACAGCTGACCTGAACAAGGGGGAGCTCATGGACCCCAAACTGATAGCTCAGAAACCAGCATAGGATGGAACAAGACCCCCCTGAATGTGAATGTCAGTTAGAAGACCTTTGCAGTCTATGGGACTGCTGGTAGTGGATCAGTATTTATCCCTAGTATACGAATGGACATTGGGAGCCCATTCCCCATGGAGGGATACTCTCTCAGCCTAGACACATGGGGGAGGGCCAAGGCCTTGCCCCAAATAACATGATGACTTTGATGATCTCTCATGGAAGACCTCACCCTTTCTATGGTGCAGAAGAGGGATGAGATCAGGATTGGTGGGGGACATGGGAAGATGGGAGAGAGAAGGAACTGGGATTGGTATATAAAATAAGACTGTTTCTAATTTAAATTTTAAAAGTTTTTTTTTAAATACTACCAGAAAAGCAAGCTGACTATGAGAAAATCTGCCTCCTGAAGTCACTAAAGATGTGGTTTTTGAAACTGAGTTTTGGTGGTTACCGGCTTGTTTAAGGCAGAGCCTCATTCTGTAGCCCAGGATAACCTAAAACTCATGACAATGCTCCTGTCTCAGTTTCCCACATGCTAGCATCACAAATGTGCCAAAGTGTCAGGCTTAGAAATTGAAACTGGTTTCCCAATCTTTCTCTATACTAAGAACGTAATACCTATTTCAGAAATGTATAATTTATTAAAGGCAGAGAGAAATCTAGAAAATATTATTTGAATAGGCATTAAAAAAGCAATGACCATGCTAGCAACTAAAACATACTGCTGGGCCACTCATGTACAGAGAATATGTAACATCGATTGCCCTGTGTTTTATAACTCAGAGCAGGAATCAGACACTTGTCATGATTACAGAGATAAGAAAGAAATGTCTCTGCACAAAGTCAACCACTGTATATTAAAAAGTAGTGGAAATGATTTTAAACTCAGGGTTGTTGTCCTGTTTAAAAGAAATCTTCTAGGTTCTCCTTCAGGAGAGAGCTGTACTATAGACATGTTGGTCCCAGTCCTGACAGAGCTTCCAGAATGGCAAAAGAAGGTGAAATCTGATATATATATATATATATATATATATATATATATAATATTTAGGAAATATGGGTACAGGAAGGTCTTAGGCATGTGCCTCCAATTCACTAAATAAAGGTGTCACACCATGGGAATGTCCATCCATCCTTCCTGAGTGCACTTTCAAAATGAGTTTCACTGAAGATCATTGGAAGTATGCTTTGAGTGGCTATTCCAATCTGAGCCAGTAAGATTTTCTTTGGTACCTTTCTTGGTCTTCACGGAGGATAGCTCTGTTAGTCCAGGTTCTAAATTCTTTAACAAGTAGGACCACTTCCTGTCTCCTTTAGTTGATAAGAAGTCATTCACCAGTCCCACAGTGGATTGTGTAACCATCCTCTCTGTGTGTCTTGGATCCAGGTAGAAATCTTGCCCCCAAGCCCCCACCACTCTCCTCTTTGTAGCTCATTCTATTATTTAAACTTTCATTGACTTTGCTTAAGCCCAAAATATGATTGACAGAAATTATCTAGCACCTTTCTTGTGTGTAAAATTGACATACCAATGTCATCATCACACATAGGATAAAGTTAAATGACATAATAACAGAAATGGAATATTGCCAATGGTGATAACCCCTAGTCAAATAATGATCATGACGAACGGCCTCATACATTTTTCCAACCTCATACAAGACAGGAAGCCAATAAATATCTTCTAGAATATGGATGAGAAAAAGATGGAGGCTCATAGACTGGAAACAATATGTGCATGTGTTTTATAAAATAGCACATTCTTGGAAATAGCAGTGTCGTACCAAAGTATCAAATCTAGATTCCAACTTGCCTTGCAAATTTGGAGACTCTCAACATGACAGGGCCACTCCCAACACAAACTGCATTCCAGGTGGCTTCCCGATGGGACACTGGCTCTCTAGTCCATCCTTCTCCTGTTGTTGCTGTTATACCCTAACCCTCTAAGCACAAGTCTTTGACTCCTGACCTAAGGTACAAATGCCTTGAGGGCACATACTGTAATGAATTCTGCTTTGTCCATCACTGACTTAGTAATAGTTGTTAGCTGAAAATAAACAACTTCACTCTCACTCCTTGGACTCAGACATCTCTCCTGCTGCCACCACCCACTCCTACTCTACCCATCTGCTGCTCTGACAACCACAGCATCTACTTGTCTGGGTGAATGAAGATGGAGGCAGATAACAGAGGGCCTTGGCAGAGCAAAGGAGACCAAGTTGAAGGTGAGAAGAGGCCACACGTGAAACTATTTGGGCCCAGACTGCTCTCCCAGCACAAGAGAAATCATTTGTTTTCAGTTCTATATTCTGTCTTCCTAATTGGATTAATACGATCCCTCATTCCTGTTACTAAATATGCAGATTTGGATACTCTGCAGATTGGAGCAGCTAACATATTTAAAGATGTATGCAAGACCCTTCTGCTCTTCTTGCTGGAGTTCATTAACCTTCCTGTATCCACAGGAGCACCTGTGTGGTGTATAGTGTGCGTGCCCCTCTCGTTCAGCTTCAGCCTCAGCCTCAGCTGCAGCCGAGTCCCTTTTCCTGTTTAGCTCGTGGGGCAGGAATGACCAGCTAGCTGCAGATCACTCTTAACCTCTGTCCTGCTTAAAAATATCAACAACAAATGCAGGTCCATGGTTCTCTAATTCTGATTTTAATAAGGGCCTAAAAATGTCAGCACCTGTGATTATGCCGGCAGGCACCCAGACTTCAAAAAAGGCACCTGTCACTGGATGCATAATTGACCAGTTTTCAACCAATCATCTTGCTCTTGTAATCAAGCAATTTCATTCAAATGCATTTTCAAACTGTTCTTTTGAGTTGAGAAGGGATGGGACAGTTATAAGGAGGCAGGACTGAAGCTGAAGCCCTGGGTGGAACTGTCAGTCTCTCTGAAAGCAGTGACTGGCTCAGCAGAAGTCTTCCAGGCTAAACAGCCTGGGGAGTAAGTAAGGGTGAGTGAGAGGGCCTTCTGCCTCACTTTTTATCCAAGCCTCTGACAGTTAACTTAGTTTGCCACTGGCTGGAATCAGATATTGCCTAGTTTGCTAGTGGTTGTCAGTAGCAGGTGTCCTTTGGGGAAAATGGACAGCATAGGTCTCTGAACCTAAAGCATCTTTTGGTTCCTGTTCTCTGGGAGGGCAATAGAGGTTCAATGTGAACTTGGTGAGGTCTGTGCTTTCCTAAACGAAGCTAATTTTTTTTTCTTATAAGGTGCCTTGATGGATTTGACAGGTCTGGCCATCCATGGCACAAAAACTGAGGATTAGAACCAAGAGAGACTCAGACAATTGAAGGCTGTAAGCTGATCTCAAATCCCCTGTAGGTAGATGAAAACAACCTAGGTTGTGATGGGTCCCAGGAGTGTGGAGTACAGTGTACGGAGTCCCTCTGCTTTGATGATTTTGGAACTTTTGATTTTAGATCTCACAGCATGTAGTCATCAAGAGATGGAGTTTCCAGTTCACAAAGGGGGAAGCCCAGTGTTCTTTAGGTTTGCTGAGCTCCCTCTGACTCAGTGGCTGACTTTGAGAAGGTTACTTAACATCTTACCTTCAGTTTCTTCAAGGACAAAAATGGACATGTGTGTTATGAATTGAAAGTAAATATTATTAAGCAATGTAGTTGGATAACTATTTACTGCCTTTGAAGGCATTCAAAGAGATGTTGATCTCTTTTGTCAAAAGAAATAGGATAGGGCCAATCATGAATCCCAAACATACTGCCTTCCCCCACTGATGCTCAAAAACCCAGGAACTATGAGAGTATACGTGACCAAAGTGTCTCTGGGGCTCTGCTCGAAGAGTACACACTAAACTCAGGTTTTCACTGTTCTCATCAGCACTAGTAATATCTCTCCAAGCCTCATGCCACACAGCCTATTTCTGCATCTCTTTCTTTTACTACTTACTGATGTCTAAAATTATCATGAGCACACTAAGCATCCTAGCTCTAGGGTATTCAGTCTCCCAAGGAGACTTGTCCTTATGGTTAAATACCTAGTATGGTATTTAATGTAATTAATACAATGTATTAATTATGTTAAAATATATGTGAACATGTGTATATATGCATGTTCTGAGTATGCTTATAGAGATAAATTTCAAAAATCTACATTTTATGATTTATTAATGTCAGTAAGTCCAGATTAATTAAATGACTATTAATAAGTAAAAATATTGAAGTCTGGGCCTCATGTAGTGTTTTTAAATGTTCTTGGGAACCAACTCTATTATCGTTTGCCACTATAATTGACTTTTATTAAGAAAACAGTGCATACTAAGACATGGATGGGAGAAACACAGTGAATCCATCCATTAATTCTTGAGGGAGTTGCCTTTCTTGAGTAGAATGCAAGACTGAACAGGCAGGGAGAGAGGGTGGTTGGTGATGTCCCTCAGACAAAAGGAAAATTAGTCTCCAGAGAAGTGTGAGGAATAAACATTGTGCAGGTCAGCCAGACCATAGAAGGGGGAGGTACACTGGGGTGGCTTTCATCCACTTAGCCTTAAAAGTGAGCTTGTCTAGAGAGAAAAGAAATTTGTCAAATCTAGTCTAATGTCAGAACCCAATTAAGGATTACAGTCAAGTCTAACTCTCCATCATAAGTGCTCTGTATTTGCCTCCCATGGCTACCATGGCAACACACACTCACCTTTTGGGAACATCACTATGAAGAGGAAAGTCCATGCAAATATCATGAACAATGATTGAGGGAAACTGCTACCCTCTGTGGTCTGATTAGGGAAGTTCTGAAAAAAGTTTGAGAGACACATATACAACATGAAAAGAATTTTCATGAAGGAGTGGACATGCACATTAGTTTAAAGTCAGAATTTTACAACTAAACGCCTGCTTTTGTTAGCAAAAAGAAATATCTCTCTCTCTCTCTCTGTGTGTGTGTATATACATGTATTCTGTATGTATATCTTCCTGATATACAAACATGCATAGGTGCACATGATTGTGGAAACCAAAGACCATCATTGTGCATCTTTCTTGATTATTCCCTCCCCCCTTTTGAGGCAGAATTTCTCATTGAAGCTGGAACTCATTCATTTGAGGTGGCTGGCTTACCAGTGAGCTCTTGGTATATTTCTGTGTTTGCTTCACCCAACACCAAGGTGGACATTGAGGTGAGGTTCTCATACTCACTGTCTTGAGTCAGCCATCTTTCCAACCCCAGGGTGCAAAGTTCTTAACTACATCATACTGTGTAAAGGCAAGGACTCTGGAAGTTTCAGCTCTTATTAAATAACGTCTAGACAACAACTTGGACTCTTTAAAATTATAGATTTTTTTTTTTTTACTGATTGTTGAATTATTAGAAGTAGCAAGAGATTTTTCAGTCCAAGTTATCCTACAGAGCACCACAGCTTGAGAGACTTTTAAAACTGAGATCTAAGGTTCTGGATAGTCAACAGATTTAGCTCTATGATCATGTAGCAGGCTTAGTCACATAGTGCCCCATTCTCAGAAGGACCACACTTGAGCATTAGTGTAGTAGAGATGGTCTACTGAAATTCTTAATTTTATCATCAAATTTTGTGTTTTACAAGTGTGTTTCAATGAGACTAAGAGGGATGCACCAGACTCATGGAGATTGAGTTCAAGAGCTATGTCCCTGAGATGGACCAGTTTCCACCAGCCATTGTAACTGCCATGGCAATGGTCTTTGAGAAGCATAGTCTGGAGTCTCTGAAATAAAATCATTGTCCTGAACACTTGTGAGGGTCAGCACTCACATCTGAAAGTTCCCAGTGCCAAGATGATGGAAAATTAAGTACTAAATTAAAAAACAAAACACTTGTAGTATTTGAGATAAAGAGGAGGAAAGAGGAGAAATAGTGTTTCTCTTTTTTAATGGCTTCAGATATATATATATCTGAAGTGGGTTCAGCCTTTGGTTATTATGTACAAGGGCTCTGGGTGACTTTCCCCAAGTCCCTACAGCCACATGAGTCATAAAGTAAAGGTGGAGATTATGATCAATTCTCACTTCTTGTCTCTGATGCTTATCATGACATAATCACTATCTTTCATATAATGGACAGTTAGTGATTCTCAGAGGTGGGATATTGCTGTGTATAAACAAAGAAACCTAGAAATGACTTCATGAAGTTGGGCTAAGATATCAACTTCAGATTATGCCTTTAAAATCTTTTGATTTGTCTTGCTTTGTACCTCTATTAACCAGATGATAGTGAGGTTTCACATGGAATCATGGCTTCTTTTTTTTTTAACATTTTATTTATTTATCTATTTTTTACTTATTCTATGTGTCTTTTACATCATAGCTTGATCCCATTTATCCCCCTTTCCTTTCACATCTGTCCTCCTCCCGTGCACCTCCCAAATAAAACAAATTTAAGAGAAAAAAGGAAAAAACTTTGTCATGGAAATTGTAGCATGACACAGTGAGTCATGCAGTAATCCCCTTTGTCCATATGTCTTTACTTGCATGTGTTCCTTGCAATCATGGTTCCTTTTTTTTCTTTTAATTTTTGTTTTACATATTGATCCCAGTTCCCTCTCCCTCCCTCTTTCCCTCTCTCCCATCCTCTCATTCCCCACCACCACCTCCCCTCCCATCCCTCCCCACCCCACATGTAGGGTGATGCCCTCCAGGAGAGGTCATCTAAATATGTCAAGTCATTTGAAGTAGGGACTAGACCTTCTCTCCTGTCTCTAGGTTAAGGGAATATCCCTCCATGGGAGACGTTCCCCCAAACTCCTTTTGTGCACCAGGAATACATCCTGGTTCCTCTGTCTGAGGTCCCTTGGACTGCTCAGGCCTTCTAGCTGAGACACATGTTCAGGGAGTCTGAGACAGTCCCATGCTGGATTCCCAGCTATCAGTCTGGGAACCTGTTAGCTCTTCCTTGTTCAGGTCAGCTGTCTCTATGTGTTTCTGCAGTGTGGTCTTGTCCTGCCTCTCTGCATCTGGATTCCAGTTCAGCTCAGTGTTTAGTTGTGTTTGCTTCTGTTTCTATCAGCTACTAGATGAAGGCTCTATGATGGTGGATAAGTTAGTCATCAATTTCATAATCAGGGAAGGGCATTTTGGTAGCCTTTCCACGGTTGCTCCAATTGTTAGCCTTGGTTCCCCCTTTTCTCTAGCAATTTCTGTAGGTCCTGCTGGACCTCTTCCCAATCGGGCACATTTATGCCTCTGCCCGTTTTGAACCATGGACGGGCTTTATAAAGCCTTAGAGAGATATTGTCTTTACTGCAGTTCCCTTTTCCTCTAGGAGTTTCTTTAATTGAAATTCTAATTCAGCCTTTCTGGGTGAATTTCCCATATTTCTTTCACTATTTACCCCAATACATCCCGGCTGGCACTTACCTCACTTTCAGATCTTGCTGGGACCTGTAATTGCCTGGGACTGAGAACATGTGGGGGGTGTCGGGATTAACAACATGGGACTTTTACTTGATGTTAAGAAAGCTCTTTATTTTGCTCCAAGAGCTGGCTTTTATACCCTTGCACCAGATTGAAGAAGAGGAAGTGAAGAAGGGCAGTTAGTTATCTCAGCGTTCAAGGAATGGTCATGGCATTCTCAGGGGCCTGTCACAGTATTCTGGGAACCAAAGGAACATATTGCTTCAGTAAATATGTTTTTCTCTGTGGTTACAGCTGCCTGCCCTGAGGACAGCAGGGGGAAGTGAATTTTTAGCCAAAGTCTTAATTCCTATATAGTATGTGGTTGATTTTAGAGAAGGTTCCATGTGGAGCAGAGAAGAAGGTATATTCTTTTGTGTTTGGATGGAATGTTCTATAGATGTGTGTTCAACCCAATTGAGACATAACTTCTGTTAGTTATTTTGTTTATTTGTTTAGTTTCTGACTGGTGGTCCTGTCTAGCGGTAAGAATGGGGTATTGGAGTCTCCCACTATAAGTGTGTGAGGTTTTATGAGCTTTGAATTTTAGTAGCATTTCTTTTACGAAAGTGGGTGCCTTTGTATTTGAGTCATTGATGTTCAGAATTGAGACTTTGCAAAATGAGAGTCTTCATCTCTTTTTATTGATTTTGGTTTGAAGTCTAACTTGTTAGATATTAGAATAGCCACACCTGCTTGCTTGGTCCATTTGATTGGAAGATCTTTTCCCAACCCTTTACCCTGAGGTAAAATCTGTCTTTGAAGCTTAGCTGTGTTTCTTGTATGCAGCAGAAGGATGGATTCTCTCTTCGTATCCATTCTGTTAGCCTGTGTCTTTTTATAGGCAAGTTAAGACCATTAATGTTGAGGGAAAGTAAGGACCATTGATTGTTAATGCTTGTTTGTTTTAGATTTGGTGGTGGTGTTGATATTGTGAATATATTTGTCCTGCTTTACCCTTGGGTTCTGGTGAAATGGGATTATCTACTGCCCATGTCTTTGTGAGTGTAGGTAACGTCCTTAGGTTGGAGTTTTCCTTCCAGAACTTTCTGTAGGGCTGGATTTGTAGATACATACTGTGAAAAATCTGGCTTTGTCATTAAATATCTTGTTTTCTCCATCTATAGTGATTGAGAGTTTTGTTGGGTATAGTAGCCTGGGCTGGCATCAGAGGACTCTTAGTACTTGTAGAACATCTATCCAGGACCTTCTGGCCTTGAGAGTTTCCTTGGAGAAGTCAGGTGTAATTTTGATAGGTCTGCCTTTATATGTTACCTGGCCTTTTTCCTTCGCTGCTCTTAATATTCTTTCTTTATTCTGTATGTTAGGTGTTTTGATTATTATGTGTCAAGGGGTCTTTTTACTTTGGTGCAGTCTATTTGGTGTTCAGTATGTTTTTTGTACTTTCATGGGCATGTCCTTCTTCAGATTGGGAAAGTTTTCCTCAATGATTTTGTTGAATATGTTTTCTGCATCTTTGAGCTGGGCTTTCTCACCTTCTTCTATGCCTATTATTCTTAGGTTTGGCCTTTTTATGGTGTTCCACATTTCCTGGATGTTTTGTGTTAAGGATCTGTTGGATTTAAGATTTTCTTAAATGAATCTATTTCCTCTAGTTTATCTTCAGCACCTGTGATTCTCTCTTCCATCTCTTGTATTCTGTTGATTATGCTTCTGTGTGTAGTTCCTGATCATTTGCCCAGTTTTTCTATTTCCAGCATTCATTCAGTTTGTGTTGCCTTTATTTTCTCTATTTCAGTTTTAAAGTCTTGAACTGTTTCCTTCACCTGTTTAATTTTTTTTTAAATTGGCTTTCCATATGTTCTTTCAGAGATTTATACATTTCTTCCAATTATTTTTTTCTTCTATTTCTTTAAGGTATTTTCTCACATCGCCTTTGAGGGCCTCTATCATTTTTATGAAGATATTTTTAAGTCGTTCTCTTCTACTTCATCTGCTTTGGGGTGTTCAGGTCTAGTTGTTATAGATTCCCTAGATTCTGGCAGTGTCATGCTTGTCTTGCCATCTTCCCATCGCTTCTTCCAGTGGGTGCAGGTGGGGTCTCTCTCTCTCTCTCTCTCTCTCTCTCTCTCTCTCTCTCTCTCTCTCTCTGCTACTCCCCTGGTGGGCTTAGGTGGGTCACAAGTTCAATGTCTGTAGATCTAGGTAGTTCAAGCTCTCTAGGAGGTCTTTCCTCAGGCAGGAGCCTGGAGATCGGGGTCAAAGTTCAGGATCCAGCAGAGACCGGCAAAAGGGGTCAAAATCCAGCAGGCAGGGACTCAGGATGGTCCTGCGGGGATAGGCAGATCTCTTGCCAGGGCCAAAGCTCAGGCAGAGGACAGGTGGTGGGGGTCAGATATCAGGCAGGTGGGGATTCAGGCAATCATGGCTCCTTTTACATTAAATAGTAACCATTATAAGCCAATATTGCACATTGTATTAGAATACCCATTCTGTTACTCTTTCCAAATTTCCTGAAGAGTGTTTGCCTGCTGCCCCTGTCTCACATTGTCTTAGTCTGCCTTAACTGTCAAGTTGGCACAGCCCAGGGTCATCTGAGAGGAATGTCTCAATTGGGGACTTACCTAGATCTGATTGGTCTGTGAGTGATTGTCTTCATTATTAATTGATTCACGAAGGCCCAGATCATGGTGGGCAGCATAATTCTTAAGCAGGTGGTCCTAGGTTATATACGAAAGCTAGCTAAGCATGAGCTTATGAGGAGGCCAGAGAACAAGCCAGCAAAGAGTGCTCCTCTATGATCCCTATCTCCAACCCTGACTTGAATTCTGGCCCTGACTTTCCTCAATGGTGGATTGTGACCTGAAAGTATAAGCAAAATAAACCTGTATCTCCCCAATTGTTTTGGTCAATGTTTTCCCAGAGAAATAGAAATCAAGCCATAATACAGGTGCAAACCCCCCCCCCCCACACACACACTCATTTTGTGTATACTTTAGAGTTGATTAATAGTTAAAATGCTCTAATCAAGAATACACACTCCAGGGGCAATTGGTATTTTAATGAATTTAATCAGAAGCCATCTTCAGTGGGAAGTTACTATAAGTCTTCAACTATCTTTAGAACTCTTACTGATTGGGGTGAAAGATATTAAAATGATTTTTTATTTATGAAATGAATGGTTTTGTTAAACTGCCTAGAAATAATTACACAGAATCAGCTTCTATTCTGTGTATGGGTCATAAGGTGGACACACGCCTGTATCTGTAGGAGTTTGTCTTAGGCAAAGGAGCCAATTATATTCTATGACCATGTCCACCTTTCCACTTAAGGCAGAATTTCTTGTTTTGACTTGAATTTTTAGACCATAGTATTAAATACAGTCTTACATTATGATCTCACGACCTAATGAATAAAGACACACATAGGAGATGGGGGTTATTTCTCAATGAGTCTTATTTTGCATTGTGTAATTGCTTGTTATTTTCTATTCAATTTAATTCTGCTATATTTTTATTTTATCAGTTGCTGTGAAACATCCTAAATTCATTTAATAGCACACCGATGAGATGTAAACTCTAGTCTGAAAAAGCATAAAATAGAAGTATATTAGTTTAAATTTCATTACTATAATACCCAAGGCAAATGTATAAGAAAGAAGTTTGTTAGTTTTCAGTTTGGGAGGCTGAAAGTATAGCATGATATGCTATGGGCTCTATGGACAGGCTTGCCCTTGCTCTTGGATATATATATGAGAGAAGGAGTGGTCATCTCTCAAGATAGGAAGTAAAATGGATGGAATGACCTCTTTTATGCTAGATATCATATGAGAGTCAGCGAAAGTTTGCATGAAAACTGTCTCACACTTAGTAACCTAATAATCTTTCATTAGACTCCACCTATTACATGACCTACCATGTCCTAATAGGGTCACCCTGGGGACCAAACCTCTAGCCATGTAGGCCCTTGGGAAAGTACCCAAACCATTTCTATATCATAACAAGATAGCTAACAGAGTGCTGGCATTGAAGTATCATTGTGTTCCATGACTCTTTATTGCCACATGCCGGGGAAAGGTCCTGAAATGCAAACACTGGACAGTTCATTGAGTTGCAAGAGTCATAAAACACATACTTTGAGGTCAGTATGTTAATAAATGTTTGCCCATGTGCCAGAATTGGGTCAGGGTCTTGTTTCCAGCGTAGCATGCCAGCAGGGGGTGGGAGAACAGACTGGGTAAGAGACAGTCTTTACTGAATCAAACTACAGGATAGTGATAATTGCCCAAAAAAGGACCTAAGTTTGCAAAACCACATTGATCAGTTTGGTTCTTAGCAATAAAAACATTTTGCTTTTGAAGTCAGGAGTCACTTCCTTGGAGGTTGAGGCACAACATTTGGTGGCTTGTATAGGATTTTCCCCAGTCTCCCAGGACCCCTGATCCCAATAGGTTGAGCCCCTGGCCAGAGTGAGTGTTCTATGTCTGTCTGTTAGTCTGCTTGACTAACTAAAAAATATATAGAGGAAGGTTCTTGTTCTGGTCCAGCTGTGGACATCTGTATCTGTATACAGGTCAACCTCAGTGGACACACTAAAAGGGGTCAGACCTGGAGAATTTGCGGATGCCTCATGTTCTTGTGTGGGCAGTGATCCAGCAGAGGGCTGGATTAACCTGCCCTCTGAGGGTGAAGACAAGGTCGAGGACCGAGTCACCCTACTGGGGAGGCCACCTCCCATCTGTACTGTGTTTGGCCTTATACACCCTCCCATGGAAACTGGGGAGTCGGGCCGTCTGAATCCGAGAGAACCTCGTGTATGTAAGTCTCTGTGTTGGGCCCTTTGTCTACTTGTGGCGTTTATTTGTGTGGTGTATTTTTCCTTTGTCTTTCCCCTATGAACACTACCCCAGACAAAAATAAACATAGGACAGACTCCTTCCTCCCCTGTGTAAAATCATAAAATGTCCTGACGCATCGGCCCATGCCGGGAAGTTACAGCCTAGTGGCAAAGTGTTCACCAGGGTGAACAGCACCCAGCCCCTCCCTCCCTCCCACCCTTCCTCCCTCCCTCCCCTCCACAGCTGGCAGCAGCTGCACAGGGGCTGCAGCACAAACAATGCAGGTACAGGGTGTGGCACAGGAGAGGGTGGCTGAGGGGGGTAACTTTGGTAAAGATTTTTATGTAACCTAAAAAATTAAGACTAATAAAATAAATGGTATATAAATTTAATGACTATGTGTAGACTTGGTACAGTCTAATACAAAGAAGACAAAATATGATAAAACAATGGATGTAAGAGACAGGTCAAATGGGGGCACAAATTCAGAGGTTCATAAAACACACCAAAACAGCACAGAGAACATCGGAAGGAGCTTCAAGTGTTAACAGTATAACTCTACTTCTCTGGGCAATAAAAGATAAAACGAAAGAAAGGATTGACCAGACCCCCCAATAGTAATAATAATAATAATAACAATAACAATAGCAGAGCTGGTAAACCCCAACAGAAGTCAACAGTTGAGAGAATGGAGGGTTCAGAGAGGCTCAAGATTTAATGGAAAATAAAAAATATGTACTTGTTAAAAAGTTCTGTGTTTTCTGGTATAAACGTAAGTTTTGTTACAAACATAGAGCTAAAACAAAAATGGTTTAAATATTTTTACTGTCTAATGCTAACAGCAGTCAGTAATTTATGGATATAGCTCAAAATTTATCTCTGAGTTCTGGTCATTAAATTCAGATAAAATTGTTTTATGGTTAAATCTGTTAAAAATTAAAACTAAAAGGTTAAAACTAGTAACACTGAGAATTGATAACATACATTTAACAGTCATCCAGGTAATAATGATTTTAAAAACATAAAGGGTACTGTATCTTTGATATTACAAAAAGATAAGTTAGTAGCCATCCTTGTAAATCAACTCTTGGTTGTAATCAAGCTAAGTATTAATAATTAATAATGGGGACAAACCTTACTCACTTGCCTGTACATGTTTTCAAAGGTTAAGCTTAAAACAAGTAAATAAAAACAAAAGTTGTCTATTCAGATCTACCTAGGCAGACTTCTAATAACACAGACATCTATAGAATATGGCATTTACAATGTTAACTTAACAGCTTATTTCAGACAGAGAATTCCAGATCCTGACAGTGACCTAAGATCTCTAAAGAAAATTATGGGGCAACCATAGATTTTGACAACACTGATCAGTGAGCAAGATGCTCAAATGCAATGCCTGCTGTCAGGCAGGACCCGGTTTGACTGTGGACAGACTGCAGGGCACTCCAACACTATAGAGACTTGGTTATGGCTAACTGTATATGGACTGGTCCCTGTCATTTTTTAGTAAATTCAAAAGTTACATAAAATTTATCCTTCTCGGATCTCTGATAGTATTGATGGCTGGGCTAGCCATAACTTTGTCATCTTGACAGTATTAGGCTGCCTTAATATGGCTCATATATATATATATATATATATATATATATATATATATATATATGTCTTAAAGATATAAAATAATTTAAAATATAAAATTTCAGAGCTTAACATTTAATAAAATCCCAGTAAGCTAGAGTGGTGACTACCTGCTGTTCAGTCACAAGCTCAAGGTTTTATAATTTATTTTGGTTTTCATCTAACTATAAATATAAAGGGCCTTTCATCAGGCCTAAGGCACCATTGTCTATACCTGGCTCTCTCTAGACAGAAGAAAAAAAATGTACAAGCTTCTAACCCCAATCTGTAGTTTCTGCTAGAACTCAAAGGTATAAGTATATTCCTGCTGTTTTACAAATACCTAATCTACTTTTTCTACAATATGGATTTTAGTACAGATTGGTAATGATAATATATCTAAAACATTTATGTCCTTTTATATAATAATGTTCATGTAGGCTTCAAAGGATCAAAAGTCATAAACTTGGATCCACTTCTCACAGGCCAAAAGGACTCCAGGTAAGTACAGCTTTTGTTATCTCACCGGTCTGGTCCTGAGGATGGGATTTTCTCCCTGGTCTTGGGGTTCCTGTCCTTGATCACTAAAACTTCGGGCCTAAGAGTTCCCATTAAATACATAAGTTTTAACTTCTGTTCCCAGTTTAAATATGTCTCAACAGATTTCTGCTTCTGCCTGGTGAGCATCAGTTACTGACTACAGCCTGCTCCTAAAGACTGCTAGCCCTACACTTGCTGTGGATGTGAACCAGCCCAGCCGATGTGAATCCTCAACAGAGTCTGTGAACTAATGCTCTGATAAACACTCCATTTCCGAAATCCACTCCCCCTTTTCTTTTTACTTTTGACTGGCATTTCAGCCCTCTCAGGCCCCAAACAACACCCAAAATTCAGCAGGAAGTAGCACAGAAAAGAATTCATCACCCCTTTTCCCTGGTTGAAATGCTAACATATATAGGGGACAAGATTGGGCCTCTAAGGTTCATAGCAAAGGGGGGAATGTGAGGGAAAACGAATAACTAAAAAAATACGGGACTTGTGGCAAGGAGGGAAAACCAGAAAGAACAAGTGCTTCTTCCAATAGATATATATAACTCTCTGACTGGAGAGTACATTCTCCCTGCCCCCATTATCTTAAGGACAAGGCCACTGAGCCCGCCGGTCCTAGAGAAAGAAAACCCCCTAAACTTGCAGGTGCGCTAAACAATCCCACCTTGTAAAAACTTTGTACTCAATGAAATCTCTGTAACCTTGGAAACATTACTGGCTGAGACTAGCAGTCTCAAATCTCTCTTTGCCTTTAAAAATCCTTCGCAATTGTAAGTGGGCACCTTACTCTTCTGATAGAGTGAGGTCCCAACTGGTTCCGTTCTTAGCAATAAAAGCCTTTTGCTTTTGCAGTCTGGAGTCACTTCCTTGGAGGTTGAGAAAACCCAGTAGGCACAAAAATATGTGTGAGCTTATAATCAGTATAGTTTTTTTTTTTTTAATGAACTATTAGGGTATATGGTAAGTTGAGTGGTTGTCACTCTAAAATTTAGAACTATTGTGAACCCATGAGTGTTACTTCACTTAAGAATGGGCCTTTGTTGATGGTTTTTAGATGAAGACCTTAAGACAGAAGCCACCTCAACATATTTGGGTGGGTCTCTAATCCAATGATCAATGTCCTTGTAGGAAATACAAATGGGGGACCTGTAATGGAAGAGAAGGCTACAAGGAAGTGGAGGCAGAGGTCAGAGTGCCACTGTAACAAGCTAACCAACACCTGAGACCACCAGAATGTGAGGAGGCAAGGAATAAATTCTTCTCTAGAGGCCTCAGAGGGAAGGTGGCAGGTGGGTTTCAGATTTATGATCTCTAGAGTAGGGAGATAATGGATACCTGTGGTTTTCAACTGCCAGGTTTGTGGTGGTTTGTTATGGGTCCCTGGAATTGAAAACAGGCATGATGTGGACAAAGGCCACAGAGTTCTCTTTGATAACCAAACACTCCAGCCCCAACCCTATGATCTCACAATGAACAAAGGGCTGAAAAGCTATTGTAATTTTTCCAGCATGTGTAGAGTTGGCTTTTAGGAAATAACAATCTTGTTTGGTTCAAAATGTTTTCAAACATCTCTCACCATCCCTGGTGACAACTAGCACCCAGTTCTCAAGGGCAGCAGGCTGACTTTGAATGCAGAAGCATGATCACTCACACAGTTAGGAGTAAAGGGACTTTAGAGGGAAGGAATGAGCATATAGATGGAACCAGGAAAATTACTCTAAAGGGAGTTGTTTCATTAAAGGTAATTCTGCCTTAGATTTTTGATCAAAGATTGAAGTGTTATCCATGGATTAGTAGGGAAAGGGGTAGGGGATGGGAACTACACCAGGGTATAGGATTTGAGGCAACATCTTACTTCAGACATGAAAAATAAGAGGAAAAAGAAACATTAAAGTTTCATATTTACTTCAGAAAATCAAATTTAGTCTGAAAATCAGAGACACATAGATATTGTAAATGTTTGAAGACCATCTTGTATACAATAACACACCTAACTTACATGTGTTTAAAACACTTTTGAGCGATTGCCATCTTCCCACAGACCTTCAGTGGCAAATTTCTTTGTTTTAGTTTCAAACACAATGCACTGCAGGTAAATATTTCAAGGCCACATGATGAAGGGAAAATGGGTTATTGTATTTATTTTCAACAGTTCCTCTAACAGGATAATTTGATCATTTCCACTGAATCATTAAATCAGAAAGGTTGCAAAATAACATGCAAATTGTATATGCAAATTGCCTTTGATAACACCAACACTCAGTTGCCTCTGGAATCTAATAAAGTGAATGTTTTCAGTTTGCCTGGAAGCATTTATTTATCAGAAGGAACAGGAAAATGACATTTGAGAAGACCTAAAATGACTCGAATGCCGCTATGAGAAACAGTCTCATGGTGACCTTGCTATCTCCCACGGATACTTCCTCACGACTTTGTTTATGAGACAATGCTAAACTATTTAACATTTCCAACACTTCTTTAAAATTTTCAGAAAATCACTTTAGTGTGCAAATCTATGTTTTTGGGCTTAAGATGAATCTGAGTGTATGTGATCCTATTTTCCTAAGTCACAGGAAAAGTTAAGTTCAGCCCAATACAAGAACTCAGGTAATTTTCTGGGAGCAGATTTAGACTGTGACCCTTCTCTGGATCAATCACTGTGGGAGCTAGGGAAGGGGTGTTGCATGGAGCATTCCCTCCCAAGTATGTAGCATTCTGAGGGATAAAGACCATCCTCAGAGGAAAGGGAAGTTGTATTGTTGGCATATAGAGAACATTCATGTGGGCTGGAGAGATGGCCCAGCAGTAAGAGCATTTGTTGTTCTCATAGAGGACCCAGGTTTAATATCTACAATCCACATGGTGGCTCTCAACCATCTGTATCTCCTGTCTCCTGTTAAAGGGCATCTGATGCCCTCTTCTGACCTCTGTGGGTACTAAGAATGTGTGTGGTGCACATAATACATGCAGGCCAAACAGGCATAGACATAAAATAAAATAAATCTCTACATAAAAGAAAAATAGTCAGGTGTACATTATGTCGCTCTCATGTCAACTCCCAGATCATACAAGGGATCAGACAAACTGTAAAAAATAGTTCTTAAAGAAACCCCCCTTCTTGTGTGTGTCTGTATGTGTGTCTGTGTGTGTGTTCTGAAAGATAGACTTACTGGGGAGATACAAACAAAGTAAACATTTATACAAAGATGTTGTTTTGTAATTGCCCAGACTTTTTATATTTTGATTTGTATCTATATAAAATCCACATGTTTTGGTGACATGGATTTGTTACAAAAGATGAATGTTTAAAGCCAGGCTAAGCTGCTGGGGTAGAGGAGTTCCTGTCAGTTACACAATATTGGGTGCTGTGGGTTTCTGGATTCCTTGAATGGTATGAGCAAATAGCCATGCAATGAGCAGGAATTGCAGCTCTTGGGCAGGGTTGGGGGAACTGCCAACATACCTTCTTTCTTGCATTTTCTAACATTCTCCCCAGGCCCAGAGAGACTGGTTGTCTCTTGGTCTTGTTAGCCTCAATCCTGGATCGTATGCCAGCCCTAGCTGTTCATCCAACTTCTTGCTGTGTAATTTCTTCATCTGCAAGGTCAGAATATTTCATAATCTTGCCTTGCTCCAACCATGAGCTATTGGCAACTCCAAGGGATAATATGCCAGAAAGAAGTTTCTTAGTGGTCCATACATTTATTCATATGATGTCTCTGAGACTGAGCCCCTTGGGGAATGCCCACAGAAACATATCTAGTGAAATTCAAAGGCTAGGAACTTGAGGAGGTAGAAGGGAGATGAGGAGGGGTAAAATAGAGAAATATACTCAGATTATAGCAATAGGTTGATATGAAGTCAAGCAGAGTTAGATATGTGTTGGATGGCTTATGATTGAAGGATTTCCTGGGATCTGAAACTTTCTGCAGATTATATGCAGAAATCCTGAACATGCCCAGAAGAATCAGCTGCTGGGGTAAAGTTATAACAATACAGTGAAGGGCCATCCCAATAACATTAAAATAGATCTTCACTTAGACTAGAGAATTCCACAAGTCTCTCAGCTAGCTGTAGGATATCCAAACCCAGCTGATTTCCTCAAGTTATAAAAGTGTGCTTCTTCAGTGAAGTTGAAGATTGTATTGTATTGAGAAACTTGAAAGAAAAATGTAATAAAAAGGAAAGAAAGGCTTCCTTCCCTGTGTCCCCACCCCCATACCATTCATCTTGGGAAGACTCTATAGTGTGACTCTGCTACTTCTCAGTTCTCTATTTCAGGTATTTTCAGTCTGTAGAGCCAAATGGCTGAGGAGACAATTTGGATAATTCTGTTTAAGATGTGCCACTTAAGAACATTAAACAAGGAGTGACTTGCTTCACTGATGAAGTAAACTATCACATGAAGTGTGCTTAGAGTGGAGCCTAGAAAATTGCAAATGTTTAAAAATGTGATAATGCCCGTCTTATGATCTACCCCATACTGTTACAATATGATCTTCTATAGCTTTCTCTAGAAAACAAGGCTGAAAGGTCCCTGCTTTGGTATGGGAAGAGAAACATTGTTTTTGAAGAATATAATTTTCTACCAGCTTTATAGAACTCCCCTAAGTTCTGGTTTCCTCCTCTGCTGTTTTGGGCTAAGAGTTCCCAAGGAGGATCCCATGGAAAAATGCCCAGCCAGTCCCTCCTTGGGATTTTCATCATGATAACACTCTCTGAAGTATGGCATCCATCACTTGTTACCATAAGTTTTCCACCATGAGAAGCTCAAAGAAAAGGTTTGCTATGGATCACAGTTTTGGAGGTTTCAGTCCACAATCCCATGGCCTCTTATTTTGCGGTCTGTGGCCTGTGGCTTGTGACAGATAGTGAGAGCACATAACTAAGGAAGCTGCTCATGATAGAAGCAAAAAGAAAACAAAATAAAGAAAGAGAGAAAGGAAGGAAGAGAGAGAGAGAAGTAAAGAGGTTCTGGGATGCAAATACCCTCTCCTTTGGCATGCCCCACAATAAACTAACTTCCTCCCACTAGGCCTCACCTCCTAAAGGTTCTACCATATCCCAATAGCACCACGGATTAGGAACTTAACCTTCAACACTTTCAATTGGTTGGCTGTTTTTTTGTTTTTGTTTTTTGTTTGTTTGTTTGTTCCCAGACTGTATGCCTTTCTAAATCTTCTCTTTGGAGTTTATTATAGTACCTTGCATGGATGGAGAATCCAATCAAAGCATGTCTGCTGAAGTGACAGTACCTGATAGGGCTCTCATCTGGTATTAGGGAATCAATGAAGAACAGTTTCCTTCTTTAGTTGCTGAGCAAGTTCATGAGACAGACAAGCTAATCTTGACATTTTGTTCCTTAAACCGATTAGCAACTCTGCTTTACAAGGAAGATTATTGAGAGAATGGTTATAAAATGCCTTTAGTTCACAAGCAAAAATAGCACTTAAATAGAGGTTACATTACACAGTTGAGCTACCTTTGTTTCCCAAATTATCCCTGTTTCAGACATCTATTGTGCGTCCTCTCCAGTCTTCAGCTTCAATATGTTTCACACAAAGAAGAAACTCTGAGGATACAGCTATCAATATTTCTCAGTAGGAATCCTGACTCTTCTATAATTAAATTGCCCTCCTGTGCTAATTTGTGTGCATGCCTACAATAGCCCTTTCTTCCAATTAAATACATTACTCTCTGAAGGTAGTTAAAGAAGCAAAAAGGGAAACAATCAAGCTGGCACTTCCCACATGTAGATAGTTTTGCCCCTCAAGGGATTGGTACTGAGGTGATGAAAGCTGTTCTATGGGAAAGTATATGATGGGCACAAATTTTGTGTTGGCATCTGTCACTGCAAAAGAAGCATGGACAGCGTGTCTTTCTCATCACAAGTTTGTGATCTAAACTTTACCTCAATTAACGCTTACTGTATAGAGCAGTTGAGTGTAGCTCCATAGGAGTGGTCCTAAGTTTGTCGTCATCTCATCCATTGGTGTTGTGGAACTGAACAAGCAGAGATTGGTACAAGAAAGTCCTGCTTTTCCAGCAAAACACACAAGCTCTGAGATCTTCCTGTAGGGTTCTAGAAATGATAATCCCAGCTCCAACACGATGGAAAGATGGGGACCACATTAAAAATTTGAGGTCAAATGTGAGTTGAAAGTAGAATCATTTTTTTTAAGTCTCTGAATTAAGTTCTGAAAGCTGGTGAATCTTGGCAATTGATGCTGATCATTCTCCCCATGATACAGTTTGTTTTTCAGTCTTGACCTTCTCGGTTATTCTGTTTCCCATTTAATAAACACAGATTTCCTAATTCTTCTGTCATTATTGTTGGACTCTAGAGTCTGATTTAGCCAGAATGGCTGTGATAATATGCAGACTTCAATAGGGAAAGGAAATAGCTAATTATACATGTTATCAAAGGATGCCAGGAAGTGCTTAGAGGAAAGATGCATCTGTAAGTTCCAGAAGCACAACCTCTGCTAGAGTATCAAGCCTGCAAAGACAAACTAACTGTGCAGATGTCAAGGTCTTGTCTGCAAGAAAGTGTGTTCCATACAGGGTCTTACCACTTTTATCTGCATTCTTCCTTTCTAGTATCTCAAACTGTAAATAACTTGTGCAAAAAATATTAATGCATCCCAAGTCAGACCATTATATAATCACAAACTGAATAAAACATTTCCCCCTTAATTTAATTTCATATTTGCATGGGTATACATGTGTGATATGTGAAGGTATGTATGGTGATTGTGCACATACACGTGTGTGTGTGTGTGTGTGTGTGTGTGTGTGTGTGTGTGTGTAGGCCAGAGGCTGGTTGATGCTAGGAATCTTTCTTAATAACTCTCTACTTTATTATGCAGGAAGACTCATTCACTGATTTATGTCTTACTGAGTCTGCTGCTTTAGCTGGCCAGCTTGTCCTGGGGTTCACCTCTCTCTACATCTAAGCACTGGGATTACAGGCAGGTAGGTATTATAGTCCTCATTCTTTATACAGCAAGACTTTATCTACTACTTATCCATATCCTCAGGTTGGAACTGGAACTGTCCATATTTTCCATGATGTTTGCCAAAGAAAGTATCAATGTGGAAATTGTGCCTTGACACTCCCTATCATCTTATTAAAGCCTATGGTCCTACCCTCTCTCCAACTTATTCTATCTTCCATTCATACTCAAGTATAAATTCACTCGCTAGATAGGAGAAATCATTAAACATTGAAACCAAGGCACTTATTTCATCATGAAGAAGTAAGGCAAACATTTATTTTTATTTATTTTTATGATTTGTTTTATGTGCATTAGTGCTTTGCCTGCATGTAGTTTTGTGGGAGGGTGACTGATCCTGAAGTTACTCACATCTATGAGTTGCCATATGGTGCTGGGAATTGAACAAGCAACCAGTGCTCTTAACTGCTGAACCATCTATTCAACCCTGAGGCCAGCATTTATAAGCTTGAATCAGAACTTATAACTACTAAATGGCAGAACTACACTGATTAACATTTTATTCAGTTTTAAAAGTTTCAAAATGTATTGTTAATCATGGTGATGAATGCCTATAATTGGTAGAGGCAGGAAACTTTATAGTTTAGTAGTTCAAGACCTGCCTGGTCCATATAAAACTCCATCTCAAAAAACAAAACCATCAAAATTATATTATCAAATTTTCATTATTTGGAAATTTAACACATGTATATGGGTTCTGTTCAAATCCATTTCCTTTTCTCTAATTCCTTCCCCACCTTCCTCTATTTTCACTCACAATTTTATTCTCTCTTTCTCTCTCCCCCACTAGTAGAGCATTGGTGTGCAACCATCTACTGAAGCATGAGCAACTCCTCAAGGGCTGAAACTCTAAAGAAAACTTACTCTCCTCTCAGTAGCCATCAGTTTCAAATAGTACCTCATCCAGGGGTAGACATCATGAACCCCTTCCACATCAATGATGGGGTTTTGTCTGGCTAGATATTATGTAGGTTTTGTGCATGGAGTGGCCCTATCATGTTCAGCAGATACTTTTATATGTGGTCATTCACTGTGTCTGGCTCTTACCATCTTTCCATTTCCTCTTCCACTATGGTCTTAGAGCCTTGGGAGGAGGAATATGATATAAATGTATCACTTAGTCTCTTCCGTTTACCAGTTTTTGCCTTAATCTTCATCTATCTACTTACTGATGAAAATGGAGAGACTGGGTCATCTGTGAGTATAAAAATAATGTAGGGGCCATTTTGATACTATGTTCATTTAACAGGATAATCATATTATGTTCTACTCTAAGGTCTAGCATCCAACCAGCCGTGAGTTTTTTCCCCCTTAATGGTGCCAAAACATATTTTGACAAATATTTGGAATATTTGAACTAAGCATACAGCAGGAAACTGAATTAATGGTAAAAGAGAATGGCAGGACTTTAGATAAGAAATGAGTGAAAAGAAACCGCAATGTAGCATGAAGCAATTACTACAGTTAAGCCAAGCCATCCATCTGTAAGTACTTCTGGGATTATGGGAAGAAGCTTGATTGGAAAATTCACATCTGGAATTGTACTGTGGCTCCATCACATACCAGCTGTGAACTCACACTTCACTTGACCTCTTCGTGTCTTCCCTCCTCATTCAGAAAATAGTGACAGAGATAAACTAAATTACAGTTCTGACATATAAAGAAGTTCAATATATTTCAACATTTGTCATCATATGTGCAAAATGAAATAAGGCCTACTGTCATGATTGACACTACCAATATGACAGAATTTAAGTCCTAGTGGTAGAACACAGTGAAACCTTCTATCTTTGTCACATAGTCTAGATAAGAGAATGTGTGGGGCCCAGTCCTACATGAGTGACTCAAGACTCCAGCACCTTCCAGTACATGTCCATCATCTTCTAGAACCACATCATCCTCTAAATACAGTAGCCAAATAGGAAAAGATGACAGAGCAAAGATCGGTTGTGAGAAATCTTGGACCAGTTTGGAGGTGAGCATGTCCTGGAGTTTGTTCTTTTCTTAGTGAGAACCCATCACCACTCATTTCCACAGAGTGGAAAACACTGTGAGGCCATGTGTCCAGGAAGACAAGGAGAGCATAGAATCTGGAAAGCTTTTGTAATCCCAGCCATATGTATCTTGGAAAGCTAAGAATAGGGTTCATGTCTTATGCAAAACACCCATTGGACATACAGTTTGTTGGTATTATTATTATTATTATATGCATGTCTTAGTCAATGTTCTATTGCAGTGAAGAGACACCATGGTGTGTATGCTTGGGCAACTCATGACACTATTCTGTGTATTTCCTTACCTGGAAATCAGGTCAATGCCTAACAGGAAGAGCTATGAAGATTCATGGAAAATCACTCATTAATGTGCTGGGCATCAAAAGGAAACAATATCCTTTGTTGTTTCTATGAATTTCCAGGGGCCATGCAAGTTTAGAAGGCCTCAAATGAGAGGCAATACATGAAAATTAGAAAATCAATTGCACTATCCAGTCCTTTATCAACCCTTGTTAACAAACCTATTAACTATGTATGAGTAACCTGGGTTCTAAAATATAAGAACTGCAAAAGAATTACATCTATCCAAGTAAATGAACAAATGAAGAGTGAAATAATGAAGGCACCACTTGGTGCTGTCAACAGATGTTACCACCACACAGGATAGCCAGTTCCAAGTTAATACAATAACATAACAATTGTTCTTTTAGGCAATATCTGTAGGCAATTGTAGAGCTTGTTCAAATGGGTAACAAGGATTTACTAGAAAACACTCATGGTTACATAACAAGGTAGGTATCTGCCATGGTCTTCCATTCTGCCTGGGGGTGAATGAAACAAGCAGTCTGATTTCCTACCACTACATGAGAGTAGGGGAGACTATCCCCTTCTTTCCTTTAAAGGGGTCATTTTGGCAGACAAGAAGCTCCACCCTAAGGCTGGTACTCCAGGTCTATTGAAGGAATGAATTCCCACAACAAATATCTGCTGTTCTAAGCATGGTTTCTGGACATTATCTGGGAGCTTCTTTGAAATGCCAGCTCTTGGGTTCCCTCCAGAGAGATAACCAGGAAACCCTGCTTTCACAGTGATTGTTATGTTGGCTAAGGATTTAGAATTGCTTTGAAGGATCTCAGGACAGATGCTTCTAAGCCAAATTATGCAGAAGGGAGAGGGTGGAAATGAGGAAGAAGGGTGAGTACCAATTCATACTTTACTACCCTTACTCCAGCCATGGAAATAGCTAAGCCTGTTTCTTTAAATAAAATGTTCCATTTCTTTGGAACTGATTAAGGCAGTTGGAGACTGTCACCAGTATTGTTGATCTTCCAAAGTAGCAGAACAGTAGAATAATTTCTAGGCAAAAATCTTCTGTTAAAGAGACCTAAACATGTGGGCCAAATTGATGATGGCATATTAGATAGAGAAATGTCAAGTATGAACAAGAAATGAAAGATGGGTTTTATTTATATTGATAAGTCAAAGTTGTTGACAAAGCAGAATCAACTTGTGAAACCTTTTGCTCCCACAAAGGCAGCCTTATAGTGTCTCACATGGGAGAAATTAGGGAGAATATAGTAGTCCTTTCTTGGCCAAGGTTTCCGATTCAGTGATCTAGTTACCTATAATCAGCATACATCAAAAATGTTAAATGGAAAATCCCAGCAATAAACAATCCATAAGTTATAAATTGCACACTTGTCTGAGCTGAGTGCCACTCAGAATGTGAGACACTTCTTTGTACTGAGTATCTGTACTGTAATATGTCCTACTTGGTTACCCATCACTTACCGGCCCTATCAGGTGGCAAAGGGACTGTTGCAGTGTCACTGTACTTTCCTTCACAAAACTCTTGTTTTATTTCATAATTGTTCCAAAGTGCAAGAGCAGGGATATTCTCTGTTTGGATGTATCTAGAGGAGCCATGAAGTGATTCCTTTAAGAAAAGGTCTAAGATTATAATAGGCATATATGTATAAGAAAAATAGACTGTGGATATGGAACTGTGTTTATATGGTTTGGTGCTAGTTGTGGATTCTGGCATCCATTGAGACTGTGGATCTAATGGGATTTTAGCATGGGTGAGATAATTTCAAGCAACTCATAATAAGGAGGACTGGCACAGTTTATGGCATAAGACAGCACTGAGATATAAAGTCGATAATTCATAAGTCTGACTAGAAACATACATGAAAAGGGAGGTTCTCTGACATTCTTGTTCCCTTGGTTTTGTTTTTAAAACTGTGTCTTCAAATGCTCAAGTCTTTATTTATTTATTTTTCCTTCTTTTCCTTGTCATATAAACTTAGCAGACAGGAACTCAGTTTGAACCCAGGATAATTTTGAACTTGTGACAGTCCTTTTGCTTCACCATCCAGTGTTCTGTGATTACAAGTGTGTGAAACACCATACTTGACCCCCAAATGGTGATAGAGGGTGTCCTTTGATATGCTGTGAATATATGTTTCTCTTATTGGTTGATGAATAAAGCTGCTTTGACCAATAGAAAGGCAGGATTTTTCCAATCAGGAAACACAAACAGGGACAGAGAAAGGTAATAGGCAGAGTCAGGGAGATGCCATATAGCTATGGAGGAAGCAAGAGGCCCAGACATCACTGGTAAGTCAAGACTACGTGGAGATAGACAGATTAATAAAAATGTGTTAATAATTAAGAGATAGCTAGCTAATATGAATGCTGAGCTATAGGCCAAACAGTTTATAATATAAAATTCTGTATGTTTACTTGGGACTAAATGGTTGTAGGATAAAGCAGGACTTCCATCTACAAAATATTTGTATTATTTATGATGACCATCAAAAATCAAAAGCACAAACACAATCTGACATATTGTTATAATTCAACATCAATTTTATCCCTCAAATTCTATAGCTTAGTTACCTGGAATATAGAGAAACAATTTATAAGTTTGTCAACTTCAGTTTCCTTTTGATTGATGTAGTATAACAATTATTTCCATTATGAACAACTCAATAATATTTCTGTCCACAGATATCTTAGTTTATAACAATATTTTTTCATTAGATTCTTCTTTACCACAATTTATATTGTATTATCACCTCAAAAACAAATAACTTTTCCTTCAATGTTGAATTTTCTAAATTGACTTGGCAAATCATTTATAACAACATCAGATATTTCCCATTTAACAGGATGAATTTCAAATGCTTTGTTACAATATCATAAATTAGGTAGTGACATGAAACCCTGATGACATAAATTCCTTGTCTTTTTGAAACATCTGTTGCTTGGAAAGTTCTGACATATTAACAGATCTTACTTTACATTTTTATTGTCATAAAGAAGTCCAGAATGACACTAAAAATTTATTATAGAAATGTGAAAATTGGGAGTCAGAAGATAGTTTATTTGCTAGTGTAGGCACAGGGACCCTAATTTGATTCCTAAAAGCCACATTTTAAAGCCACACATGGTGGCATACATGTGTAATCTCAGTGCTGGGAAGGCAGAGACAGGAACATCCCTGGGGCTCACCAACCAGTGAGCCCATCTACTATATTTAGTGAGTTCCATGCTAGAGTAAGAACCAGTCTCAAAAAGTTGGATGGTACCTAAGGAATGGCACCACCACCACCACCACTACCACCACCACCACAACACACACACACACACACACACACACACACACACACACACACACACACAGGATAGACAGACAGACAGATTATCTAAATTATTTTCATTTGATCTAAAGGACAAGTCATACTTTCTAGTGGTTGTAATTAGATTTTATCAGCTGTGTGAGTTTCTTCAGTCTTCAGTCACATGCTTCTCAAAACGGAGTCTTCAGTCCAATGATAAGACACAACTTTGTTCCATCTGAAAAGGCATGCAGGGTTGTTCATTCAAATGTGTGTCCTACTTGTTCCTAGGGGCTATGAGGAAAGGTGAAAAATAGGAAGTGATAAAAGCCTATGAGTCATCTACCTTGATATAACTGTTAGTCATGATGGTCCCTTAGGAAATGAAGTCTGTGAAAACACACAGGTCTATGTGAGCTGAGGCCAACAGAGGAGCTCAGACTTTCCTATACAACCTAGGTCCCTGTTATCCCATCTAGACTTGTAGCTACACTCCTTTTTCTATAGAAAAGTCTTCTGACCCCAGAGGTCCAGATAAGTTTGGCTGCTGCCCTTGACTTGTCATGTCCTGGTGGCCAACTCAAGCTGTCTGTGGTTACTGGCCCTATATTCCTAAGGCTGCCTCCAACCCTAAGTTTCTGGTTCTTCAGAATAGTGTGGTTGGTGTGTGTGTGTGTGTGTGTGTGTGTGTGTGTGTGTGTGTGTGTGTTTGATTTGTGGATAGCTTGGAATGAAATGTAATACAATCTATTCCTGACTTTCACAAATAAAAAGCCACTTGTGTTGCTGACATTACTGATAAATTTGGGTGTGTATGAGTATGGAGTAGAGAGCAAACAACTTCTACTCTAAATAAAGGCAACTTTGGTGTTTTTTATCTTTCTCAAATCCCTGGAGCTTCCCTGAGGTTTCTAGGGTCACCACCAAAAGAGTGGCTTTGGGTCCACAAAGTGCTGTGTCTTCCTCAAGGCAAGGCAGAGCTCCCCCCAGACCCTATCCCTCTGCTGCATGGCCAGGACTCACGTCTTTATCTTCATCCTGCCTGTGGGCATCTGACCACCTCCTAATTATTTTTCTATTGATGTGATAAAACATGATGGCCAACACAACTAGTAAAAACAAGCAATTAATCGGCTTATGATTTCAGAGGGTTAGAGTCCAGGATGGTAGAGGGAAAGAACAGCCCAGAGCTTGTATACTGATCCCCAACCACAAGGCAGAGAGAAAATACTAGGAATTGTGTGTGTTATGAAATATTATTTTAACTAGGCAAAGATGTGTTACATTTGTTTATGCTTCATAATGTTATTTTAACTGGGTAAAGGTGTGTTACTTCTGCATATGTTTCATTTGTTTAACGATATAAGGATGTGTATTTAACTATGTAAAGATGGATTGCATCTGTTTTACCTTGTCCATCTAAGACACCTGATTGGTCTAATAAAAAGCTGAATGGCCAGTAGTTAGGCAGAGAAAGGATAGGTGGGGCTGGCAGGCAGAGAAAATAAATAGAAGGAGGAATCTAGGCTCTAGATAGAAGAGAGGAATGAGAGAATAGAAGAAGAGACAGAATGAAGGACATGCCCGTGGCAAGAAGCTAGACAGCCACCAGTCAGCTAGACACATGTTGCAGTGAAAGTAAAATACACAGAAGAAAGAAAAAGTAGAAAGACCCAAGGCAAAAGGTAGATAAAGAGAAACAGGCTAATTTAAGTTAAAAGAGGTAGCCAGAAATGAGCTAAGCAAAAGACAGCATTGAAAACTAGTAAGTCATGGTTTAGGAACTGGTTGGCAGCCTCCCAAAAGAAAGACTGGTACAAGTGTGAGTCTTTTGAAACCTCAAAGACTATCTTCAGGGAGACCCAGTGAGATACCACCTTCACAACTAATTCCAAATAGTGTCCAACAATGGGGACAAAGTATTTGAACATATAAGCCTATGGTGGGCACTGTCATTCAAACCACCAGAGCCAAGCAAAGGTCTCCAGGAAGCTTCCATGCTTACCCTACTCCTGCAAGCGCCAGGTGCCAGAAACACCTGTGAGCCCTAGTCCCACACACAAGTAGGCATCAGTTTGTTTGGATGGAACATGGCACGCTCCCTAGTGTGTTTTTCCTTGGTTTCTTAGATGGCATTGAACATGAGAGACCATACTGGTAGAAGTAGAGTTTTGCAGGGAGGTAGCAGTAGAGAAAAAACAAACAAACAAACAGAAGCTATCTCATTGAACACAGGCTTGATGCACATAGATTAAAGACACCTGCAAATGTGAAAAGAGGGAAGCATCAAATAGAAGGAAAAGGGATAACTGAGTGAAGTTTATGTTAGACTTCATTGTTTGTATTTTGCTTTTCAAGCCCAAATGCCTAGGTTGCACTTCTCACTACTGTTATCACTTATCTGACATCTTTCTAGGAGGCAGAATCTTAAAGGTAGAAAAAAAAAAGCGACCCACAGTAGGGGCCAGAAAAGTTGGGGTGTCTAGAAGAAAGCTGATTTGATCAAATAGGTGATTTTGGGTTTTCTTCCCTGCCTCCCACACCAGTCGTGAAGAAAGATTATCACCTTGTGTAAAGTTTCCTCAGAGTCAGGTTTACAGATGTACTTCCTATGAAAATAAGAAAAATTCCATATTCATTGGAGGCTGCAACTTAGCAAGAGCAGTTACAGAATGCTTTGGTCCAATAGATGTACACCCAAGAAAGTGTCCATAAACACTGAATTTGCCTTGTTAACTGTGTAGTTGGGTTTTTATGTATTTTACCTAATAAATCTGAAATCAAAAATCAAAAAGCAAACACATCCTTTATATGAAAAATTAAAAATGCTACTTTATAGAACTGGATTCTTCTCCTATACTATACATCCTGACCACAGTTTTCCCTTCTTCCCCTCCTCCCATCTACCTCTGGATTCCCTCTACCCCGGATCCACTCTTCCTTTGAAAGACCTGCAGAGCGCAGACCTTCATGCTCCCACTCAGGAAAGGCGCCACCCCCAAATCACTCAGGAGAAATGGTCTTGATGTAAAAGCATGAGGTCTTTTATATTCCAAGTGCACTGGGGTCCACAGTCATGTGCCAGGCAAGGGCAGAGGACTAAGGATCACCAGGGCGAAAGTAAGATAGCTTTTATAGGATTACAACACCACCACCCCACCCACACACGCACATCTTAAACCAATCATCTCATAGTATCCAGAGCGGTGCAGACCAATCAATTTAAACCATCCAAGCCCGAGCTTTATAGAACAATCAGTTTCCTATAGCCCCGGAGGTTTGCATAGACTTGGCTTCCTGGGTGGGGCGACAAAGCTCACATACTCACAGGTCCTGTGAGTACAGCAAAGAATACGAGCTTTCGCCTATTTACTGGCTGAGGGCAGGGTCTGGAATTTAAGGTTTAAACTTCTAGCTTCCTGGGGTCATTGGAGGGTTAGGCTGTATTTTTCCATTCTTACACCTCTATTTCCTCTTCAGAAAAGAGCAGGCCTCAAAGAGATGACCAAACAAGACACAACAAGATACAGAAAGACAGGCAAAAGCCTTCGTATTGAGGCTGGACAAGGCAACCCAATGGGAGGCAAAGAGTTCCAAGAGCAGGCAAAGAGTCACAGACACACCTGCTCCTACTGTCTGGAGTCCCACAAGAACACCATGCTAACAGTCATAACATTCTGAAGACCTGGTGCAGACCCATGTGGGCCCATTGCTTGCTGCTTCAATCTCTGTGAGCCTTTGTGAGCACTACTTGGTTGATTTAATGGACTGTGTTCTCCTGGTATCCTCCATCCCATTTGACTCCTCCAATCTTTTCTCCCTCTCTTCCATAGGGTCTAACTCCCCTGACAGATTAAAAGAGAAATAGAACCCAAGGGAACATGCTGTAAGATTATTACCATGAGCAGGAGACAGTAATGTTGATAGATATAGCAATAAATAAAAAGTAATAGTTTTTTTCTTTTTCTTGGTTGGAAGAAACCAGTTGTGAAAAATGCTAGGAAAAAGAGGAGTGCAGAGTACAAGCTACAACATCAAATGGAATGACTGTACCACACAAAACAATTCTGTCTGGCTTCAAGACTCAGAATCCTGGAATAAGAGGGACTTCAGTGCATCCTGCTTGTTTTTAAGTTGCTGAGGTGAACAGGTGAGTCACATGGTTCTCAGGTTGCTATTTCCTTTCTTCTTTTCCCTCTGGACTACATCTGCATTCACATCCTGGTCCAGTGTAACTGCTCAAGTGTTCCCATCACATTTGCACCTGCTGGAGTTCACTTGTGGAGAACTGATCTCATTCTAGTTCAATACAGACAACTGTGTTCAAGTATAGGAAGGGCTGTTGGTTCACAGGCAAGGCTTAAAACAAAACCAAATCATACAAATGGCTGCTGAGAGATTATCATTCTTTCCAAGGGATGAGCCCCTGACAAACAATCCAGTGTTGAGTAGTCATATATATAACAACACATACACATGGGCAACACTAAGTAGAAGCTGTTGGTTTTATTTACATATATGTATATGTGTGTGTGTGTATATATGTGTGTGTGTGTGTGTGAACATATATGAAATAATAATTAAAGAATTAAAGGAGTCATGAAATGTAGAGTAAGGTACTCAGGAGGAGTTAGGGAGTGAGAAGGATTTACCTATAGCATTCACATATGAAATTCTCAAAAACAGTGAAAAAAATAAACGAAAATAGAGATCACAAGGAAGACAATGAGTAGGTAATTAATAGCCTTAAGTCTACTTCTGTTTTTACTCAGCATCCATACCTGTTATGCTTGTTTAGTTTCTTAAGCTGCCTCACCTCTTTTCTAGGATAATGTCCCAGGTAGGGCAGCTAGGTAGGTCAAGGTCCAGGAGACTGTAGTAAAGCTGGATACGACTTATGATCTGGTGACATGCAGAAAGAGAGAAAAGCATTTGCTGCTAGAACACCATGAGGGAGAAGCAGTGGGATGGCCATGACTGAGCTCTTCCTTTTGGAAAGGGATAATGAGGGCATCCATCAGTCACTGTTCCACAGCAATTATGAAGCCCCGCTGGGCTGGATTAGCAAGGCCCCCTGCGCAGCAAGAGCAGTTTGCTCATCTCAAAATTCTGTGCCCCAGGAGGCTTTATTCCCCTTCTTCCCCACAGGCTGCACTCTGACTTTCTTTCTCATAGGATGCCATTAACAGTGAGCCCACAACGCTTGGCAGACAGCTGCAATTTTCCCATATTTCCCCTTGCAGTCTGCCTCACATGGTCCATCGGGGTGACAACTTGATCATGGCTTTACCTCAGCATTACGAGTGTCAATAGTTGCTCAGACAATAACAGGTGGCTTCTTACTGCTGCCACTCAACACCCTTCTTCCAAAGACAAGTTGTAAATGTTTATGAGAAGATGCATCTATGCGAAAAGACCCAAATGAGCTTTATCATGAAACCTAATAGACTGAAGTGAGTGTAATAAATTTCACAGAAGAGAAAAAATGAAAACAGCAATTTCCCCTTAAATGCAGGCATTATATGATTCAAACCCTAGCCTTAAGGGTTGAGTATGATTCTTTGAAACTTAAATGATCACCCTTAAGAACAAATGTCTGAGAACTGGCAAAAAAAAAAAATTACATGAAAAGAGGTAGCTTATTAAACAGAAACTGGAACATGAATGTTTATAGCAACATTATTCTTAATATCCAAAAGGGAAAATAAATGTTCATCAGTAAGAATATGAGTGAACATTTTTTGGCATGTCCATAGAGTGAACTATCTATCATTTATCTGTGAAAAGAAGTGAGACTCAGATACATGCTGTAGCTTCAATATCAAAACAATATCAAAAACATCATTCTGCGTTTAAGAAGTCAGATACAACCCACAACCACAACGGATTTTGTGTAACAAGTTTCCTTTATATGATTGCACAAGACAGGCAAACCCATAGAATTGGAATGCAGATCAAAGGTTACCAAGGAATGATGGAAGAAGGAAGTGTAGCATGACTATGGCATTGTTGTAGGGTGGTGGGACAATACTTTTCGTGGGATAGTAAAAATTGTGATCTGATAGTCCTACAGTCAAATGAATGCAAGAAGTGAATTCCACAGGTTAATAGAGTTGTTTACACAGTGTGTGAGTTTCACCTCAAGGAAAACAAAATAAAACTCATTATGAAAAGCAGTTAGGGTGTCCCCTAGAAGAGCCATGTCTAAGGGAATAAAAATATAAAGAGATAAGGACCTGAGTTCAGTTCTGAGCACTCACAGTAGGTGTCTCAAAACCAGATGTAATTCCAGTTCCAGAGGCCCAAGGGGGAATTCACTCAATATGTCCAGGAAGTACCTTCCTGTTTACATTGATTGCAACAAGCTAAGATATGGAAACAATCTACTATCCATCCCTGGTGAATGCATGGTACATCTTTTCAAAAGATACACATACAGAATAGAATATTCTTCAGCTACAAAGAAGATACCTTATCATTTGTAGTGACAGAGATGAGCCTGGAAGACATTGTGCCAAGTGAAATAAACTAGGGTCAGAAAGACAAATATCACACAATTTCCCTCATTATAAGCTCTAACTTAATTGATCTCATAGAAATATAGAGAAGAATAACACTAGAAGCTAAGGGCAATAGTGGGAGGAGACTAATGGGTACAAAAGTACAGATAGACAGTAGAAGTAAATTATGGTAATCTGCAAAGTATAGGTGCAGCTTGTAAAGTGACAACTTAGCAATATTGTGTATATGAAACCCACCAATTGGGAGAATTTTCAATGTTCTCTTTATGCCCTCCAGCCCCCACACTAAATATTTGAGATGATAGCTACTCTAATGACTTGATCATTACTGTATATACAGGTATCAACCATCATACTATGCCTCTGGAGACATACAATTATTATAAGACAATTAAAAATATTGAAATAGGAATGAGGATATTCAGACTAACATGGGGTGTTGTGGAATAGACTATTTGTTTAACTTGACAAAGATGTGTTGCATTTGTTTATGCTGTATTTGGTTAACTATGTAAAGATGTGTTGTTTCATCTTGCCTGTCTAAGGCAGCTGACTTGTCTAAAAAATAAAGCTGACCAGGAAATAGCTAGGCAGAGGAGAGACAGGTGGGACCGATGAGCAGAGAACAAAGGGAGCCAGACAATTGGGGAGGGAGGCAGCCAGCAGGATGCCAGACAAACAATGGAGAAAGCAGGATGGATAGTATATAGATGTGGTAAACAAGCCTCAGGGCAGCACATACATTAATAAAATGGCTTAATTTAAGTTAAAAAAAAAAAGGTAGCTAGAAACAAGCCCAAGCTTACTAAATAATAAGTCTTCATTTCATTATTTGGGAGCTGATTGATGGCCCAAATTAAATGCCAACTAAAGCGGACACATCCCCAACATATATGACTGTAAACAAAGAGCAAAGAGCAAACATGTCTACACAGTGTGAAACATTTTGTGAATGGGAGAGAGAAATGTAACTTGTGTTACTCTATGTTTGCTTATCTTCCCATCCTAACCATCCACAGGTAGATCTTAACCAACCATCAAATAGATCAGTGCCTTTCATGTCAGTGTGCCCCAGGAAAAACTTCAGTATGTTTCTCTATCCACAAAAACTATTATTTATTTACAGGGTTTCAAACCCTTATCTAAAACAATCAAGTGAACACATCTTTTCTTATATAATCTTTACCAAGACTGAAAATATTATAATTATTCCAGAATTTTCGTCCCATAATCTCAGTGTAGATTATGCTAACCAGGTCCTCTGGTTAGCAATGAAGATTTTCAGAACCTGTTTCTGTTGGTGCCTATCTCTTCCCTCCACAGACAATTGCAATCTGATTGTTTTTCACTACAGGTTTTGCCTGTTTTAAGATTTTGCATAGAAAGAACCACATGGCATGTTTTCTTCTATCTGTAAAGTTTCTTTCATTCAGGATAGTTTTGGGAGGTCCATTGTTAAGTTTCTTTTAATCATTGTGTAGTAGTGCATTATTTAAATGTTCTACTACACGTTTTCTTAACCATTTTTATGCAAATGAACAAGAGACCAATTTGTTTATGTGTACTGTATTCAAAACTATGAACAACTTTCAACATGGTGTTTCTTTTGTATTTATAGATTTTTTTTTCAGTTCTTTGAGAGTAAATGCAATAGAATGGTGGCCGGGGTATACATTTAGCTTTATAAGAAACCCCCTCTTTTTTCCAAAATGTTCATGTAATTTTGCACCACCATCAACAATAAATGGAGTTCCAGTGGCTCCATATCCCTTCTACTACATGACACAGATGTGAGTGCCATATATTTCATCCTGGTTTTCATTTGCATTTGTCAAAAAATATGATTTTATCATTTCAGGTGCTCACTGGTTGTTTGCTTATCTTGCTCTGAGAAATTTCTGGCAAAGCCTTAAACCTCCTGTTTGAACTTTTCTCTTACATTATAAACATTGGTAAGGTACATGAATTTGAATATTTTCTTGGAGGTAACAGCATTCTCATTGAGTTTATTTTGTAGTTGTGAGCTATGTGAGCACGCTATCATCGAACTCCACCCAGGGCTTCATTAGTTTTCTTTATTAAAATATTTAGTGATAAGAAGTCTACTATTGATGACAAGTAATGTATCACTTTTTTTTTTTTAAAGTTATCACTGTCTTTGTCCTAAGGAAGCTTATTATTTTGGCGAATCATAAAGTATTCCCCTATACACCCTTGTTTAAGCAACATAGTATCATAGCTACTGTGGGGTTTCTGACTCATCTCAAATTAATTGTCACAAGATTAGACTCAGTATCCATTTATATTAAATACACATTAGTTATTATGCCCCTATTTGCTGAAAATGTTCTCCATCCATCTCTGGACTGCTTTGGCAAACATGGGAAGAATCAAATACTCAGATAAAGGAGTTTTATTTCTGGTTACACATTCTGGTCCACTGATTCCTTGTCAACCCTAAAACACAATCAATAACACAGTTTTCACTGTGTCTTCAAGTTAGGTCATTGAAGTGCTCCAAGTTTATTTTTTGAATGCACATCTTTCCAATACAAGAGCATAGTTTATCTCTCTATTTTTAAAGTTGTCTCTAATATCCTTCAATAGTGCTTTCTGCTTTACAGTTTTGCTGGTATTTTATGAAAAGTTTCAGATGTGTTTGATGGGTTTTTCTTTTGACAGGATCATTAATGGTTTTTCAGATTTTAAGTTCTAATTGCTTTCTTGTAGTGTATAAACATATACTACAGGTTTTGATGTAGCGCTGTCCAATCAGCTTACTAATTCCAAACTCTTTTTTTAGTGGAATTAAATACACCATTATTTTTAAATGATTTGTCAGGTTTAGGACTTTGCAAACTCAAGATTAAAAATATATTTTCTTATTTCCTGATACTTATGTTATAGATAGACTTTATTTAGTTAAAGGTATATTAAGGTAAAAGTATAGTCTTATAGAAATATAACAATTTGTGGTTTCAACATCAGTTGTTCAAAGAATCACCCACCTTTTAACTGAATTTATATTACCAAATTATCTGCTGTGCTTCAAGGAAATATAGGTATTATTCTGAAATTTGAGATTGGTACTATGTGTTGTTATCATCTATAACTTTGCCTGTTATATATGCTTTACAAATAACGTAACTTAAGAGGGGGATTGCCGGGTCCTGTGGTAAACTGATTCCCATTTTCCTGAGGAAGCGCCATACTGATCTCCAAAATGGCTGTATGAGTTTGCACTCCCACCAGCAGTGGAGGAGTGTTCCACTTTCTCCACATCCTCTCCAACATAAGTCATCACTGGTGTTTCTAATTTTAGCCATTCTGTCAGGGGTAAGATGGTATCTCAAAGTTGTTTTGATTTGCATTTCCCTGATAGCTAAGGATGTGGAGCACTTTCTTAAGTGTGTTTCAGCCTTTTTGATTTCCTCTATTGAGAATTCTTTCTTCAGTTCTGTACCCCATTTTTTAATAGGGTTATTTGGTGTTTTGTTGACTAGTTTCTTGAGTTCTTTGTATATTTGGAGATCAGCACTTTGTCGGATATAGGATTGGTGAAAATCTTTTCCCAGTCTGTGGGCTGCCGTTTGGTCTTGTCCACTGTGTCCTTTGCCTTACAGAAGCTTCTAAGTTTGAAGAGGTCCCATTTATTAATTGTTTCTCTCAGTGTCTGTGCCCCTGGAGTTATGTTCAAGAAGTGGTCTCCTGTACCAATTTGTTCAAGGGTACCTCCTACTTTCTCTTCTAAGAGGTTCAATGTGGCTGGATTGATGTTGAGGTCTTTGATCCATTTGGACTTGAGTTTTGTGCATGGCAACAGACATGGGTCTATCTGCAGTCTTCTACACACCCTCATCCAATTGTGCCAGCACCATTTGTTGAAGATGCTGTCCTCGCCCCATTGTATAATTTTAGCTGTTTTGTCGAAAATCAGGTGTTCATAGGTGCGTGGATTAATATCAGGATTTTCAATTCGATTCCATTGGTCTACCTGTCAATTTTTATGCCAATACCAGGCTGTTTTCACAACTATAGCTCTGTAGTAGAGCTTCAAGTCAGGAATGGTGATGCCTCCTGAAGTCCTTTTATTGTATAGGGTTGTTTTGGCTATCCTGGATCTTTTCTTTTTCCATATAAAGTTGATTATTATCCTTTCAAGGTCGGTGAAGAATTGTGGTGGGATTTTAATGGGGATTGCATTGAATCTGTAGATTGCTTTTGGTAAGATTGCCATTTTTACTTTGTTTATCCTACCTATACCCAAAGGATTCACACCCATGCAACAAAGACATCTGTTCAACTATGTTCATAGCAGCACTATTTGTAATAGCAAGAACCTGGAAGCAACCTAGATGCCCCTCAATTGAAGAATGGTTAATGAAGATATGGCACATCTACACAATGGAATACTACTCTGCAGAAAAAAATAATGGTATCTTGAAATTCGCAGGCAAGTGGATGGCACTTGAAGAAACCATCCTGAATGAGGTAACCCAGTCACAAAAAGAGGAACACAGTATGTACTCACTCATATATGGATTTTAGACCTAGAGCAAAGGATCACCAGCCTATAATTCACATCACCAGAGGAACTAGGATACAAGGTGTATTTAAGAGATTGATATAAAGTCCCTCGCAAAACTGGGAAGGGACAAGTCCCCCAGAGCTCAGGTGAAGTAGGGGGGGGCAGCGAATGGAGAGAAGTAGGAGAAAATGAGGGGGAGGAAAGGAAAACATGTGCGACCAGGAAGATTGAGCCTGGTTAGGAATAGAAGATAGGAAAGAGAGAGAGAGAGAGAGAGAGAGAGAGAGAGAGACAGAGACAGAGACAGAGACAGAGACAGAGAGAACATAAAAGTGGGAGCCAATATTGGTTTGAAGATAAAATTGAACACAAAGAAAGGTCTAGAGAACTACAAGACTGCTCCCAACTAACAATCTCAGCTTCCGTGGAAAGGCTATCATAAATGCCCTTCCCGGAGAGTGAGATCAACAACTAACTTCTCCATGGAGCCCTCAACTAATGCCTGTTGAAAACAGGATCAAACACCCATACATAAACACTGAGTCGAACTAGAACCCAGATGCAGATGGAGAGGACAAGACCATGTGGCAGAAACACATACAGACAGCTTACCTGAACAAGGAGGAGCTAATGGCCACTAGACTGATAGCTGTGAAGCCAGCATGGGACTGACTCAGGCCCCCCTAAATATGGGTCTCAGCCAGAAGGACTGAGCAGTCTAAGAGACCTCAGACAGTGGAGCCAGGATGTATCCCTGGTGCACAAAAGGACTTTGCGAACATATCCCCCATGGAGGGATAACTGCCTTATTCTAGAGATAGGAGAGAAGCCCTAGTCCCTACTTCACAGGTCAGATCTACATGACCCCAACTGGATGGCATTCCCCTACATATGGAATTGGGGTGGGGGGATGGGAGGGGAGGGTGGTTAGAGTGCATGTGAGAGGGCAGAGAGGATAAAAGGGAGGGAAAGAGGAAGAGAGGGAGGGAGGGAAGGAGAGGGAACTGGGATCAACATGTAAAATAATAAATTAAATTAAAAAAAATGCTTTGACTCCAAAATTTAAGTTGAAGGACAAGTACTGGGGAAAAGGATTTCTATTTTTGTTTCCACAGAAAATGAAAAGATGTAGATTCCTTCCAGACTAATGTGGTTTGATCACACCAGACCGCCTGAAACAGAGTACAAGGTGATCCTACATTCAAAACAGCTGGACAAAGCAGCCTGACAGATTACAGCCAGGATATCTGAATCTTCTTCGAATCCCGCATGACAGCGCCCTTTACCAGCAGGAAGTAGTTTGGAAAGAACACTGCCCAAATTCCCAAATAGTGTGTATAAATGTTTGTTTTCACTTAATTGGACTTTGCTATATAAAATAAAAAAAAACAAATGAGGTAACTTATTTTTGAAATGTTCTAGATAATTCTGAGCACCAACTCCCTTAGTTAAAATAGAGAAGTAACTTAGCCTTTATGAAATCTTTAATTAGAATTCTCACTGCCCTTGCATTAAATTTGCATATGAGTTCATATGGCTGTATACTTTTGGACACTGAATATCTCCCCCCTGCAGCATAGTCTGCATCTCCTTTGAAAATGTCATTTTGAGGCTTCATAATCTTCTGTGTATGGTAGCATTATTTTCCTCCTGTGTTTCATAATGAACTTACAGTTGGCATCACAATGGGACCTTTTAAATCTTCTAAGTAGTTATTGGAAAGAAAATTATTTTTCACATGTTTCTGTCCTCATTATGTTTTCAATGGAACTGAACATAATTAAATTCAAATTGATAAAATATAAATTTCTTGAATTGGCTGCTCATATACCTGCCACTTTTACAGATGAGGAACAAGGGATTGTGCCACACTGAAGGATTTCTCTACCCCCACCCCTCTGAAGCAGTGTGAGTCCCCTGCACTCTGTATGTATGCTTGTGTAACATTTTGCTTTACACCAGAAATGGTAGACTTTGCTCCCCTCTAGAAAAGTCTAGGATTTTCTGTCAATGAGTATGTTCTGCCCTTTGTCAAGATGAAAGTCTCAGAGAGAGCTATGATGCTATTTCATGTGCCCAGATGGACTCTCACCTCTCAACAACCTTTACAAACCTGGCCCAAAGATTGTAAATTGGATACATCCATTAATCAGACCTGAGAAATAAAAAAAAAAAAATAGTGCAATCCCTCATCTATTTCTAGGAAGTAGCAATTTCATTTGAAGAAGTGAGCAACATAGACGCTGATTAAAAATAATAATAATAATAATAATAATAATCTCAGTGTAGATTATGCTAACCAGGTCCTCTCTTGAGCACAGAAACAATGAAGATTTTCAGAATCCAGGCTGGTTAAGAGTTTCCACCTTACAGATTTATGACATTTGCACCAAGTACATTTCCAGTGTCGTCAAAAGGATGAATAGATAGGAAAATGTTGCTACGTGTGTTCCTGTCTAAAAATAGACACACATTTGGATTCAGAAACACAACTAATTTTCTAAAGTCTCTCAAAAGCCAGCCTTTCATCTTTATAAAACTCAATATAATAAGCTAAATGCAATGCTGATGTCAGGGCCAAGTGCTCTACTATGTTGTGTCAGCCACATGGCTGCTTACAAGGCTTCTACTGAACTCTCTCAGGGTACTGCAAGAATTACTCATCTATACAGTGGGACACACCGATTTTCTTTTCTTCAAGAAGATTTTCTGGGGCAAAATCAGCAGATGATGGAGCCAAACACAATTACTATTCTTTTCCTTTCCATATTCTGGAGGTGATGCTTGCCTTAGTCTCAAACTTTATGGTTCAAACCGATAGACTAATTATATTAATTTAAGGATTCAATTCTAAGATGAACACCCAACTCTCTCTTTCATATAGTATTGATCAACATCATCCCCATAGACTATCACTTATTGTCAACTTGTAGTCTTTGATTTCTTCAAGACTTGTAACTTAACTTTGTAGTTTTTTTTGTTGTTTTGTTTTATTAGGAGACAGGGTTGTCTGCTCTATAAGCCAAGGATGGCCCAGGAGTCTTAGGCCTTCTGACTCAGCTTCCTTGTGCTGATTTTACAGACTCACTGTGCCACAATACTAGGCCACAGTATATTTAAAACAATATTCCTAATGAAGAAGTAGATTGTCAAACTGTCTTATTAATGGATCTGCAGCCATTGGCAGGTGTACTTATCAATGTTTCACTGTAACATTTTTTTTATTCCTAACTGAAACCAGAAGGAATCTGTTCAAGGCATGCATATTTAGCCCTTACTTCACACCAGGTAGTAGTTCTACATCCATGCCCAGTCAGGTGAGTGGTATGGATTAAGTTAATAGTAAATAGTAATGCAGGAAGAAAATGTCAAAGTAATGGTGGCTGTTCTTGGGAATCTACTGCTTTATTCTGCCAGTACTGAGGATGTACTGGTTAATTTTTATCAAATCAACACAAACTGGAGTCACCCAGAAAAAAAGGAGCCTCTATTGATGGAATGTCCTTATCAGAGTGACTTGTAGGCAAGCCTGTGGAGAGATTTTCTTGATTAATGATTGATGAGGGAGGGACAAGCACACTGTGGGTGGTACCATGCCTCCTTAAGTGGTTATGAGTTGTGTAAGAAATACAACTGGCAATTTAGGAAGAAGAAGCCAGTAACAATTGTTCTTCCATCATCAGTTCCTGTCTCCAAGCTCTTGCCTTGAATTTCACCCTGATTTCCTTTCATGATAGGCTATAACTATAATCTGAAAGTAACTTTTTTCCTGCATAAGTTGCCTTTGGTTATGGTGTTTTGTTTCACAGAAATAAATACCAAACTAAGAGGAGGGACTCTAAGGGGGGGTTCCTGGAAGAAACAGTCACCTAACTGAGCCTGATAATTAGTATGTTGAGATTGAAGGGGCAGGAGTTGCACAAAGCACAAAATTTTATAGACATTTAGCAAAAGCAAGGTGATTCTATCCCCAAATTGAGTGCAGGTGTCAAGACTGATGCTACCACATGCACCATGAAGGGTTTAGGAAGGTTAATCCCGCATGATTTCTGGGTAGTTTAGAACATGCCTCTGAGGTTGGGTTTAAAATATCTTGAGAGATCAGGTAAAGGAGGTAATTTTGTTGTTGCTCTTGTTTGAGGCAGTCTCCTTCTGCAACACATATGACCTCAAACCTGTAACCCTTCTGGCTCAGCTTTCTGAGTACTGGGATTATAGGCATAAACTTCTATGCCAGGCTGGACCTTGTGTGGCTCTGGAAACCCCCAATGGAACAATCACAGGCTTCCTTATCAGTTCCTCACCTTTCGGAATGCAAGAGGAAGGATCTTAAAAGTTGTTGGTAAACATTGGAAAAGTGGATTCAGTATTATACAGAAATTTATATTACTGAGTTGTAGCCCCTACTTTAGTTACTTATTACTTAGTTTCACCTTAATAAACAGGTTTGCAAAATCAAGGCTGTTCTTTCTTCTATAAGGAAAGACCATTGCTACTAAAACTTCTTGGGTCCCTAACTATTTATTGTCCCTGGATCTACCTGAGACTCTACCCAAGATTGGAAAGATTCTAGCCAGCATAGGCATGTAGATATTGCTCAAAAGCAGCACTAACTGACCCTAACATCAATTTTATTGTTGCTGCTGAGAAGAGACAGATGGTCAAGAAATAAATGTCTGACCCTCCACTTTTAAAACAAAAACTAGTGCACTAGATAAACTAGTGTGCTTTCTATATAGGCCTCCTTTCAGCACCAGTTTGTTCATTTCTGATCTCTTTCCATAGCTACCAAGAAAGGAAAAATGCTGGGCCCAAGATGAAGATTATGCCACAGTGATGGGCAGGAGTATTGGAAGGAAGGAAGAGGGGTAGGAGTAAGCAAGGCAGAATCTATCCATTAACTGAGCAGTCATGACTAGCCTTCCTTTCCACTAATGAACACAACCTTCTAATTCTGGCAAGAATCCTTTGGGCCAAATATGATGAATATATCCTCATCGAAGTGGCAGGTGACTAATATCACACTTTTTGCTTTTTAGAAAACCAAGGCAAAGGGAAATTCCCACTGGTGATAGCCAAAATATTTCAAGTTCTAAGACTTGAACTCTATTGCTTAAAAGTTGGGCACTTTTAAGGGAATCCAGATGTTTTTGAAGAGAGACTTCACAGTGGCCCTATTCTTAGTCTCAATACACCTATTGCACATGCAGAATGAGCATGCAGGTTGTAGCCCAGCCCTGGACCAGCCCCCAAGGATACTGTTCCACTTCACAGGTCATTGGAAAGGCTCTTGACCTAACTCTGATGGAAGATAATAGGTGAAGACTAGACAAAGCAGAACAAAGACAACTGGATGGCTACTTTGCAGGTGATTCTCTCAGGGCAGAATGGATTATTTTCAAAGGAAAAGGTTGGAAGACAGTTACCATGGTTACCCTCCAAGTTCTGAAATGATATAATCAGAAAAAGCTCTTGAGAAGAGAAGAGAGGGAGGAGAGATGGTGGGCTTAACACAGGTGGGCTGCTGCATTATGAAACTGAGGTGTTTTCTTTCACTTTTAATTGTGCCTGATAATCTTAAAAAGAAAGGAAATAGATAAGAGAAAGAAAAAATGATGGAGGGGGAGAGGATGAAGAGGAGGAGAAAATACGAAATAAAATGAATAGATCAAAAATAAGAGAGCGACAAAAGAAAAGCAAAAGAATGTCAAGCAGAATTTATATTACAAGGAAATATCCTTAGAAGTAAGAAAGCCGTCTGTGGGGTCAAAGCAGAGAGAGGAAAGGCTGCTTCTCCATGACTTTGACCTTTATGCTTTATAAAATGTGATAGAGGGCTTTGTTCAGTTTCTCTGGATTCCTACTATTTATTAGCATATCTGTAATATTCACTTTTACAGAATGAATTTTGTAATATTATGTATTACAAGGCATACTTACCTTGACATAATTGGATTATTATCATTGATTGTAGCTCACGATTCAGATATTTTGCCTGTAATGCCATTCTGTTCATAGCAGCATGAAATATAATGATGATAGTATGATTTATAACAATAATGAAACTCATCACCAGCTCCTTTCCACCCAAGCAGTCCTTAGCTTATTCTAAACAAGAAAGCATTATACTAGGAAACAGAATTTATAAAATGCATATAAAGGGGGGGTTATTGTTCCACACCATTGCCTGTCAAGTAGACTATTAACTCAACCAATTTGTCCCTCTTCCTTTTTATACTTATCAATCCAATTCCCTGCCACAATGGCCATGCTGAATGTGGTGGCATAAACATGTGCCAGACTGACCAGGATGTTTTGGTCCTTGGACACACAAAGTTTATTGCTACCAAGAAGGCCTACATGCTATACTTGCCATATTCTACTTTCCCAGCTGACCACCAACTCCTCATTCCCCGCATACCTCCATTATCCTTTTCATTTTCAACTTCACCTACTCTTATTTGCTGAGAAAAAATGGAATCCATAAGAAGACCATTTCTTTACTGTTGTACCCCAAATCCCTACCCTATTGAAATGCTTTCTGTGATGTTTTGAATGAGATGTGTTCCCCATAGGTTTGGCTCCAAGTTGGTGGTATTTTGTGGGAGGTTTTGTTTGTGCATCCCTGATGGAAGAAGTGTATAATTAAAAGCTTTGACACTTCCAAGCCCTCACCCCACTTTGTGTTTCCATTTGATTATGTGATCTTTCAGCTTTCTGCTCCTATTGCCATGTCCCCCACTTGTCACAAGGTCTCCCAGCCACAATGGATTCTTGTCCCTCTGGAAACATAAGCTAAAATAAACTCTTCCACAAGTTGTTTTGGTCAAGGTATTTTATCACAGTACCAGGAAATAACTCCTTTCCCCCTTCCATCACAGTGAACCACATCTAAGCTGCTGTCTGGGACCAAACTTTCCATATGCCATTGCCATAAATCTCCCTGTTTCCAATATTATCCATTGTATCCTTCTTCTACATAATCCCAGCAACATAATATAGTTCTGTTTTGTTTCCTGTGTCTAAACCCAAACATAAACGTCTCCTGACTCCTATAACCTCTACCCTGCTTTGCATGTTTCAATAACATTCTTCACAACTACCCACTTTTTAACCTGTTATATTCATTAGTTTACTTTCATTACTCCAAAGAAATAACTTTTATGAGCATCATTGGTGAAATACATGGCTAATCCCAAAGTAACATCCCAAGAGGTTGATTACACCCTCACAAGGGTATGCGGCTCATATATTTTCTGTCCTTGGCTTCGGGGACATCAGTCCCTTCAGTGTCTTTTGATCTAATGTTGCTTCCCACTTTCCTGACTCCTTCTCATTATCAGCCCCTAAACACTGGGCCCATAATACCTGGATGGATTGTTTGATGCCTCACAAATTTCAATCTGACCAGCACAATCCCCTGAACTTGAAACGTATATTTAACTCCTGTAACATTTACATTTCAATGCCTATCAGGCAGGTCAGCTTAGAGCCCTTGAATTCTCCCACACACTCGTGATATTTTTCACACAGTAAATGATGCTACCACACATTTTTTGGCTCAATCACTTTAATCCCTCCCACTTATATTTTAAATCCCATGTCTTATCAAAATCGGTTGGTTTGAAATACAGCCCCAAACACGCTATTCTTCATTTCCTAGTATCATCTCATACCACTATAACTTTTTGTTTCTCTTACTATATAAGTTCTTACATATTGAGATGATCGACTTTGCTTTCCAATTCTATCAGAGTAATATCTATAACATCAGTGAGACACAATTTTATGTTGATCCATAAAAGGTAACCAGGAAGAAAGTCCACCCTGAGGGCAGTAGCACCATCTTGGTCCTGAATTGAATAAAATGGAAAAAAAGAGAAAGCCAGTTAAACATCAGAATTCCCCTTCCTCTGCTTTCTGCATGCATTCAGACATGAGCAACTCTTCTACTCCTGACACTGTGCCTTCCCTAGCATGATAGACTGTATCCCCAAACCACACGCTCAAATAAATCTTTCCTCATTTATCCTTCTTCTTGACAGGCATTTGGTCATAGCTACTCTCCTGCTATCCATTCTTCTGTTCATATAATGCTATGGTGACTTGATGTTATCAGAGGACATTTCTAAAAGTGAAGTCCATCATGTCATTCCCCAGCTCAAAGTATTCCAGTGGCATCTGATATTGCCAAGCATAAAATATGTGATAGTTAATCTTGTCAACTTGACTGAATATAAAACCATAAAAATGAGTAAAGCACATTTATTGGGCTTTGATGGCATGCCCACATATCAGTAGACCAGAAGAGTTACAACATAATGAATGGGTAAATCCCTTGATGGTCTCATACTATTATGAAACTATTGATAGGTAATTAAAGGCAGGAGATAGGATCTGTTTTAGTTTTCTTTCTTTTGCTGTGATAAATACTATGACCAAAAGCAACTTATGGAGGAATGCATTTATTTGGCTTACAAATAAAATCCATTATCAGGGATGTCAAGGCAGGAACTCAAGGCAGGACTCAAAGCAGAGGAATACTACTTATTAACTTGATCCTCATAGTTTGCACAACTGCTTTCTTGTATAGCTCAGGACCACCTGCCCAGGGATTGCACCAACATGGTGCACTGAGAGTCTCCTGGGAGTCTGTAGTTTTGCTCTGACCTTTTTTTTATACCGCATTTCTGTGTTTTGTGGCTGTATGATATGAACTGTTCTTTTTCACCTGACTCTCCCCACCATAATGGGTTGACAGTTGAAACTGTAAGCCAGAATATGTGCTTCTTATGCTGTCTTTGTCAATTATATCGCACAGCAGTGAGAAAGATAACTAGTCCAAAATTCAAATTCCTAGCGTATCCTATAATAGGCTCCTATCTCCCTTCCCTATTTCATCTCTTGCCACTGTTTGTTTCACCATTTTCCATCCATACTGACTTTGATGCACTTCTGTGTTCACAACAAAGCATTTCTCTCCTAGAATCTCATATGACTCAATAGCCTCATTTTACTGAGATTTATTCCTGACAATGGAAAGGGGCTTCCCTATGATACTGATCTCTACTGATCATTTCCTACATTCTTCCTGCTGACAAGAAGACCACCCCACATAGAAGATGCCATATAAATCCTATTGCTTACAAAAAAGATACTCCCAAAATAATCTCTTCCACCACTACCCCCACACACTTTTTTAGAACATAATCTAAGGAGGTGAGAGAGAGCTCAGCCCATTCCCCGTAGTTTAGGAGCCTGCCCATTGATATCTGTTTGGAAAAGAGGGGACAAGTAGAAGAAATCATGGCATTAGATAAGGGACCTGGGGTAGGGTTGAAGCCAAGAGTCTTTTTCTCTGTCTGGTAAGAAATGGAGATTTTTTTCAGAAATGTGTAATAGGAACAGACTCAGGTGCTTTTGAAGTCCAAGAGTAAGCACACAAACAAAACAAAACAAACAAACAAACAAAAAACAGCATAACACCAAACAATCCAGTGAAAAAGATTGCCTTTCATTTGAAATAAGAATATCTTGATGGGCTTCCCTTACCCTCTCTGAATCTAGAGATTTTTATAAGGTAATATTCTCCACTGTCTCAGAGAATTAAAGGAGTAACAACAAACAGCAGAGCTGTGTTCTCACTCGAGGTTTCCATGGCCAAGACATACCTGTCCCATTTTGTCATTTTACTTTGGAAGTCACCTGAGAAATTGCTGTGTTGTCCATCTCCACAGGAGAATTTTGGACCAATTAGTTCTCGGGATGAACTTCCAAGAGCTGAGTCAGCCTTGTTCTTGGCGGAGGTTGAAATACAACACTTAAGAATTTATGTGTGGTAACAGTTGGAAATGAAATAGGAGGGCTGAGTCAGTGTTGTTTAGTTTCATGCTGAATGCATGGCTTTAAAATCCCCATGTCAGGTGTGAGCAGAGTTGAGACAGAAGGAAGATATTGAAATGAATAAGACTGATTAAAGTTATGTGCATGAGCTGCTGTTATTAGATTTTATTGGGTAAGCTTACCAATCCTACGGAGCTTCTTATCTCACTTGTTTAGAATGTCACCTACCTGCTGGTCTTGTCATCGGCGACTGTCATATAGTTCATAGTCACAGGTTACTTATCAAAGTGTCCAGCTATGGACACAATGAGGCTGTCTCACAAACCATCCCAGAACTCAGTGGTTTTCAAAGACATGTGTGTCCTTTCATTTTAAATCTCTACAGTTGATATTGTCACTGTGGATTTCACTGGGCAGTTCTGCTTAAACTGCTGTTGGGAAGAAGAGTCTGTTTCTACGTGTTTATTTCAGGAACATGCAATAAACAAGAAGAAATCATAACTGCCTTGGACATTCTGTTTACACACTGGGTCACTGGAGAGCAGAAAAATCCAGACACTAGCAGATTGAAGGATGCTACTAGTGTCACCTAGACTTGCAGTCCATTGGTCAAAGGAAACCACATGGCAAATTCAGCATCAGTGGGGCAGGGAAATTTTAATTGACAGCAGATTGACAAAAGAAGTCAATGCTGGATGAGAGGTAACTATTTCTCTTTCTTTCCCCACTTTCTCCCTGCTTTTCTGCTTCCTCCTCCTCTCCATGTGTCTCTGTCTTTCTGTCTCTGTGTCTCTTTTTGTTTCTATCATTGTCCCCCCTCTTCTCTTTACTGCCATTTAAACTTAGGACCCCACACTTGCTGGGTAAGCAGTTTACCACTGAGTATAATCCCACCCTCTTTTTTTTTTTGTTTTTATTCTATTACTGTTTATTTAAATAAGTAAATAAGACAAAGTCTCACATCCGAGGCTGGCCTATAATTTGTTCTGAACCCCAAATGGGCTTTGAAATTATGATCCTCCTGTAGTCCCCTGGGTAGTTTGGATTATAGATCTGCACCAATATGCTTGGCAATAATTTTAACTAACACACTGTTACAATCTCTCTCTCTCTCTCTCTCTCTCTCTCTCTCTCTCTCTCTCTCTCACACACACACACACACACACACACACACACACACACGATAACTGATAGGTAGATATTGATTCTTTTCTCTAATTTTGATTGATCGCTGACTGTGTGGCAGGAACTACTGTCTTTTTCTTTATATCAAGCAATATGAAGCTTTCTCCTACTGCTTGGTGACTTTTATGAGTTCTTTTAAATGGTGACTTCAGGGTTGTGCAAATTCTTGCTGTCAGCTTTGGAGTAGAAAAATCGGAAACTAAATGAGTGGCCAAATACAGCTCATGCCTCAGTTAACATTGCCTAACTCATTTAACCTCTTGACACTTCCCAGACCTCTCTGGCTTTAGTTTGACTAATCTGAATAGGAAAAGACATTCTGTAAGTACTCCTTATTTTATTAAACCTTTTCCACAAATGAATCTTTTTTTTTTTTTTTTTTTTTTTTTTGCTTCATAACAGTCAACATCATGCATTTTCAATAGAGCAAAACAGCATGTGATGCAGTGGATAAACCATGCCCATTTGAGGGGAGGCTAGAATCAAGATAATTTCATCCAAAACGTAATTGATCGCTATTGGTACTGAACTTCACAATATGTCTTCTTGGCTTGTGATGGGCTAGACCGTGAAGACAGTCAAAGCAGGTTCTACATCTTAGGCATTCTTTCTTAGAATCCTAAGTACAGAGCACATGGATGGAGTCTGGGAGCTATCAGGTGAAGGGAAAAGGAAGGTATTTGTCAGGTGTTGTTCAGCAATACAATCTTGCCATTTCTCATTCATCTGAATGCTTACAGGGAGCAAAGTAGGGCCCTGAGCTAATGTGCTAATGGCCACCATCAAAGCTACAACGAACATCAAGGGAAAACTTCTCTTACCAGGTGTAAATATCCCTATTCTATGACTCCATTAATAGATGAAAAGAAACATGCTAAAGCTCCTACAGTTAAAATATAAGCTAAGAGCTATGGAGATGGCTTGTTTTGTAAAGTGCCCACCAGATAAGCATGAGGATCTGAGTTCAGATCCCCACCACCACATATGTGCCAGGCTTTGTAGTTTGTATATGTAACTCCAGTGGCAGGGAGGAAAGGGGAAGAGACAGACAAATTCCTAGAGATCATTTGCCAGGCAACATAGCTGAACCAATGAGCGGCAGGTTCATTGCGAGACCCTGTATTGAAAAAATAATGGTGAGAGCAATTAAGGAACATACCCAAGGTCAATCTCTGGTCTTTAAACCCTGGTGCATACTTCTTAAAACATACCTAAACACATGTCAGCATATCAATACATATATTGTGTGTGTGTGTGTGTGTGTGTGTGTGTGGTGTTTTAAGATTAGTTGACAGTTTGTCTTTTCAAGTCTCTTAGTGGAAGGGTTGGAGGAGTATAAATGATTGGCATATATTGTTAACCATACATAGTGTCTCATTAACATGTACAAGAATTCAGACAAAATTAGTTACTTTCTATCCATTCAGGAAAGAATTCACAATTATTTGGGTAAGACCCATTAGTAACGAAGGAAATGCTAAACCTGATCTCTCATTTTCAGATCACCTCACATCTTCAAGATGAGAACACAGTTTGGAAGAATTCTCTTTGTTACAGCCAAGTTATAGCTAAACACTATTCAGTAGAAGCCCTGAATTAATGGCCACAAAGCTCCATCCAGTCCCCGACATCTGTAAGTCTGTGATTACACACCAAATCACTTCGTCTGCAACCCCAGACCCCAGGCTATGTTACACATATTTTTCCCCTTGCTTTCAGCTGTCAGTGTCTTGATGGCCCCTCATGGCCACTTTGCAAATCTTGATTGCTAAGCATTTATTTTCTTTTCTCAGTTTGTCTGGTAGACAGAAAGCCTGGGGACAGGATTGTTGAATGTTTGGTACAGGGCACATGAAATATCTATAATTATGGATTGCATTTTTGTTCCCAATAAATGGCTGAAAGGACTACTGTGATAAAAAAACTTTTAGAGATAATTGAATGTGTCAGCTGGATCAAAAAATTATGCACTTCTCCACTTCAACAAACTGTGATAAATAGTCCATGGTTGCAGGAGTTTGCCTGGCATTTTCTTTTGCATTGCAAAGTTATGCTGGTCTATGTCACTGAGTTCTGGTTAACACTCAAAAAATACTTTGAGTTAGAATTCATTTTGCAGATGTCAGAGACCACACAAAACTACTTGGAAAACAGCAGAGTTTAATAATTCAGCACTTCAATTGATTTCTAGCATGGCCCCCAATATCTATAAATCAAACTACTTTAGCTAAAACCAGGATATGCTTCATGCCTAAGCAATAATTAGCATTTTTATCTGAAAAATGAAGTAAGAGGAAAACAATTTGTTCTTCATTATTTATGTTTCTAGTTGTACCTTTCATGACTGCTTTGGAACCAAGGCACCATACTAAAATGCACAATCAATAGCAGCAATAGAATTTCCTAAAAATAATGAAGCAAAATGTAAGTGATAAGTTCCTGGTAAATGCCAGTCATATATCATGTGACCTTACCCAGGAGTGGACTTGTTTTTTACAGAAATTATAAAAAATACTAAAAGAAAGATAAAAATAATGTTAAAATCTAGAAATAGGACTGAGAGGATTTAAGATAAAAGGAAGAAACTGGATAACCAGTTAATATGCTCTCCCATGGGAGAGATTATTTCTCCTACACTCAGCATTCCTTCATCACCTAGAGTTCTTTGTGTAGGAGTGGGGCTCCTTAAGACTTTTTCCTTCCATATTGTTGTGTCTATTAATATTTTCCTTGTTCAGGCTTCCTTGGCAGCCATATTGTTGCGACATTGCAGGTGAAGTTTCCATGTTATTTCTAGGAGACACTCTCACAGAAGATTTACCATTTGTCTGGCTCTTACATTTTTTATACATAAGCAATTCATTTCAAAAGTTGGAAGCATAATTTCACACAAAATAAAGGGGAAGGAAAAAAAGCATTCTAAAGCTGAGACATACCATAATAAACATTTAAACAGTTTGCAACCCCACTCATTGAACCTATCAGGTAAATGGAGCTGCTAGAAAAAGACAATGTTTAATTTTGGAGGGTGAGTGCTTCCAGAGACACATTTGGCACAGCTGGAGGGAATATTAAACAAGCACTCCTAGCCTCTAGGACAAAAAGCTGAATTCTTGCAATTCAAGAGTCTTGAGAAGATTTGTAACCCTTACCTTGGAAATTCTATTTCTGGAATTCTATTAATGGAAATAAAGACAGGAGTTTTCTGCCTAAAGGCATATTTTACAATGCCATTTATATTAATAATAGGAAATAAAGTTTTCAAAATTCAGGGTGTCTTTTTGGCAAATGAAAATTCAAAAGTAGCCACCCAAGTATCTATAAGATAATATAAATCATATCATAAAATATCTAGGTTATAGCTTAACTATAATATAGTTTTATGTGTAGAATGTGATCAAAGAGGTGAAAGAGAAGAGTAGACTGTGCTGAAATGTGAACGGAAGTTTCTTAGATTTGTATGTTGATGGTGGGTAGTCTTCATGCAGTATGTCTCCCCAGTGGGCACTTGGGAAATTAAAAGGAGGCTGCGTATGGCTATGAATTAAAATGTGCCAGTATATGATCATGTCTCTATTGTCACTACTTCAAATGAAGGAGCAGAGCAATGATGTTAGCAAAAGTTCACTTGATAGTGATCTGGGGAAAGGATAACAAGAAAATTGCTGTGAAAATTACTTTTAAATTAATAAAAATATTGAATGCTGAAGAAACATATCAAAGTAAGAAACATAATTGTTGTACTTAAATGTTTGAACAATTATTTCATTTTTAAAGTTTTTTAATTTGTTTTGTTTATAGATATGTTTAAGGAGGAGAGATATGTACATATGTATGCAGATACTTATACAGGTCAAAAGATGGTATCAGAGCCTCTGGAGCTGGGGTTCCAGGGGGTTGTGAGCTGCCTAACATGAGTGCTGGAAGCCAAACTCAGATCCTCCGTCTGCAAGAGCAGCAAGCACTCACTACCACTGAGCTGTCTCTCTGGCTCCCATTTGTGGAGCTCTTACCCAACAATAAGGAACTGGAGACAGGTACAGTCGCATACTATGTAGCCACTTGAGTACAGACCTGGAACAATAGCTGTCAAATAATCTATATGACAGTCAACAAGAAGCTGACCAATGCTGATAAAGGAGATTTCAAATTGACATCCCACTGCCTAGTTAGTATTTTACTTAAGAAAGCTGACTTAGCTGTCAATGTTTTAAAAAAAAAGAAAAACAATAGTTGGCATATGTGAACCTGGGTTTTTTACTTCTCATGACAAATCAGATTTAGAGACGAGGAGTCTTCATGATGACAGGTAACAAACAATGCTACAGAGTCATTGCTTTAGATTCGGCTAACTGCCTAGATTTCCCAAGTCTCTGTCACTCCACATCATCCTCTTCTCTTTTTTTCACAGGGCACTTTGTTTGATTGTCCACAGAAAGCAAACAGAATATGTGTGTGTCTATGTTGTTATAATACAAACTTATGAGTAGAGAATTCATCGGTTGTTACATAGATCTTGGATGGTCTTAGAAGGCAGAGTGATGGAGAAAAGCTGGAATGATTTCAGACAGATATTATGAAGAGGTAGGTTTTAAAATGCATTTGGATGATTTGGATGTGTGTATGTACGTGCGTGCACGTGTGTGCACGCGCACTTGTGTGTCTATGTGGTATATGCACATGCCATGTGTGTGTGTACGTGTGTGTGTGTGTGTGTGTGTGTGTGTGTGTGTGTGTGTTTATGTGGTGTATGCACATGCCTATGAAGGTCAAAGATTGACATTTGCTCACTATCCACACTTTTTTAAGGCAGGTCTTTCTGAGTCTAGAGCCCACTGACTCAGTAGATTGTAGGCTCCAATGACATTCCCATTTCTGTTTCCCCATGGCTGACCTTACATATGCTCATAACCACACCTGTTTTTTTATGATGCTGTAGAGATCTGAAGTCAAGTTTTGTGCAGCACGTACTTTAGTGGACCACCTCCTCAACCCCATTATATATATTTAAGACTTTTTTGGCTTTGTGTGTAGACATGTGTATCTGTGGGAGTATATGGCATATTGTATAGGTGCCCTCAGAGGTGAGAAGAAGGTGTCATATCCACTGGAATTGAACTGACATGAATTTGCAAACCACTGAACAATTGGGGCTGGAGACTGAATTCAGGTTGCCTAGAAAAGCGGTAAGTACTCTTAAATATTGAACCATCTCTCCACCATCCCTGCTTTGTACATTTAAACCAAATAATGGATGGAAATAAAATTACCTATTAATGGTTAAAGGCCCAAAGAGGGACTATATGTTGAAATCTGGTAAGTGAAAATTCACATACATCAGAGAGAAATTGTTGTATTATTTATTGTGCATATTTAATCTTTGGATGGGTAATCTTAATGTTGGGTAACTATGTGATGGAATTAAATAATGGTATATAAATGAAAAATTACAAGTTTGAAGAGAGCCAGGAAATAGGCTTGGTGTCATTCCAGGTCAATGAGTGAAAGCTGCAGGCAAGGAAGTTGTTGCAAATATGACTTCCAGGATCATAGTTTTGCAAAGTAGTGAGTTCCCTGATATGGCCCTCATTTGAGGAGATCCAATCAGCTCCACCAACAATGTTTCTGAGGAGAGAGACAGCCTGCTAGAGATTTGAGGTTCCTTGGAAGCTCAGTCTATTCACTGACCTCAGACCCACCTTTTCCCTAGACCTTCTCTGGAGAGTACACGGTAGCCACACCTGAACCTGGGCAGAGGGTGAGGTCTAAAACCAGACAAAATAGTCTCTGTGCTTTTCAAAGTCATATATATTATTATGATACTTAAAATATTATTACTGAAAACAGGGCATTTTCAGAACTGCCTTTTGTAGTTATAGTGCCCTACAATGCCCCTGGAAGAAAACAACGTCTTTGCTTTGTATTCCCTTGGCCTATGTCTAAGTCCCTGTGAACTCACCTGGTACAAACTTTTATAGGTCTGACATACTGTCATAGCCATGCATACTGTTACTTTATGGCCTTTAATTCTCACAAAATCACCAAAAGTTGGTTGTATAAAACATTTAATATTTTGCTATGGAACTAAATACATAAAAGGGCACAAACTCAGTGGCATCCCCAAGGTCATGAACATTAATTAGCCAAGCAGAACCCCTGGATCTCTAGACCTTAACTAGGTTCCATCCCTTTCATGGCATTAACACACTGTGTTAGCTATTTGCCTTGCTGCCACAAATTGCCAGACAAAAGCAACTTTAAGAAGGAAGGGTTTTCTTTGGCTCACACTTTGAGAATATATGAATGGTAGTAATGACTGATTTGGGCAGAAGCACGAGTTAGCTGCTCACATTGCATATCCTGAAAACAAAGAGATAAAATGCTAGCATTCAACTTGCTTTCTCCTTCTTGCTCAGTCTGGGGCTCCAGCTCACTGAATGCTGTTGCTCACATTTAGGGAGGGCCTTCTAACCTCTATTAACCTGCTCTAGAAATTCCTCCTCCCCAAAAACTGTCCAGAGCTTTGTTTCCATGGTAATTCTAACTCCCATCAAGTTGATAGTGTGGACACCACCATCATCAGCCCCCTCCCCTGGCTCCCTTGGGAAGTACAGTTTCCCGGAAATAATGGGTTCATACAGGCTCTGACTCTCCTGCCAACCCCTCAAAGGACTTGGCACAGGTCACTCTCCTTATTTGAAACTTGAGGGGCTCAGTGATAAAATCGTACCTAGTCACTGACACCTCAAAGACAGTCAGTTATCACCTGTCCTGTAGATGATTAAATGTGAGGAAGAAATGAGGTCATGGTGGAAAGTCTGATACAGTGCCTGCCACCTTTGTGGTGCTCAGTGAGAAGCAGCCACAGCTGATGGTGGGAAGAAAAGCCTCCTTTTTCAGGGGAAGCTCCCAGGAAGAGATTACATTGTGACATATCTGTAGGAATGCATTAAGTTAGACTAGACTGAGCTATCTGATAGAAGACTATATAGAGAAGAGTTAAAAAAAATTCCAATCATCTGGGTGTTTCCAAGGGCTGCAAGCTTGCTGGTGTCTGGATGACCCAGATGACCTTCTACATTTCCCCTGCTACTTGCAAGGTTGAATCTGGTGACAGAGCTCACTGACCCTGTGAAGACCTTCAAAGTGTTTCTGAGACCCTTATTTGCTCCAGGCTTTTTTGATATGTACCAAAATGTCAGCTTTTCAAAGCTAATCTCTCCCCGAGTTTCTGACATGCATTCAGCACTGGTGAATTATCAAAAACCTCAGGGACAGAATCGTTTTGCTTGGGCAGAATGCAAAAGCCATCCAGCTGGCAGGCGGAGCTGAGAACTCCACCTGCATCTAAGTTGGTTTGTGCTTAAGTACTCTCTGGAGCTTTACTTGTGTTTCAACTCGCTTTCATTGTGAATGTTCCATCTTCTAAATGTTCAGTCACCGAGCCATGAAAGGATACAACATGACCATGGCTATCAGGCAGTTGCGTTGTTCTCTAGCATGCCGGATGCCCAGTGCCAGCTGTTAGGAATGGAGTAAAGGACTGCTAAATAGTGTGGCATCTTAGTCCTTTCATATATAATAACTGTCATGACAATTCGTTGAACACCTAAGATGTGGCAGACTCTGTATTACTATCTTGTTGTTTAATCTTTTAGAGCAAAACCCAGGATATATCCCTTATTATCATTTTACAGAGAAGAAAACTAAGGCCCAGAAAGGTGTAACAGCTTGCTAATGGCCAAACAACTGGAAAGCAGCAGAGATGGAACTGAGAATTGTATGATCTCAAAGCAAGCATCCTTTCATGTATGTTTATGAAAAGGAAGAAGATGAATATAATGGGTGTGGACTGTTCCCACTGATAGGTGATAGCCTATGGGGGTAGTATTGCTTCCCAATATTATTTACTAAAGAATACATCCCACTGTTGCTGTAGAAAAGAAAGCAGTGATGTATGTGTCAAGAGAAAACTTGTGTTGGCCCCAGCCTATGTCTAAAGCAGGCTGCCTGCCTGTTCTCTGCAGAAACAGAGGAACCAAGCACGATTTTCATCTCTTAGCAAGGTGAGGTGATATCTGCTAGCCAATCACAGGGTCTTATTTCACATGGTAGTCCTGTTCTGCCCAGGCATCAATTTGAAATACCAACAAATAATAATAAATATGCAATTCCACATTTACATACTCCCAGTAGGGACTCCAAGGCTTGAAGGGTACTCAGAAGAAATAGAAGCATGTTCCCTTAAGGGCAACTGTTCATCTGTAGGTGAAAATGCCCCTTCCTTTCATGTGCATGTCTGTGTCTATATGCCACATCTTGTGAGGGCACCTGTTTCAATCAGAAGAGGGTGTGGGATCCCCTGGAGTTACAGGCAGTAGCGAGTTGTCCAAACATAGATGATAGGAACCAAACTGGGTTCTTCTAAAGAGCAGTAAGTGCTCCTAACCTGAAGCTATCTCTACAGCCTGGTGAACCTGTCCCTTTGTGCATCCTTACTCTTCTTTCTTTGACTTCAGAGTAATTTGGTATTTTTTAAAATAGTCTGATTCTAAACCAGGAATCTTGAATTCATTTCCTGATGCTTTTATCCTTCCTGCCTTAGTTGGGTCACTTGCTTCTTGTTTGAAGGTTGCTTGGGTCACCAGACCAGGGTCCATTCCTACTATTGCCTTCCTGAGCTTTGTCATTCTCAAGGTAGTTGATCCACAAATCACATCTACAAGGGAGGAATTTTTATTTTCCAAAGATGCACCAATGTGTTAGAGTCTAGTGTCTATTGTGCTGCAGGATGAGATTGACATTCACTCATAAACAATAGGTCTGCATTTCCTCCCTTTAGTATTGGGAGTGGTCTCCAGGAGCTGGGATCTCCAGGCTCCAGTCAGAAAAGGCAGTGAAGATACCACTGGGCTCCTTTGGTAATGTTGGCCCCAAATTGTGTTGAGCCTGAATAGCCACATACTAGGGCTAAATACCACTCATTTGTGTTGTGTCACTGAAATGTCAGCATTATCCTCCTTAAATGTGAGTGACTTAGCCTTTAGATGACTCTTGACACCAACCTCTGATCTTCCACAGTTCCAGTGATATAGGAGACAAAGTAACTACCTAGCTATGGCCACACTGAAGATCTGTGAGTAAATGAAGCCACTAACTTTATGGGATTTTATAAGGGGGCAGAAAAATGCATGTGTTATCCTCTACTTTGAAGAGGCCTGCTCAATGCACAGGTTTGACAGGTCCATTCTAGCTTCTGTGATTTACACTAATATGTGTATTTTCAGGAGCCCAATTTACTCTCAGAAATATTATAATTTTGATAATTATAAAGTCGTCCCTTTCTGCCCACCTTGTTCTATTTACTATGCTCCTAACTGACTATGAACTTGAAACTCAGGATAACCACCCCCTGGCCATTGCTCTCTTCAGCCTTTTCTGTGAGTGAGAGGTGCAATGTCTGTAAAGCCATGGAAAGGGGGGAAGGGCAGGAAAAGATGATTTGGTTTTTATTTTCAATCCTCCAACACAGCAGGCTAAACACAAATGAGGTAATGGTACTCATCATGTTTGTGATTTCCATGCTTCCATGTTTAATCATGTATAACAAAGAGACAGGTCCCTAGGGCCATGAGCTCATTAACTTCTTATATTATCTTACTTTAGATACAAGTGGAGTCAACCCTAATATTGGCACAGGTGAACTGAGGCATGCCAAGTGACTGCACAGCCTAGAGCAAGTTGAACCGTGCCCCTATGGCCTCGATTTTCGCATTTGCAAATGGGAAGTGTTAATTGTATCTGTCTGGTGGTGTGGTGAGGATTAAATGAATTAATACACACAGATAATACACTTGCTAAGCATTATTCAATAGCAACTGTACATGTACTCCCAAATGTACACACGTATGGAAGAGGAAATACGTATATTTTGACCAGGAAGCTGATATTTATGTATCAGAGAGGAGAAAATGATGCTGTTCTGCCAAGAACAGAACTAGGGCTCTGATGTAATACAATTTTAGAAATCACTGTGCTTTGTTGGAAAAGAAGATTTCCTGTCTGAAAAGCATTTGCATTTCCTCAGAGACTAGAAAAGCTGTGCTTGCTTTACTTTAAGTATCTGTACTGCAATCTACCTGTGATCCTCTTAAAGACCAGTCCCTGAGAAACATGAGAGTCTGCAGCCTGCATCCATTCACAGGTTTTGCCCATGACAACAAGACAAATAACCTAGATTTTATGTTTATGATCTGACATCAATTCCAGGGTGCTGGAAGATCAGGGAGAAAGGTATATATCATTCGGGATGCAACCAGAAAGCAGACCCTGTGAAGTAATATCAGTAAGAGGGCCACAATACACATAAAAGTACAGCTTTTCATGGACATAGTGGTCACGATGAGAAGAAAACTCAGAAGAGCAACCTGTGTGAGGCCACTTCTGTAAGAACAAATTGCTGGTTGGTTATTGTCAACGTGACAGAAAAAAAAGATACAAACATGGCCTGTGGCCATGTCTATGGGACATTTTCTTGATTAATGGTTGAATGGGGACAGGCTACAATGGAAGATGCACATTTGGAAGGTGATCCAAGAAAGCAGGCTGGGCAAGCCAAGGAAAGCAAGCCAGTAAGCAGCAGCTCCTATGGGCTTTGCTCCACTTCCTGCCTCCTGGTTCCTGCTTGAATTCCTGCCTTGTCTTCCCTTGATGATGAATACAGACTCCCACACACCCTTGGGTTGTTTTTCATCATGATGCTTATCTCAGAAACAGATAGACTAAGACAGGCTACTGTCTCATTGAGAAGATACAGGTGGATTAAGTCCATCAATGGCTGAGAGGCTCACTGGCTTTGGAGCAGAATTGGTTCATAGGCCTGGGGCAAGCCAAAACACAAGCCATGTACCTATGCCAGGAGCAGGTGAGCATAGGGGGTCAGGGTCATGCAGGAGGTATATTATATGCGCATGGGGAGGGCAGAAAACAAATTTTAGGACACAGAAGAACTAAGGCCACTCCCCTGGAAGGGAGTTGATAAATTGCCTTGAGTACAAGGGTAGAACACAGAAGGCCTAGGTAGTTAGATGTGGGGCAAACAAATGCCACTAAGCTGATGAGTAGGTAGTCAGAGAACAAAGCAATCAGCCTGAAATCACTGCAGCCAGGAGCTGGGGAGCCTTCACTCTTTAAGAGCTTAGAGCATTCCATGTTTGAGCTGTAGTTTCAGGTGATGCCATGAGCCCACTAGTGGGTCAGCCTGCTGGTCCTATTACTTTCCTATAATAACACTTATGACAGGGTCTAGTCCAATTCTTAAAAGCTGGTCCTTCCATCACACTGAAATCCTGGTCATGTTGACTAAAACCTTTTTCTAGCCATTGTTTGATGTATTCTTCCAAATAAATCACACTAGTAAAAACAATTCCTAAAATTATTGTGGGCCTGGCACTCTATGGGAGAATTGCATGATGTTTTTAGTGAGTTTTTGTAACAACTATAAAAGGTTATATTTTAGTTAATGCACTGTGCTCTAAACAATGACCACAGATAACCAGTATATAATTGTCCTCACCAAGAGTCAGTATTGTGTTGTAGTCTTTCAGTAGACAGGAAGCTATACTTTGCATCTTTATAATAACAGTATTAAGGACTTGGAAATGTATTCTAAGGTGGCATTACTGTGAGCAACATCCATTTTCTGTTTCATTACCAGGAGAGGTCATTCGATAATCTTCTGATGGCATTGGGTAAATCTATTTCTCAAAACTGCTCTCCTGGGACAAACAGATAAAGTCATCATTTTGTTCACTGTGGTGTCTCTAACTCTCAAAATGACTGATGGGCCATAATGGTAATCCATGGGATGGAGTGCATCAGCAGTGAGGAGGGCTTTTGGTTTCCTTGGCAACTCTCTCCTAGGGATACCATGGAAGCCACATTTATTACAAGTTTAAAATCTAGAAAAAAAAAACACATTTTTAAAAAGATATATTTCATCTGAAAATTTATATACCTAAATTAATTTTACTCAAGGGAGATATGTTTTGCACTATCATTTTTTCTCAGTGTGTGTACTGATATCTCATTAGAATAGCAAATTCTATTCAGAGAGAAGGGCTCACAGGGAGAGAGAAAGTGCTAGGGGTAGAGGCTACAGAGGCTTAATAACCCTGTTACAAAGAGGAAGTGCTGTTCTCTCAGCTCCATTTTCCAATAAAGCCCCGAGGGGAACTCATTTAGAATCTAAGCAAGCCCCTTCAAAATATACACCCTCTTTAGTGTGCTGGTGTTCAGTCCAAGTAGAAATAATTTAGTCTTCCCCATTGTTCTTCCAAGAAAATCTTTGTGAAATTAAGTACCATCTCTAAAGCCATGAGCTCTCAAACTCAGCACTACTGATGTATGTGGTGTGTGTGTGGGGGGGGGGAGTGTGTGTATGCGCGTGCGCATGCACGTATGCCTACCCGTGTATGTGCCTGTGTGTGCATGTATGAATATGTGTGTGCAAGTGTGTGAGTTTGCATGCCTGCAAGACTGCTTTAAAGATTACAGGATGTCCCCTATTGTGCAATCCATCCTCCCCCAGGAATTACCAAGTAGCCCCTGGGAGGCTCCATTTGAAATCCCTAAGCAAGCCACCATGCAATCCCAGGAATAACTAATTGCTTTTGTCATCCCCCTGTCAGGCCTCAAGTCCTCATTTTTAACTTCTTTAAGTAACTGTGCTTCAATCACTTGAGAGTCCACAGTCAGAATACTTGTCAGAGAGGGCTGTGTGATACTGACATATAATTTATATGTACTCTTATATGTGAAGACATCCCACCCAGCAATGTCTTGAGTAGCTATGTAGAGAGATGCTTGGATCCATCTTGTAGACACTTCTCAGCTCTCTGGACCACTCAATTATAGCTTATATGTTCTGATGAGAGCATTTACATTGGATAGGAGATATAAACACCTCAAGGCCTAAAATAAACAAACCAAAAATAAGTAAGTAAATAAATAAATAAAATAAAGGGATGGTAAATGCCATACATTGAAAGGAGGGGTGATGGTAGAGTCTGCTCCAAATTCTGCAGAGCCTGCTTCTTTGTTGTTGTTTGTTTTGCTTTGCTTTATTTTTGGAATTATATTTGTCTCTGTAAATAGCCACAGAATTAGAAATATCTTGGTAAACTTACATCACACTTTTAAATCCTAGAAGACAAACTAAAATAAAAATACCCAATACAAAAAAACCCAAAAAGATAAAACACTATTTTTAGTCCCTTGCCCCTCTAGGTGGCTTAATTCTAACATGAGAGTATATTTTTGAAGGTCTGAAGCATCCCTGAGAGAACAGTAATATCTCAAAAATAAAGATGGAAAGACAAGGACCATGCATGATAATCTCATATATGAAAACAAAAAGTAAAGAGCCCTGAAAGGAAGAGAGATTTCTAGGGACTGGGAAGGCAACAGTCAAGGATACAAGAATCAGTGAAGATGAATAATTCACAAAATGCATGTGTGTGTGAAAATATCAGTGAATTCCACTATTCTATATAACTAATACATGCTAATAATTACATATTTGTATGTGTGTGTGTGTGTGTGTGTGTGTGTGTGTGTGTGTGTGTGTGTGTGAAAGACATCTTTGGCTACCTGAAGTGTATTGCTGACAGAACTCTTGGCCCAGGCTGACTGCTGGAATGGGCCATCCCTGCCTTTTAGCATATTATACTCCATGCAGAACATTCCCCTCTATTGAAATATCAAGGTATTAGAAAGCCATGAGAATTGAGTACTTCCCAGCTCCCCTCAAGAGCTGTCCTTTAAATGAACAGCTTCTGAAGTCAGAATATCATCCCCCTGTTACTCAGCTTCTGCCAAATCTCAAGGACTGAAACTGTGAAAAATGGGTAGCTAACTGCCCTTTGCTTCCTTCACTGTTAAAGAAGAAATGAAAAGCTTCAGTACTGTGGAGCCAAAGACTGCAGCCTGTGCAGAGTGGTACACTCATGTTTCTCTTCTTTTCGGCAGCCATTAATTTTCTCCTGGGGAACTCTGGTTGCACTGAGTGACTGAGAGCAACTGTGGATTTTAAGCTTCTTAAGTGTGGTCTTTATTTGTGATTTCACATAAGAGACGAATCAGTTAAGACTTATACAAAACGTCAATATGTCTAAGCACAGACTGTGGAGAGACAATTGCTGTCATTTTACTTGGTGGTTAAGCTCCAAATTTGCTATTTTATTTACTCATTTCAATTCTGGATAAATAGGGTAGCTAAGTTCACAATACTATGGATCATTTTTCCCCCTGTGATAATGGACAAAAAAAAAAAAAAAAAAAAAAAAAACAGACAGAAAGAGCTGCATTTTTTAGATTCTTAATGCGGCACTAATGGATGAAATAGGTTAGCCACCTGACTTCTTAACTAGATGACATGCTGAGAATTTTGTTTAATACCACTGAAATGATGGAAACTTACATCACTCAGGGAGGACATGGTGAGAAAAATAATCACACTGAGCATAGGTGGATGAAGAATACCAAGACTGAAGATGTGAGTACAGACTCTGAAATAAGATGCAACAATTCCAGTCAACAGCATCTGGATTCTGTCTGTGGGTACAACAAACTGAAGCTGACATGTATTCCAATGATTTACACATGGGAAGGCTTTGTCAATATTCTCTAAATAATACAATATAACATCTATCTGTTACATTAGGTATGACAAGTAATAGAGATGATTTAAAATATACTAGGAGTGTGATGGTAACACAATTGTCAACTTGATGGAATCCAGAATCACCTGGGAGACAGGCCTTTGGGCATCCCTGTGGTGATTATATTGGTCACGTTGGTTGAGGTGTAAAGACCTACTCACTGTGGATGGCACCATTACCTAGAATAGGACCCCAGACTGGACTGTATACAAAGGAAAAAGGGACATGAGCATGTGCAATTATTGCCCTACCTTTCTGACTATGGATACAATGTGATACCTCCTTTAAGCTTCTGCCCTGGTGATCATTCTTATCTACCTTGCAAAATAAACACCTTCTTCCTTAAATCACTTTTGTCAGCATATTTTGTCACATCAGGAAAAAAATAACTACAACCTAAGAATTGTGACAATTTCATTAAAAAAAGAGAGTTGTAGGATTTTGGTAGGGATTTGGGGGGGGGGCTCCTAGAGTAATTTCCTCACTGATACTGATGAAAAATTGCAGACCATTTCATTTGATCCTTGTAATCACAATTCAGGGCTGGAGTAGTGTAACCGCTGTTCATGAATAGAAACTAAAACACAGAGACATGTGCTCCCCATAATTCTCAGCTAAAGGCAGGAGGAAAGGGACCTGGAAGGAGAGGAGGTCCAAGAAGTTTCCAGAGAGCAGAAACACATTCTCATGCATCATCCAAACTTTTCAAATGCTCTACCTTCTATAAAAAGTCAGTCATTTGAAAGCAAGTGCTACATGTTACTTAAATCCTGGTTTCTGACCTGTTGGGATCTGGCACGGATTCCTTATCTCTCACAGGATCAAACTTCTGAGGTCTGTGTTGGGCAGGAAGAGTTGATGCTCTGCTGGTTCATATGCTTGTAGGTGAACCAGTGAGGCTCTGGTGGCATCTCTCCTTAGATGTACCTCTCCTCCGTCTAACAGCAAGCTGGCTACCTTAACTAGCTGGAACAACCCAGGCGGCCTGGTGTTCCTCCCCACCTGTGCCTCAACTCCTGGGCACATGAGCTCAGCACTTAAGGTGCCTCCCAGCCTGCTGCCAGGGAATGATCACATCTTATGTTCTTGTTTGATTTAGGAGGTAAGAGGTGCCTTTCCACCTTAGCCTGGGCCACTTACCCTGGCCCAAATGGCATGAGAACTTATGAGTTTTTTGCAAGGCCAAGACCATTTTAACAATTGCAACTAGAGGTATGCAGCTTCTCCATGTCCTACTATTCCTTGCATGTGTGTCACTCCAAAAGTAGAGTTTGGTCCTTGATGCAATTCTGTAATATCATAACTCAACTTCCAGCCATGGCTTCAGGCTTTGCTGCGTAATTTCTGTTTTCATTATCTAAAACTTGCATCCCCTCCATTCAAGAGCACAGCTTCATAAAGTTCAATTCCACACTGTTGGAGCAGAACATTCCAGGTGGGACAGGATCTCCCATGGGGACTGGTTGTGTTGTTCGCAGGGGCCTGGCAGTGGAACCAGCAACAAGGGCTGCTGAGACTGGCTGCCTTCCCAGGCTTCCATTTCTACATTGCCACCATGACTTTAATTAACTACCTACCCTACTGACTCAGCAGCAGCTGACAAGGCCACTGGCACAGCCAGGAGCTCAATAAATAGAGTGTTACTAGAGGTAGTGAAACTTCAGGGCAGCTGGTAGAGCCTGCCAAGCCCCATGGTACAGCCTGCCACTGTGCATGCCAATAGCAGCCTTGTCTCCCTTGCCTGCGGGAAGACTCCTCAGGCTGGTTGGAGGCAAGCAAGCTCTGCTTTCCCAAAGCTTGGTGGAAGAGATGCTTTTCTGGGCTCTGGTGATCTTGGTTGCCAGTCTTTTTTATCAAACTCCTACTGAGAGAGGGGCTCGGTTCACTTCATAAACCTACTCATCAGTGACTGGGAGCTGACATCTGAGAGGACTTCTGAAGCTTTGGGGGGAAGACAGATGAGAACAACCTTCAAAGGGAGGTGACCTGGAATCACACCACACAGGGAGTGGTGAGGCTGTGAGAAGCAAGCCGCAGGCCACACGGGTTCTGCCACCAGATCTTCTAACTCTTACCATAGTCTCCAAACTAACCACCCAAATTTCCCAGTCTTGGTGTCTTCTCCCACATGAAATAGACATATTTTGGATACTTTATAAGTTGAGTTGAAAAACTGGTTAAAATAAAAATGGCACCTTCTTTCAGCAAATGGCGCTAGCATGGCCAACGTGTATTGGCCAAATTGGTGATGGCTGAAACCACAGCTAAGGCAGAGTTTTCAAACAGTGCAAATGTGTATGAGTATTTACATAACTCAGGCACCATGCTACCTCACTTGCATGCATTCCAGGCTACAGAGGGGAGTTGTTCTCTGCCCCCTCTCTCCAAAGAGGAGAGTCAAAGTCTCAATGAGAGTGACTCAGCCCTTCTGCTTTACCTCCCTTTGCAAGTGTTTACTGTCTGTCACAGATCCAGTTATTATTTGGCTATTTTTAACCTCTTTGATTCTTCATTTCTGTAAGTGAAATATGATCTTCTGACTTCACTGATGTTGAACTTGGTCTTGAACTCATTTTGACCAATAGCATGTAAGTAGAAGTGACAGAGTCTAGTCCACAAGAGCCACTGTCACTATGCTAGAGTGCTACCTTTGCCAGGGTCACTGCCTCTTGAATCTCAGTCCCTGAAGGGAGCATGGAGGAGACTCTCAGCCTGAAACAGAGTATGACTAGTAGCCATCACACACCTTTGAGCAAAAATAGATACCTAGTGCTAGAGGCCCCAAGACTCTATACTTGTCTGTATATTAAAGTTGCTACCCCAGCTTCCTGAGAACAGAGCAGAGAAAGATCACCTCAATCTTTAGATCCATTAATCTTTCTTGAAATTCTATTAATGTTCTTTCAGTCATTCAGCTAGTTGGCATACACAGAGCAGCCATCATTTCAGGAATAATTCTGACTCAGTCTACCTCACTTTGCTTGTGTCTAAGGCACACACATGAAGAAAATACTGGTGTTGAGGTTATTCTGCAATTTTCCAATCTTACATTGAAGCCTGAACATTTTATGTCCTCAGGCTTCTCCAGCACAGCTTATCAATTGGGGCAAAGCTAGCCAGTTCTACCAAGCATGAGCTAATACACCCAGAGGATGTCAACAAGTTAGAATAAAAACTAAGTGAATCCAGGGTGTGAATTATTTCTTTTGCTTATCCAGAACCTACAGCCAGGTTACCTGACATAATAATATAAGATAGTCACTTAAATATGAATTTCAGGAGGAAAACAATTTTCACCCTAATAAGTGTTATTTATTGTTTCTATTGTTCTAATAAATGCCATGAACAAAAATAACTTAGAGGGGGGAGGGTTGGTTTCACTTAGACTTCAATATCACAGTCCATCATAAAAGGAAGTCAGACCAGGAACTCATAGCAGGGATCTGGAGGCAGAAGTTATAGAGAGATGCTGCTTACTAGCTTGCTCCTCATGGTTTGCTCAGACTACTTTATTGCATCACCCCAAACTACCACCCCAGGGGTAGTTTTCCCACCCTTGAGATGGACCCATGCAAATAAATCATTAATCAAGAAAATGCACTACAAACCTTCCAATTGGTAATCTAATAGAAATATTTTCTCAAGTAAGATTTCCTTTTCCCAGGTAAGCCTAGATTTGTGTCAAGTTAATAAAACCCAACCAGTACAAATATGTCCTGAATATTGCACGGGATATATTTATAGCACAATTTATTTGATATAATTATTAAAATGCAGCTACCTATGCTGTTTTTATGTGATGTGTCTAGTAACACTATTACTACAGGCATTGGGTTTGATACCGAAGGCACAGTAGTTAAGAATGATAGGTGATCTTTGTTCTTCATGTTTAATAATTTCATAGATATATGCAATGCATCCTGTTTACCCACAATCCCACCATCTTCTATCTCCTATTTTCCTTCAATCCCTATGATACGTTCTGCTCCTTGCAGGTGCTTTACTCACACTTATGTCTTTTTGTTTTTATTTGTATCTCACTAATTTAACCTCTACCTTCTGTGTGACCAAAGTTTGGAGCTATCCACTGGAGCCTGGTAAGTTCTCTTAAAAATACTTTTCTTTTTTATGGAGATTTCTTTTTTTTATCATGTCTATATTTCATAGTGTGTGTGTGTGTGTGTGTGTGTGTGTGTGTGTGTGTGTGTGTATGTAAGTGCATGTGTATTAGTCCTGCAAAGAAGGGGGTGTGATTCCCTATTGCTGGAGTTACAAACAGTTGTGAAGGACAAGATTTGGGTGCTGGAAAATGAACTTGGAGTCTCTGCAAGAACAGCAAACACTCTTCACCACTGAGTTGTCTCCCTAAATCCTCTCCAAATTTTAAAATTTTATATATATTCAACTTTTCAAGATTTACATGTATGAGCATAAATAATAATTGTGTGTTGTATAGAGCAAAAAATGAACTCAGTGGTATTTTTGTGGGCTATTTGGGTGTCCAATTGCTCTGTCTGGGCTTTTTCTTTTGTCTTTCTGGCTTTTGCTTATATAATATAGTTTTTGGTTTTGTTTTTAATGGGTGTCTATTGACTGTGTGTCTGTATGCATTTCTTGTGCTTTTCCTTTTCTTTTTAAATATTCTGGTCAATTGGTTTGTTTGCCTGTTTGTTTTTGAATGAGAGAAAGAAATAAATCGAATGAAGTTATATGAATAGGGAGATGGGGAGGATCAGGGAGGATGCATGAGGGGGAAGCAGTGATCAGAATATATTGTATAAAAATATTATATATGTACACACATATACATATACTTGAATATATAAACATAAATATATGTGTATGTTTATATGCTTATTTATGCAAACATAAATAAAACTATAAGAATCCTGATGGCTTTTGGGCTTCATAGATAATAAAGGCTTAAGGAATATTAGCATTTGTGTTATTCTCCTTCAACCCACATTTATGTCCTCAAAGGTTACAAGTCAATAAAGAGGAAAAAAATTAAGTGATAGTTTAAGGTAGCCTGACAATTGTTAAAGTAAACTGACATATTTAAATATAATTTTACAATTGTGAAGAGACAGAGAATTGGCTCATTGAGTAAGTTCCAGCAGCCCATGCCATTGAGCATTTGATTTAGAAGGACAAATAGCTTGCTGAGTATTTATACTGATACAAGGGCAGTGGCTGAAACTTGGCCACATGGTCAGGAGCTTGGAAGAAATAAGAGCATTGGTGATCAAAGACTTTTGGAGAAGATCTTGTGGAACTTCTGGAATAGCTTCCAGAGCTAAGAGTGTCTGTACTTCTACTACTTGGGAAAGTCAGGAAAAAAATCTTCCCCATCTGGGAATCCCCATCATCCTATTTCCCTCAGGCTCCCAGTGTCCTTCCAATAGGCAGATGGCTGGTAGCAGGAACAGAGTGCCCAGAAACTAGATACCTCTTTGCCAACCATATCTGGCTATCCACTATTTAGAAGCCAACTAACTTCCCTACATTTTCAGCTAATCACAAATTCATATCATAGTATTTGGAGAAACAAGTAGGTACCTAGCAGGTAGAAGGTTTGAGATGTCCTCTCCATTATGTTAAACCATCCCTTTTAAATGTTCAGTTCTGAATTTGAGGCTCATTTCCTTGTCAGTCACACCACTGCGGAAACCTAGTGGCAGATAACACCTTTCTTGAAAAGGATGAAGTTTTGTTAGGTGAGCTTCTCATACACCATTTAGCATATCATTCAATGATTCTCATGATCACAAGTCAAAAATTTCAAACATAGTACATAACAGGGATGATAACTGGCTGCATCTCATATAATTAAAGCTAATGAATCACCGGTAACCTTTTGACTTTTCTTTCTAGAACCACTGTGTGTATTAGATTAGAAGCCTTAGGACCTAGTTAGAAAATCACCCTCACCCATGAATACACCAGTATTGACATAGAATTTGGACACTCAGAATGCCATCTGGTCACTGAGTGATCCTTGTGATATTCAGTCAACCATCAAAAAAGGTGTTAGATCATTGGTTGGGGTACTTAACACTACAAAGAAAAAGCAATGTTTAATTCATCAGCAGACTGTGAATAATAATAAAGGTAGCCTGGGTGCTCCCCTGGTTACCTTTCAGTGCAGCCATACTGAACACAAAATGCAAGTACACAGGACCACAAAAGGTTCAACATCTGTGGGCAGCAAGGTTTGAGTAGCCTCTCTAGACAAACATTTGAGATCACTGTGGGTGCTGGCTAATGTCATGGAGAACAAACTTAGTGTCAAATACTATGTATCAGGCATAACCTTGAAACAGGTTATGGCACAAGGGACATGGCCATCCAGGTATGAATTTTTTATAATGGTTTTATTGATTCAAAATGTCAAAATATGAAGTGAGATCAAGAGAGACAGAAGAGCAGAGCAGATTTCATGGTGAAACCATGGCCTCAAAGTTAGAAGTATTAAGTTGAGAGATTTTGACATCTCTTCAGCTGAGCTACAAGTGGGCCAGGGTGTGGACAAGGTTTCAGCATTTAACAATGTTCTGCACCAAATCAGAAACAAGAAAAGACTGCCCTCTCTCTGCATATCTCTTCAATATTGTACTTGAAGTTCTAGCTGAAGCAATAAAACAAGAAAAGGAGATCAAGAGGATACAAATTGGAAAGGAAGAAGTCAAACTTTCACTATTTGCAGAGGATATGATAGTTTACATAAGCGACTCCAAAAAAAAACCAAAACAAACAAACAAAAAAAAAAAAAACTCTACCAGGGAATGCCTACAGGTGATAAACACCTTCAGCAAACTAGCAGAATACAAGATAAACTAAAAATATTGGTAGTTCTACTATATACAGATGACAAAGGGGCTGAAAAAGAAATCAAAGAAACATCACCCTTTACATTAGCCACAAGCAACATAAAGTATCTTGGGATAACACTTACCAAACAAGTGAAAGACCTATATAGCAAGAACTTTGTGCCTTTAAAGAAAGAAATTAAAGAAGATACCAGAAAATGGAAAGATCTCCCATGCTCTTAGACAGGTAGGATAAACAAAGTAAAAATGACAATCTTGCCAAAAGCAATCTACAGATTCAATGCAATCCCCATCAAAATCCCACCACAATTCTTCACTGAACTTGAAAGGATAGTAATCAATTTTATATGGAAAAACAAAAGACCCAGGATAACCAAAACAACTCTGTACAATAAAGGAACTTCAGGAGGCATCACCATCCCCAACTTCAAGCTCTACTGTAGAGCTATTGTCCTGAAAACAGCTTGTTATTATTGCAAAAATAGACAGGTAGATCATTGGAATCAAATTGAAAATCCTGATATTAACCCACAAACCTAAGAACACCTGATTTTTGTCAAAAAAAGCTAAATATATACAATGGAAGGAGGGAAGCATCTTCAACAAATGGTGTTGGCACAACTGGATGATGGTGTGTAGAAGATTGCAGATAGACCCATGTCTATTGTCATGCACAAAACTCAAGTCCAAATGGATCAAAGACCTCAACATAAATCCAGGCACACTGAACCTCTTAGAAGAGAAAGTGGGAGGTACCCTTGAACAAATTGGTACAGGAGACTGCTTCCTGATCATAACTCCAGTAGCACAGACATTGAGATCAACAATTAACAAATGGGACCTCCTCAAACTGAGAAGCTTCTGAAAGTCAAATGACACAGTTGACAAGACCAAATGGGAGCCCACAGAATAGGACAGAGGGCTGATCTCCAAAATATACAAAGAACTCAAGAAACTACTCACCAAAACACCAAAAATCCCTATTAAAAATTGGGGTACAGAACTGAAGAAAGAATTCTCAATAGAGGAAATCAAAAAGGCTGAAAGACACTTAAGAAAGTGCTCAACATCTTTAGCTATCAGGAAAATGCAAATAAAAACAACTCTGAGATACCATGTTACTCCTACCAGAGTTGCTAAAATTAGAAACACCAATGACAACTTATACTGAAGAGGATGTGGAGAAAGGGGAACACTCCTCCACTGCTGGGGGAAGGGCAAACTTGTACAGCCATTTTGGAGATCAGTATGGCGGTTCCTCAGGAAAATGGGAATCAGTCTACCACAGGACCCGGCAATCCCACTCTTAGGTATATACCCAAATGGTCAACAAAGACATCTATCTGTTCACTATGTTCGTAGCAGCATTATTTGTAATAGCAAGAACCTGGAAGCAACCTAGATGCCCCTCAATTGAAGAATGGATAAAGAAGATGTGGCACATTTACACAATGGAATACTATTCTGTGCAAAAAACAAACAAACAATGGAATCTTGAAATTGGAAGGTAAATGGATGGAACTTGAAGAAACCATCCTGAATGAGGTAACCCAGTCACAAAAAGAGGAACGTGGTATGTACTCGCTCATATATGGATTTTAGACATAGAGCAAAGGATCACTAGCCTATTATTCACACTGCCAGAGAAACTGGGATACAAGGAGGATTCTAAGAGATTCATACAAAGTCCCTCACAGAAGGGGAAGGGAACAAGATCTCTTGTGCATATTGGGAGTGGGAGAGGGCAGGGAGTGGAGAGGGAGATGAGAGAAAGAGAAGGGGAGGAGAGGAGGGCACATGGGACTAGGAAGATTGAGTCAGGGGAGGAATAGATGAGAGTATAGATAGATAGATAGATAGATAGATAGATAGATAGATAGATAGATAGATAGATACCATAAAAGAGGGAGTCATTATAGGTTTCAAAAGAAAACTGACTCTAGAGAAATGTCCAGAGACATGCAAGACTGACCCCAACTGACAAATGAGCAACAGTGGAAAGGCTACCATAAATACCCTTCCCTGATAATGAACTTGATGACTAACTTATCCACCATCATAGAGCCCTCACCTAATAGCTGATGGAAACAGAAGCAGACACCCACAGCTAAACACTGAGCTGAACTGGAATCCAGATGCAGAGAGAGAGGACAAGACCAGGCTACAGAAACCCACAGAGACAGCTGACCTGAATAAAGAGGAGCTAATGGGCCCCCAGACTGATAGCTGGGAAACCAGCATTGGACAGACTCAAACCCCCTGAACATGCATCTCATTTGGAAGGCCTGGGCAATCTAAGGGACCTCTGACTGTGGAACCAGGATGTATCCCTGGTGCACAAAAGGACTTTGGGGGCACATTCCCCATGGAGGGATACTGCCTTAACCTAGAAACAGGAGAGAAGTCCTATTCCCTTCTCCAAATGACTTGACAGATTGAGATGTCCCCTCCTGGATGACACCACCCTCCGTATGGAGTGTTGGGAGATGGGATGGGAAGGTAGTCAGGGGCATGGGAGGGAGGGGGTAAGGAGGGAAGGAAGGATGGATAGGGAACTGGGATCAATACGTAAATTACGGAAAACAACAAACAAGCAAAAGGGAAGGACAGCCCCAGCTCCACTGGAGAGGCTGAAATGAATGCAATAGTCCTATATCAAGTTCTCTAGAGATAGGAAGTGGTGTTCACATGGATTATATTAAGCTGTTGTTCATCAACATGCCCTGAGAGTTCTAATATTAAACAAACATGGATGAGAAAGCAAGGCAGTTTGTGATTGTTTACTGTGGATGTGATGAGGCAGCTGATACCCTACAATGACTCTGGCCACCAAGAATCCACAATGCTGTCTGCAATGACAGTGCACTGCATCAACGTAGGCCCCATCATCAGTGATCAAGCCATGTTCTTTTCCCTGGCTGTTTTCTGACTCACAATTACAGTTTTTTGTCAGTCTACCCACTAGCATGGTTCTTCCCAGTGACTCCCTCTTGAACTGCAATAGTTCAGACTCATTGTCTCTTGTTTACAACTGATATCCCTCCATACCAAAAAGTTGATTTGCAGAATGAGAGGGTCTGAGATACAACCTGGAAGTGGGAGGGGGACATGTGGTAAAGAGGTATGTCATTACAGAGAAGGTGATCTAGAAAGAACCCAGAACTACAACTCAGAACGTTGGAAGAAATTTAGAGTGAGGAATATGGTAAAATAGACATAAAACTCTTTAGAAAATGAGAACAGATCATTTGCCTACAGTGTGGAGAATGGGGTGGGGTAAGGAAAACATAATCTCATCAAAAGCTATCATAAATTTTATGTAGCGCAGAGAGATATTAGGAAATGAATCAGGCACCAGAGAGAAATAACATTCAGAAGGAGAGTCTGACACAATGTCTGCCATTTGGGAAGATGTCAGAGAGTCATGTTCTCCTGACAGAAATGGGTTTCAGCTACTGAAAAGAACTCAAAGAGAGTGAATATGATTGGGAAGAAAGATACAGGAAACTCTTTACACCATGACACAAAGTTCCTTGAAGTGAAGTTCAGAGATGAGCCCAGGAATATCAACTCAGCTGGACGGAACACATTCTGTGGTGTCTGCTGTAGGAAAGGGCAAGGTGTCACTTAATCCAGGGTGTCGTGAAACAGTGTTACCACCAAGGACAAGCTGTCCTGGGAAAGAATCACTCTTTCCCATATCCCCTTAGGAGGTGTGCTGTGAGGTCCCCAAGTAGAGTGATGACAGTAGCAGCTCTCATTGAAAAGTTCTGGTCCTAGGTCTATGTCCCTGGGCACTTGAGTTTGATTTATTCATCTATATAATGAGAACTTTATTGCTTGGCTTTTTATGAGGATTTAAAAGATGTTTATAAAAGTGCTTTTTAAAAGATTCATTTGCTAATAATTTTAAACAATAATTTTAAGTTATAGGAGTAAAAGTAGCAGAGCAGAAATCACACAGGTATGCCTTGCCACACATTTACCAATTGTCAATACTTTGTTTTATCTGCTTCATCATTTATTGCTTCCACCTTCTTGTACATTTAAAACTCACACTGCAACTTTATCAATGGACTCAATCTGAACTCACATTGGATTTATTTCCAGTATGTATCCTGCCTAGAGCTTGCTCTAAAACATACTTCTCTAGCGTCTTTGAATCTGGAATATTGCCACTGCTTTTCTTTGTCTCATAAACATTCCCTTATAATTATTCACAACATGGGATATGGGGAGAAGATGGAGACAGAGAAAACTGGAATAAGGAAGGGGGCATCTTTGGGATAAGTTAGCAATCTAATGCAATAGAAATTCCAGGAACCTGTGAGGGTGACCCTAGCTACACTCCTAGCAATGGAGGATATGGAGCCTGAACTGGCCAGTGCCTATAACCAGGCAAGATTTCCAGTGGAGGGGCTGGGACCCCAACCCAGGTACATACCTTCAACCTACAATTTGCCCTGCCTACAAGATGTGCTGAGGTCAAGGTGGTGCAGAAACTATGATTGTAGACAACCAATGATTGGTTCAACTTGACACCTGTAACATGAGAAGGAGGCCATTGCTAACACTGCCTGGAAAGCTAGGTCCCAGAGGATGGACAACCCAGAGACTTAGGATAAAACCAGATATAACTGGGAAGAGGCCAATAAAATGATTCCTAATGATATTCTGCTATATTCATATTTGGTATCTAGAACAACTGTCATCAGAGAGGCTTTATCCAGCAACTGATGGAACAGATGCAGAGACCCGCAGCCAAACATTAGGCAGAGCTCAGGGAATCCTGCAAAAGAGGGGGAGGAAGGGTTTTGGGAGCCAGAAGGGTCAAGAAAACCCACAGAATCAACTAACCTGGGCTCACAGAGACTGAATCGGCAACCAAAAAAAGCTTGCATGAGACAGACCTAAGCTTTCTGGACACATGTTATAGTTGTGTTGCTCCATTTTCTTGTGGGTCCCCTAATAGTAAGAGCAGGGCCTGTCTCTGATTCCATTATCTTCTTTTGAGACCCTTTCCTCCTACTGGGTTATCTCGTCCAGCCTCAATGAGAGAGGACATGTCTAGTCTTACTACAACTTTCTATACTGTGGCTAGCTGATATACATGGGAGCCCAGTCCTTTACTGAAGAGAGAGAAGGAGGAGGGAAATGGGGTGATGGGAGGAGAGGTTGGGGGTAGGACTTGGAGGAAAGGAGGGACAGAAGGGAAACTATGATTGGGCTTGGAAAACCAATTAATTAATAAAAGACTGCCCAAATATTTTCACAACAACAGTTCAAGTTAAAGGTAGAAAATTTAGAAATTTAGAAAATATAGACAAATGAACAAGACAAAGTCTACATAAGCCAAGACCCCAGAGTCAATAGGTTGACCATGTTCTACTTCCTTATTCTCTTTGAAAAGTACCCAAAATATGAACCTCATCTGTCTTTTGACTTATTCTTCTCTGTACTCCTTTGCAGTTAAAAGGCAATTTCAAACTGCTCCTTCCCAGTGTGAGTGAGTGTGTGTGTGTGTGTGTGTGTGTGTGTGTGTGTGTGTGTGTGTGTAAATCTGAGTGTGTTTCATAAGCAACAATAGGGCTAGAAAATGGAATGGTGTGACTACCGTTCCTTGCTGCCTGGTTGCTCATTTCCTTGGCTTTATCTCTCCCTCTCTCATTTCTATTCTCATTACCAGATCAGAACTCCTTTCACCATGTCTCCAGAGCACTTAAATTGTGTCTCATTGGATCACACAGTTATTATGTTTATAGGTCTGATTCTCTTACCAGATTAAAATATTAGGACTATGTTTTATATCTTTTTCTCTCTTTGGTTCTCAGTAAGTCTCTGTCATACACTAAATGATTAATAGACAGACATAGAAAGTATACATGAGTGAATACCTTGGACTCCATTGAAATAGATTCTTGAAGAGGTGTAAGCTTATTTTGGAAGGCACTCACTCTTGGCATGCAGGTAAAGTGTGGATTTCCAGTAGCTGTAACACTAGCAAGAGCATTAGTTTATTGAAGATATCACCCCTGTTCTGTTGTTTACTAATTATTAAATCCACTTCAGCTCATGCTCAACATGGTAGTATCTCAGTGAAAACAAAGTAATTAATGAAACAGAAATGAATATAGGTGGGAATTCAATCTCATTTAAATGAAGACAGATGGAAAAACCAGCACAAAATTAGAGGCCCAGATGGCATCAATGCATTATATTAATTTTCTATTCACAAATTCAATTATAGTTTAAATACAAACTTATATGGGCAATTTAGCTTGTGGTGTACATATATACTATCTGATTAAAAATTCCTACAACATCCAATTTAGCCACCAGCCTCACTTTGCAGAACTACAGGGGGTACAGGGCATGATCTAGAGGCCATTTAGAAGAGGTACCATCTCCTGATGTGCTCAAGAGGGAGAAATCATAGGATCAGAAGTCTGCACTGATTTCTGTCCAAGATAGTAGTTGCTAGATAAAACTCAGGCTGTCCCATTAAATTGGAGTTTCAGATTAAGAATAATTTTCTACTACATATTTGTCAAAATTAATTTGTGAGGCACAAAATGAAAAGCACAGTTGTATTTTACCAAATGCTTTTCTTTTGTCCTTTTAACAAACCTATGAACCAAAGCAGGAGATTAGGAAATAAACAATATCTCCAAGAGGATGGTGTGGCCATTACCACAAAGACACATGCAAATTTTGCATTTGGCACCCAACCCTATCTCCTCAGAAGAGCTAAGAGCTCGATAGAGAAGCAGGTTCAGGTCATTTTGCCTTTCTCTGACACTCTAAACAGGCTGGAACAGTCCAGGCCCATCCTGATTCATGTGTTACCCAGGTTCAAACCCAGAACCTCAAAAATGCTCTCTATTAACTGAGCTATATCAATTGATCCTGGACCATCGATCTTGGTATCTCTGGGGATTCTAGGACAAATCTACCCTGGATAGATGGCTAGGAACACCTGCATCCATAGTAAAATACTGCAGGGGTAACACCCCTAAGAGTTGAAGTACACAGGTGCTCAGAACCTGTGGTCCTAACCTCCTGCTTTCATTCAGCAGCTTGCAGAGGTGATATTTGTCACTCACAGCAGGAGTCTGGAACACTTCTTCCTTGGTGATGGCACCAGGCTGTTGATGATCCCTACTTCCCAACTGAGTTCAGTGCCTACACCCTAGAAATGCAGTCCATGTGTGGGGACACTTGCTGGATGGCCAGAGAAAGGCCTGTGGTGGAAAGTAGAGGAACTATCTCTAATGTAGTGATTTCACACTAGTAAGCACTATTAAACTTGTGGGAGGAGGACAGTTAGAAGCCACTCCAGAAGCAGAAACTGCAGGCAGTGCTAAGCTAAATGCAAAGCTGTTTAAATAAAATCCCACAGGGCTGATTACTTATTAAACTAGCCAATGTCTCTGCTCACCCTTACTCCACATCATCTACCCTCAAGGAAATTTTTTTTCCTTCTTTCTTCTTGCTTATTATGTAGAAAACACGAAACATGAATTTGAGATCCAGAGAGCATGATTAGCTGAACCGTACTCTTGATTTTTCTTATCCTCAAAATTTTGTCTGATTGTTGTCAAATAATGAAAGGTGGCATGCTTAATTTCTTAATGCTTAGCAATTTCTAGCTTATTTTTTCCTAAAGATAGTTGCTCACAAATTTATTTGGAAAGTGTGTGGCTGTTGCTTTGATTATTGCCTTGCTTGATCACCTTTCCCATTTCTCCACATTTTCAGCTAATCAGATCCTACTTCACAGCTCATAGCGCATCTCTCGGCTGATGCCTTTTCAGTGTTCACAGATTGAGCTGCTCCCCCTCTGCTCTGAGCCATGGCATCCCAGGTCCAGCCTCCCTGCACTGCCTCACTCCAGTATGCTCACCTATGTGTGTGTTCTGCATGGATCTCAAGACTCTGGGGCAAATAACTGCATTCTTTAGCCTCTAGAGCACAAGCCTCCAGGCCTCCAATATAACAAATGATCAATTATTCCCAGAGGAAAGAATAAGGGGGAAAGAATGAGCATCACTTTGAAATAGTATAATATGCACTCATAAATAAAAGGATCAAAGATCCTAGAACAAAAAGCTGATTCCAGGTTAGGGGTAAAAATTCACACAAATTGAGGATCCCATTAAAAGGACACAAACTAAACTTAAAGGAACAAGCAGAACATTTTGAGCAACAAAGTTTATAAACACAGTTTACCCCCAAAACAAAGTAAAAATCTGAGGGGCATTGCAGAAAGAAAACAAATCCTCACAGAGGGATTCTTCTAACTACAAACACAAGAAATGGCAGAAAATAAATTGCCACTGTGCATTGGCAACCACTACAGCAATAATCATTCCGGGGAAGAACCAAGGAGGCCACAATTAGTGGGGAAGAATATGATGAAAATTGGTGTGTGTACCTGAAAATTACAAGAAAACCATAGTGTCACAGTGGAAACATGTTGCAGATGCCTCTTTAACCTATTAGTTGAACTTTTTATGTGTGATCTTGTCACTGAGCTACCACAGCAGTATATCACAGACCAGATGTCTTACCAAGTGAATTTATACCTTAGAGTCTAAAAGCTAACCTTCCATGGTCTCAGGAACAGCAGGGTTTCTGTCCACTTCATATTTACAAATGTCTGTCTCCTTATGGTGTCCTCTCTTGGTGGGTAATGGGGCTCTCATGAGTCTTCCTCTATGAGGCACTAAGTGCACTGAGATCCTCTATCTTCATGACACATCAATTTCCAAAGGCCCCAACCCCTGATGCTACCACAGTGATGGTCAGTATTTTAACACATGAACTGAAAGTCACAGATACTTAATCTATACCCTCAAGAATGAGAGATATCATCATGATATGGCATGCTGGGGTGAACACTCAGGCTGATCATGATTCTATATTCAAGGAAACTTCAGGCAAAGCCAAAATGAGGAAGATTCCACAGAAGAAGACATGTGTGTTATTCTAAAATGCCAATCACAAAAGACTGTTTTAGATTAGATAATCCTATTGGTACATTGCACATAACTGTAGTGTGTGATTTAGAATAGGATCCTGAGCTATAAAAGGTTTTCTTTGATATATAGCACATTTAGTGTGACAATGAATGGAATTCAATATTCAACATTGCTGGATCAAAGTTAAGTTTCTGGTTTTGATAAACACACTATGCTTATATGGCATTCATATTTGAAGGAACATATACAAATACATCGAGCTATAGGAATATTATTCACTTAAACAGTTCAAAGAAATAGAGGAAAAATGGATGATAGATGATCAGTAAGTAAATACACTGATGAGACACAGAGAGAGATTATAAGAATATAAGGCAAAGACTAGTTGCCTTGAAATCAACTTTTAAGGTATGACAGTAACATTTACATAGCAATTTCAAATACTATTTTTGCTACTTTTCTCTAAATCTGAATTTAGAGAGAGTACAGGGGAACCATCTGGAATTGGGTGAACTTGGAGAGTGGTGTGAAAACCTAATGCAGTGGAAACTTCCTGGAATCTATGAGGGTAACCCTATTGAGGACTCCTAGTAATGGGGGATAAGGAGTCTGAATTGGACATCTACTGCAGTCAGGCAAGGCTCCCAATGGTGGAACTGGGTTGCATTCAGTTGGATTATTGGTTGAGTGGGCCCCATGGTGATCCCCAAACAACCCAGGCTGGTGGTAGGACAAAGGGTCACTCTCAGCAAACTTAAATTTGGGAGGGCATTGCTGAGGACAATTCCACACAGCTCATGGAAGGTAGAGAGGTGGGGTTGATGAATGCATAAAGCCTTCACTCACACATTGCAGTCTCTTTTGTGTGTAGATGTACTCTGTAGTTACTGAAAGAGAAATGTGGACATCAACCCATTCACAAAATTATGACCTACAATCAATGCTGGAGCAATGGTGGCACAGAACTTGTGGGAGTGATCAATTGATGTCTGATTATATTTGAGGTCCACTCTATGAGAGGAAGCCCAAGCCTGACACTGCCAGGCTTGGCCAGTAACCAGACTGGATAACCAAGAGACCTAAGGTAGAACCAAACACAACTAGTCTTAAAAAAAATTCAATGAAATGATTCCTAATGTAGTCTTCTATATTCATAGATTCATTCATTGTCCAGTTGTAATCAGAGAAGCTTCTCATGGCAGAAGATAGAGACTCACAACTAGACACTATGCAGATACAGAGTATAAATTAGAGGTTTCCATTGGGATTCCTAAAGGAATCCTGAGAAAGAGAAGGCAGAAAGATTGTAGGAGTCAGAATGGATGTAGGACATCAGGAGAACATGGCCCACTGACTCAACTAGGCAGGGCACATATTGACTCAGAGACAGGAGTGTCAAGCATGGGGCCTACAGGGGTCTGTACTAGGTCCTGTGATTACGTTATGTCAGTTCTCTTGGTGTTTTCGTGGGACTCCTGTCTGTGGAAGCAGGTATGTCTCTGACTCTTTTGCCTGCTCTTGGGACTCTTTCCCTCCTGTTGGGCTGCCTTGTCCAGCCTAGGTATGAAAGCTTTTGCCTTTGTCTTACTGTATTTGGCTTTGTTGTGTTTGGTTGTTGCCTCCTGGAGGCACACTCTTTCCTGAAAGGAGTCACAGGGAGAAAGGGGAAGTGGGGGTTTCTGGGAGGGAGGAGAAACTGTTGTCAGGATATCTTGTATGAGAGTATAATTTATCTTCAATAAAAGTTTTAAAATGGGGTAACCTTTTGATATAATATGTGTACAATTATATATTCCTATAATATCCAAGTTTTAAATAATAGCTTAATAGCACAAATTCTAAAATTTTTTCATAAAATCATTACATCACAGCAGGTGAGTCAAGGTAAAGAGAACTTAAAGCAATTAGTTACTTCACATCCATAGCCAAGAGCAGAAATTAACACATGCAATGTTGAGTGGTTAGTTAGCTTTCTCTATTCTTGCATAGTTCAGGGCCCCAAACCTGGGAATGTTGCCACTCACTTTTAGAATCGGACTTCCCATCAGTAAAGGTAGGAAAGACAGTCTTCCACAGACCAAACTGAACTGGACACTGTACTGAAACTCTTCTCAGGAGATTGTAGGCTGTATCAAGTTGACAAAAGCAAATCATCACAACCACAGATTCCCAAAATCAAAGAGAAATGAAATGGCACAGTGTTTAAGATGAACTCCACATGCCATGCCATGGTTCCACTTGCCTGTTCTTGTAGAAGGATCCCATTGAACTAAAACATAGCCTAAAGCCCCCTCACTAAGTCTAGATGCCCTCTAAAAGTTATAATTTTCATGTGGGTTTCCTTCACAGACCTCCATTTCCTCTACTTGAGAACTGCAATCCTGTGGTTTTATGTTGTATCCAAAGATCCTGGCATGGTGTCTAAGTGTTGAATGCTGAGAATAATTTACCTTGATCTCATAATTCTGGGCTACTCTATATAAAAGCACACCTCCCTTAATGCCTGTATGCCTTGTTTGCTCACAGCACTTCCATGAGAAAGGAACATTAGCATTTACTGAATGCAGACACTACCAAACTACTACCCTGTTCAAACTTTAGTGTCACTATATGGGAATAGATAGCTATACCCACTTGATAGATGAGCACACTGGCAATCACATAGGTGATAAACTGGTTGAAACATAATGGCAAAGGACAATGCAAAGGTTGATTAGACCTTTCTAATGCCAAAGCCTGACTATTTCTATCAAGCTTGGAAGTCCTCTGTTCCTCTCAACTATTTTATTTCAAAAAGTAGAATAAACATCCCCATTGAATCAGTATCACCTCAACAGATGGTCCTCATAGATGCATCCTGGTGGTCCTTGAGAGATCTGAGGGTAGGAAGCATGGCAAAGGAAGACATGGGATACAGAAAATGAAGAGACTAATCTCTAATATTCCAACTTGTCAAATAAAAGAATTTGCCTCTGTACACCCTCCAAGCCCATTATAATGCCAAACAAACAATTCCAGTAGGTGCTGTTAGCATTTTAAACACATTTGTGATTAACTGGTATTAGTATTTTTTCTAGCATTCAAATTGCATCAATAAAGACACTTTGGAGCTTGTGTCTCAGCCCCCAGTGCCCACAGTCACCTGCATCTAAGAAATCAACTATCACTCATCAGCATGGTTTCTTTGTGTATGTGCTATCATATTTTATCACTGAGAGGAAGTGAGAGAAAATTCCAAGGTCCCCAGGCACCTGGTCCCAGATTCATTTTAGGTATCATTGTTCAGAACAGCTGGCTTCTCCAGAAATAATGACAGTATAGACTGCTGCATTCCCTCAACACCTGCTTTCTATTTGTCACCAAGTCGCAGAAATAGAAGCTATGAGACTAGCAAGTCAGAACCACTGGCTTAGTGGCACTCGTTGGGTTCGCTCAGCTCCTGGCTTCCTTCTGATACAGTCACCTACTGGAAGAGGCAAATGCTCATTGCCAAGAGGGAGATTAGGTATGAAGGTATGAGCCCAAAGGAGGTGTGGGAAGGTGGAAATAAGGAAAGAGAGCAGCTAGTAGTTAAAAGATACTGGCCCCTTTTAAAGAGAGGAACTTAAGGCTCAGACTGGCACATGCTTAGAATCCCAGTGCTCAGGAGACAGACTCAGGAAGAAGACCTTGGGTTGGAGATCAGCGTGGGCTACACAGCAGAACTCTCTGAAAAAATCAGCTCTTAGAAGGAGGTTCTGGAGGGTGTGGAGGAGGGAGAGGAGTAGGTGAATGGGGAAGAGAAGGGGGACAAAGATGGTTTGATGAAAGAACCGAAAACAAGAAGTATGTTATTCAACACCTTGATATAACAAACACATGATGTAATCTCCTAGCCCTTGATCACTGAAAAATAAATATCTTTATAAAGCAATTTAGAATTCTTTAAATGATCTCCCCACCTTTGGGAAGATGACCCATGACGAAATTGAATGGCCTGATCTGAAATCTAGGGAAATGTAAGAGTCCTCCATCAGCCACAGAACAAGGGGTGGGCAAAGAATTTACCCAGAAGAGCCTTGTCCAAATTCATACCTCCAAAATTGTGAAATCCAATCTTTGCTACTGTTTGAACATCTAAATGTGAAGATAGTTTATTACTCAATGATACATTATTGGAGCACTGGATCTCACTATTCTCACCTATCAAATAAAAGGATTAGCCTTCTTGCACCTGCAAGGGTCTTTATAACAATCCCTTCAGTCTTTCTTAAAAGACTGATAGATAAATTTGTGTGGTATGATGTCACCATTCCTGTTAACATTAAACATGTAGTGATAAATTCACTTTTGAATTGCTGTGTGAGCACCAAGGGCTTACTGTAGAACAGGGATGTGTGGCCAGAAGAAGAGAGCATACAATCAACACAGGGTCCACTCTGCTAAAATGTAAGGCAATTTCTCTAAGATTAGTTCTCTGGTTTTCAGAATCCTAATAGCAACAGAGTAAGCCAGGAGGCCCCAGAAGCCTCCTCTCATTGAAAACCTGTTATGATTCCAAAAATGTCAGGAGAAAATATGAAGCTACACAAAACTCCATAAATAGGCAGGACATATTTCATGTATGTACAATTTCTCTTAATAACATCTTTATGGGCTGTCATTTACAAATTTATCTCAGCCGTCTTTGAACCTATTTATATTTTCCTATCTTGGGACAGCAAGCTCCATATTGTCCTTATATTTATTTGTCCTAAATGTATCTCTCATGAGCTACTTTGACTAATCTACCAGCCCTTCTCTTTGAGACTAAATTTAACAAATCTTCAAATCCAGATTGAGAAATAAAATAGATTGAAAATTAGCCATGTCAAATTCTCTATAAAGTAAGCTACATTCCGGATATAGAAATAAATAAAAATTGAATATGTAGAATTTTTCCATCAAAAAGATTCTCATGAAAATCTGTCAGGGAAAATACCAAGAAAAGGCTGGCAGAAGTAAGCTTGTTCAACATGAAGAGTTGCCCAGTTCTGACTTCAAAGTACACAATGGAAATGGCTGGGATGAAAGCAAACCACCATTTATTATTTTTTGACAGGTTTCTGACTGGTCTTAGGATGCAATTACATGTGGAGGAGGAGAGCTAGCCATGCTTAAGACTGGTTCAGGGAACAAGGCTGCTTGTCTTCATTCTGCTCTCTCTTGGCTCTGCAATTGTAGAATAGCTACTTAATCTCCCTGTACTTCAGCTTCTTTATCTGTAAGGATGGAAAATATAAAACCTATTACATGGTGCTTACACAGACTTCATGAATTTATATATGCAAAACTGTTAGCCTGTGTCTGGGTCTTGGTGAGTACCATAAAAGTATTACCTACAATGAGGAGAATAAAGCACCAAACATATATGCATCCTTTAATTTTCTTCCTTTTATAAATTTTATGTGTAAAATGAAGCTACCCTCTTGTTCACAGAAGGCTGACCTGTGTAAATTGAAATTTCTATGTGTGTCCACTAGCCCAACTGTTGATTAATAGCCATAAGTCATTTTAACGTAGAAGACCCAGATGATTTATGCCAGTTACGAGGGCATTTGGGGCATGCATTTATGTGAGTTCTTGAGACTGTGAAATGAAGTGTCTGATTGCTAGTCAAGAATCTTACCCGAGAAGTCCATGGTATTGGGTGTTTGGAGAAACACTGAGAGTGAATGGCCATTGACAAGAAGTGTGACAAAGAGTTTTCTGTACTACTCTTCCAACTAATGAATTCTTAAAAAAAAAAAAAAAAAAAAAAAAACCTTCCCTTTTGTTTGTTCTTCATGTCTTTCACATCATGCATGTTGATCCCATTCACTTCCCATCCCTGCATATCAGCCCTCTGCCCTTGCAGCCCTCCCCAATAAAATGTAAGAGAAAAAAAAAAGGGGGTGGTGGGTATCTTATTATGGGAACTATAGCGTGACATAGTGAGTCACACAGTAAACTCAACTAATGAATTCTTAAAAGGTCCTGAAAATGCCAAGCCTATAAGGTATTTCACTTGGATATATAAAGCTCCAGTTCATTTAAAGTCTCCTCATCCACACTCTGTGACCTGCTGCTAGACAGCCATACATTATGCAATGCAGGCCCCTCCACTCCTGAAAGGCCAGAGGGAAATGCATAGTCTTAGAGGGGACTATGCCTGAGCCTCAGGATCCAAGACTGATCACTAAGGTTAATGCACCATGAAGCAAGCATATGGCCAGACAGCTTTATCACAGCCACCAGCAGACACTGCCATGATTATGCCATACCACCCAGCCCTACTGTGGCCCTCATCTGCCAAAGCTACCTGGCTTCTCATATCTGTGCTCAAGAGTGTTCCTTGGTGGCCTGGTATATTCAGCATACACTCATCATTCAGGTTTCTTCGACCCTCAAGACTTGGAATTTACTGGGGAAATCTCCCAGGTGTCCATAGTTAATAAGATAAATGCTTTGGTCCCCCTAAATTCATAGGCTGAAACACTAATTTCCAGAGTGGCTATGTTATGAAAGGGAGCCCCTAAAGGAGCAAGTAAAGTTGACTGCAGTCATGAAGCAATGACCCTGAACTAATAGGATAAGTGTTCTAAGAAGTGACATTTGAGAGTCCTGCCTTTCAATGAGCATGCACTGAGAAGAGGCCATGTGAGGACAAGGCAGAAGATAACTTGGAATCCGGCCCTTAATCCAAACTGAGTTTGTAGTCACCTGATTATGTACCTCCAGCCTTGAGAATGTTAGGAAATACGTTCCTGCTGTTTATACCCAGGCTTGGGTGTTCTGTGACAGCAGCCTGCATGTATTAAGGCAGCCTACTGTCTACATCAATACCCTGTGAGTGTCCAGCATTCCTACAGAGACAATCTGATCTGTAGTAGGCCCTTTGTTCATTTTCCTCTGCTTCCTGGCCCACTTCTGCCACCTTCCCGGAGTAACCTCCAAATGAACAACCTATACTAAAATGCATCCATCACTCAGCTTTGCTTTTGGAGAGGATAAACTAGAGAATGCACCACTAAGGTCAACAGACACTGTGACCCCTATGGGGTTTCACTGGAGGCAACCTATGAAAATGGAAATGTATTAGGGGAGAAGAGACACTTGATAGGGCTCCTGTGCTGATATGTCAGGTGTTTCTTAGATTCTTTTCACCAGAAAACAATGATACATCTCTTTATTTCCCCATTCTCCCTCCTTTAGTACAAAAGAATTGCATAAAACTACCTTCTTTTGACATAGAACCACTCAGCTCAAGCCCAGGGTGCACAATAATTGTCACAATGCATTGTATGACAGCGAGACAAGTGTCCTTGAGGCCCTCTCAAGCTCAGAGATACAGGAATTTTATGTTCATTTATATAAGGTGTAATAGCATTTTTTGAAGGAAGACACTCCAAGGCTTATAGGTGCCTGGTGAATGAAGGTGGCAGTTGCAATATGAAATAATATAATACTCCTCAAGTGGAGTATTATAGAAAAGAATAGAATCTATCTCCATGTGGAATCATTCCCTTGTTTCCTTTGATAAGCCTAAATCAATCTGGGCAGGTCAATCGCTTAACCAAGGGATTACCCTTCAGGAAGGCGGTTCTACCTTAAGATATGCTGAAAGAAGCAGGAGTAATAATTAATCATTTAGTGATATCATGTACTTTTCTTCCCACAGTTCCTGACAGCCTGTAGGAGCTGGCACAAGATTTGGCTGGATCTGCCCACTTTTCTGAGTCCTGAATAAAAACGGTGTTAATTATTGATTTTTCTTCTCTTCGTACTTTTCTTTCATATGCTAGTCAGCACCTAAGTATGTTACTTTGGGGCTCCTTACTCCTTCTCTAAAGGTCTTTCCTGAAGGAAACTCCATAAGGTGGGAGCTCCCTGCCAGACCCCAGATTATGCACAAACCACACCCAAACACCTGTTTTCACAGAGATCCTTTATTAAGAGGGGAAGAAATGTTAAAGTGGCTGCTTTTTGACTCGGGCAGAAAAACAGCAGCAAATGACCTTGCAGTTGTCATTATTAAGATGAGAAGAAGGGAGGTCTGGGTTAGAATGGGCTAGGATACAGCAGTAAAGGAGTCAGGACACAAGGGAAAGGGGAAGGGGACAAAGAATAGTGGGCAGGGATATTTTTCCTGGAGGGACAAAGGGCTGTCTCTGGATAGAGAGGAGACAGATGAGGCACATAGGAAAATGATTGTTTATAAAGTATAAAGGGGAAACCCCATGTTAGGATGGGGTGTTTAATTTTAATTGGGCATGTTAATTAGGTGAGCCAAAAGGGGCTTCTGATTGCTGGACTTTGTTAGTCAGCCTCAGGAGGAAGTAGCCAAATAAAGGAACAGACCTTTGTGGTTGGCTTTAGAAGTGTGATCTAATGGTTTTTAGCAAGGCAGAGGGAATGAGGTTAGAAAGGCAAGGCCTGCCAGAGCCACACGTTCAAGGGTGCTAGTGTCCCCTCATCTCCTATGCCCTAGTCTATTGCGGTAAATAAGGATCAGGATAAACATCTAGCCTTATTTACCGCAATACTAGTCCACCATGTAGCAGATCTCCCTACTGGCTTATCTTTAGCAGAATGGTTTTCTACCCTCTCTATTTCTGTCTTCTTCCTCCAGGTAGCTGCCAAGACTTTAGCTTGTCTACTCTTGGAGTTTTCTTTTAAACTTGAATAACAGTGTTTTTAAACTTCTATATTAGCCAGTTCTTAAGTTACCTTATCGATACTTAGATCTCCAGAAGGGCATAGAAGGTCCTCCTACTGCCATGGCTCAGGCTGCAATACTTTGAGTCTCAACAATTGTTAACATAGTTAGCCAGGCTTATAGTACTTTAAAGCATATGTGACCTGTCCACTATTTGGTAGCAAGACTGAAATCCTGTAATAAATGAACTACCCCAAAAGAAGGTGGTTTTGGTTCCAATCATTTGAGAAGCCTGACCTAGTTTCCTTGACCATGTTTCTCCAGCACATCTAAACTGTTATCAATCACTTCAGTCAGTTTCCAGAACCATGTGCTACCCATAATTCTCATAATTTACATAATTCATCAATTAAAAATATTGGAGATAAAATAAATTTGCTACTAAAAAATCCATTCCTATGATTCTCCATCCATAAAATTAAATCCCATAAACTTTAGGCTTAACTAGGCTTTGAATAAATTTGCCAGCCTCTTGCACCCACTGAAAAGGGAGCCTTGCTGTGCAGATGCCTCATTTCTAATCATACTTTGTTCTTGAAATACCTAGGTTTTTGTTTTCATTTTAGGTCTATAAGTTTAAAAAAATCATGTAAGCTCTTTAAATAACAAATTTTTACCTATATGTTGGTGGTAAAAAAAAATCAATAATTCTATAGATATTGTTATAAGAATTAATAGGGAAATGAATATGACATATTTGATAAAATGTGTATTCAATAGCTGGTGAGATGCCCAATGGGCAAAGGAAATTGTGGACAACTCTGTTAAGTTAAATCCCCAGGATTTACGTGGCTGGAGGAAAGAACTGACTCCTGGAAGTTGCCTTCTGTCCTCCACACATGCACATCTACTCACACATGTCTGTGCACACTCACACAAGGCCACACATTAATAAGTAAATAAAGTAATAAGTTAAAAATTATGTCACCATTGGCACTCAGTTATATTTTTGTCCTTTGCTCATTTGGTATATAATTTATGTTTCTGTAACAGAATACTGGGCAATGGGTCATCAGTAAAAAGTCTTGCTTTCATGGTTTTGAAGGTGTGAGAGTCTTAAGAATCACTGAAGAGAGATCCCAGATTCAAATAGTATGCAAACACAGAGAACTTATTCTGCAGATATCGCCAGCATGCAGGGGTCGATCATCTACACAAAAATGGTGATGATGACCAGAGACAAAGTCATGAAGACCCTTTAAACAAGAAACTTGGGGATTCTAAGCACAGTGAACTAATCTTTGTTATAATTGGTCAGTCAAGGAGCAGTTACATGGGACATTTGTTGATTGGATGGGGGCCAGTAACAGTTCTACCCATTGCAGGCTTTTTAGCAATATATTGTTAGTAATAGCCATATCCTGTAACTTCAGGGCCCCCGAGCCCTATAAGGCTAGATTTTAAACTGTTTAGCTGATTGGCTAAACTTGGCTGGGGTACTTCATGGACCCAAGCTTAGGTTATTTTCTATAAAAGAGTTGCTCTATGTCTAAGATAGAGTCATATTCCAGCCCCTTCAGGGGCCAAGTTCACATCTGTTGAGGGTCCCCTGGGCTTCATTACAACATCACAGAGAAGAGGGAATAAAAATATAAAAATGGTCACATGCAGACGTGGGTCAGGTAGTCAGGCCTTGTAACAACTTCCTCTTCTACCATTAATCTGATCTCATAAGAGCTACAATTCCATCAATCAACACTGGTCCATTCATACAAGTGATGCCTCAACGATCAGATTATCTCCTTCTAAGTCCTACCTCTGAACATTTCCAATATATCCCAACACTGACACACTGGGAATTGAGATTGCAGCACATGGCCAATTGAGGGGCATACTCAAACCACATCCAAACTACAATTATATTATATTCCTGTCCGTAAGTAATTCCCTAAATGTTGAATCTTGATCAGAGATAAAGAGTGAAAATTCTAATTATCATTTCCTTAGCATCCCTTGAAGCTAGGCATAGTTACCTGATCCATGTTTGTGTAACAGATCATTTTCTGAGGAGATAAAACACACATCTACTCACCCTGGAAGACAGACCAAAATACAGATACTCTGAAGTCCAACTTGGTGAAGCAATGATTTCGTTGGGGTTATTGACAATAACATAAGTGAAGGGTTATTTACATGAGCAAAAATGACTTAAAGACAGCCGCATCACAAAAGTCCTCCCTAGCATGAGTGACAGCTCACAGAAACTGAAAATCTGGAGCATAGTGCACAGCTTTCAGGCATTCAACAGGTTGGAGAGTGTCCTTTCTGGGTCAAACAGTTGGTCTAAACCTCTTGGAGGTAGTTTTTCCACCCTCTGTTTCTTTTGGGTATCTGGGCTCCTCTAAGAGTCTTCTTTGCATCTTGGCTCCCCTTAGAGTGACTCTCAGGGCCTTTAGTGTTTACTCTTGGGAGGGAGGGGCCCACTAAATCTAGTTTTAGGGAGTTCCTGAAGCTAGTTTGAGTTGTGTACTTTCTGTCCCAGAGAGTTTCCCTGCATGCAGGGTAGAATGTTTCAATTACAAAGAAAACTTCTCTACAACACCCTCATTTAACCAATCAGATGTAGCTACCCTATGATGACACTTCTGATGCATCTGCTCAGAAGTTGGCCAGAGACTGTGTGCCAGAAGTAGGTCATGGAAAGGAAGGAAAAAAAGGAAGGAAGGAAGGGGAGAAAAGAAGGAGGGAAGGAAGGGAGGGAGGGAGGGGGAGGGGAGAGAGATAGGGAGGGAGGGAGGAGAATGGGTAAAGACAGGGCTTGTTTGAGCAATGACTGAAGTAGTATCTGGTACCCATTGTACAAGATAAGCAGTCCAGTTCCAACAGGAACAGTTCTACCCCATCATTTGAGCTATGGTCTTGCCAATGTAAATTTTAGCTCACTTTCTAAAACCTTATTTCCTGCTCTTCCTATGAGTAGCTCTGTTCCTGTTGTATTAAACTGCCATCTAGACACATGTGATCTGAATGACTTAGATGCCCTTTCTGTAGACATGCCTAAAATTTATTATAGCTTTTACCCTGAGGTTTAACAAAGATCTAAATATGGGTTAAAGGAGATGCACAATTCATCATGAAATACTAAGCACAAAGCTTCACAACCTAAATGGCAAGCATGAAGATTTCTGGTTGTATATTCTAAAATGAGAGGACTCCATCTGGACCCTTTTCTGCCATTCATCATTCTATGCTATGGTCTCAACTCACCTGCTTTAGCATCCTTTGCTAGTTAGTTCATAGACAACCTGGTATGTGTTGCATGTAGTGAGGGTGAGGCAGAAACTTCTGTTCTTTATCATTTTTAATTAATTTTTGAGAGAAGAGGAGAACACCATGGTGTGAATGTGGAGATCAAAAGATAACTTCCAGGAGTTGGTTCTTTGCTTCTACTGTGCAAGCCCTGAAAATTGAACTCAGGTACACAGGCTTGGCAGCAAGCACTTTGATATGCAGAGCCATCTCACCAGCTTATAGCTATCATCTTTTATAGTAGAGCTAATTCACTCATTGTTAAGCATCCTGAGCAGCTGTCTTTAATCACTTCAAACTCTGTAACTTAAATTATAGTCAGTTATATCTCCAGTGCAATGACTTGTGTGACTATTCACCTTTGACTACATGCTAAATTCACTGTCTCTGAAGTGCAAGAACATACTAATGAAAGTTACTACAGAATGCCAGCATAAGTCTGGCTGACTCAGTAGGGTACCATATTGCGGGTGGCTCCTAAAAGTAAAATATCAGAAACCACCATGTAATGCTATTTTATGCATTTGGTTCTATCTTGGCTCTATCTTCAACTTCTACTTTGTTTTAGTTTAACATGGATTCACTAACAAGGTGGATGCTCCTGGGAGGCATGCATTCATGCTTGTGGGAAAATTAATGGACACAGACAGACAGACAGACAGACAGACACACACACACACACACACACACACACCATGCTGTTCTATTCAAACACACATTGTCATTTCTACTTTAAAGATGTATTGTAGGGTAGGGAGACTGAAGCAAGACAATTGCTACAAGCTTGATATCATCTTGAGTCATAGGAGTTCTAGTCCATCCTGGGATACAGAATTAGCCCGTCTAATATATAATGTATATATATACTATATAATGATTATATATATATACATAATATATACATAATATATATTATAGTAAAGTAGTATAGAATAGTGTGAGGAAACTGTTATGGTTTGAGTAAGTAATATTCACTGGAGAGTCATGGGTTAAATGCTTATTCCCTCCCCAGCTATTTTTGAGACATTTGTGAAACTCTTGAAGGTAGGGCTTTTTGGAAGAAGTAGTCACTGGAGATCAAGGCTTTGAAGGTTGTACCTGGTCCCCAATCCCTTCCTCACTCTGCATCCTATCTGTCACAAGATGACAGCATCTGCCTCCTCGTGCTCCTGTTTCTAGGATGCTTTGCTCTGCCAGGCCCAGAGTCAGTGGAGCCCAGGACCATGACTGAAATGTCTGAGCACAAGTAACCCCTTCTCCCTGAAGCAGTTGTCTCATATATTGGGTCCCAGTGACAGAACAAAAACAAAACAAACACTGGGGCAGGAAAGATGGCTAGGTGGCTAAGAGTACTAGCTGTTCTTCCAGAGGAGCCATGCTCAATCCCAGCACCCACGTGGTGGCTAACAGGAAAACTGATGCTTTCTACTTGCCTCTGCAGGATGGTGAGTGGTGCATAGTCCTTCACCAGGCAAAATGCCAACACACATAAAATAAAAATAAATCTTAAAATGCAAGCGAAACCCTAACAGATAGGGGAGTCACTTTGACTTTTTTTTTTTTTTTTCATGTTTTTCACCAAACTCTCACTGGCATTTCAATTTACAATGTGAGATTAACCTACTCTATTTCTTCCATTCAGAATGTTGTCCTGTAGCTTAAATGGTTCCACTGGAAGCTTGCCACCCTCTTTAAAGAGGTAGGCATACTTGGGATGTTCCAAAACCAAGTTTTAAAAGCAAAGTGAACCTGCAGGTTGCTGACTGCAATATTTCTTATTTTTAAAATATTATCTTTAGACCATATGCATCTTTGATATGACATCTTAGCCTGGCCTGGAACTCACTTCACAGCCTATGCTAGCCTCAGACTCATTATCTCCCTGCCTCAGGCCCTGAGTCCTAGAATTGCAGGTATGTAAGATCACAGCCAAATTAACTTCTATTTGGAAGTAACTATTGATAAATTAAAATGGAACTTCAAAACTGTCTGATGCAAGAGAACTATTTTGTTATAATCAGGACCCAATGAGGACAGATCATCTCGAGTTTAGGAATCTGGAATCTTGGCTGAAGACATTTTTTTGCAGGTGCTAACATAAATTCTGGCCCTAGAATTATTTTAAGACACATTTCCTCTCATGTATGGTGGCTGATGCCTGGGGCAGTTGCCTCAAGTTTTTATACAGGATTCATGACATTGCTTGGCTTCTTCACACTATGGCTGCTCCCAGAAGTCAAATTGACTATTCATAGACACCAGGTTAATGCTTGAGTAACAGGGAAGGAGCTATGTCCCCTGTCTTCTTCTGCTCAGGCTTTAGGAGTCATTATTTCTGCCGTATTTCATTAGTTACCCATGACTTACAAGCTATGGGAATAAGTATCTGCATATTCATAGATTAGTTTTTTACAACAATCCAAAAGATCTTTTTTTTTAACAGTGATAAAATATACTTTTATTTACTTTGTTGAGTCAGAAGATTGTAATATATATATGATACCAAGCAAAACAGAAAGGTACTTTAGAAGTCCAGTTACCTTGGAGTTTCTTTAAACTAAGTAAAAGGTCATGTTTTCATCAATACATAGTTGGTTCTTTAAATAACAATTGTGACAAAACTCAAGTCCAAATGGATCCAGCCTCACTGAACCTCTTAGAAGAGATAGTAGGAGGTACCCTTGAACAAATTGGTATAGGAGACTGCTTCCTGATCATAACTCCAGAAGCACAGACACTGAGATCAACAATTAATAAATGGGACCTCCTCAAACTTAGAAGCTTCTGTAAGGCAAAGGACCCAGTGGACAAGACCAAATGGCAGCCCACAGACTGGGAAAAGATTTTTACCAATCCTACATCTGACAGAGGACTGATCTCCAAAATATACAAAGAACTCAAGAAACTAGCCAACAAAACACCAAATTACCCTATTAAAAAATGGGGTACAGAACTGAAGAAAGAATTCTCAGAGGAAATCAAAAAGGCTGAAAAACACTTAAAGTGCTCAACATCCTTAGCTATCAGGGAAATGCAAACCAAAACAACTTTGAGATACCATCTTACACCTGCCCGAATGGCTAAAATTAGAACCACCAATGACAACTTATGCTGGAGAGGATATGGAGAAAGGAGAACACTCTTCCACTGCTGGTGGGAGTGCAAACTCATACAACCATTTTGGAGATCAGTATGGCGGTTCCTCAGGAAAATGGGAATTAGTTTATCACAGGACCTGGCAATCTCCCTCTAAGGCATATACCCAAATGATCCATATCCATGCAACAAAGACATGTGCTCAAATATGTTCATAGCAGCATTATTTGTAATAGCAAGAACCTGGAAGCAACTTAGATGCCCCTCAACTGAAGAGTGGATAAAGAAGATGTGGCAATCTACACAATGGAATACTACTCTGCAGAAAGAAATAATGGAATCTAGAAATTCACAGGCAAGTGGATGGAACTTGAAGAAACCATCCTGAATGATGTAACCCAGTCACAAAAAGAGGAACATGGTAAGTACTCACTCATATACAGATTTTAGACCTAGAGCAAAGGATCACCAGCCTATAATTCACACCACCAGAGGAACTAGGATACAAAGTGTATTCTAAGAGATTCATATAAGGTCCCTCACAAAAGGGGGGGAAGGGACAGAGCACAGGGGAAGTGGGGGGGCAGTGAATGGAGAGAGAACTAGGAGAAAGAGAAGAAGAAGAGAAGAAAGCACGTGCAACTAGGAAGATTGAGTCAGGGTAGGAATAGAAGACAGGAGAGAGAGAGAGGAGAGAGAGAGAGAGAGAGAGAGAGAGAGAGAGAGAGAGAGAGAGACATAAAAGAGGGAGTCATTATTGGTTTGAAGAGAAAACTGAACCTAAAGAAAGGTCTAGAGACCTACAAGACTGCTGCCAACGAACAATTTGAGCAACCGTGGAAAGGCTACCATAAATGCCCTTCCCTGATAGTGAGATCAACAACTAACTTATCCACCATCATGGAGCCCTCATCTAGTTGGAAACAGAAGCAAACACCCATACCTAAATACTGAATCTAACTAGAATCCAGATGCAGAGAGAGAGAGGACAAGACCAGGTTTCAGAAACACATAGAGACAGCTTACCTGAACAAGGAGGAGCTAATGGGTTCACCAAACTGATAACTGGGAATCCAGCATGGGACTGACTCAGGCCTCCCTGTATATGGGTCTCAACTAGAAGGACAGAGAAGTCTAAGGAACCTCAGACAGGGGAAGCTGAATGTATTCCTGGTACACAAAAGGACTTTGCAGACATATCCCCCATGGAGGGACATTCCCTTAACCTAGAGACAGGAGAGAAGTCCTAGTCCCTACTTCAAGTGACTTGACAGATTTACATGACCCAGCCTGGATGGCATTGCCCTACATGTGGAATTGGGGTGGGGGGATGGGAGGGGAGGGTGGTCAGGGTGCATGTGAGGGGGGAAAGAAGGTAAGAGGGAGGAAGGGAGGGAGAAGGAAGTGGGATCGACATGTAAAATAAAAAAATAATAAAATAAAATAAATTTAAAAAGGAAATATTGTGATAGCCAATATATATAGGCATGCATAGGAATGCAATTTAGAAAAAGAAAAAGAAAAGAAAAGAAAAATACACTGGAACTACTCAATATCTTTAAAATCACTGAGAAAAGCAACATTGAACTTCCATACTGATTTGATGCAGCTTCTATACAGTACCTTGATTTAAATCCAAGAGCAAAGTTAAGACGTTCCTCCTCTCTTTTTGGTAAACACTGAATGGTAAACTTAGATGACTTTCCCTCTGGATTTTACCTGGGAGTGGCCTTTTTACCATTTTACTTAAAAGGGCAGGTTTGGTACTTTTATACTGATGTCACCAATGTTAATATTTCTTGGGATCCAAGAAGATTCATATTCTTTACAGCTGATACAGCATGGGCTGGAGCACCTGCTAAGCTAGCCTCGGATATCTCCAGTTTATTTTATGCATCAATTTGTATAACAATCTCATTCATGTTGGTCTCTAATACCATTCCCCCATCACCATTTCTGCAAGAATATTATGAACCTTGTCTACTTGTCGTTTTCAAAACATTTATCTAATGTTTCCACAAATACTTGAATTAGATCTAAAAATGCCAAGTTCACTTTCTGAGGAATCCACACAGAAGACAAAATATAGTGTTGCATAATGTCTATAAATCAGTTTGTTTTCAGATCCTCTGATTAATAGTCCTCCTTCTAGGAAATTACAAACATTCTCCCTAATGATTTCCTGTTGTGTATCTTCACTATAGTGCTGGTAGAACTTGGAGAGCTGCGGCTTCCTGTGGTTGTTGAAGATGAGGATGGCCTTGATCATGGCTGGGCCAGGCAGACAGGGTGGGTGCTGGGGCCAGGGCCCTGGCGGGGGCAGGCTCACGAGCCTTGCCTCTGGGAGCTTGCAGCCATGGCTTCCCCATCCGCCCCCTCCTGCATGCGCCCAAAAGGTCTTTTCTTGCTGTTCACGCTTTGAACTTTCTCTGGCACAGGCAAGCTGCAATAGGACCCATGGTGTAGTTTCTCGGGGCATGGCAGTTTTGCTTGTGAATCTTCTCCCCAGACTTGGTCTTCAGATCTTTCCTACAGCTACCTTGCATTTTCTTCGACCATTCAAGGTGTGTGTGTGTGTGTGTATTTCTGTGAGTCTAAACTCTTGACTGTAACATCCCCCTCACCCCTCCTCACCCCTCCTCACCCCTCCCCCGCCTCTCCCCTACCCCTCTGCCCAATGGGTCCTCAGATCCAGGTATTATAGTCCAAAGAGCAGCTCTGTCATTACCGGTCCCCTCTCATTCTGAGGTGTCTCTGGCTTTCCCTGGAAAGGAGTAAGACTAGATGCAGGACTGTGAAATGTAAGAAAGACACAGGAGTCAAAGCTTCCAGAAATTTCTGAATATAGTATTCACATAGATTTAGTGAAACTTTTTAACCATAAAAAGCAATCCCTAGCCTTTAGATTGTATTTGGTTAAATGTCTCCATTTTGGTAATAAAGTATAAAATTAATGAAAACCATAAAAGAGAACTCAAAGGTCACGTGAGGCACCAGACTATCTCAAACTTGTAAATCTAATTATTGTAAAACCTAATTATTCCTTCAAATGCTTGCTTTTTGAATTCACTCTGAAAGCCATATCTATAGAGCAGCCAGTCAGTTCTAAATAACAGGCTTTGAGATTTGTCTGAAGCTGAGAAATCGTGTCTATCTTTTATCATGTGTTGCGTGCTGATGTTCTGGAGATGTTAGCCTAGGATCAAATGCTTGTGCTTCTTCAGTCAGACAAGTCCTTGATGGAGGGCTCACCTGTTCCCTGTCACTACTAGAAGCGGTTGTTCAAGGTCAACGTCATAATAAGGAATTGCATGTTTTCCTTTTTACATTCTCTGTTTATACTATGTTCTCTTTTCTTTTCAAGAGCCTGGCATTTATAAATGCCAGTCTTGGGATCAGAAAGGGGCAATCTCCCCTGATATTACCGGGAAAATCCTGTATTTTATTAGATCCACACATAGCATCCCTATAACCTGGCTTCCTGGGATAAGCACAGCTGCAAACAACTTCCAGGTGAGACTGAATAATCCAATTACACTTTCTAACGCTCTATCTGCTGTCTGAGGCAGCCAATGGCTTTATCACACATTAGGTGAGCTTTAGAGGGAAGTTCTTCAAAAGGGCAAGTCCTCATATAGGGAAGAAAACTGAGTCATCCCCCACCCGCAGCCCTGTGAGCTTTAGAACGTGGAGTCAGCTCAATTGAGGTGGCTGTCTGAGTGACTGAAAACCACCTGCTACCAATTTCCATCTCCCTGTATGGAAATCAGCCTTCTGGAGAATCCCCATTGTCTGCAAGGGAAGAAACTGCTTGGCATGCGCTGGCTGATTATGGTCAAATGGTTCAGCAGCCCTCTGGGAGTGGGTGTGGAAAATTCTAATGGTGAAAGGGTGCAGAGTTACAGGCAGCGACTGCATCAAAGTGTGAAAAAGAACACAATCAATCACTCCATAGCAAGTCTGGGTAGGGAACTTAAGGCTTTCAGTGCCCTTTTTAAGAAGTACCTTTCATTCAAAAACAATAATGTTCTGACTTTTAAAAGCACCAACTGCCAATTTTCTTAGAGCCCTAATTCGTTTCTTTTGGTTGTATCAAGAAAAAAATATCATATGTAACCACAAAATTTGAGAATGATTTTTACAAAAGAATTTGTTGTAATTTCTGTTTCCAGTTTTTTCCCCATGTGAGTAAATATTGATACACAAAGCTAGAATCAGGTGGATAGAATGATTTGTATTTCTTGGTTTAAGAATATACCACATACAATTGCTCTGTTTTTTTTTTTCAAAAACAGGTGTCATTTACAGACTGAGCTACCAGAGCATACAACACCAGTTTTGAACTGAGAATCCCATAACTCACCTAAAAATCCCAGATGCTTGTGATCCCAGCAATGTTGAGTTTGGGAGCAGTAACAGAAAGATAAGATTCCTGGAGCTCAGTTACCAGCAAACCTAATCCATTTGGTGACTTTCCAAACACATGAGAGACTGTCTGAAATAAAAAGTAGAAGTCATCTGAGGAAAGACTCCTGACTTTCCTCAAACCTCTATGTAAGGAGTAAGGTTTTTTCCTCCCGCTGCCAGTCTTGTCCTGCTGCACCAACCCCAAATAATGCACAGAGACTCTGTGTTTGATATTATGCTGTTGGCCAGTTACTTGTTTCTTATCGGCTAGCTCTGTCTTAAGTATTAACCCATTTCTATGTATTTTCATGTGGTCTTACCGAGAGCAGAGGAATGGCGGTTCTGTTCTCTCCAGACTCTCCATCTTGACTCCTCCTTCCTACTTTCTCTTTCCTTCTTGTCTCCTAGTCCCGCCTATCTTGCTTTCCTATTGGCCAAAAGTGCTTTATTCATTAACCAGTATGAGAAACATATACAGAATGACATCTCCCATAATCTCCTCTTTTCTGTCTAAATAAAAAAAAAAGGGTTTTAACCTTAACATAGCAAAATATATCACATAACAGTTATCAAATAAGAATCGCAGTTAACACTATTTAGTCCATTAACATTTAGCAAGATTTGAAGAAAATATTCCATCATCTATCCTATCTTTGTGTCTAAAGTCTAAGTAACTTATCTTTAATAGTAAGGAAAACTATAACCATAACTATCTGTCTTCAACTCCCTCAAAGACCACAGAAGGATAATATATAAACTCTAGAAATGACAGAGACAACTCACTGCCTGGCAAGTCAGTGGAAGTTCTGTAATCTTCCATTTTCAGCCCATAGGCCATAGTGTCTAGCAGACTCTTCAGCAAAGTAGGAAACTTTAAACTGTCTTCTTGTATTGGCAGTTTATCAGTCATTTTTCTCTATGTCCTGCAGACTGTCTGGCAGAGTCTTCCATGAAGCAGGAACTCTGTAGCAATGTCCATCTTGAATCAGCAGTCACTTTTCTGTGGGTCCTGAATGTCCAGTTTATACAGCATAACGTCAAACAGTCCAAACAAGAGCAGTATCTTGTCCAAATGGCTAGTCTTGCCATATTGGAAGTAAACTCCATAACAAGTTTCTTCAATGTCCATCTTCCTTTCTGACACAGGTGGTGTTGCTAGGAGCAATTACGTCTTACTGTCAAGAAAAACCCTAAGCCATTTTAAATGCCATATTCTGTAGGTCTTTGAAAGGTTTGAAGAATTCCTATCCATCTCAAATACATGTCTGTATATATAGAAATCTTAACTAACTTAACTATAATATATGACTATCATAGGTACTATCTATAATCTGTATTGAATTATACATTACATTTCTAAATGAGCTATATAAACACAATACCTAAACAAAAGGAGAAATATACACATCATAAGATTGACCTTAAATTGTATCAATAAATGAAAATCCATTCCAAAACAAAATATTCATATCTATACCATAATCTCCTTTTTACCTTTAAAAAGAATTGGCTGTGATCATTAACCATTTAAAACCAAGTCAATTTAAATGAAAACAAACATTTATAAACAATATTTGGGAATTTGGGCGTAGTTCTTTCTAAACTACTTCCTGCTGATAGGGGGTGCTGTCATGGGGGATTCTAAGAAGATGCAGAAATCCTGGCTGTAGTCTGCAAGGCTGCTTTGTCCAAGATGTTTTGAATGTTGGATCACCAGCGACTCTGTTTCAGGGAGTCTGGCTTGATCAAACCACATTAGTCTGGAAGGAATCCACAGCTTTTTATTTTCTGTGGAAACAAAAATAGAAATCCTTTTCCCCAGTAACTTGTCCTTAGACTTAATTTTTGGAGTCAAATCATTATATATATATATATACATATATATATATATATATATGTATATATATATATATAATTTTATATATATAATATAATTTTATATATATATATATATAATTAATCCAGTAGCATTTGTTTTAACAGTTATTTTCTCAGCAGTCAAACAATACAAAGACAATATAATGCCGTACAGTATGCAGATTCTCTCCATCTTTATGTGGCCTTTTTATTACTGTTTCTTTTACTCGTATTTTTTTTATTTTTTTGAGACAGGGTTTCACTGTGTAACTTTTATCTGTTCTGGAATTCACTCTGCATACCAGGTTTACTTGGAAATCACAGAGATCTGCTTGCCTCTGTCTCCTGAGTGCTGGGATTAAAGGCGTGTGCCACCACACCCAGTTCCTCTTTGTCTTTTTTAAACCATTTTCTTTTTCTCTCTCAAGCCTACATATATTTTAGAACACACTGTAAACCTTTAGAGGTTTTCTTAATATGAATCTGTCTTTACTATAAATGTTTATCTTTGTCTGGCCACGAGTCTTTATCTGTTAAACAACAACATTTCTAAAATAAAAGTCATAGCTGTGTCAGCCGCAGTTTATCAAAGATGGCAGAGGCTATTGTACAGCCAGCACTGAGAGCTGTGGTCACTGCCTTGGTCTGCATGCTGCCTGCTTGGAGATGTGGTTACTGCCATTACAAGCTCTCGTACACACCAAGAAATTGTTAGCAGTGCTTCTTAAAAGCCTTGCAGTTTTTTGCAGCTTATGCTGAGTCAGGAATCTTCCCTTAAAGGAGCAGAGCAATCTGCTTGTCTTGCAAGTCAGAGTCCAACCGAGAAAAATGCTGCTACCAAGAAACCTTGCTTGTCTCTGTTCTTTTGTTTTTAAACTCTTTTTTAAGCTTTTGTTAAATTTTAAGTGGAAGTTCTTATTAGCCACGTGGGCACCATATGTAAGGAGTATGGTTTTTTCTTCCCGCTGCCAGTCTTGTCCGGCCACTGTGCCAGCCCCAAATAATGCACAGAGACTCTGTGTTTGATATTATGCTGTTGGCCAGTTACTTGTTTCTTATCGGCTAGCTCTGTCTTAAGTATTAACCCATTTCCATGTATTTCCACGTGGTTTTACCGAGAGCAGAGGAATGGCGTTCTGTTCTCTCCAGTCTCTCCATGCTGACTCCTCCTTCCTACTTCTTCTTTCCTCCTTGTCTCCTAGTCCCGCCTATCTTGCTTTCCTATTGGCCAAAAGTGCTTTATTCATTAAACCAGTATGAGAAACATATACAGAATGACATCTCCCATCACCTCTACAGGTACGTGCACACATAGGACTGCATGTACCCATGCATACACACATGTGCACTAGTACCTACAAGAACATGATCTCTTTCCCCTTCCCCCTCTCTGTCTCTGTCTCTGGCTCTGTCTCTCTCTCTCTCTCACACACACACACACACGCACACACACACACACGATCACTACACAAACAAGCATTGTTATTAGCAAGGGTAGAAAATTCATCTATCTAATGTATAAAATATTTAAGTTTATGAAACTTAGCATAATTTCTGCCTATGACTGCCAACATTAAAATATATTATTTTCTTTTTTCAATTGAGCCATTTTTCTTCAGATAAATTCTGGGACCGAGATTACTAAAACAAAGAAGCATGAACCCTATTTTTTAAGGCTTCCAAAGTTTCTGGCAAGTGGGGGATTCTATCCATAAAACCTCGTCCACATAGAGTTTCCTGTCGTGGGTTACAACTTGCACAACTGTGTAGGGTCACCTAATACATGAGTCTGTCACTGGATTCTTTTCTAAAATCTAGCTCAGAGGATCTCAAAGGTAGAAGGGACAATCCCATTGCTTCAGGACTTTATTGTTAAGCTCATATGGACAAACTATTTAGTAACAATGAAACACTTCAAAGTAGGACATAATGACATCCCTCTCTAGCCCAGCATCTCAAGAGGATGAGGTAGAAAGGAGCACAAGTAACAGAGAAACAATATCTCTAACATTTTAATAAAATATAACTGAATTTCAGTAGAAAATGTATCAGTAGTTGACAATGTAGAACCAAAAATAAATTTCTTTAGGAGCATAATAACTTGTGGGCTGGAGATAATTGTTCCGTGGGTAAGGGCACTTGCTACTCTTGCGAACAGCTTAGGGCTCAATTCCCAGCACCCACAGGGCTGCTCACAACCACTTGTAACTCCAGCTCCAGGGTATTCAACATACTTTTCTGGCTTCCATGGGCTCCTGTATACATGTAATACACACATTCTCAGACAAACACATACATCTTTAAAAAAATGTTTTAAAAGAAAGAAAATTACTATTTTGTAAATTGTTAGAATTTCAAATTGATAATTACTTCAAGGAAAATCAAAAGAATTTAATTAAAACTAAAGAAACAAATTTAGGAAAATGTAAAACAGTACAAATGGTGAATATCACAATTTCATCTTTGAAAACTATCAAAATTTGTGTTGAAAAATATAATAGTGAAACTTGAACAAATGAACTATTTTAAGCTATGGAAGAGTAATTACTCAATATAAAATAATTGTGTCTGCTATATTAATGAATGCTATTAAATTAGAAAATAAAAATGACTCTATGCTCTTTAAAAAATTAAATGTGAATATAACACACATGAAATAAAGAGTCCAAGCTGACATATGTCCCAAAAGCCAGATCAAGATTATATACATGGTATGATTTCAATCATGTAAGGGAAACAAAACTATACATTACCAGAAGAATGAAAGAGAAGAAAATCATGTCAAAATATCGACAGTGATTCACTCTGGATTGGATTTGATGATTTTTATTTATTATTTGAAAGTTCCCTAACCATCTCTGTGATTTAATGAGAGCAGGAGGGAGGGCTTTATTGAGCTTATCTCCTTCAGACTCCTGTGCCCAGATCCTAAGCCCAAGGACCTCATCATATACATGTGCATAGAGCCAAGCCTCTAAATAGGGGGAAATGGTTCCTTAAAGTGGGTTCTGGTCACAGGAAAGAAATCTGTGATACCTAGAGAGGGAACTCAGCACAGCCACAGTCAGACAAGGGACAGATGCCAGAAATCAGACCTTTGCCTGCCTCAGATGGACCAGGTCTGTTGACCCCAGGATCTTGAACTTGCAGCCTCCAAACATGTGAGGGAATACATTAATTTTGGTTAAGCCATCTGTCTGCAGTGTTTACTTCAGGCAATCAAGGCAAATGAACAGTTTTCCTTTCCCTTCCCTTGGTCTCCTTCCCTCCTCCCTTCTTCCCTCCCTTCTCCTTCTATCCCTTTACTCCCTCTCCCCATTCTCTGTCTCTCTCCTCCTTCCCCTTTCCTCTCCACTCCTCTCTCCTTCATAATTATCCCATTGGAAGACATGAAAACATTTTAATGCATTCATTACTTCTCCCTGTGGGTTTTTGTTGATTTGAACTTCTTGACAGCTGGACTGGTAACATGATAATCAGCATTTGGAACCAGTAGCTCAGGCTGGTGGAAACATGTTTGGCGAGTGATAAGTTTAAGTGCCTTGAGCTTTGTTCATCCAGTAATAAAGATAGGAAGAGTGAGACAAACCCTGCACAAACTGTAGTGCTAAGGATAGAAAAAGAAAGGTCACTCTGCCATACATAAGCTCTGCCAGATCCAAGCACAATTGCTTGTGATATCTGGATTGTATAGCTGTTCTGTTACAGGTATGCAAATACCTTTACTCTTGCTATTTATGAAAGAATTTGTGTTGCATTTCCAGGCTGGAACCCAAAAGTACAAAGAAAAATTATCTCCATTGACTCAATTCCCTTTCTTATTCAAGTTTTGATAACAAATAAATTGTATAAGATGCTCATGTAGAGAGGAAATTTGATTATACATTAGGAAGTAAATCCTGCAGGCTATTACTCTCCTGCAGCATTTCTAAGAAAGAGCAGCCTGGTGGCTTTCATACTAGGTGCCTTGGTATGAATTTCTTTTCTATATAAATATGTTCGTTCTCTAATGGTACTTTTGTGTTTTCCCACTTTTCATAAGTGCATGTGTGAAGATACACTTTGCTGAGACTGAGGAATGGATGGGGGGTTGGGTTGGGGGAAGGTGGGGAGAAGGAGAGCGAGGGGGAACTGTAATTGGTTTTTAAAAACACTTTTAAGTAAGACAGAGACAGACAGACAGACAGAGAGAGAGAGAGAGAGAGAGAGAGAGAGAGAGAGAGAGAGAGAGAGAGAGAGAAATGAGCAAGGAATCCCAGCTCTGTGCTATCAATGCAGTATGACCTGGGCTTTCCAGGGCTGTTGGGCTCTGCATTTCAGCGCTTGCAAAATTCATCTGAGAATTTCTCTAGCACAAGTTTCTTCCTAACCCCATAATGGCTCTCTCTATCAAGATATCTCTTCCATTGCTCTCCCCCTCTGTTCTTCTCCCATCTGGGACTTCTTCATCCCTCAGTTCCCATCCATTATCCCCTTCCTTTTACCACCCCCTCCCAGTTTACCCAAGAGATCTTAATTCTTTTCCCTTCCTGGGGCCCTCCATGTGTATGCCTCTCATGGTCCCCCTTTTCACCTAGCTTCTCTAGATTGTAGTCTGGTTTTACTTTACTTTACATCTAATATCCACTTATTAGTGAACACATACAGTGTTTGACTTTCTGAGTCTGGGTTACCTTACTGAGGATGTTTTTTGTTTTTGTTTTTATGTTTTTTATTTTTTTCTTGTTCCATCCATCCATCCATTTGCTTGCAAATTTCAAGAAGTTTCTTTTTATGTTATTTGGTTTTAATTTTTTTTTACAGCTGAGTAATACTCCATTGTGTAAATATAGCACATTTATTTACAAGGGTGACCCCAGCTAAGACACCTAGAAGAGAGGACCTGTCCCTTTAATCAGATTAGTGACTACCCTAATTGCCAACATAGAACCTACATCTAGTAACTGATGGAAGCAGATGCAGTGACCCACAGCCAAGCACCGAGAGTTCCTGGAATTTACTTGAAAGAAGGAGGAGGGATCATATGAATGGGGGTCAAGAGCATGATGGGAAAAACCAGAGATAGCTGACCTGAGCTGGTGGGAGCTCACTGACTCTGGACTGGCGACTGGAGAACTTTCATAGGACTGAATAAGGTCCTCTGAATGTGGGTGAGTTATGTGATGTGATCTGTTGGGGAGGGCTGGCAGTGGCACCAGGATATATCCCAGGTGCATGAACTGGCTTTGTGGAGCCCATTCCCTATGGTTGGATATCTTGTTCAGCCTTGATACAAGGAGGAGGGGCTTGGTCCTGCCTCAGCTTGATATGTCAGACTTTGTTGTCTTCCCAAGGAAGGCCTTACCCCCTCTCAGGAGTGGACAGGGGTGGGTAGGAAGGGTGTGAGGTGGGGAGGTTGGTATGTAAAATAAAAATAAATTTTTAAATAAAAAAATCATCTGTTGTTTTCAGGGTAAATAAAGCTTCCAACAGAGTGGCACATGTGAGTTCTAAGCCAGCCAGGGATACATAGTGAGACCCTGCTTCATAAAACAAAAACAACAAAAGCAGCTCACCAGAAGGGATTGAAAGAACCTTTCACACATCAACTTCTTAATATTACCTACTATTAGTGCCTATTACCTATTAACCTTGTGATGATATCTAAATAAATATCCTTCCACAGAAGTCTTCATTTTACATTCATTGTAATAGAGAAACTAAAAACTATTCAATGGTAGATGGATGATATTAGCATTTGTGTTCAGACAGAATAAAATATTAAATGTACATTCTAGCACTACATTAGAAATAGGCATTTGTATGAGACAACACCTGCTTAAAAATATTAAATTTTGAACTAAATTTTGCTGCCATAATAAATCTGGATTGATGAATACACTAGGAAAGTATATCCCAATCTGAAAAAGTTGTATTAGTGTTTAGATATTAGGGTGATCTTTATTTTGAAAAATTAATATTGCCATCATTTTGCAAACATCAGAAAGGGGAGGTAGAGTTCATATAACCCAGGAGAGGTCCTGGAAGAGATTAAGGACTGATTAATGGGAGCTTGAAAACATTATACTTTGTGCTAGCAGTTCACAGAAATGCAAACCAGAATTTTTGAGACACGAAGAGCAGACTCTGCTTAACATACACCACACAGCTGTCCTCCTTAGACACAAGGCAATGTTAAATGGAAAAAAAAAGTTGCACTGACAGACATCTTATCCTACATAATACCACAGTTACTATGAAATTACTGGCTTTCAAAGTTCCCATAGCAAGTACAGCACTTGCTAAGTGTTATCAAATACAGTTTTATTCATGATCCACACAGTCAAGCATTCAACGTAAAAATGTATTTTAACTTGCTTACAAAAATGTTAAAGTGAAGCTGGAGAGATGGCTCAGAGTTTAAGAGCACTGGATACTCTTCCAGAGGTCCTGAGTTCAATTCCCAGCAACCACATGGTGGCTCACAACCATCCATAATGAGATCTGGTTCCGTCTTCTACCCTGCAGGGATACATGCAGACAGAATGCTGTATATATAATAAATAAATAAATCTTTTAAAAATGCTAAAGTACTTCAGTGACTCTTGGCTTAAATCAACTTACCTACCAACTAGAAGTAGGAACTCTAGATCCTCTAACTTTTTTTCCTTGATCTAAATTATCTCTCTGATGTCTTTCTGGTCCTTCAGACACCTTGGTAATCCTGAGTCTAATTTCTTATCAATAGTGAAGAAGCAAAAGCCAACACTAAGGAAAGCATCCAGTGTAAGGTAAACATCTCTGCAAGCACTAAGTGAACTCTCCTTTTGATAATGATGATCATGAAATGATTAAGTCTCTCAATCCTGGGAGTAGGGTAAACTTACCAAAGGAAAACTTAATGCTTTAATGTTTTATGGGTTTTATAGGGTGCTGCTTGCACAGTGAGTCCAGTGAGTAATCATTTGAGATCCCAGGAGCAAGTCTCATGATATATAGCACTTGGTTTTGATCATTACTTACTACATAAAGTTATTGGTTTTGTTGCATTGTTTAATTTTTGATTGTCTATGATGATTTTTACCCAGTTATGCTAATATGTAAAATGTAAGTAAAATGCTTCCTGGCTGGTGGACGAGCATAGATTCTTCCACACAAAAGATGTAGTCTTGTGGCAGTCTCCTTCCCTTTATCTTTCCCAATGAATAGGAACAAACGACCATAAACAGAGATAGAGAAATATGGCCATAGTTTGACTTTAAAAATGGTTGTAAAAACTTCTTTTCATGTTAGGCTTAAACAAAATATTTTCAAGGTATCAAAAAAGTTCAAAATACCAAGTTGTCTAAAATAAAGAAGGAAAGATGTCATTGGGGCAGCCCTGTGGCCATTGCAACAGGGCCAAACTCTACAGCGAAAGGTTTATATCCCTTTAGTTTACGAAGCACTTGTGTGTACCTGCTCACAGTTCCAGATCTTGTAATTTAAGAGGACACTGATAAATGGGAGAGCATCCAGAGGAAACCCATGAGAAGTGGTACATCCATATCTGGGCTGCTTACAGTGGACTGTGTGCTCTACCAGTGGATATAATTCCTTCAACTCCCCTTATGTCTCACAGTTGATGCTAACCATAATGGAAGGTTTTGATTAATAGCTTGTCCTCCCTTGAGTATTTAGTGAATGCTAAAACTGAGATTTAAAACCTGGAAGTTGGATGTCAAACAGTGACTTACCACTATATGTCTTTTTCAAAATGTGTTTTCAGGAGTGGAGACCAGTCAATGACAGTGAATGTTTCAAGTTCTGAAAAGCTCCCCATTAAACTGAGGAGTGGAATCTATGGGGTACTTGAGAAGAAAGGACTGGGACCAGGGGATTCCAATGGAAAATGCTGATTTTGAGACAATGAGAAGTCCTTTATCCTAGGAATAGAGTCTTGGGAGCTTATCGTGTTTTGATCCCTGAGAGGTAGACAGGCAGACACTGGGTCACAAGACTGGATACTCTTAGGAAGTCTGTGACCAAGAGGTGGAATTGGATTAAGTCACTCTCCATGCTCACTAGTAACATACTAGCTGATCTCATTTAAAATTAAGGTCTCAGCTACATTCCATATGTTCAATAGCCACGTGTAACCAATGGCTACTATGATGGATATTTAGATACAGGAAACATTTCAATGTGACAGAAAATTCTATATAGTGTTGCTCTAAACTTTAAAAGGTGCCCTTTAATTATTTATTAATTTATTTTTAGAAATGTAAGATAGGCAATTGTGTTCCTTCCATGGATGAAAAAATTGAGGATAGATAGCTGTCCTAGTTAGTTTACTGTAGCCTTGACATAGTCCAGTGTTACTTGAGAAAGGTCTTATTTGAGGGATTGCACAGATCATATTGACCCTTAGACATGCCTATGGTGGGATATCATGGTTGACAATTGACATTGGTGGCTCCACCCCTCTGCTGGTGACACCATGTTGTGGAATATTTGTTTAATTAGGCAAAGATGTGTTACATTTGCTTATGCTCCATAGGTTTAACTGTGTAAAGATGTTTTACATTTGTATTAATTAAATAAAATTAACCTGGGCTCAGGGAGGCTGGGTTAGCACCTAGTTCACAGGAAGTAGCCAGGAGGAGCACAGCCTTGGGGCAATGGGAAGGAAAAGGGCTTCTAAGAGAGAAGGTTAGCCAGTTGCTACTCTAACTCTATGAGCTCTCAGGTTTTCACTCTAGCCTTTGAATTTTGATTTTTATTGGAACAATAGAGATTTAGTTAAAGTTACCTCTAGGTGCTGCAACAGAACCATTGTCTGGGGGAATAGAACGCTCCCCCCTCTCCAGCCATCCCCCTCTCCCCCAAAGCTACTCCTAGTAGCTGCCTGGGCTGCTAGTATCTTAAAGTACAGCCACTGTGAGGAAGATAAAACACCAACACCACTCCCTGATAGGTGGTCCAGGTTTATATAATGAAGCTAGCTGATCATGAACTTCTAGCAAAAAAAGCAAGCAACATTCCTTCATGGCTTCACTTCAGACACTTTGAATTCCCTCAGTAATGGATAAAGACAAGGAAGTGCTGGACAAAGAAACCTTTCCTCCCATAAGCTGCTTTTGATCATGGTGTTTGTCACAGCAGCAGGGCAGGAGCTTCTTTCCAGGCTGCTAGCACATTGCCATCATTTGATACCTGTGTCATATTCCTTGCTCCACATTGTCACATGCCTCTGGCAACTGCTGTAGTGTTGGGCTATCATTTTCCAGGGCTTTTTCTTTGCAGGCAGAGTAGAAATTAGCAATATGCTGTTTGGTACATAGATAATGATCTGTAATTCTTGACTTCCTTTTAATTTGCTCACAAAGCATTTCCTGAGATCTTTGAAAGAAATTGGGCCACAGCACTGTGTGGACAGGGAGAGGAGTTACAGTGGTTGGGCGGGAGAGAAATTTTGCTGGCAGGGTCATTACAGTGCTGGATAGTGTTCAGTCCAAACTTTGGGGATAAAGGGCCTTGCCACAGAAAATCCTTTTCTAGATCATCTAGAAAAGGCAATGTTCAGGGACACAGCAAAACAAGATTGAAGGGAGGACCTGTGATTAACCTGGTGTTGACATGGGCCAGGTCATTGCAGGATTTCCTCACTCTAGGATGCTTGAAATTTACTTATCTGATACAAGTAACTTGCTTAAGAGGGAAAGCATTCACCAGGATGTGGGACAGTGTTTCTAGCTACTCAATAAGTCTATACTGACACACTGATTTTCTAATGAATTTTTGACCTTTATACCATCCCAACAAGAAACAAGTCTGAAGTAATTACTGTGGACTTGTGCTTTAATTTTGGAGGGCCTGCAAGAGGAAACACTCACAGAGGCCTCTCTCTGCCAAGCAAGTACTTGGTATTTCTATGTATTGCCACCCACTTAACTTGCCTAGCAGCAAGATAAGGTAAATGGTATCCCTGTCAGAATTATATAAATGTAAGCTTTCAGCAGAAGATACAATAGCTCTAAATGTCAACCTTATGTCTCCAGATCCTAATTCCAGAGATTTCTCCCGTTTTACCTTTCTTCTAGGTAAAAGTTTGTATGACATTTTACTTTGAAAGTCTTATTCCTACAACCCCAACCCCCCCAGGACATTTCACTATATCTCATCAATATCTCACCAGCCTCTTTCTTCCGTTTGTCCTGGAATATTGTCTCCAGTAGCAGCTTCACGAAACCTTATCAATACGTATGATCGTCATCTTTTCTTACTGTGCTAACCTACCTGAAAATGTGTTCTCCCTCCCTTCTCTTATGAGTCCATGTGAGTTACTTCTGAGATCACTTCAGTAACCTTGTTGCTTCTAGAAAGCCATCTGTACAAGTCACGAGTTATGATGGACCAGCAGACCCATCTGCCATCGGAACTCATTTGTAATGCTGCCAAAGCATCACTCAATTTCATGGTCTTTTATGGTCCCAGTCCTATTCTGTGTGTATCATCAATGTCTTTAGTTGTATATTTATTTTAAGAAATAAATTTGTACTTGTTATTACTGCTTATTCCCTATAGTATGGTCACATTTTTCACCAAGTGAATCTCCAGAGTTCAAAAGTAAGAATAGAGACAAAGTTGTCTAAAGAGACTGGCTCCTTTTAAATGTGGATTCTATGGTTTTTCCTTTTGTATCCTTTTTATGTTACATTTATAATTTAGAGCTCTGACACAATTATAAATTCATATTATTACTATATTCATTATTTTGCTCATACCTATAAACTCTCAAACTCTCTCTCTGCCCCTTTGTCCCCCCCCCCCCCGTGTGTGTGTGTGTGTGTGTGTGTGTGTGTGTGTGAGAGAGAGAGAGAGAGAGAGAGAGAGAGAGAGAGAGAGAGAGAGAGACCTTGCATGTTTCCTCCCCCTCCCTCTTCTCCTTTGTGGTTTTTAGATTTCTGGTTTTTGTTTTGTTTTGTTTTTTGACACAAAGTCTTACTATATAACCCTGAATGGCCCTTACTGCCTGTTTTGTGATACAGGGTTTCACTCTGTAGTCCAGCCTTTCCCTAACCTCATAGCAATCCTCTTGCAGCAGCATCCCAGAGCTGGAATTACAGGTGTGAGACACTTGGGAAGCTATTAAGCACTTTGACACATATCAAATGAAGCACTTGATAGTGTATATTATGCAAGCTACACTGTACATTTGCCACCTGATTTATTTTCATAGATGAGGCATTGAAAATAATAAATTATAACCATTGTAATAGGTTGTTCAATTTGATGTATGATATCACTCTGACCTCACATCACATTTGTCTTTCATGGAGCCCACACACCTTACAGAGTGTTCTGGGTACATAACAATTTTCCAGCACCCAGTATATAGAGGCCATGGTAAAGGCTTCAAAGAGTGCTCACTTTTGAGTTGGACGTATTCAATAGTGAATGAGGATCTTAAAGAGTGAAGAATTGGTTTCTTATGGAAGCATAAGAAAATCAAGGCAACATTTTTAAGTTATGAGAAGCTTTCCCTTTTAAAAAAATCCATTTTAAAATATCTGACATATTTCTTTGCCTAGGAAAATGGAATGTCATATGAGAAAATGTACCTTGGCCATTATAAGATAGAGTAATTTTCATGAACATCAGGTAGGTGTTCACATTAGTCAAGATATGTAGACTTTTAAAGAGAATGAACATTGGAGCCAGAGTGTACAGATTTAATTTGTGCTTTATCATTTAGGATAATTTAGGGGTTTACATTTTACATAAAGTCTACAATTTAAGAGCCCTAGACAAGATTACTGTTTCATATTGAACTGTGGAGAGATGAATCAGTGGATGAAATGCTTGCTGCATTAGCATAAGGAGTCAAGTTTGTATCCGTATGAACACATAAAAGCCAGGGTGCAACATTACTCATTTGTAACCCAATACCATAGGACAGAGAAAAGTGTATCCTGTGGACTTGCTGGCCAACCAGTGTAGCCAATTGGTGAACTCCAGGTACAGTAAGAAACCTTGCCTCAAAGCAATAATGTGAAGAGAGACAGAGTAATACACTTAATGTCAAATTCTGGCCTACACACATACATGCATGGAGAAATGTATTTGCACACTCATGCATAGCACACACACAGAGGTACCACACACATTGAATAACACACACTTTAAAATACACACACGTACCTACCAGACATGCATACCACACACACACACACACGGACACATGCATGTGTATTGCACATACATATATGTATAACACACAAATAGATAACACACATGTATAACACATACCACATGGTTCAAACGCCACCATAATTCTCCCCAAAACATGTGGTCAGGTCTTTCACAGAAATACCCCATGACATGTACAAGTTTCTGCCTTGAATTCCTACCTGCTTGATGGACTGTAATGTAGAAGTGTAAGTTGAAACAACCCCTCTCCTCTCCAGCTGCCTTTGGTCTTGGCATTTTATCACAGAAATACAAACTCTAATGAAACACAATTGTTCTCCCTTGGCAGCTTGCATGGCACCTTCAGATACTGTGAAAGCTATTTCTCAGAGAGGAGACATCAAGGTCAGTTCCAGTTTGATTTCTCCACGTTCTGTGTCCTAAATGTGTAGTAGGGTCTTACCTTCAATTTCTGAGAGGCAACCAAGGGAAATAGCAATACCCTATACTATTTTGAAATTCTTTTGGATTCCCCTGACAAACAACTCAAGGGAGACTCCCCGCATCTCTGGCATTTGGGGGTTTTGTTAGTGTATGGCTCTTGGGATGAGCTCCATTTAATTATATATATATATATATGTGTGTGTGTGTAAGTAACCTTAAAAATTTTTCCTATCACTTTATAAAACATCTTTAATGTTACTCATGTTTCCTTCTTCTCCTTCTGCATTGCCTTCTCTTCTCTCCTCCTTCCATTCTAGTTAGCATCGTTCCCCCCAGGTTTTCCTCATTCCTTCATAGAATCCACCTCTCTAGGGCTCCTTCTCCCTGCCATTCACCAATATCCCAGTCTTCTTTCCTGTATAAGAACAATAGTAACAAAATGGCATGGTACCAGCACAAAACCAAACATTGGTGGGACCAAATAGAAGACTCCAATATGAGTGCACATAATGACAACCATCTCATAGTTGACATAGATGGCAAAAATATACACTGGAGAAAACATTGGATGTCCACATATAGGAGAAGGTATTTAGATCCATATCTATCACCCTAAACAAAAATAAACTAGAAATTAGTCAATTACTTCAATGTGAAGGATGAAACATTGAAACTGCAAATATATATATATATGTATGTATGTATGTATGTATGTATGTATGTATGTATGTATATATGCAGTACACTGTGAGGTTGCATGCAAGGAAAAGCTTTCTGAATAGGATCCCATTCCCTTATGAATTGAGGACAGCAATTAACAAATGGGGCCTCATGAAAGTTAAAAAGGGAAAGGTAACAACCAACTTAGTGAAAAGGAAGCCCACATAATAGAAGAGAATCTTTGTAAGTTGTACATTCAGTAGAGGATTTATATCCAGAATATACAAAGATCTCAAAAACAAATAGTTAAGAAGACAAATGACCCAATTATTGGGTCATTGATTGAACAGAGACTTCACCAAAGAGGAATTATATATAGCTAATAAATATATGTTAAAGTGTTCAACAGTCTTAGTACTCAGGGAACAACTAGTTAAAAATATTTTGTGATTTCTTCTTACTCCAGTAAGAATGATCAAGACAGATTAAAATCAAATAATAATAACTGCCAACAAGTGTGGGTGAGGATGTGTGGAAAATGGAATATTTATTCACTGTTGTTAGTATTGCAAACTGTTGTAGCCACTCTGGAAATCAGTATGTAGCACTCCAAAAAGCTAAAGTAAATCTACCCTTCTGTCCAGGCATACCACTCCTTGCTATATGCCCAAAGGACTCAATATCCACCCCACAGACACTTATTTGGTCAGGTTCATCATGGCTCTATTCATAATAGCTCAGAAATGTAAACAACCTAAGAGCCTTTCAACATATGAGTGAATAATGAAAACATGATATAATACACAATGGAATTTTTGTTGCTGACTTTTGTTTGTTTGAAGATCAGATTTCTCTCTGTAGCCCTGGTTATCTCAGAACTCAGTATGTAGACAAGTCTGGTCTCAAACCCAGAGAGATTCACCTGCTTCTGCCTCCTGAGTGCCGGAGTTAAAGGCATGCATCAACATGTACAGGTATGGTGAAATTCTATTCTGTTGTGAAGAAAAATGAAATATTGATAATCTCAGGTAAATGGATGGAACTGAGAAATACACTGAGTGTGGTAACCCAGACCTCAAAAGACAAAAGCCATATTCTCTTATTAGTAGATCCCACATCTTTATCTGGAGGTAACCAGAACATCTTCTGCCCGGATTCCCATTCGTGTATTTGTGTTTAGTATTACATTTGAAATGAGAGTTGTTTGATTGAGGTAAGTAGAGACAACCCAAAAGGTCTCACCACAACTTCCCATATTCTAGTTACTATGCAAGCTTCTGGTAGAGGCATGGTGAGATGTGGAAAAGCAAAAAGGATTGTTGTGAGATAGTGAGGTGGTACAAAAAAAAATCCAGCAATAAGAAAAAGTGCTGTGCTAAAAAGTTGAGACCATATTTTGGTCACAGAGTAAGCGGCAGAGTGAATAATTAAATATTTTTGTTAGCATTAGTCATGAAGAAGACATGATCATAGAAGTCAGTTTGCCAGTGCCTCCAATCATGTTAGTTTGGACATGTCAGTCAGCTTGGCCTGTGTTATACTCATGACTTTAAAAAGTTGAACAACTATTTATCCCTCACTCATATGACCTGCTCACTACTGGAAACCTGGCAACTCTTGCTCTTTGAACTGATATCCAGCCTGGTGGAAGTGAGACTATCTTACATTTTAACATTTGCCATGGCATAGGGAAAGAAAGCTCTGGTGGAGCAGGGCTGCAGCTAAGTACTTTGGCGCCACAGTGACTCACACAGTACTGTTCTGGAGATAGCTTATACCGGCTGAAAACAGTTAAATGTGTGCAACTCCACATCTTTTGATGGTGTGGTGGTAGTTAGAAATCAGCCATGGTGGGAATGGTCACAATGTAGAAACTGCAAAGTGCTATATATCACTGTCCTCTCTTCCTTCTACTCCCCCCCCCAAACACTTGTATGTTAAGCATCTTTACACATCTCTCAGCTTCACCTTAATTCACAGTTCATGGCTCAGTCAAACACTAGAGGCTCAAGAGGTTCAAAAGGATTATGCCTTCTCAGCGAGTGGGATAATATTTAGTGAACAACACTGATAATAACTATAAGGTAATATAAGGATCAGAAGGTTGATTTGTTCATACCTTTATTCAAAAAACAGGCTCAAAATGTTAACCTAGGAACAATGCCAATGAGAAGCACAAAACTGTGTTTTTGGGTGACATGGCTGTTAGCAGTTTATTTAGTCTCAGCTTTTAATCTACTCCATGTTGCCCTGCCTGGAACACTGAAGATCAAAACACTTCTTTTATATGTTGCAATAGAAGGTAAATGACGGAGTTCCTAAAATGACCTACATGTGTTGAGCCTGCATGGATGGATCTATACATACCCTGGAGGGCTTTATACTGAGTAAAATAAGACAGACTCAGAAAGGCATGTCTTTTCATGTATATATGAAATCTAGAAGAGCCAAATTCACAGAAGAGGGAGTTGAATAGTGTTACTTGGTCCTGAAAAAAATGGGGAGGTAATGGTTACAAAAATAAATTTTTAGGGGTGGAGTAGTTGTTCAATTGGTAAAATATTTGCCTTGCAATCATGGGAGTCTGAATCCCAACTCTGATTATGTATAATATACTCTGTTAGATATATGTATGTATGATATATATGTATATATATATGTGTGTGTGTTTGTATACATAATGATATTATACCTTATATATATATTTTTATGCAAGATAAATAAGTTTTGAGGGCTATATACATATGCATATACATGTATATAAATATTTAAATTCTTGAAATACCTATAGTTATTAAAACTGTGTTGTGGATAAAATTCACAAAAAATAACAATAGTAATAGTAGTAAAGGGAATGTGTGAAGGTGAACTATTAGAGATGGTGTTTTTATGTAATCCTGAGGTGCAATATTCCATAGCTGCATACTTTCCCCAAAGTCATTAAGATGTATGCATTAACCATGCATAGCTTATCACTTGCCAATCATTTCTCAACAAAGTAGTTTTAAATAACTAAATAAACAGTTTTTCACAAAGTTTCTAATGACTAATATGGACTGAGCTTTTAGGATATGGGTGGTATGTTAGTAGGAGACAAGTCACAGTAAATTGGAAGAATATGGTTACAATCCAGGCTGATGCTGGCAAGGGTTAGTCTAGATTTTGGATGACAACCACACAGGGTTGTTAAATGTCAGATTTCCAAGACCAAACAACTAGTCAGTGGTAAATGTTCCCCCTAGCTTCCAAATCCCAACTCCACCATCGACCTCACCAACAACTACCTATCAGGTCAAGGGTCACCACCACATCTGGCCTTCTCACACCTGTTTCTGGTGCAACAACTTTTTTTTTTTTTTCATATTGTACTCCAGAAATTCAGGAGTCTTATACAAGCCACTCTGATTGGAAGAAATTAACAATGATAACAAAATTTTCAGAAGCTGTTCTAACAATAGATGTTTTTAGAGAATAATCTGCTCTTGGAAATTGAAATGTAGCTACAGTCTGTATGCAAATCAGGTCGCCTGCAGCTCTGGCCCACGGGGCTTAGATTTTTCTTCCTTGACATATGTACACCTACTTCTCGAGTCTGCTAGTTTCATCTAAATCATTTTCATTAACAGATTGGTAAGACTTTTTCTATGGGTGGGCGAAGTGATAGTTTTCCTCTCCAATTGTTCTAAAATAGCATTTTAAGGTCTCAGTAGGGGCACACACAGAGACATACTGGGAGAAGGAAATTAGCAATTCTCTATCAATGCACTCAGAGACCTTGGTTAAAGCATGTGAGAATTCTACAGAAGAAAATGGTCCCACAGGCATGTTTCCTCCCCCTGCCCCGATTCATATTTCTCTACCCTTCCCACAATGAGCAGTCATTACATTTTCAACAAGGAAAAACAAAGTGCACTTAAAAGTAATTAGAAAAACATACAGTACTTAAAGATTTACTCAACATAAGATGGGAGAACCAAGTTGCCTAATGTAGAAAATAGCTTTGTAGGTTTTGCACAGAAGTTATGCTTTCTTTGTTTGGGTAACCCAGGGTGCATTTAAGAGTAGTCTATTATTTTAGAACTATTTAGTACATAGAGGATTAGAGACCTGAAGGTGGTTTTACTAATTAAATATTCATCAGTACATGCTTAACAATAACCTAACCACCTCTTCATCATTCAAATAAGTGGGCAATGTGTCCTAAAGGAGGACAGCTAGAGAAATGATGAAACATTTCCAGTGGCTCCCCTACTGCATTCGCTATGGCCCCTTGCTATTCTAGATGCATATCTGCTTGCAATATATTTCACACCTTTATCTCTCAAAGTCTCCATGGGGAGAATCACTTGGAGCAATTAATTTCCTGTTTGAGGAAAACAAGGTATTGGCCCAAAAAGTAAAAACTTTAAGTCAGCAGTTTAAGAAAATCAACAACGAAGCCCTTGGCAAAGTGGATCCTGTATCATAGATCCTGTATCCACCCACCCAACAGGAATGGTCCAGATACATACTCCTGGTTAGCAATATGTTTGCTACCATGGAAACCATGAAAAAGGCAGAATCACCCAGAGAATGTCTTGCATTTCTGCAGATGTACAAGGTAGCCATGTCAGGTTCCTTGCTTAAATATATAATGTCCCCTACAGGGTCATATTTTATTTTATTTTTTAACTTTTTATGAGTGTGAGTGCTTTTGTCTCTTTGTATGTGTATATACCACATGCATGTCTGGTGCCCTTGGGGGCCAGAGAAAGGCAATGGAATTCCTGGAACTTAGGGTTCCCTCCAGTCTTCAGGATTATGTCTTGTGTGCTTGTTCATCAAATGGATGGCATGAACATGGAGCAGCAGAGTCTCTGGGAGGTGGGCCTGGGAGTGCCACTGGTTCTGGCACTCTTTGCTTCCTGGTCCTTTGCATGGGAATAGCCTCTATCTCCTATTCCTACCATCATGGGTGGTGCCAATGCACATGAATGACTGAAATCCCTGAAACTGTGAGCAAAATCTTTCTTAAGACTTTCTGTGTGGTATTGTGGTCACTGTGACATAAAACTAGTACAGCAGGCATCCCAGAAAACCTTCTAAGAAAATGTTATGAGTAGGGAGTGGTGTTTTACTCTGGAAGCCAGAGAAAGGGACTTAGGGAAGACATTTCTTAAGAGAGGTTGTAGTGACAGCAGATGGAAAGGGGCACTAGGCAGAAGGTATCAGGAATTAAAAAAGATCCAGGGCAATCTGGAGCTTACAAAGCTTATCTCAACACTCTGAGCAAAGGGACTAGGCAGGGTTTGTCTTTTACTGGTGAGGGCACCTCCATGTGCATCAGTAGGTTGAAACCTAGTCTTCCTTAGCCTCCCAGGCTATAAATCTTAAGCCAGGCTGAAGACTGAGTGCACCTCCTTCTCTGTCTCTATCTGTAGGATTTTGAGCAAGTTACTTTGCCTGAACATCCAGCTCTTCACACAGTACCTACTTTACATTATGCCCAGTTTAAAACAAAAACAAACACACCCACTGATGGAGTTAGAAATAGCAACCAGTTCTTCAGGGGAACTATCCCTCCCCTATTCAGCCAATTTCTCTGGACCTACATTGTTCCTCATGCACTGATTATATGACTTGTCCTTTGCAATACTAGTATCCCATTGGGTATGTGACCCAGGTTACACATCTGGACCCATCCCCCAGTAATGTATTGTTACAACAGGTAGTCTTTTCTACTAGGGTACTAAGATAAGACAATGGAAACGTAGTACATCTGTGTGAAGACCACACACAGGACTTCAGAGCCTGCTCAGGATTGTAATACCTTAGCAGCACACATGATCTGTGAGCGCACCAGTCTGAAAAAGTTTGTTATTTCCATTGCTAGACACTAAAATGAGGACAACACTATGCTGCCATTGAATTCAGCACTTCAACAGGACCTTCTGTGCTGGACACCACTGGGAACACGGAGATGAAGCCCAGCTTTCCTAAAACTTTCAGGTGCTATTGGTCATATAGACTCACTAACTTCAATTCTGTCTCCACCCCTACTTCCTCCATCTCTTGGTTATTTACTTTTTTGGTACTAAGGATTGAACCAAGGACCAAGAGTCTTTCCCACACTAGAAAGGGACCCTGTTTATTGCTGGGCTACATACCCAGTCCTTGTGTCACTATTTTGGGATTCAATCTCACCAAGTTACCCAAGCTGACTTTGAACTTGCTCTATAGTTTAGGCAGGCCTTGAATTTATGACCCTTCATACTCTATCTACCAAGTGTCTAGAATTACAAATCTGTATCCACACACCTGTGGTGATATTTACATAATATATACATACATATATATACATATATACATATATATGACAAATTGATACACTGTACACTGTATTGTTGATTTTACTAATAATATTTGGCCAAACTACAGATACGATTGCATCTTTATACATAAATTTGGATTAGGTTAATTATATTTTGTAGCTGATAAACAACTCCTAATGATAATTCTATCTCTAGTTCTCATTTAATCTTAGAATCAAAGTGATCAAGTGGATGTGATTTTGGACATAGTTGTGAAAACACAGTAACCTTTAGAATCTAGACAAAATTACTTGTACTATCTGGTGTTTCCACTTTGGCTCTTAGCATTATACAGCACATTAATTCGTTTCTGCCATGTACTGTTGTGGTTTCTATCTGAAATGTCTCTCAAAGGCATGTATTGGAGACTTGGTCACCAGGTGATGGTATCATTAGGAGGTGGTGGATCCTTTAAGAGGCATTAGGAGGCAGGCTCTATTTGGAAGGAGCATTTCTCTAGATGGGTACCTTAAAGTAGTGTATCTTATCTCCAGCCATTCTCTCCCTCTCTCTCTCTCTCTCTCTCTCTCTCTCTCTCTCTCTCTCTCTGTCTGTCTGTCTCTCTCTCTCTGTCTCTCTCTGCTTCCTGGTGAGTAGCCTCTTGCCACCATGACATTACCTTATAGCAGATTTAAAAGTAATGAAGCTGTCTAGCCATGGACTGAGTTCTCTAAAACCATGCATGAGCCAAGAGAACCATTTCTTCCTCTTAAGTTATTCACCCCAGTTCTTCTGTTACAGTGATGGAAAGCTGACTATCATACAGGCTTTTGTACTGACACTGAGAACCAGCAGAGTAGATACAGCACAGCATCCCGGTTCACCCTGTGCATCTAGAGAGAGAGAGAGGGAGAGAGACAGAGGGAGGGAGAGAGAACATGAAGTGTGACATCTGTCCTGCCCTGTGGTTCTGTGTTTTTTTGTAAATTGTTCCCCACCAGGAGCTCAATGAGTGCTGAGTTGAGCTAAACCTTCTCACCTGAAATAACAGACATAACCACACTCTATCAAAGCAAATATTACTAAGTTCAACCCTGCCTATTTGTCCATGAAACTCAACCCAAAGGAACTTTATTTCTTATCACTGGCAAAAAGAATACCTGAAGCTCACAGGTTAGATGATACATTTTAAGCAATTACTAAAGCCATTATTCCAACTTAGTATTGGTAATATACATAGCCTTACTCCACAAGAGTCTTGGGATGACTGTCTCTTTATAGCAATAACAAAAGTAAGATTTCTGGTCCCATCCCTAGTTGCCTCTCTATAGTTCAAGGGAGAGGGCTAATTGGTTTCTGGAGTTCTCCACTCCACCCCCTTTCCCAGGACTTGTCAGAGCTCCACCCACACACAGCACTGAAGTCCTGGCACTGACCGCATAACCCTGTGCTCCACACTCCCTCACCTCTTCCTCTTGCCACTGTCCATGGGATCTAAATTTTCAGACTAATCATGACCATCTGAAGAGCTTGTGATAATGGGTTCCTTGAGCCTACCTCCAGAGTTTCCCATTCAGTAATGCTGGGCAGGGGTTGCAATCTACATTTCTAGCAATCTTTCCAATGTAGGGAACTTGGAGAGCTCCCATACCTGACAGATCTGACTCAAGCATGTGGAATGAAATGTTCTCATCCTTCACACAAACAAATTCTGAAGCCTGGCATATTCATTTGCTAATATTTCCATAACAAAAGACTACATCCTGTATGGCTTAAAAAGGGATTTGTTAGAAGGCAGATATACAAACTCAAGGAGCTAGCAAGCCTCTGAAGAATCCTTCCTTGCCTCTTCGTGGTATTGGGTTGGACAGTGATCTGAGATTGTTCTTAGTGTGTGGATGCCTCAGTTGCCACATGACTGCTTTCAGCCTAAATGTCTATGCCTTTGTTCTTTTTCCCCTTCTTTTGTTAGTGGCTAAGGGACCCACCCTACTTCAACAGATCCTCATCTTAAATGATGACAGTGGCAAAGCGCTGTTGTCTAAATATCATTGCAGGCAAGGCACTCCCTTATATCTTTTAGTGGATGCATGGGCCAAACTTGAAACCATGGGTTATCCAAAAATATTCATCAGCACAAAATATTATCCTCAGCCCATGCAAGTGGAGTGTCCTGGAGCTTCCCTCAGGAGAGAAGATGGTTGCACATGTGCAGAGAGCTAAAGTCTTGTGATGTCTTGATTCTAAAATGTTCTCTTACTCCTAATAACAAAGACTTCTGGGGCTCACACTCTGTTTCTATGAGATTTACATAGTTCTGTTCATCTAAAACATCTCTTCTTGAATTGCTTTATCGTGATTGGACCTTTCCAGCTGGTAGTCTGAAGAGTAGTGTTTACAAGCAGATGTATTTCACCTGGTCCTAGGAGGCCATGGATGATGTCCTTCAGAATGCCATCTGCCATCTCTGCAGCTACTGCTGATGCCCAGACCTTGAGCTATTTCAGATTTGTATTCAGTGTCCTTGAGAAGGGAAATAGTTATCCTCAACCATTTTAGGCTCTGAGGAGTGCAAAGTACTTGGCATGCCACCTTTTGAATGATGTCTGGTGACAAATCCTTTGCATGTAATTGTATTTTATAAAATCTCAGCTTCTTTTTCAAGTGTAGACTCCCAAGAGCAGGAGGTGCTGAGACAGCTGAGTATGAACCCCAGGGCTAGTCTATGAACACAGGTTAGGACCATGATACAGTGCTTAAAGACCAGTAATGAACACTCAACCTTTTCTCCATCTCAGTATCTTTGGAACCCTACACTCTCTCTTGCAGGGAAAAGGATGGATGGCCATTATTCCAAGTTTCTGGGTCTCTTAGTTCTATTCATTAAAAGGACTTAAACTGAATGCTTCCCATTCATCCTCAAGTCCACTGTCTCAGGAAGTGAAGTGGCATGAACTACAAGACTGAATTCTCTCCCCAACAGCTTCTAAGTGGGCTCCATCATCAAGAGGGACCACTGGGAGAAGGTTGAATAACAGGAGGGAGGAGAGAGAATTGTGTTTATTTCAGTATCTCTCTCTCTAGGTTTGCCATCAGTTGACTGTATCATTCAGCTGAAGATGGTAGCTTCTGCCACAGTGTCCCCACTAATCTCCCCTCTATCTCAAATGTACTGTGACTGGCCTCTCTCCATCACATGTTCCACAACTCTAGAGAAACTTCTGATTTTTGCCACATCAAACCTCAAGAAATGGCGAAGTTGGTAACTGCTCAGTATTTGCTTAGACTCATATGCTAGGATTCTGGCTGGCTGTCTATCGTAGACGACTTAGTTACAACTCCCCTTTTGTAAAGTTCAGTAGTTGTCAACATGGGGTGTAAAGTAGTGACATCTGGGAGCATTTAGTAATCCTCCTGCTGAGATTGCTCCCTTCCTGGAGTAGATGTAGTCAAAACTGCTGAAGGAAGAATTGTAGGATAAAAAACAGTAGACAGGATACATACATACATACATACATACATACATACATACATACATACATCTGAGGATCCAGTGCTCACAGTTTTCTAAAGGTGACAGATGAAGCACTAAATTCAGTCTTCTCAGCTCCTACCTCAGACCACCACCAGCATGAATACTGTAAATCCGGTCTCTCCAACTTCTACCCCAGGCCACAGCCAGCATGAACACTGTAGTTTCTTGCTGTGTATTTTAACTATCCTCTCTATTGTTACATTAAGAGTCCTCCCAGGTCAGAAGCAATCTCTTCCCCCTTTAATTTATTCCCACAATGCCTATCATATGTTCAGTACACTGTGGGCCTTTAATAAAACATTGACCTACTGGTTGTATACTTGAAGACACACAGGGAAGAAAACAAATTCCTTTCTTCCTTGCTTTATTTTCTTTCCTTTTATGTGTGTGTGCTATGGGGAAATACATGAAACTAGCATACCTCTTATGCAGTAGCATTTAGAAAAAGGGGTCTAACTAAAATTGGCAGTGAAAACATAAGGTTCCAAAATGTCTTACACTTTATTTGTCCAGGAAAACCACTCTGACAATTTTATCTCTGAGTACCATCATGAAAAATCTTTTGACATGCATCTAGATGATGTTATTTATGCAAATAAAACTTAATAAACATATAATCTTACACATTTCCTGGATAAAATTAAAAAAAATTGTCAAGTCTCTCAGTATAAAAAGTTGCAGAAATAAGTAACCAGTCAAATGAGTAGAGGCTAAAATAATTTATGGCTGATCTCTTCTAAACTTTTTTCTTTGATTATTGAGGGATTAGCTTCGGATTCTATTTTAAATGTCAGTTCTTACAAGTTAAATCTTCAGGTTCCTTTTCCGGATGACTAGATTAACCTCTTAGTGGTTACTCTGCCCATTCCCTTCCTATATTTACTCCACACTCCAGATAGCAGCCAGAAAAAAAATTAAATGCATAATATAACCTTTATTTTTAATACTGACTGAAAAGAAATGATACCAGGCTAGCTCTTCCAGTATCCTTTTGGAAAATAAAAAGTTAGAGACCAGAAAACATAGAGAACATGTTTTCCTATGTGAAACAAGAGGCAGAAGTCAGTTTTAAATTCTGACCAAAAGTTAGGTAAGTTGTGCAATCGTCCCAGATTTTGGCCTTTCCAAACCAGGACTTTGGAAAGAGAGGCCCCGAACAGAATTCAGGGCTATTGAGACAGCAGGAATCTGGACAACAAGGTGCTGAAGGGAATGGAGTTTGAAGAGCTAAAGTTCCAGTTCCTTGAAAGGATACAACAGTGTCCTGGTGCCTTTGGCCAGATAACAAACTGCGCATGTGCTGAGACTCCTCCATGGGGACAAGAGCTCTAGAGTACCACTGGAGTGCACACAGGAACGAGTGACTCCTAAGTTGCAGAAAGCCAGAGTGAAGCTTTGAACACTTCCAAATTCAAAAAACATCTCAGCAAGGCCAGCTTTTAGGAGTAAGGGGACTCTTATCCAAAGTAAATGCAATGGTAGACCTATCTGAATAAAACAGAGAGCATAAAGAGGCAAACTACACCACAAACAGATACTGTGCCTGAGAACAAGGTTCAGGTAGCTATTGAGACTACTAAACTCATACTCTCAACATCATAGGTCACAATGTCTGGTAAAAAAATATAAAACTACTGGGCTTGTGAGAAAGAAAGAACCTTCAGTTCACAAACAGAAAAACAATCACTGGAAACAAAATGATGACAGAAACATTGGCATTGGTAAGCAAGACTGGTAAGCAAGAAAAAGAATCTCAGTACATGAAAGGAAACTACATTTAAAAAAAAAAAAAACAATTCAATCGTTATTCTGAATAGGAAAAATAACAGCTCAATACAAACAGTGGATAAGTCTAACATGAAGCTAAACAACCCAAAGGAATAAAACTGAGAGACAAATAACACAGGAAAAAATAAACAAATCAGCAACACACACACACACACACACACACACACACACACACACACACACACACACACACACACCATAGCCTCAATAATCCTTAATGAAGTATCTAGGTCTGCAATTTATGTGTACTTAGAAGTAGAAAAAAATAATTGGTAGAAAATAAGTGAAGAAATACTATTTGAAAAATTTCCACATCTGACAGGAAAAAAACAAAATCCACAGATCTAAGGAATTCATGGAACCCTAAGCTCTCCAAAATGATTTATGATGAAGATGATACAAACTGATAGTGATGAGGAGAATATTAAGAGCAGTTAGAGGGAAAGTAACACATTATATAATAGAAAAAGGAGGGAGAGAATAGTTATTAAACTGTACAATCAAAAAGATAATGGAATGATATTTTTAACACACTAAAAGTCGTTAAGTCTACCTGGGACTCATTATCTAGAAACTAGAACTGTCCTTCAAAAAGGAAAGTGAAACATGGGCAATGAGCCACAAAAAGTGAGAGAATTGTCACAATCAGAATGACATGACAAGGGATGCTGAAGGAAGTTCTACAGGCTGAAAATTAGGACAACAGATGGAACAATGCCGGTGCATAAAAATACATTTATTTTTGTTTCCTAAGATGTAGTTGTCCATTTGAAATCATGAGTTAGTTAAACATTCAATCTACAGACTATGCAGGCCAGAAAGTCAAGGCTGCAGGGGCTTGTCGCAGCTGGTTATTCCACGTCCACACTTAAGAAGTGGGAGAGTGAATGCATTCTCAGCTCCCACTTTCCACTTACACAGTTCAGGATCCTAGCCAGGGAATGGTATCAACTGGCAGGTCTTTCCAACTTTCCAACTTAATCGGTGTGGTCAGGATAACTCTCTCAAGCATGCCTAGAAGCCCATTTCCCAGGTGATTAGAGAACCTGTCAAATTGATAACATTAGCCATTATAGCAGATGAGATAGTCAAACAATAACATATAAATCCAATCATGGAGTGCCATGAGAGATGAAAATGAATTTCTATGCTGATTCAAGGAGTCCATAGCCTAGGTAGGGAATCAGGAGGGCCTAAGAGAAGAGTGGCATCAAGTGTAATTTCTTTGCACAACATATATTTACTGAATGTTTACATTGGCTCAGTCACTAAGCTGTTTTCGTTCTATAAAGTCTGTAGAAAATGGGGTTTCATGTCCATCAAAGCATTTCAAGCTCAAGAAAAAAAAAATGGTCTTATATGAAAAGCAAGGAAACTTTAAAAAAAATAAACAAAAACCTAAAACTAATGTGAAATGAAATACATGGAGAGAATTTGAGAAAATACTGACAAAAGTTGTGACAAGCACTGATATCAGCCAACACTTTACTTTGTAATAGGATCATCTATATTGAGATTAGTGGTGACAACAATGCCAGTCAATTATCCTGAAGGTACTACTTCTCAAGTCACATGGAGGGCTTGACTCCCTGTGTCTTCTCTTAAGCCTTGCCATACTCATCATCAGGTGGTAGCTAAAAGCTGATCTGACGTGGAAACAGTCATGAAAGGGTTAAGTGACTTTTCCAAGATTTAAAAGTTGTTAAATATCAATACATTGAAAAAAAATCCACATGTGAAGAATACCCTCAAATGACTTATTTGATGGAGTATTGTCCAAGTTATACAAAGACATCTTAAATATAGCAATATGAAAATGAATAAGTAAATTTAAAATGAGACCACAGACCCAGACTAAGGAAGACACACAGGACAAACGAATGCAGGACAAGTTGTAGCAAATCATATGCTATCAGAGATATGCAAATTAAAAGAAGGACTCACTGAAGGGACCCACATATTGTGGGTGATCCCTCTGGAACCCAGGTTAGGCACAGACTACTACACTCAAACACCAATTTCCAAACACAGAGATCCTTTATTAAGCAAGGCAAAGAGACAAGATAACTAAAAATGAATTTGGCAGAAACAGCAGCAAATCACTTAGCAAGTGGTAATTCTAGGAGAGAAAATGGGGAGGTCTGTGTTAGAATGAGCTAGGATGGGTTGGTATGTTTTGGTTGAGTATTTTAATTAACCTAATGTGGATTTTTGATTGCTGGACCTTGATGTTTCCACAGTTGGACCTTGGTAATTAATCAACCTTAGGAATGAGTGAGGTATAAGAAAGTGGCCAAATAGGGGAATAGACCTTGCTTGTTAGCTTTAAGAACATAATCTAATGGTTTAGCAAGGGAGAGAGAAGGACAAGACCTGCAGTGCCATGTTTGCCATGCTCGGGCCTGCTAGAGCCCTGTATTCACCACTACACGCCTATTAGAATCCAACAAGTGACAGCATCAAATGCTGGCAAGAATGTGGAGCAATGGAGCCACTCATTCATCACGAGCAGGAGTGGAAAACAGCCTGCCTAATTTGGAAGGCTGTTTGGCAGTTTCTTACAAAACTAATCATACTCTTAACATACAATCTAGAAATTGCAGTCCTTGGAACTTACTGAAAAGAATTAAAAACATGTCCACACAAAAGCCCGCACACGGATGTTTGCAACAGCTTTATTCATAATTGTCAGAGCTTGGATGCAATTATACACCCTTCAGTGAGTGAATAACTATGCTTTATCCAGATAGTGGAATACTATTCCATTCCACAACAGAAATGATCAAGTCAAGAAAACATATGGAAGAAACTTAAATGTGTGCTAAGCGATATAAGGCCATTATTCACCATGAGACTGCAACTATACAGCAGACTATAGAACACAAACCTATAGAGGTGGCAAAAGGCCATTGGCTGCCAGAGTTAGGAGACATTTAGAATGAATAAGAAGAGCACGGAGGACTTGGGAGACAGTAAAATAACTCCGTGCAGCACTACGACAGAAGATACATGCCATTATAAATATAACTGACTGTGAAGTGTACAACACCAGAAGCAAATGCTAATACAGCTATGTACTTTGAATGAGAATAAGGTGCCAATATTCACCAGTTTTAATAAATAATTTGATTAATATAACACTGGTGGGAGATGTTGACACAAGAACAAACCCTGTTTCTGTCTCTCTGTCCATCTATGTTTCTCTATTTCTTGTGTGTGTGTGTGTGAGAGAGAGAGGGGGGGAGGGAGAGAGGGAGGGGGGAGAGAGAGAAAGAGAGAGATGGGGGAACATCCACCTGTCAGTTAGGGTGCATGGGGATGGTAAAGAAATCAGGAAAAACACTGTGGCTTCCACTTAATGCTTTCATGAACTCGGAACCAATGTAAAAATCATCTCCTTTCAAAAAATTGCTAAGCAGCTCACATGTAGTCATGGCAGGGAAGGTTGGATGGAGCCTGGTATCCCACTTGATCTAGAGTAGGTGTTCCTCTAAAGAAGCCCAAGGGCTCCCTACATGCTCTTGTTTTCTACTTCTCATAGGCACTCTCCAGATCCTAGCATTTACTCCTTTCTGTGGCTTTCGTCTCCTTAAACAGTTTGATCCTTTGACTTGAACTTGCCCCAATGCTGCTGACTTGATTTTCAGTAACTTCCTCTATCAACCACCACTACTGAAAAGACTCCTGCTCTCCCACTGACCATCACTGATGTTTACAACGCTCACACCTCTAGTGTTAATGACACCTGAAGGGTGTTCTTTGTATTGGTTACTTCTGAATTATCTGAAATACATGTCCTGTGAGACAGTTTTCCATCTTTTCCCCACTTTCTTTGCCTCAAACCCAAGTTTACCACATTAAATAGCTCTATACATCTGTCAATTGCTTTGGAGTAATCCATTCTCTTTTCTTTGACCTTAATTATGATAGCTAAATATCCCTAGCTGCAAGGAGCTTAATTAATTAGCAATTGCCTTATGCATCTAGTCTAGGGGTTTTAGTTAAAGGAATACTATTCAGTGGGCCCAGCAGTGACTTACACCTGCCTTTCTAAAAATACCTTTCTAAGAGTCCCTTTCAGTTTCTTTCACAATTATCCATCTAAAAGTACCAACCATTTATTTCAATTACCTGCTATCCACAGTAATAATCATGGCTGACACTATTAATAGTTTGAAATCTACACAACAATGTGTCAAGAACTTACGACATCCAATCATTCACACAGCAATCAATGAGAAAAGTAGCAGATTTATCTCCACCTTTCAAATGGGGGAACTGGGCCTCACAGCCTATATACACCCCAAGTTGTAGAGATACTAAGTGGAAGCCACACAAATTAAGCGTAGGCTATGTATTATCATCAACTATTATTTCTCTAACCAGAAAGGAGGTTCCAAAGGGGCAGAAACCATTGCCTTTTCCATCCCTTCAGCTTCACAGTGTTCAGCCCGCAGCAACCACTCCACAGTAATAAAATTAATCAATTGCCAGACCCAGATGCTGCATGGTCACCATACAAACTATTAATACTCCACATTTTCAAATGAGAAAACTGAGCACAGAGACCTCAAGGAATGTTACTCCAGGTCATGTTGGTTGTGAGGCACCAGGACTAAACCCAGGGCTTCTCCAACTTGCATTCAGGGCTGTTATGTAGAACACTTTCAAGATCTAGAGGGCTCTATCCTAGCCCTGTGTTCCTGACTCAGTAGGTCTGGGTGAGGCCATGGAGTATGCATTTCTTATTTTAAGATTTATTTTTATTTTTAAATTATGTATTTGTATTTGTGTGTGTGTGAGAGAGAGAACCTGTCATTCACATAGAATCATTTGAAGAAAGTACTAGATTCATTTCCATGTTCCACGTGGAGAAAGTGAGGCTCACAGACAACATACACCCCAAGTTGTAGAGATACTGAGTATAATTCACACAAACTAAGGGGGGGGTATAAGATCCTCTGCAGCTAGCATTTCTGGCAGTTGTGAGCTACCAGTGCTGTAGTGGGAACTGAACCCAAGGCCCCTCTGCAAGAGCAGTAAACACTGAGTCGTCTATCTCTCCAGCTCAAGATTCTATATTACTAACCAGCTCTGGGACAAGAAAGTCTAGACCAAAACTCTACGCTCTTAGAAAATTAAGCCTGAACTGAAAGATTAATACTTTCTCATTGCCTGGGCAGTTGGCATAATTCAACATCATTGGTCACATTAATCAGGAACTTGCATTTCTGAAGGTTGGGGAGAAGATGAGGCCCCAGGCCCACAGCCAGGAAATCAGCCTGGCCTGTGTCTTCAGTTCTCCCTAGATTTCCCATTAAGTTTTGAGGAAACTAAACTTCTTCTCAAGGCCTAGGAGACTCTGATGGTCTGTCCCTTGCCTGATCATCCTACTCTTGGCTCTTATGTCACCGTATCTGGATACACTGGACTTCCTGAAATTTCCAGAACAAGACATGCCTTCCTCTCCCATTCCTATTTGGGCTTCTGTTCTTGCCTTCTCTGACCCCTTTCTCTTTAATTTTTGTCAGTCCCCAAACTTTTATTTCTGTTATATCTTTTGTGGTTTCATTTACTTCAATTTAGTCTGTAAAAGGAAACTATGACAAACTTTTAAAACATCTTAAATGCTTTTAATTATAATTATGGAGTCAGACAACAGACCAGATCAAAAAAGACTGAGAATGTTCCATCTTACCAAATGGGCCAGTGACATTCAGAGTCAGAGGGGACAAAGTGAGGTGGAAGCAACCCCTGTCCATCTTATTTGACTGTGGATTGAGTAGTTGCTTACCTACTGTTTGCATATCATATTAGGCTACAGTTTGTAATCTATGAAAAAACCCTGGACCTGACTTCAAATAAGTACCCAGGCAGTTTGAGGCCAAACTCGCTTCAACTAACAAATTCCTTGCAAGAAATTGGTCTGAGAATCGTCTCCCCTTCCTTCTGTGAAGACATACCTCCAAACACGCTGGGTGTGACACAGCCAAGATCTTCGAGGAAGAATAAATCCCAAAGCCCTAGGCTTGTGCCATGCAGCTCCCGCGTACTGCGCTGCTGACTTTGCTGCTTGGGACCATTTCTTCAAGTGTGTCAGATGGCAGCTTGGACCCCTTCAAGGCTCAGTCACACTCAGGTGACACTTATGACCCACGTGTGACAGTACCGGTTTCTAATGGAACTCACTCACAGTTCACAACAAAAGACCCTAATGGAAAACCATGGTGTGTATCTTACAATGAAACTGTTTCCCCATCCTCTGGCATCTAACTTCTGTTCTCAGTTGCAAGTGCCATTTGGGGTTCCAGGCATGATATTCCATGAATGAATACAAATGCTGAATCACCTCCGCATAGAACTCTTCAGCATTGACCATCCTGTTTAAAATTCCACACCCTCCTCCAAACTTCAGCGTGCATACCACCCCCTTGCTCTGTTTCCCACATAGTGCTCACCACCATCTGCTATACTCTGTGCTTTCCTTATTCAGGTTTTTACTGTACTTCCTCCTCCACTCAGGGTTTACAAGAGTAGTAAATTTTGCCTGTTTTCTTCATTGCCACATCTCCAGGGTTTGAAAAAGTACAGGGTGTAATAGTAAATGTTCAATTAATGCCCATGAATAGTTGACTCCACGTTAACTACGTGACAGGTCCTGGCCAGTGGTGCATGATCTTCCCATTCTCCACTGTTGTTCATTTACCTGCTGCTGTGGTTTTTCCCTGAGCTGCTCTTCATCAAAGAAAATTCCTAGGCAAAAGGAAGACTCCAGTGGGCAGCAGGCTGTTTATTCTGTCTTGGACTCCCTAGCAGTTGGTGGGGGTGGACCATAACACATAAGGAAAGTATTTTGGCCCTCTACAGGGTAGCATTCCTAGCCAAGATGTGATGACTTCAGGCCTTCACTCAAGATTTCCTTCTCTGGACTTCAGAGGGGGCACATCAGTGCACTTTAGATAAGTTGAAAGACGTTGTGACAGGTGTCTCCATATAGAATGGCTAACGGGCTCTAACAGTGGAAGTTCCCCCAGGGGTGTGTGAGGACTGATTTGGCTCTGGTTAGACAAACTTCCCAGCATTTGTCTCAGAAGCATTTGTCTGAGAAGATAAGGATGGAAAGATCCCGTCAGTTTCCAGAGCTCAGCAAGCTCCATTTAGAGAGAAGACAGTGTGTTTGTTAATGGAGAAATGTTTAGTTTGGCTGTGTGGGAAGACATCCAACTACCCACAAGGTCTTTAAGTCTGGCTGCCTATGGGAAATTTATAGAATGAAATGAACTTTTCTCTGACAAATGACTTACCCAACTGCTCTGAATCTACCTTGAACATCTTTGTCCTTAGAAGTGGGGGAGGAGGCCTGTTTTCAGGATGTAAGCATAAACAAGATTGAGAAATGCTAAATAAAACAAAGTGTTTTCCATTTCAGTAGGGTATTTCATGGGGCTAGCAGTCCACAAGCACTCCTGGGGAAAACAAGATGAGGTCTCCTGCCTTAAAAAGAAGACTTCACACAGTTTCAGCCAGACACCACACTCTCATCAATACTGAAAGCAGAAAAGAGCATGCAAAGCTTTGGACTCTCAGAAGAAACATTTCATTTTTGTCCTTGAGTTTTGTTTTATGAGTTTTATTTCCCCAGGGGATCTCTCTCTCTCTCTCTCTCTCTCTCTCTCTCTCTCTCTCTCTCTCTCTCTCTCTCTGTGTGTGTGTGTGTGTGTGTGTGTGTGTGTGTGTGTGTGTGTGTGTGTTTACCCAGAGGTTTCATTAGCAAGGATGTCCTTAACAGAGTATGACAGCAAAGCTGTCTGAAACAATGATGGATTGTCATCCAGTTCAGGAGGCCAGAAGTCCAAATTCAAAATGTCATCAGGTCAGTTCTTTCTGAGGACCACACAGGAAGGACCTGTGCTATTTCTTGACTGTCTTCTCCATCTCTTTTCATACCTCATTTTCCCTTTACTCATGCCAGTATCTGTAGACAAACTTCCCCCTTTTATGAAGACATGCTCCTCAATGCACTAGGGTCTATCTTGCTTAACTTGCTTTACTAATGTCATCTACAAGCATCTTGTTACCAAATGAGAAGATGCAAGGACATAGAGCTTTAAAATTAAGAGGACATAATTCATTCCATAACAGATAGCTATCTACTGTGTGTGTGTGTGTGTGTGTGTGTGTGTGTGTGTGTGTGTGCACATGCAGCCCCACACATATGTAAACCATGCAAAGCCTGAAAATGCCCGAAGAACCTTTATGGATTGAGCTAGTAGTTGCTGTCTCTAGCACAGTTGAGGCAAAAGCAATCCCTAACAGTCATTAGTGAAACTGGACTTGAGTCACTGGTGAAAGCTATTGCCTGAAGTACATGTGCCATCTCTCACCCTCCTGGTCACTGCTACCCACCTACCTACATCTTTAAAATACTTTACTTATGTGGGTCATGCTAAGCTAGAGTTACAGAAACCTTCAAGGAGGTGCCTAGCCTCCCAGATGTCAGTGCCATAAAAGCACTGAGCTAGAACATTAGTTTTGTAATAGTAGTGAATGTCACATTAGAATCATCAGAAAATTACAACTGATTTGTAATCATGAGAGTGAATTAGTAATAACAAAACTACCAACCTGCCCCCCAAAGATAAAACCAAAAACCCTCTAAGCACAGATAGTCTTGGTGAATTTTACCAAACTTTTAAGGAATGATGAATATTGCTTCTTCATTTTTTGAAAGATTTTTTTGTTAAAATATAATTGCAATTCTTTTTTTTCTTTCCTCTCTCAAACTCTTCCCATGGTTTCCCTTTCACTACCTCTCAATTGATTTGATTATTTTCATATATGCATAAATAAATACAACCTGTTGAGTATATTTACCAGTGTTTGTGTGTATAATTTCGGCATTCACTACTTTGTATTGGATCACTTGTTAGGGTTTTCCAATTATGGAACTTATCCCTGGGAGACATAAATTCTCTCTCTCTCTCTCTCTCTTTCTCTTCTTCTTCCTCCTTCTCTCTCTCTCTCATAAACACATGCATGCATGCTATTCAGTCTTGTTTATATAGCCATAATGTTGAGGTGTCATAGGTGCAACTTCCCTGTCATTTCTAGGAGACACACTGTCACAGCAGACTTCCTGACCCTTTGGCTCTTGAAATCTATTCATTGATGGCCTCCGAACCTTTGGTGCAGAAGTTGTGTTACAGGTGCATGCATTTGGGCTGGGCTCCCCAGGGTCCATTCATCTCTGAATTAAGGACAGTTGTGGCTTTCTGTAAGGTCTCTGTTTGCTGTAAAAAACAGACTTCTTTGATGTGGAATGAGAGCTACTATACAACTCCTAAGCATATGCCCTGAGGATTTGACATCCTACTCCATTGCTGTATTCATTGCTGGGATACTTGCTCGGCAATATTCATTGTCATTCTATTCACAATAGCTGGGAAATGGAAACAAGGTAATGCCCTTCAACAGATGAATAGATAATGAAAATGTGATACATACCATACATACAATAAAATACTATTCAACTGTAAATAAAAAGTAAATAATGAAATTTTCAGATAAGTGGTTAGAACTAGAAAAAAAATTATATTGACCGAAGCAAACCAGATACACAAAGAAAAAGGGTGCATGTTCTCTTTCATCTGTGATTCCTAGCTCTAACTCCTCAGACATGATTATACAATATGTAGTAACCATGGAAACCAGAAAGTATAAAGCGTCTGTGGAGGGGGAAGGCTCTGGGAGGGATATATATCAAGATACATATGACATAAAGTGGGAAAAAGGAAAAATGGGGATGGGTCTTTAATTGGTTATGAGGGAGGGAGGTCAATACACAAGAATGAAAGGGAGGAGGGACAAATAATGTTAAGGTTTCTGATAAACCTTCAAGGAATCATACTATTCTATATTTACATAAAGTTATGTGTAGGAGTATATTCAAACACACACGTATATATTCAAAATACACATATATTAAATGAAGCCATGCCACTTATGCTATAATAATCCTCAGAAGATCACAGACTATGTAACAAAAACCCCAGTACCAGACATGAGACTCTTCCATCTGAGTCATTAGTCAAGTAACCAAGTGATTCCCAAAACAATAAAATCTATTGTCTTTGCTTTTTTTCTTGAGACAGACCTTTGGTTGCCTCTCAGTGGGTGAAAGTAAGTCCCTATTGCTGACCACACCACACACTTAAGAGACAGGATTCAGAAATTCTGAGCTACATCTAATCTGCAAGCCTCTTTCCCAAGATCCAGCTTTCATGGTGCTAGAAGGTGATATGTAGGCTGCCGTATCCCAAGGAAAGGAAGCAATCACCAGTCCTAACCAACTGTGAACCACAATGGTAACCAACATGGCAAGAAATCCCTAAAGGTACAATGGTAGTTCTCAGATCTTGGTGGCAGCCAACAGCTGTCTAACCAAATTTAAGGGCTGCTCAATAGGAGGCAAATGATGCCTGGTACTGGAAACTAGGTCAACTACTCAGGACTGTTGGGGTTATGTATCTTAGTGCAGAACCTTCTATTGCCATGTGACTAGGTCAACATGATTCCCAACAGCTTTCTAAACCTTATTTTTAATTTTTTATAAATGGAAAGCTGATGAAGTTGCCAATTCATTCTGTGAGGTCATTGTTGCTTGATAGGAAAACAAAAAACAAAACCCACAATATCACAAGAAAATCAAAGGACAGATCACTATTTGTCAAGAATATGGATGTAAAAATTCCACACAATATAGACTCCAGTAGATCCCAATCAAAATATTAAATGGAGCCTGTGATGGCTATTCTTGGCTGTCAACTTGATTACATCTGGAATTAACTAAAACACAAAGAATGGAGGGCACAACTGTGAGAGATTTTTGTTTAATTTGAAGTAGGAAAATAGACTTTTAATCAGGATCTTTGAGGTGGGGATACCCACCCCCAATTTGGGTACATCTGCTGCTGGCACCCTATATAAGGACATGGAAGAAGAAAGCTTTTCTCTTCATCTCCTTGTTCTTGCCTCACTAGCATGGACATTATAACCTATTTCTTCGGGATTCCAGTGTATACTAAATACTAGTTGAGACATCTTGTCTTGTGCACTAAACAACCACTGGATTATCAGACCTTCTATTCTGGCCACTATTGTTGGGTTAACTGGATCACTGCCTGTAAATTACTCTAATAAATACATTTTTTTCCTATGACGATTGTTGTTCTCTAAGTTGGGTTACTCTGGAGAACCCTGACTAATACAGAGCCATTTCCAGTAGACACACAGATCTTCTACAGGCTTCCATTTGTCCCTGCTGCCAACTGCCACAGGCATTCCCTGGTAGCATGATAGCCAGGCTATACCAGCCTAAGAAGTGGGTAGGTGATGATAAGACTTTCACCCTCCTCCTCTTCCTTCTTCTTCAACTTCAGTCCCCCCAGTTTTATTCCCAGCTCTACAGTAGACCACCAACTGTGGCTCCTCCTCCCTCTCTGCCTCCAGTGGAGACTAAATAGATACTAGTAGTATACCCTGCTTTTCTCCATCCCTCTCAGCACCCACTCCTTCTAGCTCATCTCCATCCAATACCTAAAAACAGAATCTAACTGGAACCTCCATTGGGTTACATCTGGAAAGATATCAGGAACACTCCCTACCTGGAAAACCACAGCCACAGAACTCTCCTGAGAAACAGAGAAAGAACAAGAAACCGAGGAACAGGACACCCACTAACAAAGACAAGACCAGATATCAGCACCTAGGATTAAAATAATCCCATATTCAGATGCCTAGAAGTCAGACTAATCAATAACATCCAGCATAATATATCTCCACTAAAGACCAGTAACCCTACTATAGTAGGCCCCAAGAAAAGCAACACAGGGTACACAGAAAAGCACAGGACATGAACTTCAAAATAGCCTTTAATGAATATGTTAGAGGTCCTTAAAGAAGGAATGATTCTCTCAAGTAAACCTATGAAAACACAAGCAACAGTGGATGCAATGGGGAAACTGGTTCAAGACCTGAAAGTGGAAATAGAATCAATAAAGAAAACTCAAGCAGAGGGGAAATTGGATACGATACACTTAGGAACTTGAATGGGAAATTCAGACACAAGCATTACCAAAAGAATACAAAGGATGGAAAAGAGTATCTCAGACATTGAAGACAAGCTAGAAGAAATGGGATGTTAAATCTAAAAGATCCTGGCACAAAACAACCAGTGCAGGTAGGATACTATGAGAAGATCAAATCTAAGAATAATAGTGTGGTGAGATCTTGCTTATGCAAATAAAGCTTGTCTAAGGGTCAGAAGGGTCAGAGAATGGAGCTTGCCACTAGCAAGGTATCACTACAAATAGGATTAAAAGAAGTAAAGAAACTCAATTCAAAGGCACTGAAAATTATTTTCAACAAAATCACAGAAGAAAGTTTCGCCAACATAAAGAAGGAAATGACCATCAAGATGCCCATCAAGGTATAAGAATGTCCAATATACTGGATCAGAAAAGAAGTTTCTTGCAGTATATAATAACCAAAGCACTACAAAGAAAAAATATTGAGAGCTGCAGGGGGGAGCCAAATAACATAAATGGAGACCTATTAGAACAAGACCTGGCTTTTCAATGGAGACTCTAAAGGCCTGAAGGGTCAAGAAAGATGGTTCTACAAACTCCAAAGGAGCAAGATGCCAGCCCAGACTACTACACCTAGCAAAACTTTCAATCACACTAGACAGCAAAAGAAAGACATTCCATGATAAAAACAAATTTAAGCTGCATCTATCTATAAATACAGCCTGACAGCAGGTGCTAGAAGGAAAACTCCAACTCCTGTCTGAAAAGGCCAACCATACTCAAGAAAACACAAGGAATAAATAATCCCAGACCAGCAAATCAAATAAGGATGGAGTAGGAGGTCCCCACACCATAATAACAAAATAAATGGAAGCAACAAAACACTGTTCATTGATAATGTCCAATATCAATGACCTCATTTCCCTCATAAAAGGCACAGCCTAACTGAATGGATTTGAAAACATGATTCAACTTTCTTCCGAATCCAAGAAACACACCCAACCCAACATCACTTTAAGGAAAAGGACAGAAAAATGATTCCAAGCAAAAGGACCCAAGAAGCAAAATGATAGAACCCTTTTAATATACTTGTCTTCAAAGCAAAACCAATCAGAAGAGAAAGTGAAGGCCACTCATCAAAGGGAAAATCCACCAAGAGACCATTGAAATTCTATATGCTAAACACAAGGGCATCCAAGTTCCTAAAAGAAACACCACTACATGCTAAGTTACATGTTATCCCTCACACAGTGATAGTAATTTCAATGCCTGACTCTTGCCAATGGACAGGCAAGAGTCATTCAGACAACAACTAAACAAAGAAATGCTGGAAATAACTTAATTCATAAATTCAAGTGGACCAAACAGATATTTTCAGAACATTTTACCCAAACACAATAGTATATACCTTTTTTCAGCACCTTATGGAACTTTCTTCAAAACTGGCCACATACTCAGACACAAAGAGAATCTCAACAGACACAAGAAAATTGAAATAAATCCCTGAATCCTATCAGACAACCATGGATTAAAACTGGATATCAACAACAACAGAAGCAACAGAAATCTGATACTAGGGAAATGTTCAGAGGTCTACAAGGATGACCCCACTAACAAACTAAGCAATAATGGAAAGACTACTTTAAATGCCCTTCCCTGATAATGAGATTGATGAATACCCTATATGCTATCCCAAAACCTTCATTTAGTAGCTAACGGAAGCAGTAGCAGACACCCACAGCTGAACACTGAGCAGAACTCCTGGAATCCAGTCGCAAAGAGGGAGAAGTGATGAGCAAAGGGGTCAAGACCAGGCTGGAGAAACCCACAGAAACAGCTGACCTGAACAAGAGGGAGCTCATGGACCCTCAGACTGAGAGCTGGGATACCAACATAGGACCAACCCAGACCCCATGAACATTGGTCTCAGTTAGAAGGTCTGGGCAGTCTACGGGACCTCTGACAAAAGAACCTGGATATATCCCTAGTGCACAAGTGGACTTTGGGAGCTCATTCTCCATGGAGGGATACTCCCATAGCCTAGAGACACAAAGGAGGACCTAGGTCCTACACCAATTAGCTTGACAGATTTTGATGATCCCTCACGGAATGTAGAGAGCCACCAGTGCCATTCCCGAAGATGGTGCGGGTTTCCTGTCCATAAATAAGCCAGCAAGGTGCAGATGCACGATCCACGTCATGGGGTGACCGTTAGGACCGTTGCGGGCTGCACCTGTCAGTAATGGACACGAATCCTCTGAGCATATATAAGCAGAGCCCTTTTTCCTCCTCAGGGTCTTCCCTCAAGTTGCTGTAATGAGCCGCGCAATAAACATAGCTGCAGAAGAATCCTGTTGTTGAGCGTCGTTCTTGCAGGCAAGGCAATAGCGCTCAACAAGTGGTGCCGAAACCTGGGAACCTGAAACCAGCGGCACAAGGGGGACCCTTCAGTCAGCTGGAGAGGATTCAGAACTGTGGCAGACAGGTAACAAAATAAGGTAAGTTCTAATAGACATACTATCAGGAAAGCATGTCAGAAACAGAATGTGAAAATAAGGTAAGTTCTGATAGACATACTATCAGGAAAGCATGTCAGAAGCAGAACGTGATGAAAAGTTGGGTGCATGCAAAAAGAAAAAGGCTAGCAAAGAGAAAGTAAAAGAGCCCTGAGGGACTGATCAAAATAAATAAATAAATAAATAAACAAACAAATAAATAAATAAATAAAATAGAAAAGAAACAGAATAATAAAAAAGCCACAGATGGAGAGAATCTGGATACTGTATGGTATTATATTGTCTTTGTATTGTTTGACTACTGAGGAAACAACTGTTAAAGGAAATGTTGCTGAATTAATTCAATTTATATATTTTAAAAATGATTTGACTCAAAATTTAAGTTCAAGGACAAATTACTGGGGAAAAGGATTTCTATTTTTGTTTCAACAGGGCAGTTAACTCAGATGTTTCCTGTTTTTGAGGAGGATGGAAATCGTACTCATCAATCTTTGGAACATAAGCAGGTTAAGGAATTGGCTGAATCTGTCCGTGCTTATGGCATTAATGCTAACTACACCTCCTCACAAGTAGAGAGACTGTCTGCTATGGCTATGACCCCTGCAGACTGGATGTTTGTCACAAAAGCATGCCTCACTATGGGGCAATATTTGGAATGGAAAGCCATATGGCATGATCTTAGCCAATCACAGGCCTCCATTGATTCACGATTAAAAGGAGGATTGATGGTAGTCAATCAGAGAATTGATTTGGTGCAGGAACAAATTGACACACTCTGGCAGTTAGCCCAACTGGGCTGTCAATGGAAATATTCCAGTTTATATGTCACCAGTGTACAATATGAAAATTATACAAGAGCTGCAAACCTTTCTAAACAACTTTTTCAGTATCTTTTAGGTGAATGGACAGGAGAATTTGATAGCCTGATGGACCAACTCTGAATGGCCATCGTCCATGTGAATTCCACCCGTGTGGACGCCTCTCTATCAGAAGGATCGTTCTCCTGGATCTCCACCGCTTTTTCCCACTTTAAGGAGTGGGTGGGTGTAATGGGGTTTGGCCTGCTGTTATGTGGTGGGGTGGTGCTCCTGCTCTGGTTGGTGTGTAAGCTACATGCTCAACAGACACATGACAAAGTGGTTATCGCTCAAGCCCTAGCTGCTATGGAGATAGGCTCCTCTCCCACTGTGTGGCTAAGCATGTTTAAAAAATGGACATTAATTGTCCAATAGGACAGCCCTTGCACCATGAGTCTTCTATGACATTGCACCAGGTTAGGGTGTCCATTTTTTTTTTTTTTTTTTTTTTACCAGAAACAGCCCTAACATTCTGCGGGGTTTCTTTCCCATTGCACGCAGACAGGTGCTTCTTTAGTTTAGCCTACTGTAATAAATTCTTCACGCTCAGGTTGTTTGGCTTAGCACTGCACTCCGGGTTGACTCTGGCCATGAGCAGCTCTGAGAAGGGCAAGTCTGGTTGCATGTGGGTTGGTGTCCAAGGCCCCACCTCCAAGGAAAAGATGCCAGATGGGTATGGCACTGACTTGGCTGACTACCAGGATTCAGGGTCATTACAATGTCCATCTCATTACTGGAGATCAGACCACTACCCTTGCCTGTTGCGTTTATAAAACAAAAAAGGGGGAGATGTAGAGAGCCACCGGTGCCATTCCCGAAGATGGCACCAGTTTCCTGTCCATAAGCCAGCAAGGCACGGATGCAAGATCCACGTCATGGGGAGACCGTTAGGACCGTTGCAGGCTGCACCTGTCAGTAATGGACATGAATCCTCTGAGCATATATAAGCAGAGCCCTTTTTCCTCCTCAGGGTCTTCCCTCAAGTTGCTTTAATGAGCCGCGCAATAAACATAGCTGCAGAAGAATCCTGTTGTTGAGCGTCGTTCTTGCAGGCAAGGCGATAGCGCTTGACAACGGAAGGCCTCAACCTCCCTGGGGAGTAGATGAGAAATAGGATGGGGGGTTCTGTGGAGTATATGGAAAGAGGGGATGGAGAAGGAACTGGGATTGATATATAAAATAAGAAAAAATATTAAATATAAAATGTTTAAAAAAATAAAATTTAATTTCCTCCAAGGGAGTCTTATTGGGAAACACATCTCTTGTAAGGGTAGGCTGCATGCCCAGCAGTAGATAACAACACAAACCAAACTCAACAGCATCTTTGGAGGGAGCTTCTTTGTCTCACAATATTAAATCAGGACTGTTTTGTCTTACTTACAGATCCTTTGTGAATATATTATGGCTTAAGGTTTTGAGATTTTTATGGGATTCCTGTGTGTATGAGCAAGTGTCTTTTTGCATCTATTTGCATTTATTGTGCTTTTTCTTTGGCTTTTTCTTTTGTTTGTTTATTTTGTTGTATTCTAATTTGTTTATTTTATTAATATTCCTTAGATGCCTGTTTGTTTCTAAAGAGAAACAGAAAGGGTTTGGTTCTGGATGGGAAGGGAGTTGAAGAGGAACTGGAAGAAATAGGGGGAGAGAAATCATAATAATACAGTATAATAAAAAATCTATTTTCAAAGAAAGACAAAATATTAAAGGGATTATACATTATAGTCTGGACATTTATCATAAGAATGCAAAATTACTTTAAAGATTCAAATAGTATTGTAAATTATGTCAACTGAGTGAAGCACAAAATCCACATTATCTAAAGATGTAGAAAACAAAATTTGATAAAATGTAATCTCATTCCATCATGCCTAAATTCAATAAACTGGAAATTTAAGGAAAAGTTCTCAGCCTAATAATAGTTGTCTATAAAATTCCTACAGCTAATACCAAAGTTAATGCTGAAATATGGGGAAGTGCACCCCCATCCCTTCTATCAGGATCAGGATCCACTAAGGACAAGGAAAACATAGTTGTCCTCAGCTACTGTACCACATGATGTCAGAGCAATAAACATGAAGAAGATGATCAGACAAAAGACAGATAAAGAATTAGCAGTAGGTTAACCTGAAGGCAGGGTGGATTCTATTGGAGGAGAAGGACCTAGTATGGATGCTGTTGGGTTTCCTGGAGGAGATGCATGTGAATTTCTGGCTATGGTTTCTCAGCACTGAAATCTAAGTACACACACTGCTCAAACAGCCTGTCCTGGGATATACATCTGTGTACTGACTTGATGCTGTGTAGCTTTCCACCATGTTAAGAATAATTTTTAAAATGTTTTCTTAATTGGAATATATGTTTAGTTTATTTTTCTTTAGACAGGCATCTAAATTTTGTTATAAAGTCTAACTTGTGCAAATTGTGTACTCTTCTACTAGCTACAAATAGTGACCAGTGAGTTTATTTGACTCTGCAATTTCTTATCTGTCTTACTCTTCAAGTTCTTATCTGGTTCTTATCTGCCCCAATTCTATTTCTTTTTATATGATGTGCCTGGTAAGAATAAAATAAATGTAGTTTACCGATCCAAGAAAAAAAAAAAAAAAAGAAAAGAAAGAAAGAAAAGAAAATTCTAAGGAATATGCTTTTAAACTATATTAAAGTGGTAGATACAATCAGCATATTTATTATATAAGATGAATACACAAAAATCAATGTTATCTCTCTAGTTTTGTGATAAGAAGAAAATGAAAATAAGAATGCAATTACATTTAAATACCATCAAGAGGCGTAAAATCAAAGATAAATACATTTGCCTGTAATCTAAGCACTTGGGAAACTGAGGTAGGAGAGGCAAGAGTTCAAGGCCAGCCTGCACTATCTAGCAAACTTAAACCAGCCTGGGACATAGGATACCTTGTCTTTAAAAAATAAATAAATAAATAAAATATTTATAAAGAAATCTAAAGAACAAAATGCAAGCTGTATATTTTCAGCACTATAAAAATAGCTGGCAGAAATTAAGGAGGACATAATATAAGCAGGAAGGCATTTAATATCAATAACTCAAAAGGTGTGTAATTGTTAAGGAGGCAATCATGGCTAAATTGACCTGTAGATTAACATAACATTTATTGAAAGCCCTGGTTTCATATCTGAAGAGACTGATAATATTATGGCAAAATTCTTGAGAAATTCAAGGAAACTAGGATGTCAAAAGTAATCTTCCCAGTTTCAAAACATACTACAGAACCATATTTATTAAAACAGGTTGGCACCAGCAACAAGGTAGACATGGTTAGGTCCATGCAATATGGAGACAAGAAATAGACTCTTGGGTTTATTGTGGACTGACATTTGACAAGGATGCAAAGAAAATCTACAAAGGGAGAAGATTTTTATCAATAAATATTGTAAGGTCTAGCCATGTCAAAGAATATAGGTTAGACCCGTGTCTTACTCAATGTATATAAATTTAAAAGGATAAAAAGTCTAAACATACAAAATAAAATAATAAAACCATTTTTATGTATTAGTATTGTCTGTTATGCATGTGTGTGTAGGTGTAGCAATGTGTGTATCAAGGTTGGTGTGTGGGGGCCCGAGGACAACTCTCAGAAGTTCCCTTTCTTCCTTCCAGCATGGATTCCAGGTATGGGCTTGGGATGCAAGTGCTTTCACCCACTGGACATCTTAGTGTTACTAAAAATAATAAATAAATAAATAAATAAATAAATAAATAAATACCTCTTTGGGGAATACAAAGAATAAATATCAATACCTTGAGTTATGCAATATTGTCTTAGGAGTGATAACTAAAATCCAAATAATAAGGAAAAATCAATTGATAACACTTTCTCAAACTTGATGGGTGTTTTTCCTTCAAATAATGACATTATCAAGGAAAAAACCATAGAGTTGGAAAATAGCTGCAATCATGTATTTGGTAAGAGTCTTAGATTTTATATATACACATTCTTCTTTGCTTTCCACATGCAGAGGTGTGCTGTTGTCTGGGTTGTGTGATGTGTGTGAGTACATGGTAGTTTATGAATGTGGGAAGCCATATGTGGAGGTTTAAGGACAACCTTGGGTTGCCTCTGTATACACCAGACTAACTAGCCTGAACCTTCAGGGATCCTCCCATCTCTGCCTCCCAACCTTGTACTAGGATAGATGCACACTGCCACACTCAGCAGTCTGTGAGTTCTGAATATCTGAGCTCAGATCCATTCTGCTTGCAAAGCTAGCACTTTATCTACCAAACCATCTCCTCAGCCTATCTGGCCAAGGGATTTAAATAGATGCAAAGATGTGCAAAAGACAAGAAAGCACATGAAAAGAGTCAGAACTCCTTACACTGCTGTGGAACATTAATATGTTCACTTTGCAATGCAGGGTAGCAGTTTCTCAAAATGTTTAGCACCTACTCTTTTATCTAGCCAATCATATGTGTTTACCCAAGAGGAAAATATACTATCAAATGAGAATTTTGCATGCATGCTCATATCAGTAGCCCATCAATTGATGAATGGATACAGAAAATATAACTTAGCTTTATGATTGAATATTATGAATATTCAATGTTAATGCATGATGCAACATGAGTCAATATTGAAACATTATGCCAAGTTAAAGAAACTAGTCTCAAAGGACCATGTACTGTTTAATTCCAATTCAGGAAGTGTCCAGAAAAGTAAAATCAACAGAAAGCAAACTAGTGGCTGCCAAAGAATGAGTGGCAGGAGTGGATAATGAGGAATGAAGCCTAATGGGTAAAAAGGTTCTTTCAATGTGATAGAAATAGTCTAAAGTTAGATTATGATCATACTTGCATAATTTTATAAGTATGCTTAAAAATCCATGCAATTTTACACTTTAAATTTGTCTAGGGTTTATAGTATGTAAATTATATATAAACAAAGCTGTTCACATTTTTTGAAAGATCCTATAAAGATTATTCGGCATCTGCTAATTAAAGAAGCTTTCTATTTATTTTCTCCTTTAATTTTTTATCCTTACCATCTCCACCTTTTGGTGAGTCTGCTGCAATAGTTCAATCCCTCCCATCCACTTGTTTTCTATTAATGTAATACTTACTAATAAGAAATACATGTGGGTGTGAGGATATAGCTCTAGGGGTAGAGTGCTTGTCCAGCATGCTCCTGCACACCGATAGCAGGCATGGTGGTCCAAGTCTGTAATCCCAGCAGTCAGGAGAAAGAGGCAGGGGGGATTAAAAGTTCCAGGTTAGTCTCAATTACAAAGCTAATTTTAAACCATATTGAGCTACAGGAGGCCCAGTCTCAAACTAGCATGAAAATATATGTGTACACTTAAAAATAAAATGAGTAAAAGCTGTCAAATGGCAAATAATGCTGCCTTGTCCTTTGGGATCTGTTGCACTCTCTGGATGTCTCTGTTGCCCATGGTTTCCTAGGGATCGCTTCACACCTCATTTGTACATTCACAGCCCATTACCTGTGCTGTGCTTTCACGCGCACAGGACTGCACACCATGTTTGTCTTATGGAGTGCTGCCTGTGGGAGCTATTTTCATGTTTGCACATATGAACAAATCAAACCTACTGAATAGGGTAGCATCTGTTGATATTTCTGCCATATTCGGATTTATCTTTAGGCTGTCTCCCCACATGTATGACTTCTTTGCATGTTTTACTATTTCAAATCATATAAAATAAATATCTCCATGAATTAGTTACTAAGAAAACAGGGGTGATAAGTTATATGACTTTGGGTATTGATAAATGTGATCAGGTAGCTCTATAGGATGCTCCACATGGCAAGCTTGCATCCTCTGGGGACACAGGAATGAGCATATGTTCCAGAGCCTCTTTCAGACTAAGCTAAGTCATACCCCTCTCTCACTCAGATCAGTCTTGAGCACACCCAGGCTTGGCTCAGGTTTAAGTAATGTACTTCAAATTTGTGGCTGCACCCTCTTAATACCAGGATGATCCCTTAGCTCTGTCCACAGTTTTTCATCTTGACAGCCAGGTTTCCTAGACTCACCACACAGATACCATCAATATGCAAATAGCCTATTACTGCCCTGTCCAAAATACAGCCACATCAGCTTCCGCTCAGATTTTATGGTTCTGAATGATGCTCCAGCTCCCCCTTGTATTCCTGCTTAACCTTGAGGGAAGTCATTCCACTTTTGACAGCTCCTGTCACTGTATTGACTTAAGCAGCTGGTTCAGATAATAGTGACAGAAGGTGGTGTCGGCCACGTGGGAAGCTGGGAGTATTTGTGCCACGGAAAGAGGTGGAGAGTGGAAAATAGTAGACTAGTGTCTGGGGGTTGGTAAGGAACCACTAAGAATTAAATGTAACTGTCAGCATCTTTGGCTTTCTTGCAGATGTCCTGATGTAAGTAAGAGGGGTGTGGTCAGGCTCTGAGACAGGTACTAGTACTCTTTTTATTGTTCTTTTTTTAAAATATTAAATTGTATATTTTTAGAAGATGTAGGCAAGCTATTGTTGGTGAAAGTGGGTCGTAAATCCTAAAACACTAATCAAAGACGAAGCTGTTTTGACTCCAACATTCATTTTCTATTAAGCAAATTAAAAGTCTAGGGCTGACTGGCATTAAGAGAAATAAATACCACTTTAATGAGGATAATTTGGGGTTTGATTCATATGAGGTTTAACTGACTCTGTATATGTTCCTCAGCATATGTTTGAAATTCTTTCTCTTTGGAGTAAATTGAATTTGACTTTTAAAAAATTAGAACAGCATTTTAAGAACTATTACTTTGATCTTGGACTTAGTCTATCTGCTTTTCTGCTTTTAAAGTGAAAATTAAAAAGTATTTGTGGAATAATTAAGCTGTGTCCAGTGGGATAATTATGCACACCCCCCCCAACAAGACAGAAAATGGAACTGGGGGATTTGAAGCAACCCTAAGAATGTAATTCTGTGCTACAGAGCTACAAAAATCCTGCCTGATTTGTGAATTTGCGTTTCCATGGCAACATAAGAGTGTAGTTAAATAATCCTCACTTGTCTAGGACTGAATTCCAGCAACTCTTCCATAAACCTTCATCCTATTCTAATCCCACAGCTGTTGCCATGGAAATGATCAGATAAGATTCAGTCCTGGAGGCAGATGGGACTGCAGTGGGAGCTAAGTCCTGGCCTACATACTGGTTCCGTTTGGTTTTTCTCCCAATCTTTGCATTGCAGCAAGCGGTCTGCACACACGAGAGGTTAATTTAACACGAAGTCAAGAAAACCAGGCAGTGTGCTTGAGCGTCTGGTGCAAACGAGGAAAAGTCTGTTCCAAAACATTGCCGAGGAACGAAAACTCCAGGATGCTTCCATTCTCCTCAGTTCTGGACACTTATAGTAAGAAATAACTGCAAGACTTTTTCACTGGAAACCTTCACACTCCGATGGTCCCCAAGGCCAAGAAGGATGTGTTGCACTAGGCCACACCACCCTGCACTTTGCCAGCAGAGTTGGTAGCATTCCTCATTGTCATTGAGGAGCACTGTTCTTCATGGTTGATGGGTCTTAACAGGGTGCCCCCAGGGTTCTCAACTGCTGGATCAGCAATGTCCTCAGAGTTTTTCCATGCTTCTGTCAACATCCTGTGCACATTCTTGCACACTAGAAGCATGGGAAAACCTAAAGTTCAAAACATTGGTTTCAGTAGGTGATGTCATTTATCATGCAGTCTTTGCAGAAACTTCATTAGCCTCCAAAATCACTTTGCCTTCAGTAAGGCAGATTTCCTTCAAGGTGTGTCCTTGGTATGTCACAAGAACAAGAGAGGCCCAACAGGGAACACAGAACCCAGGGATGTGGAAGGGACCATTGCAGGATCACTGGCTATGAGACAGTATGAGTAGTGTCCCCAGAAAATGTTGAGGCTGGGGTATTCAGTGCCTCTCAGCTCCAGATTCATATGGTTCTCTCTGGATACCACCTCACCTCACACTGCCATTGGTTTAGTGAAGGATGGAGGAGTCATAGCCATCTTTTTATTGTTGTCACTGCTGCCCTTTCCCTGGACAGGACCAATGGAGTTTGTATTAACTATTCCCTTTTGAAAGCTATATTCATACATTCTGTACATTCTGTATGCTGGCATCATTCTTCATATGAGACAGTTTGTTCAATAAATACACAGAATTGATGGAAGAGGTGTCCCAAAACCCCAACCCTAGCTGAGGAGCTATTGGCAGTTACTAGTTGCCGGGAGAAGGAGCATCTTTTCTTCAATGGTATAGCTAAGTTGCCCGCACTCTTGTGAATAGCCCTACACACCTGCACTCTTTAAAGCCACCTTGATTAAACTCAACTGGTCATTAAAAAGAATTTGGAAGTAGGAGGGAAGCTTGGCAGGAAGAAGACATGCAGAAAGAATAAGGAGATGATAAAATAGGGCAATGAGGGAGTGAATATGATAAAATAGATTGTATGCATATATTAAATTGTCAGAAATAAAACGAAAACTAATCACCTTTTGAATTGATATATGGATTCTGTGATTTGAGACTTGATTGCAAAGTCCCATGAATAAGAACCAATCAAAAAAGAATTTGTCTTACACTTATGTCGTTCTCGCCATAGTTACAGTGACAACTTTTAGAACCTGTATATAACTCTTTCTCTGGGAAAGTTGTTATATTTTAGGTGGCAAATATTATGATTTTCAATGACATGGAGTATAATTTTATTTTCTTGACTTTCATAATTTTGCTGACACCAAAACCAGAGAATTTCTGAGTCAGGAGCTCATAATTCCTTATGAGAAAATAGTCCCAGGTGGAGCCTCGCCCTGTGCATCTTTAGTTAATTCAACTTGGTTCCCAGTCTTCACTGCTGCTCTTCCCAATATCTCTGAGGTTCACTTTCTCTCAAGTGTCCAGCATCTTCCTTAAGACAAGTGCCCATGCATTAGTGTCCCTGGTTTCTTCTTAGACCTCTCAAGTGCTTGAAGCAAGGCAATACTTTAAAAATCTCTACCTGATCATGACACTATCTTTTACAACTTTTCAGTGCCTCACATCTATCCATGGAATAAAAACCAAATCCTTCCCTGGGTTTCTACAACCAACTCCTTTAAACCATTAGTGCTGCCCAGAGATCCCCTTAATTCATTCCTCATGCCCTTGACACATGTCTTGGTCCCCAGAGGGCACACCTGACTGGAGTACTTTGGCCCCTTCCCCTTGCTCTAGGCTGGTATTATTCACTTGTCAGCCCCAGCTGCAATGCCATTTGCCAAGATAAGCCTTTGCTGAGTTCCACACTCACTATAGTGCCTCCTGTAGGCTCTGCTTGCATGTTGTCTGTGCATTTAAAGGAATTTTCCACACTGAATATTTACATTAGTCTCTTCTGGGATGTAAATTCCACAAGAATGAAGATCATGCTCATCTCATGCATGGGATAGATGAAACACCTGGGAAAATAAATAATGAATGGCAGGCCAGGGCTAAATGGTTACTGGAAAGACCACTGATGTTCAAGGTCAGATGGGGCACAGGAGGCACTTGTGGGCTCATTCAAATATCAAGTCCTTACATATGCTATACATATATACTCAAGTGGCATTGTAATCACAATACATATTTTCTAACTTATATGAGATCAAATATGTGCCTAACCCTCCCCCCAAATAGATCTCACATGCTACTTTTTATACTGTATGTCAGCATGATTTAGAAATTTAAATATTCTACCTTTTTAGTCTGGCAGGGTCTTCTAGGTGTCACTGGGCAGTGAAGTTGACTTCTGTGTTAAAAATAGCTATTTGTTTTGGATCATAGACTCTTCCTCAGTCCAATTACTTCACCCTAGTGCTCAGTTGAAGAAAAGATGTTTGGGTACAGGAACAAGGGGAGAGGTGTGAGCAGCAGAGAGCACGGGGAGGATGTGAGCTGCAGCTCAATCTCTGCCAGTCCCAAGAGAACTCTAGAACTAGAACAATAGACCTCTAGAGTTTCTGTGCATTGACAGGATGGGGCTAGCCACTGAATGCTCCCATTAGCCAGGTGTTATTGCAGGAAAGCTAGCCCAGGAATAGGTATGCCTTTGGGTGAGGCCTTTCTTCTCATGTGAGGACAATTCAGAGAGCGCTTTAAGTGTGAATAATGGACAGGAATCACACAGCTGAAGGAGTGAATATCTTTGACTTGGTGAGAACATAGCAAGGAAGTGAACACGGTGTTTTTTGTCTTCTTTCTTCCTTGTCTCTCCCTGTCCTCTTCTTTTTAATTGATGAGATTTTCTAGATGGGAGCCTATTATTTAATAGCAATGATTTTGCCCACCTCTTACCTGAATGTCTCTAGTTCAGCTCTGTTTACATAACATACTGGGCTGTAAAGATACTAAAGATACAAAGCTCCATTTGTTTCATGGAATTCTATCTCCTCAATTTTCCTCAGCTTGAACTAGTAGGGATAAAGACAGAAGAGATGGTCTGCCCCTCCAAGAACTAAGTACATCTCCTAAGGACAAGAATAGAAACACTTTTTCTCGTTTTAAAATGGAGAGGAACAAGTGCTGGTGACTGCCAGGCAGTGATATGACCCAAAGCTCTTGGTCCCCTGGGGCCATTCTTTTAGAATACACCATTTATTATCTTGCTGGGTGAATGTTGAAGATAGCTAGGGGGGACTGGGGGGGATTTCCAGAGCTTCCTGTAGTCTTGAAGATTTTTCTCAAACCAGATAGAGCTGTAGCTGGGGTTGGGTGGATTTAGGACATATCTGACAGGTGAGTTTGCTCCCCCTCTCTCTTTCAAGAGCCAAGGAGCTCCTTATTTCAGATTTCAGCTTTCAGTTAGTTATTTAAGTGGCACTACTTCCAGACATGATGATGAGATCTCCATCTTTGTTCACCAATTACATGCACTAGACAAAGATGGTTAATATAAAGCCTTGGTTCTAAATAATCTGTCAGTGTGGCCACACACTGCTCTCTATTTTTCCGGGGGCTCTGGGTCCCTCCCAGTCCCTCTCCCTCTCTCTGGTCTTCTAAGTGTAGGAGTATGGAGTTCTCCCAGAGGCAATGTCCCTTACTATGCAGGGCAGGAGAAAGTGGTGCTTGTGGGGTTTTGCCACTTGCCTCTGTCTCTTCAAATATGATCCCTAACCAAGGCCCAAAGCAATTAGATGCTCAAGTCCTTGCTTTGTAAGCTTGCTACAGACAGAAGTGCTCAGAATTCTTATATTTCCCCAAAAGGAAGTGTGAAAGCTGTGCCTCCTGAACTTTTCCCCGTTGGGACCATTTGCCACTGACTATTCTCTCCCTCTCTCCACCTCCCCCCTCTCTTGCTTTCTCTTGCTTGCTCACTCTTGCTCTCTCTGGATCTCCCCCCCTTTTCTCTTCCTATCCCCTACCTCTCCCTCCTTCCCCCCTCTTTCCCTCCATCCCTCTCCCCTCAGTCTCTCTTCTTTTCCCTCCCTCTCTGCCCCCTTTTCTCTCTCCCTCTATCCCTCTCCATTCCTCCCCCCTCCGCTTCCCCCTCCCCTTCTCCCCTCCCTCCCCTTCGCCTCTCTCTTTCCCTATCCCTCTCACCACTCCTCTCTCTCCAACAGTTTATAGTGCTATTTGGCGATCTGGACAAGAATCTAGATTCACAGAGTTGCATAAAAAATGGGAAAACTTTCTGGGAATAAAGTTCACTAAGGGATTTCTATTCCTTTTGGTTTCATGATACACAGTCTCCTGTCATTCAGAAATAAAACCTGGTCAATTCTTTGTGCCTCAGGTGTCTCCATCAAGAACTGACATTGGATAGCCCACCTTAAGTTCAATCCTCCTCCATACCACTACACTGAACACCTGCCTGTCATGTGAATGTAGGCTCTGTGCTATGTGAGAGGTGCAGTTAATGAGATGCCACATGTCCAGACTGCTCCATCAACACAGAGCCCAGTGGAAGGACAAGAGTATGCAACCAGAAGGACCACTTTTTCTCAATGACCACCCTGCCTACACCTGGGCTGCCCCAAGCACAGTCCAGTCCATGGTGTAAGTGTATTGTAGAACGCATCTTGAGCATTGAGGTACTCAGTTTTGCAAGCCAAGAGATTTTCCTGGTGAACCAACTCCTTGACCCTGGATTTCCTTTTTGAGCTCTCATTATGAAGCTCATTAAGTGTGAAGTGTGGGCTTTTATTGGACATGCGCTATATGTGTAAAACAGACACAAAGTTCCTATGAATAAGTATAAAAAAACAGAAAATATTCTGATAACTTTTGTATTTACTTATTTTATGTTGAAGTGAAAATATTTCAGATGGATGAGAGCCAATAAGATATATTGCTAAGGTTAATCTTTGGGAGCTCTTATGCTTTTTAATGTGGATATCAGATACCTGAAAATGATGTCCACAGCCTATTATCACAGATAGAGCTTCTCTAAAGGGGAAGAATGAAGCAAGGAAGGAAATTTTTTTAAAAGGTAAATTTTATGTGGTAAGCAGGTTAAAAAAAAAAAAAGGACAAAGCAGAAGGTGGGGCATCTCATTTGAGAGGCTTGTAGACGCTCACAGACAGAAGAGAGGCAAAGGTGTGTTCCCTTAGATAGCCAGACACCTGCAAACACATGGTAGAGGGCAGAAACAGCCTCCATGCAAAAATGTGCCTAAATTCGAAATGTTTAGACTAAGATTGGGAGTGAAGTCTGGGTGAGAAGTCAAAGAGGCAGTGGGAAGCCCCTGAAATTCTTTAAGGAAAGGAACAATGTAGTTATAGCACTTTGCTTCTTGGCTGGTTGGCTGGTTTCCTGAAGAGGCTAAGATGCTAGTGCCTTACGCATGCTAAGCAAATGCTCCACCAGAGTTGTATCCCCACCCTATTTTGTAACATGAGTAATAAAAACCCAGTCATAAGTATTAGAGTTCAAGCTGAAGATCAGAGAAGCAAAGCAGCCAAGCTACCAGAGAGCTCTTACCTCTACCAGGGCCGGGGCAATCCTGTCCTCAATGTAGCTGGAGACTATTGCCCCGACACTGAATGCTGAATGCCACAGGAGACCCTGGGATCCTTTTTATATACCTCTCTAGTGCTGGGATTAAAGGCATGAGATCTATTTCTTTTGGACTGATTCACTCTTATGTAGCCTTGGGTGGCCTTGAACTCACAGATATACATCTGCCCTTGTCTACTGAGTCCTTTGATTAAAGGTGTGTGCCACCACTGCCCAGCTTCTATGGCTATGGATAGCTTTGCAGGATGATCTTCGGTGGCTTTATTTGCATAAACTATATATCACCACACCTTTTATGCTTTTATTTTTTAAAGATGTATTTGAATGTTTTGCCTGGGGTATGTATGTGTACTTGTGTCAGATGTATGTATTTGTACCTGTATCAGGCAGGAAAGTTCCCTGGAACTACAGTTAGGATGGTTATGAGCCACCATGTTAATGCTGAGAATCTAACTTTAGTCTTCTGCAAAAGCAACAAATGCACTAAACTGCTGAACTGTCTCTCCACCACCGCTGCCCCCGCCCCCCAGCCCTTTAAAACAAGTTATTTAAAAAAAAAAAAAAAAAAAAAAAAAAAAAAAAAAAAAACAGAATATTTCTAACTTCCTCTGGATGGCCTTGAACTTACAAAGCTGCATTCCAAAATCTTCTCTCTGGTGTTAGTATGAATAGCACTGGGGACCCCTCCACATATGCAGAATGGCAAGGTAGAACAATCTAGGGACCTGGTTTTCCCTCTGAGGAGATGGTTGGCCCATGGAGGAGAAGAGAATGAAAGCCACAATCAAGTGCAAGGCTGAACAGTAAATAAATATAATCAGTCATAAGCTGGCATCTTTAGAAAATGAAGACACTTTATATGAAGGTTGAGGCTATTTCTTATCCTGTTTACAAGGTACAGACTAAACCTGTGCAAACAAAAGCAAATGTTTGGGAAGGCAAAGTTTTCAACCTCAAAATGTGTGAGACTGTGACAAACCCAAATGATTAATTCCAGCCCCCATTACATGAAAAACACAATTATCAGAAGAAAGGAAACAAGCTGAGAGGTGAGGAAGGATTTTGCTGGCTAGTATCTCCACTGGTATCTCTCTGATCATGTTTGTTTGACTGCTCTGTGTGGTCAAGCCCTTTGTTCACATTCTTGGCCTTGGGAATTCTCTGAGAAAAACATCTTTGAATACAAATGTTCCAATTTTGCCCTGGGACTTTCCTTCTGTTCTGACTTCATTATTGTTTCTAACCTCATTTCACTGCTAATTTACATTTACTTTCCTACCAGAAGGCCAGAGACTATATATATATATATATATATATATATATATATATGGACATGTAAATGGTTGTGTTTCTTGGTTTTTCCATTAAGCACCTACCACTTGGGAATTCCGTGTCATTCTGTATCCTCCCAAGGAGAGTAGAACAGATCAGAATTTTTAATGTATAAATGCCCCAGGCTTCTTAGGAGAATTATTATTGTTGGAGTCAAAGACAAATAGAAATATAGAGTTATAAGTATAACAGAAAATGCCATGGTGGGAACTAACTGGTTATGGATGATGGTTTGGACTGCCAGAGACAGGAGACAGCAGGGAGGCAGGGTCTCTGGACCTACTGTGCATGGGGCCTCGGTGCCCAATGGACCATCACCCAATTGCCTTCAGCTTTCACATCCTCATGTGTGAAATTAAAATAATAATATCTGCCTTTGATATCTATGAGGTTGTTGTGAGGGTGGATAGGACATTATTCTAACACCAATGGGAATGTAGGCACTTGTCATCTGTGGGCCACTAGACACAGCCAGTCTGTGACGACCATGATCATGACGGTGAGGGTGGGTGACACTGCCACTTCACCTTGGCACAGCTCAACAGATGGCCCACTGCAGGCTCTCCATAAATACTGTTGAATGGGATCATGAGGTTAATCATGTTCGTTCACTTGTTTGTATGAGAAATATTTCTCCTTCCCATCTATCATTTCTTTTATTTCTTTAATCTATTGTAGTTATAGCAGTAATTTTTTTTCTTTATATAACAATGTGTTGCCAGGGCCGAATGTTCTTACCAAACAGTAGATAACCAAAAGTTGTCATTTCTTAAAGAATTACATAGAAAAAAAGAGTTACATAAATTAAAAAGATAAATAAATTCATAGACGTGAATTCCCAACTCAGGCAAATTATAAGTCACAGTGGTCAGGAGGAAAAACAACAGAATAAAAACTTGGTCCTAAGGCTGGACTTTCCCACCCTGTTGGACAGCAACATGGATATGGTAACTGGTTCAGGAACCTTGCAGGCCTCATGGAATCCTGTATCTGTCACCATTAGTTAATACCCAGGACAGATCATGTCATGGTGCTCACTGCAGGCTGGAGATTTCTCTTCCATAGCATGTTCTCTACACAGTCACCAAATGACTGAGCCATGTGGACTAAAGATGTGCATCTGGTATTAAAACATATACCAAGGGAATAGTTAAATTGACCACATGGTCCAAAATCAGCAACAAGTTCTACAATCCATTGCTGATATCAGGCATGAGCTTCAAAGAACAAATTTCTTCTCAAAAGCTTATTTCATTTTCTTGAGGCTAGTGTGATGTGTGTACTTTAGCCATGACAAATTGATACCTCAGAATCAACTCATGCAGCATATGTCTGCCCAGGCTCTCTAGAAGCATTTGCATGTAGTGGAGGGGCCCAACACATCATATTCCTGCTTGTGGATCCACATCTTCTGCCGCTGGACAGTGAGGACAAGATGCAGCCACCAATCCAGACTCAGTACTTGTTCATGGGACAGGGGGAGAGGGGTGCTCAAGAAAGCAATGTTCTTGACCTTCACTCAGTACTTGTGCACAGGGTAGGGGGTTTATTCAGGGGAGCAATGATCTTCAAAGTGTTGGGTGCTAGCACATGATCTGCTGCAATGTCGAGTACATGGAGGTAGAGTTGGTGGTCTCATATACATACCACAGGACTCCATGTACATTAAAGAGGACTGGGAGAGTAATTCTGAACACTGGAATCTCTCATTGTCAGTGACCATCACATGCCTGTAGCTCTTCTCCAAGGAGCAGGAGGAAGCAGCAGTGTTCATTTCTTGCACAAAATCCAGGGTTATGATGCCTACCTTCTCCTTAATGTCACTCAGCTGTGGGCTGAAATTGCAACTCTGCTCTATTAAGACCCCCATGAGGTAGTCTGTCAAGTCCCAGCTATCCAGTTCCAAACAATAGAGAGTGTGGGAGAGGGCATAGCCCTTGTAGATAGTAACTGTATGTATGGCCCAGGAAACAGGACAATGCCAGAGGAATACAGGGATAGCACCACGTATGACTGGGGTGTTGAAGGTTTCAAACATTATCTGTGTCATCTTCTCTCCATTAGCCTTGGGATTGGGGGTGATTTATCTCTCTGCCTGGTCTTGAACTTGGTTTGCTTCCTTCCTATACTGAGTTCTAAGGAAGCAGTGGCCACATTCCTTCATGCAAACCCAGATGACTTTGAAATGCTCAGTTCTCACCTGAACACTTGATACCTCCTCCTGCTCCGCCTCATCCAGATCATATATCAGCAAATCGTTTGCCTCATTGTCAGGTGAGTTCTCTTCCTCTCCCCACTCTCTCCCCCTCCATCTTCCCATCCCCCTCTCTCCCTCTTCCCCACTCCCCTTCTCTTTCACTTTTTACACAGCCCAGCCTCTGCACCATTATAATCTTCCTCATTATGAAGTTTCCCTTTTGGTTAAATCCACTATTCCCACAGTTTCTAAACCCCTTTCTTAATCAGTTAGCCACACAGCTCTGATTTAAGATGTGAGTCCATACTGATTGTTTCTGTCTGGATTAGGGCCATGACCGTTGCCATAATGTTTTATGGTAATAGAAAATTTGGTCTCTAAGAACTTGTATAAATACAATGCATCTTGCAAAGGGCAAGAGAGATAAGACAAGGCACCATTTGAAAACACAATTGCTGTCTTCCTAGGTGCCGAACTCAGCCCATTCTCTTGAGTTAATTAGCCCTTTGTCATACTGGACTGATTGTATTTCAGGATCATCCAGTCTGTGCTCTTCCATACCTTTGTTGTTCATTGCCTTGCCCTGTGTGATTCTATTGCTCCTGGTCAGCACTATCAATTAACAGAATAAACCACTGCAAGACAAACAGAGATGGTGACTGAGATCGTTACTATGGTAGCTACCACTATTTCCAGAGCCTTCACGGGATAAGGCAGATCATATTCTAGATGTTTTACATGTAAAATGTAAATCCACTGATATAAAATGGAAAATCCACTGATATAAGTACAGTTGGCATTCCATTATCATACCCTAGTATAAGAAAACAGAGGCACTGCATTTAAATAACCTGTCCAAGTTGGACTGCTAAAAAGAAAGGGTATGTGAAAGCGGGGCATAAAAGCACAAAAAATTTCATAGGTTTATATGCAAGAGACCGGTCTTTTCACATTTGTGGACATAGTTCATGATGCAGCCAATATTGGTGAGAGCAGATTCTGGCAATAGTGACTGTGTCTAGTATGGAGATCAGGTGAAGGAATGGAAGAAAATATAAAAGCTTACAGGGACTGCTAAATGGAGGAGAGAAAATGTAATTTATGGTCAGCTATATAAGAATAAATGTTTGGCTCCTCTGGTGGAATGTGTATTGCATCACAGTGAGTGATGCTACCCTATGGAAGAATCCCATTATCTTAAACCTATGGGATCACAGGCCGAATTGGAGCAACTCAGTGGCCCAAGAGATATAGGGATCAGGATTCCCACTTGGAGTTGTACAATTCCCAAAGACTGCACTTTTAATTTCTGAATGTAGTTTTAGGAACCATTACTTCTTCCTGTTCCCACGGAGCATTCAGACTGGTAAGTGGGGACTGCAAGAGAAAGACCCGGACTCTCACAATGAACTGTGGAAACACTTGCAATGCTAAGTCATCCTAAGCATGCTTTGAAGCCTTGAGAGTCACAGGATGACTAAAAGCTTCTGCAAGAGGGCTTATTGTTTCTCCACTACCACTTCAAACACTTAAAAGCCTGTCAATAACAGGTTTCCAAAAGTGTGTATAATGATGGCCACTCATGAATTGTTCCCCAGTGTGGTAGATTTAATGAAAATCGTCCCCATAGGCTCACAGGAGGGGCACTATCAGGAGGCGAGACCTTGCCTTGTTGGAGTACATGTGTCTTTGCTGGATGAGGTATGTGACTGCGGGTAGGCTTTGAATTTTCAGATGCTCAAGCCAGGCCCAGTGTCACTCTCTTTTCCTGCTTATCCAGATGCAGCATCATGTCTGCCAGCATGCTGCCATCATGATAACAGACTAAACCTCTGAACTATAAGCCATCCCCAATTAAATGCTCTCTTTTATAAGAGTTGCTGTGGTCATGGTTGTAAGGATTCAGGCATTATGCTGGCCTGCCCCTGTCCCCTGGCAGAATGCACTCACGCAGCCTAGGGTTCCATGAGTACTAGTCTATAGGCAGGTGTAAAGGACCCCTTTAAAAGACAGACACCTGCTCACTTACGATCTCCTCTTGCTTTCTCTTTTGGTCTCTCTTTTATGCTCTCTTTTGCCTTCCAACTCTGCTCTCTCTCTCTCCTCTTCTCTTCTGTTCCTGGTGCCTCTATGTCTTTATGTCTCTTCGCTTCCCTCTCACCCCCCTTTCTAAATAAACTCCTCTGTTAGGAGCAGTTTTTCCCTGCAGGTCAGGGCCCACTGCCACGCCAGCCCCAAATAACACACAAAGATGCTATATTTGATATAAAGCTGTTGGCCTGTTACTAGCATTTCTTATTGGCTAGCTCTGTCTTAAATATTAACCAATTTCTATTAATCTAAATATTTCCACATGGTCTTATCTTACTAGAGAGAGAGACTGGCATACTACCCTATAGGAGGCATTTTGAATCTCCTCACTACCACTTGTCTTTCCTCCTAGTCTCCTTGCCCCATGTTGCTTCCCTATCGACAAACAGTGCTTTATTCATTAACCAATAAGAGAAACATATTTACAGAATGACATCTCACATCGTCTCCTCTTTTCTGTCTACATAGCAAAATATATCAAATAACAGTTATCAAGTAAGAATCACAGTTAACAATATTTAGTTTATTAACATTTAGTAAGACTTAAAATATTCTATTATCTATCCTATCTTTGTGAGTCTAAAGTCTTATGTGTAACTTATCTTTAATCTTAACTAAGGAAAACCATAACCATAACTAGCTGACTTCAACTCCATCAAAGATCACAGAAGGATAATATATAAACTCTAGAAATGACAAGACAACTCACTGCCTGGCAAGTCAGTGGAAGTTCTGTAATCTTCCATCTTCAGCCCATAGGCCATAGTGTCTGGCAGACTCCTCAGCAAAGCAGGAAACTTTAAACTGTCTACCTGTATTGGCAGTTTGTCAGTCACTTTTCTCTGTATCCTGCAGACTGCTAGAAGATTCTTCCATGAAGCAGGAATCCTGTAGCAATGCCCATCTTGTATCAGCAGTCACTTTCCTGTCCTGCATGTCCAGTTTATATAGCATAAAGTCAAACAGTCCAGACAAGAGCAGTATCTTGTCCATATAGCTACTCTTGCCATATTGAAAGCAAACTCCATAACACGTTTCTTCAAGGCCCATCTTCCTTTCTGATGCAGGTGGTGTTGCCAGGAGCAGTTATGTCTCACTGTCAAGAAAAACCCTAAACCATTTTAATGCCATATTCTGTAGGTCTTTGAAAGGTTTGAAGAATGCCTCTTTATCTCAATTACATCTCTATATATCTATCAAACCTAACTCATCTAACTATGAGTTTTGGCTTTTATAAATAATTCTCTATAAACTGTGCTAAATTATATATTACATTTCTAAAAGAGCTATATAAACACAATATCTAAACAAGGAGAAATATACATGTCACAAAATTGACCTTAAATTATATCAATAAATGAGAATCCATTCCAAAACAAAGTATTCATATCTATACCATCATCCCCTTTTTACCTTTAAAAAGAGATTGGTTGTGATTATTAACCATTTATAATCAATCCCATTTAAATGAAAACAAATATTTATAAACAATATTTGGGAATTTGGGTGTCCTACTTTCCAAACTGCTTCCTGCTGGTAAGGGCTCTGTCATGGGGCTCCTAATGAGACAGAAATCCAGGCTATGGTGGTCTGTAAGGCTACTTTGTTCTGTGGACATTGCTTCAGGGGGGTCTTACTTGATCAAACCATGTTAGTCTGGAAGGAATCCAAAGCTTTTCATTTTCTGTGGAAACAAAAATAGAAATCATTTTCCCCAGTAACCTGTCCTTGAACTTAAATTTTGAAGTCAAAGCATTTTTAAAATATATTAATGGAATTCAGCAGCATTTATTTTAACAGTTGTTGCTATTTCCTCAGCATCCAAATGATTAAAAAACAATATAACACTGTACAGTATCCAGATTTTCTCTGTGCTTTCCATCTTTATGTGGCTTTTTAATTATTCTATTTCTTCTACTTTTATTTTTGCATTTTTTGAGACAGGGTTTCTCTGTGTAACTTTCACCTGTCCTGGAATTAATTCTGTTTATCAGGTTTACTTTGAAATCACAGAGATCTGCTTGCCTCTGTCTCCCGAGTGCTAGAATTAAAGGCGTGTGCACCACACCTAGCTACCCTCTTTCTATTATTCTTTTTAAAACCATATTATCCTGTTTCTTTTTCTCTCCCAAACCTACATATATTTTAAAGCACAGTGTAAACCTTTAGAGGTTTTTCATAATCTGAATCTGTCTGTACTATAATCTTTATCTTTTTCTTGCCAACAGTATCTTGTAAACAACAACATTGCTAAAATGAAAGCCACAGCTATATTAGCCGCTGTCTATCAAAGATGGCAGCGGGTACTTTTACTGCCAGAACTGAGAGCTGTGTTCACTGCCTTGGTCTACACTGCCATGTTGCTGGCTTGGAGATGTGGTCACTGCCGTTGCCAGCTCTCGTACACAACATTACATTGTTAGCAGACCTCTTTAAAGGAGCTGCACAAGTCTCTGCTTGTCTCTAGTAAAAGAGAATCCAACTGAGAAAAATGCTGTTACCAAGAAGTCTTGCTTTTCTTTGTTCTTTTTTTTTTTTTTCTAAACCCTTTCTTAAGCTTTTCTTAAGTTTTAAGTGGAAGTTCTTATTAGCCACATTGTGGCGCCATTATGTTATGAGCAGGTTTTTCCCTGCTGGTCTGGTCCAAACTGCCACACCAGCCCCAAATAACACAAAGGGATGCTGTATTTGATATATAAAGCTATTGGCCTGTTACTAGCATTTCTTATTGGCTATCTCTGTCTTAAATATTAACCTATTTCTATTAATCTAAGTATTTTCACATGATCTTATCTTACAGGAGAGAGACCAGCGTAATACCCTGCAGGTCCTCCATCTTGAATCTTCTCCCTACCACTTGTCTCTCCTTCTAGTCTCCTTGTCCCACCTATCTTGCTTCCCTATTGGTCAACAATGCTTTATTCATTAACCAATAAGAGAAACATATTTACACAATGACATGTCCCAACATTCCTCAGTCAAGTTCTATCTGCCTGGCTATGTCTCTTCCCTTCCCCTTCACTCCTCTTTCTAAATAAACTCCTCATTTAAGCTCTATCTGCCTCGCATGCCCCTCTGCCTTGGTCACCCTCATCTGCTATGGAACCTGCTATGCTCTCCTATGTGGTCCCTTACCTTGTGACTCCACTCACTTGGGACCACACCCTCCCGTTCTCCAGCTTTTCTCCTATAACTGTAACAAAAGAACAACAATGGTGTCTCTTCATAGCAACAGAACCTTAACTAAGACATTACTCTAGTCTAAATGGTGATCCCTACTCATCCTCCAAACACCAGCTCATCTGACTGTGGTTAGGAAAGGCTACTGATGCCACACCGAGTGAGGTGTGCCTTTCTCTGATCTCTGTGGCACTTTGTGCTTCTTCATTATAAGGATGGCTCTCTACTCTGTAAAATCAGGAACAAATAGCAATAACCAGGTTATAGATTATACTGGTTTCTCTGGTTCCCCCATTCCATTACTTTGGCCAATAGATATCAACTAATTAAGCTAAAATATCATTAAGGAATTTTATTAGAGGACTTGGGAATTGCAGCTGGGGAAACATGGACCTGGCCAGGTGTGGTTGGATGAATGGTTCCAAGAAGCTTAAAGGCTGCGGTGCATTGAGGTAATGGCAATAAGAGTAATCCCAGGAGTTACATGGAAGAGGTTCCTGGTGAAGAAAAGCCATCCTCACACCAAGCCGTACATCACTGTAGATGTTGGGTTGTGCATGATTGCTTGGCAGAGAGAGCTCTAAGTAAAGTGTCTATTTGTGACAATTACAGCTCTCCTTAAAAAATATCGATGGCCTTAGTCCAGTCAAAACACTCATCTCTGGGTACAGTTCAAAGGTTCATTTCCTCAGGCAGCAGCTTGATAACTCCTTATGTCTTGATTCTTTCCAGGCATCTCACATTTATTTTTGAAATGCCCTAGAACTTGTTGATTTTCATTGCAATTTCATTTTCAATTCCACTTAACACAGAAATAAAAGCAATAGGGAGAGGTTCTAAACCCAGACCTTAAGAGGCCATGCATGTTCTATTTACCTTCTTCCTCTTATGCTATCTCTGTGAGATGAGCAGGCCACAGCTAACCCACTGGTCCTAGACATAGTTCACTAATCAACAATAGAAGAGTTACCCAGCCCTGCTGAAGGTTCACGAGCTCTCTCAATTCATGGTGGTGTTAGCTCCTTTTGTTTAGGAGCTGTTAGCTCTACAAGAATAATCAGTAAACACAATCTAAAGCAGGCAGAGGAGGCTTCTTGGTGATCCTGCTCTGAGCTGCCAAAGCTTAACATTCCTAACAATCTCAATGACTGCCATAGAGTTCCCTCACTTATCAGAAGGCATTGTGTCTCTGCCTCTGCCACTGCTTTGGCTCAGTGAGCCATGTGTAGTAGGAAGTGCAGCTCGTGGGGAAATATGGTGTGGGTTACCACAAGTCAGCCCTGTTATGAGAGGCCATCACAGCAATCACTAGCCAGAGCTGGAAAAATAAACAAAACTATGCAGACATCTATACCCCAAAAACAAAAGTCAGCAGTCACCCATATACTCATGTTTATTATGACAACTTCTCGCTATAATCAATTTATGGACTCAGCCTAGGAGCCCATCAGTGAACTAATGAAAAATAAATATAAACATTCAACTTTTATTTATCCAGTAGAATAATAACATTATACAATTTGAAGAAATATGGATGGAGCCAGAGATCATCATGTTCAACTTTATCAGTGGAATATAGGGGACAAGGGACACAAAGGCAGGAGAGGGGTGATTAGGCCTGTGGAAGGTGAAATGGGGGAGGGACAATGGGATCACAGAGTGAATATGATCCAAGTACTTTACTTGTGTGCTTGGAAGTGACAAAAGGAAGCCTCTTAACCTTGCATGAGTCATATATGCTAATGAGAACACTGTGGGGGGCGACTAGAAGAAGCTGGAGCTAAGGTACAAGTTGGTCTAGGCTCAATAGGACTTGGATTTTCTGTAAAAGATTTTGTTTTCAGGTGTGACTTGGCAGATGGATGGCTGAGGCACTGGCAATCACATAGCTGCTACATTCACAGCTTCTCCCATGATTTCTTCTCACCTTCAGGAGAAATGGAAAATGCCTTCAGAGGACCTATAAGCTGCTTGCCTGCCTCTCTCCAGCCTTCGGAAATGCTGCCTTTGACTATAATGTCTCCCCTGCCACCCAGAAAGCCCCTACTTTTTCTTCAGAGGCTATCAGACACATGCCACTCCTTTTTCCATATGTATCCCATTCTTTAGCAATTTCTTGCCTCCTCACCCACCCTCTGCACAGAGCTAAAGCTCCTGCAAGTGCAGCCTTCATTGCTTCCTCCCCAATTAAAATATGACCTCTCCTAAGTAGGGACTGATCTCCCTTCATGTCATACCCTTTAGCATTTAAGGCAAAGGCCTGCCCTCCTCCCCAGGAGGTGGGTAGTGGATGAAGCTGTTGAGATTCAGTGGCTAGGATACTTTCCAAGAGGATACAGTTTTTTTCCCCTTCACTGAAGAAGGCATTGTCATGAGGAAAGATGCCCTCCTAGGGTTTTGTTGATAGCCTTGATAACTGCAGAATGCAAAGGCAGAGATCTTGATGTTTCAGTGCTTTTCAGAAAGGAAGTCAGCAGGATATTAGAGAAGGGAATGAAATGTAAAATATGCCTTAAATTTCAAAATACCTAAGATGGCTAAATTCTCACCAATCACAAAAACCAGCCTAACAGAAACCTGCTTTAAACAGACCACTCCACACACAGGCTGATTCCATGTGTACTTAGCCAGCCTTTCACATTGGTCCATCTCCTCCCTTCAGACAGGGACAATATTCTCTTCTTATTTCAGAACTTTGCCTCACTTCCCAAACATCACACCTTAAGCATCAGACCCTTGGAAAAAAAAATATTATTATTGCTGTTTCTTGGTTTGTTTGTTTCTCCTTTTCCTTCCTAAACTGATGGAGGGATCAATCTAATGCATATCTGTTGTTAAATATTAGGTTAATTATGTAAAGATATGTTACATTGGTTTATACTGCATTTGTTTAATTATGTAAAGATGTGCTATTGTTTCACTTTTCCTGCCTAAGCCATCTGATTGGTCTGATGTAAAACTGAACAGCCAATAGCTAGGCAGTAGAGGGATAGGCATAGCTGGAAGGTAGACAGAATAAGTAGTAGTAGGAATCCAGGAGAGGGGGGGGAAAGAGAGGGAGAGGGGGAGGGATAAGAAGAGGGAGAGGAAGATGCCCAGAGCCAGCCATCTAGGGAGCCACCAGCCATTCAGACACAGAATAAGATATACAGAATGAAAAGAATGTAAAATGCCCTGAGGCAATATGTAGATGGAGAGAAACAGGTTAATATAAGTTATAAGAGTTAGCAAGAAACAACCATTCATAACTAATAAGTCTGTGTCATGGTTTGGGAGCTGGTTGGTGAGTCAAAAGATAATATGTTACATATGGCACTACTTCTTTTTCCCATTTCAGATTAGGTATGAGGAAGAGTTGCCTGTCCCTGGGCTCCGTGATTCTGCTTGTATCTGGGCCTCTTTAAGAGGCCTGTTTAAGAGTGGCCTCATACCTCTTCTGAAATGCTCATTATTCTCTGCAAATCCTATCTTGACTTGGTGTCCTGGTAGTCACTGCCTACAAAGACATGAGAAGCATAAAGGAGGCTATAGATGGAGAAGGAACTTTCTCCTTGCTTCCTGTGAGGTTGTAGATGGGAGGAGGAACATCCTCCATGCTTCCTGTGAGGTTATTAGGTGGAGGAGGAACTTCCTTGCTTCCTATTTCTTCCTGGCTCTTTTGCAGCCTCCATGGCTTTGCTTTTTTACCCAGGCAATTGCAGCAGCACCTTCCTGCAACAACAGTTGAGTTCAGCCGTCCCACACTTCAGAGAGCTATTTAATTGCTATCCATTGTCCCACAAGACCATCTTAGCCCAGCAACATCCCACCCAAAGTCTCTGGAGTTTTAATCCCATAGGACTTCCCCCTTGAGTTTCTAAGTTTAGAATAGTTCCTATCTTATCCTTGTTGTGTTCTTGTCCTACATGAGGTTGCTCCTTCTACAGTTGTATTCCAAAGCTGCTAATTTTTCCCACTTAGCTATATAGGATTTTTATATTCAGATAATAATCCTTGTTTTTAAATCCTCTCTATAAATAACTCACTTGATTTCTCTCAATTGTACCCTTGACTGATACTGGCAGCATTTGAAGACATTTCAGCTGTCTATTCCTTTCTAGGGATTCATATGATTTTGGCGGCATTTGTTCAGATATTTGATTGTCAGGCTCCATGCTAACCTGATCCCCAGGCTGCCTGTTGGCTCTGCTTACCCTTCCTGTGGTACCCTCTGCTTGAATAGAGTTTTACTCTTCTGGCAGCTGGATGGTTCATGAAACCCTTTGGGGGTTCCTTTCTGTAAATGAGATAGCCTGCTTTCTCCATTGTTAATAGATTCCTTCGTGGTATATCATGACAAGGTAGAGGAGAAATAACCAACTCTGTTATCTCTTCCTATAAGGGCACTAATCGCTTATAAGGGTGCTCACCTCCACCTTCATAAGGTCATTCATTTCTGCTGTGTTATGAATATCATTTCCAGCAGTTTGTTATATTGTAGGCTTGATCCTCAGCATGATGGCACTAGGATGTAGTGGCTCTTTAAGAGGTGCAATCTACTGAGCTAGTCCTTGGGCCCTTCTTAGAAAGGACTTTGGTATTGTTCTGTGGGACATGGTTAATTCTCACTAGAGTTTAGTTATGGAAGCCCAAGCTGGACTCCATTCAGTCTTTGCTTCCTGTTTGAAATATAATATAATTACTCACACCTACCCTTGCTCCCACACTACCTTCTGCCATGAGCTAATGCAGCCAAAGAGCTTAAGCCATGCTATTTGGTCTTCTAGCACCAAAGGCACTAAACAAAATAAAACATATTTTCTTCGCAAGGTTAGCCATTCTCAGTCTATGCCAGCAATGAAAACTGGACTTATCCAATTCCCAAAAGCCTCATTTTCAAATACCATCCCATCAGGACTTTGAAATATGAACCTCAAAGGGGGCCACTTCAACCCACAATGCTGAGTCACACCCTTGTTCTGAGGGTGATGGGGGGAACCCCCAACTCTTTTACTGATCAACAACCTTTGGGTCATAGTTCTCAGCCCAGGCTTCTTCTCCAGGCTTACATCAGACCTTCAAGACTCTCAAGCCTGTGCTAGCTCCTCAGGTTCTGAGGGAATGGGGCATGGAGTTCTGTTCTGTAACTTTTGCCTTTATCTGTAGAGTTCAAATAGTCCCACCTTGGCCAGTTTCATGGGGAGATGTGCAGAATGCTGAGTAGCACACCATGTTAGTTTTACCATATAGCTAAAATGGACATGAGTAATATTAAGAAACAGAGTAAAAATTACAATGAAGTAATAGAGACTAATGGATTTGGGGGCATTTTCAAGTGCAGTTTATTTAAATATGTCTTTATTTTCATTCATAATGACTTTGTTTAAGAATGGGCCAAAGACTTCCTGAAGATAACAATTAGTTTTCACTATTCAGTAAGAGTTATAGCCCATATAATCTGGTCTGAGATGTACCCATGCAATATCCCCACTCAGTTGTGCATTGCAGAACCCTGGGTCTATGCAGAATAAACACAACACAGAAAACATTTCCTTGAAGTCCAATGCCATTGAGGTTGTTGGTCTCATTAATGACCCCAGGCTCTCATTGCAGAAGGAGTTATACTCAGGAGTAGTTTAGAAGGCAAAGTGCAGACATCCCTGAAATACAGATACCAGCTTCAGACTATTAAAAGAATGCACAACCCAGCCTTCTGTTTTGGTACATAGGGGCTGGAGGGATCCCTTATAAAGCCAGCCTTTAGAAAGGAAACAGAGGAAAAATTAGACAAAGGCAGAGGCTGGGCTGTATTTAGAGCATTTAAAAGCTGTGAGTCCCTACAAATCTTCTGGAGACCAGCTAGTCTTTTAAGCCAGCCATGATCTCCCCAAAATCCTCAAGGTGTTAACCCTTCCAGGAACACAATACCAGAAAGCACAGAGGTCAAGTCCTGATGCACACTCCCGCATCATGCAAGGGTTTCCACTTCTCTGTAGCTCAGAACCACCTCCATCCACTGTTCTTAAAGCTGAGGATGTGTGTGTGGTGGGCAGGAGAGCAGATCTTTTCACTTTGGTTTTCTGTCTGCCCTCTCTGAATCAGTGAACAGTGGGGACTTGGCTGCTGTAAAGCAAAAGAGAATACTTAAAAGAAAGAACAGGGTACTACTGTACTGGCATCTATGGATGCCTGAGATGAGAGATATTAACTACACAATTACCCAAAATCGTGTTCATATTTTGGTGGGAATAATGAAGGCTCAGACCTTGGTCTTCTACTTCATTAAATGTCTTTCTTGTACTTTTTACATTGATTGAGCTCTAACTCAGGAATCTCTATAGTAGTAGTTCAACCAAAATCACAAAGTGCGAATCTGTAACCAGATCTAATATTTGAAAAAGATACTGAATTTTAACCTAGAATTTCAGAAACAACTTACTTTCTGACCTAGCAAGTCATTTCACATTTACTAATAACTAGCAAGTTTAGATGCCACAGACAAGGTGCTGGCATAAGTGATAAATACCCATTTCCCAGATAAACATAGAAACATATGACATGCTTAAGGTTTGGGGTTTTGGTTGTTGCAGTTTTGGTCAGCCTGCCTGCTGTCCCCCTTCCTCACCACCAGGGTGCGATCTCCAGCATTGCCCTGGCTAATTTGCCCCTTGAAGACTTGAGCAAGAGGCAGGGCCTTTTCTCTGGCTTTCACACCCTCAGGGGCAACCCTTTCACACCTATACCATCAGGGCCAGCTCTACTCTGTTGCCCAAATGAGGTGCAAGGACCACTCTCCCAAGTGTTGCAGCTGATGAGAGACAGGAACAGCTCTCCCATTCTTAAGCCCTGGGAGCCAGCTCTCCACCTGCCACAGACTGTGAGGGGTGGAGTGGTGGGGCATTTCTCCCCTACCCAAACCACAATATGGTAGATGAGGGGTGGGGCTCACCTCTGATGCTCACCTTCTAGGCTCAGCACTGCCACTCCCCTGAAAGGTCAGTTCTACTGTGCAGCCCAGACCAGGTGCGGGGGGGGGGGGGGGGGGGCACTTTCCCAAATGTTGCACCTGGTAAAGGGGAGGGTCAGCTCACTCTCCAACTGGAGACAATAGGATCAGGATCTAAGGGGCATCTTTCCTCAGAAGAGGGAGGCAGTACCAGTATGCCCCTCTCACTCTTTCAGCGCAGGCTCACCCATACCGGTCTATAGGGTCAACTCTATTGTGCCCAGGCAAGGTACAAGGCCTGTTTTACCTAGTGCTGCAGCTGGTAAGAGGTTGGGTCAGGTCCTCCACCTGCTCCAGGTGGCAGGGGATGAGGGGAGGCATTTTTTATTCAGCAAATGGCAGGCATGACCTGCTCTCCCATTCTCATGCCCTCGGGGCCAGCTTGCCCATGCCCCTGTGAACAAGGCTCGCTCTATTGCTTTGACCAGGTGAGATGTAAGACCCTCTCTCCTGAGTGCTTCAGCCAGTGGGTGGCAGGGACAATTCTCCTGCCAGTAATGGGTCGGACCAACCCTGTGCAGCCCTATTCCTTGGGCCTTAGGTGGTATCAGGAGTCATGGACAATAACACAAACCATGGCTGCAACAGGACTATGAACCTAGGCATGAGCCCTGGCAGCAGCCCAGATCCAGACATCACCTGGTCCTGGGTGGCGATGAAGTCACCAACCTCAGCCACTTTCCCCTCTTCAGGTATGCCTCTGTCCACAGGACATAAACCATTCTATCCTCTCTCTCTCTCTCTCTCTCTCTCTCTCTCTCTCTCTCTCTCTCTCTCTCTCTCTGTGTGTGTGTGTGTGTGTGTGTGTGTGTGTGTCTGTCTGTCTGTCTCTCTCCCATACCACATACATTTGCTCACCATGACAGTGCCTGTTTGCCTGGTACCACAAGAAATGGGGGTGGGAGCTGTTTTTTCCTCCTCTGGGCATGTGTGTGGAACTCACTGTCCAGATCATTCCATCAAGGCACTGGGCAGAGCCATGCTTCCTTCTTAGAGCCCAGGACAGTCTACCCCAGGCCTGACTGTAAATGTATCTTAAATAAATAAAATATAGAGTAAAATCTTTGAAATTTTCATACCAAGTACTTTGATCATAGTCACTCCCATTCTCCCAACTCTTCTAGAGCCCTCCCACCTCCCTACCTGTCCAGCTTAGTGTCTGCTCCCCGTTTACTAACACATCTACTCCAATGTGTGCTGCCGGAGTGCTTCTGAGAAAAAGCACATCTGCTTCCTGGATGCTTGACCCTGCCCCTCATGACACCATGAAGTGCCCCTCCATGTACCTGCTCTAAGTTCTAAACATCTAAACACAAGGTAATGGTGCCATTGTCACGTTGTCATGCTTTACTCCCCAAACTACATCAAGGTATCAGTTTCACTACCATCACAGTGAGGAAACTGAGGCTTGGGAAAGGTTAAGTGGCCCTGGAAATGTCCCACAGCTAGCATCTGCCAGAGCTGATAGGGAAACAAGCTCAGGTCTGCCCGTGCACTGACAAGCCAGCTCCTAACTGCACCGCTCTTCGTGCTGGCACCGTGATGGAGAGGGTCCCCAGGCACACATTACTTGAATTACATTTAACTACTGCAGAGCCTTATTATGCATTTTCATCTTCTTAGTGCTTTCTAATTAAAAAGGAGGGGAGTGGTGATCCTCCTGCTAACTTCTGTTTGCTCTGAGTGCAGAGCAGAGGGCCCCCATTGAGCGAGCGCCTTTGCAGTATAGAACAGTTTCCTGGCAATCAGCTCTTTAAGTGCAGGGCTCTCCCTGGTCCCTTTCTTACTGTGGAGAGTTAATTAACATCACCGCCACTAATCACTTACCCATGCTTAGACTTGATTACAAAGGATGTGTGAATGTATTTAGGCACCTGAAAGTCTAAAAGTCGGTCCACATTGTTGCAAATTTTAATTAATGGGACCAATGACAATGACAATAATATTGAGGATCCATTGAATGCTTACAAAGGTCCAGGTATTGTGAGAAATGTTTTTAGGTTTTTTGTTGTTGTTTTGTTTTATTCTCATAAAAGTTTTAGTTTGAGGCAGACCCATCTCTCTTTTTTTTTTTGTACTCAACTTTTTTTTTTTATATCACATCCTCCCTTCCCAGTCCTTCTCCCCGATTTCCCCTCTCAATCCCCACCCCCTCCTCTCCCCAGACTTATTATTTTAACAAGAAAATAATCTGAGTTGAAGGTCTGGGCGAGGCTGAAAGAGCTGGGATGTGTGCTGCAGGGTTAGCACAGACCTGGATGCAGTCAAGGAGCCCTGGTACTCCATCCACTGCTCTGTCTTAGGCGATGGGGGACAATCAATCACGTCCTTTCCCATTGTCACCAGTTACTTCTCTACTGGAGCAGAACTCAAAGTTCTGAAATCTACGAAATTGAAAACAGACATTTACAGCCATAAACTGCAGTTACAGACCATTTGACCATAACTAAGGGGACCTTTCTGGGACCCTAAATCTGTGTAGATGGCGGCTGAGCTCCAAGCAAGCATTAATCTTCCCAGCTGGCACCTCTCTAACATAGGCTTAGTGAGGTACTGAAGGCTCTCAGAGGCCAAGTGCAAACCTTGCTGAGCAGTACACATCACCACCATGGTGATTTCTAGTCACTGCTGCTTCTTCACAGTAGACCTTGTTGGGGCAAGTGCTCAGGCTGGCATGGAACTCAACCCTTCATGCTGAACACCGGTAATTATCAACAAGGACAGTTCCCTGGCTCTCCCCACTACCTCTCCTCATCCCCACATCTTTTTATCCCTTTATACAAGACTTCATAGTTTTATCTCCCTATCATGCTCACCCCACTATCAAAATCTCACCCCCAACTCCAAAGACCTCTAGGTCTCAGCTTCTTTTCCTATGGAAAACTTTCTCATTGCCCAGATGAGAGCAAATCCTCAAGTCCTCCTTGCCAAGAATCTTCTTCTGGCTGCATAACACAACCATGAATATCAATTCACACAATTGGCTGGGTATCTGTCACTAGTGTTTGACCATAAATTCTTCCTCCAGCCTGGTACAGAGCTTGAAACCCAGTGTCCATCATCACTAAGATCCAGTAAGTTCCTGGGGCTGCCATGACAAGATCCTCCAAACCAGAGGGCTTCAAATGATAGAAGTTTGTTGCTTCAATTCTGGAGGCTGGAAATCTGAGAGGAGCTGGCAGAACCATCTTTCTGATGGTTCTAGAGAACCTTCCCCAGCCTTTTCTAGTTTCTTGCATTTGTCATCCCTCTCAGAGCTCCATGGCTTACAGAGGCATTGCTATAGTCACAGGGTCCATTTCCTCCCTGTCTCCACATTACAGTCCCTCTAGTCCTTCTCCAAGTGAAATCCCTGTTTTTTTTTTTAAATCAAACTTGTTTATTGTTGCTTTTTTGCCATTTGATAGCATTTTAACAGACTTTGATCTTCAGAATACCCTGGGTTCAGTAGAAAAACCTTTTAAATGAAGTTTTGTACAATAGAAACTTCTCAACAGTCAAAATTTGGACTGTAAAAAAACACATGCAAAACATACTTTTCTGAAAACACTTAACTTTGAATGAAGCACTGAACTACACAAACGCAGAATGAAAACAACATTTTAACTCCACCAAAAGTAGTCATCATAAAAGGTGTAAAAGTCACCTAACTTCACTAGGCACTGTTCACTTTTTAAACAGGAGACAATAGAAAATATTGTCCACAAACAATATCCCATCTCTATGGCAGGTTTCAGAAACTCTTCAACTTCATGCTTTAATAGCGATGAGGTGAGTATGATTGTGATCTGGAACGTGACTTGTATCTTCCACGACTGCAGTAAGGAGAAGGTGACTGCCTTCTGTAAATTTGATTCTTGTCTTAAGCAGCTCTCCATCCACCTCCTCCTCCACCACCTCCTCTGTATGATCTGCTGTAATAGTCCCGATCATCATAGCCCCGATCATATCCTCTGTCATAATAATCGAGGCAGCGTGAATTGCCATAGTGGGTCTCCCCATGTAAATCCCTGGTGTTGGGGTATGGGGCCTTTTTGTTATGGAGAAATCAACCCTGATTCGTCGTCCATCAAGCTCCATTCCATTGGCACGTTCTTTAGCTTCCTTGGCATCATCTACATTTTCAAAATATACAAAGGCAAATCCTCTTGAACGTCTAGACTGCTGGTCATATACAATAGACACATCAGCAATGGGGCCATATTTAGAGAACACTTCTCTTAGGTCTCTTTCTGTGGTGTACAAGCTCAACCCAAACACTCCAAGACAACAATTGGGGTCAGGATTTGCCCGGTTTCCAACATGACGCCTTCGAGTAGACATGGAAGAATGGCTGTGGCTATGCTGTCTTCGATAATCTCGGCTGTAAGACCTGCTCTGGGATCGTCTATGGGAGCGGGATCGTGATCGTGACCTTGTATAATGCCTTCTAGAACTTCTTCTGGATCTAGACCTAGATTCAGATCTGGACCTTGATTTTGATCTAGAACGCCTTGAATCTTCCTTGGAGCATGACCTTGCAGTGGTGTGCCGTGCAGATTTCCCTGATCCATGAGCACTTCCACTTCTGGAAGCAGAATTCCCATTCGCCATAGTTCTGCTCGCTGCTGTCGCTCATGACTCCGGATGGCTGTCACCGCTCCTGGCCTTTATGGAAGCTGTCAATCTCCTGACTTCTCTACAGAGGCCCTGCCACAGCCTCTCACGACGACACACTGAGAGTTGCCCAGACCGACACGCTCCGTACCACCTCCGCACCGGTCTAACCAAAATCCCTGTTTTTAAATGGCTTTCAGTTCTGTCAGGCCAGAACCCACTCTAAGAACTTCCTTAAATTGATTGCCTCCATGTAATACTATTTCATACTGAGGCTGCTTTTACTGCACTGGTGCCTGGAGGCAATCAATCTGCTTTCTTTGAGGGGATATAGCTTAGGCCACAAGAGTAATTAAATGTGAACTAAACTTCACATATAAATGGGAAAAGCTTTACATACACAGACACATTCATGAAGCAACATGATAATACTACTATTATTTATTCTAATTCCACACATTATGTTTTAAGTTAGGCAGTTTTACACATCTATACATTATATACTGAGTATTCTTTTCCCTACCCTCTCTTACCTCTCTATTGTCCAATTCTTCCTCTTCTTTGTCACAAATGTCTCTCTCTCTCTCCCTCCCTCTCTCTCTCTCTCTCTCTCTCTCTCTCTCTCTCTCTCTCTCTCTCTCTCTCTTACCTGTCTGGTTTTTTGTTACTGTGATTAAACAGAGCCATCTGTGTGACCATGTGTATGGAGCTACCTATGAAGTCAGGTAGGCTCAGTAGTGGTTAAATACATTGAATCACCCTCTTCTAGAATCTATCAACAACTGTAATTCAACCATAAAGGGTAGACCCCCATTAGGCCCTTCCTGTTCCATGACTGTTAATAGAGCTGGTCTTCTGTGGGCCCTATACAGATACCCACACTTGTGACTTAATATTAAAATGGTTGTATGAGTCCAGATAATGAAGCCTTTATTTCTATCTCCTGACAGGTCCATACTTCCCACCACCTCTTCTACAATAGTTCCCAAGCCTTACTGGGGTGGTATTAATGTCTTGTTTAGGACCGAGTCTACAGCTGTCATTGGGCAGCCATTAACCTCTTTATTTAGTCATTCATTGTATACAAATGCTTTTGAGATGAAGGAAACTTGTAACAATGGAACAGAGCATCCCTCTGCCCACCAGTGTAGCTGATTTGCCCACCTGGTGTGTTTGGGGTTCTATTAAAACCAGTGAACCAAATTTCCAGTGAAATCAGAGTAAGGCTTGGATATCTGAGAGTAAACATTGCATAAAATATAAAATTAAGACATTCTTCATGGACGATCGTGCAGCTGGTACAGCAAGTGCCATTAATGTTGGAGTGATGGGAGTGACTTCTGCAGTAAAATGGTTAGTAGTAGAGATCTCGGTGTCAGGCAAGTGTTGGTTTGAATCCTAGATCTATGGCTCATGTTATTTATAGGAATTGAGTCTCTCAGAATCTTCATCTATAAAATAAACTGACCACCCCATAATGATCTTTATCAAGGTTAAGAAGACATTTCATGAGGTTGCTTGTATACATATTTCTTTCATTAATTGTTACTTAGCCTCTAAGTGGTGGTCTGTATTCGAACCACTGCATGTTAGAGCAGGATCCAGCACATGGAAGGGCTCATCCCTCAATCCAGACATTATTTCAAAACTTCCTCTGAGCCTGGCTATGTCACTTACTTGGGAGACAATTTTGTCCCACTTGGTATAAATATTAATACAGATATTAGTATTTTTATGTTTAACACATGCAGCAAAATGATGGGATGTGGGGTGAGGAACAATCCATAGCTGTACTCTGGATCATGCCTCTCTGCTCCTCAGCAGCCTCTTAGCTCAGCCAGAGAAACCGACAGGAAACCACCCTCTTGTCTGTGCTTCTGCTTTGTTAGACATCAAGACAGACTGAAACAGAGCAAACTGTGGATCACAACTGTCCTAAACCTCTTGGGGGAAATGGGAATGGATGATCACCTTTGATGCATTCAGGCTTCTTTACACAAAGAAGGGGACATATAGATAGATGAAAATGTCCTCTTGAGTATTTATTTATGCATTTGGACCTCAGATTTCTCACTCTATTGGAGAAAGTAAACCACAGGTATTGTATCAGGAGCAGAAGGACCCACTTTGGTGAGAATGGACATCATGGCCACAGATCCCCAGCTGCCTGAAAGTGGGGCCGCAGCCTGTGATCTTGAGCACATTGCTGGCACACCAACTAACAATTCATCAGTTTCCTGGGACTTCATTTGGGCTTTCATTTTCAAAACTAAGTTGATGCGCCTGAGCTTCATTCTGATCTTGCCTGTGACACGTGCTATCCCATGACCAGAAGAAGATGACTTAAACTCAGGGTCCCAGCCACCTCAACTAAGATGAGGAGATGGCCTCTATCCCTAGAGGCCATCAAGGGAATTTATACATAGGTGTTTCATAAAATACCAAGCTCTGTGCTCCCTGCAGGGAACAACTGCAGTCACATTAGAGAGGCAGGACTGATCATAGGAAGTGACCCAATCCCCACCCAGATCCAGGTTCAAAAAGGTAGCACTGAAATTCTGGTTCAGAGCTTATTTGCTAAAATGGTCATCACGCTACTCCATGTTTATTCCATTATCCGCATTGGCATTGATTATTATATTACTTACTTTTTCCCTATTCCTGTGACTATATACCTAACAGAGAGCAACTTCAGGAGGCAGAATTTACTTTGGCTCACAGTTTGAGGAGACAATAATATTTAACCATTACAATAATGGGGGAGCCATCTCTGATCATGCTAGGGGCACTCTACATTATAAGTGAGGCAGAAGAGAAAGTCACAGAAAGTCTAGAATAGACAAGAAGAAAAATCAGCCCCACACCCAGGGTCCAGTTGAAGCTTCTTCATCGCAGAAGCAGGGACTACATCACAGAGACACCTGCATAAGGCCCCTTTCCCTTCACGGCTGTAAACCTCCAGTTTTGCAGGAAATCTCATAGAAACGCCACTGAAAGAGAAAGGTCGTGCATTAAATCCTTTGTGCAACTCTAATGGCTTCAAGGTTTGCCTTATCAGATTGTAATTCCATCCAGGGCTCCTCGGGAGCCATCACACTTATGGAAAGAGGAGGAAACATTTTGGGGGTGTTCATAGTGGTCATTAATATGCAGCTTGGGAGTCACCAAATGTATATGTGGTTAATGCTAAGACAAGTAGTTGTGACACACACCCTCTCTTGAGTCAGATATACATTTGTTTTTATAACTATCTGAGAGAACGAGGTTGTACTCAGATGGGTTTTGTGCCTATACTAAGATACATTTTAAAAATCTGTTTCATCATAAACTGGCTACTGGTTCTAGTTTCCTTTCTGTGGCTGCCATTAAATACTCTGACCAAAAGCACCATAGAAGATGGCTTTTTGTTTGGTTGGTTTTTGGATTTTGTTGTTTTTCTGATACTTCCAGGCTATAGTAAGCCACCATTGAAGGAATCAGGGCAACAACTGAGACAGGAACCATGGAGGAAAGTATATTGTCTCACTTCTCACTGCTTCTCACACAGGCCTATATACCCTTAGCTTTCTTATAAGGTTCTAGGGGATGATACCACCCACAACGGACAGGATCCTCCTTCATCAATACCAATACCAATCAAGAGAGTGCTCTTATCAAGACAATCACTCAATTAAGGTTCCCTCTTCCCAGGTGATTCTAGTTGTATCAAGTTGATAGTAAGAATTAGCCAACACTCTATTCCTAAAATCGTTTTTATTGGCAATGCATTCCTAAAAGTCTAGAGGAATTCATGTCTTCTGAGGATGGTGGTGTGAAGCTAGCTTTGTCTCTGCTTCCTCACCCCAACAATGTATAAATTGCTGACCATCCTACCTTTAGGACACTTCTGATTTCTAGCATCCCTCTGGCCACCAGGTCTTACATAACCAGGGCTTTATGTAGACCTTGTATCTTGGCAGAGTAGACTGATGGAATGGTGTGCAGAATAGTGTGTCTGTACATGGAAAAGGCTCTATGAACACTGACCATGATATCTGGGCAAATTCATCAGCTTCATGACTTGTTGCATGACCTTGAAGGAGTGTGTGACTTTTCTCATATGCCCACTGTGCATGAGGTCACTGACTCACTTGTTATAAGAACTAAATCAGTTAAAATATACAAAGCATTTGGTAAATTGGTATATAATAAAAACAAATCATTTGCTACTAATATAATTACTGCCTTTTATGTGTAGGTGAATATCCTTTTTAATAAGGAGCATGACATTAACGTGCAAGTCATAAAACAAGGCAGGCCAACTGTGTTGGTATTCAACGGATTTCATAAGAAATAGCAAAGTTCCATAGCTCATACATCCAAGCTGAGTTTCTATTTGTAGCATGAATTCTAGTTGGTCTTCATAATAAAAACCCAGAGACTGATACTGTGGTTAAAGCTGAAGACAAGAGAAGCCACTAGAGACTCCTTACCTCTACTGATGCTCAGACCAAATGGGTAATCTTGTCCTTAGACTCCATCAGGCTGCACTGAGCTCCTGTCTCTTCCTACCTTATATTCTTCCCTAGTGCTGGGATTAAAGACTTTGGATCCCAGGTGCTGGGATCACCTTTGTGTGAGCTCTGTTTCTCTTTCAGACTGGATCAATTTTGTGTAGCTCAGGCTGGCCTTGAACTAACAGAGATCCGTCTGCCTCTGTCTCCTGAGTGCTGGGATCAAAGGTGTGTGCCACTACTGCCTGGCCTCTAGATGGCTAACTAGTGATAACTTCACTTTGCATTCTGATTTTCAGGAAAGCTGTGTTAGATCATAAACAAAATACCACCACATTCTCTCATCAGACTGGACCGTTTTCCTTTAGTTTTATTTTCAGTTATTGCTGCTAATGAGATCAAACAGAAACAAGAAAAAAAAATCCCTGTTTCTTGCTAGTAGCTATGGAACTATTGCAGGTGGAGGATAGGAAGGGGTGACTGAAGAGCACCTACTTCCTCCCACTTCTTCCTTTGTTGGTGATCATGAAGGAGCATCTCTCTGGTCTTGATTAGAAGGTAGCACACTAAGTCTGCTTTATGGACAGAGGCTGCTTCTCCCTTTCATCTGCCATATTTGTTCTGAGCCTAGCCTAGGCAGTGACAGGGCACAGCAGGGGTGGAAGACTCCCTAGTACAGACAAGCTGTGCTTAGAGTTGTGCTGCAGTCTGTGGCTTGCCCTGCCCAATCAATCCTCCCTTTCCAGTCCCCTACATGGCATCCAGCTCACCCAATCCTCTACTGGTCTCTGTTTCTCACACATCCTGCATAAACTTTCCAGCCTCCGTTGTCTGGAAGGTTCTAGATGTCTGCCTCTGAAATATTTGTGAAACAGGTCTGGAGAAGATAAGAAAGGGAGATATCAGCCTCTCTGCTGTAGTATAGGCTGATAATTGGCTTTCAGCTACTGTTGGCCTTTGGACCAACTCTGTAGGCTTGAGCTGCTATGGCACTGGCAGAGTGTTTCCTGGACTCTGGGTGGCAGCACTGGGGATCCAGAGTCCAGAACCGCTTTTGAATGGTTTGAAGTCCAGTTCCTTCCTATTCCAGCTTTGAGAGGCTTCCTAAAGTCAACTTTCAAGATTTGCTGGTTCTGGCCAGAGAAGCTGTGGGTTCCCCAGTCTCTCCTTGTCTGTGTGAGTGGTTCCTGTAATGCCCTGCTCATTTTTACGTCACTATTGTGAATGCAGTATATCTGGGGTGGGTGCACACAAGTAGACTTTTTTAGAATTTATTTAGACACAATCTTATTTTACACATCAATCCCCCCTGTTTCTTTTCCCTCCCATCCTTCCATAGCTCCCACCAACCCTTCCCTACCAAATTCCTCCCAAACTACCCCCACCCACTCCCCAAGGGTATTGAGGCCATCCATGGGGCATCATCAAAGTCTGTCACATCATTTGGGGCAGGGCCTAGGCCCTCTCCCGTGTATCTAGGCTAAGAGAGTATTCTTCCATTATAAGGAATGGGCCTCCATTTGTGCTCTAGGGATAAATACTGTTTCCACTGTCAGAGGTCCCATAGATTGCCCAGGCCTCCTAACTGACATCCATATTCAGGGGATCTGGTTTGGTAAATGCGGTTCCCCAGCTTTACAATAGAGATCCCTATGCTCTCACTTGGTCAGCTCAGCTGTTTCTGTACGTTTCTCTAGCACAGTCTTGACTCCTTTGCTCATCTGTTCTTCCTCTCTACAACTGGATTCTAGGTGTAATTCTCAGTGGTTAGCTATGGGTACCTGCTTCTGCTTCCATTAGCTACTAGATGAAGTCTCTAGGATGCCAATTAAGGTAGTCATCAATCTCATTATAGGGAAAGGGCATCAAAGGTGGCTTCTCCACTACTGCCTAGATCCCTAGTTGGGGTCATTTTTATGGAGCTCTGACCGTCTTCCTAGTGTCCGATTTCTCTTTAAACTTATACTGACTCCCACTATTATGGTATCTCTTTTTTTTCTGTCCTCTATTCTTCCTCTGACTCAGTCTTACTGATCCCTCTTGTTTCCCCCTCCTCTTCTCCCCTTCTCTTTTTCCTACTTCCCTCCTCTCTCCCTTTCCCCTTCTTCAGGAGACCATAAATGTCTCACTTAGGGTCCTTCTTGTTTCCTAGTTTCTCTGGTGGTGTGGATTGTTTGCTGGTAATCCTTTGCTCTATGTCTAATATCAAGATATGAGGGACTATATATCATGCTTGTCTTGCTGTGACTGGATTATCTCACTTAGGATGTTTTCTTCCAGTTCCATCTATTTCCCTGAGAATTTCAAGATTTCATTGTTGTTTTCCACTGAATAATACTCCATTGTGAAAATATATCACATTTTCTCCATCCATTCTTCAGTTGATGGGCATCTAGGTTGTTTCCAGATTCTAGTTATTACAAATAATGCTGCTATGAACATAGTTGAATAGATGTCTTTGTAGCATGGATGTGCATCTTTTGAAGATATGCCTAAGAGTGGAATTTCTGGATCTTGAGGTAAACTGATTTGCATTTTCCTGGGAAACTGCTACACTGATTTCCAAAGTGGCCTCACAAGTTTGCATTTCCACCAACAATGGAGAAGTGTTCCCCTTTCTCCACATCCTCTGTGGAGAAAGACTGTCATTAGCGTGGTTTTTGTTTGTTTGTTTGTTTTTTGCCATTCTGGCCAGTGTAAGGTGGTATCTCAGAGTTGTTTTGATTTGCATTTCCCTGATGGCTAAGGATGTTGAGCACTTTCTTCAGTGCCTTTCAGCCATTTTAGGTTCCTCTATTGAGAATTCTTTATTTAGTTCTGTACCCAACTTTCTAATTGGATTGTTTGGTGTTTTGTTTTGGTGACTAGATTCTTGAATTCTTTCTGTATTTTGGAAATCAGCCCTCTGTCAGATGTGGGGTCGGTGAAGATCTTTTCCCATTCTCTAAGCTGCCATTTTGTCCTTTTGATTGTGTCGTTTGTCTTACAGAAGCTTCTCAGTTTCAGAAGGTCCCATTGATTAATTGTTGACCTTGGTGTTTGTGCTACTGGAGTTATGTTCATGAAGTGATCTCCTGTACCAATTTGTTCAAGGGTACCTCCCACTTTCTCTTCTAAGAGGTTCAGTGTGGCTGGATTTATGCTGAGGTCTTTGATCCATTTGGATTTAAGTTTTGTGCATGGCAATAGACAAGGGTCTATCTGCAGTTTTCTATATGTCAGCATATAGTTATGTCAGCACCATTTGTTGAAAATGCTTTCTTTTTTGTATAATTTTAGCTTCTTTGTCAAAAATTAGGTGTTTGCAGATGTGTGGGTTAATAGCTGGGTCTTCATTTCGATTCCATTCATCTACCTAGCTATGATTGTGCCAAAACCAAGCTGTTTTGAGGACTATAGCACTATAATAAAACTTGAAGTCAGAGATGGTGTGCCTCCAGAAGTTCTGTTATTGTACAGGGTTGTTTTGCTAGCCCGGATTTTTTGTTTTTCCATATAAAGTTGAGTATTGTTTTTTCAAGGTCTGTAAAGAATTGTGCTGCGATTTTGATGGGGATTGCATTGAAACTGTAGATTGTTTTGGCAAGATTGCCATTTTTACTATGTTTATCCTACCTATCCAAGAGCATGGGAGTTCATTTCATTTCCTGGTATCTTTAATTTCTTTCTTTAAAGATTCAAAGTTCTTGTTATATAGGTCTCTCACTTGTTTGCTTAGCATTACCCCAAGATATTTTATGTTGTTTGCAGCTCTCATAATGGGTGATGTTTCTCTGATTTCTTCTCAGCCCATTTATTGTCTGAATATAATAGGGCTACTGAATTTGTGTGTGTATGTGTGTGTGTGTGTTAGTTTTGTATCCTGCCACTTTACTGTAGGTGTTTATCAGCTGTAGGAGTTCTGTGGTAGAGTATTTCGGGTCACTTATATAAACTATCATATCATCTGCAAATAGTGAAAGTTTGACTTCTTCTTTTGCAGTATGTAGCCCCTTGATCTCCTTGTGTTCTTATTGTTCTAGCTAGTACTTCAAGTATGATATTGAAGAGATAGGAAGAGCGTGGACAGCCTTCTCTTGTTCCTGATTTTAGAGGAATAGTGCTGAGTTTCTCTGCATTCAGTTTGATGTTGGCTGTTGGTTTGCTGTATATTGCTTTTATTATGTTTAGGTATTCCTGTTATCCCTGATCTCTCCAAGACCTTTATGATGAAGGGGTTTTAGATTTTGTAAAAGGCTTCTTCAGCATCTAGTGAGATGATGAGATGATCATGTGGTTTTTCCTTTTAATTTTGTTCATATGGTGAATTACATTGATGGATTTTTGTATGTTGAACCATCCCTGCATCCCTGGGATGAATCCTACTTAATCTTTGTGCATGATTTTTCTGATGTGTTCTTGGATTCCACTTGCCAGTATTTTATTGAGTATTTTTGCATCAATGTTGGTGATAGATATTTGTAGTTCTCTTTCTTAGTTGTGTCTTTGTGTGGCTTGGTTACCAAGGTAATTGTAGCCCCTAGAAAGAGTTTGGCAATGACCCTTCTGCTTCTATTGTGTGGAACACTTTGAGGAGTATTGGTATTAGCTCTTCTTCACTGAAACCATCTGGCCCTGGGCTTTTTTTTTTTTTTTTTTTTTTTTTTTTGGTTGGGAGACTTTTGATGACTGCTTCTATTTCATTGGGGATTACAAATCTATTCAAATTCCTTATCTGTTCTTGATTTAATTTTATAAGTGATACCTATCCAGAAAATTGTTCATTTCTTTTAAATTTTTGAACTTTGTGGAGTACCTGTTTTCAAAGTATGACCTAATGATTCTCTGAATTTCCTCAGTATCCATCTGATTTTGTTAATTTGAATCTCTCTCTCTCTCTCTCTCTCTCTCTCTCTCTCTCTCTCTCTCTCTGCCTTTGGTTAGTTTGGAGTAAGATTTGTCTATCTTGTTGATTTTCTTGAAGAACAAACTCGTTGTTTCATTGATTCTTTGTATTGTTTTCTTTGTTTCTACTTTATTGATTTCAGCCCTCAATTTGATTATTCCTGCCTCTTCTCCTCTATGGTGAGTTTGTTTCCTTTTGTTCTAGATCTTTCAGTTGTGCTGTTAATTCTCTAATGTGACTATTCTCCATTTTCTTCATATGGGCAATTAGTGCTATGAACTTTCCTCTTAGTACTGCTTTCAATGTGTCCCATAAGTTTGGGTATGCCGTGTCTTCATTCTCCCTGAATTCTAGGAAGTCTTTTTTAATTTCTTCCTTGACCAAGGAATGGTGCAACTGCACATTGTTCAAATTCCATGAGTTTGTAGGGTTTATTTCCATGAGCTGGTGGGGTTTCTGAAATTTGTGTTGTTGAATTCTAACTTTAAACCATGGTAAACTGATAAAATACAGGGGTTATTCCTTTTTTTTTTTTTTTTTTTTTTTTTTTTTGTACCTGCTGAGGTGTACTATGTTCCCAAGTATGTGCTTGATTTTAGAGCAGGTTTCATGTGGCACTGAGAAGAATGTATATTCTTTTGTATTTTGATAGAATGTTCTATAGATGTCTGTTAAACCCAATTGGGTCATACTTCTGTTAGTTACTTTCTTTGTTAAGTTTCTGTCTGATGGCCCTGTCTAGTGGTGACAGGGTGGTGATAAAGTCTCCCACTATATGGGTGTGAGGTTTTATGTGTGATTTGAGCTTTAGTAATGTTTCTTTTACAAATGTAGGTACCTTTGTATTTGGTGTATAGATGATCATAACTGTGACTTCATCTTGATGGATTTTCCTTGTGATGCATATGAAATGATTTTCATCTCTTTTGATTGATTTTAATCTGAAGTGGAATTTGTTAGATATCCGGATTGCTAAACCAGCTTGTTTCTTGGGTCCATTTCATTGTAAAGTCTCTTCCCAATCCTTTACTGAGGTAACATCTGTCTTTGAAGTTGAGATGTGTTTCTTTTATGCAGCAGAAGGATGGATTCTGTTTTCATATCCAGTCTGTTAGCCTGTGTCATTTTATAGGCAAGTTAAGACCATTGATAATGAGTGATATTTATTACCATTGGTTGTTTTGTCTTGGATTTGTTTTTTGGTGGTGGTATTGTGTGTGGATTTCCTCCCCCACCCCCTTTTTTCTTTTGGTGTTTGGTAAAGTGGGATTATTTCTTGCCTATGTTTTTGTGAGTGTAGTTAACTTCCTTGGGTTGGAGTTTTCTTTCCAGTACTTTCTGTAGGGCTGGATGTCAATATGTATTGTTTAAATCTAGTTTTGTTATGGAATATCTTGTTTTCTCCATCTATAGTGATTGAAAACTTGTCTGGATATAGTAGTCTAGGCTGGCATCCATGGTCCCTTAGTATTTGTAGAAAGTCTATCCAGGACCATCTGGCTTTCAGAATTTGCATTGAGAGGTTGGGTGTAACTTTGATAGGTCTGCCTTTGTTGCTTTTAATATTTTTCCTTCATTCTGTAAGTTTGGTATTTTGATTATATATGACAAGGGGACTTTTTTGTGGTCCGGTCTATTTGGTGTTTTGTAAGCTTCTTGTACTTTCATAGGCATGTCATTTTTTAGGTGGAAAAGTTTTCTTCTATGATTTTCTTAAATTTGTTTTCTGTACCCTTCATTTGTATTTCTTCACCTTCTTTTATACCTATTATTCTTAGATTTGGCCTTTTCATGGTGTTACATATTTGTTGAACTTAAGATTTTTTTTGGTCAATGACTCTATTACATTTAGTGAGTCTTCAACACCTAATATTTTCTCTCCAATCTCTTGTATTCTATTGGCTATACTTACATCTGTAGTTCTTGATTGTATCCTTTACCCAGCTTTTCTATTTCTAACATTCCCTCATTCTGTGTTTTCTTCATTGTTTCTATTTCAGCTTTCAAGGCTTGAACTCTTTGAACTGAATTGTTGCCTTCATTTGTTTGGTTTTTTTTCCTTTTTGTTTGTTTGTTTGTTTTGTTTTCTTGGCTTTCTGTAAGGAGTAGGTTTTCTGCCTGCCACCACTGGTCTTGTCCCACAGCCATGACAGCCCCAAATAACACACTGAGACTCTGTATTAGATATAATTCTGTTGGCCAGTTACTTGTTTCTTATCGGCTAGCTCTGTCTTAATTATTAACCCATTTCTATGTATTTTCATGTGGTTTCACCTACCGGGGAATGGGGCAGGTGTCTGGTCTCCCCGGTCTCTCCATCTTGACGCTCCTTCCTACTTCCTCTTTCCTCCTCATCTCCTAGTCCCACCTATCTAGCTTTCCTATTGGCCAACAGTGCTTTATTCATTAACCAGTATGAGAAACATATACAGAATGACATCTCCCATCAGCTTTCCTTGCTTTCTTTAAGATATTTATTTCTTGAATTTTTTGGTTTGTCTTTTCCTCCATTTCCTGTAATTTTTTGTTTGTTTTTATTTTTTCCATTACTCTAAGGGATTTTCTCATTTCCTCTCTGAGGGTCTCTATCATCTTCATAAGGTTGTTTTTAAGTTCCTTCTCTTCTGCTTCATCTGCATTGGGATACTCAGGTCTTTCTGGTATAGAGTCCCTAGATTCTGGTGGTGTCATATTGGTCTTTCTGTTGTTGAATGTGTTCTTATACTGTTGTCTTCCCATCCCTTCTTTTAGTGGGTGCAGGTGGGGTTCATTTTTCCTCTCCTCTCCCAGTGTGTGTAGGTGGTCCAAGACTTCATTGTAGGCAACTCTGGATAGTACTGCCACTTCTGGTGTTCTCCTCACCCAAAGGATATGGGGGGGTGGTCAAGACTGAGTTATGGGCAAACTCAGTATGCTTCACCATGCTGTTTACTACACGCAGAGAGGTCCCAGGAAGTTCCAGGAAGTGGATGGGGGGTGGTTGGGCCTGAGCAGAACCCACACTCATCTCAAGCAGAGGGTGTAAGGGGACCAAGACTGTGATGTGGGCAGACTCCAGATGGTCCAGCCTGCTGGGGTAGCTCAAGTGGACTTTTCAATAGGTTCCTAGTATGAAGACATGAATCAAGCCTGAAGATCAGTGCTTCACTTAGTTCATAATGCTTCATTCTTAGTTCAGAATGGTGTGTTTCTTTGGGTTATCCTCAAGGCAGAAGGTGTATGTTTTGTGTGTGGAAAAGGGATACGTGACCATTTGGTATTCAGAGGGGTGAGCTGTGCTAACAACTGTTATACATGAAAACATTTTACAGTCCTGGAAAAACTGGCTCAGTCAGCAAAGCACTTGCTGCCCTAGCATAGGGACCTGATCTCCATTGCCAATGCTCATGAAAAAATCTGGGTGTAGTGATGCACGCTGAGAATCAGAGAACATGATAAACAAAGGTTAGGGGATCCCTGGGGCTTGCAGGTTAGTTAGCTAAGTTGAATTGGTAAGCCTCAGGCTCTAGTGAGAGACTGAAAAAATGAGGTAGATGATGTCTGATGTTTACCTCTGGCCTCTATATGCAAATGCATACATGTAATAGGAACACACACATAGAAACACCTGAACACACTCGTAGACACACACACACACACACACAAACTAAACTAATTTTGAAAAGTGCATTCATTTATTTTGTGCTTCAAACAGGATCTAATTAGGAAAATACAAACCATGTTGGGTATTTCTTTTTTAGTTACATTTGAAAGCTTTGTGTGTGTGTGTGTGTGTGTGTGTGTACACTATGGTTGTCTTAGTTAAGGTTACTATCACTGCAATAGAACTCTATTGCAACTTGGGGAGAAAACGTTTATTTCATCTTATATCTTGTAGTCCGTTATTCAGGGAAGTTAGGCCAAGAACTCAAGGTAGGAACCTGGAGGTAGGAACTGATATAGAGGTCACAGGTGAATGCTGCTTACTGGGTTGCTCCTCATTGGCCTACTACAAAGCCTTCTTTCTTATAGCTCCCAGGACCACCAGCCCCTGAATAGGTCTGCCCACAATGATCTGGAACTTCCCACATTAATCATCAGTCAAGAAAATATACCACAGGCCAATCTAGCTAGAGCATTTTCTCAACTGAGATTCCCTCTTCCAAAATGAATTTAGTTCATGTCAACTTGACATAAAAACTAACCAGCACAGTGGTGTTCATGTGGGGGTTGGAATACAACTTATGCAAATGGGTTCTCTCCTTCTTGGGTATTGAACACAGGTTATCTGGTTTGACCACAGGCACTTTTACCTGCTGAGCCACCCCCCCATTTACCTATTTAGCATGCTACCCACATGTTAAGTATTTCAAAGAGAGGAGATTAACACAGGGACATGGTTTCAGAGGGGATGGGCTACCTAAAACATTAGGTGGGGTAATCCAGAAACCACTTATATCAGATAACTACCATCTCTAGGTTAAAAGGGATAAAAGGAAACAGTGTTATCATAGGCCAGCAAACCAAACCCTTTATGGATATGGTGTGGGAGAGCCAGGGCAATGGAGGGTAAGAGGTTGAGAAAACCCAGCTAAAGTAGGAAAGGAAACAATTTCATGTCCTTCTCTCCTGCTTCTGTCCTCCAATGCTACCATGCCATCGTATTGGAGAGCCCCATTCACATCCAAGGAAAAAGGGAATCTGGGAAATAGAGCTTTCTGGAATAAAGCCCGGGGGATAAAGCAGGCAGGCACTCTGGGGATGATACTAGATTACATTTCCCAGCCTCCTTTGCACCTATCTGTGTGGTCTGAGTAAGTCCTTTCCTCTGGGACATGAACACTAATGTTAAGTAACCTCTGGGACACTGAGTCTTATTTCAGTGAACCTGCTTCTTCTTTCATACTTTCTTCCTCTTACTGACTGCCACAGAGAAGAGTCACCATTCACTAAGATGTTGATGGTACTGTAGAAAAAGGGCGGGGTATTGATACATAAAACTGATCAGTGGTCTAAAACTGATGTCTTTCAGCTATGGCAAGCCATCTCACAAGTCAGTGGACTTTGATATTATGACACAATAATGCACCTGCTAGTTAGAGGGAGGTCAGCCTACATGACCTCCTCCAAGTGTTCACAGAGTTCACTGGTACTCCCTACAAGGAGGAGTTAGAAGAAAGAAAAGCTGCTGTTATTGATTTGTTTGCTTATATCTGACCAGAGTGAGGTATTCACCACCAGCTTGACTGCCTTCCTTATTTCACACCAGATTTGTTCTTAATGACTTCAGGCTGTCATTGTCTGAAGCCAAACTTAAAGGACAAAGATTTACTTCCCTGAAGGATAGTCACAAGAAACACTTTAGGCTGTGGTCACGTTTAACACCACTGGCTCTTGGCTCCTGGGCAACAGAAAGAGCACTCTCCTCCAAGTCTAAATGTCCCACTTTTAGTCATCTGAAAAAAGAGGCATTTAAACAGGCATTAACTCCTGGAAGTGTCTTTGAATGAAAGAGGACATCAATAACACGGTCAGCATGAATGTCTCCAAATCCTAGATTCTTAACTCAACAAAAGTAAGGCATTCCATGAGACTCCCAATGAGATTTTAAAATGGTACAATGAAGCTAATATCAAGATGGGTCTGCTTTATGAATCTCCTTGACATTATACAAGGAGCAAGAGCTGCCACTAACCTGGAAGGGAGTTTTCTCAAGGTTCCAACTCCCATGCTTTCTCAACAGTGGTCAATTACTTGTCCCTGGCACTATCACGAATTGTCATCTTAAATAGGAAAGTTTATTCTCTAGGCAGATAGAATTTTAAAGATAATATAGCCTCAGAGGATGAGGATCATAAATTATGTCATGGGAACCTTGTCCGTGTGTGTGCTCTAAGCTCATTGCTTAACAATAATAAACGTATCACAAAATGTTTTCTTTCAAGGTATGTTGGTTAGTTTGAACTGTCAATTTGACACACCATCTTAGAATCACCTGGAAAGAGAAGCTTAGTAATTATATAGATCATATTGTCCTGTGTGCATGCATGTGGGAGATTGCCTTGTGACATGGGAAGACCCAGCCGTAGCTGGTGGGACCATTCCTTAAGCAGAGCATCTTGAACTGTGTAAGGCATAAGAAAACTGTATGAAATCAAACAATTATCATGCATTTATTCTTTCTTTGCTCTTGACTATGGGTGTGATACTTTCAGTTCCTGCCTTGACTTTCCCCTAGTGATAGGATGTAGTCTGGAGGTATAAGCCAAATAAACCTCTTTCTCCTCTAGGTTACATTCTTATTGGACATTTTATCACAACAACAACAATAAAGTAAGATACAGGAGTGCTTGATTCATTCATTATTCTAAAAAAAAAAAGCATTTGCGAAGCTAAGTGTATTGGTTATTTTTCTCTTTTCTGTGACCAAATAACTGACAAGAAGCAACTTAATGGAGACAGGGTTTATTTTGGTTCACAATTTAAGAAGGGAATGGAAAGTGTGTAAGAGGCAATGGATGGCTACAAGGGAATAATAGCATTTTTTGGACACGAGAACCCATGGGGATTGTGACAGTATGCACCAGGCCTGTGCAAGCTCAAGTTAGACCAGGATCAATAGGGGAGGTACATATAAACCTCAGGATCCATCACTGATAGCCTTCTTCCAGCAAGGCTTCACCCACTGAAGGGGGTCACAAAATCCCGAAACAGTGTCACCAGCTGAGGACCGAGTTCAAACACAGTAGCCTATGGGGCATTTACATTCAATCTGTAAGACAAGTAAAGTGTGCAACACATTCAGTTTTTCAAAAACTAACACATGGAATGGCTATTCCCAAAATGACCGAGAAATAACCAATACACTTAGCTTCACAAGGAGACATTTATTTAATAAATTCTCTGGGCCACATATCCAGTTGTCTCTGTTAGGTGATTTGGCTGAAATATCCAATAATTATCAGAAGAGCCAAATTAATCAAGGCTGAACACAATCTGACTGGACACTGAGCTTATCAAGACGGATATGCAGTATCCTGGTTCACAAAGGGATAGATCAATTCTTCCACTCCTCTTAGGGCAGTCTTCAAAAATCAAATCAATTCTGTACTTTTCCTGTTTAGCTGAGTTTTCATTATGGGCAGTAATGAATCAATTTCATTGTCACCATCCCCCCTCGGATTCTAAGTACAAGTTGCAAACTGAAGATATTTTAGTCAATGTGAAATAGTTTCATTTTTATCCCTGTGGTTTTCAAAGAGCTTCATGGGTCTACCTGACAGCTTGGCAGAATGAAATAAATCTGTCCTATTCCTGAAGACTAGGAACACATCAATATGCCTCACCAGAGGTCTTGAAGAGTGTTTTGTCACTAGCCCACTAGGTAAGTTGTCTTGGAGACAGCGTGAGTGATTCCAAGAACTTCTTTTCGGTGACTTGTGTTTAGAGTTGTGCTAGAGAGGTTATAGTATACAGGGATCTCTGCTCCCATCCACAAGAGTATGGACTCTCTGAATGACAAGAGAGGAGCACAACAAACAGAAGTTAAGCAGCACCAAATCACCCTGAATGATTTGAGTAGGAAAGGAAAGCTCATTGAAGAGATTTTCCCATATTCATATTCCAACTATCAATTCTGCTGTGGATGTATTGGGCTTCCCCCACAGATCGGGAAAGTATGCAGCTCTGCACCAGAAGCTAGCATGTGTCCCCTAGTTCCACATACTGTTGACACTATGTACCCAGAGATAGCTGTAGTTGGTTGTTTTTCACTCTTTTACTTTCTTGGCTCTTTACTCTTTGCTCTTTGAGGGGCCTGCCACCCAGGTCCCAGAAAAATCACACGGAAGCTTATTTTTTCTTATGAATTCCCAGCTTAGCTTGGCTTACTTCTAGCCAGCTTTTCTTAAGTTTAACCTGTCTACCTTTTTGCCTCTGGGCTTTTATCTTTCTCTATTTCTGTATAACTCTTCTTCCTGTCTTATTCCATGTCTGGCTGTGTGGCTGACCCTTTCTTTCCTTGCTCTTGATCTTTTCTTCTCAGACTTCTCCCATTTATTCTCTCTGGCTGCCAGCCCCGCCTATCCTTTCTTTTACCTTTCTATTGGCCATTCAGCTCTTTATTAGACCAATGAAGTGTTTTAGACAGATAACAGTAACACAGTTTTACAGTGTTAAACAAATGAAACATAAAAGAATACACCACATCTTTGCAGCATTAAAATAAATGCTCCACAGCATAAGCAAATGTAACACCTCTTAAAATAGTATTCCACAACAGATAACATCAAGCCCCACAGGTAAGGTCTGAAGTCACAAGTCAGCCCTACTTCAGATGCACCCACATCACAGGTATGCTTAAGACCAACCAACCTTAATCCAGGGGTTCCTATGCCTCCTTCTGCATTGGTTACTTTTGTTGTTGTTGTTGTTGTTGCTTTGACAACTTTACTAAGGCTAGACCTATCTGAGAAAAGGGAACCTTAATTGTGAAAACATCCCCATAAGATTGACCTGGAGGTAAGCCTGTGGTACATTTGCTTTACTGATGATTGGCATGGAAGGGCCCAGCCCACTGTGGGTGGTGCCATGTCTGGATACTGAGGTGCCATGTCTGGATCCTGAGGCATACAGGGAGGCAAACTGAGTAAGCCAGGAGAAGCCAGCCAGTAAGTAGCATTCCTCCACAGCCTCTGCTTTAACTCCAGGCTCCTGCCTTGCATTCCTACCCTGATTTCCATCCATGATGGATTATACACTCTGAGAATTCTCCCTAACTTGGTTTTGGTCATGGAGTTTTATCAGAGCAATAGAAATCCAATTAAGATACCATCCATAGGCTTGAAACATTTGATAAAGTGGCTCACAGAACTCAAGGAACACTTCACCTGTAGCGACCTGTTTGTTTTAAAGGATATTACAATGGATTTAGTGAAAGTACTGAAAGTGCATGAAACAAAGAAAGTGAGCAACATTGGAACTTCTATGCTTTCTCCAGCCAGACACCCTTCTTCAGATTTCACACATCCATCTATCTGGAAGTACCCAGGACACCGTTCTTTTGGGCTCTTACAGAAGTTCCATTCTGTAGGCACAGCAATGACTTAGACATCATTTGTCATTGATGAATAACCTAGCTTTGGCTCTTCTCTGCTCTCCACTCCCTAGAGGCTTCAGGAAGGGCTGAATTTCCTAACCATCCAATGACTGCTCAATCTTTATTGTGACCAGTCCCTCCCACCCTCACTTTGAAGCTACCTGGAGAACTTCAGATGTCCATAATAGCACACAAACGACTCAGTTTCAAAATGTATTTTGGTAGAATTTATTAATTACAAGTAATTAAATAACATAAGTTTCATTATGAATCTACCATTCATGCGTACAATATACCTTGATCATATTGGCCTCCATTACCTTCTCTCATCTGCCTCACACTATTGCTTTTATCATTCTAGACGTAACAGTGATTTTTGAGTCATATGCTAGAAATGGGGAGGCATTTCTCAATGTTACAACTGGCCTATTTATCCTAGCTAGGTTTATGTTGCTGTGATAAACATCATGGCCGAAACCAATTTGGGATGGAGAGGGTTTACTTCCTCTTCATCAGGAGAAGCCAAGTCTGGAATTCAAGGCAGAAGACTGAAGCAGAAAAGGCAGTTATATTCTTTACTGGCTTGCTCTCTCTGGCTCATCATACTCAGCCAGCTTCCTTACACCACCTAAGACTATCTGTCAAAGGGTGATGCCAATCACAGTGGACTGGGCTTTCCTACATCAATTAGCAATTTAAAAATGATGACATGCCTACCAGCTAATCTGATTAAGAAAAATCTGCAATTCAGACTTCTTCAGATTAATCTAGGCTGTGTCAAGTTAACAGTTGAATCTAACTAGGAGACTTTAATATGTCACTGTGGTAAAAATCTAACATGCCCCCCGTACCCGCCCCCCCCCCCGTGTGTGTGTGGGGGGTGGATTTCAGACACAGCAACAAGAGGTAGGGAGGACAGCAGGAGGTCTGGAGCTGGCCTGGCAGCTGGTGTCCTCAGTAAGTGGCTGTCTGCCATCTCAGCAAGTGACTTTTCAGGCATCCTTCCTTGCAATCTGACTGACCTCTAAGCATCCCTCCCTGCAGAGGAAGAAATTCTTCATTCCCACACAGCCTCTCCACCAGTCTCAGACATTCCTCTTGAACATTTTTACCATTCTTTCATTCTTTCATTTTCTTCCTCCTCAGTACCAACCTTTCCTCCAATGTGCTAACATGCCTCCCATGCACATGGTGGTATGCTCTGAATCTCCCCTTCTCCTGGGATGCTCTCCAAAAGATGGCCTCCTTTTTCTGCTCCAGAGGCCATCCTATCAATAAAATAATATGAGCCATGGCAGGTGAAGTACCTCACAAGCCTGAGTGCACTGTGGCCCAAGTGGAAGGTCCATGTTGTTACTTGATAGCTCTCCAGGTGGGTACAATTGAAAGAACTGCCCACTGTTCTAGTCAATGCATCTGGTCCCTTCTTTGCTTCCTTGCTCATGGAGATTTCATGATCCTTGCTATTGATCTTCCAGTATTTAATGGCCTGTCTGTTTTGTTCTTTGGGTATCTTTGTCTGTCGTTACAGTGATACCATTCTAACCCTGAAACTTTGTAGTCACTTGAAAGTTGGTAGTAAACTCCTCAGATATCTGTTCTTTATACTATTTGTGCTCATTTTATTTTATTTTTCTAAAGATCCCCATGTATTTCAGGTTGACCTCAAACTAGTAGTCTCATTGAGCACAGCCTCAAACTCTTAATTCCAGGGGTCTCTATTTCTGTACAACTTCCTTTACTTCTTATTCTTTGGTTTGCTATGAAGCTGGGTAACTGACCCCTAGAGTACTCCTCTCCTCCTCTTTCTTTCTCCTCCAACTTTTCCTCCCAGGTTTATCCTCCTCATTAATTCTTTCTGCTAGCTGCCCCTGCCTGTTCTCTCTCCTGCCTTGCTATTGGCCTTTCAGCTCTTTATTAGACCAATCAGGTGTTTTAGACAGGCAAAGTAACACAGCTTCACAGAGTTAAACAAATGCAACATAAAAGAATGCAACATGCCGTTGCATCATTAAACAAGTGTTCCACAGCATAAACAAATGTAACACATCTTAAAATAATATTCCACAACACCTTTCAGTCTTTATTTCATTTATTTGCTTTACTTATTGTTTGAAATAATACTTTCAACGTATAACATTGGATAATAATGACAAGTGAGCCAGACATGATGGCACACACCTATAAGCCCAGTACAGGAGAGGCTGAAGCAGGAGGATCATGAATTAGAAACCAGTCTGGGCTATATAACATGACCTTACCTAGTACCAAATGATACTGGAAGGGATCCATGTCCTTATCCCAGATTTCTAAGGGTTAATTTCAACATTTAGTTATTAGGTCTGAGAGCAACATTGGGCTCCTGTAGATACCATTTGATAACATTAAGTACATTTCTTTGTATTTCTATTTTGTTCAGACTTCTTCATGAGGGGATAGAGAGATGGTTCAGCAGTTAAGGACACTGCCTGCTCTTCTAGAGTACTCAGTTCAATTCCCAGCACCCACAGAGAGCCTCATAACCATCTGTAACCCCCAAACCCAGGGTGCACAGGACACTAGACAAGTATGTGGTACACAGACTCACATGCAGATAAAACACCCATCCACATAAAATAAAATAAAACTCAAAGTGCTTCTTCAAGAATGGATGTGAACTTTTTGATACATTCGAATGTACTTGTTGAAAGGACCACCTGATTTGCCCTCATTTTCATATTAATTGGTGAATTGTACCGCTTGATCTCTACATGTTAAGCCAACTTTGCATTCTTCCAGTAATCCTCACTTTATTATAAAGTATCAACCATTTATATATCAATCTTCTAGTTGCTAGCAGTTTGAGAAAGACCTAAGTTAATGAAAGAAATAGAAAATAAGGTGATATACTTGTTCAGTTTGATTATGAAGGCAATTTAACCTGCTAAGCTCATAAATCATGCTGGGAACAGGTTAGATGATGTTCCCTTGTCAACTTTCTAGGCATGCTAAAATCCCGGTTTCCCCTCTACAATACTGGTTTTCCCCTTGGAGGTTTGGGTAATCTGGTCTGCCTTAACAACCCCAAGCTCCCATTTGCCCAAGCTGCAAACTTTGATTCCCTGTACTCCAGGATACAGTGTCAAATAGCCTGGGGGAGACATGCTGGCAGACACCCAGGTCACCTTAATTGGCTCCTCTTCTTCTAGGGTCACTGCCATCTCGTTTTCTCTGGGATCTAGGGTCACCGCTGTTTTGATTTCTCTGATATTTAGGGTCACCACTGTCTTGATTTCTCTGGGATCTAGGATCACCACTGTCTTGATTTCTCTGGTATTTAGATCACTGCTGTCCTGCTTGTTCTGGCATCACCTATAAGCATTTTTAAAGAGCCACTTCCTGACAGGTGCAAGCTACTTAAAAGTGAACAAAGCCATTCCTCAGCTTTAAAGTTCACATCTCATCAGGCCACCTCTATTGTTCCTTTACAGTAATGGCTACTGGGAGAGTGGTAAGAATAACCCCATGGCATGTGTTAGAGATACAATGCAGTTGGCTGCATGAACAGCATCTGAGGACAAGTCTGGGCTTGAATTGCAACTCTGCCAGAGAGCCTTGTAACTCTATGGAACTTCTCTGTGCCCCAACAGAATTATCTAAAGTATAACAATGACACTTACCTCAGGCATGTAGCAAGGCTAGAGTCAGTGGAAAGATGTACTAACATACTTAGCCTGTGCCTAAAACAGCAATACTACAAAGAGTTGGCTAACATCAAAGCCCATTTTATTTGCATATATTTCTGTGTCCTTGTGTTCTTTGCCCTCCCTAGTCACTTCAAAAATTTTGCATTTTTATTTGATCTTTTGTATGATCGTTTCACCTGCATATATGCTATGCATCACATACATTTTTGACATCCTTGGAAGTTGAAAGAAAGCTTTCATCCCCTGTAACTGGAGTTACAGATGGTTGTCAACCACCATGCAGATGCCAGAAACTCAACCTAGGTCTTCTTGGAAGAGCAACAAATGCTGGTAACATCTGTTCTATCTCACCAGCCTCCCCTTAATTATTCTTTGTAATTGTTCCATACAAATAAAGAGAAGGCTAATAAATTTATATTTTTTTCTGCTGTCTGGTATATGGTAAGCGCTCAGTTGCTCCATTAATTGAGGGGGTTTAGTTCAGCACATATCTAAAATGTTTCACTCAATTCTATTGCTTTCAAAAACAAAGTTAATTGCCATGAGCAGTACTAAGCCATGGGCTCATCAGCAAATCTCCTTTAAGCTAGGCATAATCTCAGTGCAATCATTTGGGGGAGGCTATACCCATTCTAACATCTATTTCAAACAAAGACAGGAAGAACACTAACACTGCTAAAGAACATGATGCTATCATTCCATCTCTAAGGGCTGTATTGCAGCCTGGCTAACATAAAATAAAATCATTGTTCCTGTGATTTCTTGTTTCACGTTCTTTGAGAGAAATAAATGGGGGCTGGAGAGATGGCTCAGCACTTATGAGTCTGTGCTGCAGGCACCTGAATTTACATGCACTTAGCCCTCATCCCCTCATCCCACATATACATGGGATTAAAGAATAAAAACTTATAAAAATGTTTGTGTATGTTTTCTATATAGACTTGCAGTGGTAATCATGGACCATGGCTGTAAGGGAGCCTCAAATTGAAGGACCCAGCCTTACTCTTGCACTCAATTCCTTGACTTTCTCTTTACCATCAGTCCCCAAGATATAACATTGCTCACCTGATTGGAGTCAAGACAAGTCTCGGAAGATGGAAATGGATACCAGAGTAGAGTATATCTCTTTGGTAGCAAGAGTGGGCTCTTTCCAAGTGGGCAATAGGCTTGTCAGGTTGTGAGGAAGTAGGAGTATTGTACATAGCTGTGCTAACGGCAAAAGAAAAGACCAAGTCCACTCTTAAAAGAGAGTTGCAAGGTGGGTGGTGGTGCTGCAGTCCTTTAATTCCAGCACTTGGGAGGCAGAGGCAGGCAGATCTTTGTGAGTTCTAGGCCAGCCTGGTCTATTGAGATAGTTCCAGGACAGCCTCCAAAGCTACAGAGAAATTCTGTCTCAAAAAACCTAGAGAGAAAGAGAAAAGGAAAGAGAGAGAGAGAGAGAGAGAGAGAGAGAGAGAGAGAGAGAGATGCAAGCAAAATATATGGTGAGACTTTACAATTTAGGAGTCCTTATTAGATAATCAAATACAAAAACCATACACACAAACCTGAGTTTAATGCCACATGATCCATATACACCAATTCCTGGTACACACACAAAGGATATGAATTCAGCGTACCGGTGTTTATCATAGTACTGGCTCACGTGGCCATAATCAAATGAACAAACAAAATGTATTGTATGTTCACAAAAACAAGAATGGTATTATGTCATATTAAAAAAATGGGTGGGACTGGAGATCATAATGCTAAGCAAAATATGCCTCACACATGCAGACAAATAGTGCATGCTCTCTCCCTTTTTTTAAATACAAAAAGAGCATATTGATGACAATCTCAAAGCTAGAAGGGAATGATTATAAAGGAAAAGGAAAAAGGGAATGTAAAAATGGAGAGTGGGAAGGGTAAGAGAACATCATGGGTGAATTTGGACAAGGTATGGTGGATGTGTGACTAAAATAATAGGAAAATCACCAATCGTTGCAATGACTGCCAATATTTTTACATTTTAACTCATAAATGGTCATCTGTTTATAACACAGGGAGAATTCACAACAAATCATGCATTTTAAACAACTGACCAATGCACCAATACAACAAATAACACAATATTTTGATAATTTTCCTGTTTGACACATGCCTTTCCTAGATTACAGTTTTGGGGCTGTGTGTCATACTGAAGTTGAATGCATTCTCAACACAGATGCCCAGCTCACAGACACCCACTGCCATATCATTACCCCAACAATCAGAGGATGTGTGTGTTTGTGACAGAAGATAAAATGACATGGGAATAGAGGAAGATTTGTGCAATTAAAATGTCCAAAACTTACAAACACCATCACTGGATTTCCTCCCAAGGAGTCACCTCTATTCTACTTTGTTCTTCAGCCTCTTTGAAAGTGCACCTCTGCCAACGCATTTCCATCAATGCCCATGTTAATGTCTTTACTGGAAGAGATAATGACAGTTGAAATTAGCTAGAATGCTTTCTCTTCCTTTTCTCATCTTGAACTTCTGGAAATTTATGCTTTTGTTTAGCAAAAAAAAAAAAAAAAAATTTGCATGGGCCCATGTGTCAGTCATGAAGACTGACATGTGGGGAACAGAGCAGGAAGATAATGGGGATTTCCCTGTCCAAGAGAGGAGTCACTTTGCTCCATTGCATTATATACACCAGTAGAGACCAAATGGAATAACAGTAGACCTACACCATCTCAGAGAGGGCCCAGGTGGATCTCATCTCTCTCAAATGTGGAAATCCCACAATAAGGTGGATTTGAGAGATAATGCATGGAGAGTTAATTTGTTAATGGTTAATGATTATGACTGTCAACTTGACAAACCTCTGGGCATGCCTATAAGGGATTAACTAGACTGGGTGAAATGAAGTGGGAATGCCTACCCTGAATGTGGGCAGCCTAATCCTATGGGCTGGGGTACTTGACTGCATTACTGAGGGTTTAGTATGGCCAGCTGCCATGTCTTCCCCTACATGATAGACCCAGTCTCTTAAAACTGTGAGTCAAAATAAACCCTGTCTTCTTTGACTTCTTGTCAGATATTTGACACAGCAAGGGAAATAGTAACACACAGGAGATCCCCTTCTCACTGCTCTCAGGTGTAATGGCCCTGTATCTGTCACTTGGCCCTCATCATGAGGCCAGGATGAAGCACCCAGAATACAGCACCAATTGGCAAGGAGAAGAAAAGAGAGTGTTTTGGTTAGTGTCCCTGTGAATCCTACATTTGCTTGGTCTTTCATTTCAGTCCTTTTATTTGCTTTTACAGACAAGGTCTTGCTATGTACCACTGATTGGCTTAAAAACAACTCATGATGTATCTGGGGCTAGCTTCAAACTTCCTGCCTCTTTTCCTGAGTGCTGAGATTATAAGCAGGTGCCAACATGCCAAGATTCTTGGGGTCATTGTTATAGTTAAAATACAAACTGAATACTGCCTCCTCAAAACAGAGCCTTTCTGGTGATGCTTGGGCACTCACACTTGAGTACACTTATTTCATTTTCTAAACAGCACACAGGGGAGGGCTAAGGATATCAGTCACTGGTTTGACCTCAGACTGCCCAGAATATGGAGATTGGTTGCTGTTCCTTTGACACTGATTGAGGCCAAGTGGATATGGGAACTGAGGAGTTAAGATAACCCTGGAACAAGGGTGACTAGAACAATGCAGTGCTGTTACTGATGTTTGGCTGAGGAATTTCCCAGTGCTGTATTGGACAGGGACCAGTTCTTTTTCTGTCTACAAAGACCCATTCTCAATGGCGTAAAAGATGGCATCCGTGTGCCCTTTTTGGAATTTTATGCAAATACATGCCAAACAGTTGAAAACTGCCTCATGGCCTTATGTAGGGTCATAGCTACTGAGATGTGTCTGCCTGACTCCAAAGGGCCCAGCTATTCTCTACCACATCAGGCTGCCTGTTAAAAGTAAGTCCCTAGACTGACAGAAAATACTGTTCTTCAGAATCACTGAGTTCTTCAGACTGTGGGATGACTTGAAACAAAATTTATCATCATCAGAATGGCTTATAGTCACTGAATACTTATTGACACGATGAAATATGGTTCATAGAACAATAAGAGTTATTTCTATGAATCACAGATTCAACTAGTATTCACAGAGGACCTACTAAGTGATAGGCATTGTTTCACACACTAAGGTATAGAAATAATGAGACAGAAAGCTTATTCTCCCTTGTAATCTTTATATTCTAGAAAGAGAGTCAAGCAGGGAACAAACAAATGAATAAGCAAGATTAACTTCTGATGATTGTGAATGTCTCTGTGGTAAAATGTGGCATGATGGAGAGTCACTGTGAGGAGTAAGACAGCATCTTTCACTAAAGTGCTCAGGGGGCCCATCCTCATTCATCTTTCTGTTTGCCATCCTGACTCACTGACTATGTTTCCCTGCCAGCACAGTGTTCCATGCAGCTCTTCCAACTGAGTAAAACCAATAATACCCCAAGTATGTGTAGGAATAAAAAGAGGCATTCAAAAATGCTGGTGAACCCCAACATTGTATGGGCCATGAGGTTTTGGAATGAGATCATCCACATGGTGCCAATTCCTCAGGAATTCTTTTGGCTAAGATATCCTGACAATCAGATAAGATTATCTCTCTTGCAAATGTTGGCCAGTCTCTTTTCCCTTGTATACTAATATTTGCTCAAGACTTACAAATTGCCTTGATGGTCATCAAACAAAACAAAACAAACAATAACAATAAACCATGGACTCAAAGTCCCAAGACTCCCTCTCAAATGGCTTCATCTGCTAAAAGTTTACCTAATAGAAGTCAACATGATGTCATTACATGGGACCATCCCTTGGGGACCTGTCAGTCACAGGGTAGTAGACTGATACTTCGGGCTTCTTATATCATAGAGAGATTAATATTTTTCATAGCAATTAATACATATTTCAGAATATGGATTTACTTTCTATTCCTGAGGTAATTCTTACCACACTCCTTTCAATATTTTGTATATAACTTATTTTCCCTCTTTTTGGTATGTCTGCCATAACTTCTTCTGTAAGCTAAGAAGGCAGTAAGAACTCAAGCTTGTTATAGTCTTTTACATGGATTACATAGTTCCCTGACATGGAGGTTGTTATTGTCTACTTTTTTAAAAAGTCTTACTGATATAATTAACTGAACAAATGGCTACATGCAGAAGAAAGCATTTGTCCTCTTAATATAATCTCCAATAATGCAGGTTTTCTATCTCCAAAGAGGTGAAAATTAATTCCCATCCCCTTGAATCTAGTTTAGACTTCGTTTCAAATGTCCCCAAAGAAGTTTATTAAAAAAAGTACTGTTCATCAAGAAGTCTAAGAGATAGTGACCTTAGCCATGTTGATAATGTGTGCTACCCAGATTGGTACAATGAGGAAAGAACTTGATATCCAGAGTATCTTACCTAACTCTAAATCCCAAAACCTTATCTATTCCTGAGAAAAACTCAAACAAACCAAAGTTGAACAACACCTCAAAAATCTGACCAATGCCCTCTAAAATTGTCAAGGTCATGAGAAACCAGGAAAAGCAGACTGAGATACTGGAGAATAGAGATGAGTCACATGTAATATATTGTCCTGGAGTGAAAAACAGAAAGGTATTAAGTCTGCTAATATAAGTTGTTTAGATAGTAGCACAGAATAGCTTAGTAGTTTTAATAGTAGTACTGAAGAATTCAGCAGTTTAGATAATAGTACAAATAGTTTAGTAGTATAGATAGTAGTGCTGAATTGGTTAGTAGTTTAGATAATAGTACTGAATAGTTCAGTAGTTTAGAAAGTTTAGATAGCAGTGTGAATTTCACCTTTGCAAGTAGACTAGGATCTTGTATGACATTAACAGTTGGGAAAGTTGGGCAAATTCTTAACAGATTTTAAAAATCTAATATCATCATCAAGTAAAGAGCTTAAAGTTAATTTTTGTTTTCAGAAATCAGACAACAGACCACTGTACAGGATCACTTCTGAGTCATAAAGTCTGACAGCACCTTCCTGGGTACTTTCCATTTGAGAACATTCAATAAGAGACTACATAAAATTTGCCTCTGTGGCTAATTATGGAGAAAACAAAGTGGTGGTGGAAACTGGGGATCCCGCATGTAAAAATTAATACAAAGAGACTATATGTGTAATATGCTCCCACAACTTAATAGATTCAATGACCCCACCACCATGAACTTCTGGTCAAGTTGTTAAATGTTCCCTGTGAATCCATAAAACCAGAAGTCTTATATCTTTTGCTGAAACATCCAATTTCACTCCAAGCAAAATTATGTACTGGTCATGATGAATAGTCACTGCGAACCATCATTTGGGACCATCAGAAGCTTCATTACATATTTGCCTGAAAAATCGGCCTCTTTTGGTGAATATTTTTAATGTAGTTCTCAAACCTAGCTCCACTGAGACACCCTGGACTGGAGAATCAATGCAGGCAGCAAATGAACTCGGCAAACAAAGGAGATGAAGTATCATTGTCAAGAAGCAAGATCCAAGAAGCCCGTCATCAGCTGCAGTAGGATGCACATCTCTACCATAAAGCTGGCATTGAATGACATCTTATTTATTAAACAGTGACAGAAGTAACCACCATCAACTAGTAACCACATCAGAGTGTTGTTTTATTGACAATAATATTATCTAATTTTATCCCGCTATTAAAAGGAAAGTAACTATAACTCAGAAGAACTTAGTCATATTATCAGTTGAGACTCAAATACAGATCCCATTTACTTTAGACATCAAGCTTCCCAGGCTTAATATGGTTAATTCATAGGGAGTAGAGCTGTTCGCACATGAGCAACTCCACAGGGGCCTGACACCCATGACAAAGCAAACGAGAGCCCAGAGGAGAGGCCATTATTTCAGCAAGTCATTAAAAACATAAGACAAAACCAAAGAAGGCAAGTTAAACATTTGGTTGTTCGTTAATTCAAATTGCCTGTTTTTCCCTCTGAAAGTATGGTCCCAGTTCCATGTAAACATTGAACAGAAGTGAATTTTCTCCACAGTGAGCCACCTGCTCACAGAAATATCATTCAGTTTTTTTTTTATATACCCTAGAATCAACAGAAATTGCTTTCCTTTTTAAAAACAGTAGCAAGAATGTATGTGTATGATATGCAAAAACAAGCACTGTAAGAAATGCACAAACAGCAGTTTTGCTGTTTCGAGCAGGAAATGTTGAACACAGCAAGGAAGGTGCCTGGGAAGCTGGGTGTGATGAGGGGCCCCAGCTCTGCAGGTGGCCCAGACTACAGGGCAAACACAGACAACTCAAGCTCAGACTGAGCTGGGTGACACAGACTCAGCTCTGCCTTATATATTGGTTGAATGTTTCTCACCAAAATATCTGAAAATGAAAAAATGCCACACTCGACTTTCTATGATAATAGTCTTTAACACACATAATTTTATACACAGAATTATTGAAGGTATTATATAAAATTATCCCCAGGCCATGTATGTAAGGTGTATATGAAATGTAAATTGCTTTCAGCCCTGAGTTGTCCTATTAGGTATATAACTAGATGTGAGCCAAAGTTCTAAAATTAAAAAAAATATATTACATATACATATACATAAATACATACATACATATATCCCAAATCTGAAATATTTCTGGTCCCAAGTATTTTGGATAAAGGATATTAAGCCTGTGAATGTAGGGGTGTGTGTGTGTGTGTGTGTTTGTGTGTGTGTAAGTGTGTGTGTAAAATGTGTGCATTGTATTTGTTTATGACATATATGCACACAAACACTTTTAATATCTTGGAATAGCAAATTTTATGCCATATATAACTGACTACATTTATACATGTATATAAATAATTATAATCCTACATAAACATAAAAATTATATACTGATACACGATTCCAAAGTGTAAAAAAGACAAGTTGTATCTAATATCAATCTTTACTCGAAATGATTCAACAAGTATGTCTTTTATTTTAATTGAGAGATCACGGGTAGTCAATAAGGGGGCTTCCTTCCTAAGAGGCCCATGGACATCCTCCGATGATACTGTAGGGCACTGAGGGACAACTTGAGCCTTCTGATATGTTTTTCTCAAATAGAGAAAGTGATCGATAAGCCATTGGAATTCCTGGTGTATGTATAACATGCTGTATGAGTGTGAATGGGTCCTCACAGACACGTGTCCACAAGCATGTTGTTGACATCAGATATCTTCTTCAGTTATTCTTTGCTATGTTTTCAGAGATAAGGTTTCTTCAAGAACCTAGAGCTGATATTTTCAACTGGAGTTTGTGGCCAGCAAGCCTCAAAACTCTTCCTGTTCCCATACTCCAGTAATAGGGTTCAGGTACCTTGCTTCCGTGTCCAGCTTTAATATGGGTGCCAGGTATTCATCTTCAAGTCCCCATACTTGTGTGACAAATGTTTCATCAAGCCATCACCCCAGCCTCACCATTAGGATTCTAAAAACAATTTATAAATCTTATGTTAATAGAGCTATGACTTTTGTATGCTTGTACATGTGAATTGATTTCTGTGGCCTTCAGTTTCTAGATAATGTTCCATAAACACCTGTCCCCAAAGTTAGACCAAAAATAACAACAGAGGACCAAGCTGACCAAAATTTCATTCTCCAAAGACCCCCAGATCTTAGAGAACAATAAACATAGCTAGGCCTGGGGAAAAAATTGACACACAGGATGGGGTTTCTTTTTGTCCTGTGTACATCTCGCTCTCTTTTATTCAGTCATACAACCTGTGAAGTTAAAGGGAAGAGGACCAAACTAAAACAAGATCAGGAATGGATCAAGTAGATGTAGACCAATTCTACCCAATGAACACACATCAAATATTTCTGGAAACAAAGTTGTTGATAAAGACTAAAAGGAGAACAAGAATGTGTCTGGCCATATGAAATGTAGCTCTTGCCTCAAAATAAAAAAAAAAAGTAAGAGTTCATTCTGAACTAATGATTAAATGGCCACGATAAAGGAACAGGATTTGCATTGCCCCAGAATGACATGTTGTATGTACCATAGGATTTCTGTGAACTCTCTGTGGTCACAGAATAAAAGAAAGTCATAAACCAATGCATTGGCCAATTACATTGGTGGGAACATCAAGCATGGGGGTTATAACAAAACTGGAAAATCTTTGCAGTATGTTTTCAGTATTATCTGATGACAATCTCAGGAACTGAGAGCATTCTTAGGTTTGGTGGAGAGCTGTGCACTCTGAGGAACAATGCAGTCTGGTGATGCAATTTGAGGACACAGCCACCCTTTTGGTCTGAGCATTGATAGAGGTGAGAACTCTCTAGAGGCTGGCTGCTTTGTTTTTCTGAACTTCAGTTTTAACTCCAGTATCTCTAACTGTGTTTTTATTAAGATAAACTAGAATTTGTGCTACAACTACTCAGTGATTTTTAACTAGTCTTCTAACAAGCTCTGTACTTGTCTTCAATGGCTAAACTCTCAGGGATCCATGTTATTCAAGAGAGTGGGGAGGTCATTTCAATGACCTCAAAAGAATGTGGCAATTGTCATAGCAAATGCAATACTAAATGTAAATCACAAACTGTACAGAGCGAAGGAATGAGGATAGTTTCCTCTTCGGTTCCATTTTACAGTTGGTAGAAATTTTTAAGCACATTTTCAGACATTTGTCAGTAAAGTCACAGGTCTTAATATTGTTAGCACACTTTTCTCTTTATGAAACTTTGAAGATTAAAATTGGACAAAACACATTACCTCAGACAACAGAGGAACTGAGGATACAGGGTATCACAGGGAAGAAGCCAAGGTTTGGGATGTTAAGTAATTCGTCCTGGCTCATATTTGGGAGGTGATGAGCATGTATATTTGGCTACCATGGCAAGAACTCCAAAAGCACTAATGATACCATGTTTAGAACTCCAAAATGAAAAGAACAACAGTTTTTTGTTTGTTTTCTTGAAATAGTGACTCATAGGCTTCAAGACATAACAGTGGTGGCAGCAGTCAGTCTCTCTGGACACTGAACTCACATATATCAGTAATTCAGGATGCTGGGATGCTGGGATGCTGGGGTTGCCACTTCTGCTTTCTTGTCTGGCTCTCTGTCCTCTCCTGCACTGTCCCAATTCAAGGCTGTTGTGCTGTGACTTACTGTCCTTCTGCTTATCCATCATTAAGTCTCTCTCATCTTCACATCTTAAACTATTTGTGATCACAAAGGCAGGTGGCATTGGCCACAACAATAACAAACTGTGTGACCTTCATCTGCACAAACGTCAGCAAAGTCAATGTTATCATTCTCGGATGTCTCCCACAAAAATACAAACTGCCAAACAGCAAGGCTTATTTTGTTTATAATTTACACAGTGATATCATTGATATGTAACACAGAAATACAGATTAAATAGCTAAAAACTGCATAAATGCTCATAATAGTTATGAGCTCCGTGATGATTGATTTTATGCTTTCCTTTCTTTTTTTGACAACTGCTGTCACATTTATTTGTTGTCAGCATTATTAATTGCTTTACAGGAGGAGGTAAAGCAAAGTTTAATGGAGTTTTCTCTTTGTTTTCCTTTAGGCAAGGAAAACCAATTTGATTATAGCAGTGCAGCAAAGAGGAAAGGGGCCTTCAGAAATGGAGAAGCAAAAGCTGAGGAAGAGGAGAGCATCATTTGCAAATAACTCATACACAGGTTCAGTGCAGGCTACTCTACCTCTCTAAGAGATGCAAGAATGCAAGAGGATCTATCTTAAGATGTCCTACCCACCCAGAACCAGAGAATTTTTCAACTTGAAGATTAAATACAAAAACGAGGGTGTGCAGAGTATGAAGTCATTTAAGCATTCACAGAAACCATTGAGCTAGCCTCCTTAATTAACTGCTCATGGGAGTTTCTTCTTATTTCATAAAATAATAATAGAAATGCTCTATCTGTGAAGCTAAGAAAACACAGAAGTTTCTTGGGAAAAGATTGGAAGCTGTCCTCCAGGCTCTAGCTCAGTGAGAAGACACTGAGGAATGGGAAGCCTGGTCCCAAGGACTAGATGGGGTGGGGTAGGAGTTAATCCCTGAAACCACAGAGCTGTGTGGAGAAAGGGATGGGACACAAAGACAACCTTTTGTCATTTACTAAATGATCTTCACAAAGACCCAAGCAGCTTAGTCCCACATTGAGGTGAACACACCAACATTTATTCACTGGCTTCTTTTAAATTTTATCTTTATTGACGGATTGATTAAATAATTAATTCATCCATCCACTCACTTTAGCTTGTTTTGAGACAGGATCTTGCTGTAGTGGCCTAGGTTAGACACAAACTTCTGACACCTCCCCCCCAACACCACCACCAGTCATCATTTTCTCTGCATGCTAGGATTACAGACATGTACCGCCTTTTGGCAGGCTATTTTCTATTTTTAACAACAGAATTGTCCTAGTTAAATATTACTGCTAATTAGTACATATGCTCATGTCAGAGTGGGGTAGAGAGAGTGAAAATCACCAAATTAGTCCTCGGCTCCCCAGGTGAAATCAAGAACAAAACTCTTAGTTTCTAATGGGAAGAAGCATCTAATGGGAAGATTCACCTCTTTTCTTGTATGTTCTCCAGCCTTCACCCCACACCAAGGCCAAGTGGGATACTCCCATGGCAGCACTGGGTGTCCTGCTGTGCTCCTGGGTGATGGCTGGCCACCTCTGTTCAGTAGGACCTGGTGCCTGCAATACTTCCTGCTGTCAAAGGATTCAACATGGCCAGTAAGGGTTCTGCATGCAGGTGGGGTGAGGTTTCTAGAATTTCATAAAGGCTCCTCTGCAGCCATCTTCCCAGTGACTTTCTTCCCTGGGACAGGGCTCCTATCGAGAATGCCATCAACCTATTCCTGGGTATATATACCATCATTTTGCTGATTCTGTGTCTTACTCTCCATGTCTTCAATCTTCCTCCCCTCTCTTCTGAACTTGCCACAGGTCCATTTAAGGCCAGTAGTAAATTTCTAGTCCATGGGCTTGACTGACCATGGAGAAAAATTTATGTATATATTTGAGTATACATATGAGGTATTTTGAGATGGAGACCAATTTTCAAACAGAAAATGTACTCAAATTGTATGCATACTTCATGTACATAGCCTGAGGTTGACTTTATACCATGTTTAGAATAATTCTATGCATGGAAATTTATATCATGCTTTTGAATTTTGCTCTTGCAATGTCATGTTTTCAACTTAAAATTGTATAGTTCAGAGATTTTAATCTCCAGATTTGGAGATTAAAAATGCCCAAACCATAATATTTCTTCAATGGAAATCCATATGCTTCTAAACTCATTTCTCTTGCTCTTTACAAAAGTCACTGTTTTGATTCTTGCTGCTGAGGGATCTTACCATGGCTAAGCCCCTCACCCAGCCTGGACATCCAAAGTTTCCACAGGAGCTTGGAAGCTTTTAATTTCTCTTTAACCTACAAGTTGCAAATCAGTACTTTCCTCTTCTATCCATTCCCCCCCCCAGGGCACTCCTCTGCTTTTAGGAATGAGATGACACAGGGGAAGAAGGGAATTTGGTCCATGGTTATGTCCAGTATTGCTGCCAGTTCTTTGATCTGTTCTGAGCTTTGTGTAATTGACAAGCTTTACTGATTGACCCATAGCCCAGGCCTTTCCCTCTTATCTTTAATGACATTTAATAAAAGCATGTAGGGGATTGAAGTAAAGTGGTAGAATGGTTACCTAGCAAGCATGAAGACCTGGGTTTAACATCAGCACTGCAACATACTTGCACACACGCACGCATGCACACACTCACACACCACCACCATCAAAAGTGGAAAATGTGGCTTTTTTCTACCCTTGTACACAAACAAAACAAAACAAAAGTCTACCTAAGGATATGGATTAACAGCTTTGGCAGACGAGATTTCCAAACAACCTAGCACTGATTGTCATGTGGCTACTAATGGACAGTCTCATGGAGCTCTAAAATGAAAAGGAGCAATCTGGGCAAGAAAAATACAAACATACAGATGGAGGAGAAAAGGAGCACCAGGAAGCATAAAAAAATGAAAAAAAAAAAAGCCTAATGGTAAGTGGAATACAGGGAGTTTGTGAGCTCAGAGCAAAACCCCAGCCAGCTAGGTTTCCAGCTTGTTAAAAAAAATTAATAAAAGTGAAAAGTGATTAAAGAAAAGCTTAGGTCCAGACATGGTAGCTCATACTTTTTGTCCCAACACTCAGAAGGCAGAGGTAGGTGGATCTCTAGGTTTGAGATCAGCCTGGTCTACAGAGTGAATTCCAGGACAGCCAAGCTTAGGCAATGAATAAACCATAAAAGTAGAAAGATGTTGAAGACGTGATTGAATAAGAGGGCCATGATCCAACACCAGCAAGCAGCACAGCATGGCAGCTCTGGCCATGTGGTTTTGATTTAGAGGTAAGGATACAAGAAAGGGGTTATGGAATTTCCTTTAGTAACTTAAAAAAAGAGCCACTGAGGCCAGGTGTGCGTCAGGGTTGTCCCTGCATGAATGCCTAGAGAGGCTACTGTGTGAGGCTGTAAAGATGAAGCCTGGATTGCCTTGGAGACCTCATGATGTTGGAGATGCCAGAGCAATGAGATACCTGTCAAGAAAAGCTGCTAACAGGGAGTGGAGCAAGCCCAAGAGAAAGAAGCGTGTTGCAGTCAACAAAGCTGAAAGGAGTTGGAGACCTGAAGAGAACTTTAACATCAGATTTGGAGAGATATTCTGTTTAGTTTGCCCTGTTGGTTTTGGTCTTGCTTTGATCCAGTATTTACTCACTGTGTTCCCCTCCCCTCTTTTGGAACAATAATATATAACCTGTGCCATTATATGTTGGAAGTATGTGATCTGCCCTTTCATTTTGATTTTACAAAGGTTGCAGTTAAGAGATTACCATGAATCTCAAGAAAAGCCTTTGGATTTTTAAACAAGTTTGAGATTGTTATAGACTATAGAAACTTTTGAAGTTGGACTGAATGCACTATGGCATGGCTATAAACCTATGGGGGCCAGGGAGTAGAATGACGTGGTTTGAAAAAAAGTGGCCCCTGTTTTAGTTAGGGTTTATGTTGCTGTGAAGATATATCATGACCCAGACAACTCCTATAAAGGAAAACATTTAATTGGGTGGCTTACGGTCTCAGAGGTTTAGTCGATTATCACCATGGCAGGAAACATAGTGGCATGCAGGCTGGAGTGGTGCTGGAGAAGGAACTTAGAGCCCTTGGTCTTGTTCTGCAGGCAATAGAAAGTGAACTGAGACACTGAGTTTAGCTTGAACATAGAAGACCTCAAAGCTCACTCCCAGAGTAAAACACTTTCATCAATAGGGCCACACCCTATGGGTTTATGGGGATCAATTACATTCAAACTGCCACAGCCTCCAGAGGACTATAGGGAGTGGCACCATTACGATGTGTGGCCTAATTGGAGTAAGTATGGCCTTGTTGGAGGAAGTGTGTCCCTGGGGGCTTGGCTTTCAGGTTTCAGAAGCTCAAGCCAGGCCTAGTAGCTCACTGCAGTGTAGCAAGTGTAGAACTCTCAGCTACATCTCCAGTACCATGTCTGCCTGTTTGATACGGTGCTTCCCACAATGATGACAATGAACTAATGCTCGGAACTATAAACCAGCCCCCAAATAAAAGTTTCCCTTTATAAGAGTTGTCATGGCTGTGGTGTCTCTTGACAGTAATAAAATTCTAATTAAGACATATAATGTCAAGTCTTGCTATTTCTCCATGCAAAATGTCTCTCTAATCTGACAGTATCTGGGGACACTTCATTAAGTAAAGCTTTCATGTCTCACTTGGAGCACTTCAGTAGCTCCAGTTGGTTTTTTAGTGACATATCTTGCACTTCTACAGCTAGCTCTAGGTGTATTTATCATTTTAAAAATCCTAGTTTGACCATAAGTGTCCAAAACTAAATCCTTCAATGGTTCCCTGATGCCTCTTAGACAGAAAAAATAAATATTTCCCCAAAACGACAGAGCCTCTAACAATATGACCCTTGTTGCTTTCCCCTCTCCCACCTCAAGCCATCCCCCTTCTTAGTCTGTGGTCTGATGTGAGAAGGGGGAAAATTACAGATGTAATCTGGAAATGAAACTTCGCCTTCTAGAAGAACCTCACTGCAGGAAGGAGACGCCTCATCAACAGAGGCTAGGGCCACCTCAGCACAACTCAGTACCTCAGAACGACATGTCTTCTTTTAGATCTGAATACAATTATATATTCTGTTCAAAATTGCACTGTACTCAGCAAAGGAGGAGAGTGCCTCATGGCATTCACGGGGACACAAGAGACATTGTGATGACCAGGGGGAAAAAGTGGACTTTGCTTTAAAAGACCCAATCCCAAGAGGCTATTTATAAAGGCAAGTGAGAACATTTATTTGAAAGACTTGTTTGCCCGCCAAAGCATTTAAGGTAGGCAATGAAAACCCACAAAGGAGTCACAGTATTTGCCTAGAGCTTATAACCCGAACACCTCAGGAGCATCTGTTGATTGTATAATGACTGGATTTCCCCTTCTTCAAGGACAATAACTTTCAGTAAGTGACACCAAGAATGAGAGTATCTTTCTGATTAGGTCCATCAGACAATAAATACCCGCGTCCCCTTCATTTCCATTTCTCTTCTCTAGATTAAGATTATATTCATATTAATGCCATTTGGTCATTACCACCTCTGGAGCAGCACCCTCCATTAACTAATCATCAATTTTAACTACTTACCTTTTGGTGATTGGCTGTACCAGAATGCTTCATCTTTGAACTTGAGAAGATGCCTCTACAGTTCATCCTCATAGTCCTTACTCTCAGCATAAGCTCTTGAACAAATTTGTTTTTAAACTATAGTCATTTTTATCCTTTGATTACTTAGCTGCTCATCTGTCCTACCAAACTGTAAGTCCCTTAACAACAGCCCCATTGTCACTGTCCACTTCCCTTTGCATACCCTCCTACATGATTTGACACAACTCAATGTCCACGGTTAACATTCAGTCACAGTATTTGGTTATTTCTTTCCTGACGTCTCTCTCTATGAGATACACAAGATGTACTAGACTCTTCAGAGAATGAGAATTTCACTTTCAGGAAACTTTGCCTCATTAAAATCTATTGAGGACTCAGGAAGCAATTGTTCATTCGAGTTATACCTATCAGAATTTATCACCAAAGAGTTACACTGCAATATTAAAGCCCATTTATTAATTCATTAAATAATAAACCAATTAGATAAATACCATACTTTTCATGAACAATTTTTAGACTTTCAAAATTAGAACAAATAGTTGAAAGCATTCCTGTTGGGTGTTATTTAGAATGTGTGCTGCTTACTTTAAGCTCAGTAAGTTTCGTAGATGAAATTGAAAGGCATTATAATACCCTGCATATTTTTTAAGAATTAGGAATATTTTTTCTCTACTCTACTAACACACCAAAGCCCAGCAAATAGGAATTTTTTAAGGATTAGTTCCAGAGAGGATTTAAACTGCTGTCAGTGTACTTTTCTATACATGATTACATTAAAATCTATCAGTTCATTTTCTCCCTTGCATATACATTTAACCTGCAAACATTTTTACGCCTTCATACATACATGAATTCATCGAGGGTTATGATGAATTTATGTCTCTCTCTCTCATATCAAAAAGTTACATTTTCGAAACAGCACCAGTAACTTCCTCCAAAAGGCTGCCAAGGTCACACTGGCAATAAAAGTTTTTCAAAATTCTAATTTTTTACTTGAATTCTATCACTGGCAACACAATTTGCCAGTTTTATTTAAAGTGATAGTCTCACTTTATACATTTTTAGGAACTTTTGAATAGCTAGAGTCTTTCTCCATCCTTGTTGTGAGTTAAAATGTCATTTAATTTTTTTTTAACATACAGATACTTCCTCTTGCAGCAAACACCCAAACACAGGATCTGCTTCTCTTAGGGATCCTTCAGTTGGCAGCAGGGGCATTTTGTGTGCTCATGGTTTTACTAAACAGCACTCAAGGATGACATAGTATGGCCAGAGATTAAGCATCTATTATAGTCAGTATTCCATCCTGAAATTAAAAGGCCATGTTTTCCATGCCTTTCTCCCAAATAGGTCCTACCTCCAGCCATAAAGTGGTACTTCTAAGTCTGTCTGATTGCATTGTTAACACTAATACAAGTATTACTGCATTCATGACAGCAACTGCAAGAGGGACTAGGCTGGAAAAGAAAAATGTGAATTAAGAGGAACAAAACCTAACCCATTCCAACCTCAGGTCCAGGTCCATGTCCATGTAGGGCAAGCAAGATGGCTTAGCAGGTAGAGGGGCCAGTTTACAAGCATGAGAATATGAGCTTGATACCCATGCCCCACTTTGTGATAAGGAGACAGCTGACTCTCACAAATCTAAGCTGTTCCCAGATCTCCATAAATGCACTGTGGTATACTTGCCCCCTCCATGCACTTGCACATACAGGATAGATAAATAAAATGTAATGTTCTTTTAAGCACATGGAATAGGAAATAGGAAGCTGTGTGAGTACCTTCAGGCCATAGCTGACTCAGGAGAGGATGATGCTGATGCAGCAGACAGAGAAAGAGTCTAGGAAGGATGCTGTCAGAAGGCTGGGTGGCAGGCACAGTGTTCTTTATCATCACGATGCTTTTCCAAAACCCATTAACCTTCTTAATGCAGTGGTTTGCCAAAGTGTGCAAACAGTAGTGGTCCAGGAAGAAAAACCTGCTCTTTTATTATGCTTGACTCCAAGGAGAGTTGCAAGAGTCCATTTAATTTTTCCTTCCTTTGTCCCTTCAAATCAAACTTTATGTCCTATTCAGAGTGAAAACCCAAGCAGGACCCCTTGTTTTCTTAGTGGCCTTGAGATAAAGACACACATAACCCTTTGCTTCAGAACCCATATACAGTCTGCCTAGTGGAGTAGAGAAGGATTATCGGAACATTGGGAATTCTTCCCTCAACTCCAGTTCTCTTTAGGTTGAATGCTCAGCATCTGGGGACCACTTCCTGTTTCTGAATAACACAGGCAAAATCCCAAGGTCTCTTTGGAGGTCACATACCAAATTTTTACATTATTACTCCTTACGGTAGCAAAATTACAGTTATGGAGTAGTAAAGAATTAGTCTTACAATCAAGCATCACCACAACATGAGAAACTGTGTTAAAGGATTACAGCATTAGGAAGGTTGAGAATCACTGGACCAAAGGAATTGGGCTCTTCCCTGCAGGCACTGCTGGCCACTGTTTCCTCTGGATGGGTGGTGGAAGGCACAGGTTTTGTTTTATTTTTCTTTTGTTTTTCTCTTATGGCATCTGGGAAGGGTTCTTGCTGACCTTCCCTCTCCGCACACATAGGGTACTCTGGGAGCAGTGTTCCCAGCACCAATGGACCTCTCTGTTATGGGAGCTGGACCTGATTAGCCAATGACATATGCCGTGACTAGCCCTATGGGTATGGTTTTTCTGATATGAGGTGGAGGGGTCTGGTGTTCTCTCTGGCTTAGACATAGAAGGCTTCCTGATGCAGCTTTCCCTGGTGGACGAATAGGCAACACTGTATCTGTGAATGTGTGTGTTACCTAGTTCATTCCCAGGCTCTGGCCTCCTGATACCTATGCACCTCTCAGGACCACATTCTTTCTCCAGGACATCTTTGGTCCCTTTCACTGAGTCTTCCTGTGACAATGGCAAAGAGCTGGCTTCTGTGTGCTGTGCTTAACCCCCATGAATTCCCTTCCTCTTGACTTTTGCAGAAGTCCTCCACTCACTTAGGGAACAGGATGGAGCCAACATCCTAGTAACTTTGTTCACGGAAGCCTCTTTCTCCCAGGCTTCCTCCCTCAGACCTGAAAACAGAACACGTTTTCCAGTTTCCAAGCATGCCCTGTTAAGGATGTGGGGTACTTGACACCTGTCACATTCTAATACTTTGGGGCCCTGCTGAGAGCAAGGGACATTTAACATCCTTTTATAATAGGCCTGAAATGCTAGCAAACCAGAATAGACCAAAAAATCATGAATATACTTGGTTTAGAAAAACACAAAGAGAAGACTGTAATAATGAGAAAGTCGCCTCTGTTTACTGAACAAAGATTTTACAGGTATTGTTAGCTAATTTTCAAGGACTAAGAAATGTATATGCTGATCAAAGCCCTAACCTAGCATTTGGATAGTATCCAAGTTTACAAAGAGCTCCCATGTGCATCGTCTCCTTTGATTCACCTAAGAGTCTGCATGGATGGTGGTCCTCATCTCATTTTATAGAGGAAGAACTGGGGTCAGGACTATCAGAGGTGGCTAATTGCATATGCTAACCCCTGTCAGTGGAGACCTGCTTCCTATATAAACAATGTATAAAGCCTAATCCAAGATCAGAAGCTGAAATAAGCATTTAGAAACTCTTAATACCATTTAATGTTACCACAGTATCCACTAATAGGACCAGTCAGCAAGGCATGGACTGTGTTTAGTGCTCATGGTTCTTGTGCTGCATGGGCTCTATAGTAGTCATGTTTGTAGGGACACGTTCCTATGTGCAATTACAAAAAAGATGCTATCTAGGACCAATAATTTGAGAAATGTGTCCCTTATTGGGTATTGTACTCAGAAAGATCAGAAGACCAGAGTGTTGTGCTGCCTGCCATGATGAACACTGGAGTAGGGAATAATAACACACATACCATACTGTGCCATCAGGCCATGGAGTCTGTGAAATTTGAATAAATTCAGATATTATGAAGATGCATAATGAATGAAATACTAATAAACCTGATTATAGAAACACTTACTTCAAAATGCTCTACACATTCCAGACACATTTGACATATACTGTCTCATTTACAATCTGGGACAGCCCTGCAAAGAAATGATTTTAGTCTCATTCTATAGAGAAGATTGTAAGTCAAAGTATCTAAAAACCTGCCCACAGTCCCAGATATTGGTACTAGCACCAGGTCTCCAGCCTTTGTGGCCACATTTTGTTGCCACCTGCAACTGCTGCCCCCTGGAGGGGGCAATAAAGTGATGAATGTAGCCATAGCACAATGCGAATGTCAGTTTTATTATAGAGCAGTTTAGGTAATTTCATGGATGACATGCTAGATGATTTTTAGATTGACATTTCAGGGAATGATGCAGCCTCCCTGATAGCAAAAAGCAATTGCCCCTTTCAAATAACCCTCTGAGGTACTGGGAAGCACAAGTTCAACCTGAAATGGCATTCTTTTTCTCTTTACTTAATAGCATATTTCATTGAGTGTTACCCTAAACAGGCCAGTAATATACTTATGTACAGAAGTGTCTATTAAGCACTTATTGTGTGCTAGAGACTACATGACATAGGAAGTGCACAAACATGAGTGGGACCAATGTATGAATCTACAAATGTATCAGTCCTAGGTATCATGTTAAAAATATGTAGGGAATTCAAAACTGCTTCTGAGAGTCGCTATTTCAATATGTGGAGAAGGTGAAAACAAGAAGAAAGGGAAATAAATCCCAAACCAGATGTAGTATGTTCCCTTCATGTTTTCAAGGGTGAATAGGCAGACATCCATGAAAGGGCATCTAGGCAAAATGAGCAGCATAGCCCAGGGGATTTAATGACAGGAAGGATAGGCTTTTGAAATTAGAGGCATGTCTGCATATGTGACTTCTACAAGTAGTATGTGAGTATCATTTGCTCATATGAGCTACACAGTCCCCAACTGTAACCAGCCCAGGGCTTAACTTCTTTGTGCTTTCATTTCCTCTCTGATAATATAACAATGAAAATAAAATATAATCTTGTAATTCTTGTGAAGGCTGAACACAGAGTCCTAGCAGCACTGTAAACACAGCATTTAATGAGTGACTTGTTGAGGATGATGGTGAGGACAATGGATGGTGATGGTGGTAGTGTTGCCGATGGTGATAGCATTGGCAGTGGTAGTAAAGATAGTGATAACTTCCACTCATTTATCTTTCCTCTCATAATGCCACAACTGGATTTCCAGAATGCTGTGTGGAAAATGGGATATTTTGAGTACAATATTACAAGTATGTTTTATTACTTTTCCTATCAAAGTTTTTTTTTTAAAGACTGTCTTGCTTGGTATCTTGTAGAGTCTTGTAGACACAGGTAGGAGGCAACCATTTCTATACACAAATGGGGGTCTATATTAGAGGTCAGCCAATTACAATCCCCAGGACCACTCAGTGCCCACTTGCTTTTGAAAACAATGTTCTTTTGGAATTCAGTCACATCCATTCATATGAAATTGTCTCTGGTTACATATGGCTTGCAAGTCTTCACCACTTCCTAGCAGAACTTTGCAAGAAAGAAAAAAGCCAAATTTTGCCCTAAATGATATTCAGATGAGCCTTATCCACTACCAGCTACGTGACAAATTCCAAAGTAGGTCAAGGTAAGTGCAGGGTTGATGGACTGATTGCTAAATGTCTTTGGCTCATTGATCTCTCCCCCCCACCCCAAAAATATACCCGTCACAAGTCCACCAACCAATCACTGAGCAGGATCCTTTGTTCACAGTTTCTGAGTTTGTGGATTCATACATACACTAAAATTCAATTGTAACCCCAATGCTGATGCTCGTGGCACTCTCTTGGTTTCTGTGAATATGCATAGTGATGAGATTTCAACACTCAGTGTCCCCATACACAGTTAAAAGTTAAACGAAGTAATGAACTGCCTTGTTGACAAGCTCTCATAATGTAAACAATTGTCACTTTTTTTGAGTCTTTTCACAAACATGGTTCCTAGTTGTTGTTGTTGATTTTATGTTTTAGATTGCTTGCTTTGCTATTTTCATTGGTCCCCTATGTACAGAGTGTTTTCTGTCCAGTATTACGAAATGCAGGAAAGCTAAAATGTACCCCATGGGAAAATATATATAGCTCCATTCAGGCATGAAGTATATACAGTGCTGTGGGATATAAACGCTATGTAAATTAACCAACATATATGTTAATTAGCATGAACATACATACATAATACATATACACATACACACATACATACATACATACATACATACATATTAGAGCACATAAAACAAGGCTATGAATTACCGGATGGGTGAATGTATGATCAGGGCTCAGAAGCTAACCCTGAATTTCCGTAAGAAACAAAGTTCAGTATTCCCTAATTCAGTGCTCCTGGGGACTTTATAAAACATAGCCATGGAGAACAGTGAGAATTGACTGTGCAAGGAAGGAAAAGGCCCATGAAGACAAAAGGTGTGTCATTTCTTGGCACAGCACAGTATGCTGGAAACTTCTTATTGAGCAAAAAAAAAAAAAGCTTTCGTATGCCAAGCTATGATGAGTAGGGGAAAATCCCTTTCTCTTTCATTTCTCTTTCATCTGCTGACTCAAAGGAAACAGGAGTAGTGAGTGCAGCTCAAGAAACCTCCATAACTAGCATAACAAAACTTTTCTGGGAATTGCCTCTGGGTTTTGGGGCTTTGGGCCATGAACTCTGGTTTCCAGAAAGCAGCCTATAATACTCCAAAAGACTCCAAGTCTTGCAGTCTAGTCTTGACCGCTTTTCTGAAACGCTAGTGTAACTTCTGGAAAGTAACTCCACCCTCTGATTGGTCAAACCTCCCAGTGTCTTTTCTTCCTCTAAGTTTTCAGAGGTATAGAAATGTTCTGAGATCACTGCTTTATGTCCATCCTGGTAGCTGATGGTACTGCTCTCTAGAGCCAGTCCTGGGCACTGCGCTAATGCATACTGATGTGATCTTGGGCTTGCACACTTAGAAAAATCATGTCACTTCTCCTGTCCCTGTGCAGATGTATCTTCAGCTAAATAGGAGTGTAGGGAGAGAGACAAGGGGGTGATGTGCTCGGCTGTATTGTTCCCCACATCTGTGAGGTAACTGGGTGGCAGACACCTCATGGTCCATTGTATTCATTATTTTTCTTGTTATGGAAAAAACGGGTTCATTCTGGCACATAATTTGTAGAGAGACTCTCTGCCATGGCATGGGAGGCATGGTGAAACAGCATGAGGTGGCTGGTCGCACTGCATGTGTGCTCAGGAACCAGAGAAAGATGAGTCCTGGTGTGCATCTCACTTTCTTCTGCTCCAGCCAATGATATAGTTCCATGCACATTTGTAGGGGGTGGGTCTTCTCTCTCCAGTTAAACCTTCCTGGAAGCAGACTCACAGATGTACTCCAAAGCGTGTTTCCATGGCGAATTTAAATCCAATCAAGTTGACAGTCCAGATTAGCCATCAAGTTCATCATCTAAGTCAGGGGTTAAGCCTCAGAGTCCCTTGACAGTCTTACTGTGTTGTAGCGCCCTCACTACAATCTGCTCCACTAATTGGGCAAAGACCTAGAGATTGAAATAAGAGACAAACAGCAATGTCAGAATGCCAAATGCCTTTTACTGAGGGGATGGAGTGGACTTATATACTGACAGCACAGTGGAAAACAACAGGGCTTTCAGGCTTAGCTCCTCCCCAGCAAATGTGTGTTAGCAACACAGGAATAGTACCAATGACAACTCTGGGGTGGGGTGCAAGATGTTCCAGCCAAAAGCTTCAGGCTTGCTCAAGGTGCCTGGGGGCCCTACACTGTGGGAACCATGATGCCTACTTTGTGCATTGAAAGTTAGAGCCTAGGGACCTTCTTCTTTTAGCAAGTACTCACTTGTTCTTCATTTCTTCCTTCCCTTCTTTTTGTCTCATTTCCATTCATTCTCTCCCCCTTGTGATCACTTCTTAGCTCTTTCTCCCCCTCTTCCCCTCCCCTGCCTCCTTTCCTATCTTGATTGACTCAAGTGCTAACCAATATCACAGCTTTGATATCTGGGAAAGTGGAACTTGAATACAGGAATTTGGGGGTTGACCCCTTCTTTGTCCCTCATTAATTACAATTCTAGCTCAGTTGATTCATCTGATTTGATTGAGAGTCCAATACATGCTGAGCATACCGGGTTGGGTACTTGGGCTAAATCAATCAAGAGTGGGGCGTGAAGGGGAAGCTGCTCTAGGGAGGCTCAGTTTCTATCCGAGATAGACAGACAATAAATAACCAACCTTGATTATGCAAGTTAGAAAAGTCTAAGGACCATGGAAGAAGTAAGTCAGAGAGCAGGAACAGCATAAGTCAATGATGTAAGAGTCATGAAACTAGGTCAAACTCTCAGAGAATGAGCATGGTCAATATAAAATGTAGGTGGCTTACCAGCTCCCCTTGCAAGAATACATGGGAGAAGACCAGGTGCATTATAAACTATTAAACAAATCCTTATTATTTTAGGAAGGAATATCTCATTTATATGACCCAATGGCTAAAGTAGAATTTTGTAAACTCAATTGGACAGGACAACAAGGTTTGAAACACATACCTAATGAGCATCTCTTCTATGCCCCTTACCACGCTAACACTCACCCCAGGAACTTTCATCTGTAAGTTTGCATCATCAGCTCAGTTTTGTGGATAAGGACTATAAGCCTCAGAAGAAAGGGAACTGGCTAAGGTTGAGTCACAAAAGTGAAGAAATGACAGAAAGGGCAAGAATCCATTTCCATCTTCTGGGAGGTTTTCCTCAGGAGATCCAACTGGAAACTTAGATGGTAACCTCTGAGGTCCTCCAACTCCAAAAAGCCCATGGTCTCAATGTAATTACTCTTGTAGGTGAGGATAATTGGATAACCCAGAGCAAAATGCACATCCCAAGAAAACTGGAAGGTCATTTCTCAGCCCCACTAGCAATGTGAATGAGTCCCCAGAGTTGGCATAAGGGTGGGAGGTGGGGAAATGATACCAACAGGCTGGAGAGTGAAGATGGATGAATAGATAATGAAAGCTTTGTCCCTGGAGGGGGGATGTTTCTACCACCTTGGGGGGCTTGGAGTCTAAGGGAAAAAATAAAAGCACTAGTGACTTTTTGCTGACACTTCTGAGTGTCCTAATAATAGTAAGAAGGATGGGGCCACGGATGAAGGAGCAGCATCTGGCAGCAGGGTAATCATCAGAGTGAAGCAACATGACTTGTGCCTTTAAAGAACAAGGTAATGTATGCTCAGCTGAAAGTACAAGGCAGCCAAGGAAGGGGAGAAATACAGATATATATGTGTATCGGTACAATTTCAGGTTCCAAGCCTGTGCACACAGAGAATTGACAGGCCTGTTAAATATTGCTCACCAAGAAGTTGACTAGGAAAGTAATGTGGGTTTTTTCATGCTGTTTTCTCAGTGTTTGAGGTTTTGAGATATTAACTCAGCGTAATATTACAGATAAAATAGTGGGTTTTGGTTGTTATTTTCATGTCTGATCCCTGCCAGGTTATGAATAAAGATAGTGTGATTTACATATTTATTAGCTACATTTTACAGGCAAAGAACAGCTCCAAGTCTCCTATGGTCCATGCTCTGTGCTGACTGGCAAGGACATTTCAAATAAGCCCCTGTCACCAATTCTCATTTCACACTGGTCACAGTGATAGCTGTGCATGAAATCATAATGGAGGATGCTCCCAAGTCTGCTCTGAATATCAAGTTTAAGTGCAATGAGGACATCTGGGGCGCTGTCCCCTTTCTGAAGAGCATAGGAAGTCACTGATACCCCAAAGCCCCTCTCAGGAACACCATGGCCTAGATTGTCTCAGATGGCAAAGGTTCTGATTGTCACTGCTCTGTCTGAAGCTTGTGGTTTCACTGCCATTTGTGGAAAGGCCTGTCATTGGAAGGAACACCAAGCAGTATCCTGTGCCAGGACCTTAATACATGCATAAGTTTGCTTAAAACTCAAGTGCCTTCAGAGTTTACCTTAGCCTCTGAGAACATGAGTTCCTCAGCTAGCAAGCACTGGACACAGCCTTCTAGGCATGTTCCCTTGGTCTTGTGGGAAATATAGGCATATAAAATTTCACTAGGAGCTTCTCCATAAGAGGCTAAGAAATATGGACTATACTTTAGAAAACTCTAGGAGGAGGTCCACCTCCTAGCTAAGACTCCTGTGTTTCTTCATTTGATAGAGCAATGAAGGTCATCCACATGAGCCATGAGTCAGGGGTGCAGTGGACAAGGCACCAAAAGAAGAAAGTGATAAGTGAATCTAAACTTTTGTTTTATGTGTTCATCTCTGAGTTTAAATAAACCTGCTAACTTCTGGCATCACCAAACAATAATTGAAGCACCGTGGAAATGGTGTTGCCTCCAAGGGGCATCCCCGCATAAGTGTTAGGCCAGTGATTCAACAGCATCTTGTCTGTTTTCCAGTGCCTGGGAAGGATTGTAGAACAATATAGACATTTAGCATGGAGTGTCTTTGTAAGAGGCATTTTTCTGTTCTTTTTTTCAAGAGCCTGAAAGCAACTTTACATCCACTTCAAAAAGTGATGTCTTCTGAGATATCTCACTAAGTGTAATTGGAACCTAATCTAAAGAAAGCATCCCAGAGCCACCCCAGAGGTTTGCTGGGGACTTAGAAGTCTTTTTTTCTAGGCCAGCAGTACCTTGAAGCATTTCAGTTACAACTCTGTGTTTTATTCACATTCCTTTCTTTCTAGGTAGACTACAAACACAGAGAAAATGATGAGGATCACAACATAACCAGAGAGTCACTGGGATGGATGCCATGAGCCACACCTGCAGGAAAGTTCCTTGCTGCAAGCAGAGACCAGATTTCCTTTTGGTCAAACTATGTCTAGACTGAAGTCTTGAGACTTGGCTTTTACCATCCAAGGTCAGGTACCTCCCATAGGTATGTGGGAGGATGTGATTCAATCTTGTGTCACTTTTCCAGCACTCAGTGCTGGCACCTACAGGGACCATCCTGTTACTGCTATTTAGTGAGCAGGCCCATGGTTTCTTCTGATGAAAGAGGAGGCTTTCCTTAATATTAATACATGGGACATCCCTACCAGAATTCAAATGCTTCAAGAAGGATCTCCATGCCTCCCTTAGTCAACTGAAGAGACAGATCTTCAAGAAGTCCCAAAGATGTCTTCCTGCATAGGATTTGGGAAAAATCAAATCCTTCATTCTAAGATTGCTCATTGTAATCCAAATGCAACATCAGTCAGCAATATAAGTTTTACTTGTTAAAAATTCAAAAACCTAGTTGAGCAAGGGCCACTTCATACCTGTTAGCTCTAAAGAGACTGGTACTGCATGGCATGTACACAGAAAGCACCAGATGTCCCAGCTTTTTAGCCATGGATTTCAGCAGCAGTGGGGAAACACCAAATATTCCCTGGATATAGAAGAACTCTAATGCAAACCCCAAGGCAGCCATTTAGTGTCATCAGCGTCCAATATGAAACCAGTCCCCGAATACCCAAGCATGTACTTTGAATTTCAAATGTCCTGTTTGTTAGTCAGTAAGAATAGTATGGCCCTCTCTGCAATATGATGTCACTTCTGTCATTTTTTTCAGACTTCTTAAAAACTGGTAGATACATGAAGAGACATAATTAATTCAGATGAATGGCTCATGCCATTATGGTGACTGGCAAATCTTACGACCTGCAGTCAGAAAGATGGCCACCTGGGAGAGGCCTGAAGTTGCCATCTGAAGCCTGGCCAACTTTACACCCTGGAAAAACAGAAGTTCCACTTCAAGATTGAGCTGCAACAGGGTCTGGGATCTCAGCTACGGCTGGGTTCAAGGAAGGGTTGGTACCCCTCTTCCAGGCAGTCAGGCCCACTCACCATTATGGAGGCTGCGCCATTTTTGCATTCAGGCCTTCAAAGTATTAGGCTAGACTCCTTCACACTGGGGAGAACAATCTGTTTTTCTTGATCCACTGACCCAGAAACATCCAGAATAATGTGTCCACAAACACCCGACACCCTGTAGTCAAGTCAGGTTGCCACAAAATGTGCCTTTATTTACATCTACTGTTCTGGCACAATGTATTAATAAGCACAGACATTAATAAGGTGGACATTTTACTCCTAGAAACTATGTTAGTCACATAGTCACAGCAGTGAAGAGTAATATGGTTAATATAGATGATCAACTTGACAGGATCTAGGGTAAGGCATAAATCTCTGTGCATGCCTAAGAGGGAGCATCAAGTTTAGGTTAACTGAAAACTTAACTTGTGTGGGTGGCCCTCTTCCATGAGCGGGAGTGCTGGACTGAATAAAAAGGAAAAAGTGAGCTACTCATTGACAGTTGTCTCTTTCTCCTTTTTAAGCTGTAGACACGATTGAGGTGGTCAGTCAAGTCAAGGTCCTAGTGCAATGTCTTCCCCATCAAGGTGAACTGTACCCTGGAATGGTGACCCAAAATAACCCTCACTAAATTCATCAATGCTTGCCAGATATTTCATCAGAGCAGCAAGCAAAGTAACACAGGGTATAAGCTCTAGAACTAGGAAAGATTTCTTTGGGCTTCAGAAGATCCAAGTTGTATTTCCTCAACTCCTACATTTACCGAGGCTCTCTAACAGAGTGTAACACAACAGTTTATCAGCAAGGGGGATGTAGATATATGTAGGCTGTGGCAAGAAGACCTGAGTGTTCCAAACTGAGAAGGGAGAGCTAAGCTGAGGCCAGAGGACTTGACTTAGCAAAATTTCCAAGGCGTCATGTGGCCATTCATTATAAAACACACATCATTAAAATCCTGTTCCCGGATGGAGCAGACCTGTGCATCTGCCCACACAGCATGATCAGAGACAGAGTTTGACATTCGCGTTGCTAACCTGGTAGACATAAACAGCCAGGTCTCTTCACTCAGGCCCAGGGTGATCATTCTCTTGGCCAATTTTGTGTTTTTCCTTTGCATCCCATTATATTAATCAGTTAATTGCAAGCTTTCCACTGAGCTTCCTGCTGTTTGAAATCCCAGGGTACTTTGTTTAGGAACAAAAAGTAAAACTTCTACAATTATATGTCACAATGCCCTTTCCTCAAAGGATGCTAGAGACTTATTTTTTCATTCTTTCATACCTCAGTGACTTTAAGGATATAGAGACCATTCTGGAAACATCTCCATGGCTATTTCTGATTGCTTGGTGATACTCTGAGTTGGGAAGCCATGGATCTCCAGTTTACTAGAGATGGCTTGAATCAACTCCTACTCTAGACTGGTCTATCTGAGCCAAAAACCTCTAGCCAGATACAGATGTTCTTTATGTTCAGGCCAGTGAACAAAAAACAGTCTTAGAGGGCCATTAGAGAGGCCCAACCAGGGCTATCATGTGAGGAAGAAAATTTCTTCAAAACAACCCTGCTTCCAGCTGTCCTATGCATGCCTTCCCAAACACACCATGAAATGGATGGGCCCATAATTAGCAAGACTTTCTAAGTGATTCTTTATAAATCTATCTTCCTCCCTCGTGACCCTTAGTATTAATTAAACTAGACTAACTTATAAAATGTTAATCCTCAGACCTCAGTAGGGATTCATTTCTTACTCCTACTATCTATATGGCCAACAGATAAGCAGAGTTCTGCTCCAGGAAGTGCTTGGGAACCCAGGTGGACTGACCTTCATGTCTCAGTTTTTGCTTCCTATGTCAAGATCATGGAGCAAGAGAAAGACTGGAAGTCTTATGTTGGGGTATTTTAAAAGCCAGAGTGTAGACATAGTAAAGATTGCTTTCACTCACAGCCCACCAGTACCATCTAAATGAAAGGAACACAGAAGCATAGGCATGCAGAATGGGTATTTACAACAATGGAAACAGCCCCATCGGAGCCTCTTTTCTCCTCCATCCTACACTCCTGTCGACCTCTTTCCAACCATCCCCAGGTTTCAGAAACTCTGGGCCTCTTTTCTACAACTGATGCTATCAAGCAATGCTGTCCCAGTACTGGTTTCTTTAAGTGTACCTTCATAGGTATGTACATGTGTGCATGCATGCACACACACACACACACACACACACACACACAGAGAGAGAGAGAGAGAGAGAGAGAGAGAGAGAGAGATTGACAGAAAGAAATAGGGGTCTCACTGGTAGGTGATAGGCATAGGCATCAGGTAGAAATAAAACCAACCAACTCAGAGGTTCTTAGGATGTTCCTTTTGTCCCATTGTTGATGGTTTCCAATATCTTTCACTCATTATTGTGTCTTTGGATATGTGAAAATATATCATAACAAATCTATGTTTAGTACCACTGCATTGTATTTTATGGGTGGCATTGGTCCAGTCTAGTCTGGTCTTGGTAAAACATCTCTCACCACCTCATCACCTGCACAAGCATGCATGTGCCTGTATGTGCGTGCGTGCATGCACACATGTGTATGGGGGAGAAGGTGTGGCGTGTGTCGGTGTCACTGTGTGTGTAGGTATGTCTTTTTGTATGAGTGCATATTCTGGTAATGGAACTGCCAGGGTCATTACTGTCTAAATGTAAAAATAGGTAGTTCAATCAAATTATCTGAATGAATGTTTTTACTATTTATTCATTGAAATATAAATTAAATTTATCTTTTAAATAACACACAAAAGTCATACACATTAATGGTAAATCATATCATTTGAAAATGTGATATATATGTATATATATATATATATGCATATATAGTGTGTGGGAAAGAGAGGGAGGGAGGGAGAGAGAGAGAGAGAGAAGTATTTAAATCAGTTATCCATCGCTGCCTGCTCAAGCAGCTATCAATTTTTTATGCTACAAACATTCAAAATTTTTTCTCCTAGCATTTTGACACATAATGCAGTGGAGAATTAATTTTAGTATAACATTTTAACTTTTATTTTTAATTATGTGCATTGTGTTTGGGGGTAGAATTTGTGCACATAAGGCTAGAGATATTGTTTGGTGCCCCTGGGAGATGGAGCTACAGGCAGTTGCAAGCTTCCTGGCATGGTACTGGGAACTGAGCTCCAAACCTCTGCAGGAACAATACATCCTCTTAACTGCTGAGCCATCTTTCATCCTCTGATATGACACTGTGGCAATAGCAATCAAAGATTTAGACTTGTACATACACATTTTTCTTGTATTTCCATTAAAAATCTATTTCCTAGGGATAAATACAAAGATTTAGTCATGAAGCTATTCACTACATCAATATTTCTTGCAACAATTAAATTTATATTATGAGACTATATCCATTAACTGAAAAGCCATGCATACACTGTCATTGTGTGTTCCCATTTTCAAAGTAACAAATGACATACATGGATGCATGGGTAGACACAAATGCATGTGCACACATACATTTTAAAAGAAGACTTACACCAATGACTCGATTTTTTTAAACACCAGGAGTCTGGTCATGTTAAAGGTTTGGAAAGATCTATGCTTTCTCAGCATTTGTGTTAGCATTTGCCCAACATGCAGCTAGATAAAAATCCCATGCCAATAATCTCTTTGGCATTAATGTTATAATCCATGAAAGCCTTTATATTTTTTTTCCCTTGAGCTGGTAAGGTGGTTTAGTGGTTAATGTGTGAGGACCAAATTTTACATCTCTAGGACATACATGAAGTTGGACATGGTGGTACACATCTGTAACCCAGTGCTCCTCCAGTAAGGTAGGAAGTGGCAAGAGAAGACTCTCCAAAATTCATGGGCCAGTGAGCCTGACATACAAAGCAGAGAATAATAAAGAGACCCCATCTCAAATAAAGTGAATGTGGAAGACTGATATCATGGTTGTCCCTTTCACTCCATATACACAAGTACTGTGAGTTGCACATACCCACCCACTCCACCCACCACAAACACACTCAAAAAACAAACTTCTTTTGTTAAAATATGCTGATTGTATTATGAACATTACTCATGCAGTAGATATAAATGGGAGTGTTTTCATTGAATTGACATAAATACCCCTCTTACAACTTGGTCTATTGTTATGACTTGTATTCGTCAGTTTCCCATTTTCTTTGCTCTTTCAAACCTCTGCATGTTGAGACAATCCATCTTCTGCAATGTCAGAATCAATGAGCATTGCCCATTGGTTGATAAGTGTTAGGCATAATCATTAGCTTAGAAGAAACAATTATGCTTCAGCTTAGAATTTTAAACACATTCTAAAATATTTTGCTCTGATTTTGACCTTTAGTGAGAGTATAGTAGTCCTAAGGAAGTCATCTTTAATATGTCCTGGGGCTTCCAAGTCCAGAAACACAGAGCTATTTCAAGGATATACATGCATATGTAAGTTTGTGTGTGTGTGTGTGTGTGTGTGTGTGTGTGTGTCTGTGTGTGTGTGTGTGTGTCTGAGTGTTTGAGTGGCACTTCTGATGGGTATTTTACACATCATACTAAAAAAGCAAGGGACAAACTATCTGGATCAACTCTATGTTATGAAATATAAGCTTTCAAAAATGAATGAAGTGCACACTTATTCTTTGATATATTTGAGGTATCAATTCTTGTTAGAAATAATTGATTGCAACAGATGTCAAAGTCAAAGATACACATATAAAGAGTGGTGGAATATGTAAGGATTTGATGTATTATGTCATATATCACAGGTCCCAACTAGAAAATTTACGAATTTATAAATAAAATAAAAGTTTGCAGGAGAAAAGAAAGATGAGCAAAGAATGAAGAAAATAATGGGCTGGAAAAGAGGAAAGAATGGGAGTGGGGAAGAAAAAGGGGGGAGATATGGAAAAGGAGAGTGGATGAATAGATGAGTAAGTGAGGTCATCTCCATTACTAACAGAAAGACCATGGTTTCCCTGTTGTGATTAACTACATATAGAGATATGACCCAGTGAGATCTTTCTGGTCATAGAAGCTAGGTATACCCAGAGTCTTTGACACCTGTGGTTTTTACCTCCTTAGGTAGGTTATAAAACCTTATACAGAGCTGAAATTTGAACCCTGTAATCTTCACTCTTAGGAACAACTTAAAACAGACCTTCTGGCATCCTTGCAAACACCCTCAGGCTGACTAAGAGAGACAGGGAAGATAACACTGCACCAAGGAACCATGTTGGAGTGTTTTTTCAGGGTCACTCTGTTCCACATTCCAGTTGTCAGCTTTGTAAATAGAAACTCAAATTATCCAGGGACTGAGAATTAATGACTTAATTGAAATACATTCATAAAATACTCAAACTGATGGGAAAATTGAATAAACCATCTAGCTTCATTTGCTTTTAATTTCCTTAAACATCACCAGTTTAGAAGGTCATGCAGCCAAACCACTTCCTTGGCTGGCGATTGTGATTGTAACACATGGGAGTTTGAGTTGCCTCTATTACTCTTCAAAGACCTGAGGTCTCCTTTCGTTGAAACCACTGACTTTTCACTCCAACCTGTGCAAGTTTCCAAGGGGATTGCCTTTAGAGATCAATGGGCTGAGAACACCACTTTCACATTAATGCTGCCAAGCTATGGACATGTGTATTATGAAGAGTCTGGTTACAACATATAAAGATCACAGAGCAGTCAGTTTTCAATTCCCCCTCCCCATGTCAGAGACTGTTGTGGGTTACCCTGCTGGAACACCCCTTGGGAGAGGGGGTGAGAAGAGGAATCACCAACCCAGGTACTGAAAGGATGAAAAAATACAGCCTAACTCTCCAATGACCACAGAAAACTAGAAGTCTTTTTTTAAAAAAAAAAGCCCTAAATACCTTAAATTCCAGACCCTGACCCGTGGCAGTAAGTGAGCAAAAGGTCACATTCTTTGCTGTTTACTACAGGACCTATGAGTATGTGAGTACAGGAAATGAGCTTTGTCATCCCACCCAGGAGCCTGCGCAAATGCTGACCTCAGGGGCTATAGAAAACTGATTGGTCTATAAAGCACGCACGCTTGGTCCATACCGCGCAGGGTCTGGATGCTATGAGATGATTGGTTTTGAGATGCACGGGCTTTGTTTTAACCCTATAAAAGCTGTCTCAATTCTGTACTCAGGGTCCTCAGTCCTCCACCCCTGCTTGGTGCATGACTCTGGACCCCAGTGCACTTGGAATATAAGAGACCTCATACTTTTTACATCAAGACTGCTTCTCATGAGTGATTTGGGGTGCAGCCTTTCCTGAGTCTGGGCATGAGGGTATAGACTCTGCTGGTCTTTGAGTATCATGAAACAATGTTTATTACGGAAGTTAGACCTGCCATTACACCCCCTCCCAAGATCCAATTGGCTCAGGCAACTGATTCAACTGCATTGTCCTTTCCTCATTGATGTTCCTGGGTCAGGTGTCTCCTTATCAGCAGTCTCTTGGCTACAAGAGACTACAACTTACCTCTTTACAACTCTGGCTACAACTTACCTCTTTGTCTCACAAATTTCTCCAGGTTTGGACATTTGCATCTCCTATCTCTTCCTACTTGGCCACCTCCTACTCTTCTGCAAAATGTGTTGCTTCATTAATAGGTGTGCTGTAAGATGAGCCACATGAGACTAGTTCAGTGATAAGACCCATGAGTGGAGTGAGATTTCAAAGTCTTCACAAGAAAGCACTGGGGAACCCAGGTCTGGATCAAGATCAGATTCTTCCCTAGTGCTTTCATGTTATTAACTTGACACAGCCTAGAACCATCAAGGACAACATCAAGGAATATCTCATTGAGAAAATTTCTACTTTGGGTTGGCCTGTGGGTGTGTTGGGATAGGGGTATTTGAATTAACTTAATTTGTATGGGAATACCCTGTCTACTGTGGGTGGCCCCATTCCCTAGGAAAGGGACCCTGAACTGTGTAAGAGTGTAGGAAGTGCACAAGCAAGTCAGCATCTATGTGTGATTTTTTTTTCTGCTCTTCACTATGAATACAATGTAAAAAGTTTCTTCAAGCTCTTTCCTACCCTGATTAAGCACAATAACAGACTGTAACATGGAATTACGAACTAAAATAAACCCTTGCCAGGGTGTTCTATTACAGAAACAGAAGTGAGACTGGGACACAGTCCTCATGTAGCCTTGACTGGGTTCAAACTTTCTGTGTAGGCAAGAATGACTTTCAACTCCTGATCTTCCTGCTTCTACTTTCCAAGTGCTAGGATTACGGGGGTATAGCCAACCCTAGTCCATGAACTTTTTCTTCAGTTGTGTGACTGAAAATTGAACCTAGGACCTCTTGCATATTAAGTAAGCTCTATTTTTCTTAACTGTGCAGTTTTATGCAAGTTAGCCTTTCTGAGCCTTGAGTTTTATGCCGTTGGTATGAAGCTTGCATACCTGTAGAGTATCTGGAGACTTGTTAGTACCTGTCACTTTCCTGTCTTTCACCTGAACCTCTTCTACTGCTCTCAGCCTCACTGACTTTTCCCAGCTATGGTAACAGCAACTAGCTCAGCATGGGCTTGAACTTTATGCAGCTATACCTTGGCAGTGCCTTCCTCCTGCATGTAACTGTTTCTCCCTATCCTTGGCCATCCTGCTGGCCCAGAGTAACAGACACATCCTGTTATCGATCTGTGGAAACCCTAAAGTGCAGAAAAACCACCACCTCTGAGCCAATCTGTTACCAATGCATGACACTGTTTTGTCTTCTCTCCCTGTCCTCCACATAGTTTCTTGGAGTTCCTTATCTTCATCTCTAGGTCCTAGTGGCCCTCAGAGTTCAGTGTGCAGTGGGAATGGGTGGTTAATTATACTTAATATGTTATTCTATCATTGGCTGTGTCTCTCTATACCTAACTCCTGAGACTCTGGTCTCTACCTACTGATGATATACAAGCTCTTCCTCACACTGCTTTAGGAAACCCGGGTATAAAATGCTTTAACTAACAATTTAAAAATATTTTTTTTAGACAGGGTTTCTCTGTGTAGTCCTGTCTGACCTGGAACTCACTTTATAGACCAGGCTGGCCTTTAACCCAGATATCTGCCTGCCTCTGCCTCCTGCCTCCTGAGTGCTGGGATTAAAGGCATGTGTCACCATGCCTGGCTAAAAATAAAGTATTACTAGGTGTTTACTTAGTGAACATGAAGTTATAAGCAAATGCATTAAAATTGTGAGATTCTTCCTTCCATTAAGATTGCCCTAGGAAGTCATCTCTGCCATGCTTCTAGAAATTGCTGAAGAGCCAAGATCCTTAGCTTATTCCAGGTCTGTTCTCTCCCTAAGATATGAACAGACTTCCTCCAGGCTGTGAACACTCTCCAGAGATCATTCACAAGGAAAAAACTTTCTTTGCATCAATAATCATGTCCTGTTCCCACTATCTTACCGCTCTCCTCTCCATTAGGTTACCTCAGGTGTCTGTTTTCTGCTATAATAATAATAATAATAATAATAATAATAATAATAATAATAATAATAATAACAACAACAATATAGAGTGCTTCATGAGTCAGACACCTCCTTACACCCTCTCCTGACCATTTCATGTAACTTTCACTGCACCACTGTGAAGTTTGTGCTATAAGTATCTCTGTCATAGATAAGAAACAAAAGGAGTGTGAGCTGCCCACATAGCTACATTGCTCCAGGCAGGTGGCTTCTCAGCCTTGGTCCTTCCTACCCATGTTATCCTGCCTCAAACCCCATTTTTCCTACTCAAACAATACTTAAACTGGCAAGGACATATTGCTACCACTAATGTATCCTCCCACCCAGCCAGCTTCTAGCCATTGCCTTCCCCTCCATCCCTTCTTTGGAGTCAAAACATCTCTACTTTTTCTCTCATAGTCTACATGGCTTCCTTTCCTAACCATCAATGTAATACCACCCAGCCCATGAATCATGTGAGACCACTCCTGCTAGCATTGGTAAGCCATATTTTAATAAATATAGGCATATGTTAATGTTGGACTTCCTCTAGGTTGGCTGGAAGATAAGTGTCACCTAATCTGTGATTTAAATTTTGACTACCCCTCTTGAAGGTTGAACTGTATCTGTCTCCCACCTATGCTGAAGGCCTAATTCCCAGTAGCTCAGAATTGGAACTTTCTTGTAAGCAAGGACATTTGAAATACATTTTGTTAGTATAAAGTCATTGGAAATGTTCTCCAGCCCAGAGTGAGTAGTAGTCTCATGAAATTGAGGAATTTGGGGAATAATGTGATGGTGAGGAAAGAGACCATGGAAATAGGTCTACTTGTCAATGAACACTAGATATTTCCTGCATTCCATGAGAAGCTAAAGGAGAGACTTCTAGCATGCAAAAGCAACCATGTCTACTGATGTCTCAGCCTCAGGCCTCTGACCTCTACAACTGTGAAGCAGTAATCCATTGTCTGAACTACTCAGTTTGTGGTGTTTTGTCATAGTAGCTCTAGAAAATGAATATTTCACTCAAAATATTTTCTACAAGGGACCAAAGACATGGCTCATAGGGTAATGGGTTTGCTGTATAAGCACTAGTGCCTGAACTCCAACACCCACATACAAACCCAGGCATGGTGGCATGTGTCTGTAACTGGGCACAGGGTAGAGATGTAGATACAAGAAGGGCCTGGAATCACTGGTCAGACTATCTAACTAACCAGCGACTCCAGATTTAGTGAAAGATTGTCTTGAAAGTAAGGTGGACAGTGACAGAGAAAGACACCTGACATTGACCCCTGGAGTCCACATGGGCACTCAAACATATACACATGTACACATACAAGGATATATCTGATACAAAAATAGAGGACTAATAAATAAATAAATATGCTTTAGTCAAGAAATATGCTTTCTTAACCTTATACATTATTTTCATGTTCAATAGCAGGGCTCCTCAACATTTTTACATCTGTATTTAACTTTAGTTCCAAATATAGCCCATGAAAATTATTAAGAATCTTGATTCTGACAAACATTACATCTGCTTTCTGTGCCTGTTTCCATTTTCTATGAACTAAACATTGAGCTCCTCTGGGGTAGGGACTACACCTTCTGTGACCTGGGAATAAGGAAGTGAATGAGTCAATGGCATTTACAAGAGCACTGATCTCCAGAAAGATATATAGTCTAGATAAATAGTGATGGCTTTATTACTGATGTTGATAACATACTCTGTGAATGGCAGATTTTCCACATGCAAATCAAAGTCAGTAAGATGGAAAGGCCTATCTCTTCCCATTAAAATGGCTCATTGTTAATGTGATAAAAGATTCATGTTTCTTCTATAGTTTTATAAAATCTATCAGAAGTTCCTAATCAAGAAATCAATGATTTAGCTCATGTCTCCACCTATCTATCTCTGTTTCTATCTCTATCATCTACCTATTTGTCTATGTACATACTCCTCTATCTACTTCTCAGTCTACCTATTTATCTATTTGGGAAGCTAGCTAGAACACTGAAGAACTGGATGAACTTAAGTCAGAGAAAACTGTAGGTGAGTTTGTGCCTTTTATGTGTTTGTTGGTTCAGTAACTGATCTAAGCTCTCTGTTTGGGGATGATAGTTTTCAAATGTCATCCACATTTTCACTATGAATAATCATTATCCCTTAATATTATGACATAGAAGATGAAACTCAGACTTCATTCTCTTCTCTCCTACTTGTGGCCCAGTAATCACAGACACCTGCTGGCATACTATCTCACATCTTAGTCATCTTTATCCCCTGACTGACTTAAAGCCAACTATCCCATTGTCCTCCTAGCCACCTGAAAAATGAAAGGCCGTGGGTGATCAAACTCAGAGGAACCTTTCCCTTCCCAGTGGTGTTTTGATTCTTTAGTGGCAGGAGGGGTTGTTGGTGATAGGGATGTATGTAGATATCTTTAAGATGGTGATTTTCTTTTTAAGAGGTGTTCTTGGCAGGAGTTTATGAGTTGACGGGCAGAACTAGAACAGGTTTAGCAGCCATATTTCTTCTTCAAAACCCTTTTCTTAATGTTTGCAAATGGAAGGTGTCAGAATTGTTGCTCTTGGGGTATGGATTTTATTGAATAGCCAGAGTAAATAATCTATGACTTGGGAGGAAATTTCTATCAAATCTATATGAGACCTTGTATGGATAAAGAGACTCAGTATGGATGCAGCCTTAATATTGACTTACAAATAACTCAAGGCTATTATTTCTACAAGTGTCTGAAATAATGCATGCCATAGAAAGGCACCTGAGGAGCCAGGGGCTTTCTCCAACCCTTAGAATCCATCTTGTGATCCATCAAAGTAGTTCCAGACATGCATAGAGGTCATCAAAGGCTGTTACAGGCCAGGTGGAGCGAGGGAGGAAGCAGCTGCTGCGAGAAGCCCTGGGGCCAATGGTGACTGACAAGCTGGAAGATCCTCTTAACATAGAAATTAATGTTTCAATACATAATATTGAAACATGTCCCCTAGATTGGTTTTGAGAAAATTACTATGGATGGAGGGTCTGCAGTTCATGGCACATAATCTATAGGTAGTCCCATAAACCTTAAGGCAGAGGGAAATCCTAACTTTCATTTGTTTGCATACATGTACTAGATGAGTCTCAAGGGGCAAAGAAAAACCAACACTGGTTAAATATTTGCCACTTTCCAAACACTAAGAAAGTGTTGATTAAATCTCAAAAGACTCTTTTGAAATATGAGCTCATTTGAGATATGAAGAAAACGACCCCTCAGAAGACAAGAGGCCAAATTAATTTGGTTCTGTGCATTCCTACCACTTTCCATTTATTGTGTAGAAAGGGAATCCATGGAACTTCACTATAAGTCTATATTAAAAATATAGTACCAACAATGACAAAATATTAATAGCTCTAAAAACACTGTTCCTCTAAAAGAATCTCTACAAATCCCTGGAGCATTGGAGTCTATGTTCAATAATGCCAAGTTTAGATAATATTTCAATGCAGTAATTCTACTGCAAACACTTCCTCCTGAATATACCAACACATGTCTGTCCAGAAAAAGCCACAGAGCCACAGACCAGCTTTAGGTGGCAACAAACATTTCAGAATTGCACACACACAAAAAAGTGTGTGTGTGTGTGTGTGTGTGTGTGTGTGTGTGTGTGTGTTTAGTCAGACTTTCTTTCTTTGCACTGCCAATTCCCAAAGGATATGGAGTCTTATTGCCTATGAAAGGTTGGCCTTAACTTAGGCTGTTCCAAACCAGCTCTCAAAAACCTAAATTAACCCATTTATATTAACTTATATTCTGCCATGTGGCTTGTTACCTCTCCTTCATACTGTACATCTGACTTGCTCTGTGTCTCACTGGGGAATCCTGCACACCTCAGATTCTTCCCAGAGTTCCTGCCTGCCTGGAAGTCCCACCTATCTTCTCCTGCCTAGCTGTTGGCCAGGAAAAGAAAAGGCTGTCAATTTGAGAATGGGTTTGGTTCATGGAAGGAGTTGTGAAGTAAGGGAACTTGGGAGAGGCTGGAGAGAGAAAAGAAAAGGGGTAAAGTGATGTAATTATAATTTTGTTAAAATCTATTCAAGTTAAAAATGCACCAAAATATGTGTAGCAAATGTGGGGAAAGGTACCATTTCACAAAGATGGATGGGAGGTACAAGGTCTTAGTACTTAGTAGTTGTTATTATTATTATTTATTCATCTCTCTGTTCTCATGATGTCTGACACTAATACTGAAACACATAAAAATTCATCAGCTGTCTTTTATTCTTTGTCTTTTATTTTTAACCTAACATGTCTTTTAATGAAGTTTTTATACCTAGCGTATTCATTACCTAGTCTTTACTAGGAGTGAACTTCTTTGGCTATGTGCAGATCTGGTGGTAATAAAACCTCCTTGGAAACTGACTTTTCCTCCCTGGGTAGGAAATTTCTAAAAACTTTTGTGTTCTTAAATAGGGGGTTTTCTCAGAAATATCATGAGGAACTAAGTAAGATTCACTATGTGGGGCTGCACAAGGGGACTGCTCAGCTGATGTTAGCTGGCTGTTTCCACAGACATCACTCCCTAATGTGGTCAGTTGGCACAGCATCTGTCAGTGACCTCACAAGTTCAAGAGTGTGGAATGAGTGTGAGGTTGTGGGTCCTCAGGCTCAGGTCTCACAGGCTGCTGCTTGCAGCTGGAGTTACTGTACAATGTGACTGAGAAAGGTCTGCTTCTGCACTCACTCATAGGGCTAGTCAAGAGTTCGCTTCCTTGTGGGCTTTTCTAATGAGGGCCTCCTCTGATCCCCACTGGCTATTTGCTGGAGCCACGCTGTGCTCCTTGCCACATAATATGTCCAGTATGTAAAGAGATCTTATTACAGTGAACAGACCAAGAGGGCAAAAAAGAGAGTGTGGGACAAGAGACAGAGACAAAGGTCTAGAAAGATAGACGTTACAGGATTTAGAAGTCACATTCTTAACTTGGTATGGTGGCTACAATGCAAGTTCCAGAATAACCTGGGCTACAAAGCAAGTTGCAGGCTAACCAGGACTACACAGTGAATCCTTGTCTCATAAAAAAATCCAAAAATTAAGAAAATCAGACTTTTATAAGATAGATTCAGAAGTGACACTCTCTATGAGTGACAAGTGTTTCCATTAAAAGCATGTCACTTTGTTCACACACTTCACAACACACACACACACACACACACACACACACACACACACGGGATACAAGTGTCAGGAAACAGAGTTCTCTGAAGGCCTCTTTCAAGGCTACTCACCACAGCTTCTTTCTTGAACCATTTTATGTCATCAGAGCAGAAGGACACTCCCACACATTGCTATTTCTTCAACTTAACTTTTTATCAGTGATTTGTCATGTCTGCACATTATGTCTTAAACATTTCTCTGACTTCCTGTTCGGCTATTTAAATACCAAGGATGAGTCTCTAAATGTGTTTCTATCTGCAACTTCTTTCCTTTGAGAATTTGTGAAACAGGAAAATGCACAATACAATTGTGCTAGACTCCCTCCTCAGCCTCAATGTAGCTGAGGGGCATCAAGAGGCTGAAACACAAGATGTGCCCTGTGCCAAGTCCTCTGATGCTCAGTGGGCTTCCGTGTAATGTGTCATTAGATCTGAAGGACATTTTCATTCTCCACCGATATACAGTAAGTCACAATCACAATATTATCAACAATTTCCATCATTCTCTACTGATTATGAAGGAAAGAAAAAGTCAAGAATCTCCAATTCCCCTCCGAGAAAAGCCAAAGACAGGTGACCACTCTGTGTCCTTGTCTTCACCTTCATATCAGGAAGCTCTGCCTTCCCTTTCTCTTTAGTTCTTACTAACATGGAACCACCAGCCCAGGCCCTGGATAGCTCTGCTAAAATGTCAACTATGGCCACACTTTTACCAGCTTCCAGTACATTACAGAATAAATCCACTACCATAACATACCAGGCATGCTGCCATTTAGACCTTGAATATTCTCCAAATGTCTATGTGTCGAAGAATTGGTCTCCAGTTCTTGATGCCACTGGGAGTTGGTAGAAGCATTAAATAGTAGGACTTAGTGGATGGAAGTTAGGTCACTGGGCATATTCTTGTAGGAAGGATCTGAGACCTTGGCCCCTCTTCCTCTTCCTTGCTTTTCTTCCTGGTCATGATGTAGTGGGCAGAAATGTTCCTAGGTAATCCGCTCATGATGGGTCACATCGTGTCACAGGTCCACAAGCAACACGTTCATACAGCCAGATCTCAAGACAAACAAAACAACCTGGAGCTGATATAAGCTTTTCTTTATAAATTTATTACTTTGGGTGCTTATTATAGGAAAAAAAACAGAACAAAAAACAATGAGCTAATTCAAGGAATCAGCAGCAGCATTCCTTGCCAATCACACAAAATTAAGCCTTCCCCCTTTTCTCTAAGGTTCCTTCTCAAACCCTCTGGGCCTCACTGAAGTTTGATGAACACATACTTCATAGCATTCATTGCTGTCTGTTTGTGTCTTACTGTTCACCTGGTCCTGCCCTGGATTTCTGTTTTCTCTTTCACACGGGTCTATGTTGTCATCCTACTCCTGGGAGAAACTGTGAGCAGTAGCATTGGCATGTTCCTGTTCCAGTGGAAATGTGTACCTCTCTGCTGTCATGCCTGCCACTGCCATGGTCCTGTTCCATAAGAAATGTGTGCCTCTCCTCTTTCACACCTTTCATGCTCTGTATCTGCAATGTGCCTTCCATCTGACCATCTCCTCAACTCATTTTACTCCTCTTCATCATCATAATCATCTTTTTCTTCTTCTTTAGAATTCCCAGTCCAAAAATTTGAAGGGCCCCATCATTCATGCTTTTGGAGTACAGACATAATGCTTAAAACAGTTTTATATTTTAGAGAAGATTCCGTGTGGAGCAGAGAAGATGGTATATTCTTTTGTGTTTGGATTGAATGTTTTATAGATGTCTGTTAAACCCAGTTGATACTTAACTTCTGTTAGTTCTTTTATTTCTTTGTTGAATTTCTGATTTGCGGTCCTGTCTAGTGTTGAGAGTGGTGTGTTGAAGTCTCCCACTATAAGTGTGTGAGGTTTTAGGTGAGGTTTGAGTCTTAGTAGCATTTCTTTTACGAATGTGGGTGCCTATGTATTTGGGACATAGATGTTCAGAACTGAGACTTTGTGTTGATGGATTTCTCCTGCGATGAATACAAAATGACCATATTCATCTCTTTTGATTAATTTTGGTTTGAAGTCTAACTTGTTAGATATTAGGATAGCCACACCTACTTGCTTCTTGGTTCCATGTGATTGGAAGATCTTTTCCCAACCGTTTACCCTGAAGAAATGTCTATCTTTGAAGTTTAGATGTGTTTCTTGTATGCAGCAGAAGGATGGATTCTGTCTTCCTTTCCTGAAATCTGAAACACTGCTGGTCTCACTCATTGTGGAGAAGAAGCAGACAACCTGTACTTGCCTGCTTACCTCTGCCACAGAGGCTTTCTCCACAGCATCCCAGGGCCCATGTTATTGGCTAGTGGCCGCTGAGCAGTCTCTTCATATTAGCCCCTTTAAAAATATAATCGTTATTGTTATTCCCACTTGCAAATAAAGAAACCAAGGCTGAAAGAGATTTTGTAACTTGCTTAAGGTCATGAGTCTGACCTTAAGGTCATAGCTGAAGCAAACTTAAATCCAATCACTCAAGCACCAAAGTCCACCTACATAACTACCCAGTAACACTGTTATGTCTTTCTACCACCCAGCCCATCATCCACTGCCCCCACTCTCTCTACATGGGGCAAAGGTTGGTGTTTAATCAGTGTCTATCTAATACAGCTAAAATAGACCCAGTTGTTTATAGATAAGGGACTTATTTTCCTAGTAGAATCTTCAGAGCCACGTTAATGAGTGGGCCTTTTTGTATGTTCTGGTTTTAAGCCTATTTGTCTCATTTTTCCCCCTAAGTGACAGGATAATCATCTTTCTCATCAACACGGACAGGCACAGTACAAACTGTGTGTATTTAGGTACATAATTCATTGCTGAAAATGGAACCATCCTGTGCTTCCAGGCCTCCAGACACATCTCTGAGATGTCCATCAACCAGGCCTGATGTACTTTCTTAAAAATTAGACACAAAGTGTTAACTACCCTTGCACAAGGTACAGCCATGTTTAAGGTGGCTGTCGGCTGTTGCTGAGTTAAGTCTATTCATGGACTGTCCCCTTTAAATACCATTCTCTTGCTCTTTGGGGAAGGAGAATGATGGATATTTCTAATTACATCGGCCGTGCTCTTCCCTGCTTGGTTCCCTGAAGGTTATACTATTTGCCAATATCTATTTAACTGTAGCAGTAACAGGAAAAACTCCCAAGTCTAATCAACTAGAAATTCTTTGGCTCTCTCCCACTTTAGGGGAATCATAGTTTTGCACTTGAGGTCATCTTTATATATGAGAGAGGAGCAAGGTGGGGAGAAAATTGGTATTAAAAATAGAGCCCAGCTCCAGACACTCACTCTCTAGAGCTCATGGAAGCTTCTCGCCTTTTATTATTAATGTTTAGCACGGACACCATGCCCCTATCTCGAGAGCATGCCAAAGATCCTTCACAGTGCCTAGATGAATCTCAGCATTGGTCTAAGTTGGCACCTGCTGGAAAGTTAGATTTTCCTCCTCCCTGTCCTGTTAAGACCTGTAGTAGGACATGTCAAGGTAAATTCTCATCTAATTGCTATTAGCTTTCTTTGGCTATATATGCCACTATCATCATCCATGCAGTTGAGAAGAGTGATTTTAATGAGTTCAAGTAACTTTCCCGACATCCCTTTGAGGAAGGAAACTTGAAACATGGTTAGTGATCTTCAGAGTGTTGGTTTTCTCTTTGATATCACATTAGTACTGGGGTCAAACAATAGCTCAGGTCAGGAAAAGACAAAGCATTTCAGAGGGAGCCAGGACAAGAGTCAGGTGCATATGGAATTTAGAGATTTATTCTTCAGAGCTTGGGGAAGGTTCTAGCATTTTTTCATTAAATCTGATTCTGACATCTCTCACCTTGGGAGCAAGCTGAGGCCCCCCATAGCACCCTGTTGAAGCTTGCCAGCTGCCAAAGTTGGCATCTGATGACAGTTGCCTATAATAAGCACATGTCCAAGTCTAAGGCCCAGATTGGGGTGATAACTAAGAGAAAAGGACCACTTGGAAAGGACTAGGTGCATTTGGTTAGTATGAAAACACATAGAAGGGATCCAGTGGTGTCCAGGAAAGGCCAAAGGAGGCTGACATTCAGAGATAGAACTCTGTCTAATTGGACATTGGGCAATGGGACAGAAAAGTGGAGAAATGACTGATTACCAATCACTGGGCCAAGGTCCCAGGATGTAGAGTGTTCTATTCAAACTTGGCCTCTAAAACACTATTAGGAATAAATCCTCAACCCTTGTATGCCCAGGTTCAGGATGAGGCTAATCTTCTCAGAGGGTCCTAATGGTTTAGGTTCCAAGATTGAGATGACAAGTTAAAGAAGTGTGGGAGTCACTGATCCTGTCAATGCCTGGGGCAAAGCCTGCTTGTTATCATATCATAGAAACTGACACAACTGCCAGCCCCTCCCACATTTCAGCACTCAGCATATGCACTTTCATTCACCAAGGACTTGCTTGGAAAATTACTGTGATTCTTTTCTGTTTGTTTGTTTGTTTGTTTGTTTGTTTGGGTTTCATTTTTCTGGGAGTTGGAGCTAACAAACTGTGTGGTGTGCCCTGTTCCGCTGTGGGTACAGACAAAAGCCAGACTATGCTAGGAATCATGGCTTAGAGACCTATGCTCTTCCTTATTGAGTTTGTAACTGAAGGAGATGCTAGAACACAAATAGTTTAACTATCAGGTCCCATAGGCTAAGGATCCCAGGGAAGGAACAGGGAAGAGCTTTTAAAGATGGGAGAGAAGGAAAAGATCTCCTGGTGTGAGCAGCACACCAGAATTGACTTGGTGAGCTTTGAATTAGTATAGAGCTTTGACATAGAAGCATGAAGAGGAATTGGACCAGGAGGCAGGATTACAGGAATGAGCTTCATGCCTGGGTGATGTCCCTTTATCTAACATCTGTCTTTTGTGATGGGTCCATTCCAGTAATGGAGGTCAATACTTCTTGTCACCTTCATGCTCACTTCAGACCTCAGAATCCTTCCTGTACTCTCTCTAGTTTTCTAGTGAAACATACTCCTTATCCAAAGATCAATAGCCTCCCCTCTAGTATAGAACAGTCTAAAAATAAGATTCCCCTGGTTTCAATTCCTCTTTTTTTGAACATGGAGAACACTGTGACTACAGTTAGTTTTTTTCTCCCAAAAGGCACAAACAGTAATATTTCTAGAAGATAGAAGTCATTCTCCCTTCCAATGCTATTTGAAGAACACTGATGAGGTGTTATGTCATCACTTAGGAAACCCTTACAAAACTGAACGATCATTTGTCACACACAAAACACTACCCTATTTCCTTCTGGAAGAGGCTTCCCTTATTCCTCTTGTGTAGGTTCTTGAAAAATATTGTTATGGGCATGTGTCTCAGAGGTGTTTCTTTCTTCACACTGTATTGACAAAAGAGAGGTCATTTGGTATAACCATCTACACAGAGGGCACAAGACAGCCACATTTCCTAACACCTGGATGGTGGCCTAGCTGGCTGACAAACGAGGAGGTAGAACAGTACCTTACTTATTTAACAGCAACACTTTGTGAAAGACATCCCCTGTGTGAGCAGCCTTGTTCAGGTCCACTGTGCAAGGTCATTCTGGGCCACTTCCTTTAGGTACATAAGCCTAAACCTCACCATAGTTACTTCCCTTGGCTAAAGTTCTGTCTTCTCAATTTGCTGGAGCAACATGATGTGAGAGAAAGAGAAGTTACCACTGCCCCATTTAGTACATTTGGCAATTAGTAGCTGTGTGATCAAAATCCCAAACTTAAACAGTTTTAAAGTCTGTTCATCTTCACAATAAGAGAAACGGTACTTACTCTAGGAGGCTGATATATGAAACAAATCTGGATTATAGCAAGCTCTTTGGCATGCAGAATACTCCTTCTTTGAAAGTCTGAATTCTAAATACAATGGTTTTAAGAAGACCTGAAATCAGATTTTATATATTTTATATATTTTATTTTGGATGTAAAATTTATGCTTGGTTTGCTAAGGAGTTGGCTTAAGCTTATACATGTACACATCTCCAAAAGGTATATTTATGCACACATGTTTGTTATATATTCAGACTATACATATAGGTGTATATAATATTTCTCCCTTTTCTTCTCTTTCATCTCCTTTCACCTCTCTCCTCTTTCCTCTTTTTCTTCTCTTTCTCCTCTCCCTTGCCTCTCTTATTTCTCCCTTGCCTCCCTCCCTTCCTCCTCCCTCACACACACACACCTTGAATTAATTATAGGTGTGGTATGCATTAAGCGCCAATATTAATTTCCAGTCCCACCTCACTAAAATTTGCCATTGCTAAACTGAATTAACATTAACATAGTGAACACAACTGCTGGTAAATGTTTTCCCAGGGCCCCTTAGTTATCACTCTCAAAACTTAATGTTGAGCTGGACCAGCAACCCCAATCCACCAAAACATGAAAAAGAAACAGCCCACCAAACAATAAGAAAGTAACACTATGCATGGTCCTGTGACAGAATCAAGAACTGGATTTATTCCAGCCCCCCAAACAAGAGAAGGAGTGTTTTGTATGGATCTGGGCCTCCATGCCACACCTTGAGGAGAACACCCACACCCAGTTCCTCTGATGTATTTGGTTGTTAACTAGATCATATCGCTCACTTAGTTTCACTGTAATTATTCCTGCAGTTGCATTTCTCTTGTGTAATACTTTGAGAATCTGTTTACAATGGAGTATGTCTTATTTATTTCTATGTCTTTAGTGCCTACCTTATGTAGCTTCAAGCACACACTTAATTAAATGGATGGATGGATGACAGACAGGCAGGCAGGTAAATAGGTAGATGGATGGATGAAAGAATGGATGGGAGGATAGGTAGATAAATGAGGGGATAGGTAGGTGGATGAATTGAACAAATAAGTGAAGAGGTGGATGGCTGAGTAGATGAATGGAGAGATGATAGGGGAAATTGTAGATACGAAATAGGTAGAAGATATATAGGTGTGTAGATCGATGACTATGTATTGCATTTTCTCTGTGAGATCTAGAGTCAGAAAAAAATTTTAAAGTACTGATCCTAGCGTTAAAGGGCACCAAGTGTCACTCTACTATGACAAGATGCTTAGTCTTTAGACAATCAATCATAGGTGATTCTATTGCCTGGCACTACATCCTTCCATCCCTCAAGGTTATGCCCATCTCTCTCACCTGTCTCAAAACTGCTGCCTCTCTCGGTCACCACCCTCACCCTCATCTCTCTTGGTCTTATTTTGCATCATTAGAGCTGAAAATTAGCTATGACTTAAACATCCCCATAAAGCTCTGACACTCTTCCCAGTGGGAAACTTATCCAATTGATACACGAGATGCTTAGCTACTTCAAAACCCTTATCCGACATTGTGAAGTAGGATTGCAAAGCTACTGGTTCATGATCCTTGAAAAAATTTTTACTGCCTCTCATGTATCCAGCCCCCCACTCCTTGGCCATGACAGTGGACAGTGATTATTCACTTCTTTCTTTCTTACCCTCTCCCTCTTCTCCCTTACTCCAGGGTCCTCTTAGGGACCACATGTCAATCTGCAGGAGGCAGGTGGTGAGGTGTTGATTGGAAATTCCCCTAGCATAGGTAGTTGTCATCTCCAGGAAGTCATCAACTCAGACTTAGCTTGGCTCCCTACTTCCAAGTAGAAGTGGCTTCCTAAATCGTCTCACCTTTGATTATGCCCCTTGGTTTACAGTGGCCATAAAATAACAAATAAGAGATCCCCTGCATCTAATTGTCAGTAATATTAGTCACCAGTCAACCTGAAGGACTTTTTAACTGTGTCTGTCCTGATGGCTGGCACCGGGGACAACTGTCAGTCTCTGTCTTTGTTTCTCATCAGGTATCAACCCTCACCAGGCAAAGTATCGGAGCCTTGGAGAGCATCCAGGGCTTCTGGGATCTCCCTGTGTTACCTGACCTCTTCCAGACTCTCCACCATTGGGTGGGTCCTGTCACTAGAAACTAAGTCAGCATTTTTAGTGCTTGTTTATATCTTGCTCACTGTTGATTTATACACAGGAGAGACAACCCCCAAATGATCCACATCCATGCAACAAGGACAGGTGCTCATCTATGTTCATAGCAGCATTATTTGTAATAGCAAGAATCTGGAAGCAACCTAGATGCCCCTCAGCTGAAGAAAGGGTAAAAAAGATGTGGCACATCTTCACAATGGAATACTTCTCTGTGGAAAAAAAAAACAATGGAATCTTGAAATTCACAGGCAAGTGGATGGAACTTGAAGAAACCATCCTGAATTAGGTAAGCCAGTCACATAAAAAGAGGAACATGGTATGTACTCACTCATATATGGATGTTAGACATAGAGCAAAGGATCACCAGCCTATAATTTACACCACCAGAGGAACTAGAATACAAGGTGGATTCTAAGAAATTCATATAAGGTCCCTCACAGAAGAGGGAAGGGACAACTTCTCCAGAGCATATGGGGAGTGGGGGGGCAGTGAGTGGAGAGGGAGATAGGAGAAAGAGAAGGGGAGGAGAGGAAAGCACGTGGGACTAGGAAGATTGAGTCAGGGGAGGAATAGAAGACAGGAGAGAGAGAGAGAGAGAGAAATAGAGACAGACAGAGAGAGACAGAGAGAGAGAACATAAAAGAGGGAGCCATTATAGGATTGAAGAGAAAACTGAACCTAAAGAAATGTTCAGAGACCTGAAAGACTGACTCCAACTAACAATTTGAGCAATGCCCTTCCCTGATAATGAGATCAATGACTAACGTATCCATCATCATGGATACTAACTAAACACTGAGCTGAACTAGAATCCAGATGCAGAGAGGCAAGACAAGGCCACACTGCAGAAACACATAGAGACAACTGACCTGAACAAGAAGGAGCTAACGGCCCCCAGACTGATAGCTGGGAATCCAGCACGGGACTGACTTAGGCCCCCCTGAATATGGGTCTCAGCCAGAAGGACTGAGCATTCTAAGGGACCTCAGACAGTGAAACAAGTATGTATTCCTGGTGCACAAAAGGACCTTGAGGGCATATCCCCCATGGAGGGATACTGCCTTAACCTAGAGACAGGAGAGAAGTCCTAGTCCCTACTTCAAATGACTTGACAGATTTAGATGACCCCTCCTGGATGGCATAGCCCTACATGTGGAGTAGGGGGGGTGGGATGGGAGGGAGGATGGTCGGGGTGCATGTGAGGAGGGGGAGAGGGAAAGAGGGAGGGAGGAAGAAAGAAATGGAGAGAGGGAAGAAGGGAGGAAGAGAGGGAGGGAGAGAGGGAGGGAGAGAGGGAGGGAGGAAGAGGGAACTGAAATCGATATGTAAAATTTAAAAAATTAAATTAAATTTAAAAAAAAGAAAGGGGAGACAAATGATGGCTTCATGACACCAACTTTACTATGGTTTCTATGTCTATGTCCTTTCCTTTCTCCTGACTTATTGTATTAAGACCTAATTTCCAGGTTACAGTATTAGAAGACAGTTCTGGTAGGAGGTGTCAGATTCCCTTGTGAATGTGATTGGCTCAATGGTGTTTGTTACCTCTTTCACCATGTGAAGATACCGTATGAACCAAACAATGGGAACTTGACAGATGTGAAAGCATCTTGGCCTTAATTTTTCAAGCAGCTAGAATGGAAAATAAATGCATGTGATTTATAAGATATCCAGTCTAAGGAATTTTGTTACAGTAGACTGGGTGAACTAAGACTGTGTCATAGTTTCAACTCACATCTTTGACAGGGTGACAAGAGGAAAAGTTTAACCCCCATGGCCATTTTCCCCAAAAGTTGGAGGGGGCTTTTCTTCATATTTTCATTTTTGGCCTGAAGTCAGCTCCTGCTGCCTCTTTTCAGATGCTTTAATTCTTCAGGGACAGAGGACATTTTTTTTCTTTTCTAATTCCCTTAAGGGGATTCCCCCAAACGAGTTATATAACACTTCAAGACCTCAAGGAACTTTGGTTAATTTTATAATTCATTTCACCCACCCAGGAAAGTAAAAGGGAGTAGAGAGGCAAAACAACATTAGAGACCACACCTGAAGCTCTGTTTTGCAGCCTTGCCATCAAATGAAGGGTCTTTGGTGGCCTCCCAAATGAGGGCTGTGAAACAACCATATAATGCAAGATTTCCCAAGGGAGTTATAGGTGTGGTTATGAAGGAAGGTTCTCCCAGCCATATGATCCATAGTTGATAGCATGAAGCTGAATACCCAAAGGATAATCCTGGACACCCTAAGCCTGTTAGAGGAAGGGGTTTTGAGGCTCTGGAAGGCATGTAGGAATGCCAAGACAGCTAAACCCTAGGAGTGACATATATATTCAGTTCTAAACCAGGGGTTATTATTTCCTTTACCCAAGGAAAGTATGAGGATTTTTTTGTGAGGATATGTGTGAGGAGGCACTTAAAAATGATGGTATTAATTGTAACAGGTGGGTTGGCACTATACTGAGTTCCTATAGAATGGTCCAGGTCCTGAGAGAAGCAGATGGCTGATAGGCACTGGCTATTAACTGAATCTGGCCTTTTGAAGTATCGTCTAGCAGCATAGTAACTTTCTATTTTCAGTACACAACTTGAGATATCTTCCACTCTTCCTTCATTTCACATACTTTGTTAAAGTTTAGTTTTTATGTGTGACCTGTTATATAACTTCAATAATACCAACTAACATGTGGCATGCTTCTGCTACCTTTTCTCTTCACTAGATTTTCCAGGATCTTAGCCTCTCATGCAAAGAGTTCAAATAAAGGTTCACATACATTGCAAGAAAAAAAGAAAAGAAATAGAATGTCGTCAGTCCTTAACTTTATTTAAAAAAGTAAAACAAAAATGACTAATGATCCTAACTGAGTTCTTGAAACCGTTCATTTGAAAGGGAAGTCAGCAAGACACTGTGAAGAGCTGTAACTTCCTGGCCTTTGTCTACATGAGTTCAAGCTTTCTGGGAAGACATGCACTAATGAGTTAATATCTATCAACACACACACACACACACACACACACACACACACATACACACACAAACAAACACCTTAAAACCTATTCAGGTATCAAATTATATCTCAAAACTTTTTGATAACTTAAATTTGGCCTTCTAAATTAATCTACTCTCATGTAAAGAAGGAAAAACATCCAACAGCAAAAATCAGCCAGCCAGGACTGATCTAGCAAGTCTTTTTCCCACTGCAAGGTAACAAGTTGGCAACTAGTTTATATACTGTTATTTTTGAGTCACATTACTTACTGTTAATCATGGCCAAGTCCTAGATGGAAAGAAAAAGCATGTTCTTGAGTCTGCAAAACTAAGAACCCGACCCCATACTATCAGAGTATAACATGTCACAATGTACTGCCTTCATTATCTTAGTCCATATCTCTCAATCTCTGCTTGGAAAAACCACCCAGATCAGTACATTATTTAGTATGGGAACTCATTCTATAATAACAGTTCCATTTTTCAGTAGAGCCTTCAGCCTTGTGAGACTATTAGAAAATAAATTGAAATAATCACTCCAGACAAGAGAAATCCTTGGTTTTAGTTCCTTTTCTATTTCTGTACTAAGACAGCATGACCAAGACAATTTCAAGAAGAAAGCATTTAAGTGGAATTGTGGTTACTGAGGGTTAGAGTCCATGATGGTAGGGAAAATGCATGACCGTGGGTACAGATGACATCTTATGTCTCAAAACTGCAAATCAGAGGCAAAAAACATACTGGGAATGGTGCAAATCTATTGAAACCCCAAAGTTCATCCCCATTGACGCATGTCCTTCAACAAGGTGACAGCTCTTTATCCCTCCCAAACAATTCTACCAATAAAAGACCAAATATTCAAACATGCAAGCCTAATGGGATCATTCTCATTCACTTTTTTACATTGAATTTTCCAATATACATTTTAGCTTAAATCTACCAAAAAGTTGTCTCTGAAAAAAAAAGTTTTCTATTATATCTTTTAAGAGAGATATGGAGTTAGAGAATTACATTTGCTCTCTCCATACCTATTTCATAGTGTTTTACAGGCTGTGGCCATCATAATACATAAGTAAATAAGATAATTCATGTAGACTGGAAAGCAAAAAGTGGGAATAAAGCTGTCATTTTATTCTAAGAGGACATAATTTTAAATATTTAAAAGCTGTTGGAATTATTTTGTGTATTTTAAAGATCTATGGGATATAAGGTAAATGTCAAAACTAATTTGCATTCCCATATACCTGCAAAGAACAAGCTTAAAAATGAACTAAATAAATAAATAATTCATATAGATTAGTATCCAAAACTTGTTCATAAACTTAAAAAATATGTTAATATAAAAGACCTCTAAAATAAACATATGTAGCAATGTGAAAATAATTTTTAAAAGATCTAAACAAGAAGGGATATAGCATAATCATGCATTAGAATGATTAATACAAATTTGATTTCTCCAAATTGATCTAAACTCCAGCATGTTTTTTTGTGTGGAAATGGGAAATCTGAATTTTGAAATTTATATGAAAATGTAAACTTTTAAGAATACTCAGGATAAATTTAAATTGTTTCTACCAAAATATATCAAGTTATTAGCAGGCATTCTAATTAAAAGGAAAAACAAAGGCATAAATGCAACAGAGAGACACACACATACAAACATCTGATATATAACAGAAATGACACTGTAGATCAGAGACAGGATGGATTTCATTAATAATGAATGATGCTGTATCAAGTGCTGTACATAAATAAAACTTAATCTCTGTTTTATATAATAGAGAAAACTCAATTTTACACAGGCTAATGTGATAAAGAATGCTATCATCAGAATTCATTTCAGTATAGAACAAAATATAATTTAAAGCTATACATTTTAGATACTACAAACAATTTTAATAAAAGAAAAAACAATATAAGCACTACTCATAAAGGGAAAAATTAAATATACTAGATACTTAAAATATGTGACTATGTACTATGAATTTGAATATAGTGTCTATTTAATCAAAACAGATAATATCCAAATTACATGGAAGATAGATGAATAAGGAGTAGATACACAATTCAATAGAAAATCATATGAAACAGTTTAAAAGGTACTTTGAAAGGCATATGACAAACAGCAGTCAAATTGAGTCTACAATAATATACCATTTAACACACTTAGGAAATGGGTAAAATTAAGAATGTGTAAAATACTGGTCAGTTGTGAAGAAACTGAAATTCTCTTGGATAGTGGTACATGCCTTGGGAAACTCTGACAGTGTCTGTCAAATATGATAACATTAACGTTTCATGACCCAGAAGTTCTATTCATAGTAAAAGATGTACCCAATGGAAATACAGGCTTGGACTCACCAACAAACATGTTCAAGAAAACACATAACAACTTTATTCATAATAGCTCCAATAATGGCTCATCAACTCTAGAAATAGTACAAATACTCTTCAACAATAGAATGCATAAAAGGAAATATTATAAAACAATGGGAAGAATGAGTTTCTTCTACTTGTAAAATATGAATAAAAGTTAAGAAAATCTTCTTTGGAGCAAAATAACCATACAAGTTAACCTGGGTACAGTACAAACACAGTTAAAGCTAGCCTATGGTAGTTGTCATCTGAGGAAGGGCATTTTAGAAAAAAAAAAAATGGTGGTAGAGATGAACTACAGTGATCAGCAAGACTTGGATTGGTGAAAGTGTGTCAGTCCTTGCAAAGTGAGATGCATGGGTTTTAAGGTTGGGGGGAATCTCAGAAGGCTTCTATTTGGGTTCTGTTATTTCTTCCAAAATCGGGTTTGTGGATACATGGTTATCAGCCTGTGAGAAGCATTTGTCATACATAAGCCATGATTTGCTTTCTTTTTCACATATGTTTTACTAAATATAGATCATATAATTCAAGCTACATAGAATTTATTGACAAATGTAACATATTAGAGGTGCATGGAGTACTCTTCATTCTCAAATTGTTTTTTTATTAATGGGTCTTTATCCTGCTGGTTTGAAAGATGACTCAACACTAATGTTTACCCATTAGAGTACATGTGTTAGTTAGGTATTCCTAGGTAGACACTGCTCCAAGAGCTCCGGATGTGAACAGTGTTCCTTCTTTCAGGAAGCTAGTGACAGGAGCAAGTAATAAATAAACCAATAAAGTCAATAAATAAAATGGGATTAAGTAGTGGTAAGTTAACAAAAACAATAAGTCAGTGCAGAAAGTATTAGTGATTATTTAGGATTCTTCCTCTCTGTTGGGATTAAACTTCTGGCCTTGCACATGCTAGACAACCACTTAACATTTAGCAAAAACTCCAGCTCAGGATTATTGATGCACAGATTATGATACACAGGACGAGGTTGAGGTTATGATATTGGTAATTTTACTCAGGAGAAGTCACTTACATAAGAAACCAATGACAAGTTCCCACTCCAAGAATCCACACCTAGGCTGTGTGATCTGATCAGAGAGAGAGAGAGCTGGGGTCTGGGACCCCAGACCTAGCCTTCTCCCATCAGGTCGCACCTGTGACCACAACCAAATGGGTGTGGTCAATGCAACAGGTGCTGAGGGAGGGGTAGATATTTTACTACACAGGATTGACATTTAGGACTTTCTATAGAGGTGAGAGTTCTGTAACAAAATAAAGAAAGGGATGTAGCAAGCAATATAAATATCTTGGGAAAGGGAAAAAGGAGAATTTGAAACATATGGAGCAATGGGCCCAACATTTTTGACATGGGAACATAAAGTCCATCCTTCACAAGTACCCAATACAGAGAAAATCACTTTCTTAGTCTTTCTTTACCATCATGTACTGGCAGCCCCATTAGGACAAAGCCTATAAATGATTTATTCACCAGTATTTTCCAAGGACTGTCATGCCCAGTTCATAGACTTGATCTGCAAGTATTTACATAATGGAAACCTTACAAAATTACGTATTTTGGCAGTCAACTTTCTACATTCCCAAGCTCTGTGTTCATAGATTTAACTATCAGTCAAAAATATTGGGGAGAGTTTACTTCTGGAATCTCAATGCTTAAGAAGTTGAGTCAGTGTACTAACATGAGTAGGATGACAGCTTGGACTACAGAGTGAGATCTTATTCCAAAGCAACAAGAAATCACTCCATCTTACATATTTATTGATTTACTGATTTTATAACACAACTGCATTTCCCCTTCCCTTCTCTCCTACCGTTCCCCCTTTCCCCACTCATTCCTAATACACCCCTTCTCTGTGTCTATTCAGAAAGGAGCAGGCCTCCCATCGATATCAATAAAGTGTGGCACATCAAGGTGCAGTAAGACTAAGACCTCCCCTTGTACTAAAGCTTGGCAACACAACCCAGTATGAGGAATAGGGTCCCGATACCCAGCCAATGTGTTAGAGGCAGCTTCTACTCTCATTGTTAGGAGTCCCACAAGTAAACAAAGCTACACAACTGTCACATATATGTAGAGTGCTTAGGTCAGTCACATGAAGTCTCCCTGGTTGTTGGTTCAGGCTCTATGAGTTCTTATGAGCCCAGGTTAGTTGATTCTGTCAGTTTTCTTGTGATGTCCTTGACTGTTGTGTCTACCTCGGCCAGTAAGGAAACACGACCATGACTCTTCTTCAAGCAGTTTATTCAGGAACCTTGTACATCAGCTTCTCCTTCCCCCAGCCCCAGCAAGCCCTTAAATGTGCACTCACTGCCCAATCAGCTCATGTCATCTGGCGATCCCAGATAGGCCACAGAAGGAGGAAGTGCACCAGATCCATTAAGCATTTCCAAATAAGGCTTGTTTACAGGTAAGCTAGGACTACCTGGCATCCAGTCAGGCACCATCTTGGGGCTGTGGCTTCCCACACTTGACCCCTCTGGCTCCTATAATCCCTCCCTCTTCTCCTGAGCAGCATTCCACCTTTACAGCCCAATGTTTGTCTGTGGGGTCTCCCTATCTGTTTCCATCAGTTACTGGATGAAGGTTCTCTGGTGACATTTGGGATAGGCACCGATCTTACCACTGGAGGGGGCTAGTTCAGTCTGTGTATCTACTATTGTTAGCAGTCTTAGCTGGGGTCATCCTTGTAGATTCATGAGTTTCTGCTGTATCATGTTTCTACTTGACCCTGAAAATTCTTCCCTTCCCAGTCATCTTTCAGTACTCATTTCCTCCATCCACCCTATAAATGTATCCCTCTGGGTCTTGAGGTAGATTGATTCCCAATTTTCCGAGAAAACACCATATTGATTTCCAAAGTGGCTGTACAAGTTTGCATTCCCATCAGCAATGGAGAGGTGTTTCCTTTGCTCCACATCCTCTCTCTCCAGCATGAGCTATCACTTGTGGTTTTGGGTCTTAGCCATTTGGACAAATGTAAGATGGAATCTCAGAGTCATTTTGATTTGCCTTTTCCTGATAACTAAGGATATTGAACATTTCTTTAGGTGTTTCTCTGCCATTTAAGGTTCTTCTGTTGAGAATTCTCTGTTTAGGTCTATACCCCACTTTTAAATTGGATTACTTGTGACGCCTAGTTTCTTGAGTTCTTTATATATTTTGGAAATCAGTCCTCTGTCAGATGTGGGGTTGGTGAAGATATATTTCTATTCTGTAGGCTGTAGTTTTGTCCTATTGGCAGTGTCCTTTGACTTACAAAATCTTTTCAGTTTCCTGAAAATTTATTAACTGTCAACCTTAGTTTCTATGCTACAGGTGTTCTATTTAGGAAGCCAATGTGTTCAAGGCTAGTCCCCACTTTCTCTTCTATCAGGTTCAGTGTAACTTGATTTATGTTGAGGTCTTATATCCACTTGGACTTGAGTTTTATGCCAGGAGGTAGATATGGATATATTTGCATTCTTCTACATGTGGGCATCCAATTATGCCATCACCATTTGTTGAAGATGGTTTCCTTTCTTAACTTCTTTGTCAAAAATTAGGTGTCCATAATACTGTGCTTTTATGTCTGGGTCTTTGATTCAATTCTACTGATCATTATGTCTGTTTTTATGTCAATACCATGCTGTTTTTATTACTGTAGCTGTGTAGTAGATCTTGAAATTAGGGATGAAAATACCTCCAGCAGTTATTTTCTTTCTTTCTTTCTTTTTTTTATTGTACAGGGTTGTTTTAGCTATCCTGTATGGGTTGTTTTGTTTTGCTTTGCTTTTCCATATGAATTTAAGTATTGTTCTTTCAAGGCCTGCAAAAATTTATGTTGGAATTTCAATGGCAATTGCACTGAATCTGTAGATTGCTTTGGTAAAATGGCCATTTTTACTATGTTAATCCTACTGATGCATGAGCATGGGAGATATTTCCATCTTCTGATATCTTCTCTAGTTTCTTTCTTCAAAGATTTGAAGTTCCTGTTATAAAGGTCTTTTGCTTGTTTGGTTGGAGTTACCCCAAGATATTTTGTAATGTTTGTGGCTATTGTGAAGGGTATTGTTTCCTGAATTATTTATCTGTTTCTTTATCATTTGTATATAAGAGGGCTACTGGTTCATTTTAATCTTGTATCCAGCAATTTTGCTAAGAGTGCTTACCAGGTGTAGGTGTTCCCTCATAGAATTCTGGGGCTCTTCTCAAAACAAGTCTTAACAGATACAAAAAAAAAAATGGAATAAACCTCTGGATCTTATTGGATCACTGTGGATTAAAATTGGAGTTCAACAACAACACAAACTACAGAAAGCGTAAAAACTCATGGAAATTAAACAACCTTTAACTGAATTATGAATTGGTAAATGTAGAAATTATTTCTGAGCATACCTTTCTTCTTGTCATTATTATCTGAACCATGAGAACTCTTTATGTATTTTCTCTAGACATTAGTAACCAATGTATATTTCAAAGCATGAAGGAGAATGGGAGTACATTCTTTGCAAATACTACATCATTTCCTATGAAGGACTTGAGCATCTTCATAATACGGTATCAACAGGGATCTTGAAAACAGTCTCATGTAATACCAAGAGAGGACTATCTTGTGTTTTCTAGATTACCTCTTCTGCTGCTGGGATTTATCTGTGTATTAGTGCATCAGTACTCCACTGTTTTAATTACTACAGCTTTAGAGTTTATGTTAACACTTGGCAGTGGTTATGTCTCCTAACACTCCTAGGATGGATAATGCAAGCAGTAGGCAATGTGCTAGAGATAACAGTCTAAGGCCAATAAAAATAAATGATGGTGTCATTGTCCATATGAAAGCCAAGTCTGTGTAAGATGGTAAAAGCAGACAAGCTTAATTCCAGAGGCACGATTTGCAGTGTAGTCTAGGTTAATGAATCCAAGTGAGAAATAGATGGGATAACCTGTCAGGATGTAGAACAGGCTTGTAGGTGAGTCATCAGAAGATAGCTAGTTCAGGGTTTGCCTTTGAGGTGAGCTTCAAGGGAGCCATTGTTGACTCTAAAATGCCTTTGCTATTTCCAGTCCCTAAACCCGAAAGGTGAAGGTAAAGGTTAGCAGCTGTGATGTGAGCCACCATAAGAGGTAGCTGAGATTGCATGACTCCAGTGCTATGCAGTCCCATGGTTCATCTGATACTCCTGCCTCAGCAACACAAACACCTTCGATCATTCCTCTTGCCCTGTCTTTGAACCAATGCTAGTCAGGGCCCCAAGGTTTAAGAGTATATTTAAAATTTTAAACAGCTATCTGATACTGTTCTGGGGCAATAACCCAAGTGTACCCTTTGGCAGGAGCTCACTAGGCCACCATCCCAAGTGAGGATAGTGTTTCTGGTTGCCCCAGATTTTGTGGGCAAGATGGTGAGAGGTTAGAATGTCACTGTTCTTGGCACAGAGAGGATGCCCAGGCATATTTAGAAATCTCATTAGCCTCAGCAATGGGTTAGGTATAGATTTCAGTCTTCACAATAGTTTATGCTTATGTGTTTACCTGTTTCCTCTGTAGTCAGTGTTATGGTACGAAGCTTGATTTTCTCTGAATATCTATAACCCAAATCAAGCTCTATATGATATCAATTAGATTATGAAAATGAACTAGCCTGTTGCATAATTCAAATGCCCTCATCCCCAGACACTTTCTCAGATACCAAATTACATGATATCCAAGTCTGTTACAGCAAAAGCCTAGTATTTATGTATAACCTTGAAAGTCCAAATCAAGTCTAGATTACGTCTGGTACCTAACACATAGTAAGTACTACATAAACAATTGTTAGGCCTTACCTTCACTTGTATTATTTCTTTTGCTGTATGATTTCCCCTCTAATATATCAATCCACTTTTGTTGAATCTGCAAATCTGTAGAAATCACCGGAACAGAGGATTAATTATACCCTATTTTGTATGCCTTATGTTTATACTTTGATCTTTTCTGAATTGAGATATAACAATCAGGCTACAGTCAACAAAGTGGTAAAGTTCCACCTCCTTGATTTCCCAACCACCCAACCCCACTGGCAAGCATGGATGGTCTTCCCACAGAGGGAGCAGCACTTACCAACATCAGCCTGAGATGAAGTCTTCAGAAATGAGCGAGCTGTGAGCCTTTAGCACTCTCCTGATCTGAGCCTAATTATCCTTCCTCATTTGTGCTTAGATTTGCTTCTTTCTCAGAGAATAGATTTCTCCTGGGGCCTAGGATAAAAGCAACCTGGCACCTTCCTAGCATCTCTCTCTTCCTCCTAGGAAAAGTAAAACCATCCTGGTAAATAGTTTGTGGACCATCGCTAAAGAGCAGCTAGAAACAGCACTCCCTGGGCACACTGCAGCCCCAGCCTCAGCTTCCGGCTTCACTCCTTCCTGCCAAACACCAGATTGTGACCTTCTAGAAGGCAAGAGCTTCACTGTGGTGGATGGAATGGATCCGAGATGAATGAAGAAACCACAGGACATGGCGAGCATCCAGTTTGCAGCAACAAGGCAAAGTGTGAAATTCTGGGTCCAGAAATGGTAGAACTTGTTAAATCCAATCCTGCAGTCCAACAATAACCTTTACAAGTAGCTCCTCCCCAGCTTTGTCTATGCCCCTTCTTCCTTGTGGAGAAGGTATACTACCTTCTACTTGTAAGGCTGTAAACATGGCACACAATAGCATACATAAAGTGCACTGATTGCGCTGCACCTAAGCCTGTCAGTGATGAAAAAACAAACTGCTGAATCTCATTACACCCCAAACTCTTGTCTCTGGGAATGATCAGGGCCCATCTTCAATTTATGCAGGCTCAGATAAGTAATTACGGAAATGTCCTCTTTTATACATTTTATCATCTCTCACTCACCTAATTATTAAAGTCTTCATGTATTTCCCATTTCTCAAAGGAGCTCTGTCTTTTCAACTAAATTGTTGCCTTCCACCCCCCCCCCTTGTTTATTCCTGCAACAATTTGTTCATGGCCTTAATAACCAACTAACAAAATAATTCCTATGAAATGGATTATGCAAAAAAACAACTTTAAATCTCAATTAATTTTATCATCCATTCTTAATCTGATTGCTCCTGGGATCTGTTTCACCCCCTATGAAACAGGAATAATTAATGATCTATCCTTAGATTGTATATATGCTTGTTGTTGCTAACAAAAATAGTTAGCTGTATATGACAGGCTGAAAAGATCAGACACAAAGGAAATGATTAACCAGGAAGAGACAAGAAGCAAGCAAACTAAAGCAAATAAATGTATGTCCAGAGAGTTCAAAGCAGTAGAGGATAGAAATATTGGCTATGGGGCTCTAGAAAACAAATTGTAAAGTAATGGATAGAGAAAAGTTTTCTAGGTCTTCATTGTGACCAAGTACCTTACCCTCTGGATGGAAGAATTGACTCATCACCTAGGATAATCATTACTGTGCTTGTTCTGAGAGAGTAAGAACATTCCATCATTATTAGAGATTATGAATCATACCCAACAGCCACTGGAAGTTAGCTCATTCTTAGAATCCAATTAAAATGCAAATCCATTAGAGTAATGGCAGTGGATTCACTCTCAGACCCCCTATTTTCTGAAGAGGGGCAGACCTATGAGAGGAGAACTGGAAAAGATAATTAGCCATATGGTAGAGGTTCCAGGAAATCCTTGTCATGAGGTCAAAGAGGGACAGAGGCATTCTCCACATACACTTTAAAGTGGGAGAGGACACTTTTCTATCATCCTAATGATTATACATAATCTCAGCTTTTTTATTTACATCCCAGGAGATCTCTTTAAGCTCCGGGTACTCCACTTCCCATGATCCCTCATCTTACATACATAGGGGAAAAAAAGAAATAAAAATAGGGACAGCATACTTTTGCTGGACACAAGATAAGAATTTGTAAGAACCAACTTCTTACCCCATAATTACTGTGAAAAGAACACTTCAACTTCATTATCCCTCACCTTTTAATTTATTTGGATCTTAATGGTTTAATGAACCACTCTTACTACCCACATTTAAATCAACCAAAAAAAGACAAATGTGATCTAAGGATGCAGTTTAATACTATTTGTGAAGAATCGATCGACATCTTAGATAATGAGTTTCTTATAATTACATCCCCACCATTAATCAGAAATACTTATCAATTAGTTGAAAGCTAGACAATACCCTTCCCCAATGGTATCAGAGTCTTGACTACAAAGAGCCCATATAGCTTGAGAGCAAATTAAGGCACAAAAATCCTCCTAAAAGCCACCTCTTTAGAGAAGAGACAAGAGATGTGTACCACTTAGAAGCATCTAACATTCTCCCAGGGGTGAGTTAGTAAAAGGTGGCGATAGGCCAGGAGCACTCTGTAATGAAGGACCATCCCCATGGGCAGGTATGTCAGGAGCATCATATAGTACTCCTCAGAAGTAGAACTCTGTTATTTATCCTCATTTGTCCAACACTTCTCTTTGAAAGAGGAATCGCTGTTTTGTTTTCATCCTTTTACTATAGTGGCACTTAAAATGCTGTGTTGAATAGGGGACGTTACAATCAATGACATGAGAATGACTAAGGAATTTACTAATGTTCAAAGCCATTGCAAGAGGTCTGATCAATGATGAAGACCATACACCCATGAGCTCTCAGAACCACCAGTCATATAACTTAGGTCCCTTACAACATAGCAAGGGAGTAGCTTTTAATTAGTACCTTTCTTGTAGGAAGTCCCAAGTCATCTGAAGTGTGAGCATCTAGGAAAGCAGCAATGGAACAGAAGGGTAAAGGACGTTGGTAGGGAGGAGATATAGGGACATGTCCACATATAGATTTGACAGTATAAGTGCAACATTATTACCATTCATTCATTCATTCATTCATTCAACAAATATTTACCAGGTACTTATGAAAACCTGCTCTGGTGATCCAGTAGTAAACAGAGACAACTTCTTAACCCAGTGACCTTTCATGCTGATTTGGGTGCCAGCAAATATAAGGTAACAAAATAAATAAATAACATGCTATTATTCCAGGTAGTATCAAATTCTGTGAAGAAGATAAAAGGCTGGTGAGAAATCACAGATGAACATAGTTGTTGAGTGTCAGTTTTCCAGCTCAGTTACCATGGGAATGAGAGAAAGATATCAGTATTACAAACAGAAAATGTTTTATTTGGTGAGAATAATGATTTAGTTCAAAGGATTGGAGGAAAACATAGTCACTGAAATCATGTGGAATATACCCAGAATAGTTTTGCTAATATATGTAAAAGATAGAAATTTTGCCAAGCACTCCTACTTCCTACAACAGACACACACACACACACACATCTTTATCTAGTACAGTTTGATACTTCAACTCATGAATGATACCCCATGACAGTCATAAGGTGAAGTCATAGAAATAATATCAAATTCAAAAGAGGATATTGTTCCAAATCTCTCAAATATCCTTTCAGTCCTGGGGTTTTACTCAGATTCTTTACTAACCAAAGAGGATTACCTAACAGTGCTGGTAGCCCAAGCATCTAGCTGATCATTCCATAAAGGTTTTGTTATGACTTCTTATAAACATTGTAGACAAGGACCATGATTGCCACAGTCATTAATTGTCATCAAAATCTCAGCAGTGTCTCCCACCACAGGGTAGAAGGCTCACAAACACTCAATGAATAATGCCATCAATTTTATATGTGTCTGGCTCCAGGAACATTAATAAGGAAAAGAAGGGAGAGAAAACAGACTCTACAGTATCACTGAGGACCAATAGAATCTTAACTTCAGGGAAGAGCAACATTACCTCAGTATTCACACTCAGTGTGTGCGGGTCAGGAGCTCTTGCCAAAATTCAGAAAGCCCCTGAGAGATATAAATGTCTTACTCACACCTGAGTGTTATTTGCTTTAATCTTACAATTGGTAATAATTATTCAGTCTCAAATATGAAATGTAGGTATATGAAGTGTAAGTGTGTGTATGCGCATGGGAAGAGGTTATCCTAAGAAACTTAAAAGTCTGTGGAGAAGCTGGCATTGTGGCTCAGTGGGTAAAAGTGCTCATCCTACAAACATGAAGATTTGGGTTCTATCCCCACAATCCATGGTGAAAGGAGAGAATAGACCCAGAAAATGTGTTCTCTGACTTCTACACAGGTATGTATCATCATGAACACACAAGTGTGCAAACATGCATGCATGCGTGTGCACACACGCATGCACACACACACACACACACACACACACACACACACACACACACAACATCAACAGACTATATTGAGCAGGACATTGAGTTAACAGAAGCTATTGTATTCAGACATATAACCCAAGTAGTGAAATAACCAAAAGTGTCTGAATTACTTTTGTCTCACAAAAGTCTACCCAAAGAATGGTCAAATGAACAGAAGAAGAGGAAACTGAGGAGAAAGAGATTAAAGGTTTGTCCAAGGCAAACTTGGTGATCTGAAACCAAGCCTACCACTTCCACCTACTGTAGGAGTAGCAAATCCTTTCTATAAAGTGAAAGATGGTAAAGCTTTTAGGTCTTGTGAGCTACATACTCTTTGATCCAACTTTTTGACCTTGCCAATAGAATATAAAACCAGCCAAAGACAGCAAATAAACAAGTGAGTGTAGCTATGTGCCAATATTATGGACTCATGGGTATGAATTCCACACAACTTCTATGTATCATAAAATAATTTTCTTCTTTTGATTTTCTTTCAACCACTGAAAAACATCAAACTCATTCTTGGTTACAAGCCAACTACTGACACTAATCATTCTGTTTTCTCACCTCAGAGACTGTACCCTTGACTTGGTCATAGCAAGACTGACATGGGAACTTGTAAAGTGGGTTTGAAGGAGGGTAGGGATTTGGGGACAATTTATCATTCGAAGTACATCCAAAGAATGCAGTAGCCCTAACATGCTAGGAAAGTGTCATCTTTCTGTTAAATCCATTGGCTTTCTTTCTTTTATACCCATACTACATCCTCCACACTGTTACAACATGTCAGGCATAACTTTATAATCCTTCAAATTCCAAGAAATCAGTTTAGTCCTATTATCTTCCACTCATTGCAAGGTTTCCCTTTAAATTTCTGTCCCCTCACTGGATTTGTCACTTCCTACAACAAAATGCCTGACAATAAGCAGCTTAAGAGGAGAGGTTTCTTAAGATTTCAATGTACATATAAAAGAAATGCTTTCCATCATGGTATGGGAGTCATGGCAGCAGGGGCAGGTGTCAGCTGGGCACATTGTACCTACAGTCAAGAAGCAGGGAATTATGAATGCTTACCTTTAATTTTCCTTTTGTCTTTCTTTTTCTTCCTTCTTTCCCTCATTCATATATATATATGTATATGTATATATATACACATATATATGTATATGTATATATATATACACATATATATGTATATGTATATATATATAATTTAAATTTAAAATAAGCTTGTTTACATGTCAATCCCAGTTCCCTCACCCTCTCCTCCTCCCCTGTACCCTGCCCAACCACCACCCCATCCCCTATGTGCTCCACAGGGAGGGTAAAGCCTTCCATGGGGGATCTTCAAAGTCTGTCATATCCTTTGGAGCAAGGCCTAGGCCCTCCCTCCATGTGTCTAGGCTGAGAGAGAATCCCTCTATGTAGAATGGGTTCCCAAAATCCATACTGATCTACTACCAGAGGCCCCACAGACTGCCCAGTCCTCGTAACTAACACCTATGTTAGGTCTGAGTCATTCCTATACTGATTTCCCAGATATCAGATTGGGGTTCATGAGTTTCCCCTTGTTCAGGTTAGCTGTTTCTTTTATTTTTGGTTTTTCAAGACAGGAGTTCTCTGTACAACAGCCCTAGCTATCCTGGAAGTAGCTCTATAAACCAGGCTGGCCTCAAATTCACAGAGTCTACCTGCCTCTGCCTCCTGAGTGCTGGAATTAAAGGCATGGGCCACCACTGTCCAGTCGTTTTTTGTTGTTTGCTTTTCATTTTCTTTTTACTCAGTTTGGGACACAGTCCATTGAATTATCCACTTTCACTCACATTTAGGATGGGTCTTCCCACTTCAGTTAACTTAATCTAGATAAACCCTCACAGACATGCTTTGAGAATTCCTTCTATGATGATTCTTGAACCTATCAAATTGATAGGATTAGTCACACACACTCATGTACCCTTTGACAACAGAGAAAGAAAAAGTAAATTAGGAGGGAATGTTGTGATCTGAAAACAACAGACTCCTGTTTCCCCTCTCCATCTCTCTCCCTTTCTCTCTTTTGTTCTCCACCTGTATCACTTCCTGTGGACTTAGGGCAATGGGAAACTGAAAATAACATGCCTGAATAACAAAAGGAAATGCACTGGACTCCTGACTTCCACTGCCAGTGGAAGGAACCTAGAAGTTACCAATATGGAAGAAGTTGAACAAATTGACTCTTTAGTACAATAAAAATAAAGTGATGTTGAAGAAGCAGGCAATGCCCCTTCTCCTGAATGAGAGAGACAGACAAGACAGACAAGAATGCTCAAGGACAGAACAATGAAAGAGCTTGACATAGACTGTCAAGAAAATGAAAAGGCAAACCACAAGCTGGAACAAATATTTGCTAAAGAATGGTCCAAATCCAGGAAACTGACAAGAGCAAATGCTGGCAAGAGTGTAGAGCAATGGGAACTCTTATTCATTACTTGTGGGAATGGGAAACGCTGCAGCCACTCAGAAGCTAGTTTGGCAGCTTCTTACCGAACTAAGTATACTCTTACATTACAATGCAGCCCTCAATATACCCAGTATTTCCCCCCAAACCATACTGAAAATGGCTTTTCTTCATCATTGGCAAACACATAGCCACAAACAGAATGCCCTTCAGTAGGTCAACTGATAAATGTTGCCCATCTAGATAATGGGATACAAACTATTAATGATAAAGGAGGTGGAGGAAACCTATGGGCATATGATACAATAGAAGAAGCCAACAAGAAAAGACTGTGTCCTGTATGACTCCAACTGTGTAGTATCCTGAAAAAAAGCAAGACTATGAAGACAAATAAAATACCAAGAGTTATCAGGATGAATAGGCAGAGTGCAGAGGATCTGTAGGACACTGGAAATATATTCTGATGCTACACAGGCACATACATATCATTACATGTTTGTTCAAAGTCATAGAATTCACTGAACCAAGAATGAAGTCTAGTGTAAACTATGGATTTGAGTGATAATGGTGTGTCCGTGAAGGCTTACCAGTGGGGAGGACCACGCTATTTTGTTGATGGATATTAACAATAAGGAAGGTTAGAGATGTGTGGGAGATGGGGCACATGAGACTGTATATTTTCTACATTTGCAGTGAACCTCAAATTGCTCTAAAAAATAAAGTGTTTTTGAAGCAAGAAATAAATAAATTAAGAAAGCATATTTTTTTTCTAAAAAAAGTATGAGATAGATTATTCTATGTTGTATTTTATTATCAACATAAGGCCTTGAATGTGTAGTTCAAGATGCCTGCTCCTTTCTAGCTTTTACATCTACCTTCCAAACAGCAGAAGGTAACAGCTTTCCCTTCTTCATGGCAGTTTTTTGAACTTGTACACTCTAGATCTCTTTATATTCTCATGGTAAGTAATCCTGGTTGTTCCAGCTTCAAGGAGTTCTGAAAAATGGATTTGCTGAACACCCACATACTTAGCTAATACTTGGGGCCTGTTCATGAACAACTGATGTTTCTGCTGTGCCATCCTTGGTTTGGAGAGATGATGAGCTCTTCTGCTTTTTTCCATCTACTTTTGTATCACCTAGGGAAAATATGAAGGATGCCAACCAACAAGTCTTCACAAAGCTCAGAGCATTCCTCCAGTCAGGAGGGCTTGCATGCCCATATTCCTGGATCCTGCTCTTAGTATTCTGTCTTCCCCAGTTCCTCTTCCTCCCTCATCTTTCTCCATTCCTACCCTAGCTCCTTTCAACAGTGTTCAAGAGCCCACATCAGGAGTAACTAGAGATCCTGTAACTAGAGACCTTTCAGGTCTTACCAGACTACAGAGACCTCCAACTTGATGGTTTTCTTAGATGGGTCTTGCATCCATTTCTTACACTGACTGCACATAACAGCCTAGCCCCTTCAACACGCTTAAATTCCAGCAAACATAGTGTATCTGAAGTACGGATATGAATCCATTTGGATCCCAGAGCTTCCTTTTAAATGATTAAAGGAAAAGCACAAATACTGAGAAAGGTGCCCCTTTTCTTTCCTCTTCCTTCTTTTGTCTTTGTTTCTTTTAAGAGAGCACAATTGATTTGTCTCATATGCATGAGACCCTCAGCTCAAGCCCCAGTACTGAAAAAAAGGAAGCTACTGTATGGCTTTAAAGATGGCTCAGTGAGTTAAATACTTGTGTAAATGTGAGAGGCTGAGTTTAGAGTACCAGAATCTACGTAGTGCTGGGTGCAGTTGCATGCATGTGTATCCCCAGCTTTCCTAGGGCAGGATGGGAGGCAGACATGGGAGATTCCATGGAAGCTCAAGTGTCACACAGTCTGTAGTGCACAGTAGAGAACATGAGATCCTGTCTCAAGCAAGGTGAAAAATGAGGACACACATGAGGTTATCTTCTGACTTCCATATCCCCACTGCAGTGAACGAGCATGCACGTGTGTGCATGCACACACACCCATACACAAACACACAACATATACACACAATAAATAATAATGAGGATGATAATAATGATAAAATAAGTTTTAAATGAAATGTAAAGAGTTAAAGCATTGTAGTTTTAGGCATTTCAGTAAGCCAGTGGTAATTTGTTGTTTTATTGGTTTGATGGGCAAATCTAAATTTTGAAAGGAAAAAGTGTATTGTTTGGATGGCATTCAGTAGCTAGCCATGGATAAGCATAGAATGCTTAATTCAGGCCTGACTCTTCCTCGTGGAAGAGAGAAACCTTTGGTTACTACCATCTTTTGGACGTAATTGTACAAGACACTTTTAAATGTACAATAGAATCATACTTTAATGGAAAGAAGAGACAGAATCAGGGAAAGAATGTTTACCTTCCCATACTTAGAAACTTATCCTCTCCACAAATGAAATGTCTTTATTAACATGATAGAGTGTGGTACCCATAAAATGTACTTGTTGGATGGCTCACTTCATGCATAGCAGAAAACATGATTCTGGAAATTCCAGTCTTGTACAATAGGCAACTGCCAAGTACACTGAGGCTAGCATCTTTCTTTGACCTTGTCTCCATCTCACTGGACCAGACATCTTTGTTCACCATCTGGACATGCAGTGCTGTGCTTAAAAAATTGCAAACAGAAGGCATGCATTTGGTGGGACTCATGTTACTGATGAGTTTAAGTTAGCAAATGAGCCTCTTGGAAAGGATCTGAGTATCGGGGATCACTCTTATGTCATCATTTCCCTTTGCTTCTGCCTCCTCCAGAGAATTCCAAATGCATTACTTTTCAAAGATCCTCTGTGTCTGACCTATGACCCTTTGTGATAATTCTGTGTTGAGATCAACCTTGAGGCACAATTCTGTTTACATTTATTTGATTTAGATATATCCTTTCTGCAGACATGGAAAAGCATCTCAAAATGGCCTCTGGCGATGTTGGTGTTCATAACCCAGTTTAAACAAGACACAGCGGCTCCTTCTCTTGCTAGCAGGCATTTGTCTGCAGAAGCAGCTGGGTTCTGATTTTGTCTGTGCCCAGTGTAGCATATGACAGAAATATGAGTGAGTAAGCATACAACCATGGAGTTAGCATGCACGGGGAGGGGGGTGAAGGGGGGGAAGAATTAAGAAAACTGCATACCTTCCACTGTGCTGGCTTTTCTAAGCATCTGCCCTATAGCTCTCCAGATTGAAAACAAGGGTCCTTTTCTGATGTTATGGTACCTATTTGGTCTGCCAATACCAACTTTTTGTGGTGTTGTTTTGTTTATTTTTGGTGGTACTGAAATTAGAACCCAGGGCCTGGGTGTGCTACGTCTCCAGTTCCCAGTGCCAACACTTGTATATGTTAGACAATGTAAAGAGTGATGGCGCTTCTTGAAGAAGATGGTATCTGATATCTTTTTCTTTTTTAAAATTCTTATTTATGTGTGGGAAGTAAAATGAAGTAAAAAAAGGCATTCAGTGACAATTGCTTTTTGTGGTTTTTATCCTGATGGGCTGAGTGTTACTATTCTTGCCTCCACTCTTGAAGTTCTACTGGGAGTGTACCTGAGAAATAGTCCGAGAAAGCAGGATGAGAGGTGAATAAACTGTCCATCACTAGAGAACAGCAGAAGGAATGATGGATACTAAGAAGAATAATAAGCCACCAAGACTTCAGAGAACAAAAGGGACACATGGGGAGGAAAGGAGGCCAGGAGACTGCTAATAGATAATGTGTGACTCATATTAATAATGAAAAAGACAAAATATGAATTTCAAAAGCACTTTTCAACATTATTAAATAAAGGTTAAGAACTATATGATGAGAAGCATGAAAATTTGCATTGTATTTTTATTATAAGAGAGAAATAACCTCAGCCAGCAGCATCTCCTCTTCTGCCACAGACTGAAGTCTATTGCAAAGCAGAAATCATTCTCTAAATATAAAGCTCCATAATCATCATCATCATTTCCTACATGGGCTGCTAATTGGAAACAGGCACAACACTGACTTCCTTATTGTCTAGAGATTTAACATTGTCTAAGTCCTTACCCAGCTTAAGAGAGATTTCCATTTCTCAACACATACACTATAATTCGCTGGGTGAGAACTGAAAGGAGAACTATGAAGTCAAAGAGGTCAAGTCCAGGGATTCTAGGAGGCTGGAGCGTCCACATCCAGAACCAATGGTCACTGTTTAAAAATGTTCAGTACTGGTATCTGTCATAATACATCAGGATGCTTCGTGGGAAATAGTGATCAAGTTTTCTGAGCTCTTGTCAAATGGCCCATCAAAGTAAGCAGGCTCACACAAACAGATTATCTTCATCTCCCATCAGTACCCAGTGAAGACACTGTCTAACATGAAAGCAGTACTCTGGAGTTGCTTGTGGGTAGAAAAAAGAGATGGCTGTGGCTAACAGTAAATGACAACAAGACCATGGTTGGATTACACTTGGTGAAGATGGCTCACCACTCTGTAGACCCTGAAATGTAACAGAATCCTTTGAAATAAGCATGCACATTATTTCTTGGAGCATCTTGACTAATGGTTCCAAATGTCATGGTAGGCCCATTCAGTAGAAGCACACATATTTTGGTGTTGGTCACTCTTCTGGTGTACTAATTATTCCCTTTGTTACCATTCAGGCCTTCATGAACTCGTCACTTATGAAATGAGAGTATGTGTTATCAGTGGGAAGCATATTTAAGGGTCCTGAGAATGAAGAATAGAGTCATGATTAAATAAACACTACTCGGATTATGTTTCATTATAGATGTGCCCTATAGAAGAAATGTTTGTCTACAAATATAATTTTGTGTTCAATTGATTTCTTCTGCTATTCCTGTCTCTTTATGCTTCCCACCAATCCTGCTACACCACTTTTCTCTGCCTCTATCCCACTCCACTCTCTGATTTTCCCAGGAGTAGCATCTGTGAAAGACTTTAGACTCAATAATAAGAAGTACTATCTTAGTTCTCTAAGGTCAGGGCGATTCCTATGAGAACAACTTATAAGGATTGGCTTCTGAGTACAGGGACTAAAGGAACCAAGGACAGGAAAATACTAAAGATGAAGGTAACACCTCAAAAACAATGTGACTTGGTAAAAGAGGTAAAGCTTCAAACTCAGAGACACTGGGGTAAAAGCATCATATCAGCCACATATAGATTGAGTGACCTTAAGAAAGTCATTTTGTGTATTTGAACTTCAGTTTCCTTATTTATAAGTGGAACATAATAAAACTTAATGCAAATATTACAAACTATACATGTCTATAGATCCTGAAATCTAACAGAATCTTGAAACCAGCACACACTTTATTGCTTTGAATTTCACAATGTGAAATGATAGATGTAAATTATTTTATCATCATTATTGTCATCATCACTGATGACAAGATCCAGATGTCAAGTTTAATTGGAAAAATTTTTAAAAATAGAAACAAAAATTTTTAAAGTTAATAAACAAATAAATGAAGAATCTGAATCACAGTGAACTGATAATTCCGAGGTGGTATGACATTGAAGTTGGGCTGTTGTTCACACTGGACTGGCCCCAAGTCACATGATGTATCATTGAGACAGGCTAATTCAAAGAGATAAGAGGCAGGCAACCCTCTCCATCAGTAGATAAGATCTGAATGTAATCTAACCTCCCCCAAACCTCTATGGAGTATGTTGTACCGTGTCTGATAAGCATGTCTCCATGTTGACACCATTATTCTCTTCTAGGATGCTGCCTCTATGAACATGAAACAGAGGAGGGGTTCTACCTGCCCCTAGGCACTGGGAATTGTTAAATATTGTTAAGCAGCACTGTTAAACCACTGTTTGAATCTCTTTAAAAAATCACTGTTAGTGTTAATGCTATTCTGTGTAAGTTTATATTGCAAGCATTCCTTCTGATGTGTATTTTTCTTATAAATATGAAAAGACATTTGAGGATAGGATAGTGTGTCTCCCTAATGAGCAGCTGTTGGACTCTCCCTCTCTATTCTGGCTGCCATGAGCAAAGAGACTATGAATCAGATTATCCTGATGCCAATACCAATCATCATGAACACTCTATGGATGGCTTAAGAGAATGACATGGGGGAATCTGGTTTCCCTGCACCACCAGAGAAGTGTAACTTTCAACCCTTGTCAGAGAAGCTTTTTGTTTTTTCCAGAAGATGTCACTTAATATACCCACAACTCTTGAAACTACTGAGGGTAATAAACTATGAACTGCTTAGTCTTAAATGGGACATCTATATCACAGTGCCTTCCAGCCTTCCACCAGGCTCAGGAACTATCTCACAGGAGGGGCCTGAAAGATGGAAGAGCCAGAGGTCCTTGAGGACTCTGATGAAGCAGTGTTTCATGGATATGTCTGTTACACATCAATACATAATGGCTGCAGCTGCATGGAAACCTGTACAAGATCAAGCCAGCTAATAGTTGAATATGGATAGGGGAGTGATTTCTGAAGCTTCAGCCTTATCTGAGGAGCTACTGACAGTTGATAGCCTCTGAGAGAGATAGGGGGTGGGGTTGAGGAAGGCATCCTTGAGCAGGTTGCCTATGTCCCAGTGGGTGGCCCTACATCTATGCATATATCCAGCACTATCATCAGGACTCATTAATGTTTCTGGGAGGCAGATATGGAGGAAGGTACCTGGATAGAATTCTAGAAGAAGGAGTGGCACATTATATACATGAATGAAATTCTCAAGTTACAAAAAGAAAAGAAAGAAGGCACAAAGAACACATCTAATTGCCCTACTTCCTGAAGGTATAGCCATACCAGGAACCATTTGGTGGTCCCGGGCATTGGTGGCACACAACTTTAATCCCAGCACTCAGGAGGCAGAGGCAGGTGGAGCTCTGTGAGTTGGAGGCCAGCCTGGTCTACAGAGTGAGTGTGCCAGAACAGACTCCATAGCAATACAAAGAAAGCCTGCCTTAAAAATCAAATAAGAATAGAAAAAAAAAGAAAGAAAAAAAGAAAGAAAAAAAGAAAAGAAACAGTTTGTACCCCAGAGTTTTCATTATCACTAGTCTCTTTGAACTCAACATGACTTCAGACATATTTGTCAGAAAAAGAAAGAGCACATCCCTTGATGGCCTGTCAGAGGGACTACCATGACTGGGGCTAAAAAGGCAAGGCTGTGATTGGTCTGAACACAAGCCTCGATGACTATGATTGGTGCTAAGAAGCAAAGATATGATTGGTTTGTTCAGTCCAAAACAATGGGTATGATTGGTCCAAAAATCCCTTCTTGGGCTACATAGTAAACTGATCAAACTTCCTCAGTAAATCAGGTAGGAGATTCTCTTATGGTGCTTTTTCTGGTGTTCCAACATCAGGCCCAACAAAAGGTTTCTCTCCAGTGATCTTGTCTCTCCTGATTTTAGTTGTGTGTATTGAGTAGGCAACACACAAAAAGACACAGTGGAAAACAGTAGAGACACTCTGATGACAGAGACAGCAGAGTGGCAGTTGGTGGGGACAGTTGAACAGTCACACAGGCAGGCTTCTAAAGGCAAGGCAGCCAGGTCTTTGACAAGTTAAGGAGCAACTGAGTGATATAAGGTGGATAGATCAGGAGGAAGGGTAACAGAAGAAGAGAGGTCAGAGAGCTTAACCTTAAGATGCACAAAGGCTATATAAGAACTAGAGATGCTGGTCACTTGAGGGCTTCAATAGCTGTCAAATATTAGGACCACGATCTCATATCATGGCACCAAAATGAGAATACTGGTTACTGTCAAGTGTTGAGGAATCTAAGGCATAAGCCAGCCTGGAAGTACAATAGCTGTAACTAAGAGCTGAGGTACCATAACATCCTATGGCTGCTCACCAGCTTTAAAGCTAAGGGTCCTGATTTGGTGCAAAGATTAGAACACTATGAGTGCCTACACCCTGTGTTGTTCCCACCCACCTACTGCTGTCACTCACTGCTCCCAAACACCAAGGGAAATGAAAGCAGCCCAAGGCCAGCACTTGAAAGTCTCCTGCTTGCCCTGCCATGATCTATAGAACATCAGGACTCTATCCCACACAGTGATATCTGTAACGAATGCAAGCTAAAGAGAAGATCATAGAATCTGATCCTATTAGTAACAGATCTAAACTTCATTATTTGAAAGAAGGGTTCTTAGTGCTTGACTTATTGAAGCCCAACAGCAAGAAAAAAAATCTTATCCAAAAATGATGGAGGGGCTCTGAGGAGAAAGTCAAAGAGACAAAGAAGTGTCAAGTAGCCTCTTATGTTAACTACTTTGTTTGTTTGTTTGGTTTTGACACAGGGTTTTGCTATGTAGCTCATGATGGTCTCAAATTTACAGCAATCCTTTCTTCCTTAGTCTCCAGAGACTTCCACACTCAAAAAAGTAATGTTGACTTTGCCAAAATGAACAATGGACTTTAATTAACCACTGACCTTGGCCAAGAATTAAAATCCTTCTCTTCCTCTATTTCTATATATGTAAAAATGGAAATGCATTAGTCCAGACTGAGTTAAACATCATGTTGGCTGTTAAGCACAAGAAAGCCACTGTGCTTTTGGAGGGGATTATGTGATAGCTGAAGATTAATGTAAGTATTCAAACATTTATTTTCTTCCACATGCCTGGCATTATGTTAAGTGCCGATTTTTTACATTAATTAGCTCACTTAATCTTCATGGCAACCCCACGAGGGCAATGTGTATTATCACCTCCATCTGACAGAGGACAAATTTAACCAGGGAAAAGTTAAGCCCTGTCCCCAAATTCACTCAATGGACAAATGGAAATGATGAGAGTCAAATATTGGTGTCTCAGCACCTTTGCTCAGTAAATTTTAGCTAAGCATCTGTGATGTCCCAGACACTTAGCAAAGTACAAAAGGATAGCATGATTTAAAATTGCCAGTCTTTACTTTCCATATGCCAAGAAGGTTGAAAGGGAATTAGTTACACAAGTTGCCCAAGTTTCTGCTACTGTGACAAATATGATAACAAAAAAAAAAAAAAAAAAAAAAAAAAAGAGGGAATAAAGGGTTTATTTCATCTTAAAATTCCAGGTTTTGGCCCATCATTGAGGAAAAGTCAAAGAAGGAACTCAAGTCAAGAACTTGAATGTATGCCCACTTGCTATTTCATACAGCATTACCTAAGACAGAAATATTCGTGTCACAGTCAGCGGAGGGTAGCAAGAATCATGGAGGGTATTGCTGGTGCCTAGCAGGTAGGCTTATTTATGCTCAGCTAACTTTCTTATACAGTTCAAATTCACTGCATAGGGAATGGTGCTGCCCACTCTAAGTCAGGTTATCCTACATAAATAAATAATCAAAACAATCCCAATGTGTATGCCTGCAAGTCAATCTGATCTAGGCACTTCATGAATTGGGATTCTCTTTCCAGAAAACTGTCTTATGTTAGCTTCATGGACCCAACCAGAACACAAATCAATGTGTTCATATAAAAAGCAACATGGCTGCTGGGAGCCCTCAACTGAAATTTAAGTGATGTCTTAGTGAAGCTGGGATGAAAGACAAGGATATAAACAGCATTGCAGAAGTCTTGTGCCCGAGGCCTCGAAAGCACCATGAAATAGACATACGAAGGAGCATGACTGAACAGAGAGGAAAGGAAAGTGAAGATGGAAAAAGAGAGGACTGGGCTGAATAGAGCCTTATGTGCAGAAACACTGGCGTTACTAGTGGAGGTACAAAAAGTCTTCCTTCCATTGCCCGGGGAAGGGAGGAAATAGAAGATGTTGGTCCTTCCTTAGTGCACTCACCTAACTGGGGAAAATCAACAAGTCAAGTGTTTTATTCTTTTAAGACCTACAAAGGTCTCCACATGGGTTGTAATGGAAACCTTTCAGCAATTCTCAATCCTTAAGAGAGAAACAAATGCATACATCAAACACACCAGTGCCTCTGCAGATGCCCTGCACTGGAAGTCACAGGGTTTTGTGTGATGTGTGAGAACTTTCTCCTTGAAAAATGAATAAACAATTCCTTTACTGTGGAATCATCATCTCAGAACTGCAACATATGAGAGAGGGCTAGAGAAATGTAGAGCAGCAACATTTCTAAGAAAACCAGAACTATTGTGCTAATGTGCTCCAACATTGCATTCTGACTTCATGAACAACAGCAAGTTTTTCTTCATGAAATGTTCCTTTGAAGGCTTAAGAAAGGAGTTCAGTGCTACACATCTCAGAAAAAATCAAGGCTTTTCTCATGCATCATAAGAGAATCATATATATATATATATATATATATATATATATATATATGAAGCCAGGAATTTTCTAGAAAATGGGTCTTCAACATTTGTTGGTCCTTGTATAACAAAACAAACTCAGATAAAGGTCACACTCATGACCCCAGTATTTTTCCTTCACAGGTTCATACTCACATATTGTTCTCCACAAAACCAGCATGGTAGCTCTTGTGTCCTTCAGCTGAAAACCCACTCCACCCCCTTCAGAAAGCACTGATAGACATCTGTGAGTCTAGCCCCCATCAACCACCCTAGGTCCTTCTCTTACTTTATACAGTAGTTAAAACAAAACAAAAACAAAAACATTTTCACCAGTTCTTACAAATTCCTTTCAAATGGTAGACTTCTCACCGGAGTTTGTATAGACTACCATAGAAATGATAGGAAGTGGGTTTCTTTTAGAGGATCTCTTGTTCTGGGGAAAGTTGGCTACCATATTGTGAGGAGACTTTGGCCTCCATGTGGAGAAGACTGTGTGGTGATAAAGAAAGGGCTCTCACCAACAGCCATGTGGTGCCATTTTAAGGCATGTCCCCCAGTCTTCATTAAGACTTCAGAAAGCTACAAGCTCAGGAAACAACATTAATGCCTCTGAGCCATAACCACCTAGCCAGACTGTTCCAAAATCCCCAGCTCATTCAAATGCAGATAATAAAGGTTTATTAATTTAAACCTTTGAGTGCTGGCATGTTTTCCATTGCAGTAAATAACTGATTAAACATATAACAACAACAAAATCTCATTAGCACCTGCTAACTTTACTGGAAAAATACCTTGTAGAAAAGAATCATGTCTGTCTCACCTCTGGAATCTCAGTGTTTGGCATGAAGTCAATACTTAATGCACATTATGGATTAAATAAATGAAAAAGTCCTTAGTACATGACTAATGTCACATTACTCACTTTGCACTTATTTTCTCACTTAATTTTCACAGCTTTGATTAAAAAGTGTATTTATTATTCTTGTTTTAGAGAAGCAATCTGATGCTTTGTGTGGCTATGTTGCTAGGTTTCCAGATCTGTGGATGGTCTAGCCATGGCAATAAATGTTTGTGTGTAAACTAGATGGGCAGAGAGAGGCAAAAGCTCTCAATACCTCTTCTCAGCACTCTGAAAATAAGGACAAAGTGTGACAGATGTTCCCACACAGAAACAAGAAACATGGCTCCTGCAGACAAGTAAAGAACAAGCCAGCCCCATAGCTTGATAGGGTGTGCATGCATCCTGTTCCAAGGGTCCATGTACTTACTCAAAGCTTGTTTGTCCATGTGGCAATGTGAGAGACCATGAAAATGTTAAAAGGTGGGGTCCAGTTGGAGATGGGTTGGGTGGATTACCAAGTTCACTGATCTCAGGAGGAATGAATGCTGCTCTCACATACTGAGTTAGAAAGCCTCTTCTGTATGATTAGGTGCTTTTGTTCTTGGCTATTTCCCTTCCCACTCTTCAGCCATGTTTTGATGTAGCTAACAGGCCAGGCATGTGGGCAGCCTGATCTTAGACTTTGAAAACTGCAAGTTAAATAAACCTTGTTTCTCAGCTGACCTGAACAAGGAGGAGCTCATAGACCCCAGTCTGATAGCTAGGAAAGCAGCATAGGACCAACCTAGACCCCCTGAATGTAGGTGTTAGTTAAGAGAAGTGGCCAGTCTATGGGACCTCTACTATGGTAGTGGATCAGTATTTATTCCTAGTATACAAATGGAATTTGGGAGCCCATTCCACATAGAGGAATACTCCCTTAGCCTAGACAAATAGGGGAGGGCCCAGGCCCTGCTCCAAATAATATGAAAGACTTTGAAGATCCCCCATGGAAGGCCTCACCCTCCCTGGATTGTAGAAAGGGGGTGAGATGGGGATTGAGAGGGGGACAAGGGAGGGGGGAGGGTGAGTGAACTGGGGTTGACATATAAAACAAGCTTGTTTCAAATTCAAATAAAAAATATTATCATAAAAATATAAACCTCATTTCTTTGTAAAGCACCAGGTATTTGGTTATACCAAGAACAATGGACTAATAATGTTATTTAGGATGGGAGGACTCAAATCTGCTTCCATAAGTGAAAGGATGGGTGGAATTTTCCACAGGATGAATGGGAACAAGCCTTCATCCTCCTCAGCCATTCCTCTCTCTCCATGGCTGTTTCAGGTAAGCCTCAGCTCCACCACTGGGATCAAGGCTGGAAACTGGTGCAGGACAGGAACTGCCTGTCAAGGTCTCAACAGATATCCTAATACTACCTGGATTCTCCAAACACAGCCACACTGGGGATTAAGTCACCTGGCTCCAGGACCCTAAATCACATTCCTGACTGTAAGCCCTCACAGGGAAACACGGAGTACTGAAAGCCAGGTTGCAAGAGATTCATCATTCAAATAAATGACTGAGCTACATGTAATGAACACCAGCCGCATATGTGCATGCTGAAACATGTTCCTTTGCTGTGAATTTTGGCCTTTGAAAACAAAACAAAAACATTCTAGAAATGCTGACATCATTAATTTAGTTCAAGTCCCCCTTTATGCTGTTTTAAAGTTCACAACTCCATTTTATCAAGTGCTGTGACCCTGGGATGAGATAAAATAGACAAAAATTGTTTTCAGTATTTGTCCTTGCAACTCTACCTAAACTTTAATTTGTGTGTGCATGCATGCACGTGTGCATGCACGTGTAAAGTTTAGTTTGAAATAAAATAAATTCTAAGCACTTACAGAGCTTATGACAGAATCTCAAGGTAACACATTTTTATATTTTCTCTCAATAAAAAGATTGTTTTCCACCAAGAAAAATGAGAACTACACAAACTATTTGCTTAACGTGAGAGTCAATTTTGCAGAAAACTCATGACATGAAAGCAGATCATTGTATCCTATTCAGTTAAAATGCAGGTAAACACCAAGCATGCAGAAAGATTTGTATTTAGCTGCAAAAAATACCATTTTTGGTTGAACCATTAAATATTAATAATAAGCCCCCTTCCCTTACTTCTCTGCTCCTTCATCCTGCACCTTTCTTCCAATTCTATGTGGCAGCCACTGTCTTAGGCTCCAAGAGTCCTGAAATATGAGTTAGTACTACCATTTGACTCCCAGCCAGTGAAGTAAACAAATAATTAGAAAGGTCATACATGTGTGCATGTATATATACATATATGTACATGCATATATATGGTACAAATTTTAGCTATTCTAAGAATTTGCTTTATGATCAATAGACCTGGGTACAAGCCATTTTTTTCCACTTATTATCCATCTTAAGCAGTCTTTGTCATTCCTCTAAGTTTTTGTGTCCAATTACAGAGTGGTGACAATAATATCAACTTTGTAGGGCAAAGGGAAGGATTGATGGGATGACCCAAACATGAAGAGTGGGCATAGGACCTACATAATGACACTCACCAAATGATTACCTTTCCCCTATCTCAGAAGTCATAGAGGGGGGGAGTCCAGATGAAACCAGCTCATGAACATCAAAATCTCAGAGCTGACAGTCATATAGATCATGCCCAACTAGTTATACGTTATCAACATAGTCAGTGATCTAACATAGTCTTTACATCAGGCAGCACCTGCCATTGTTATTCTAAATTTCCAGACCCTGTACCATCCAATTCCCCTCTAAAGGAAGAAGCTTCATTTCCCCAAAGCTTCCATTACACTCACATCTGTCTCTTCTCCAAAGAACTCTGAGAACCTCCTCCCTATACAACATCTCCCAGCCAACCTCTGATCAGCTCAGAGGGTCCCCCCCCCCATACTCCCAAGAGACATGGTGCATCACACGTCTCCCTGTTTTCATTCCCCCTTTTGCTGTCCATCACCCTGGAAAATGTAATAACTACTGTAATCAAAAGCAACGATTAAGCTTTCTCAAGATGTCACATGGTATGACATAGTGAGACCCTTGAGATTAAGACAAACCTGGATAACCCCAGAAACCATGAACAAATAACTCATACTAACCTTTGCCTGTCCCAGGCTCTTCACATAGGCTTGGAAATAACTAAGTCATGGGTTCCTTGTGGGAGTGAAATGAAGGCCATGTACCAAGGTCACTGTTTCATTTACTTTTTCATTGCTGTGACTAAAATACCTGTGAGAAACAACTTATGGGAAACATTTATTTGGACTATAACTTTATAGCTCAAGCCCTTGTGGCAGGGGATGGCATGCCCGCAGGGGTTGTGGCCATAGCAGAGTAGGAAGCAGGGAACATTTGGAAGTTCAAGGCTCTACCATAGTAACGCTCTTCCTCCAGCTAGAAGCCACCTCTTTAGGTTTTACAGCCTTCCCAAAAGGTGTCACCAGTTGGGTTAAAAACAAAACAAAGCAAAAACATGAATATGTATGGAACATTTCAGATTCAAACTTTAACGGTTGCTGAGGAACCAAGTCATGGTTCATGTTTAATAAATGCTACTTTTCTTTGTCAATAAAAGCACCATGTTGGCTGTATTTGTATAGATACTTTAGGTAATCTGCATCATAATTCCAACATATCCTCATCCACTTTCATATATCCCAGAGTAAATAAGCCTTTCAAATTGTTTAAAATTGAAACCCAGTTGAATTAAGTACACTTTGAGGGAAAGATTCATGTCTGTTGCTCAATTTTAGCAAAATGCACAATACTGGGAAGAGAAACTAAAACAATTTTGGTTAAGTTTATCACGTTTCATAATTGCCATCTCCCAAAACGGTGAGTGGAAACTCCAATCCATCAAAGTGAAGCAATTCTCATTCAAACATTTACAAATTGTGATTGAAGGGCTAAGATAACCAAAATGTTCCATTCATGCATATTTGAAAAGTCATTCACTTCACAGTTATCACTTATATAGTTATCACTTTCTTGGGCGGGGCAGACGAAACAAAGGAGGTAAGGGATATGATATGCCTTGTAAGGTATTTGTAATAAGACTTGTCAGGCCCATCACCTCACCAATAATGACAGAGACTTACTACTAATTATGAAAGCTAAGCTGATAGCTTAGGTTTGTTTCTAATTAGCTCTTATAACTTAAATCAACACATATGAATTCACTTTCTGCCTCATGGCTTTATTACCTCATCTCCGCAATGACAATCCTGCTTGCTTATCATCTTTGCTATGAATAAAATATTAACTGAAAAAAACGCAAGAAAATTATTCCTACATATGATTTTAGAGTCCCCACACATTCACCTATGGGATAAAGTCCACATTCTCTAACACTGTAGAACATGGGAAGGCCCTTTAACTCCTAGTCTCACCTCCTCTTGCATGCTTGCCCTCTGATTGCACCCAGAAGCCTCACATCTCCACGTGTGATCCAGTATTCAGCCCTTCCTCTTTAATTTAGACATGCTCCATCCTTCAGTCACTCACATGGGATTTCCTGTGCTTTGTGGGAGTTGCTGAACTCTTCTGCTGCTTAGAAACTGCTGGCTTCCTGCTTGCCTCTATCTAGTTTTCAGTTACTTAATAAGACTTCATTGTGACTCCACAAGACCTGATACAAAGCTAGGTGCGCCATAGCCATAAAGTCAAGCCCTGTTAGAAATGCCATATCATGTTCTGTTCATTTATAAAATGTCTTTAGATGTGCAACAAAGCCTTGTATTATGCCTTAGATGATGTCTATCCCTTCCAAAATTCAGGCTGAAATTTGAATTTCAGTGAAATAGTATTGAGGCCTCTAATGGATAATTAGATCATAGGGTCTCCCCCCAGCACAAAGGACTTACATGGTTCTTGCAAGAGCAGGTTGCTATAAAACAAGCCTCAAGTCTTTTGTTTCTGTCTCATGTACACTTTATTATCTTTGCATATAGACACTTGATTTTGTAATATGAGTGTACCACCAGAATCTTAACAGATACTATAAGCCCCAAACCATAAACTTGAATAAACCCTTTTCCTTCTAAAATTGATCAGGCATAGGTATTCTGTTATAGTAACAAAATTTGAATAAAACTCCCTGCTGAATTAGAAAGGGAAGTCTTCGTTTTAAGCCATTTCTCCCTATTATTAGTCACACAAGGTTCAGGAACCACAGTAATACTCTTCCTTGATGATGGTCACAGCAGTAGGTGGCAAATATCCATGTATAGTCCCAGAAATGATCTGGAGCCTGCTGGACCAGATCAGGACTTCAAGTTCAAGGAAATATAATGAGTGAGTGAGCTCTTTGGGCCTTACTGTATAGTAAGCACAGCACAAATCCTGATGGGTTAGTGTATAAGTTGCAATTCAATATCTACTTTTAAGATATCGATGTTTTCTACTACATAAAGGAAAAGGTTCGAATTCATTTTCATGGTATCAGGGCTTGTACCATGGAACAACACTTTCAACCTTATTTGCAAATAATATAGGCAATATACTCAGCTAAGATTCTCTAGACTTCACTTGCCTATGAATCACTGAGTAATTTAAAGTGTCATTTATCAAGGCTGGAGTGAGTGCCTGGGATTGTGCATTTCATGCATGTATGTCCTCCCCCGTGTGTGTGTGTGTTTGGGGGGTCATACACTCATGAAAATACCAATGTAGTTTAGAAGAAGGCCTCAGAACCACTAGAGCTGCAGTTTGGTGAAATGTGAAGCTGGAGATTGAGTTCCAGGCCTCTGAAAGAGCAGTATTTTTCTTAATGGCTCAGCCTTCTCGCTGGTCTCCAGATTCTGCATTTCTGGTCAGGGCTGGGGGGGATGTAGATGCTAATGTTCCACGGGCCACCACTTTAACACTTTGAGAAGTGGGAGTCTTTACTCAGTTCCTCCCCAGCTCTGTGTGCCTATCCTTACTTTTATCTAAAATGGCCTCTTATCCCAGTGAATTTACTGCTATCTGCAAACCTTGCTAAAATACAATCTCTCTATTAAAGTGCTCTCTCATTTCCTTAAGTAAACATGAATTCTTCCTCCTTGGGAATTCTGCATAGGATTTGAGAAATCATCACCCAAAAGGTACAACTTGAAGTATTCATGTTCCTCACAATTTTAGGATGTTTTGGTCACATCTCAAGATGACCTAGACATTCATTTTTTAAATTCTGCACAGTAATTAAAACATTGCTGTAAAACTTTCATTCATTCAGAATAAGATAACCAGAAAAAATGTGAACAACTTACATTTTTTTAGAACTGCATGATAAGAACTTATGTTCATAGTAATAACCCAGAGGCACAGGAACCTAAAATAGTTTCTGAATCATCAAAGAAAGATTAAAATTATGTGCAGCATATTTTACTGTTAAGGGAACTTGGTCGTGTTCTAATTCTCTGAACAATGACATATGGTGTGTGTGTGTGTGTGTGTGTGTGTGTGTGTGTGTGTGTGTGTGTGTGATGTGCTCTGATTTCTTGAAAATGTACAAGGAATCGGAAATTGTCACTTTCAGTCTTGTGAAATATTTAGCAACCTTAGCATCAACTCCATGCCTGCCAACCCTCCACCACACACACTGCACATGCACACCTAGTGCATGGTTTATTGAAAGAAAAATAGAAAGGACAAACTTCTCCAACACTTCTTAGATTCACAAAGCAAACACATATAGTACTTTTTCTTTCTTTCTAAAACTGAAGAGCATTTAATTAACTAGCCCGAGTCTCCATACTATTTTTCTTCATTTTTAATATATTATTGTAAGGAATGCAGATTTCTCTTCATTGCAAAAGGGTTGCAAAGGCTTGCAAAATTCACACATTAAAATCACACACACACACACACACACACACACACACACACACACACACACACACACACACAATTAAGAAGAGAAAGTCAGGGATCAATATGAATAAAATCAACCAAAGTGGTTGTCTGAGCGAGCATGTGTTTTCTAGGCAAGAGTGTCAGTATAATTAGTTTTGACTTCTGGTACCCATACTCTTCTCCCTTGCTTCTTCACATGATACACAAAGCTGTAGGGAGGATTTCCCCTGTTCTCCATTGTGAGGCTTGCTTATGTATACAGCTTCTTTTAGCAGAAGTAGCATATACTTTCCGACATTCTCTGGGATTCCATTAGAGTTGCTGCTTCATTTACAAGGAAGAATAAATTACATATTTGTTTAATTATTTTAAACATTGCATTGATTTTATTTTTTCTTAATAAACTTAGGTATGCAACCCTAGCACCAAGAACATTTCCTTTAATTCAATGTTCTAATTCCTTCCAAGGAAGTATAGGCTGGGTCTCATTCTGACTCTTTGCCATCTCCCAAGCCCCAGGCTTGTTTAGATAGATTCCATTATTAGCTTGAAGTCTCAGTTCCCATTAATGGAGTCTCCTTCAAAGAAGGTCAACCTTCAATCCCACCTCCACCTCAGTTAATTTAGGAACATAACCAGGAAAGATTCCCCCAAGTGTGGAGAAGCTCAGAGTGGATCTATCATCTCCAAATGTACAGGGTGTGATTGTCATGGACCCCTCAAATAATAAAAAGTGAAAACTAGTTCTCTCCAATTGCTCACACCCATCCCACCTTGTGGCCACCAGAGTATAGCTCAAAGAAGAAACAGGCACTGGCTAAGGCTCCCTAAGGCTCTCATGTTGCCTCTTGGTTATGCTTAGGAGATATCTTTCTCAGGATATTTGGTTGCCTCTCAGTAGACTTAGCTGTATTTCCAAATGTAGGGCTGATATTAATAAAGCAATGGTTAGATCAATATGTGTATGAGTTCACACACACACACACACACACACACAGTAGAGAGGGAAGGAAAAAGGGAGGAAGGGTGGGAGGGAGGGAGAATGGGAAGGAGGGAGAAGGGAAGGAGGCAGAGAGGGTAGGGGCAAGGTACACCTTTCAAAGACATGCCCACAGCAGCCTTCTCTAATCAGGCCCCACCTCCTCAGTGTTTATTCAGCTGTGAACCCAGTGATGAATGAGATTGGAATCCTCATGATACAGTCAACTAACTTCAGCATTGCCAGCTGGGAATGCAGTGTCTGGTGTGTGAGCCTATAACCTGTATCAGATATTTCACATTCAAATGGTGTGATAGCTGTGGACACCCTACTGTGACAGTCCATGAAATCTGTCTGGGGCCAAATAGAGGTGTGATGTTTTTTGAAGAAAACCTGAACCCTGACCAAGGCAGGAATGGATAGAAGGGGTAGGAAGTTTGCCTGAACTGCAGCAAAAGCAGCAGCCCACATGCTGCCTCTATCACACAGGCTCACTGTATTTTTCCTACTTTATATTTTTCCTGCAGCCCAAAGAATCCCTTGGCTTCTGATTTCCCATCAATTGTCTTCCGCTTGACTCAAAGTGTCAGCCTTTATTTTGGTCTATTTCTTATAATCTGCCTGGTTTCTTATACACAATTTGCCTTGACCTAAGCTATTTGCTTCTGCCTTGAACAAGAGCATGAGGCTTCTTCTCCATAACAAATACCTGCTCCTTCCCCTCATGTTCCATTTTGCTCAGACTCACACCCTTACCCTTTATACGCAATCAGTGGCCATCTCCATTACTACATAAAAATAACTGAAAGAACTACACAAGTGCCAAAGTGTCACACTCCTTTATTGAGATGGCACTCACAGCCACGGTGAAGACAGAATCTCATCAGCATTCCACACTCAGCACCCATAGCTTGGGAGAGGTTGGGTAACAATAGTGAAGATGAATACCCCTCACTGGGAGCCACATAATTTTTCTTCATGCCATTTGGATAGAAGAGCATTGTCCTCATTGGATAACTCAACAGCCCCTTGCTCTTGGACTGAACAGCCTCTAGAACTAAGCAAAAATAAAGTTCTGCTCCTCTAAATTATCCACCATTAAGTATTTTGTAACAACAGCAACATAAACGGACAGAAACACTTAGGTTGGCTGATTTGATATTTCAAAACTTGGATGGATTAAGAAACATGGCCTTGGAGAAGTATGATGGAAACAGGTTTGTGCATGTACACTTTCCAGCTGGTATATGGTAGGCACCATTCCAGCAATCCTCTTCACCTGGGCATAAGCCAGTGCCCACCCAGCTGTTCTCCAGAGGTGTTTTCTGTGACTTCAGATATGTTAGAAGACAGCTTCCTTCCCTGGGCCTAAATCCATCATTGGGTGAAAAGGAGGAAGACCTGCTCAATTTAATTTCATCTGGACCCTGGATAAGTAATTATACCCCAGAAAAATAAATAAATCTCCCCACTTTCTACCCCACAATATCATGCTGCCATGAAGATTTCACTAAGAGATGAGTCTTTGACTCTGAGGTAAGTAGTGGGTGGTGGCTCAACTTTAATCATTGATTCACTTATTTTTATTCACTCACTCATTCATTCCTTCAAACAATCATTAACCCAACCACTTTACACTGTGTCTACTCTTTTTGCTGCATTAAGGTTTATATTGGCTTCATAGTTTGACTGTGTGGTCTCTGAATCCAGATGTTACCACTGTAATTTTCTTAAGAATGGGGCTTTAAATAGGTTATTAGGTCATAGGGCTGTTCATTTATGAGTGGGGAATAAAGGCTTTAAAGGCAGGGAGGGCCACACAGTTTTCCATTGACTTTCCCTTCTGCCACACTTGAACACAGTACTCCTTCCTTATGGAGGATACATAAGATGTCTCCTTGGAAGGAGAGTGCCATCCTCACTACAACCTGACAGTACTTTGACCTTGGACTGCACAGCTCCTAGAAGTAAGAAAAAAAATTTCTGTTCCTCTAAGCTATCCAGTGTGAACTATTATTATTATTTTTTTTACAGTAACATAAAATGGACTGACATACTTGGGTTGGTTGGTTTAGAATGGCAAAACTTGATTGGTTTAAGAAACACCCAGGTAGCTGGTGATGCATTTTACACACCCAGTGTTTCTGTTTCTCTTACAGTAAATGGGAAGCCTGGGCAATTTTGTGTTTAAATAGAGAGAGTATTGGGCTTCCCCAGGTGTATTTGTGAGGGTGTTTAGTAAAGATTCCATATAAACAGGTGAACAGAATGTGTAAGATCCACCATCAGTATTTGAATGTACCTCCCAGCCTCCTAGAAGTTCGTTATAACAAATTAGCAGAGGAAAGGAGGGTATAGTCTCACCTGCTCTTTTGAAAGCCCACATGAACCTCTCCATTGCTTGTCCATGTCATCTCTCCCGGTTTCTCCAGCATGTGGACTCCAGGGGTATCTTCTGTACCACTGTAAATCAGGTCATCATTCTCAGGTCCACAGACCTGTGCTCAGTCATACTACAGGTTTTACTGGTTCTCCAGCTTGCGAGCAATCTATGTAGGTTTTTCAGTCACCCAAATAAAGTGCCATGATAGCTAATCTTCATTGTCAACTAAGCTGAAATTAGAAGCACCTAAGAGACACACCTCTTGGCTGGAACTGCAAGAATGCTTCCAGAGAATTTTAACCGAGGAGGAGGGAAGACCAACTTTTAAATGTGGATGGTATCACCCCATGGGGACCATCCAAAAGGAGAAAGTGCGCTGAGCACCAGGGTTCACCTTTCTTTGCTTGTTAAGTGTGGGTGGAAGGTGACCAGCTGCCTCACCCTCCTGCCAGCATGAGAACCATTGTAGCAGTCATGGCAACCCCACCATGATGGACTAAATCTGCAAACTGTGAACAGAACAAACCCTTTCCCCCTTAAGTTGCTTCTTACTAGGTATTTTCCCAAAGCAATGAGTAAAGAATTGACGAAAAGCCAGCCCCTATTATCAGGACCTTCCTACTTGTTTCCCTGTCTTGTTTGGTCTCTTTGGCAGCCCTGTCCAAAATAATTGTACTATTCATTTTCTCAAATACTTATGTTTAGTTAGAAACAAAAGAAGCCAAGAAAACAAACCCCACTTCTCCTGTCAGCTTCGTGTGTGGAGCAGCATGCCACACTTTCCTGCAAGTTCAAAGCCAAACTGCATGCTCAGCAACTGCAGCTCTTCCAGAGAGATGCCACGGAAGCAGGCCCACACCAAGGTCATTCTCTAAATTTGATTCAACATAAAATCCATAGGCTTATGTAGGGAAAGACTTTTATTCCAATGTTAGACTTTGAAGTCTAAGAACAAAAGCTGAAGCATCGTGCCCTAGAATACAAGGACTGCTTCTTTCTAGAGTGCTGGCCCAGATTTCAAAGATGAAAACAGGTAAGAACTCCCTGCTGCTGGCTTCCCAGGCTCTGGGAACTCAAGGCCAGAAGAATACAGGATCTGGCAACAAATACCAGATAACTGGTTGGTTTTAATGTGAAAAATAGGTTGGAGGCATGGGATTCTTGGAGGGCAAAGATTCTGATTGTGCCTGCATCTGATCACGAGTCAGAGATGTGTTATTGCCTTCTCCCTCACTACTGCCTACACACATGTTGGAGAGCAATTTGAAAGAGGATCCTGGGGAGGTGCTGAACAGTAATTCTCAAACTTCACTGCTTTGGTACACATCCGTATCCATTCTTTTGCATGAATATGATGAAATACCTTACTAATCCACTTAAGGATGGAAGGGATTATAGATTGGTACTGCCCTTAACTTTGGCCAGAGACACTCCTCTCTGTGATGGTCAGCAGCCGATGCTGAGGCACACAACTTTAAGTGACCATTGAGTAGTCTTTTCTAAATGTAGCATCTACATCAACCCCTTCTGCCCCACAAGGCTCAGAGGACATCACAGAAGAAGGGGTGGCAAGAAGATAAGAGACTAAGGATGTGGCAGAGTGCTGTAAAGTTCTGTCTTCTGACCATGACATGCCCTTGCCCTCAAAAATTCAGTGTAGCCATGGCTACCTGCACACAACATAAGATCAAGTCAGCGAGATCAGTCAGTAACCTAACATGTAGCAGTATGATTCAGTGGGCTATTTTGAAACTCTAAAAGAATTTGAATGGGCATGAAGGTGAGTGGGGGACATAGTTGTGATGAAAAGGACAGAGTTGGAGAGGAGGACATAGGAGAGGAGCTGGTAAAGTACATGTTCAAGACGCACTGTTTATATGTGTGCAGCTGTACAATAATAAATAAAAGATATGCTAGTTTCCTTTTTTTAAAAAGTGGGGGCAGGATAGTCTAGAAACTGAAAAAGCAAGCATTTATGCTTTTCCTTCTCTCTGCTTTTGACTGTAGATGTGATGTGACTTGCTATTTGAAATTCCTATTTTTACCTCCTCACAATGAGGCATTATAACCTGGAATTTTAAGATGAAATAAACCATTCTGTCTTCTCCAAACAGAAACGAAGCAAGGAAGGAAGAGAAAGAAAGAGGGAAGAAGAAGGGACAAGGGAGGAGGGGATGGTGTGTTTATTTTGACTCAGTTTGAGGGCTGTGCCATGATTATGACTGCAGGAGCATGAAGTGCTAGTCACTTGTTTCTCTAGTCAGGAAAAGAAAACAAAAAACCTCTCAACCTTCTACTCAAATACCATGCACACAAAAGACCCCATTTGCCTGAATCCACAGCCAGAATGTCAAAACTTTTCCCCCTCCCTGGTAAGGATAGACCTGGACAGGTTGGTGTTCTAATTTGTTTTCTGTTGCTGTGAGAAACACCATGGCCAAAAGCAGTGAAGGGAAAGTAAGGGATTAATCTTACGACTCCCAGGTCACAATTTATCATTGAGGAAAATCAGGGCAGATCATGTAGGAAATGGAGCAGAAACCAGGTAGGAACACTGCTTGCTGGCATGTTCCCTGGGATCACTTAGCTCTTTTTGTTTTTAATAGTCCTTTTTTATTGAAAAGACATTATTCATGTAAAGTATTCTGATTGTGCTTTCCATCCACTCCCCCAGCTACTCCTAGCAACTACTCCTAGATTCTCTTTGTCTTCCCACCCTTCCAACTTCATGCTTCTCTCTCTCTCTCAACAAACAAAAACAAAAATTAAAACCAAAGAAAAAGCCAAGAAAAAGGACCCCATGCCCACGCGCGCGCGCGCACACACACACACACACACACAACAAACCAAAACACAAAAAAAAACACAAATTCAGAAGCTATAATGTACAAATAAAATACAAAATGTTTATAAAAATACCACTGAGTTGGTTTCGCATTGGCTATCAACTGCTAGGCAGGCCAATACCTGCCCTTAGGCATGGTTTATGGTTTATTTACTCACTGAGACTCTGTTGGAGAAAAGGAAGTTTTCCTTTGCTAGCAGTTGTCAAATTGTAGATACTTTCATAGCTGGGAATGGGAGCTCATGTCCATTTCCCTGTCTCAGTGACAGGACCCCTGCCCCAACATGGCTTGAACCTGTGCATTACTGCACTCCTTGTGAGTTCATAGGTGCATCAATTCTATTGTGTCTAGAAGACACTGTTTCCTTGGTGTCAAATCTTTCTGCTTCATATTTTTGCATATGGGTTCCAAAAGAATGAGCTTGATGAAGACATCCCATTTAGGAGAGAGTGTTCCAAAGTTTCTCACTCTCTGCACAATATCTAGTTGTGGGTCTCTGTGTTGGTTCCAATCTACTGCTAAAAGAAGCTTCTCTGATGATGCATGAGTAGGGCACTGATCTATGGGTATAGAGAATGTTGTTAGGAGGAGTCATTTTATTCCTGTATTTCTTTAATAGAACAATAGCATTTGGTTATCCCCTAGACCCATGGCCTATCTGATCTCAGGTTTTGGCCACATGAGCAGTGTCAGGCATGCATTCCACCTCATAGAGTGGACCATAAATACAACCAGTGGTTGGTTACTTGTAAAACATCTGTGCCGCTATCATGCAAACAGGCCACCATTGTAGATTCCAGGGTTTGTAGCAGGGACGGCAGTTGCCTTCTTCTCATGTAAAACATGTAAAGTACCATCCAATAGCATGAACACTAGTTAGGACTTTACCATCAGTTTGTGAAGTGCATCCAATAGACTTAGAAATAGCCTGAGTTGTTTGGGGGTTTCCGTGAGTCCCCTTTGTCTAATGACTCAACTGTAATGTACCCAATATCTGACACTGGATGTTTCACTTGTTAGCAAAAGATGTCTAGTGGGGTATTATCTTCCCTGTTATTTGGTGACACCATTTACATTTTTTTCATGTATATTTTGAGGAACTTCTACAGTGGTAAGTTTCCATACTTACATAGCCCAGAACTCCCTGCCTAAAGATGGTACCACTCAGAATGGACTGGGTCCTCCCAGATCAGTTATCAAGAAAATGTCTGTACCAACATATCCCTGCTGAAAATTGTGACTCCCTTAGGTGACCCTGGAACATGTCAAGTTGACAGCTAAAGCTAACTATGGTAGTTGGATTCAAGGGTCTTCAGCCTCTAAAACAAACAAGCAAGACAATTTGCCTCCATGGACTTGCAGTTTCTTTTTTCCACAAAACCGCTCCTATTTCTTGTACAAACCAGTTGCTCCAAAAGACCCACTGTGGCCATCTTAGTTTCCATATTGTGTCAAAAAAAAAAAAAAAAAGCAACACCATTTTGTTTATCATAGACTCTTTTGCATTGGTTCTGATTTTTAAAAGTGTTGCCTTGAAATATTAATCTTGATCCCTCTGTTTACTGGCACTATCTTAAATTTTTTTGCCATGATAACTGCTTCATCTGTCTTCCTTTTCTTTTGCACCCTTATATATTAACATATAACCCACTCCAACCTGACATTTACTCTCCAGCCTGCAAAGAAAACTAACCTGGAAAGCCTAATAAAAAATCCACCATGTGTCATTTGTTTTAAAGGAAAATTTGTTGTGTTTTTTTCCTTGACATTCTTTAAAACATTCTAAACACATAGAACAACCAAACAAAACATATACAAATATAAAGATCATAAAGAATGTTACTGTGTTTATATACCTTCCTAAAATGTCAAAAAAAATCTTATCTTCTTCCTTATTTTTTAATACTACATTTCTACTTTTTACATTTCTATTTTTTAAGATGTGTGTGTATGTGTGTGTGTGAGAGAGAGAGATGTGGGAGTCAGGTGGTGACATATTGTTTATGATTTAATAAAGCTCTCCTGAAGATCAGAGAAGCAAAGCAGCAAGCCACTAGTTCTTACCTCCACCAAGGCTGAAGTGGAGAGGCTGTTTTCCCTATGGCTGGAAACTAAATCTCAGAATACAGCATGAGACACTGGACTATTATCTTTTATATACCTTTCTAGTTCTGTTATTCTTTTAGACTGATTCACTCTCTTGTAGACCTGAGTGGCCTTGAAGCCACAGAAATCCATCTGCCTCTCTTTCCGATGTCCTGGGATTAAAGGGGTGTGCCACCACTGCCCAGCTTCTATGGCTAGCTAGTGTGGCTGGCTTTGCATCCTAATCCCCAGGCAAGCTTTATTAAATTATAAATGACATATCACTACAGTTGTGGGCATGCACAGAAGCAAGAGAGGGTATTGGATCCTCCTGGAAGTAGATTTTTAGGACACTGTAAGCTACCCAAAATGGATGCTGAGAACCAAGTTCAGGTCCTTAGAAAGAGCAGCAAATGCTCTTAACCACTGAATCATCGCTTATCTTCTACATTTCTTAATTATAGTTATATTCTATTTTTAACAAAATTAACTCAATATTTTAAGTGTGTGTGTGTGTGTGTGTGCGTGTGCGTGTGCGTGTGTGTGTGTGTGTGTGTGTGTGTTGGGAGAATATATGTAGAGAGTGTGTGCTTTAAAAGGCCAGAGGTATTGGAGCCCTCTAGAGCTAGAGTAATAGACAGTTGTGAGCTGCCCTATGTGGGTTTGTGTAACTGAACTCACTCGGGTCCTCTGTAAGAGCAGTATGTTCCTTTACCCAGTGAGCCATTTCTCTATCTCAGTTCAGTTTTTCTTATCTACACCAAGAAGAAAAGGAACAGCTACAGTCATGGGATTTGGCTGACTTTCTGACTAGAGCATGAGCCTGTGTAACTTATCCCAAGACTCGAACATGGATACCAGATTTATAGTTTTTCTTTTTAAGGTAATCTTGCTATTTCTGTATCAGTTGAAAAATATTTAAGGCCATTCTATGGGCATTGTTTTGGTTTTTAATCATTTAGAACTGTATTAAGAAATGTTGCCACTTTTCTTGGCCAGCATGACACAGTCATCAACTTTTAACTGGGTCTGAATTATTGGCATTATTTTAAAGGTATAGTGGCAAGGCTTCCAGTGGTGGGACTCAGTTGAGTTCAACTTAGTTGTTTGCCAAGGGGGATCCCATGGAAATCTGCAAACAACCCAGGCTGATGCTAAGACAAAGGGTTTCTCTCCACACAGTGACAGCAGGGCCCCACTGCCAAGGACAACATTCACACAAATCATTGAACATGAAAAGTTGAGCTGGTGCCTATAATGGAACCTTTACCCTTATGTTCTAGACTCTTTAATGTAGGAAGGTACTCTGCAGGCTACTGAATGAAAATGTGGGCAGCAGCCCAGCCACTAAATCTTTGACCTATAGTCTTCCCTGTCCAAAAAATGTGCTAGGGCAATGGTGGCACAGACTTGCAGAAGTGGCCCACCAATGTGTTGTTTGACTTAAGGCCATTCCATGAGAAAGAACCCATACCTGACACTGGGAAACCAAGAACCAGAGGCTCGATAGCCCAGAGACCTAGGGTAAAGTTAAATGATTTCTAGTGATATGCTGCTATACTCATAGATCAGTGACTTATTCAGTCACCATGAGACTGGCTTCCTATGGAACCATATGGAAACAGATGCCCACAGCCAAACATTATGTGGGCAGAGATTCTATACTGGAGGTCTTCATCAATCCCTTCCCTCAGGGCTTAGGAAATCCCATAGAAGTGGGTGTGGAAAGATTGTAAGAGCCACAGGGGGATGAGGACAACATGGCAACAAACCTTCTGAATCAACTAAGCCAAGGTGCATATGAGCTCACAGAGACTGAAGCAGCAAAAACAGGTCTACACAGGTCTAAACCAGGAAAAAAAAAAAAAAATATATATATATATATATATATATATATATATATATATATATATTTAGCTTAGTGTTCTTATGGGACTCCTGACCTTGAGAACTTGAGAACCAGTGGGTCTCTGACTCTTGCCTGTTGTTGCTGTGTTCAACTCCAATATGATAGTTATTACTTTATCTTATCATATTTTATTTTGTCCTGTTTTGTTTTTATCTCTTAGAAGCCTAGTCTTTCCAAATGAGAGACAGAAAGAGAGTGATCTTAATAGGAAGGGAGATGTAAAGGAACTGGGAGGAGCAGAGCAAAGGGAAACTAGAATCAGGATATATTGCACAGAGTAAGGCAATGTGCAGCATTCCCCGAAGGAATTCCCCTTTTCCAGTTCCTGCCTCCAGTTCCTGCCCTGCCTGAGTTCCTGAAAGGTATAGCTGAAATATTTCCCCACCCAAAACAAACTAACTAACTAACTAACTAACTAACTAACTAACTAACTAACTAACTAAATGTATAGTGCCTGGACGGTGTTCATTATATTTAATGGGCACCTGGGTAGCTATTTCCTCTGGATTAAAATATTCCTTCATGAATAGGAAGGGCAGAGGCTCACAACACTTCTAAAAATGTCATCGGAATCAGAATGATATTTGTAAGGTGATGCAAGCAGCAAGCAGCAAGTGGTTGGTAGGACAAAGAAGCTTCTTCAGTGGAGTTGCCCACAAGTTGTGTAGAGAACTCTCTAGTGATGCTACATTTTGGAGCTGTTACCTACGCTGGCATGAGCTTGCCAGTAACACAGACTCCCAAGTCACCATGCTCCTTATTAGATAACCATTCACTCATGATCCTAGAAGTATTTATTGTCTTAGCATGTTAGACTTGGATTGACTTGTGACTTCAGTGGGTCATTTATGTCCAATCTGGAGCAAGGAGAAATTTGTTCATGTCTTTCCAGGAAAAGTCACACAATGCTGGGCCAACTAGACCCCTCATGCTGGGAAAGGTGAATTGAGGTTATGCCCAGAGCGCCCCCCCCCCATCTTTAAAACGTTTAACAAATTCCTTCTCTTAGAATTCAGTTTTGAGTCTTTGTTGAGGTTTATGTTTTGTACACCTGTGCTCATTTTCTCTTCTGGCATTTCCAGAATTTCTCTGCATTTTCCCAAGACAATGTGCCTAACTCACTGTTTCCTGCTATATTTCCTCTCATACTTAGGCAAATAGAAAGGAGCTTCAACAGTTTTTAAAAATCAAGCAGTTAGTAGAAGAAATAAAATACCAATTTATATTAACCACCTCTTATTAAAATTAATAAAAGATTAAATATATCTCTTTATAGCCAAACTTCTGTGATCATCCTAATTACCGATAGCATAGTTCAAATTAAGTTTCTTTCTGAATATCATTACAAAATTATGACCTTCTACAAACTCATCCTATTTCAATTAACCACAATTATCTTTTTTGATGTTCAAATTGTAGCTTGGATAGTGAGAAAACTCTAAGCTGGCTCATTTGTCCTTTTGGCCCTTTCTCTGTGTCTCTAACATGGGTATGCCAGAGAGAGACAGAGATAGAGAAATACAGAGAGAGAGAGGGAAGCCATTAATATAAACCCACAACAAAGTACTACTGCTGATAGATTTAGACCAAGAAAACTGCCAGGTCTGCCCATCACCATATCCTAATGCCATTATCATATTTAAGCTACTGTACCTGATTGTTTTTGATCACTAAGACTTTTTACAGGGATGTAACAAATGACTGCAGTTTGAACCTTAGCTGATTGATAATCCTAGACCCGGATTAAGTCAGTTTTTCTACTTGTCTTCACAGAGGGCTGACAGCTGCAGACCCTCACACTTGGTCTGTGTTCCATTACCTCACTGTGGTCCCAAACAAAAGTACCTCGGTTCAATTCTCAAGCCACATGATGTATTGGCCACCTGGGAAGTGTATGCCATTTGTGGCCCAGCGGAGTAGTTGTCCTGGTTGCATGTTGGCTTCATGTCTTCCAAGAAGGGCTTGTGTTTGCTCACAACAAAGTTCTTCCATGTTTGGGGTTCCATCTTTATACCCTCCTCCTCCCCTTCATCTCTGCCTCTTTTCTAGCAGCTCCACATCTGTCTCTGTAATTCTTCCTCATTGACACCCCCATTTGAATAAGAAAAGGAAGAAATTCCACCTCTGGAAACTCTCTTCACTAGGTCTTGGGGAAGGCAGGTGCTCTCCCTCCACTCACCCCTCCAACCTCATCTCATTTAGTCAGTTTATTTCTGTCTATCCTGGTTTCACACAACTTTGAAGAGTGTTCCAAAGGGCTGCTACCACCGGATTGCTGGACTCTTCATTCAGGAGACCAGACACTGCCCCAGGTGTGCAATAGTTTTAGCTCATCTATTTCCCATCAACAGGTTGAGGGGGTCATCATCTTGGGACCTATCACCTTCCCATTGAGGCAGAGGGCCTTGGAATTCGGAAGGCATGGGCTAAAAGTAGAGACTGTGTTAGGGTCAGATCTGCTTTCTAAGACCCCAGATAGGACTGGGACAGCTGTTCAGTTTACACTTTATCCCCCTGAGTGGGTGCAGGGTGCAGGGTGCAGGAGAGATACAGTGGTCTCAGATGACCCATTAAGTAAGACAATTGGGTCCAGATATGATGAAATGTTTACAGTACACTTTAAATCATGAAAATGTTTCCAAATTGCATTCCTAATGCAAGCTAATTTTTAAGTGTTCAAATGTAAAACCTTCCATTTCTGGGTCCCAAACACTAACACTAAATATCACTTTGATAGTTCTAACATACTGAGGCAGCTACTGTCATTATTCTCATCTTTAAGGTGGGTAAACTGAGGCTTACATAAGTCAATTATCTATACCCAAAAACTAGTACATGGCAGATTGTGCTCCAGATTCTTGCAGCCTGACTGATTCTAGAAGCCATGGTCTCAAGTATGTGTGTTAAAAGAGTTGAGCAATGCTATAGTTTAGAATCCTTTTGTCATTCATTCTATCAAGAACATTTCCCCAATCATACACTTCTTTTAAAAGATTTTTTAAAGTAGTTGATAATTACATTTGCTTAAAATACAGTTTTTTTCAGGCCTGTTAAGATGTGCCTATAATCTAAACTACTCAGGAGGTTAAGGCAATGGATTTCTTGCTCCAGGCCTACTTGGCTACAGAGTTTCAGGTCAGCTTAGTGAGACACTGTGTCAAAAGAAAAAAGAGGGTCAGGTACATAACTGAAACAAAGGACCAGAAGGGAAATCTAATTTTGCTAGTCTGGTAAGTTATAGACTACTCCCATCTCCCCACATTATAAAAATGACTCAATAAACATTGTACAGTAAAACATAGTACTTATCTTTTGTATTTGTGTCTCCAATTACTTTCCTAGGTTAGATGCATCAGCAGGGGATTAGTGAAGCAAAGGAAGAGAGCAATTTGATGACCCAGGTAGATGGTGGCAGATCACTTTGCACAGAACTTGTGTGAGTTCATACTGGGGGCAGAGACTTGTGAGGGGGCCACAAGGCTTTAACAGAACATGCCCTGTTAAACCAGGGTGATGGCTCAGTGGGCACTTGCTGCCAAGGCAAAATTTGATCCTCTGAACTCAATATGGTGAAAGAGGAGGACTGATTTCTGTGAGCTGTCCTCTGACCTCTTCTGTTACATGTGCTGTGGCATTGGTACACAGGTCTACACACAAAACACATACACACCCCCACCACAAACAAGACACACATACACACCCCACCCCCACACACATCAATCAATAAATGTATGGAGGATTTTGCCACATGTGTGGGAAATAAAATATATCTTATATCCATTTGATTAGATACTAGAGCATTTTTTTTTTTCATGTGTACTGGAGTTTGCATTTCTTTCCATGTTCTGGGTGGATCGTGCCTGTATCTCCTTGCAGTATTAGGATTTTATTTATTGATTTAAAAGAAGGCATTCATTCTGTGCTTATTTAATGATATTCTTCATCTGCCTTGCTGCTTCAACAACTTTTTCCAATTTGTCATTTGATTGTTTCCAGTCACATTTCCTGAGGTAGAACATTTAGCAGTTTTAATGGTGTCAGAGTAAAATCTGTCTAGTGTTTCCTTGGTAATTACTTGCATGCCTTTTGTTTTTCTTTAGAATGCTTTTTCTTCACCAGAGAGCCATTAATTTTTAAAAATGGTTCATCTATGTGTGGTTCTTTAATCCATCTGTTTTTATTGTTTTGGTTTGAGGCTGTGATCATGGTGAGGCTGTGGTTTGAGTTCATCAATTTCCCCAGTTATTTGATGAATAACATTTCTTTCTCCATTTTCAAAAAAATCTGTTGCTGCTGGGTTTCTTTTATTAATCTGAGATAGAGGTTAGAGTCTAGTTCAGGGTGGTTGCTCTATCCTGTCCATCTGCAGGCCACTTCCTGAGCTAGTTATATTCAATTCCATTTACTGATGATGGTGCTTTAATATCTAGGATATGCCTCCTGATAAACTGTTCCAATTTCCCTTTTTAACTTTTAAAAATTATAACCATGGTCTGGAGAGAGAGGTTGTTAAGCAAAGCACCTGCTTCATGAGCATGAAGGCCCAAGTCCAGATCCCTAGAACCTGTTGTAACTTAGGAGAAGTGGTGTGTGAGAGAAAGATGCCATACAACAGGGACAAGCAAAGGGGCTTTTCATTAGGGAAAGAGATCATAAAAGGAGGAAAAGGAAGGGGGAGACCGGCCTCTGAAGACAGGAGCAGCAGGAGAGAGGAGAGAAGAAAGGGAGGAGAGAGGGGAGAGAAAGGAAAGAGAGGAGAGAAGGGGAAACAGACAGAGAGAAGGAGAGGAAGAAAGACAGGAGGTGTGCAGGACCCTTTTAAAAGGGAACATAGTGACTATGCACAGGTGGTGCAGCTCTTAGTGGCTGCAGCTGAGGTCAAATCCTGTCAGAACACCATTTGCATGAATACTAACAATACTCATAAAATCCAGCACACCTGTAACCCCAAAAAATGCAGAGACAGGTGAATCATATATGTGTGTGCAGACACCAAATTCATGACCTCTCTTTAGGGTCAGGTAAAATTTATCATAAAAACTTCTCAAAGTTATGTGATGTTTCTTCAATAGTATTTTTATAACTTATAAAAATTCCCTGTTTACTTTTATATTCTTTTCTACTTTTCAGTTTTGGTTTTTCTTTGCCCTTGTATATTCTCTAGAGTGACTCAAGTTCTTTATTTTTGCAAACAGGAGAATTCATGCTCTAGGTATGAGCCAGGCCAAAGCTAGTGAGATGGAGCAACAGGGCATTCTGAAACAGCTGTGGGTCTCTGACTCAGAAGCCCATATTGCTATCTAACCATTTTCTCGGTTTTTATTTTCCACAGTTTTGTACGTGTCTTGGTTTCTCTTCTCAATTGCCACAATTGGAGGAAAATGAGGCCATGAATTTGAAGGAAAGTGAGGAAAGATATATGGGAATGTTTGGAGGCAGGAAAGGGGATAGAGAAATGTAACTAAAACACAACTTTAAGGACAGCAGCTGGAGTGGGGATGGGCTTGTTTTTGCCACAGTTCAAGGTATAGTCCTTCCTGGTGGGGAAGTCAAGGCTACAGCAGCTCCAGAGAGCTGGTCACATTACATCACACTCAGAAAGAGAAAGGGAAGAATGCAAGCTAGGGACCAGCTTCCCTTTTCCGTTTTATTCAGCCCAGCATCTCTTGCCAAGGAAGGTGCCCACCTTACTATTAATATGGATCTCCCTACATCGGTTCACATAATTAAGATAACCCCCACAGGTTAGCAGAGAGTACAATCTCCCAGACGATTCTAGAATCCATTAAAATGACAACAGTACTCAACACTGGTGTATCACCTCTCTTTAATTCCTCAAACTTAAGATTTAAAAAATTATTGCATTTAGTGTGCATATGCATGTGTGCTTTGCACAGGTGTACATGTGAGTTCCAAGTATGTGAGGGTCAGAGGACAATGTATGGGAGCTGGTTCTGTCCTTCTATTATGTGTGTCCTGGGACTCAAAATCAGGTCACTATGATTGGTAGCCAGTGCTTTTACTAGTTGCGCCCTCTCTCTGGCCTCTGAATTTAAAATTTTTGTTTGCTTGTTTAGTTTTTGTTTGTTTGCTTGTTTGCTTTCTTTGCTTTGTAACACAGGGTTTCTCTGTGTAACAAGTCTGTCCTGGAGCTCACTCTGTAGATCAGGCAGGGCTCAAATTCACAGAGATCCACTTGAATCTGCCTCCCCAGTGCTGGGACTAAAGGCATGCATCACCACCACCTGGCTGAATTTAAGATTTTTTGTTTGTTTGCTTATGATCATCCTAAGTGTATAGATTCTCTAATGGCCAAATTCGTGAATATTATAACTTCTGTTGCTCCTCACAAGTTATTGCTATGTAGCCCAGCCTGGCCTGGAACTCACCAGGTAACACAAACTGCCATTCACCTTGAAGCCCCTGTTTCCCTAACAATGGGATTATGATGTGTGTTTACAAACCTCCACTCTTTGTTGAGATGGAGCTAACTCTGCAGCCCAAGCTGGCCTCATACTTGCTGTCCTTCCTTCCTCTGCCTCCCCACCATGGAGATGGAGCCCAGCAGTAACACAGAAGCTTCAATGCCCTCCTTGAGAAGATAACAAATTTCCTTCCTCTTTGCAGGCTTCCTGTATCCCCAGTTGACCACAACCTTACTATGTAATTGAGGAGGATGACCTTGGATACATGGTGTATGTGGTCCTGAGTCTGGAAAGCCATCCCACATCCCAATCCCAATCATCTTCTTTCTTCAGAGGGTCCATTTCCCACAGGTTTTTTTTTTTTTTTTTTTTTTTTTTTTTTGCCAACATCATTTAGAACCATAGATAAATTACTGGGTTTGTTTCTAGTAATCTCAAGAAATCAAAAAAAAATATCTTTCAACATTTTAAAACCTAATTTGGTATGTTTGCCTGGAACTGTCACAATAATTTTGAATGTGTCTCTGATGCTCTTGAGGTTTTTGTCTTTGACAGGTTGCTTCCTCAGAGAGGATCTTCTGGCTTCAGAATGAAAGTACAGGAGGGAGTCTTTTTCTCAGATATTCATTAGATTGCTTCTCTTTGTACTGTCGTCTCCACAACTGACATTTTAGTTGCAGTGTTTTCTCCCCAGCACCACTTACACTATGCTCTTCGGGGCATCTATTCCTGTGATGTATGGTCAACTCACTGTGCTCATTTTTATCCTATATAGTAGCATTTGTAATTTTTTCCCTGGGTGTCCATAGAATTTTTTTAAAGTATCTTTTATATGCAAACAAATTTTCATGATTATGTCTGTGCATTTCTTATTTAGCATTTTTGCTGAAAATGTGGTGCAGTATTTTAAATTGCCCATTTTTTTTCCAATTAAGCTCAGATTTGCCTTCTGTTATTATTTGTCGAAGGAAGCTAGTGTAGTTTGAAATGTGAAATATTCCCCCATAGGCTTGTGGTTTTGAGCACTTGTCCTCCAGCTGGTGGTGCTGAGTATGAAGGTTTGGGAGTTTTAAGAGGTAGAGCTTTCCAGGGGAAGTGGGCCACTGTGGACAAGCCTTGAAGATTTCCTGTCCACTCTTTGCTTCATGATTATGGATGCAGTCTGTGCATCTGTACCTGTAACAGCTGCCATGCCCTTCCTGCCATGAGACTATAGAACCTCCAACAATAAGTCAAAGTAACCCCCTTAAGTGGCTTCCTTTCAGGAAGTTGATCATGACAATGAGCAAAATAACAGAATAATAACAGAATAACTAACACCTGATCTTTCCCCCACCCCCTTGGGATTTAACTTTTCCTAGGCCAAGACACAGCCATAAAAATTGAAAATGAGAAGCCACAGGATCCCCTGGCCTAGTCTTTCAGCTCCCTTAACTGACAACCAGTCTAGGGTTTCTAGTTCTGACTGAAGAATAAAGACTGATCAAAGTCAGTATCATTGTTTTAGAACACTAAGTTAGAGGTTGGCTTTATTATATGACATTAGATAAAAACTACAACATTATCCTTATGAACATCTTCTTATTTCATGACCTACTCCACAATTACCTTTCCCAGTCCCATGGTGCATTGCTGGGAGCTATAGCTGCATGGGTAGACCCAGCAAGATGAGAATGTAGGGAGTATGGAGGGTCAAGGGGGATCTTTTGGTCCTTCTGGTTGAGAAAACAGTCTTTATCCCTACACAGAGCCACCTACATCCTTCCCACGAAGGAAGGCAGGAGGTGTTCATCCTTGTTCCTGTGTTAGAAACAACTTCCTCAAGAATCTGACATACTGTATTCCACATCCTGACTCTCAGCCCCTTCACCTCCTGGCAGCCTTTTGGAATGCTCACAGATATCTGAACAGATACTGGGAAAGAAACATGTAGGCGACTATTGTGACCTGAAGTTCAGCATCCTTTCTTTCGTCCTGCAGTTCAGATGTACTGCTGAAACAAGTACCAGACACGAGACAACAGCAAGTGGACGCTATCCCAAGGGTCCAGCTATGTCATGAGTGGTCCAGGTGCTTTCCCTGCAGGATGCTGGTGTGCTGGCTCCATCAGCATGGAAATGTTCAGCATCTCCTTTGAAGATGGTTCTTTTCCTAAGCTCAAAATCAGAAACAAACACAAATATGATACTAAAATACACCCCAATATTGGTTTCTTTTAAACCAACTTTAGGCTGAATTTTTTCAAAACATGACTAATATGTACATATTCTTTTTATACCAGGGATCAAATAGCATTATTTGGATAAACAAATTCTACTTACTTTCAAACCAACAGAAGATTCTGAAGGGAGAGCTTGAAAGCACAAACAGTGCTAAGAATATATTTTTATTCCGTTCCTTCACCTCAAAACTAATCTGTCATGAATATAGCACATTTCTGAAAACCCTACTTAACTCCCGTTAATTCTCCAATTTCTACCTGTGCTCTTATATCTTCTCATTTTCCAGCTGTACCTTGAATTCACTTGGTTGTAAATTTTATCTATGCGGATGTTTATCCTTTTCTATTCTTTGTTGAGCTACAGGACATATTCACAATGAGAGAGATAATTTACAATATGAATCTCAGCATAGAGTGGCTAGCTAACAGAAGATATGGTAGACAGGCATATACAAGGCAAACTGGAAAATGTTAGGGGGAAGAGAAAGATTATAAGGGATAGAAGAAACTTCAGCTAAGTAAAAACATTTCTTTCAAGCTAAAGAATTTAGCTTCACTTCAATTCTATCCTTGAGAAATAATAATAATGTTATTATTAATAATATATAATCTACATCAATAATAATGTATAACATTATTTTATATGTTGTTTATTTGTTATTATTGTTTATATATTATATATTATTTATATATATTAGATATTTCACCATCTAAGCACCTATTTTTCCATCCCACTGACAATCAAAAATAATCTATGCATTTGTTTTCTAACCTTGTATTTTCTGTGAACAAAACTGGAGCTGGCAAAAGAAGACTTGTGTGAATTACCTGAACAACAGTTTCTCATTGTGTTGAATTCCATTGAATTCACTTGATATGAAATCCTGCCACAGCCCAGAGACAGTGGAAGACTGTCACTGTGTTTGTGCATCTGTGTGTGTGTGTGTGTGTGTGTGTGTGTATGCCTGCATGAATGTATGTGTGTATGTATTTGTGCGAGTGTGTATGTGTATGTATGTGTGTGCATGTATGTGTGCATGTGTACGTATGCGTGTGTGTATTTGTGTGTGTACATGAACTTAACACACATCTCATCTATAGTGAGACAGATAAGCTCTCCAAATCCCATCCACTCAGTATTTGCCTATTACATGTTAATATTTTGGGACTTTGAGGTCAATTTTTCTTCCCATGTCAGGAAATAGTCTTCTGACTTTCCTGGGTCAGATTTCAAGATTATGTGGCTTACCAGTGTCCAGAGTACTGCCAGTAGCCAACAAAATAAAAATCTGAGAGCCAAGGCTTTACTAGCAATGTTTCCTTATAACTGTGAAGAGTTACTGTGCCAAGAAAAGTGATAGAAAATTCAAGGTCTCTGTGGCCACTGGCCACCAATCCAGTCCTAAATTCACTACTCACCACTAGGGGGATAGGTAGACCTAAAAGACCTCAGCTGGACACTGAAATGCTTTTGGTTTCTCCATGGCAGTATCAAGGCCAACTTGTCTTTAGACTCTGTCTTGCTCTCCCCATCACTGTGGTCTGTCTGTTTCTAAAGCTGGTAAGAGGGTAATGCTGACACCAGGAGAGCTAAGCCCCCTAGCCTGCTTCTTCCTCTCATTTCTTTTCATTGTAGGTACTCCTATCAGTTCCTTCTGGAGCCTGCAGGTTCAATCCCTGCCAACTATTCTGAATACCACAAAGCCACTTGTTGCTTTTTCTTTGTAGTAAGGGGCTCAATAGACCCAGATCTCCATGTATGTGGGATGGATAATACAGCAGTCATCACAAATTGAGAAATCTATATGAGCTGTGCAGACCCAATGATGGTTAATTTTCTGCCTCTTCCTTTGTGTATCAGGGATGGCAAAATAGGAGCAATCAGGGTGCACAGACGTACCTATCAGCTCTGAGCCACAGCTTTGATCAGGGGTAATGAAGTAAGGGCTCAAAATGTCTTCTTACACGCCATCTAAGCCTATAACTTACTTGTAAAAATTCTTAAGACTTCTGGTGCAGTATGGCATTCATAGACAGTTACTGTTGATTATAGGAAGAATCTGCAGTCTGAATCTAGAACCTTATCTCTGATAGTATTTATGCCTAATTTATTTAAAGACAACTCACATTACAAAATCTGAAATAAAGCTAAGTTGTCCTCCTCTGAGTCTACATGAGGTAATGTGGTTTAGAGCAGACAGCCAGACTTGGAGTCAAGTCCTGTCCCATTTTAGCTGTGTGACACTGGGCTATCTACTACACCTCTCTGAATCTTTGCTTATATGGGGAATAGTGTGTATTGCATTTTCCCGATGAGACTGTAAGATGTGACAGCAGAAAGCCTGTTAGTTCTGCCAACCCTTACTGAGTGAGTAGCGTTGGCCCGGTTAGTCACCCTTTTTAAGTGTCAGTTTTCTCACTAAACCACAACATCTAGTTTAGAGGCTTACAGTAAAATGCAGCTCTGTACTGAGAGCTTGGTCAAGGCAAGCACAAAATCACCACCAGTACTTATGATGACAGGGCATATAAATAAGTCTTGAAGACAAATGTACTCAGAATGACATTTCAACTTGCAGCCTTGCAACTCATATCCAGAGACAAGGAAAACCTCCCCTCCACCCCTTGCCCCAGCTCATCAAGGGACTTCCTGAGTGTGGAAGGATTCTGTAAGGCCAGAGTCTAGAGACGGGACAAGGCAAGAAGCTGAAGACCCTGAAGACAGCTGGCATTGTGTGACCAGAGGTGGTGGAGGGAAGACAGCCAGGCAGTAAGGATTTTAACCATGGTATAATAGGCCTGGACAGGAGCCTGGAGACACTCCTGTTTCTTTCCTTTGGCAATCAAACTATTGAATTAATGGTCCTGAAGGAACTGAAATTTCCCTACCGACCTCATGCCAGGGGAAGAACAGCATGCTAGCCACAGGAGTATGTTGTCTACCAGGAAGATATTCCACAGCATTCGGACAACTTGTCAGACCATTGCATGGAGAGTGGAACTCAGATCATGGGTTAAAGATGGGCAGGACTATACCTTGGCCAGGACAACTTGGTGATGCATAATGTTTTTGTACTCTAAAGCTAAAGTGCATATAGAACACAGAAGATGCAGTCGGGTCAGGGGAGATCACTAGATTGATCTAGTTAATTCTTCCCAGAGTAACCACCACGAATCTCTCTTCTGTGCTTATTATGACTGTTACTTGCTGGGTCTCAATTGTTAGGGGTGCCTGTGGCCCAGGCTTTGACCCTAACAACTCCAGTTACAATACCGTTGATGGAGAACAGTGTAGCTACTGATGCCAGGGAGTAATTTGGGCAGAAGTTACCCCAGACAAGGAGAAGCACATTGAAAACCACACCAAGACTAGGTGAGGTCATGTCTGGAAGACAGATGAAGCAATTTATATTTAAACGGTAAGGCAAACAACACACCCCCAGTGTGCCACTACTGTCTATTCTTACTCAATTTCTCTGAAAGTAGAAATTATGGCAATGCTAATTGCTATGCACTTTTAAATGAGAACCTTGGCACTGGAATATAGACCCCAGGGAACAGCGGGTCTCTTCTTTGATATGACCAGTAAAGTTTTCCAAACGGGCTTGGACTTTCGGTTGCTAGATGTTTCTTGTTCCAGTCCACTTTGCCCTTAGCTTCCAAACGCTGCTACTGCAACTGGTAGATCCTATCAGAAGTGCCTTGTGAACCAAAGTCCCAGGGAATGCTGTGGGTGAGGACAATTGGGCGCTGCTTGCTACAGGGTCAGGGTCAGGGTCAGGGAGAGAGCCACATAGTCAGGAGATGGGTGGGGACAAGACAGGCTTGAGGCTTGCTGCTTCCTGAATTCCGACTGCAAGCAGCTGGAGAACTAAGCAAGGCCCTCTGCTGGGGTCCTTGCGACCTGCAGCCGCCCGTAGTCCCTGGCTTGGGGGCGGAGGAGATCACCAGTCAAAGACTCCCTTAAGATCTAACTTCCCTGCTCTCTGTTTCTTTCTCCCATTTGCGGGGAATGGGCGATTTAGACAGGTTCAATAGCCACCACCGAGTGCAGGAGCAGAGACTGGCAGACCCAAGAAGCCGCTGGCAGACCTCTGGTATCTTCTGGAGTGAGCCCCAGAGAGCAACAACTGTCCCCAGAAAACCCCGAACCAAACCAAACTCAGCACCAGTACCAGCGATTCTCTCTTTATGAAAGCAGCTGCTCCCCACACGCCCTAACACTTGGGTACCTAAGCATTAGGTACCGGCACTATAAGTAGGGTGCCTGGGCACCACCATCTCTGTGCCATTGCTAACTGCACTACCTACCACCCAGTTTCCGCTGTGGCACCCAGGACTCCACAGTGCCTCCTAGTGGCCGGGTAGCTCATTCCTCGCTCAGCCTCCCACCCCACCAGGACTCCCCGATTCTGCAATTTCTCAGGACAGCTAGAACCCCGTGGGCCGTGACCATCAGCCAGCCCCCAATGCCCCAAATAGGTCCCCTCGTGCCTCCCAGAGGCGAAGCCGCAGTTAGTAGAGGCCCGGCCGAGGCTCAAGTCGGCGATCAGGCCGTGGCCAGGATTTGGGGCGCTAGGGGTGAAAGCAAGCGAGGCCGGGGGCCGGGGGAGCGGGTGAAGGCAGCGGCGGGCGTCTGAGGGAGGCGAAGCGGCGGTAGCGGCGGGCGGCGCGAGGAGTCCCTGTGATTGGCACAGCCGAGCTGGAGGAGGTGGCGAGGGGAGGGCGGAGGAGGAGAGGGAGGAGGAGGAAGGGGGCGAGCGCGGCGGCGGCGGCGAGGAGCGGAGCCTTCAACCTCTCCAGCCGCGGCAGGACGGGGGCGGCCGCCGCGGGTCCGGGGCGGGGACAGCACGCAGCCTCGCGGCGCGCACCCCCACCCTGCAACGGCCACGACACCCGGGGCGAGCGGGAAAGCGGCGGCAGCGGCGGCAGCGGCGGCGGGGAAAAGATGCAGGGGAAGAAGCCGGGAGGCTCATCGGGCGGCGGCCGGAGCGGCGAGCTGCAGGGGGACGAGGCGCAGAGAAACAAGAAGAAGAAAAAGAAGGTGTCCTGCTTCTCCAACATCAAGATCTTCCTGGTGTCTGAGTGCGCCTTGATGTTGGCGCAGGGAACGGTGGGCGCCTACCTGGTGAGTCCGTGTGCCAACTCTGCCTCGGACCCCCTTCCCTGTCGGCGCTTCTCCGCTTGCTGCCTGGCACCGGGAGGGGGCCTCGTCGGCGCCGGGGGCAGGCGGGCATGACCTCGGCCGGGCGCGGAGGTTGGCGACTGGTGCAGAGGCGGCCGCCGGGGGAGCTGCCGGCCCGGAGCGGGCGGGACCGTGGATGCCGGCAGCAGCTCCTGCGCTTGGCAGGGGCTGGGGGCCGGGCCGGGGGTTGTCCGAGTGGAGATGCCGCGGGCAGGTGGGCAGGAAACTGTTTCTTCTTCCCTTTTGAAAACCGAGCCAGATGGCGAGTTCAGGTCAGGAATCCTCCTTGGAGACTGAAAAGGCATCACGGTTCAGGTGACCGGCACATGGAGGAAAAGCCAGTTAGCATCCTATGTCCTCTACTCTCTGTTTCATCCGCCCCGAGAACGAATCATTATGCATCATTTTTCCCCAGGCTCTTTCTCCATCCGCCAATTGCCGGGGAATTAAACAGCTTAGAGTAAAAGGCGCCGGAGTGTGGCCCTGATCTGAGTGGTTGCTGCGGGGGAATAGTCCCACCCAGATCCCAATAGCCATCTTTCAGAGTGGGGATAAAGTTACAGTACCTGGAGAGCAGCTGTGAGTTTGTGTAGTTCTATCTTAAGTCCCTACCGTGGTCGCTCTGGCCCACACGGGGAGTGGATCACTACTTACAATATGTATCTATTTTATTTGCCTCTAGAAAGGGATTATTGATGCTCAAAAGGCACATGGACGCCAACTATAACCAAAGAATCTGCTTGTAATGACTCAGCACTGTCAAGTACCTACTTTGTTGCTTTCCCCTGCAGTGCCCAGGTGGTCCACACTTGAATTTCAGACAGTGCACTTCCAGACCTGTTCTGTCTTAACAGGAGACGATGCCTCAGAGTGCATAGTGTTAAACCCTTACTTGGCTATTGACCTGAAACTGGAATCAAATGTCATAGATTTTAAGTGTTAGTGAGCACGTTTGATGGAGATCGAATGGGACAAGATTTCAAAAGCAGTTGGATAACCACATCTAGAGATAGAGCCATGTGTATCCTTATGTTATCACAAATCCCTCATTCCTGGCCCTGGGTTAAAGTTAACGAGGGCCAGACTCTTGAGTACCCAGTACTATTAACTATTACCTAAGGCTCCTACAGGCTAAGCTGAAGTGAAGTAGTGCTTGGTTAGAATTAGTTATTGGTGGCTGGGGTTGGGGTGGGGAGGGCACTGGGACTGGGACATCTGTGATTGTGATTTTGTTCCTGGGATGACAGAACTCCAGGGTATTTAAGAAACCAAATTCATTTCTGTTGCCCTTCCCTTGATGAACAGCCTTGTGCATATATATTGTCACTGAACTCTGAGGCCAAACGTGTTCTGTTCTATCACCTGAGTTCATTTTGTCTGTAGTTATAATACTATACTGCAAACTTATGGATTTGCTTGGTGATGATGATGTTTGGAGGGGTAGCTTCTTTAGGGGTGATTTAGCTGTTAAAATACTTAGAAGGTACATGTGTTACTAGAGGCAAATGCATGTTTAATACGGATAGGTGTGAATCTGTAGCACATGCAAACTGTTATATCTAACTGGGGCTTCATGTAAAAGGAGGCAATGAGTCTATCAACAGCTGACTCTTGTATAACAAACAATTCCTTTGCCTCGAACCAGTTTTGCTTAAGAGTGCATTATTCACATGTGGCGAACAGCAAGGCTGTACTTTTCATCCCTGGAATGATGAATGCCTGAGCTTAGGGGCTTTTGCTTGTAGTGACTTTAAGGGTTTTAAAGGAAGTGAAGCTGCCGCTCCTCAAGCAGATCAGTGGCCTTGTTCTTTTTGGGAAGTTAAAAAGCAAGTGCTTCTACCATTGAAACTTCCCCAGGCAGGGCTGGCCCTGGGAGATGAGTGATTACCATGAATCTCAGGACAAGGAAAAGGCAGGAGGTATTCAGTCCTCCTGCTGGTGGCATCTGGACACTTCTGTCCCTGATGGAAAGTCTCCTGGGGGAGGTGAGTAGAGGGTAACAGGAACCAACAGGTGTCTCACATAAAGCAGATGGAGGCCTAGGAACCAGGAGAGGACAGGCCAAGCCAAGGAAATTGAATTACTTTTGATCAGTAGCATTGTGAGCATTATCTCGGGGCTCTACTGGGCCCCGCTGCCCCTGACTTCCCTTTACTATATGAACCTCATGTGAAGACTAGGTAGCTACCAGGATTGGCCCAGTCAGCTTCCTACTGGACTTTGCTCTTCAGGTTCTTTTAAGAGACTACTCTTCCTCTCTCTTTTGGGCAGGTGGAGAAAGTTTTGGTTTTCTGTCAGCCACAGGAGATTTCTGTCTGGATGTTTGAGGAAATCATTTATTACAGAAGGGTCAAGGGAAAGGCAGTTTTGTCCCTTTTAAAATGTTATAGCATCTTTCCTAGGAAACCTGAGACCTCAGTCTGTGAGAAACACGGGTGGTCCATGCGCAAGGGGTGTGCACCAGGTGATCTAGTTAGTGTCAATCAGCATGCTCTCCTGAGAAAGTGATTTCAGACACCAGATGAAGGGCTTGCTATGAGACATTGCTGGCCGAATTCCTTTCTCCTTAAGGAGGATGGCTGCAACTTGGATGACAGTGGCATTATTTCCTATTTGATGTCTAAAGTGCATGCAGCTATCTTGTGTTTCTTAATGTCCTTGGGTGCCTTTCTGATTTTAAGTGTTGGGAAGCATCATTTCATTTTTCTCTTTCATTCTGGAGAGACAGATTTCTTGTTGTCCTTAGTGTGTCCCCAGCAACAGTGGTGTCGATTTCCCAACTGCAGAAGTGAGGCAGGAAGTGGCTTGTGATTTGAGAAGTGACCCTGCAAAATAGGACTCCTGTGTGTGCCCTTGGGGTGGAGGTGGGGTGTTAAAAGGGGATAAGGAAGAGGGGGAAAGGGGTGGGTGGGGAATAGGAAAGGGAAAGGGTTGGAGAGAGAACAAAAAGAAGAGAGGGGAGGGGAAGAAAAGGGAGAGAGACTGGGAGATTGAGATTTTCATTGATTGGCTTCTCTCAAAAACCTGCCTGTGGAGGAGACTCAAAGAATTGTACATAACAAGGCATTCTAGTCTGGGAACCTGCAAGTTTTTGCTTGGGTTTTGTGGTCTTCCAGGAAGTGAAGAGGGACTCTGACATTTGTGCCAGATTCTGGTAAGACAATATAGATAAGGTAATCCAGGTACAACCCAGCTTAGCCAGGAACTCTAAAATCAGCACTCAGAACAATGTTGGGTTGTAATTTTCAACAGCTAGGTTGGCTATGATCTATCTATAGATATAGAAGAGGCATGCTGAGTTTAATGCTCATTATGCCTTACCTATATTGTCCAAGACAAGGCCATGTGTATTGCTGGTACCTGGCTGTTTGCTACCAGTGACTCCTATCCTTAATACCCTATTTGCAGGGATATAACTGCTGTGGAAGTCTTGGTCTGTTGAAAGATGGACCAGGCATGTGGGAACTAGCTGTAGAGAAAGCCATTTGTGTAGATTTATCTGTGCATTATGGAGGCTTACTGAGATGTGGCAAGCCTGGCAACCCTGAAGAGACAGGTTTGTATATATTATGGACTTACTGAGGACTTGGGGAGATAAGGATGTGCACAGGAAATTAAAACTGCTGACACTTTAGGCAGCTTTGAATGAAGCTCATGAGAGATGCTTTAGAATTGCTTCAGGATGCATAGGGAATAAAGGCCCTTGGTAGTCTCTGGGAACTTCAGGGGACCCCTGTGAAGCAGAGGTAGGCCTTTTCCTATTTAAGTTATGCAGAAGTGTGTTTGAGGTTGTGGTTACAGAGTAATGACATAGATGACTGAGTGTGGCTAATGACGCACTGTCTCTCTGCTTGATAGTCACTTATTTTTAGGCCAGAGGACATTTCAGTAGGTTTACAGTTAGCTGCTATGGTTGATACTTTCTTTTTTTTTCTGAAGAAGCATCTTTTTGAAGCTAGGTTCTTGCATAGCTGGTCTAGAAGCTGATAGCTGAAGAATATTTTTGTAAAGTCCTTGTCAAATTAGTAACTGTTTTACTTAATCAAATTATTTTATACACTCATGGCTACTCATATTGATAAATTCCATACTATTTACATAACTACTATATAGCCCCAGGTAGTAAAACAACAACAAAAATACTCTGAAGTTGTTTTTTCCCCTTATAGCTTGGTTTAACATGTTTAACTCATACTCCTTAAGGAAAAGGTGTATTTCTGTACATTCTCCTCGACCAGGCTTGTGTACATGCATACCTTTGTTTCTTTGGGGTGCATGTAAGGAGGGGTGCCTGTGCTTTAACAATAGAAGAATCTAAATGGTTACTTGTGCAGTGAGCAAGATTTCTTTCCTGGGTTTTGTTAACCCTGCCCCCAACTCCATTCAATTGTGATACATTATACAAAAGGTCCAGCATTCTTGCTTTGTGGTACTGCCCTGCCTTGAAGATGGATCCTCTGCCTTTTTGACTCCTCCTACCTGCTGCTGGAAGGGCTTCTTCCTGTGGCAGACTGCATCAGGTTCCTTCTGTGTGGTTCATGAACCAACAACTGCAGGCAGAGTTCCAGCAGGAAGTCCTCTGAGTTTGTTTTACAGATCTGATGGCAGACTTGGAGACTCTACTCTGAGGCTCTAGGCCTTGCTCACCTAACAGTGTGGCCAGGGTATGTGTAAGTGCACTGCTACAAAAACGATGAAGATAGAGTCTCCTTTGAACAGGAGGAGAATTTGGTTCTTTAAGGGCCACATCTCTAGTGAGACTCCCAGTATCAACACATATTTAAAGGGCACAAATTTCACAGGCTGTATCAGTTAATAAGCACATTCCTAGGAGGAAGAGCCATGGTAATAACCTTCATGATGCTGCTACTTTGCATAAAGTACTCATTTTCTGTGCATGGTTGCATGCTCTAAATTGTTTGCATACATATCTGGACAATTCTGAATGGCCTAGACTCCCCCCCCTTTTTTTTTTTGAAAAAAAAATTTGTAATGGGGTTTTGTAGATTGTTTCACTGTAGTGCTAGGGATTGAACCCAGGACCTTGCACATGATAGAAAAGTGCTCTATCACTGAGCTACACTCTCAATTCGTTAATAATAATTTTTGTTTGTATGTCTTCATATGGGTTTAGGCTCCAGGCTTTTTGGAGACAACTCTGGCTATAATTTATTGCCTCTTAGAAATGCTACTGGTAGTTTGTACCCTGGAAAGATACCCTTGCTTCCTGCTGTTATTTGTTTTGTCTTTGCTTTGCCTGCTTCTTTGTCTACAGGAGGGTAATTATTGACCTGGATTCTGTAAGATAAATGAATTTGATGTGTTGCAAAAAAAAAAAAAAGTGCATAAAGGCAGCCATGAGAGATATTACTTGTCAAGTGATTAAACCTCGCATTAAGTGAATTAAAGTCCAAGATGGAAAAAGACCCTTCTCTGATAGTGGTGGCTTATTGGATGACTATTATTGGAAGACCTGGGGTTCCTTCTGTATCCTGTCCCTTTCTGTCTCTCTGACCTTTAGGCCAGTGACTTAACCTGTCTTTTCCTTGCTTTTTTTTTTTTCCTTTTAAACTTAGGATGATTGCAATCCCTGTGATACTGGGAGGGTTTACTGCTTTGGGACCTGTAAAGCATTTTGGATTCCATCTGGCATGTACTAGGTGCCCAGTACATATTAGCCATTATTATCAACACAGCAGTGTATACTAACTATATCCTGAAGATATAGTGGTGTTGCAACCCCAACCACTGAATAATAAAATGATTTCAGTAAGGCTCTGACTTTGGTTTAGTAAGTTGCAGACACAAGACATTAAACTTCTGAATAAACACTTGTATCTGGGAGGGAAAAAATCGTTTTGAATGTTAGTTAAATCATGTCTGCTGGTTCTTTTACTTGCTTGTTATAACAATTTATATTAAAAATTCTAAAAACGAGGCAAGTGTGTATATATAAGGGAACCACCACATCGATGGGCATTTATGCATGTCATTTTATGGGCCATGGGTACTTCAGGTGGGAAGAACTGATGACTAAGAGACTAGTGTGTTAATGGGCTCACCCTGGGAAGTCCTTTCTTTCACTTTGGTTATGGCTATGTGGTAGCAAAGACTAATGACAGGAGGCTGAGCTGACTTAACACTGGTTTTGAATGTGGATGATTTGAATTATCTGAGCCTCAGTTTTCTCATCTAAAAAATGGAGCTAATATATCTTCATGGGTAGCTCAGAGGTCTAAATAAATGGACATGTGGTAGGGTAGCTTTTATAGGGTACCATAGTCACTGAGTGCTTTAGCAGGAATGGGGTAAGCCTAACCGTTGACCTAAGTACCAGTGGGAACTTGAGGATTTGGGATCTTGTGTATAGCCTGGTCTTCTGTTTCCAAAACTGATAACTTAGTTCCTATAGCCTGTTCTACTTCTGTGGTCATAGGATTGGATGGACACTTTAGGGGATCTTGAGATGTCAGGAGGGAGAGGATCAAGGGACATATGTCTGGAACATATGCTGCCCTTTAGGCAACATTGTACCAGACAAGAAACCTGGAAGCTCAGCCTGGTGGCCCAGAAGGGCTCAGGGTTGGACTGCTCCCCAACTTCAGCTTGATGCTTCTGGCCGCAGTAACCAGGCTCTACAAACATTTGATGTACACATCTCCCACCATAACTTTTAATTCTCCGCAGCAGAACCAGGCGCTGTTGACACAGTCTTGTTTCCCATCCAGCGTCTTCATTCTCTCTACTCCAGACTGCAAGGATGCATTCAGGAGCTCAGCTTCTGCCCACTGCCCTCCGGTGTGTAGTCTTTACATTATAGCTTTCCTGCCCCTAGGCCTGGTGATCCTGCCCTTGGGAAGGGAAAAGAAGGAAATGGGTTCCTGCTGGTGAATTGGTTGTAGTGTATATTCCAGGTAAGGTTTCCCAATCCCATTCAGATGCAATGGATTGCCCAAAGTCTACTGACCCTCTGGTGACACTATTAGAAGCATTGGATTCTCTGTGGCTCTGACCTGCAGTGAGCCAGTCTGGGGAACCCTCTTCTGGGCTTTCCAGTGACAACAGAGACAGGAAACATCCCCTTGGTGGTGGACAGAACCTCAACATCCAGAAACTCCCAAGGTCTTCTTATGACTTTGAGTCTAGTTCCCAGGTAAATGGAAACCCTTCCTGTCTGAGGACCTGGTTGGTCACTTCCTTTCATAACAATGGCGGTACCCACCCAGATGCATCTCCAGTCATGGGACAATTATCTCCAGACTTTGAAATAACAATCTCACTGTTTAAGGTATGCTAGTTGACTGTTAAGAGCTTTCCTGGGTTTAAACAAAAGTCACATATTGAAAATATTTTAAAGCAAAAGGCAACATGCCCTATAAATGGCCCTACTTTTGGTGGAGGAAGGTAACGTGTGAGCACACCCTTTTCTTTGCTTCCTCTTTCCTCCATAAATAGCTGGCCATTACTCTCTGGCACTCTGTTCCCCAGGCGTGTGACAAGCAAAGTGACTTTTGATTTACCTGGTAAGGAATCGAAGCAAGCACTGACTGCATTGATTTTTAGTTAAATCGTTACGATGAACTCTCTGAAAACCCTTAGAGCAGGATCTAGCTGTGAACACATTGGAATAGCCAGTGGTGAGTCTGCCTGCCACATCTTTAGTGCATGGCACAAGGGCCAAGTACTGGCAGCTTATTGCTGTGCCGCTACAGGAGCCCAGTCTAAACTCTGGGGGAGTGTGAGACTTGTCCTACCAGTGCTACCTTTGCTCATCTCCTCTCTACACTCCCCTGGGCACTGTGCAGTGAGGGAGCTGACTCTAGTTTATCTGGCAAGTTGCCCTTCAGGGCAGCTTTGTGTCTCTGGATGATGAACTTTGCTGTCCCTTGGGGATCTTCCTTGATATCTTTTATATTAATTACTTTTTTTGTTATATAATATGTGGGAGACCAACTTGCAAAAGAGGAGATTTATTTTGCTCCCTTTTCCAGAGGGTTCAGTTCATGGTCACTGAACACAATGCATTTGTGTGGGACATCATGGATGTGGGCGTGTGTGGAAGCAGGAAGTGAGGGAAGGACTGAGAACCGGGTATAATCTTCAAAGGCGCCTTCAGTGACTTATTTGTCTAACTAGGCTCCACTCCCTAAAGTTTCTACCACCTTCTAGAATAGTACCGGCACATTCAACACAGGAGCCTGAGGCAGCAGTTCTCACCCAGTGGGTCACAACCCCTTGGGGGGGGGTCAAACAGTCCTTTCATTGTTTACATATCAGATATTTATAACACAATTCATAACAGTAGCAAAATTTCAGTTATGAAATAGCAATGAAATAACTTTTTGGTTGGGGGTCACCACGATGTAAGGACTTGTATTAAAGGGGTACAGCATTAGGAAGGTTGAGAACCACTAGCCTAAGGAAACATTTCATTTCTAAGCCATCACACACTTAAAGCCTATACAGTCTCTCTCTACAGGCACCCAAGCTTCTGGTTTTGTAGCATTAGGAGAAATAAGCAGGGTCCCAACAGACATTCAGTAAACAGTTCTGAGGGCAAGGCCTAGAATAGAAAAGGGGCAGGCCACTCCTAACACCACTGGCCACACATCCCAGAAATCCCCCAAAGGGAGAGATGGGTCTCACTTCTACTCTATGTACCTGCAGGCTTGGTAGGAGAATAGTGTCACATGATGTTTTTCAATTAAAGACTATTGTAAATTATTCATAGAGGATGGCTATTGTCTTTTCCCTCCTTTGGAAAAGGCTTATGTAAAGCAGGCATGCTCTTTATCTAATTGTTGGATTTGCTCTCCCATCTTCTGCTGATGAGAATGAGAAATTACCACCTTGGATAAAAGCAAGTTGGAAAACTGCCCTGGGCTGATTACATAAGCTTTAAAATACTGTACCTGAAATTGTGTGTTTACTCTGCTAAGAATTCCCTTAATGAAGATGAAAATTTCTACACAGCTGGACCCATATGGTTTTTTTTTTTCTTACGTAAGATTCAATTATTGTGATCCAATCTGTAAAATCAAGAATGATGCTGTTTACTTAAGCTCTCCATTAGCTTTTTGGGTCAGAATTATTTGAAGTAGATCTATAGAGCCATCTATAGCAATCCCCCAGCATCCAGGCTGGCCATGGCTTCAGCGCTAGTCTCCTTGATCTTCAGGGGTGTCTGGGGCTCACCTGGGTCTGTGGTCACTTTGACTCTCCTCCTTGAAGGCCTTCCTAAGTGAATGCATGCAAGGTTCAGCAGTCATCTGCAGGTATAACTGTATATCATTGGTTGTGGCAGACATCATCCTTGGGCTATATCATTCTTCAAGCCCTGGGAATGTGTTGTGTCTTATGAGATAATGTTTATAATTTGCATGTGTTCCAGCATGGCACCCACTCCTTTTCTCCCTTGCTATTAGTCTTATATATTCCAGGCTGGCTTTGAACTTGCTATGTAGCTGAGAAAGATTTTTCTATCTGTACCTCCTAAGTGCTAGGATTAGAGGTGTGCTCCACCTTGCCTGCTTTTCTCCAGTGCTGGGGTCAAATCCAGGGTTTTGTGTATGATAGCCAAGTACTTAGTCAGCTGACACACATCCACCAACCTTAGCCATTGAAGCTATGCATGTGTGGGGTCCACAGCACATTCCACAACTGAACTGAGTCAAGGTGCCTCTTGAAATGTAGGCTAAGGATTTATTTTATTTTTTGTTTTTTGTTTGTTTTTCTTTTAACAATATGAGAATTGGGAAGAAAAGACTTCAATGGAACTATGTGCCTTGAAATAGATATAGAAGAGCTTCAGACAAGACATTCCTGTCCTTATGTTAAAAAAATATATAGGACATGGCTCCTGGTTTATTATATAGTATGTATATTGCCTTTCCAGTGCTGATAAATACTTGTATAGGTTAGTGTGCTTAACACGCCAACAACACACTTTCCTAGGCAGCCAAGAGATGATAACTTTTAGAAACCCCAAACACAAATTAACACCTTCCCTTTCCTTTTGCCAAGCTATGGAGATTTGTATAAGTAGATCAGAAAGTCAGTGATCAGCTCTACAATTCTTCAGGTGGCAGTTGGCAGGAGTCAGTGGGGAGGCTTGCCTTGTACCCCAGCCCAGAGTGGTGCATGGAGCCTGCATCCAGCAGGTCAAGCCCAAGTGATGCTGCATTCATAGGTGGAATGGGTTTTTCTATTTGAATATTGCCTCTGTGTCCCCAGTTTGCCTGGGCCTGTCATTCAAAGATCTGTTCATAGGCCTTCTTAAATATAGTTTGGCCCTCTATACCAGGGTTCCTTATTCATTGATTCTACCAATCCCAAAACAAAAATAATGGAAAAGAGCTCATATCAGAACTGAACATATACAGGCTTTAATTGTCTCATCATTGTTACCTAGGCAATATAGTGTAGCCACTATTTACATAGTATTCACATTTAATTAGCTATCATAAGTAATTGGAAGCATACAGGCGATGAACATAGGTCATATTCAAATACTATTCATTTTATTTTATTCTCCTTGTGATAGTAATTATCAAACCAGACAGGTGTACATTCACAAGTCTTTTTAACAAATGTTATTTATAATCTGAAGAGATAAGAGATAGCTCAACAATTAGCACTGGCTCCTCTTGCAGAGGACAATTTGAAGGACCCATGTGGGCTCACCATCTTCTGAAACTCCCCTTCCAGGAGACCTGATGCCCTCTTCTGGCCTCCCAAGGCACTGGGCATGCACATAGTACACATGCACACATATATATGTAGGTAAAATATCTACACAAATAAAATTATTAAAAAATTACTTAAGTATGGGATTTCATGTAGTCCAGGATGACCTCAAACTTGCTGTGTCGCCACAATGACTTTGAACTTCTGATCCTCCTCCTGCTTCCACTCCTCAATTCCTGGGATACCAGTGTGTGCCACCAGGCTTGATTTTATGCAGTGCTGTGGAATGATCCCAGAGCTTTGTGTGTGCTAAGCAAGAGCTTTACTGAGGGAGCTACATTATCCATAGTCCTTCCACAACATTTTAATAGAAGGTATTTGGACATTTGTGGATTTGGTATGAGGGCTGTCCCTGGGAATCTGTCCCTTGTGGCTATAGGAAGACACCCTACAGCAGTTATGTCTGTACTTGTTGCTTTCATGCTAGACGAAATTAGGGCACAGAATTAACACTTCCCCAAAATGTGCAGCCTCCCTTCTAGAACCTCCCCACCTTAGCTGGCAGCTGTGATCAGGTAGCCTGGAAGCGTGCAGTGGGAAGATGTTTTTAGACTAATGATCATAAGTACATAAAAATTAAGGCACAGTTTGAGCACCTTTGATGTTAAGATCTGAAGTGCTTCAGATTCTCAAACTTTGGAGTGCCGACATGACACTGTGAACAGAACATTCTACACTTGATCTTATGTGTGACAGGTGGTCAAAATGTGGATGCAGTAAAATATTGTATAAAACTACCTGCAGACTGTATTTATGAGACTGTATAAAAAACATAAATGAACTGCATGTTTAGACTTGGCTCTCATTCTCTAGCTAGCTCACTGCATGTGTGTAAATATTTCAAAATTAAAAAAAAAATCCCCCAAATGGAAACATTTCTGGCCTAAGCATTTTGAAGAAAAAAGAAAAGAAAAGAAAAAAGCTATTGAACCGATATGGCTTTTGTGCATATTGAGGGAAAAAAAAAAAAAAAAAAAACAAGTAAAGGAAAAACATGCAGTTCTCTCCCATTTTCAAAATCTACTACCTCCCTCCCCCACACATTTTTTTTTTGTTTGTTTGTTTTAGAAAAAAACAGGCTTCATATTTTCTGATGGAACCATATCAGTCCTTAATCCAGGGAGCATATGAAAATATGTAATCATAGTTACTTGCGTTCTGACACTTTGGGGAGGGGTCTCATAATAAGTGCCAGAAAGGACAACCAGTAAAACTCTCTCAAGGTGTCCTGGAGCCTAAGGCTGGCAGCATCAAAATGACAATGGGAGCATGTATGATTCCAGGTGAGGAAGCCTAGTGCCTGTGTTCAGGTCTGTGGCCTCTGTGGCTGCTCTTCTGTTTGTGCAAGTGAACTGAGCCTTGCTGCTCACAGGTGCTCGGCTCAGCCCCTCACCTCCTGCTTATTCATTTCTTTTACCTCTACCTCTCTTCACTGGCTCTGACCCCACTGGTGCCCTGACAGGACATCACAGTCACGGTATGGGTCCGCTGGGATGGGACTGGTGACTTGGTCACACTCCAGCCAGGCTTGTGCTGTGGATGGTATTTGCATTACCCCCCCCCAGTCCCTCCTTCTCTCTGTCCCCACCGTCCTTCTCTGTGGACCATGCAGCTATGTTCTTCACCTTCTCCATATAGGTCTTTGAACTCAGGTCCACTTTTCACCCAAGACCTTATTCTTGATCAGGAGTAGGGCCAGGCCCTTCATGCTTTATTTAAATCCTCGATTTTTGTGGAGGTTCTGAAACATTTTTGGTGTCTCAGATGTTAGGCAAAGTAGGGTTTTATTTTTAATTTTTACCATAGACTCTATAACTATACATAAAGAGTATAGTATTATTTACACAAATATTTCTGTTGTAAAGAGAAAGCGATTTGTGGTCTCCTCTGGTGGCGAAGTGGAAATGGGCTACAAGCAGGAGGATGAACACATTCTGGGTGTGTTTCTCTGAGAACTACTGACGGAAGGGACCGAGTGTCTCAGCTTCCTAGGGCCACTCTAATAAATTGTCACAAACCGGCTGGCTTGGAGGGACAGATTTCCTCCCAGGCCTGGAGGACACAGGTCGGAAGCCAACTGCTCATGCTCTCTCTCTCTGACTCTGGGTGGAGCCCTTCCTGTGTCTCCAGCTTTTGAAGGTGACCCTTTGACCCCTTGGCCATCCTTGGCTTGCAGCAGTTTCACGCTCATCCCTGTATGTCATCACATGGCATTTCCTCCATGTTTCTCATCTTGTAAGGACAGGTCAGATGGGGCTAGGGTGTGCCCCGAGTGACCTCAGTTTTACTTGTTTACATCTGCAAAGAATTTGTTTCCAAACACATTTGTATCAACAGACAGTGGGAACAGGAATTTGACCATCTCTTGGGGAGGGAGTCATTAGCCGGAGTGAGTGCCTTTGCAAGTGAGGATGCAAAGACACTCAGTCCCCTTGAGGATAGAGTGACCCTTTCACAGGGGTTGCCTAAGACCTTTGGAAAACACAGGTAATTACATTATAGTTCATCACAGTGGCAAAATTGAAGTTTTGAAGTAGAAACAAATAATTTTATGGCTAGGGGGTCACTATAACATGAGGGCCTTATTAAAGTTTCACAGCATTAGGAAGGATGAGAACCACTGATTTATGGGGTTTGGGTATAGTAGAAACATTGTGAGATGACAGTCATAGGTCTTGTGTTTGAAAGAATGGCCAAGTAGGTGTTAGATTAGGACTAGATACCCATTTTCTTCATCCATCTTTCTCAATGCTTTTTGGGGGTAGTGGTGATTCTCATAATTTCTCAGCATAGGCTTCTTCTAAAAATGATGTAGGCATGGTCTCTGCTGGACTCACTAACTTTAACAACTTTCTTAGATGATGCAAGCAATATACAAAGGGACAGGTATAGCCCTTATGGAGTCTATACCCCCAACCGGGAAGATGGCCCATTTATAAGGTTTTCATTCATGATTCATTCATTAGAATGAGTTCAATCCTGGGCTAGGCAGGGGCTAAGCCATTGTGGAGCCTTGCATCTGGTCTGGTTTCTACGTAGCCAAGTGTGGTGTCCCAGAAGCAAAGCATCAGCCTGGAAGTGGGAGGTGTTAGAGATGAGCCTTGGTGGGTAGGGAAGCTGTTTAGAGTTGGAGATGGAAGGTGTTCTCCTCATCCTTGGCCAGGTATAGCATTAGATGGGGATGAGGGGAGACATGCCTCAGAGATGGGTGGGAGTGGTACTCCTGGGGGAAGAGGGCAGGCTAGGAAACCAGTACTACAGCCACAGGCCTGGTGCTCTGGAGTCTCTACTCCAGTCAGCAGTGTGGGGGCTCTGGCACCTGTCTTGGCAAAGCTGCTGCCCTTATTGCCTCCCAGCTTTGAAGCAGCATGGTAAGATGCTACTGGCATCCAGCCTACCAGCTAGTGGATGGAAGCTGCATCTGGGCCTGCTCAAACTTGGGGAGACAGCCATGGCTCCTTGACACAGTGTGGTTGAAGGTGTGCTTTGGTTAAGAGTAGAGGGGCACTCCGTGTAGGCATAGGTCATCACTAGGATTAGGAAGAGAAGCTGATCTCTGTACTTCAGTTGTCCGAGAACATGGTGCTTACCAGGGTGGGGGTAACAATGAGGAAGATAGCTCTAGGGTCCAGTGTATGGGCTCCTGGTCCTGAGGACACAGTGATTCTTCTGTACCGAAAGCGTCTTTTGAATTATCTGCAAACTAGACTTCTGCAACGTGACTTAAAATTATGAAAATGCTCTGCATATTTGACTTCTTTTTTTAACACTTTTGTTTGACCTTGGATGTATCAGTTTTGGATAACTTTAAAGCTGGTGACAGAGCAAACTGTGTTTGGACACAGGAAATGCCTCCAAACAAAAAAAGTAGGTGTGTACAGTTTAAAATTTCTCTGCAGTGTCCTCTGGAGGAGTCTGGTGGGGAGCAGAGGAGGAATCCTTTGCTAGCATAGGTAGTAACTAGGATTGTGGAGAGAAGTTGGCCTCTGAGCAAAGTCAGTGGGAGTTGGGAACTTAGTTGAGGGTTTCTTTGGCATGTCTTCCCTCTGGGCAAAATGTTTCCTAATCTAGTCTATTTATTTATTTATTTAGTTTTCAGTTTTTAGCATCACAACTGATGGCCCTTTCATTTTAGGAGGTGCTATTGTATATTGTATCATCATTTGGTGACATTTTAGTGTAGAACTGCATATTTTTTAACTTTCTAAACTAATTAAAAATTTTCCTAGTTTTGTGTTATTCTCATAAGATAGCCTAGAGTGATTGAAGTCACTGCAAAGGTCACATGGTCCCAGAATCTGGGAAGGATCTCCCTGGTTGCATTACAACATGGCAGAGAGGCAGAAAGAGAAATGGCTGTGGGCAAAAGGGCCAGGCACATGGAATGGCTTTACTTTTTTATATGTATTCTTATGAGAACTAACATAGTCTTGTGAGAACTACATTAATCCCTCCCAAGGATGGTTCCCCCTGTGACCTAATTATCTCCCATTTAGATCTTACAATTTCTTTAGTACCATCTTGTCTGTGGGTGGCACTGTTCCCTGGACATGGCATTCTAGACTGTATAAAATAGACAAACTCTCCATTGTCATGCATGCATTCATTGCTCTCTTCTGTCTATGGACAGAAGATGACCAGTTGCTTCAAGCCTCTCTCATTTCTCTGCCACGATGGGCAGGCCTTGAACTATGAACTTTTAAAAACAAACACTTCTTGCTTGTTTCATTTTGGTCATAGTATTTCATTGCAGTGACAGGAAAAGAAGCTGTAGCAGAAATACAGATGCTCTTTTGATCTATCTCATGGTTATGATGACAGACTCATCTTAATTTTGAAAACATCATAAACCTAAAATGCACTTGCTATCCCTCCCTCTGCTGAGTACCATAGTTTAGGGCAGCCTATCTTAACTGAGCTCAGAACACCTGCCTTAAGCAGGACAGAACTGTCTGTCACACCACATGTTTATTGAATATGTGCTGAAGATGAATTTTCCATAGGGATGTGTAGGAATTCTCCTGTACTACCAAGAAGTTGAAGGATTATAATTTGAACTCTTATAAGTCTAGCTTCTCTATGTTGGGGGCACCTGGCCCATCTCTGAGTTCTTTCTAAACACATGGAAAAGTAGCAGCCTAGATATAACTTACAACATGTATGTTCTAAAAAAATACCAAGTAGTACATTTCATTTCATTAACATTTAGTAGAGAATATCCTTCAATGAAACACAAGTCTTTGATCATTGGTCATTTATGTAGACCTGCCCCTTTTAAGTATTTGCCTACAAACTAAATAACTGAAAAAGGTTTCTTAGTATGTGGCATATAGCTGAATCCTAACATAGCTTACCACATGGTGGATGCCTTCTCCTTTGGAGAGAAACACACACACACACACACACACACACACACACACACACACACACACACACTTTTCAGCCAACAGAGTCAGCTTTAGATGCATTGCAGCATTTTTTGTCATTGTCTCTTTGTCTACTTTTTCCCTCTTGGTTCTCTGCATTAAGCACACCAGTTATCTGTGTCCTGAATTGGCTTTGAACTCTGCAGTTGTTTGCTTTGCTTGGATTCCTTGTTTATTTCTAAATCCACTGTGTTTGTTTTTAAATCTCCGTTCAGCAAACTTATGTTTCTCTAGTTCTCTGTGGATTCTGTTGGATGTTTTTACAATTTTAGGTTCACAATTATCATCTTCTTCTCCCCCACCCTCCTGTTGCCTTTTTATTCTCTGTGTAGTGAACACATACCTTTATTCAATCCCATGGAACAGAGACCTTCTGCATCCTTTTTTTTTTTTTTTTTTTTTTTTTTTTTTTTTTTTACATTTTCTGATATCCTAAGTTCATTGTCTTTGCTTTTCTTGCCTTTCCCCTAGGGATCCCTGTTTATTGTTGTCCAACACATATAATTTTCCTATTTATTATCATCTAAGTAAGTCATCTCTCATCTTTGTTATTCTGAGTGATTTACTTGAAGCCTCTTTCTCTGTTGCCACCAAGCTCAAGTTTGAAGCCTGTTTTTCCATTTCTGGGCATGCTTTCTCCACCCTGGGGATACATTGCGGTTGGGGTGGAACGAAACTGTGGAGGTGAAGTTCCCCACACCCGCTTAGCCTGTTTGGCAGGTGTGACTTTTACTTCTGGACCTGTGAAATGGGTTCAGCTTTCAGATCTAGGACACTCTATACACTCTGGTGCTGCTTGGGTATGAAGTCAACCCTGAGTTTCATTTCCTTCCAGCAGAGACCCGGTGCCAGGGTTATGGGCACCCTTCTGCCTTTCCTTCCCTGTAGATGTTCATCAGGAGGGGAGATCTACACATCGTCCCTCAGATTGGTCCCTTCCATATTTAGTGACTGTATTTATCTGCATTTTCTTCTTCTTTAGGGAATTGTGTGTGGGACTGTAAGCATTCATTTGTCCCCTCCCTGTCACTTTCCCTTTCCCTTTCTGTATTTGTTTTTTGAAGTTTTTGACACTGAGGTGTGCTCATTTTCTGCCCTCACTCCTACTCTTTTTGACCTGTGATTATTTCTGCTTTAAATTAAATTAAGGTGAGGGATTTTGCATGTAAATACCACTGCCTCTTTAATTGGAAAGTCTCTGATAACATTTCAAAGTCTATGTATATCTCCTCCCTACATCCCAGTCCCGTTTCTGGGTGGTGGTTTCTGAAGAATTGTTGTCTGCTGTTCCCTGTTGTGTTGTCCCAAATTATGAGATGGACTGAGGGGACTAAAAGGGATAGACACAAGAACAAAGCCAAGATGGAACTTCTGTGGGAGAGGAAAGGGTGTTTTGAGGATGTGGTATTGGTGTGGGTCTGTAACTCCCACAGATGTGGGAAAGTCTATCCCAGGGGCAGGGTGGATATCCTTAGCTCTAAGACTGAAAGTCCAAGATGCTTTGTAAATTGAAATACCTCACACTTCTGATCCACCATAAAGGGGGGACTACCATAAGGACAGGAATGGAAAATTCCACCCATAACCATGACCCCGTGTAACTGCTGCATGAAGTGACCTTCGGGCTTTGTATAAGGAGGGAGTGAAATTTGAGGAACTCGCCTGTTTAGACTTGAGCCCTGCCCCCAGATCAGGGTATCTCTTCATATGTCTACAAATACTGTGGAACCTCAATAGTCTGGTGTTGGGTATTTCAGATAAGGGGTCTTCACCCTGAATGGAGGCTCTCACAGGTGAAAGATTATGCTATTTTTATTAGTGCTTCCCTTCTAGGTCTTTCCATTTATCTTCTTTAATAGCACTTTCCATGGTTCACCCTGAGATGGAGAGGGAATGGGGGGGGGGTCAGAGGTAAGTAGAATGTTTAAGTATACTTCGTGTTTTGATATTCTCTTAACGTGTTACTACTTGTGAGAAAACAGTATTTACTCCCCCAGTTTTATTTTTATTTTTTTTTAACCCTGGAAAACACTGAATGACTTTGCTTGGAACTGACTGTCCCTAGCTGTCAGTTTCTCTCCAGTCATGGCCTGGTGGCTCCTACAAGTGACAAGAGAACTTTGAAAATGTTCCCAGCATGTTGTCACCTGCACATTCAGCCTCACTCACATATTTGTCTGAATAGCCAGCCACTCAGAAGCAAGGGCCATTATGTAAGAATTTTGCCATCACAATCCTCACAAAATTACAGCACTCAGTGCCAGAGTGAGCGGGCTCCCCGATGAGTGCTGGCTTGTTCAACAAATGGTCACCTTTTCAAATCTTAGCATGGGCTTGCATTTCTCTTGCTTAGAAAACATTCCTTAAGATTCACTGAGAGTCATGTTTTGCTCTTTAGGAGACTTCTGATGAGGGTAGATCAGGTTTCTCCTAAATAAAATAAGGTCACAACACCATCTTACATGTCTGGGATGTGATGGACTAAGTTTAATCACTAAGTAGTGATAAGAATTGTGTTGTTTTAGAGTAATTCCACTTTTATCTTTAATTCTGTGTTCTAGTTTCCCGAAACCAAAAGCCAAACTGAAAGGTAGCTGTTAGAGTGCAGCTTTTCTTCACCACCCAGACCTGAATACTTAAGGATCCTAGGATCCTGGGGTTCCTAGGATCTGCCTATCTCTGTCTCCTGGGTGCTGGGTAACAGGATGATCTGTCACACTCAGCTTTTGATCTTATTGTATTCTTTGTTGGTGGGTTTCATTGACCCAGGACACTATTCCCTGTTCTGAACTTGGATATCCCCTTCTGGCTTGATCCAAATGTCCCATGTCCCTGTACTTTTTGAACTTTGAAGGTAAGTTTTTGCTTTACTATTTCTGAGTTTGACTTGATGTTTAAAAACCTAGAAAAAAACTGGTAATGAATTTAATTTAAGAACCCCCACAGCTCAGTCTGGTGGACTTAGTTCATGATGTGATGTTTGACCATGAGCTGAGATGGGTGGTACATCCAGACTTCACAGGAGAGGGATGTTCATTCCCTCGACAGTGACAAGACTTCTGTATGGATGTCCTTTTAACAGAGGAGACAGCGATTGCCGCTAGACATAGTGTCTACTATTTCCCGAGAGTTCCCTCTGCCTGGCACAGGATGGAGTCCTCAGCATATGTTGTCTCGCATAGCCCTTCAAACATGGCGGGGCTGCTGCCATGCATAACTTGGTACTGAGGACATTGTTGTGTTTTTATAATGAAGCTAGTTTTTGAGGTCTGTCTCTATACTTTCCTCTTTTCTTTCTTCTCTCTCTGTGCAGTCTGTTCTCTCGGTTGGGTGGCTTGATGTCAATACTGCCTTTACTTGGCAGTTTACTTGGTTCTTGAGCAAGACTGCCTGGATTCCATTCAGACTCTGCTCATCCTGGGTGACTCCACCCTTGAGCCTTCAGTTCTGTCGGCTGTGCAACCTGAGGATGCTCAGAATCCTTGCCACAGGGAGATCTCCTGAGTGAGATGTGGTATCCCAAGTGTGGTACCTGGTCCATGTGTGCGATTCCATCTGCCTCATCATTACTGTTGTCCCTTCCATGGGTCCCTTGGGTTTTTTATTGCTGTGAAGGTTTGTAGGCCTCTGTGGTAAAGAAGCACTGGGGTGGTGGCTGAAAGCCAGTGAATATGGCATAGTAACAGCAGCTCTAGAGCCCGAGTTGCAAAACCCCAGGTGACAGACAAATCCAGTCTGCTATTTGCCTGTGGAACTCAAGCTGTATCAGGATGCAACCATGCAGACTCCTTTATGAATTTTGTGACACAGACCACATCGCTGGGGAAACCCTTTACCCTGGGCTTCCACAGAGTAAGATTACAGGTCTCATACTGGTCTTGCAGAGTCTCACAATTCTTGGATTTAGTTTCCTGGGCAAGATGCTGCCTGCTTCTAACTTTCTGCCCTCAGCTCTCACTCCTGGGTGTCAATCCCTACTATTTCCAGGCCATTATACTACAGCTGAAGGAAGGCTCCTTCCTTTAAGCATGTTGCTTTTGCACATCCTTATCTAGCCCAATACACAGTCTCTAGACTGAAACTCATAATGGGATTTTTTTCCAGCCAGGATACCAGAGATGCTGAAGAGCCCTGCATCAGAGTTGGTCTTCAGATATATAGGACTTTTCTCCCAAGTAATCAGTTCATAGGCTGCCTGAGTTTGTGCTTTGGATAGAAAGAACCTTCCTGATGACCCCAGGGGAAGCCCTTCTGACTCCTGCCATCCATTCCATGTGATTGTACTCTGTACTGGAGCAACCATGCAGCCTGATCAGAGGTCTTCTCTCTGTTCATGTGGTTGGCCCAACCATATCAGTTAATTATAGACATTGTGATTTTTGCCCTTATGTTTGGGGTTGTGCTATTCAGCCCAAATGTAGCTCTCTGAAGTTTTCAGAGCATAAAACCTGATTTCTGTACATTCTTTCTGCCATGAGACAGAAACAGACTTTGTCTCCACATTTGTTCTCTGGGGCAAGGGGTGGGGGAAACAGCTTCCATTACTCAACTTCTTTCCTGATCACCAAGACAGCTTTTGCTGATCAGAGGTATTAATTTAATCTAATTCCAAGAATTCTTTCTCTTTTTATTTTATTATCCTAACCACCTAAATAACTATTTAATGCTTAAATTAATTTAGTGTGAAGATGACAATTCTTGTGTACTTTGTTTGTTTGAGGTAAAGGTCTTATGTAGCCCAGGCTGACATGAAACTGACTCTACTGAAGAGGATAACTTTGAATTTCTGATCTTCCTACCTCTACTTCCTGAGTGCTAGGATTATATGTGACCACTCCTACAGCTGGTTTACACAGACGGAACCCAGGGCTGTCTGCCTGCTGGCAAGCACCATACCAACAGAGCTACTATGCACCATCCCTCAATTTCTTATTTTAATATCAGACTTCCTTCTCCTCTTAAATATTTGTTTATTCCCTGAAGCTACCTTAGTCATTCTGGACCTGACTGTCAAAGTTCTCTGATTCACTAGGTACTCTCCCATACAGTTGTGGGAATGGTACATAAAGCCACATGGGAACTAATGCAGTGAAAGGATATATGTTCGGATACTTTGTTAGTGACAACAGAGGACCGGATGCTATTCTTAAAATATTATAACAGCGACTTTGTGCAGGTGGGGAAGCCCTTGAAGCTGCAAGGTGGGGCAGAGGTTGAGGTGGACCCTGCAGAATGGAGGATAAACAGGGAGGGTACATATGCTCACAGTGGAGGTAGGGATAGTATCTCAAGGAAAGGTCTGGACAGTGAAGGAAGATGGCTGGATTAGATGAACATTATGGGTAGGTAAGGAGAGGCCTTGAGTTCTAGGCCCAGTCTATTAGGCAAAAATAAGTCTTCACTCATTTTTACAAAAAGTGTTGTGGCCTGTTGAAAAAGGTGTGTCAGGATGAGCACAGCTCAAAGAGCCTCAGAGCATTTTAAGACTTGTTATAGCTTATATCTGAGATGTTAATCAGAGGACCATATGTCAAATACTTGGTTCCTAGCTTGATGCTGTTGATAGATGGTTGGATCTTTAAGAAGTGGAAACCTAGTAGAAGACATTTAGGTCACTGGGGGTATGCATTTGAAGGTCCACTATAGGGTCACAGCCATTCCCTCTTTAGCTTTTTGGCTTTCTAGCCCTAATGTGGGCAAGTTCACTTTGCCACCCTCTCCTCCATAACATCATGCTTTGCCACAGGGCCAAAACAACAGGGCCATTTGAACAACAGCCCAGAAGCTGTGAGATGGAATGAACTTTTTCTGTCTCTAAGGTGGTCATCTCAAGTATGTGTTCTAGTGACAGAGCCTCAGCCTATTCTGAGTATGTAGTTAGAAGTAGGAGGAGATAGGAAGATGGGATGTTTTCCCAGTCCTCAATGATGGGGCCATCTATACACCATCCCTTGCTAAGGATGGCACTGCCGTTTTCATGAAGGTGACGCTGGGCAGGGACACAGAGATTGTACTGCAAAATGAGGCCAAGTCTCATACCACAGAGGTAAAACCATTACCGAGTGATGTGATAACTCTTGGCATTTTCCATGGGCTCCAGTGTGTTCCTTGTCCTTGGCGGCAACTTAAGGTCACCACGAGGAACAGGCGCCTGGGCTGTATACACAGCAGGGTATCTGTCATCACCCTCTTCTAGACACTGGTTTTTGGCAACATGGGGAGTAGCTGAGGAGACTTCCTGGTGCTTCTATTCTGTATTCTGTATGTGCTGAGGGTGACATTTTGACAGGGATGGATCAACATCCCTTCCCTACTCAGTTATGTTAAAACTGGGTTCTAGTTTGTATGAAGCCACCTAGTTTAATACCCAGTTCCCTGCCTCAGGACTCCCAGCATGGGCTTATCCCTAGTAAGGCCCTTATTCACAGATGTCTGAACAACCAGGTAGTTAGGAGAAGTGAGAAAGTATGCAGGCTTCATCAAAAGGAGCATGTCCATAGGCAGATGAAGGCCACTTCTGGAAATTTCATTTAATGTCCTCTTATATCTGGGACATAGGAATTGTGGCTTTTGTTGTTTTATTTTTTTTCTCTCTCTCATCAGATTTTACTCTTAATCAGTTACACTATTTTTCTTCCTGTCACTAAAAAATTTTGGAAGTGGCCATTCTTTGTTAGGCACAACAGAAGCCTATTTATAACATTATAAGGCTGTTTTGAAAACAAGCTTTGATCTGTATGTAGGTGGTTGAGCACATGCTTGTTACTCACATGTAGACTTTGAGGAGTTAGTTTGTTGAATCAGGCAGCCACTTTCTCAAAGGTAATTGTGTAATTCATGAGGCCACTATTTTACAGCATATCTGGTAATGTAAGGGTTCTGCTGAAATATTAATTTCTTGTCCCGAACTGGTGTCCACAATGTAATGTCCTGCATTACCATGGACACTGTGATGTGCTTGGTTTCTGTCACTTATTTATTTATTTATTTATGTATTTATTTATTTATTTATTTATTATTGGAAAGCCTCCATCTGCATTTGCCACTTTGAAGTACATTAGTTACCTTGGAAACACTGATGTCATCCATGGAGGTGAGGGTTAGTAACATCCAAAGGACCAGTATAAAATAATTTTACTTAATGGTTTGAAATTTATACAGCACTTGGGAGAAATTATGAGTATGTTTAAGAGAGCAGTGAACGTCTCTGATTGTAGCTAGCATGATGTGTGTGTACACAATAGAAATCTTCATTTGTGTGATACATATGTGGCAAATTTGGAAATAAAATACAAAAACGAAAGCCAGAGGATTCATATAATTCCAATGGCAGAGTGCATTGATTTCCAGGATGCGGTCTGATTACTACAAATGCTTCAGTGTCTCACTATAAGTGTTTTCCATTTAAGCCAAGAATCTATGGATGTGCAGTCTCAGTCAGGGAACCCAGAGGGATCCAGTCCCTGCACATCCCCATTTTACCCGAGCTCAGTGTGTGTGTGTGTGTGTGTGTGTGTGTGCGCGCACACGTGTGCATGAGTGCCTGTGCCTGTGTTTTGTGTATTTAATTTTCAGCAGTTTCATCACATGTTGATGTATGTGGCTGCCACCATGCTCCTTGTATAGTCATATTCTTCCCTGTTGGCTTTCCCAGGCCACTGCTCATCTTTCCTCCATCTCTCCAATACCATCATTTTAAGAATGGGATAGAAATGGAATCATTCATCATGCAACCCTTTGAGATTGGTTTTCTTCACTCAGCACAAATCTCTTGAGATCCATCCAAGTTGTTGCATGTATTAATAATTCATTCCCTTTTATTGCTGAGTGATAGCCCTTGGTGCAGAAGTACTTTGGTTTGTTGTATCACTCCTGCCTAGAAAGACCACTGGGCTATGCTTATCTTTTTAATAAGCAGTGTTTGCTGATGTGGATGAGGCCCTCACAGTGTGGAAGTGGGGAAGCACTGTACACCAATCCAGTCTTGAGAGTTCTCAACAGGGCCCTGTCCTGCAACAGCCTGGCCAGTGTTACCTGTAGAGAAGAGCATGGCCAAACGCAGGCTGATGGAATCCTGCACCACAATGGAGCTCCTGTGGGGTAGAAGGTATCCTCACCCAGGTAGTGAAGAGCACGCTGGACCTGAAGACCTGCATACAGACATCTGCACTAATCTCTGAGAGCTTGCCAGGGGAAGGGTGGGTGGCATTATCTTTCCTGGGGAGCCTGTGACAAAAGAGGACATGGTACCAGCTGCCTGCCCCCCCAAGACCTTTGAGGGAAGATCACTGAGGTGTTGACCCTCACTGTGGTGAGACAGAAAGCAGAAGAGAATCTCTTCCTTAGCCTCATTGACTGGTTTTTATTTTTAATGTGTGTGCCACTTGGTTTGGAAAAAGAAATGCCTGAAACATACACACATTTGGCTTTAAAAAAAAAAAATGCTCTGAAGTTGGTTAGCAGTTGCAACATTTAAACACCCAAGCCATTCTCAGGGCCACAGTCACAGGTCTGTGCTGCCTGTTTGAGTGTTTGAGGTTAATCAGGAAGTGGGCTAAGCTGGCTTCATATGAAAACTGTTTGATTCTTCGTGTCTTCTCTAATCAGCAGACTGCACACCCTCCCCCTACCTCTGTCTTGTCTGAGTCACAGCCCCACAGACAAGAAAAGCATTTGCATTGACAGAGGGTATTTAAAAGCCACCCCAAAAAACCCTGGTAGTAGAGTAGACATTTTTAACACCAGGGACTCTCTACCAGTGAGTTCACAGACTTTCTAGGACTTTCTACTGATGCTAACAGGATGTAACTACCCTGTGGTAAAAATAAACAAACAAACAAACAAATAAATAAATAAAATAAAGTAGCATGCAGAGATGATTGAGAAGGGAAATGAAAGCAACTTTTGGAACCCCCCCTTTCCTCCTCCCAGAAATAACATAAATTCCTATCTTAAAAAAAATTATCTCTCAGCACTAGTCTAGGTGTCATATAACTAAATGCAACCAGCTTTCCTGTTCTCCCGAGTTAAGTTTTGTTTCTCTCCCCTTGAACTCTAATATATTTATATATGTATATATGTATTTTCAAGTACCTCAACTATAAATGCTCCGTTCTAGAGAGTTGGATTCTAAGACAGCAGATGGGAATGTAGGTAGTCTGCTACCCAAGAATAAGGTAGCTGTCTAGAAGACAGAATGTTCTGGGGCAGGGGCCTGTAAACAGTGCTCACCTCGGAAGACTATGGTTCCCCTTACATGGGGAGACACACACCGAGGAGAGTTTGTGAGGATTGATGGCCAGGGAAAGAGCAGGAAGTTCATGTCTTCTCTGGAAACATGTTTTTCATCAGGAGCATCACTGAGGGGACTTGGGGACAAACCATTTCTTCACTTTAAAGGATACATCGTTGGGATCCTGTATTTGTTTTTCTTTGTGCTCACAGGTCCCCATTCAGGGTTAGCCAGTTGATGGCCTTTATTAAATATTTGCTAAAGCAATGAATGGATGGTTAAGCAGAGGGTTATGCAATTCACCACCATGGTGCAGGTTTGGGTCTCCCATCTCCCATCCCTGGCCCACCATAGATAACCTCTCATTTCTCTAATCTTGGTGAAAATGGGCCGAGACGAGAACCCTCTCAAAGCTGGTTGAATTGTGGCCTAGAGAACACAGGGTTCTGCTTGAGGTATCATCCTGTATCTCAAGGAGCTAGGTATCTCTTTGCTCTATAAGAGGTTGGCAGGACTTCTCTGTTAGTGCCTAGGAAGAGGGGAATTCACAGCTGGGCCAGGCACCAAAGTGCAGGCAGGCAGGCAACATCTGTGTAAGCCAAGAGGTAAGGGACAAGGTCTCAGAAAGGAACCATGAGCGTCTCCATTGTCCAGACTCCAGGTCTGTGTTAGCTGATCTCAAATTTCGCATGTCTGAATCTGGTTGATAATAAGATACCCACCCCATTTTTATAGACAGTCTGGGTTTTACTGGCACCAGTGATGGAATGCTTTCTTGAACTTGACACGGAAACCCTACAATCTGTGCCATTTCATTGCAGCAGCTCAGGTACCGTGAGATGCCACAGCTCCTAGGCTCCTTGGTAAAGAAGCAACACACTGGGGTTGAAGCATGTAGTCTCTTGCTTTTGTGTTTTCATGCCCTGTTGCCTGGGCTCCTCTCTAGAAAACCCCTTTGTGGTACCTGCCTTTCTTTAGCTCACCGGAGCTTTTCGAAACTTCCTTACACATAGCCATTTCCATAGGGATTTCCCCCTAATTATTTGTCATTATCCTACTTTATGTCATTATATGTGGCTGTGGGTGATAAATTCCAAGTCCCTGTTTATAACCCTTGGTAACTACAAGGTAGTACATCCCCAAGTGGCTTATGCTCTCGGAATGCTTTACTGGTTGGTATGCAGAAACTTGGTTCTAACTGTTTCCAAGAAGAATGGTGTTGGTAAAGTCCAGATTATCAGCAGTGGTGCTATACTGACCATATAAAGCATCCATTGGGCAGCGTGGCCCAGGAGATCTGGCCTGATTTACAAGCTCTCCTACTGCAACCCCATGTAGACAATGTCTTCAATGGCAGCATGTGGATCAGAATATAAGATGGTGTCTTAGTTATGATTTCTGTTGCTGTGAACAGACACCATGATCCTGACAACTCTTATAAAGGAAGACATTTAATTCAGGTGGCAGCCTAAAGTTCAGTAGTTCAGTTAATCATCCTCATGGTGGCAAGCATGGTGCCATGCAGGCAGACATGGTGTTGGGCAACCACATCTTGATCAGACAGCATCAATAAGTGGTCTCAGACACTGGGCAGTATCTTGAGCATAGGCAACCTCAAAGGTCACCCCCAAGGTGACACACTTCCTCCCATAATGTCATACTTACTCCAACAAGGGCATACCTTCTAATAGTGCCACTCCATAAGAGCTTATGGGGGCCAATTACATTCAAACTATTGTTCTAGGGCTTCCTATGGCTCAGTCTATATGTACCTTGAAAATGCCATCTGGCTTTTCTTTTTTTTAACTGTTGTTTTGGGAGTTGAACTTGCAAGTGGTTTTACCTTCTGAGCCATCTTTCCGCCCTCCAGGGCCTTCTTGAAAGAATACAATAAAAAGATCATCTTAAATAAATGCACCATTATTGATTTTATAACAGACATTATGTGAATGACTAAAATCAGAAATTATTCTGAATTGTCGATTTTCTAGAATTAAATGGAGTTTAAGTGATCTCTTAATTCAAATCTCTCTAGAAGCTTTGATAAGTAGGTTCTGGTTTCCTTTTGACATTTTACATCATCAGGATGATTTGTTCAAGTTAAGCTTTTTTTCCTTCGTTTTTCTTTTTTTTCTGGTATGTTCTATAACAGGTTCCTTCCTAAGTATTTTCCATGTCACATTTAACTTCAAGGATGCCAGCACTCATAGTTAGTGTCTATTACCATTCTCAGGAATTTTCTATTTGTTGTAGTTTGTTTTCCATTGTTGTGATAAACATAACTATTGTACTGGACTATCTTCTAAGCTACTCTGCCACCATCTTCAAGAGTGTGGTTGGGCATGCTTGCAAAGGATCACTATAGCTAGACTTGTTGACTGTCAGTGTTGATTACAGTAGGAGGAGGGGAGGATTATGAGACCTTCACCTGGGTATCTGACCAACCTTTCTATCTAGGTGTGTGCATTTCTATCCTAACTGCAATTGCATGTGGCCATGGAGTCTGGGGAAGTACTAGAGTATATAAACAGGGAACCCACAGACCTTCCAGTGTGGTTGTTTTAAAGTCACTTATGCTCTTGTTCATAATTTTTCACCCATTGCTCTATGAGGAATTAGTTCATTGGTTTCCCAGAGTAAACATTGGAGGAACTGTACTTTAGTTTGTGATAGGGTAGGCATTGTTTACATTTCCACCAAGGAAGGAAGTTTAGCAACAATGACCAAAAGCAACTTAGGAAGGAGAAGGCTTATTTGGCTTTTGGGTTACAGTCCATCATCCAGGGAAGCTAAGGCAGGAACTCAAGGCAGGTGCTTGAAGGAGTAACTATGGAGGGATTCTGGTTTGCACCCAGGTTTACATTCTGCCTTATTTATATTAGCTCAGAGCAACTTCTTTAGGGATGGTACCACCCAAAGTGGCATGGACTCCCCTACTTTAATACTAATCAAGAAAATGCCCTCCATACATAGTCATAGACCAGCCTAATGAGATTTAAATCTCCTTCTTCCCAGATGACTCTGGGTTTGTGTCAAGTTGACAGCTGAGGGAACTATTGATATTCTCAAACTGTTGAATCTTCCCAGAGACCTACTGGATAGGTAGAGCTAAAGCTTACAGACCTTTTAGGTCTGAGAAAACAATAGTGTGTGGAAATTAGTCAGTGTCTGTCTCCATCCTGGGTGACCACAGGTGCTTGTCATCTGATGCTTCTCCAGTTGGCGCTCCTTTTGTAGGAAAAAGCCTCTCCACCTCACAAAGGCATGCAGAAAACAGGTGGTGGTACTGGGCCAAGTTTTGCAAGCTCTTAGGGTCACCTTGCTATGGTTCCCAAGAGACACAGGTCTACTCTTCTGTGGCTTCTTTTCATGTCACTCACCAGGACCAAGACAGGAACCCATGCTGTATTGGCTTTTCTTTATCTCCATTCTCCATGGCTCCTTTCTGGCTACCCAGCCTTAAGATTAGGAAGGGAGGGCTATGGCCACCTCTCCCTAAGTGAGTAGTGGGTTTGGGAGCTTCTCCAGGTGGCAGGGTCATTCTCCAGGCTACCGTGTCTCAGGCAGACCCTGTGGCTTGGCCCCAAAGTGTTGGAGATGGCATGAGACAGTTGGGTGTCCCATAACCCCCTCCCTGCAGTCTTCCAGTGATGCTCAGATAGACTTCTGGTTGACTTCCAACATTTTGAGACCTCATGCCTTCCATGTAATGTGGTGGCAGCTAGGCAAGTCTTTCTAGAATTCCCCTACCTTGATTTCATGCATAGTGGGAAATTTGAGGTATAGACTATAAATGGCTTCCTCCATCCCTCCCCCTTCTCCTTCTTTTGTAGCTCTGGAGGCCTAGGAAATCTGTTAACACAGTGGCCTCTCTCTGATCATTTAAAGGAATTCAATTTAAAAGAAGCACAGCATCAAATTCTAGCAATTATTTGGAGGTAGGTAGGGTGTTTCCTATAGAAGGAGTAGAAAATACAAAGGCCCTGGGGTCAGAGAGAGGAAGCAGAGGACAGTTGATGAGAGCAGAGGGATAGCTGGGAAGAATCTGATCAGTCATGTCCCCCAGCATCTGTTCCCAGCCCGGCCCTTGGCCTCTGGTTGCCTTTCCTTTGGTGCCCTTGGACTATGCAGTGGGAAGTATTTCCCTTCTGGAGTGACAAAGCACAAAATCCTCATGCTGGAAGAACTGTATCTTTTTTTTCTCTCTCTCATGAATGACTTTATCAACTGGACAGTGACATCAGCTATCACATCCAGTGTGTATCTCTCAGTGATATTTCTTGGAGTATGCTCTTTAGCCACAGGTCCACTGACCCTATCTTGGGTCAGGGGAGCCCATGATCTGTCTGCAGGTCACTATGAGCTATGTGACTCTCTGCAGTGCCCCAGTCCATGGTACTCTGTGTGGCCACTGCAGGAATTCAGTAGTTGACTTATGGAAACAATTCTTGAGGCAGAATGAGTACTGAGTCCCGACCTCAGCTTCATTTCTTAGTGGCATCATGTTTAGGAATGTACTCACGACCAAATCACTCACTGACACTGTGTTAGGTATCCTTATCATGGTAGGTTCAAAGCCTTACAATTCCCCCTCCTGGCTTTGAACACTTAAGCTCAGCTCTAGGCAGAAACTCAGTGGGATGTGGCAATTGCACTTGGCCTATCTATTTAAATGTTGGCACTGTAAGTAATCACACAAATCCCAGCTAGATGGCAGGTGCCAGCGAGTGTCCAATGTATTGTTTCAAACTTTATGGTCATACAGTCCTTTGGAACCTGAGCCTAGAGTTAACAACTCTACTGACAGCTGGCATGGTGGCTGACAAGGATAGGGCGTGGGGAGGGGCATGTCCCCTCTTCCATTTTGAGATCCTGTGGAGTGATGAAACCTCAGTGCCCCAATGAAATCTGTGCTGCTTTTTAAGGTTGTTTATGGGAAGGCAAATGGCCTGACATGTGAATAGGACAGGTGTGGGTGAACACTGTCTGGGCCTTGGGAAGTAGTCCAGATCTGAGATGTCCTGAACAGTGGGTGTGCAAGTAGTTTCAACACCTTCTTCCTCTCTCATCCAGAGGGTTGTCATTCCTTTCTGCCCTCCATCCCTGCTGCAGTCATCTGTCCAGCATACAAGACACATTGGGATTTCCTGCCTGGCTTTTCCCCCTTCAAGTGCCACTCTACCTCAGCAGTGTCCCTAAGACTCTCATTTTGGTACCCTATTGTCCTTAATGACTTTGGCCCTAGTCACTCACATTCTCCCCCATCGAGTGACATGATACTGCCTGTGTGCACACAGGCCCCATGGCAGCTGGTACTACACAATGCTTTGTCTTATTGTGGCCTCTCGGAATGTCCTGGCAGCTTTTGCCTTTTAGAAACCCAGTGGGTGCCAGGGGTACCCTGCAGAGGTTATTTGCCACTAAATGGCAGATCTGAATTCTCAGACCCTTAGAGGCCTGCTTCCTCCTCTCTGACTTTGTGATGAGATAGCCTTGTAATTTAGTGACACTATGCTGGATATAAGCACTTACAATTTAAAGTATTGTCCTGTCATGCAAGCTGTGTGACTTTGGACTGATTCTTTACCCTCTCTGAACTTTTCCTTCCATCTCTTAAATTGAAGTCAATAATACCACAATTAATATCTCATTAAATCAGGATTTAATGGGATGACATTTGTGCCAAGTACTGTGCCCAGGGCCTGGCACACCTCGAGTACTCAGCAGATAATTAGCTTCCTCAGATAGACACTCAAGAAAGAGAAGAAAAAGCCAGGTGAATGTCATGATACACCACTTTGCTATCTGTAGTGATCTGATAGATTTCAGGTATTTTTTTCCAACCCAAGTGAAAGAGCTTTAATCATACCCACATTTTTGGTTTGCTTGCATTGTGGTGAGTAGATCTGAGAATGCATGTCCTCTCCTCCCTAGTGTTGTTTGGGATGCAGGACAGGCTGGCATCAGGAGCCAGTGCATTCTCTGCAGGGCTCCCAGCACCCTTGGTCTCATGGGCTGGCTATTGGCATTTGAATGAGGTTGGGAGACTGATGGCACCTTTGCAAGGTCAGCTGACTCTCTTATCACATATGTTGCCTTTGTCCCTGATGGACTACCGCTGTTGCTCCTTGCTCCCCATTCACTTCATCTCTGTGCTGTGGTGCAGCTCTCCAAGTGACACATGTGTCACAGTCTGAGTTCTGAAACCAAGTGATTCTGAGGTTGGCCTGCTGGAAATCCAGGTCCTGCACCTGTTTATGCTGGCTTGACCAGGAGTGAGAAATCTCACTTGCCTTTCCTGACAAGTAGAACAGTGACAGCACTTGCTTCATGGACTTGCAGGGAGACAGATGAGAAAGCTCAGTTTGTGAAAGTGGTCAGCACAGTACCCATGCAACGGGAAATGCTCCATTAAAAAATAATAATCCCCTGAATTAACATTTGTGTTACTAGAGTTTTCTTGTCAAGCCAGGTCCCGCTGCTGCTTCAACCCCAAATAAGCACACAGAGACATACTAATTATAAAATTGTTGGCCGATGGCTAGGGCTTCTTATTGGCTAGCTCTGTCTTAATTATTAATCCGTAACTGTAAATCTATGTATTTCTACATGGCCTTATCTTACCAGAGAATGCCTGGCCTATCCTATCCTCCAAGTTTCTATATGGCGTCCCTTGCCATCTCTTCCTCTGCTTACCTTTCCCAGAATTCTCCTTGTCTCCTAGTCCCACCTATCTTCCTTCCTCTATTGGCAGGAAGTTTTTATTCATCAACCAATAAGAGAAACATATATACAGAAGGGAATCCCTCATCACATTAGCAAAATAATAGCAATAATAATAATAATAATAATAATAATAATAATAATAATGATGTTTGAATATTCATTGCTGCAGAATCAGCATGTCCAGATAAATAGATGGTAGTGGCTGTGCACCCTGAATCCTGCTATTCTTTCAAGTTTGCATTTTTATTTGTACATGTGTCTGAGTTCATGCATGTGTGTCAGTGCATATGTGTGTATGTACTCATGCATGTGGACGCCAGAGGACAGACAACCTCAGGTGCTCTTCCCCAGAAGCTGATAAACATTGTTTTGAGAGTCTGTCATTGGCCTGGAGCTTGCCTACTGGCTGGCCAGTGGTACTCAGGGATCCACCCATCTCTGCCTTCCTTGTGCTGAGATTGCAAGTGCAGAGTGCCAGTTCCGGCTTTCTCGCCTTGCATCTGGGGCTGGAAAACTAGTTGCCTTAACAAAGCTCTGCCTTCCAGCCTGAGAGTTTATTCCTTTAAAACTTTATTACATTTACACATGTACATGGGGTGGGCATGTGCCATGGTGTACACGTGAAGGACAGCTTGTAGGAGTTGGTTCTCTCTTTCTTTCCGGGATGGAACTCAGGTCATCATGCTTGGTGGCAAGTGCCTTTACATGTTGTCTCACAGGCCATGTAGATTTCCTTGGTTTTGTTTTTAGTGGTGAGGCATACTTCTTGTATAAACTTAAATTCTAAATTGTCAGCTAGAACAGGCTGGGCGGCCTTCACAGAATCCCAAGTACAGTGAAAAGAATCCTTCAAGGCCTCCCAGCCCCCATAAGACTCTGCTGTCTCTCCTGAGGCTGTTACCAATAGCACACTCTTTGTTCCCACCCATAAAACATCCCTGGGCACTAGGTCCTGAGCTTACCCCGACTCTCCTTGTATCCCAGAGTCACCTTGGCCACTGGGGTAGGGTGATAAAATATAACATGTTTCCTTGTATAAACAAGGAAACTGAGTGGCTGATTCAAATGCAGTTGCCCCTCCCTCCCATCACTCATGGTTATTGCGCCTGTCGGTAAGAGACAATGTGCAACTGGTGTTGCTTGGTTTACAGATGCTCCACCTGCTCATCTGCCTGGGCTCCTCCCCCTGGGCCACTTATGTGGAAGTCTGCTGTTTGGGGTTTGCTTTTTCCCTGGGGTTGTTGGGATGACTTTATTTGGTGTCACTGGGAATTGCTTTGATTCTCAGGCTTCTATTTCATAAATACTGCCCCGAGCAGCTTTTGATACATTGAAGAATAACTTACTTTATGGAAAACTAGCCTACAATTTCCTGAATTACACAGTCTGTGAAGCGTTGTGACATTTATTTCGAGCTAGAAACAAACTATAGCTGCAGCTTGAGTGTTTCTCTTTGTTGTCGTGCCCAATATTTTATGTATATTTATGTGCTCTGTTCATTTACATTGCTCATTTTACACATTTAAGTTTATGTTTTCTATATGCATTTGTATCAATATGCATATTTTACAAGTGTGGCCACTTATAGAGAATGAAATTATTTTCTGCTTTCTGCAAAAGTCATTTCCCCTTGGTATTTTATGCAATTTTTTAAACATAAAGAAGACTTGAATCATTTGATTGACACCTGTATGTCCCCTGCAGTGGTTCCACAGTGAACACATTGTTTCTCCTCCCCCCCGTCTTGTTTATAATTTTCATCTCTCCATTCCTGCATCCATCCATTTCTGTCTTTTTGTTGCTATTGTTTCTCAAGTTGTCGACTGTCAGTGATCAATGAATGCCATGTGCTCATTTTGCAGGAGGCCTGTGGTATATCCTGGGCTTCCCCTGAGCCTTGCAGGGACCACTTGCAGAGACCACAGAGCCCCCTGATCCCCTCAACAGTGGTATCCCTCTGTTCCTGGACTTTGGCATTCTGGTTATCACTGCCTTTCAGAGATAGAATGTTCGAGACACTGTCTGCTACTCTACCCCTCAGACAAAAAGACATCATAGAACTTCTAGAAAATTCTGCCTCATCCGCACCCCTGAGCACTTATCAGGTAGAGGCTATGTGTCTTTTAAGGCTCTCACAAAGATCCATTGATGTAGCCTCAGGGTTCCCCCTTGGTAACTTTTCTAGAACTCTCTGGCTGCCCCTTAAGCCTTCTGCCAGCCATTCTCATGTTTGTCAAGAGACAGTCACTATGATACTCCCTTCCTGGTGCTCAGGTCCTGTCCTTGTTGAGCTCCGAGGCCCAGATGTAAAGAAGGCATGCTTGAGAGGAGATCAGGTATCCACTCATTTTTAAAGACGTGTCTGGTATAGTGTGGCAATAATAGTCTGTTTTGTGTGGTCTGGAGAATGGCCTGTTATAGTCATACTTACAGCTTTGAATGTGTGTATTTATTGAGTCTGTAGCAATCCAATAGTAAAGGGAGCAAGAGAGCAAAACAACATCAAATCAAGTGTTCAAAACATCCAGCAGGAATCAACCGAGGAAGCCTTGTTGAGGCAATCATCTGGAGTTCCCTACGGAGAGAGTCCCCAGCGGGGCAAGTGTCCCCTTGGTGGGACTTCCCAGTCAAAGAATAAATCGCAGCAGAAAAGTGACCCATCCAATCAAATGCTTATTACAAATAGCCAACAGAACCCAACTGGGGAAGTTCCATTAAGGAAGCGGCTGGAGTTCCCTAATGAGATGCCCAGGAAAAGCCGAGTGTCCCCTCCAGTGATGCTTCCAAGTGAAAGAACAAATGGAAACATGGAGAACAGCATCAGATCGGGTACCCACAACACCCACAGAGAAACTGAATGGGGAAGTCCCCTTGGGCTGCCATCTGGAGGTCTCCTTAGGAGGAGTCCCAGGCACAGAGCACAGTGCCTGTCCCCTTAAGTGGGACTTCTGAGTCAAAGAGCAAATAGTAGCACATGGAAAACAAAATCATCAGATTGTCCCATCCAACAGTCACAACATCCAGCAGAAAGCAACTGGGGAAGTTGAGGAAGACATCTGTAGCTCCCAATTGAAAGGAACCCAGATACATTTCTCTCAGTTGAGGATGACACACCTACTCCAACCAGGCAGACAGTAGATAAAGCTATCTGCTTAACTCACAGATTCTCACTCCCACCTCGGGCACTGTTATATCCTGGGATAGATAATAGAAACTTCTTTTGGAAATGGTTCACCATCTAGCTCAAAGGCTGTTCTTGTTGTTCTCACTTCTCACTATCACAGAGGAGGAGGAGGGTCGGCCCATCCCAGAAAAGGGAGGCTTCCTTGGAGGAGACTTATAGACAAACATGTTTAGGTCTAAAATGGTGTGTGTGGGGGAACCTCACTTTTCAGAGCAGCTTTCTCAGTGAGTTCAAACAGCACATAACCATTTACCAATATAATTTATATTATTCAACATGTGCATTCTGCCAAAACACAACTGGTAGAAAGTTATAAAACATACCTCTCTGGTAATTCTAGATTCCTTATTTTTTTTTTTTTTTTACTTGAAAAATAGACAATAAAATCTGATAATGGCTTACCCTCCCCCAGCTACTCCTGGATTCCTATTTTTAAAGTTCCCAAATGAGGGAATCACTTAGTTGGTAAAGCTAGCTCAAAGAGGTACTAGACAGCCTTGATGTTTAAAGGCATCTCTCAAGGAGCGAATGGTAGAAGACAGGCACTGGGTACATGTGAGGTGGTGGTGACATGGATGCTGGTGGACCACTGTGACCAGCCTCAAGTACTTCTGGGACGTCTGCCAGCAAAAGACTCCCTTCTTGCTTGCTCTCTTGGATTGGATTGGTTGAAAAGAGCCTCCTTGACTGAAACCAGTCTGTCATCCAAGGCTGCCTCTACACGGTGTCTGATCCATCAGTGGGTATCAGAGCCAAGCTGCTCCCCACTGCTATAATCTCTCAAGGGTTACCCACCCTACCTTGCTGCTGGCCTCAAGTCTAACTATCACCAACCAGCCTGTCTCTTCTCACTCTTTCTGCAGGGTTGGCTTTGTCAACTTACAGTTCACCACCGTCTTTCAGGGGCAATCCAAAGAGAACTCAATGTATGATAGTGAAATACAAACTTTGTAAATGTTCTGGGACTGGGGCTCCAGGCAGTTGTCAGAGTGCCTGCCTAGCTCCCGTGAGGCCCTGAGTTTAATCTCTAGTGTGTCATAAACCAAGCATGGTAGTACATGCCAAATCCCAGCACTTGGGAGGTCAGAAGTCAGCCTGGAATAGATAGATGAGACACTGTGTGTGTGTGTGTGTGTGTGTGTGTGTGTGTGTGTGTGTGTGTGTGTGTGTGTGTGTGTGACTTGTAGCTTCACGGTATCTTTGGTACATAATCAACAGTAAAATCAAGCCCAGCTCTATTCCTCTACATCAGAGCTTGGCACACTTACTTTAACCAGGCAGATAGTAAATATTTCAGGCTCTTCAGGCCATATGGTCCCCAATGCATCCTTACAGCTTCTAGGGTCTGTGTTGTAGTGAAAATACAGCCATACTGACCGCACAAATAGCATGGTTGTGACCCAGGGACACTCCAGTAGCAAAACAGGTGGCTGGTGAGATTTAGCTTGGGACCACAGTGTGTAGACCCCTGACCTAGATAAACATTTCTTGGGTTGGTCTATTAACCTGTGTCTGTGTGACACTAAAAGGATGAACCCCTTACCTTTGCCCCTAAGAGGTTTAAGTCTCACAGATCCTCTATGGAGCTGAGATGAGGGTTGCCTGTAGTCTTGTTACTTAGGTACATGATGGAATTTTTAAAAATTTAAACCTGGGGCTCATTGTATTCCTTCTCTGTCAGCACAAGTCCCGGAGTCATCATTGGTCCATGTTTTTATACACTAGTTAGAGAAAACCAGCAAAGCACAGAGCTGACTGCAGACTCCCAGAGCATGGGGTATTTGAAGAGTGTCCATGTCATACTCACCCCACCATACTGGACTAGTATCATCAAGAAACCTCAAAGCCCCTTCCAAAACACAGACACTCATCTGTTAGAGTTCTGGAGGCTGTAAGTCCACCATGACGCCATCCGCAGATCTAGTGTGTAGCAATACCTGTCTCCTGTTCATAGTTGCTCCCTTCTGTGTTGTGTGAGGGCTGTTCTCCTGTGGTCTAACCACCTTCCACGCCTTCTACGGGCCTTCCTCACCAGTGCCATCGAAACTGGGAAGTAGGTTTTTATGTAAAAATGTGATAGAATGGAGGGCAGTGTCAGGGAACAAACGTGCAAACCATAGCAGTCCAGTGTTACAGTGTTTCAATCACATGGGTGATTAAAATACAGACATATCTTTAGATCCACAGGATGAGAGTTGAAAAGGGCCAGTGTTTTCCTTTCCTCCTCTAATCTCCCTGTCTTAGTCCATGTTATATTGCTGTGAAGAGATATCATGATCACAGCAACTCTTATAAAGGAAAGCATTTGACTGGGCCTTGCAAAGGTTTAGTCCATTATTCTCATGGTGAGCAGCATGGTGGCATGTGAGCAGACATGGTGCTGGAGAAGTAGCTAAGAGTTATACATTCAAATTTGCAGGAAGAGAGAGCCACTGGGCCTGGCTTGGGTTTTGGAAACCTTAAAGCCCGCCCCCAGTGACACATTTCCTCCAACTAGGCTATACCTACTCTGACAAGGCCACACTTCCTTAATCTCTCCCAAGTAGTGCTACTCCCTAATGACTAAGCATTCAGGTATGAGTCTATAAGGGTCATTCTTGCTTAAACCACTGTACCACTCATCATCCACCCTTCCATCCATGTTCCCATTCTATCCTTTTTACTCTCCTAGACTACTACTATAGAAGCTATTGTCTTAGCTCTCAAAGACTTGCCCATTGATGAGGAAGGGATGCTATAAGATCATACAATAATTCACTTCCAGGTTGTTCCTTGGCTGTTGGCAAGACTGGGAATTGCCATAGTAATTGGCTTAGAAAGAAAGCATCCCTTCCAGCAGGAACCCTTGAATCTATTTCATGAGTTTGTGTCATTCTTGTTATCTGGGATAAGAGTGTCCCAGGCTCGATAGCAGATGATACCAAGTTGGGAATAGGTGTGCCTCTGAATTCCATGGGTTGACCATACCATCTGGAGACATTACTAAATACACAGTTGGATCCAGGAGTGTGACAGTTTTTGAAAGTTTACATTTCTTTGAGGTTCTCAGTGGATGTCACTACCAAGAAGCTTCTGTGAGTCAGCAAGGGCTTCTTCATTCTACATAAGGGAAACACCCAGCAGGGACCTTTAGAGCAGTGATTCTCAACCTTCCTAATGCTGCAACCCTTTAATACAGTTCAGCAAGTTGTGGTGAAATCCCCCCCCATAAAATAATTTTCTTTGCTACTTTGTAACTGTCAATTTTGCTACTGTTATGAATCATAATATCTTATATACAGATGTTCTTAGGTAACCCCTGTGAAAGGGTTGTTTGCCCCGAGCAGAAGGGTATCGATTCACAGGTTGAGAACTGATATCTTAGAAGGTCAGGTAGTCATTAGTCTGGAAGGACATTCAAGATTCCACATTGAACTTGTGGCTCTGGATCCACATGGACACCTGGGACTTCTGGCTTTGGTGCCTCCAGAGACGTAAAAAATTTGCTCTGTGAGAACAGAGAAGTCCCTGATCCTTTGTTGGTCCCCAGGGAACAGGCTTTCCTGGCAATTATTTCACAGCCTGTGGCAGTGCATGCTCATTTCTTCAAGCCCAATCTCTAGAAGTACATTTGAGGGAATATATTTTACATGAAAAGGAAGCCTTAAAAGCAGCATGGCCCCTGGGCATGCAGGCAGCAAGCATGACTTCGGGTACATTCATCTCTGTGTTATTAACACAACATATTTATTTGATGTTGAATGGGAGAAAGGAGGTTGCATCACTAGATATTAACAATGGGGTGATCAGTTTAAGCAGAGAGGATGTTTGACTCCAAAGGCCTGCCTCTTGTTGTGGAGCCATTCCTTAATGAAACAATGAACATGCAGCGGAAATGTCAAATTTAATAGATGCTTTTGGCTGCAAGCATTGCCGTAAGTGAAACCTATTATGAGGCTGGAGGCTTTGGGGATGTTTGGAATGAGTGCATTCCCTTGTACAGGAGGGGCTAGCTCAGCCATATTGATCATCCAGGGGCAGCACAGGATGTTTTATTGAGGGAGGGTTCCATATGGAAGCGCCTTGCAAATGGAACTAGCATTTGATTACTGGGAGAAAATGACTTCAAGTTGCCATCTGGTTTCTCAGCCAATACCATTGATTCATGGAACTTACAGTAGTTTTTTATAATCTGGCCTGTTTTGAATGCTGCTGAGAGATTGGAGCCATTTCCTTGACATCCTCCAATCTGAACTCTGAGGGTAACTGTACCAAGTGTGCACCCCAGCCTACTTTCTGTCTAGGCTTCCAAGTGCCCAAGTGTGGTGGCATTTACCATTACAGTTTTATGAAGTTATCATGCAGTGTTTTGCAGTTTTATGATGCTTCTCACTTCTAATAATGCAAATCTTCCCTTTGGAGCCCACACAGATCCTTTTTAGTAGCATGGAGGACCATGAGCTGTCTCAACCCTGCCTCAGTCCACAGGGCCAATATCTGCTCTTGTTTCTAAATGGGAAGCTGTTTAGTAGGACCAATCACTCTGGGTGTAGTCTGTTTTTCAGAAGAAGACAGAAGCCTCCAATTCCCAGTGTTTGTTTGTCTTGTTTGTGTGTGCATGTGCGTGCGTGCATGTTGAGTGTGTGTGTGCGTGCGTGCGTGCGTGCGTGTGTGTGTGTGTGTGTGTGTGTGTGTGGTGGGGTTTTTAGCTGTCTATAGAGATAATTGGCTAAAAGAAAAAAAAAGGCAAAAAAAAAAAAAAGAATCCATTTTATTCCAGTTAGCTTGCTCTCTGCCTCCTGCTTTCAGGCCAGATATAAGCCCTCAGCCACTGCTCCAGCATCATGTCTGTCTGCCTGCTACATGCTCCCTACTATGATGGTCATGGACTCCCCTGTGAAACTGTGGGCCCTCATAAACTCTTCTATAAGTTGCCTTGGTCATGGTGTCTCTTCAGAGCCATTGAAAAGTAACTAATACAGAGGGTAATTTCCTGTTCTAGTGCCACCAATTTTACAATAGAAACATGAAGAATTTGGTTGTTCCCACTAACTACTTATCCTGCTTCTCAACATTCATGGATCCAAATTAGTAAATTAATGGTAATATGGGGTGTCCTTAAGTATGTTGTGAATATGTGTTGCTTTTATTGGTTGATGAATAAAGCTGCTTTGACCAATGGCCAGGCAAAATATAGCTAGGCGGGAAATCCAAACAGAGTTACAGAGAGGAAAGAAGGCAGAGTCAGGGAGATGCCATGTAGCTACCAAAGGAGTAACATACTGTAGCATCAACAGTAAGCCATAGCCATATTTAGATTAAAAGGGTTAATTGATAAGAGAGAGCTAGCCAATAATACATCTGAGCCATTGGCCAAACAATTGCAATTGGTATTAAGCCTTGGAGTGTTATTTCATAAGCGTCTGTGGGAACTGACAGGAGGGACAGAAAACTTCCAACTACACTAATGGCCTCTGATTCCGGGCCATTCCCTTGCTCTGCCTCCTTCAAGTCTCAGAACACTGTGGTGAGTAATTTACCTGCAAGTACTGGCCCTCTTGATTGTCTTCCTGGAAGCTGATGGCCCAGTGGGCTGGTTTGACCCCACAGCCCAGGATTTGGCACAGCCTGCTGAGGGCACTGTTAGACCTAGATGGACACATAAGGAAGGTCAGCAACCATCACTGATCTGGCCTGGTGCTGCCTGCTGTGCAGCATTCTAGTTTAGTCCAGATGACCTTTTAGAAAGAGAACATTTATCCACTGGGTGTCCAAGTGTGTAGAGAAATATGAAACCCATGCCAATGAAGATAGGAGGTAAAAGAAGACTCACAGTATGAAGGACGGGGAAAGTAATTAGGAGGAAGGAGTGGCACAGTGGGCTGCAGAGGTGACTTAGTCCCTAAAACACTTGCCTTGAAAGCCCAGAACCCAACATCCAGCTTATTTTTATCTGGGTTCTGGGGATTGAACTCAGGCTCTCATGCTTCTATAACCAGGCAAGGCCTCAAGTAGAGGGACTGGGACACCATCCCAGCCACAAAACCTTTGACCTACAGTGTGTCCTGCCTGCAGAGTGTTCTGGGACCAGAGCCTAGCCGAATCTTCAGCAAAGAGATAGAGGGACTTCATCCAGCAACTGATGGGAGCAGATGCAGAGCCAAACATTAAGTGGTGTTCAGGGAGTCCTGTGGAGGAGGGGGAGCAGAGATGGAGGAATCAGAGGGGTCACGGACTCTATAAGAACATGGCCCACAGAATCATCTGACTGGGACTCATGGGGGCTCACAGAGAGCAGGGAGCCTGTGGGAGGTCTGACCTAGATCCTCTGCATATGTTATCACTGAGTAGCTTGGTGTTCTTTGGGGACTTCTATCATAGGGCCTGAGGACTGTCCCTGACTCTCTTACCCTCTTGTGGGACCATTTTCTTCCTACAGAGTTGCCCCTTGTCCAGCTTTGATGTAATGGTATGCACCTGGTTTTATTGTAGCTTGTTTGGTTGTATTTGGTAGATGTCCTCAGGAGATCTGCTCTTTTCAAGAGTGGGAGATGGAGGGAGGGTGGATCTGGGTGAGGGAAGGTAGGAAAGAGATACTAGAGGGAGGGGAAAACTGTGGTTGGGATGTAATAATATATGAAAGAAAAATAAAATAAAGTAAAACTCCATCTGCACAAAACATGTATCAGTGAATTTAACAGATTGCTAACCTTTTACAATTATTATCACACCCCATTTTGAAATACTCCTGTAAAATTTGGTTCTCAATTGTCAATGGTGGCACTATCCTACAATCCCAGCACCTTGAGGCAGATGCAAGAAGACTGAGTTTTGGGCCATATTAGGCTATAGACCATCTTAAGCTCAGAAAACAAATCAAAACAAACAAATAAGCAAACAAGTTGTTTCACATCCAGAGGAGAGGCATGTCAGTTCCTGCTCTAGACCAGCCCCACACAGAATACTTTCTTTTTCTAAATAAATAAAATATGTATTTCATGTTTGTGAGTGTCTGCATGTATGCATGTGCCTTATATGCATGCAGTACCTGATGAGGCCACATGAGGGCCACAAGAGGAACTGTAGTTAGAGTTGTGAGCTGCCATGCCAACACTCTTAACACCAGAGCCTTCCTCTCAGTCTCCTTTCTTTATGTATGGATGATCATATATATGGGGTCACACAGCATCTCTTCTTTTACATGTGACTACTTTTACTTAGTGTTGCTTTTGAAGGTTTATTCATGTTGCACACGTATCAACAGTTTATTTCACGTCACTGCCGAATATGGGAACTCTGTGGCTATTGATTTATTAGATGACATTGGCTCCCAATGTATGGATATAGCACATTTTGTTTCTCTGTGCTGATGGATATTTGAGTTGTTTCTGGCTGTCATGCCTAATGCCACAATTCACAGGGTTTTGTGCAATGTGGGCTTTGGTGGTTCGTGACGAGAGCTCTGGGAGTGAGGTTGTTTCATTGTAAAGTTTAATATTTTAAGAAATTGCTCAGCCACATTCCAAACCATCTGTATGCACTCTGTCTTCACTAGCAGTGTTTGAAGACTCAGTGTCTGAGTTTTTTTAAACAGACACTGGTGGGCGGGTAGTAGTAGCTCACCATGGTTCTGATTGGCATTTCTCTCAGATTGACGGTGCCAAGCCATCTCTTCAGATACCTATTAGAAATGTCTACATTTTCTTTGGTGAAGTGTCTGTTCAAATGACTTACCTCTTTTGAAAAGTGAGCTGTTTATCATTTTATCGTTGGGTTTAAGATGGGGAGGTAGTGTTGTTCAAATCATCTTTATCCCTTATGATTTTTTTTTTGTATGCTGTTTATATAAGGGGCTGTTAACTGCTCTGTCCGTTATGGCTGAATTTGGGCGTTTTTCCTTTCATTTTGTCAGTCTTTGCTTCCTGTGTTTTGGGACCATGATAAGTTGATAGAAGTTGAGTTTCTGTCAGCTAAGTTGGGATTTATTTTGCCTCAAGCCTTTGTTTGCTGTTCTTTCATTATTGCCCCTCCTTTTTGTTAACTATTTTTTCCCGGTTTGTTTAATTCACTTTTTTTTCTCATGCCTCAGATGACTTTCTTAGTGACTGCATTGACAAATGCATATCTTCAGTGATCACAGTCTCCTTTGCATCAGTGCTAACTGAATTCAGAAACTTTCCTTGCACTCTGCTTTAATTCTCAATCCCCGAGTGTTAAGATAGCCATAGGCATTCTCCTGGACAGACTGGGAAAGCACTGGCACCTGCTTTATTCTGGCATATGATTTTTGAAGACTTGAAAGGCAGAGGGAAATACATTTACTCAACCTTTTGTTTTCTACGCATTGGTAACTTTTGTTTGTTTTGAAATGCATTTTAATTATTATGTTTATTTATTGTGTTTATTTGTAAGCCTAGCTTCACAATGATTGCTTCGTGCCTGAGTAGTCAATGACTAGTTAGAGTTTGTGTTCTGTGTTGTGTTCGAGTCTATTGAACACCAAGACTGCATTTCAAGCAGGGTTGAAGTTTTCCAGCTTGTACTTTTGTAACACTTTTTCATGTGCACACAAGCCAATGCCCAAATGTGACTAGTGTATGTGAATCTTCTCTTCATGTATCATACACATGGCTGGTCAACTAGGGATATTTAGGGAGCTTCCTGAAGACTGCCTATGTATTAGATTTCTGCCTAGTCTAATAGCTGCTGGCTCTAACCTGGCTACAGCTTTAGGTAGATAAGATAGGTTTCCTCTTGATTGTCACTAGGTATGTAGTGTTTCATGTTCTACACTCCTCCCCCAAAATGAACCCCTGCCCCAGTGGAGCTGCTGGTTTGCATGATCATCCTTCCATGAGGAACTTTCTAGCTGACCTGAATAGAGGAGCCAGAATCAAAGGCCTATTTTTCTTACCCAAGACTGAAAAGTTGTTCTGAAGTAACTGTTCTTCAACTTGTTATTCTCCTTTAGTCAGTCTTCTAGAGTCTTAAAAGGACTACATTTGACAGTGTGGTCCTATGTTATCATTTTATTTATTTATTTATTTATTTATTTATGAAATTACAGTACACCTGCTCTGTTTCCTCTCTTCCTTTCCTCCCAGCAAGCTTTCCCTGTATCTCCCTTGCTCCTCTCAAGTTTATTTCTTTAATGGTTGTTACATATATACATATGTGTAGATATCTATTTGTAAATATATAAATATAAGCTGCTTAATTTATATAATGAGGGAGAGAGAGACAGAGATTCAAGGCTGCCCGCTTAGTATTCCATAACTAATTTGGGATTTGGGAGTCTTTCCTGGGAAAGGCTGTTTCTCCCACTCTCACTCTTCCATAGTTGCTCACAGTTCTTTGGCCCTTTGAGGGTCCTTACTCCCATATTAGCATGTTTATTGGTGGTTACCATCAATGTGTGCCACTACTGCACACTGAGAAATATCACCATGCCATGTCAATCATTATTTTACTTCATAGGCGCCATATCTTGGTGTAACTGTTGGTTGCTTCCCTCCCTTGGAGGCTTACATGGCACCTTCTGGTAGGTGTCAGAAGGCACCATTGACCTTTGAGAAGGGGATTTGGCAAGTTTCTCACCTTTCCACTCTGATCTGTTGTCTTTTCAAAACCACCTTCTTGAGAGGAGACCTTGTATGGCAGCAAAGAGTATGGGCTTTGGATCCACTCTGTCAGACTTGTTTGAGTCCTGTCTTGCTCATTGCCACCTGTAAGACCTTGAAGAAAAGATTTGTCCTCTGTGCCTGTTTCTATATCTGTAGATAGGAATGACATTCCCTACTTAACTGTACTAATGTAGTTGGAATGGAATGGGCTTAACTTTAACAACCGGAGATTGTACTGTGGAGACTTTACTATTAGCTGTTTATATTAGATCAGCCAAGGGGGAGACTACATATCCCTTGGACTCCTGCACTCCTCCCAGTCCTTGTCTGATGCCTTGAACATGTCCATATCTGCCTGTCTTACCATCATGTAGTGATGCATGATGTTCCTAAGAAATGCAGGCAGCTCTCAGGAACAGTAGGTACTGGGAGTAGACACAGCAGAGGAACTGAAACCCATCTACTTTGCTTTCCCTTTTTCTAAGGAACTGTCCACAATGTTGAAGCTATAGTCATTCAATACTGGTTCTGAGACCAGATCTGCACATGCACCTGAGCTTCTAAGCAATTGATTACCAAGGTTGCCACTCTTCCTGAAGTCCCCTGCTTTCTGGAATCTGTAGCAGTGGGCAGAAGCTCTATCAATGTGACCTGTTCACAGTGATGGTTTAGATGTTAGTGCAAAGAAGAAGGCTTACAGAGCCAGGAATATGGCTCACGTGAAGGCTGGGGAATGGGAAATATCTCTTGGGATTGTTGTAGTGAGGCCAGAGAGGCAGAATGTGACTAGATCTCAGCAGATCCATCATCTCAGGCCAAAATGCTTGAACTTTTCCTTTGGGCAGTGGTTTGCACTAGAGAGTGTTAAGCAGGGTGGTAAGGGATGAGAATTGTGAGGAGAGTGTATGGATAAATGAGAAATGGAAGAAGACATGTAGAGGTCATCTTGACAGGATCCGTAAGGTAGTTGGGACCCTCAGACAGGGTTGAACTTGGCAACCAGATGGAGGGTTCCGGGACTTGGGATGCCTAGATGTGTGTGAGGCACCGATGTTCATGGAAGGAGCTATCAGTAGAGCACAGCAAGCTGGATGAGTGGAAAGGGACAGACCTGTGTTTTGGTTTGGGGAAGTATGAGTGGAATGGACATCCCGAAGTAGAGTCCTAGACATTGCCAATGGCAGTAGTTTACACCACAGAGAGGTGGGGTGTCATCAGTGTACAAGAGTCACACAAGAGTCTCAGCATGTAACCTTGTTTTTGACAAATTCTGGCTAGAGGAGAAGGATGTTTAGTTATGAGGGAAACAAGGGACTTCTAGTACATGCCTGTCATAAGAGAGGGTCAGCTGTGCCAGAAATCACAGAGAAACTAGTATGGTAAGACAAGGAAAGTCGGGCTAGGCAGTGGTGGTGCATGCCTTTAGTCCCAGCACTCAGGAGGCAGAGGTATGTGGATCTTTGTGAGTCTGAGGCCAGCCTGGTCTACAGAGCTAAGTCCAGGACAGGCTCCAAAGCAATACAGAGAAACCCTGTCTTGAAAACAAACAAACAAAAAACAGAAAGAGGGAGGGGGAATTAGCATTTGTATCAAAGAGGACATAGGGCCCCGGGCAACCTTTATCCCTAGCAATTTCCTGTGGCCATAGTGTGGTTGTGATAGGAATGGGACCTGTCTGCATCAGGCAGCTGTATCCAACAAAGGGGACGATGCTGATGGAAAGAAAGGAGGATGACAGGGATAAGAAAAGTGATTTTAATTTGTTTGTATTCATGTGTAGGGACAAGATAAGGATGGAGTCACTTGGAGGTAGCAGTGATGGAGGAAGGCTTTTAGGAAACAAGAAGGGGCAGATTCATGACGGGGAAGCAGGCCTTTCTCTAGTGGAGATGAGTTGGGCACCCTGCACCCTTTTCCTTTTCCTTCTGCTAACACCCGCATCCTCTGCTGTTATCACCCCCCCAGACATTGTATTGGTTGCTTTTCCATTGCTATGACAAAATACCTGATACAAACAACTTAAGGGAGGTAGGGTTTATTTGGGCTCATGGCTTAAGCGGACATAGCCCATGATGGCAAGGGTTGGAACTTTCACAGCTCACTGCATCTTAGTGCATCAGAAGGCACAGCTTATTTGTGGGGTTCATTCTCAAGAAACAATATGATTAGATGGGCTGGATTATCTTGGTTTTTTGGATTGAACCTGTCTGTCAAATCCTGGTATGACTTGCCTACATTGAAATGAATCTTTAGTATGAGTCCTATATCAAGATTTCTTGTAGGCCAATGCCTACAAGGCCTTTGTACTTAGTTGAAAGCTGAGGAAACCACTGAGTTCCTGTTGCTCTCCAATAAAACAGTTGAAACAGTGTTCTGGGTAATGGTGTACGACATGGCCTAATGCCAAAATACCTGTCAGTGACTCTACTGCTCAGATACAGAGTGCAGAGAACTCTGTTGATTGAGGCTAGTGAAGATCTGGAACCTTTGTTTATGTAAGCTGGAATGAAGGGCTATGGGAGGGGATTGTGGGATGGGAGTCAATGATGCGTTTTGCATTTTGGAAGCAGTTTCATTTAGTGATGCTATTATTTATTTATTCATCTGGAGAGGAAGGATTATAAACTATTGCACATTCTCTTACATTAATTAATTGAACATAAAATTCACAGGATAAAAGGAATCAAAAAGCAGTTGACTCTATTGTGATTTAGGGCAATTTAGAGAAAGTAGGTATCTGGAGGAGAAAGATGAGATAGTACGGGGAGGAGGACAAATGGTCCAAGGAGGAAGCAGATGATGGAGTGGAGGACTGTGAAGGAGAAGCAATAAATGGACCCTTAGAGAAGGAGAAGCCAGTGAGGTCTTTGTAAGTCTGGGCAGACAGAGACTGTCATTGGGGTGATCTAAGAAAGTGACTGCAAGGCTGTGTAAGATCAGGATACAAAGGGTGACACAGTGAGTGACCTTTGAGAATTTTTGTGGCTCAGGATCCTGCTATGGGGTTGGGGAACATGCTGAAGACCAGGCCTACCATGGTTACAGTGCCTGCTGGGGCTCAGGACTTTTCTTCTTTGGTTCTGATGCCAGACTGTCACTCACAGACAGACTAGGAAAGGAGTCTTAGGGCATGGCTTGCAAAGCCTGACCCAGTCAGTGTGAGACTCTTAAAATCTCACATACATCCCCTGGATGTTCTTCTATAAGATGTTATGTTCTAATGGCATGCAGCAGTGTAAGCATGTAATCTCTGAACTCAGGAGGCTAAAGTTTGGGACCATCATGGACTTTACCACAGGAATGTGTTCCCCAAAAGAAAATACATACCCTTGGCATGACAAATAAGAGACTGGATTTACCTTGAGATTATTTGCATGAGCTTAAAAACATTGAAGTTGGTAACAACCGGGTTGCTTAGTAAACGTGTTACCATTGGTGTTCTCTTGTATGTGCCTGATGCCACAGTAGTGTCTCACAAGCTTTCCTGTCTAATTCATTCTTTGTGTTTTAAAGAAGACTGATTTGAAAATTATACCCATTTGTCTCCCAATTTGTGCTGCCATTGCAGCAGATATAAAGCAGCCTTGCCTAATGTCTCCTTCTCCTTGCCCCATGTTGAGGCGTGATTAGAGCAAGAGCAAGGGGCTAGGACAGTGGTGTCCTGGCCCACCTGGCTGTGCAGACCTGAGATCTTGACTTCACAAGTGAGTGTGTTTTGCACACCATTTCCCCAGTGCACCAAACCCTTTACCACAAGGCATGGCGGCTATTCAGATAAGAAACAGAGTATCACATGGACCTCCTCCAGTTGAGATTAGTATTATAGATTAGTTCTATCAAAGAAACCGAATGCTGGGTTTGAGGATCAGAGAGTGTTCTTAGTTCAGGAAGACTTGTGCTTTTGTTAGTAAAGTTTTATTGAAACTCAGCCATATCCATGTGTGCATAAGTTGTCATGGATACTCGGTTGGGCTACAGTGCAGATGCCAGTGTTGCTATGGTGACCACATGGCCTGGGAGCCTAAAATATTTACGGTCTGACTCTTTCCAGAGTAAGTGTGTCAAATTCTTTCCAGGAACCCCTGACTGGCACCCACATTTCTTTGTTGTGACCACAGTGAGGTTGACATCTCTTGTACCATTGTTAGTATTTGCTTCCTGATGTGGGCCCTTTATCCCATGCTTCCAGGCAGCTGACCTTGGATGCTCCTCCACACAGGCGCCCTGCCTTAATGACATAAGCACATGAGTCTCGTTTCTCAGCAAGACAGAGTAACTGACTTGCCCCCTCTCCATTCTCTAAAGAATGCTATGCTATTTCTAAAGGCTGGCTTCTGACATCCAAACCCAGAGCAGATCTTTAGTGTGGCCTTCAAGGCTGCTTTATCTCAGATGACTCCTCACGGTGCTCTGTAGTCCTGTGTCATTTTCCCTTGCCCTGGTCTGGCCAGAACTGTCCCCTGTTGTGTCTTTGCTTTTACACTATTGTGGCACCTTCTCCCACTCCATGTCTTTTAAAATCCAGTTCAGTTGTGTTGTGTCTCTGGTTTATTGTCGGTGTTTTCATTCCCTTGATTGCTCTGCCACTCTGTTGTGGTACTATAGCCTGTGTTGTTACTAAATGGCTTCATTCTACCATATATGGGTTGTCTCTTAATCACAGCCAATGCTTCTTGAACTGCCCACGCAGCAGGCACTGGGGTGTGTGGAATCAGATTAGACTGAAGAAAGCACACGGGTGGTGCATTCCGGTGATGATAATAGCTCCTTAACATATATCTACTGTGTGCTAGCTACAAGACTCCATTAGTGCTTTCAAGGACGTGCACTGTTGAACTTATGGCAAAGGCTTGGAAACAGGCTTTGACAGATTGGTTTGACTAAGTGCTGTCAAAGCCAGATTGGTGTAAGGCTAGCACTAAGAAGTCTGAGGCAGGAGGATCTCAAGTTTATAGCTAGATTGGACTACAGAGTATGTTCATGGCCAGGCTGGAATGGATATATCCATCCCCTGACAAGATCCTGTACCCCCAAATCAAGAGTGCCATATTGATCTCAAGGTTCTCCAGCTATAAAGCTATAGGGATAGACAGTGCTCTGTGCACACATGCCATAGGCACACACGCAACACCATCCACCTTCTTGGGTATGAGAATCATCACCTTTGAGGCAGAGGCCTCAGGAACAGCCACTGCCATTTGCTCAGAGCTCCCCCAGATGATTGCAGTACCCAGGCCCAGCTCCACCACCCAAGCCAGAATGAAAATGCGGACTCATCTCTTAGATGATGCCAGTCTTCCACCACTGCCCTAAGAATATGGAGTCTTGTTGAAGAGTGCTTGGTAACCTTCCCTGGGCTACTTCCTTAGAAAGTAGGGCAAGGATCAGACTTGCCTGCCGACAGGGCCATCCTGTCCCATAGTACTGATGTCAACAAGTACCAAAGACCTCCCTTTAGTCTGACTTCCCTTAACTGCAGTCAGCCCCAGAGTGACTCTGGCATCCTAGGAGTCATGGATCCTTGTCAACTGCAAACGGAGAGTGACTTGTACTTTGTATTGACTTAGAGGCAATGCCTTTCATCATCAGATGGTTGTGGATAGGAGGAAAGCCAGTGAAGTATGGGTTCTCCATGAGTCCTTGATCATCATTAGCAGGAGCAGAAGCAAGTAGGCAGGGGCCTTTTTATAATCTCAGACCCTCTGGCCTCACCATAAGCCTGTGGAATCAGAAGCATTAAGGAATTAAACACTGACACTCTTTGGGCCAAGTTTTGCCCAAACATTGAGAACCAGGCCTCAGGTTGATCATGGTCCAAGCATGTCCCTGTCCCTGATGGTATCATTTCAAGATGGGTACAGGTCTTTACAAACCTTATGCTGGTGATAGCTCAGTGGCAGAGTACTTGCATACTATGCAGGAGGTGTCAATAGTTTGCACAAGACTCTAGGTTATAGTCTCAGCACCACAAACAAAAACCATTAAAAAATAAAAATTGAATGTTCTTCATGCTACTAGGCTTTATTTCAGACTTTGTGTGTGTGTGTGTGTGTGCGTGTGTGTGTGTGTGTGTGTGTGTGTGTGTGTGTGTGCGCGCGTGCGCACGTCCGTGTCTGTGTGTCTGCGTTGCATATGAGTATATGTTGAGGCCAGGGATCTTCAGAAGTCATTCATCTAGATTTTTTGAGATAGGATCTCTCACTGGGACTCAGTAAGGAATCTAGGCCAGCTGGCCAGGGAACCTAGTGGTGTGCCTGCAGCTACTTCTCTGGCACTGGGATTCTAAGTGTGTACCTTCATGCCTGGCTTTGTATGTGATAGTTAGAAATTGAATTCGGGTCCTCATGATTGCTTAACAAACACTTCCCTAAATCATTGCCCAGCCCTGGGACTGTTTTTAACAAGAGTTTATGAGATGCAGAATTACAGATCTCTCCCTCCTTCTTTCCCTCCCTTCCTCCCTCCCTCCCTCCCTCCTTCCCTCCCTCTCTCCCTCCCTCCCTCCGTCCATCCTTCCTCCATCCTCTTAAAGTGGCAGAAACCTGACAGATCCTGCATGCTTCCCATACTAACTTCATTTCCACTTGGCCCAGGGGAAGGGCACTTCCTCTTTTCTTTTCCCCCTGGAGACGCTGCCCCTTTGTCTCTGTCTCCAATTATCCAGCTGTTTCCTTTAGTCCTGCTACCCATTAAATAAAGGCAGTCATTCCTTTCATCAGTCTGCTCCCTCAGCACTGGATTGTTCTCTGCCACATAAAAAGCCACAAGTGGCTTTTATGGCCTCATGCATACTTAATGAGTCCAGCATCTCAACATTGTGCTTTAAATGAGTAAAGACATTAGCCCCAGATCTAATTGATCCACACAGCACCATTCCAGCATGGCTATAGTACTTTAAGTGTTGGTCTAGACAAGCATCACTGGCTCCCACAAGAGGTGCAAAGAGGAAAAACCCTGGTCTTCCTCCTGGTCTGAAGCAGCATCAGAGCCCTGGCATGATCTGGATGTGGGAGAACTATTTTGTGTCTTACCTACTGCTGCCTGTATGCCCACCATGACCTTTACCTGGCATCAAAAACCCGCACCATGTGAGATAAAGATGGGCATGTTTGCTGAATTGGAGCTATTGTCAGGGTTCCAGAGTTCAGATATGCTGTCTTCTATGTCCATCCTCATGCCTCATGGCAGAAATAAAACGAGACTTTACTTTAGTCCCTCTTCCAGTGTGTAGCTGTCTACCACCATGGTGGAGGATATCACCTGCAGATCTACCTGTCGAGGCTTACATCTCAGGGCCCTGCGCTAAAGGCTACATTGCATCCTGCAGTGTTGGGAGGCAGGCAACCTTCTGTGTTATTGCCTAGTGAAAGGATGCTTAGGTCACTCGGGATGATGCCTTGGAGTCCCCATCTTCTTCCTTCCTTTCTCTTTTTACTTACTGGCCTTTGTGAAGTAGCAGCTTCTTTGTTCCACCATGTGGTACCCACCGTCACATTCTGCCTATCCATAGGTCTGAAACAAAGAAGCTAAGTGTCTGAACTAAAACTTTCCAAACAAGCCCAAGTAGACCTTCCTTTATCTTGTTGTCTTAGGTATTTTGTCACAGCAGTGGGATGTTAAGACACCTTCGTCTCTTCTGCTGCTGGTGCCTGTCACTCTCACCTGACTGGTCCTTCTCATCCAGCCCTTTCTGGGGTCTTTCCAGACTCACCAGGTGGTTCTCCACCTCTAGGGCCTTTAGACCACCTGCACACCACCTCACCTATTTAAAGCCAGAGCATTTATTTGGTCTACCATGCATGCTTTTGTTTCAGCAGAAAGAAGTGAATAATGGAAGCTTTTCTTTTCCTTTGCCCAGAGCTTTCAGAAACAACTTTGGGAGCATTTTAGAGCCCTTGTAATCAGGCCAGGACCTGTTTATCTTCTGTTCTCAACAACTGCAAGCTGGTATTCCCAGACAGGAGCCATCTAATCTCATAGTGGGGGCTGAGTGAGTTGTGGGTTGGCCTTGGCAGAAAGGCACAGTGGAATTTGAACCTGAATGGGAACCTTGGTGATCAAGGGTATGACAGAAGCTTCAAAGCTGTGCTGTGGGGCTGGCCCATGGAATAGTGCTGAAGGAAAGATCCCCATGATGTGTCATCGCCTTAGCAGCCTGCCTCTCACTTTCCTTCTAGTCAGCTGGGGATGAGATTCAAAACTACCCAGGGGCCCAGCTGGGTCACAAATGCTGCAGGAGCCCAGGTGCTCACTGAGAGCTTCAGCTCTTCCTATGGGGCTGAGATTCTCCGGGCTCTGGGGCTTTAAATACATGTACTGAAAGGAGCAGCAACCTGGCCACACTTTTGACAGTGGCAGCACACAGGGACATATAGTTATCATAGTCACAGGTAGCAGGGTTGTGCTTAGATACCAGCAGACAGCTGGAAGGCCATGGAGGCTTTGGTGTTTATAGCTGTGTCCCTTTGTGTCATCTTAGAGGAAGACTAGCTCCCAGGGACTCTCCTCCCTGTCCTTCCTTCCTATTGAAGGCTCATACCCACCTGGTCAGCAGATTTGGTGCAGTCTGCCTGAAATAAGCTACACCCCTCCTACCTTTCTTGTCTGTCACTGAGTGCTGATGAGGGCTCTCATATATGCCCTCCCCAACACCTCCATAAAAGCCTGGTTGTTTTGTCCAGTGGAATTCATTTCTTCATTCTTCCAGCATTCCTTTCCCATACTTGGTGTGATACTTAAGCTTTTAAAACCTTTTGCACACAGGGGACCACAGAAATTACTAGTGTTCATAATGGTTACAGCTTATCCTTTCCTAGCACACACACATGTATGGTTTAGATTATCCTGGCACCAGCTCTTCCTGCCATTTCACAGGTGAGCATGCTAAAGCATACAGTAATTTGGTTACCCGAGTTAGGATGGACCCATATGATACCTGGCCTGGCCCTCGTACTTCCTTACTACTCTGTACCATACTGCCATGAATTTGAAGGCCAGGAGATTTGCACCATTATTTTAGTGTTCATATCATCACATTAGAGCTGTTAGGATTCTGATTGCTCAGAATGAAAGCCGAGGGAGGGTAATTGAGCTGGCTAGGGACTCGGCAGATTAAGGGAATAGCAAGGATTCCCCTCTGCTTTCTCTCTCCATGCCTTGCACTTCTGCCACCACACTGCACGATTGCCCTGGTCCTCACAGTCATGTTTCTCGCTTATGATCTGTGTCAGACCTCCACTCAGCCAGAACTGATGCCCTCATAGTACATACCTTTCCTCAAAGTGTTCTTCCCTGCCCATTGAGGGCCTCGATCATCTGCCAGATGCCTCATGACAGGGACAGCTGTCTTCCTGTGACACAGGTCATGGTTCCCACAAATGGGGAGGGACTCCATCTTTCCTCCAATAAGCCTTATGATAATGTATCACTATTGGCCCGCTGGGGTGGAGTGTGCTCTGTGAATGTGATTTCTTATCAATAGATGTTCTAGTTGTGAGTGTGTGTACTGTCCTGCCAGGTGGCCTTTTAAGGCCAGGTGTGCTCATTTTTCTGTCCTTTTCATCCAGGCCATTGCCAGGCAAACAGCAAATGTTTACTAAATATTGTTGAACAAATACAGGCAGACAGGAATACAAAGGAGGGAGAAAATATAAAAATATCTCATAAAAATCTCCTCAGCAGGGCTATGGTACTTAGAACACTCAGGAGGGATTTGTTGTTGTTTGTTTGTTTGTGTTATCAGATATCCTTTAGGCAAACCTGTATCATTTAGAAACTTCCAGAAGGAAGTAGAGCTAAATATGATGCCACTACCAGGTCTGTTTGTGGCAGTCTGTGATCCCAGCTGTCTGGAAAGCTGAAGGAGGAGGACCAAATATGTTCAAGACTTATCTGGCTTATAGAGTGAGTACAAAGCCTGCCCGGCCTACAGAGAGTGCGTTCAAGGTCATCCTGGCCTACTGAGATGCTGTCTCAAAACAAAAAATAAAAAGAATTCTGGGAATGTAGCTCAGTGGCAGTGTGTTTCCCCAGCATGTTGAGAGCTTGAGTTCTGTCCCTAGTAACAGAAAAAGAATGGATGTGGATGGGTGGATATGTGAATGCATATATTCTACTGAGCTAACCTTGCTGGTCTGCTTTGCTACTTGGGTGGTTTTAGCTGATATCTTGATAAAGAGCCTCTGGTTCCTATGTTCTTGAGCATAGCACAGACTTCATATACAGCATACATTTGGGAAAGTGTAACCTATGGATTTTGAGACTTATTCAGGAGGACTTCATTGGTCCCCTCCATGAAGTAGATGGAACTCTTGAAGATGGAGACAGATATTGAGAAAAGTCATCTTTGATACTAGGGAAGTGAATTCTTTGGTTAAATTATGGTTGTCAAACGAATGGGATGTTTATCCGATTCATTGGGTTTTTATTTGTCTTTTGTACCTGGTGTCACATTGCCAGGCAGATGGGAGGGTTCAGGAAGAGCAGGGAGGTGTCTTGGGTGTCTCCTGAGACGGACTTTGAAATTTCCTTTTGCCATTCTCAGGTGAGCGTGTTGACCACCCTGGAACGCAGGTTCAACCTTCAGAGTGCTGATGTAGGTGTGATCGCCAGCAGCTTCGAGATTGGGAACCTGGCGCTAATTCTCTTCGTGAGCTACTTCGGAGCACGTGGGCACCGGCCGCGCCTTATCGGCTGTGGCGGCATCGTCATGGCCCTGGGTGCACTGCTGTCAGCACTGCCGGAGTTCCTCACCCACCAGTACAAGTATGAGGCTGGCGAGATCCGCTGGGGCGCCGAGGGCCGTGATGTCTGCGCCAGCAATGGCTCCAGCAGTGATGAGGGGCCTGACCCTGACCTTATCTGCCGTAACCGGACAGCCACCAACATGATGTACTTGCTGCTCATTGGGGCTCAGGTGCTCCTGGGCATCGGTGCTACCCCCGTGCAGCCCCTGGGGGTCTCCTACATTGACGACCACGTGCGGCGGAAGGACTCCTCGCTCTACATAGGTAGGCACTGCCACTCCCGTATGTGTTGGGTGTAGAGGTGCAAAATTGGGACCCAGCTTCATAGAACTGGCTAACCGTCTCCGGAGTTTTGAAACACATGGATACCCAAGTTGGATTACCCTGAATTTTTCACAGGTTTGATGCAGGGGCCACCCAACTATATAGCACTTTTGAAAATCTTTAAAGCAATGCTTAGATGCTGCCTGTATCTTACCAGACCTTGCAGGGGAAGAGTTAGTCTGGCTGGGTTTGGGGTTGATTGGCTTTCTTAGTACAAGTGCGTGTGCGTGTGCATACGTGTGTGTGTGTGTGTGTGTGTGTGTGTGTGTGTGTGTGTGTGTGTGTTGTGGTACAGAGGGATTTAGGGCTGTCTATTGTTCACCAAGATATAATTGGGGGTCTTCTTTTAGGAAACCCAAACTCTGAAGAACCAAACCTTTACCTTTTAGTTATTTTTCCCCCTTTGTTAGACCTAAACAGAGGCGATTGATTGCATTGCCAGCATTTGGTATAACCCAAAGCTGGTAACTTCTGATAATGTTTTCTCTATCAGTCTGCCCAGGTCATGAGTTTTTAGGAAGAAATGAAGTATGTGCAAACTTTAAAAACTATTTTCTGCTGCAGTGGTTTCTGATATTTTATACTGGAAAGATGGAATAGCCCCAAGGTCTAGGGTTTCAAGACACAGCTAAGTGGCAATTTGCTCATGTGACAAATGGTGTCCTTGACCATGTACTGGTGGACAGTTGAATGGTCCCTTGCCAAGTATCTCCAGTCCTGACTTACTAAGTGTAATTTTGCCTCCAGTGAAGACATTCCCAGCCACGGAGTGTGGAACTGTGAAAATGATCTCGCCTGGGCAAGTGTGGTGTCACATGGCAGCAGTGCGCCTTGAGGTATAAAGCTAATTATATAGGCTTAAGTGAAAATAGAATTTGAACCAAATTCTAGAAAAACTTCCTATCTACCAGGCTTCTACTTTATATAGCCTGAGGGTTTTTAGATAGGATAGCTGGTAACAGCTAGCTACCCAGAGGCTCGCCATAGAATTGATGCCTTGATTGAACAGTGTATTATACATAGATATGAGACCTATATGTGAGAGTTCTAGGTGGGAAAAGTAGACAGTGCACTTTCCTATCCAGAGGTGGAACAAAGCAGACCTAGTTAGGGCCTGATTGCGTGACAAAGCTTAGGACTGTTGAGATACAGATGCACAGTCCTGCCCCCTCTCTCCATATGGTTAAGGCTCCTGTTGGGCCTGGGCAGAGTCCCACTGACATGGCAACTGAAGTGACCCTTTACTTCGTGCTTCTGTTAAGCCAGTATGTTCCTAAAGTGGTATCCAGACCTCAAACTAGATGATCGGTCTTCTGTTTGACTGACGTCATCCCAGGACCCTGGGAAAGTCGTTTTCTGGTTGTAGTAACAGATCATACCACTTAGAAGAGAACGGGCAATAAAACATTCAAAAATCTCTCCCTAGAAGTCATCCCAGAAATCTTACCAGTTCCCAGTTACTTAGGTTTAGAGGTTCTAGAACATTCCCTCAACCCCTTTTCTTCAGGAAATGTTCTCGGATGAGTCACTCTCTGATATTTCTCCCACTGGGTGGAGTTTGAGTTGTATGATAAGAGGACATTTGGGTTTGGAAGGTGAGACATAGACCCAAGAGAAGTAGGAACAATCAAGACAAGGTACATTTTTGAATTCTCTTGTCTGGTCCATGAGATTTGTAGTGAGTTTTTGATAAGAAAACTGTTTCAGCCAAATTTTGACTTGGGCTTCTCTTACCTTCTATGGAAGAGTTAGTCGAGTGTTATTTTTGCACAATACACAGATATTGTAGTGCTCTGGTCTGTCTGACCAAATTCTAAAACAGAGTCATGCACAGCAGATAGCTGTTCCGGGTCTCTCTGAAATAGTTTCATGGGACTATTTAGAGGGAGTATCCAAGACCAAGCCCTTCTTTCTGCACAGATTGGCCTCCATGGGTGGCTTTTTATTGAATTCTCTGGGAGCAGTTTCAGAAGGCCCTAGCATATGCAGAGAATAGCTAGTGCATTCATTTATGGCAGGAGCTATAAAGACATGGCCATGGCCATGAGATGGTTGTAGCATTTATCTATTCTAATCAGGCCCTAGTTCTGGAAGCCACTTAACTTTGCTTTTAAAAGTATTCGAGGGAGCCCCCTGCAGAGAGGAGAGCTGCTAGAAAGAAATGGAGCTTTGACTATAGGTAGAGATAGGAATTGTCATGGAAAAGAATATCTGTTACCCCTGATTCCATCTCCAGAGTAGCTGGTCTAGAGGGATCCCTTGGACAACATGCCTAGTTGTCATGGATTGGAGACAGAAACAATGTACATAGTATACATGGAAAATAATGGCTTACTTCCCAGTAATCCTTCATGTGTGGGCCTGGAGGGCCAGGCTGCACTATCTAGGCTGCAGACCATCAGAGACCAGACCTTCTGTAGTTGTCTGCATAGTAGGTCACCAGATGGGTGCTGGCCACACATCCACAGCCAGGTCACAGACTCCTGCATCCAGACTAAAGTGAAGCAGTTCCATTGACATCCCTCCAGCGTTTTCTACTAAAATGGTTGTTTCCACTGACTCTTGTGGCTGCACTGTTGCCAAGCTCCTGTATTCCTACACAGGCCATTCACAAGGCCAGCTCTGTTCTGAAGCCAGTCTTTTCTAGAGTGGAGAAGGGAGTTGAGGGTGCTCATTACCAGGGGACAAAACTGGATGAATGGGGACTCAGCTCTTCTGGCAGCCTTTTCAATATATTTCAATACAGCAGCATGTGGGGCTCAACCTCATAGGATGGCCGGATAATGGCCTGTGGGTGGCGCGTGGCACTCTTTGTTCTCATGGGGACTGAACAGGCAGGGTGGCGGTAGGAACCCTTTGAACCCTTCTGAGGTCCAAGAGTCAACTCTTTAGGAATCCAGTCATGTCTTAGCTCTATGGCATGACCATCCATTAGCCTAGTTCTCTTAGCTGGCCTTTTGTCTTTCCAAGTTCAAAACATGTCAAGTGATATTTGCTTTTTATGGTCATATAAATAAGATGCTGTAATGGACTTACTTTACTGCTGCCTTTTACTAGGTTGTTACTTCACATTGTTATTGCTTTAGTTTTTTAGGAGAAGCGAGGTAAAATGTGAATGATAACTTTAAAAATATAACTAGAAAAGGTGTTACACATTTACTATTGGCAATTTTGTAAATTAAAAAAAAAAGAGTAATGAGAGACTAGTTGCTCCTGGCTTTATGGTATATATAATTCCTGCCTCTTTTTCTGCACTGATATGCTTTCAGCAAAAGTGTACTTATAATGAAGATTTTGTAATTTCATTTCTCTTAATATTTCATGAGCGTTTTGCTACCACATTACTAAATATTCTTCTATGTCTCCATCTGCATACACAATTTTCCCTTGTGAACACACAGCACACTAGTAATATTATGTTGTTAGAAAGGAGCTTTCAGTATTTTTGCTGGTATAAGTGGAGGAGATGGGGTAGCCTGTGATTCCTAGAGGTTAAGTGACTTGTCAAAACTCATTTGATCTGGGTGTTGGCTGGGCTCCGGGTGGGAGAGAGCCATATATTCCAGGTGGATCTGATACCCATTCAGGGGGCTGTGGTTAGTTGGTGGGGGTGTGGTTCAGTGTCAAGGAAGAGTCAAGGAGTTTCACCAGAGAGCTTGAAGCCTTTAGGAAATGCCAAGAGCCTTGAAGGTGGAAGAGATGGGACAGTGTTTGGAGTCTAATGTGTGAGGTGCTGCTGGCCTGAATAATGGGAAAAGGGGCATCTTTCCAGGCTTCCTTCATGGTAACATAATGATAGCTCAGTCAGCAAAGTGCTTGCTTTGTAAGAATGAGGAGCTGAGTTTGATCTTCAGACATCATATTTAAAATATGCCCTGGCTTGTCAACATGTAATTGTGATGCCGGTGAGGCAGAGACGGGTGAATCCTAAGGGTTCTTTGACCAGGCAACCTAGCTAACTTGACAAGTTCCAGGCCAGTGAGAGACATCACAAACATACGAGTTGCTAGTGCCTGAGGAGGGACACTCAAGGTTGTCCTCTGGCTTGTATGCACATACAGGAGCACACATGTATACACACACATATACACACACACAGAGAGTTGTTGCTCAGTGGTAGGATACTTATCTAGCATGTGCAAGGCTGAGAGCTTGACCCTGCGTGCCATAAAACAGACAAAAACAGCACTCCCCTTATCCCCCAAAGTGAACATTAGCATGGGAAACACAGTGTCCACTGGAACTCCTCCTGTTTACTGTGTGCTCATTAGTTGGGGAAGTGGGCTATCTGCATGATTTTCCCCATGTGTGATATAGTTTTAATGATGTAGATTGGGGTCAATGTGAAGCTGATCATTTTGAACTGTGCAAGTGTGTTTGGCAGATTCATGCGTAATACTAGAATACAAAGAGGAAGATGCAGACATAGGTGTGGCTGCCGAGTCTCCCGAGAGTGGCTGTTCTGGAAGGAATGGGAATCCAGCTGGAGGAAAGTGGCTGTCCAGGGCTTCTTGCAGTGGCTGCATGGTGGGAAGGAGAAACCCTGGCAGTGTGCTTGATTACACAGGACAATTGCTCTGAGCTCAGTGGCACATCTATTAGACCCAATGTGTCATGTTTTCTTTGTTATCACTTATATGAAAACTCAGAGCGGCCCTCCATGTTTCAGCTAATGATGCAAAGAAAATTATTCTCAGATTTCATCTGCCAAGTGTTAGTTTAGTACAAAGGTCACAAGCATACCAGGCAGGCACCAAAGAGAACCACTTTGCTTTTGGAGCCCTGGGAGCAAAGAGTTATTTTGCTTCTGATGAGTTTTTATTTTAACTTGACATTGGGTAAAATGTGTTTTAATTCTCCAAAGAGTGTGGGTCGGGTATGGATCAAATACATCATGACTGCAATTCTTCTAAAAGAAATAATTGAAAAGCTGTTCCTCCAGGGAGCAAGCATAGCTCATTATATTCTTACAACTACATTGATATTGAAGTTTCTCTCACTAATTTCTAAGTGGCACTGGAAGTGGTCAGCTTGTTTTGGCCATGTTCCAGTCTGTCATCCAGGCTGCTGGTAATGTACCATTTCACTGTGTTTTGGCAGTATATTAAGTGTAGTCCTTATCTGGTGCTTCCATATCGCCTGGGCTGGTAGCTGTTTCTCATTCCTTTCTAGATGAATATATTTCACATTCAGTGGCTCATGGCTTCATGGTCATACTTACCACTGGGGTTACTTTGGGCATTCTGAGTTAGGCTTCTTCATTCATTTCAAGATTTGAGTTCTGGTTGTCCTGTGTACATCACTCCTGTAGATTGGCTTGGTTTCCTGTAGCTATGAACCCATAACTTTACCGGGTTACCATGGGATCAGGTAAGCACACTGTCCCTAAGCAACAAGAAGTGTGTATCCAAAGGGGAGGGCGGAATCAATTCATTTCCACATCTAGAAACAGAGGCATGGATAAGTGACAGGCTTATCTGGCTTGAGGACAGGACTTTGGACGAGAGTCCCTGGGCCCTCGTTTTCAGCAGTGGGTATGGTCCATCATGCAGAGCTGAGAGCTCTTCAGTCCTGAATGAAACCACTGTAGACCTTTTCCCACAGATGCACTTTGGTGCCTCATCTCAGTCTCAGGATGCATGGGGGGCAAGTCTATGTTAATTTAGAAATACTCCAGAGCAGGGCGTTCTGAATTCTGACATATTGCTTCTTAATTTGGGAGGATATAGATTCAATTAAAAAAAGATCAATTCCTGTCTTAACAAAATTAGGGGGAAATGACATGAGCAATTTATAATTTAAAAACCTGTTGAAAAGTACAGTCAGTATTTATTTAGGTATATTTCATTTCAGTTGTTTCTATGTAAACATTTTTGCTTAGCTATGGTCATTCTATAAATAAACCTATGTTTTTATCATTTGTCAAATTCAGGTCTAGCAGCCATTATCCTAAGGACTGCTACAGATTTTGGTTTTGCAAATTTGGGGATATTTGCTTAGATTTTATGACTAAGCAGTTCTGATCCAAAATTCTAAACTCTAACATGTTCTGACACCCAAGGCTTGAGTGCCAGCATAATTTTGGAGCACAGTGGATTTGGGGTTTTTGGAATAGGGCTAATCAACCTATATAAACTTTTTTATAGCATTAATGATGTATTTATTTACATAATCACATGATCTTTTGTCATTCTAGAGATGTTATAATTTGCTCTTTGTTCATTGAGGTGATAAATATTTATGAAACTTTAGCCTTATCCCCATTAACCAGAAACTGTTCAAGCTCCAGTTGTATCATATTATCATCAGTGAGATTTGAAAACATGCTACTGTAGCTCTTTCCAAAAGATAAAGGAATACTGCATCAGTGCATCAGGCAAACAGGCTTTACTGCAGCTGATGCTCCAGTGCTGTATTCTAAGTGCTGTGCTAACAAATGAGCTGAGTCAACTCTGTAACTTTGGGTATCCATGCAAAACGCCAGTTTATCCAAATCTACTGGTGTGATCATTATCATCATCATTATTATTTTAATATATCTTTATTTTTGTCTAATGAATGTGCTGCCTGAATGTATTTCTGTTCACCATCTGTGTGCCTGCTCCCTGTGGAGGTCAGAACTGGGCATCAGATCCCTTGGGATACCAGTTACAGGTGGCTGTAATTCACTGAGTGGGTGCTGAAAATTGATCCCCCATTCTCTGCAAGAGCAGCCAGTGCTTTAAGCCATTGAGCCATCCTCCACCCCGCCCCAGAGCCGCTGAATTTTTTTTTTTTTAGAGAGTCTAGAGATACATGGTTTTCCAAACAGACAACATTGCCAACTCATTGAACTCCCTCGGCCTTTGATTAAATAATTGACAAAACAACTTAAGGTAAGAATGCGTGCCTTTAGCTCGTGGTTTGAGAGGACAAAGTCCATTGTGATGATGAAGGTGTGGTGGTGGCTGGAGGAGTGTGCACTTTTCAACTACTCACTTCTTGGTAAAACAGGAAGTTGAGACAGAACAGGAAGTGGGGTTGGGCCTTAAAAAACCTCAAGGTCTGCCTCCCCAGCAACCTACTTTCACAAGGTTCCACAACTTCCCCACACAGTGCCACTTGCCTTTAGGAGATATTTCATATTTAAACACCATAAGCCAATCAACACAGGTAGCTTGAATCAGGACTGCTGGCAGGGATGAGGGAGACTGCTCATGGGCTTTTCTGTTGCTGATCAGACCACCACCATGCCTAATGCCTTATAAAAATAAGAAAGATGAGCCAATTATGACACAAAGTGTGAAAAGGGAACAAACCATTTCTCAAAACTGAAGGGGACCCAATAAAGAAAAGGGCTACAGTTCCCTAAAGGAAGCACTGGAATGCAGAAGGAATCCCGTGTGGATTGATTGGAGCTTCAGTGTCTATTGGGTGGATGGCTGTGTTTTTGCAAAGAGACATTCAAATATAGCAGTGAAGTGAGTGTTAGACAGGATATAAGACTGGAAAGTTCCAGGAGGACCTGGGGAGGTACAGATTCCTGCAAAGCAGTTTCCTTCCTCCAGAATATCAAAGACTGACTTTCTGCACCACCCTCTTACTGCACCTGGTTCAGGAATACAGATCTATTATCTTTCCCTTCAATTGTAGCATGGGCATTGTTCTCAAATAAAAGATTTTAGATAGCTCTCCACAACAGGTATATTTTGTATCTAGTTTATTTCTTAGACAATTTGCTTTTCTAAGAACAGTCTTGACTTTCTTTGTGTTCTTTTCACCCTCAGAAGCATCCTGTAAGAATTGATGGAGTGAAGAGCTTGGTTTATGGAAAGTAATGCTGTTTGCTGTTGTTGGTACTGTGACTTGGGTTAACAATCCTTGCTTGCTGGAGAAGTATTGAGAGAATATTACAGACACTTGCTGGAGTCTATTTTTCCATTGTCTTCTTCTTATGCAAGGAATAGTCTCTCCTATCCCAGGGGGTTACTGTGAGCTACATGAGTGATCATGTGTTCCAGGCATGGTCAATTATGACACAAAGGCTCTGATCTACAGCAATTGGCCCATGAGTAGATCAATCAGAATCTACTCGGGACTCAGGCACATACTGATCACATTCGTTCTTGGATAACTAACAGAAAGAACCCAAAATGCACAAGGAGTCCAATGTTCATCTTGGCTACAATAGGCAGAAGAAATAAGGGCAGCACCAGAGAGAGCAGACCAGAATCATAGGGTGGAAGAGTGCCCTGGGTCTGGCTTTTCCTGAAGCTAGAGTGCAGCCCTCGGAATCCTAGTTGCTTGGTTATGTAAATAATCTTACCTAACACTTGCAGTAGAGGCAAGATCCCACATCTTTAAGCTTTAACATTACTATGTCATGTAGGACTTGAGTTGGATTGCTTTCCTCTTGAGATTCAACCAGGCACCTTGAAAGATGAGTATAATGGTTAGTTTTATTAATGCTGTGACCATATGCCAGAGAAAACCAACTTAAAGGGTGTAGCATGTCTCTTGGCTCAAGGATTTCAGTCCATAGTCTTTGTCTCTAGGTTCCAGGTCATGATAAGGCAGGATATGGCACAGAAAGAAGCAGCTGTTAACACAGAGGGCAGGGATCAGAGGGTGAAATAGGAACTAGGGAACAGGTTTAGCCTTCAGCTTCACAGCCCCAGTGACCCCAGTGACCTGCTCAACCTTGCCATCCAAAGTTCAGGACCACCCCTTGCCAAACTTCACCCACATTCAGTGTATGGTCCTAGCTACAATACTTCATAGTCAAACCATAACCACTGCTAAACTCGTGTGAGGTGGTTGGTCTCTGAGGGAAGTGATAGCTCTTTCACAACACCAAGACATGCTTCCTGGTACCCCATAGAGCTCCTGACCCAGGGCATAAAAGACTGGCTGAAGGTCCTAGCTAGGTTCCTTATTTCATTATTTCATAGTCGTTTAAGTTGCAGGCTGGGGACCCAGAGGTCAAGAGGAATGCCCCATCTCTTGTCTCTACCCCTCCACACTCAAGCATGTACAAATAACCCATTGTCAGGCTTTTTACAGGAGCAGTATGTATTTAATAGCAAATTACTTATGTGGGCAGAGAGCGGTGAGTACCTACAGCTTAGTCAATGGCCCTGTTTATTGAATGGAGAAACATTACCAACCCTGGTCTCTTTCCATGTTGGCAATTGCCAAAGCTTCCTTAACTCCCTCTAATGACTTCATATTGTCAGGAATGAATAAGCTAAATGAGTATGTTCCATCCAACTCAACTATGCCATTTCACTCCTGTCAAGTTGTGTGTGTGTGTGTGTGTGTGTGTGTGTGTGTGTGTGTGTACATGTACACTTGCACAGGCAAGCTTATTTTAGTCCACACACAGAGTCTGCAGATATCAAATTCTTAGTTTGCTAATGGACACTCATAAAACCTTCAGTATTGTCTTTAAAATTGGAATCCAAAAATGTGACTTACAAATGCCAGAACCCTTTGAGGGTTACTTGACTTCTTTAAGCTGAAGCTCCCTCAATGTGCTTGGTGTAGGTGGTGCTCCTTGTCCTTCTAAATGAATATGGAGACTGAGGCTTATATGTGCTTTTAACAGGGAAATCTTACACCTGCCTCTTAGTAAGACTCCCGACCTCCAAATGGTTAAAGTCCTATAAAGTGCTGATGCTGGGTTGAACTTTATGACAGACAATGTGGATTAATGCAAGATGGTTGTGATGTGATGGGCTGAGTGTTGTTCAGTATTTGGGTCTCGATTTGTTCCTTACACAGCCAGTGTCATCATAACATGAAGCTTTTGAGCATCACTTAGACAACCTGGGTGGGGTGTCTGAATGTGTTTCCAGTAGCCTCAATCACATTTATCATTGTCTTCTTCTCCTCCTCCTCCTCCTCCTTCTTCTTTCTTTTCTTCTTCTTCTTCCTGTGTCTCTTCATCACTTCCTGCAAGAAATTCTCTTGAAGCTGTATTTTTCCATTCCTTCTTTGAGTCTAGTTGTGGATATTTTGGGCAATAGCCACTGATTTTCTGTGCTGGTTTAAGCTAATACACAGATAAGATCAAAACTCTTGTTGATGCTTTTTTAAGGGGAAAAGCATCTTAAAAATGCATTGGAATCATTAATAGAATTTGAACTCTCAGAGTCAAAAGTTTCCATGTGTTCTTGCTAAGAAATAGTCTATTGGGGCCTTGCAAAGCAAAGACAGAATCATGAGGGACCCAAGCAGTCATCTGGGGGAAACAAAAGAATGGAGCAGATTTTTGGCAAAACTTTAAGGGGGATAGTTGCTGCATTTGAGAAAATTGCTCTGTGGTTGTTTTTGTACAATGGTATCCTGCTTGAGGGGTGTGTGTGTGAGAGAGAGAGAGATGGAGGAGGGAGAGAGAGAGGAGAGGAGAGGAAAGGGGAGGGGAGAGAAGGTTGGGGGAGAGGAGAGAAGAGGAGAGGAGAGGAGAGAGGAGAAGAGAGGATAGTACTGACTTGTCTCCAAGAGATACAATCCATCTTTCTCTCTGCTTCCCTTTCTAGGCTAGACATTCTTCCCTAAGAAAGGTTCACATTTGCCTACCTGCTTTGTGGGTTGCTAATGGAGTTTACAAAGGGAATTTGAATTCCCAGTAAGAGGTCTCATTAGCACAGCGAGGATCTAATAGATTCCAGAATTGTGTATGGACACTCAGAACCTTTTGCAACCCAGCAGCATTTATTATCAGCTCTCAGTCATTTGGCCTACCCTGGCCTTAGTCTATATACATTGTCGTCATGGGGCAGAGAGCTGCCTACATCTAGGTGGCTCCACTGCATTAATCTAAAGGCAAGTTTCATTAGGCCATTATGCAGCAGAAAGAACACACTGTAGCCCACATTAGTACATCTGATTTTAGTTTTTAGTAGGGGACTTCTTACTGGTTGCAAGCTAGTGTTTAATTTTAGAATTCATTATTTTCACAAAGACTTTCACAGCTGTCTGCTTCTTTAGGCAAGTGTATAGAATGCTTGTGAATTCAGATAATGACCATAATGGCACTAGCTTGTCATTCATGGGGGAGTCCAAGCTGTAACATATGCTCATTTCTTCCTCGGGGAGTTCAGAGAGAAAACCATTACTCTTGGATGGAAAACTCTGAAGCTGTAGTGGGGTAACTTGTCCAGGGTCCTATAGCTGGTGAGTGGCAAGCCTGAGATTATGATCCTAATCTGCATTGTCCTGGTGCCCAATATTCCTGTCATTTGCTGTCTCTTTTTTACTTCTACATGTGCTTATGCTGCCACCGAGGTAAGCCAGTGCTACAAGGGTCACACAGAGTGTAAAAAGTGCCTTAACCTGGAACAGAAGAATGGCTCAGGGATACAGATACCTGCCATGCAAGCATGAGAACTGAATTGCAAATCGTGAACAGTTATGCAGAAGCCAAGTGTGGTAGCATGTGTCTATAAACCCAGGACTAAGAGGTGGGGGAAAGCAGATTGTGGAGGTTTGATTGGTCTGCCAGTCTAGCTGAAATAGCTCCAGGTTTAATGAGAGACTGCATCAAAAAGGAAAAGAAAAAACAACATGAAGAGCTATTGAGAAAAACTCTGGCCCTGATCTCTGGCCTCCATAATTAATAATTCTCCCTATCACATGCCAGTATGCAGGTCACACACACACACACACACACACACACACACACACACACACACACACACACACACACTTGGTGCATCTCTTTCTTTAAACACAGCAGGACTGGGCAGTTTGTCATCTCATCAGTAACAAATAAAGTACCCACACACTTCTGGCCCAGGAGAAGCCTGGGATTCTCAGGATTTAGCTCATTGGGATATTATAAAATGTTTCAGATGAAGTTGCAGGAGGAACAGTGATGGGGAGTGGAGATGGGCATTGTCTTACACACTCACCCCTCTTTTCTACAGTAAGAAAATCTTATTCACCAGCTATCTTTGTTTACGTTTTTTGGCCTGGCAGCGTTTAATCTGTATACATTCATTATGATTCTGCAGCTTGGACTTGAGTTTTCCATGCCCAGACTCTGCCAGGTGGATTAGTTCTGTGCATGACCTGAAACCTTCTAGGGTACATCTGAGACATGTAGGGAGAGGAAGACATTCCAGATTGCAGGTGAGTAAGGCTAGGGAACAAGCAGAGCTTTCTAGATAAAGTAGTGCTGGTACAAAAGCTCCCAGTCTAGCACAGTTCTTGTCATTTACGGAGCCTGAGCCCTACTGCATCCTGAAGACTTTCAGTAGCAGAATGGCATTGGACATGAACTTGTGTCTACAGAAGACTGGAGGATGGAAAGGCCTCTTCAGCCATTGAGGACATGATTGTTCTAGATCTGGTTATATAGACCAATTTGGTCTTGGCCTTGGAACCATCCTCCTGCCTCTGTGTCCTGAGTACCAGGGTTGTACATGTGTGCCTCCATGCCTCACTTGTGGACTTGTCTCAAAATTCATTTTTCTGAACAGTTTTTCTACCACTTTATTCCAGTCTGATTTAAAGAACTTCATTCATTGCCCTGTAGTCTTTTGTAGTCTCCTTGCTGCTTGTTGGCTCACCCCTTTGTCTCCTCCCTGTATACCCAACCCACTTCAGTGGATCTGATCTGTGGTCCTGACTGGTGTGGGTAGGAGGCACCTTACATGGGATGACCTGCATAATTTGAGTGTCTCTGTTGCCTTATTCATGGTACCAGAAGCAATTCAAATTTGAACTTTTTACATGTGCTTTTACTGCTTGAACAAACCTAATCTAGAAATTCGAAATCCCAAGTGGTTCAATAGATGGACCTGTATTCAGTTCCAAACTGTCACACAATGTGTGCATAGGGCTTAGAGTGTCTATAGACACTGAAGGAAGTTCGGGGGGTTGGGACCTTTTGAATTTGGGGATTTGAGTCAAAGTGCTTGCCCTATGTATCCATCATTAGACACACAATAACTGGTTTTCTCATCCCATGGTACTTCTAAACATTTTAAATCTGCAGACTTTGTCTTTTATTTGTCATGGAGACCAGTTTGGAAGCAGCTGGAGGGATGGCATCGAATTCATTGGTCAGTTTCATTACTACTTGCTAAGAGCTCAGGCTTTTATTCCCTTCCTGTTGTTCCCCTTGCCAGTGTTCTTTATCACTCTGTGGATCACTGCCCTTCTGAAGCCCTGGTTATAACTTCAGCTCTTCAAACAGCAAAAGACATGGAACTCTGGGTGGAAACACTCTTCGGAGGGAGCCCTCTCCGGAGATTTGATGTCCAGTGAGTGACTTCCCGGGGCATTCTTAGGTTAAGGAAGAGTGGCGATGGTCCAGTCTCTCTGGAGTTGATGGGAGAAGTGCCTCTTTTGTTGGAAGAGAAAGAAGCAGCACAGTGTGTATTTGCTGATATGGTGTTAACTCTGCTCCACTGAGGGGAGCAGGTACCGAAGAGAGGAGCAGAGAGAGGAAATCAGAGGTCCTAGGCAGAGAACAAGTATGAAGTCCCTTCCTCTTAAAATCTAGTCTGTCGCTGTTAGCTGCTAGGACAAGAAGAATTTTAATTCAACCATCTTGACCATTGAAAGTGTGCTTTATCAAATCCAAATAACCCTAGCATTTTTTTCATGAAAAAAGTAATGCATTTTTCCCGAGTTTTAACTTCTTAAAGAATTTATACATTTTTCAAGGGAAAAAAAAATCTGAATGAAATGTCTGCTGATCTTAATGAAAGGTAGTGAAGTTTGAGGACTGAGAAGGGGCATGTTCAGAGTGCCTGATGTGTGGGGTCCACACGGTAGAGCACTTTGTAGTGACTTCTCAGAGTCTCGGGCCTGTGCACTGGGCAGAGTTGTTGCTGAGCAGTTAAGAGCATGTGATAGCTGCTGTTTAGATTTTAGGCTTCTCTTTGGCCTCTTCATGGAAGGCATTTCTGTTTAAGTGGGCATAATGGCATCTATCGAGACCCCCAAACTGTTTCAGGGGATAGTGTTATTAGCCTTGGGAACAGGAGAGGAGATATAAGTCTAGATCATTAAAATCTCCACAGCTGTTCACAGCAAGAGCACCATAAGCCTCAATTCTCAGGCCAACCACAGCAGTACCCCTGCCAACGTGGTTTATGATGGAGGCCTGGACACAGGGCCAGGCAGCCCGGGTTTCCTTCTGGTTCCTTGCCACTTCTCAGAACTGTAGAACTGTGGCTGTTTCTTTAGAGCTAATATGGGGATGATGGTATTTCCCTTACTAAAGATCTGATTTGAAGATGTGTTTCCAGCACACAGGAAGGGCTTGCCTTTTTTATTTATTTTTTTGTTTTTGTTTTTGTTTTTGATTTTGAGACATGGCTTCTCTGAAGCTTTGAAGCCTGTCCTGGAACTTGCTCTGGAGACCAGGCTTGGCCTCAGACTCACAGAGATCTGCCTGTCTCTGCCTCCTGAGTGCTGAGGTTAAAGTCACGCCCCCATTTCATCTCATTCTTATTAAGCAGTAGTTTAAATGTTATCACAAGCCCTGCCTACAGATGCATTGGGTTTCTAGATGTAAAAGATAGATGATTTTTTCCCTAAGTTCTATCTAGAGATGTACTAACAGGACACTCATTAGCCACATATGGCTACAAATTCATTAAAGGCACATAGTTTGACCATTCAGCTCCTCACCTGCATTAGAGCATTCCGACTCCACAAGTAGCTGCTGGCTCCCATGTGGAGAACGTAGGTTATGGGACACACTTGTCCCTTTGGTGCAGCTCTGTTCTGTGGTGTGCAAGCTCTGAGAATCTGAACAGTAGAGCAAAGACCCAGGGCTTGATTTGAGAGCTCTATTCCTGGCACCAGGTCTTTGTGTATAATTAGAAGAGTGTACAGACCCCAGGGACCACAGGATCCTAGAGATAATGAGGCCCTTCAGGTGCAACTGGGAACTAGGGTGCTTCTTTAAGGAACAGGATGAGGTTGTCCTGAGAGGTGGGATGGTCCCAAGTCGCCTTTGAGCCCCACCGTCCTCTATGCAGACAGATTCTGCATGGATATTGAGGCTGCACGTTCCTGAGTTCTAATGCCTGTCCCTTTCCCCTCCTAGCTACCAAATGTCCTAGTATGGGTTCCATAGTTGCTATGATTATAGGACATGGAACCTTTCACTTCTACACTGAGTACAAGCCTATCATGCAGGGGACCAAAGGCCAGGACACTCCAGTTCCCTATTTGGTGGCTTTCATCTGTGTGAGCAGTGGGAGAAAGCTGTGTACATTCTGTAGCTAAATAGCCACTGTCTTCCGAGCTGAGGATGAAAAAGGGAGCCACCCACTAGCATGAAATATGTGAATCTGCTTATGCTCCTGAGGTCTCATTAGAGATGACATTAATAAGGGCTCTGTGCCCAGCTGTCATCTTCCTGCTTTACCTAGTGAGCAGGTAGCCCAGCAGTGCGCTCTTGGTGGCAGGCCCTGTGGGAGACTGTGACTGTGCCTGCCAACAGAGAACATAGGGAGGGAGGGAGGGAGGGAGGATTCTGAGCCTATTTCACTAAAGAGGATGCAGGATGGAAATGGGTGGATAGGAAAGAATGGGAAGGGATATTCCAGACACAGTCTGTAGCATATGTTTCCAGTGTGACACAGAAACACCTCCCCAACTTCTGAGTGTGCAGTCTGGGTCCATGCACTTATTGTTGATCTTCACATCTGTAAAATGGGCAGAACCTTACTGGTGGGAATCACTCAGGAACAGAGGGTGTTCAGAATATCACCTGTAAGCCCCCAGTGACAAGCTGTCGTGGACATCATCTTCCCTTTTCCTCTTTAATAGCTTTATTCTGAGTGACAGGGAATCTGGGGCTGGGGATGTGGCTCAGTCAGTAACGTGACAACAAGGCAAATAGCTCCTGAGAAATGACCCAACAGGTTATCCTCCAGTCTGCAAGTGCATACACACCCTCACGTACACATATACCTACACATATGTGAATGCATGTGTACATATGCACATGGGAATTGATGAATCTCTGAACAGACACATACTAGAAATGGCCTCTGGGGTTGAATTCAGAACACCTCTGCCATTCCTTCTATAGCAGCTGCTAGGAGGATCAGACTGCCCATTAAAATAGGGGCACTCCCTAGGAAGATCCTGGTGAAATGGAAATGTAATATCGCTACGATCCTTGTGCAAGGTTAGACACAGAGAATGGTAGGTCCCTTCCCGCTTCCATGCAAAAAAAAAAAAAACCTTTCCTGTTTAACCACCAAGTAATAGGGTGAAATGGTACTTGAGGGAGGTGGCTCCAACAGCTGAGTGAGGGAGTGAATCTAGGAGCTGCATGCAATGCTGTTAGGAACCTAGCACTCAGCCTGTTGCTATCTGGAAATTTGTGTCCTAGTTACAAAAAGTTCCTTTCAACAGTGTAATAGTTCTTTCCCTGTGACAAGCTACTCTGGATGATGATGGTGATGATGATGGTGATGATAACAATAACAATGAATGGTGTGTGTGTGTGTGTGTGTGTGTGTGTGTGTGTGTGTGCTATTTTTATGCAAGCAAATCTTAAGGGTTTTCAGAACTTCCATTTAGGCCTTTTAAGTAAGTATCTTTAAACCAACAGCTTTTAATAGAGATGAAATAGAATTGTATGAACTTGTCTTAGATTTTTGACTTAGCCATTCAGTGTAATTATGACCCTGAATTAGATTATAACCTTTTATTTTACTTAATGTTTTGATTGACACAATAATTGGATATATATATATATATATATATACATATATATGTGTATATATATGGGATATAATGTGATGTTTTGATTCCCACATGCACTGGGTAATGATCAAATCAGGGTAATTAGCTTATTTCTCACCTTCAATTTCTATCATTTCTAAATGATGGGAGCATACAAACTCCTCCCTTGTGGCTCTTTTGAGATACACAGTGCATCGCTATTTCCCATTATGCCAGACAGCTCCTAAGAGCATTTCTCCCATCTAATTCTAACGTTGTGCTGAAGTTTGCTGGTTTAGCCTCTGGATACCCATAAAATACGTGATTATTTCTCTCAAATTACAAATGAAGAAACTAGGAAATGAACTTGCCCAGCCATGGTCCTGTGGATCACAGGAGCCCATAATAATCAATGATTTTGACCTGTGATTGTTAATATTGACTAGAGTTAGAATCATCTAGAAGTCACACCTCTGGGCATGTCAGGGAGGGTATTTCCAGAGAGGTTTACCTGGGGACAGAAGGCCTGCTCCAGATGTGGGCAGCCCCACCCCACAGGCTGGGGTCCCACATTGAATAAAAAGGAGAAATCAGACTGAGCACCAACATTCATCTCTTTATGCCTCCTGACTGGACACAGTGGGGCCAGCTGCCTCCTGCTCCTGCTGGTCTACCTTCTTTGCCATGATGGACTGTGCCCTCAAATTCAACCCTTTGCCCTGAAGTTGCTTTTTGTCAGTTTGCCACAGCAGTGGGAAATTAATGAATACACTTGTTAGGTGACTGATAATTTCAAGAATCAAGAAACAGTGGGGAGCTGCTTTTCCTGTTTAGCATGTGTGTGTATATCATACCCAGCTGTAATTAGGAATCACAGAGGTGCAGTGGAAGATAACCACCGTGAAGAGAAAGCATACTAAGTCTCAGTTGATTCCAGCCTTGTCCGGGAAGGTGGGGGGGGGGGGAGGATATGCTTCCCAAGCTTGGACTACCTTGGATTCTCTAGCTTTTGGCTCTCCCTTGGCCTGTGGCCTGCTCTGTTCCTAGATGCTACCTTACACCTGGGGAGGAAACCATGGCTCTGCTGCAAGACTCCCCACCTCCCAATTTTTCAGGATGGGTGCTCCCACACCCTGCAGAAGAGAAAACCTTTATTGTTTATTTACTCTGTGTGTGCAGCCAGGCCTGGCTGCACAGAGAAGGTGCATGCACCCTGGGCCTCTTCATAAAGCCATCATGGGACCCATGGGAGCCATAGGTGAGGACAGGGGGCCAATGGGTTGTAAGTTTTTGTTTCTTGTTTTCCATGGGTTCTGGTCCAGAGTTTATACTCAGCCCTCATTGCCCTGCTACCTCCATTCACTGCAGTTTGCTCAGTCTTGCTACTGCTCTAAACACCCCCCAGCCCATCCTATGCCACAGTTGCTGCCTCCACTCATACATGCTTGCATTGACCACTGAGCCCTTTTGTAGGCCCAGCTAGGCCTTAGCAGGTAGCAGAGTGAGCCGAAGTTGTTTGCCCAAAGGCATACAGCTAGACTAGCAGAGCCACCATGCCTTCAATGTAGGCACTTTAGTCCTATGACAGTGTTTCTAGCCTTTGTCTATTTCTTCGCTCTGTACCAGGGACTCTTGCAATACCTTCCCACCCTGTGTGGTCATTCTGCCTTCTTTTCTCCCAGATCCCTGCCACTCATTTCCTATGCTTTCCCTCCTTGGGCCCTACTTAACCCCAACCATTCCTACCTGGATTGGAGAGAGTCTGACTTCTGTGTTCTTTACTGATCCAGGCTCTGGTCAGCCTCACTTCTGTTTCTAGAACCTTCCTTTCCCTGGGGACCTGACATTTACCTGGTCTCAGTTTAAACAGTATCAATAGATGAGGGTATTTACCAAGCCTACATAGGCAGCTCCATGAGAGCCCTTCATTGCCCTTGAGCCTGTGTCTGCTAGGCTGTTTAGAGAAGAGGGAAGTGGAGTGAGCAAGCCTGGCCCAGCAGGGTTGAATCTGGGACCCTAGCCTCAGACCCTAGCCCTTATTATGTTGCCAGGCACCTGCCCATATATACAGAAGCGGTTCTGCTAGAATAGTGAATTTCAAGCCAATGCTTGCACTTATGACACATTATTTGTGTAGCCCTGGAAATCAACAAGATGATCCAAGAACACCAGTTGCCCATTACGAGCTTTTACCCCCAGATCATCCTTGACACACATACTTGTGTGTTCCTGAAGAGGATGAACCCTCTTAGCCATTAGCCAGTGGTGCCTAGGGACCATTTTGAGAGGGCTACTCTCTCAGGGTGTGCTTGGTACCATCCTGAACTTGTTGAGTGAATGTCCCTGTCTATGGATGACATTAGGCTCTGTTCTGCATCCTTCCACCTCTTCTCTGAGTAAGGTGTCCTGTCACCTTCTGGCCACCTAGCATTTCTGCAAGCCTTGGCAAGTGTCCTGGGCAGGGGCTGCTGAATGTCAATAAGGGACTCAACCAGGGGCTCTTGACCTTTGTCCTTGGGTTCTGCCACCTTGCCAGTTAGGGAAGGTGATTTATTGAACACAAATCTGGATTGGGAGTGGAGAGAAAATTAACCTTTCAAATTTATGGCCCTTTCCTCAGGGTGACTGTGGGAACCTCCAGCTATGCAATTAGAGGCTGTTAGGAGGCTACAATGTGGAATTAATTCTGCAGGATCTCTGCAGGTTATGGGTGAAATAGCTCCCAGGAAGGGGCAAGGCAAGCAGGCAGGCAGGTGTGTTTCCTTCTATGTGAAGGTCATGGGGTTCCCCTGGGAAAGGGCTGAGAGCTTATGTAGTAAGTTAGGGAAAGAGAAGGACAAATGACCAGACCGGGTTTAGCCCTGGAGACTTAACAGTCAGTCCCTCCTTGATTATCCAGCCTCAACTCCAGATCAAAGCTGGGTGACCTTGGCTGAATGGTTTGGCTTCTCTAACCTCCCCCTTTCACCCTTTGTGTGAGGGGAAAAACAAATGAGAGGAGCTGGAGATCTGTTTACATTGTGTTCTCTGCATCACCAACAGGGCTGGGAGCTCCCAGGCTCCCATGGGGTTTGTGCCTTTTCCCACATGGGGTATTTGTTTCTCACTATTTTCCTTAAAGTGCACAACCCCTGCCCCCCTTTTCCTGTGTTACTAGTGTAAATATCTTGTATTTACCAACTGTAGTGGAGTTTCTGTCCTATGGGGCCAATGTCTCAGAGTGTGTTGTTTCCCTTTCTGCTCAGCTGCGTACACTGTAGGAGCTCCATTAATGCCACGGGATCTTGCAGTTCTGAAAGCAAGGATGGGAACTAGCCTAAAGGGGTAGCTTTGGCAGTATAGGTAGGGTTCTGTACCAGGGTGCCAAATGTGTATTCTCTGGGAACTAACTGCTTGCCATCTACCCACCATGGCAGCCATGAGAAAACAGCACAATGGAAGACTTTGTAAAACTAAAATAAAATAAAAATAAAACTATAAAGAATCCAGCTCTTTATCCGGAAATGATAGCTCCAACCCATAGTTTTGGGGAAATCGTTTACTTCACAGTAACTATCATCCATACATTTTGATAACAGGAAGAAAAGATGTCATGTCTGCCATTTGCCCTATACCATTGGCATCTGGGTAGACTATGACATCCCAAAGTTTAGGCTCAACCATATACTACCCCATCCTTGTCATCCCTCTACAGGGTTCAGCTGGGAGCATTACACAGTTCTCCTGTGAAACCCCAACGGCCCCTTACAGTTTCATGTGTTGCTTTACAACTGTGCTGATTAAGGTGTCGTCTATGCAGTCCAGTGCTACTCCTGCAGGGGGCACTGTACAGAGACAGATGTTTGAATCACAAGCCCTGGACCCTAGGTTCAAAATATCTAACTTTGGATCCCAGCTGCACTCTACCTGTTGAAAATCTTCAGGAGGACCCCAGTGTCACCCAGATTCAGCAGAGCCACCCTGCCAAAAGAGTTTGCACACACCCAGCTGCTAGACTCCACCTCACCTCCTTCCCTTACCCACTCTTCCCTAAAAGCACCTCTCGGAGCCTTCTGCCCCTGCAATGCATAGACAACACAAAACATGCTGTCAAAAGCCTCTGGTCCATTGTACTTTCTGTTTACTTGTTGAAAATCACAAAACATAAAATTTGTTCCTAATCATTGACGAGTGTACAGTTTTGTGTAAGTATGGTTGCAGAACTAATTAACAGAATTCTTAATCTTACAAAACTGAGACTCTGTTCTTAACACCACCCCCCATCCTTGACCCCACCACAGCTCTTAGCAGCTTCGATTTTCTGTCTCTATAGGATCTCACTGCTCTAGGTGCCCCATACATCCAATTTCGTTTTACTCTTATTTTGCTTAATGTTCTATCTTCAAGGCTTTTGCACATTGTAATGTGTGTTAGAATGTCCTTTATGTGTACATGTTTATATGAATGTGCTTGTGCTAGTGTAGTGTGTGTGTGCGTGTGCATGTGCGCACACGCGCATGCACGTGCACATTTCTGCATAAGCCTGAAGTCAACGCTAGGAGACTTCTTTAGTTACTTTCACCCTATTTTAAAAGACAGGATGTTTCACTAAACCTGGTTCTCATTGATTTGGCTAGGCTGGCTGATGAGGGAGCTCCAAACATCTGTATGTTGCCACATCGCCAACACTGGGGTTGTAGATATGTTCTGCTGATTCAGGCTTTCACATGGATATGGGGGTTCTAATCTTGGGTCATCATTCTTGCATGGCACTATACTGGCTAGGCTATTTTCTTAGGCCCTGGACTTTGCATTTTGAAGGTGGAATAATATTCCATTATATGCATATTCCACACCTGCCTGTGTTGCCTCCAGCTTGAGGCTATTGTGACTCCTGCTGCATTGAATGTGCTTGCAGATGTCTCATAATACTCTGTCTCAGTTCTCCTGAGTGTGTACCCAGAAGTAGAAAGGCTGAATAGTGAGGCATTCTATGATTTGCGGTCTTGAGAAACTGTCATATTCTCGTCCACAGTCCTACAGGGTCACTGCACGATTGCCCTGTTTTGGTGATAGTGAAATGAAGGCCCCTAGGAGGCTCAGGCAGGAAACCTGAGCCCTAAACAGGAGGCAGAAGTATGGGAATACATTCTCACCATCCCAGCTGAGCCAGGGTTCCTTTGTAGCCCCTACTTTCCCCAGGTTCTCCCTTGCTGGGTCCCAATGACACGCCTCCCCTCTTCCCTCTTTGGGGCAGAAACTTGTGGATCCTGTCCAGTCCTCTGTGCCTTAGTGGACCTCAGTGGATGTCTCGACCCTGCCCTGCCCTGTAGCAACCATCTTCCCTTGGTGATACTTCAGTGGATGCTTTGAAATCATTTCTGTCTGGACAGGAGCAGTTACTAGCAGGGAACCTGGGCACCGTGCAACCACCATCCTTTCATTCTTTGCCTTAGTCTCCCTCATCTGCTAAGTGCTTACCTAATGTTGGCATGCCTACAAGGAAAGCCCTCCAGTAAGTGTTTTCTGGAACTGAGTGGTCACTGGTTTTTGTTTTGTTTTGTTTGTTTGTGTGTTTGTGTGTGTGTTTTGTTTTGTTTTGTTTTGTTGAGACAGGGTTTCTCTTTATAACATTCCTGGGTGTCCTGTCCTGGAACTAGCTCCACAGACCAGGTTGGCCTCAAACTCACAGAGATCTGCCTGTCTCTGCCTCCTGAGTGCTGGGTCACTATGTATGTGTGTGTGTGTGTGTGTGTGTGTGTTAGTGTGGAGGGTATGTGTGTGCATGTGTATGCTCTGTACTACACAAGCATGCTGGACCATTGTATTCTTTTGCAGGGTCCCTCTTAAGACTGCAGCTGACAGGGATCCCTGGAACTACCTTATTACAGGGTGAACCCCTCAGATTGAGCAGTTACTGGCTGCTGGAGTCTGGGCTCGAAGCACAAAAAGTCAAGGATGACAAGAAAGAAAAATGTGATTAAGAACCCTAGATAGTCTGTGCCGCCTTCTCAACAATTCTTAGCTGGGTCATGAGTCTGCAAAGCTCTGAGAGGTTCTGGTCTCGAGGTCTCACTGAGGTGAGTTACTCTGTGTCCCTCAGATCCTCTCCAGTCTCTGCTGAGGAATCTGGGGCAGGGAGCAGGTACATGGTGTACACCATAGCACCCATGCTTGCCACTCTAGCAGACTCCCATGCACATGTGCACACACTCACTCACACACTTACACCCATGCACACAGATGCACATACACGCCTGTGCTCATGCATACTCACACTTGAAGTAGAGCAGACACCACACTTTCTGAAAGCTCCCATAGTGACGTTTCTGCCACCCCCAGATTTCTCCATTACCCTATATTCCTTGGAGTGAGTACTTCAATCTTAACTGAACTAATATGACACAGGTTTCATTCTGTATACTTGTGTTACTTGTCCAACAAATATTCATTAAGTATTTCAGTGCAGTTGGGAGCTGGGCATAGGATGATGAATAATAATAATGAACAATCCCCCACACCCCACACCCCACACCCCATGTCACGGAGTTTGCATTCTACTCTGGGAGTGGGGTGGGGCAGGGAAGACAAAAAAAAGGGAAGGAATAAATAAGTAGACATCTTAATTGCAAATTGTAATAAATGCTGGGGGTAAGGTGGGGATTGTCACTGCAGGCAGAGGGAACCATATGCTTAAAGACTTGTGGTAGAGAGGAAGGGAACCTAGTACATAGGAAAAAAACAAAACAAACAAGCAAGCAAATAAAAAACCACAGACCCTCATGACAGAATGACCAGGAAGGAGATGGAGAAGGCAAGGCCATAGTTGCTACTATAAGGACAGGTGGTCCTGCTGTGTTTTACTGGGTCTTATAGAGACTAATATCTGTCCAACTGCAACGGGAATAGTGATTTGTCCATGTCTTGCCACATAGAAATAGGCAACATATTTGCAGCAGTTAGGTGAAAATAATGGCCTGGAGGATGGAGTGCAGGGCAGTGGGGTTAGAGTTGAGAGGGATTTCCCAGGTTCAGTGGAGAGGAATCCCAGCCGGTAGGGGGAGGAAGGGAGGAAAGGAAGGAGACAGGAATGGCGAGTGTCCGGGACATCCTTCTAGGCATTGAGTTCTCAAGCACTAAGAAGATAGAGCTATAATCCGTTCTGTTTCTTCGCTGCAGACAGGTTGAACATTTGCCTGATGTCACCCCCTAGTCGGGGCAAGCCTGGACTGTGGGCCCTGATCCCATCACTTGCTTGGCCATTCCTGCACACCCTGAGTTGTGAGTGCTGCCCAGACCAGCCAGGAGCTCTGAGGCCAAAGATGAGGGTTTGAAAATGACCAGTGCTAGGAGGCTTACCCATGTTCATGCCTGTCAACCACAATCTGAAGTCTGAAGGAATGCATCCCTCAAACATGTTTGCATAAAAAAAAAAAAAAAAAAAAAAAAAAAAAAGACCGAGGCACATCTCAACATCCCAGGAGGCAAAAATGTCAGTCTGCAATTAAACTTTCTCTTCTGTGGGGGAGGTTTCTGGCCAAAGCATTAAAATACAGGCTGAGCATTCCCAATCCAAAAATATGAATCACAGGCTGCTCTATTATAATCTGAAAGTTTGTGAGTAGCGACACAGTGCTATAAGTGGAAAATTCCACACCTGACTTCATATAGCTAGCGGTTTGCAGTCAGAGCCCAGGTGCACTAAAAACTAAGCATCAAACTATCTTCAGGCAGGTGTGTCAAGTGTTCATGAAACATAAGTGACTTTTGTGTTGAGACTTGAGGTGCATTCCAAGGGATCTCATTACATATATGCAGATCTTCCAAATCTAGACATCCTTTTCATCCCAAACATTTCAGAAAACAGATACACAACATAAAATAAGTTAGGAAAAGCACCTTTGATTTGGTAAGCCTATCAAAGACAGAAATATAAAAGTTTTCTTTAAAAAGAATAACAGCCAGGAAGACAGCTCACTGTGCAGTGTTTGCCTGCTTTGCAAGCATGAGGACCTGCCTTCCATCCCTGGTACCCAGATGAAATGACCTGGTACAGTAACACATAACTATAATCCTAGCACAGAGGTTGGGGTCAGAAACAGGAGGATCCTGTTTGGATCATTGCTGGCCGGTCTAGCTCAATCTGGTGACATCAATGTTCAATGAGAGGTGTTTTCTAAAACAAGACAGAGATGGGGAAAGGAACCTGACATTGACCGCTGCCTCCCAATGCACAAAGAGTGAGAAAACCACCACCAGTAGTCACGTGTTCAGGGACAGTAGCCTGAACAGAGAGAGACAAAGTATGGTCACACATCAGAAACCCTACTCCCCTTAACACAGTACATCAAAAGTATGCCTGCCCTGATAAAACAAGCATGGAATCACTGTACACTAAGAACTGAATTGTCATCAGAAGACCCCAAGTTACAAAATGTTCAAGTCAAGAGTCTTTGCCAACCTGGGTAATCTTTAAGGGAGGTTCCTTAACTTTGGAATGTATATCAGAGAATGGTGCTGGCTAATTTTATGTCAACCGCACATAAACTAGAGTCATTTTGGAAGATGGAACCTCAAGTGATAACATGGCCCCACCAAATCTAAAAGGATTTGGAAGAATTAGGTCAGATTTTGCTAGCCATCTCTCTCTCTGATGATATTACACTCAAAAGGAAAAAGCCAATTGGAATTAACTTTCCCAGCCAACTTTCATTGATACTTAAAGGCTACAAAGCAAATTCAATTGACTACAGTTACCAAAATTCTCTTCCAAGTTTACAAATATTTCTCCTCTGAGAAAGGGTGGAGCTGCATCCTTCCAGGAACATTGCCCTGGAGGGAGCTTGCTGTGGGGTCTATAGTGTGTGCTCCTGGGGAGAGTTTACATTGAAATGTGTGAGTGTGGGCAAAGTCAGCCAGAAGGTGCTCATGATCTACAGCTCCATCCTCGGTGACACCAGAGAGCAGAGGACACTCTCCACAGCATAGGATGGGACTGTGAGCTGGGTGAGTTGGCTGGTCTCTGCCCCTTGCATTTCTTTTCTGTCTCACAAGAGCATAGAGCACAGAATGGCCTGCCACAGGCAGCTTGGCTTTTTGAAGCAGCCACATTTACCCTTTGGGGGGATCACTTTCTGTTATGAGTCTCCTGTGATAAACCCCTTCCATGCCAAGGATGCCCACAGTGAGAACCACACAGGAGGAGTGGCTGATCTTTGACCTGGGACTCTAGCTTGACTGTGTGGCATATTGCAGTGCTGAGCTCTCTTGAGTCTTTCTGGAAGAGAGTCCTGTGTTCTTAGTTCAATGCCTCCTGCACGGTTAGTGCCGTACCCCACACACCCTCTTGCACCTTCTCTGTTCCGAGGGTTCTATGGTGGACTTTTTGTGGCGAGCTCTTAACTGGGCACATGAGAAAGAACACTAGGAGCTGATTGTTATCAGCTGATTATTCTGCAGGCAGTGCTTTTTTCCGTTGTGGCAAGGGCAGTGGGCCTGGCCCATCAGCCTTTAGTCATTTTTTTTTTTTTCCTTTTCAGTGTATCTCAAGGTCTGTGAAAGTAGTCAGCTTCTGGCCTCAGCTCTGATCTCGGCTTCTCTGGAACAGCATATTGGGGATGGGGAGTGGCTGTGTCCCACCCAAAGTAGGCCTTTTTTGCCCAACTTATACCCCTATGGCCTTCATGTCTGTGCCCATGCTTACAGGTAGGTGACTTGGCAATTCCTGCTTGGTGCACAATGCAGAGTGCTGTCCTGGGAACTGTAACTGGCGGAGCTACTGGCAAGTCCCCTGTGCCTGTAAAAGTCCAGAAAGTGACACCAGTCTAGTTGGAAGTAGCCTTTCTAGTTCCAAGAGAGCATTCTTATTGGGCTGTGAGGACCTCAGATGGCAGATATAGCCAAATAGTGAGAACAAAGAAAGGATTTTGCCTTCCTTCTCAAGTCATCCATATTCTTTAACCTATGAGCCAGCCAGTTAGTAGAAGGCCCCAGTCCCTGGCAACGGTAGCCTTTCTTCTAGGCCATCTTTCCCACCACTGCCCTATATACACCTGTTTGCATGGACCTCAATGGGCCTCTGTGTCCAGCTGCTAGGAAGTACAAGGCTTTTGAGAGTTAAAGATAGAGCCAAAACATGTGTGGTGTGATGCCAGCACCCATTCCTACCTGTACCTTCCAGGTCCTGACAGCATATAGACATGTGGCACCACTTAGAAGGATGGCAGGCGTCACTAGGCAGGAATATGAGGGCTTCCAGGTCACACTCCTGTGTGCAAGAAAGCACTCACTGGAAAGGCGGGGCATATGAGTCTTACAGACAGTATGTGTCACTGTGCTTTGAGTTATTGCTGTGAGAAAGGAAGTCTGTCCCTCCGGTCATAGGCTTTCATATCATGTCAGAGAACTGGTCAACCTGCTGCTGGCCCTCCATTTTGAGCCTTGAACAAGTGAAGTCCCTAAGCCACGTAAATTGAGGCAGCCACAAGATAGGGCAGGGACTCCTGTAGAGGGTGCTATGCAGTGAGGTAGGACTCATCCCACACAGGCATATGACTCCCATGGGCTTTTGTCAACAGTTCTATGGCCTAGACCATCCTTTCTAGGAACCTAAGGTTCCTGGTTTGTAAATGCACTTCACTCCCCCATGTTCCATTCCTCTTGGTGTTTGTTTCTCATGAGCAGATATTCATCTGTCTGGTTTTGTTTGTGTCTGTTGCTTTGCAACCTGTCTAATGACTCTCGTTCCTGTCCCCTGCCCTTGGCATGAGCACTGGTGAATGTGTCATTACATGAACATCTTTGACACTATTGAATTTCATGACAAGAGAGATACTGATTTTCCTCTAGTGATCTGGTGACAGATGTCTTGGGACATGCAGCCAGGGAGCTATCTTGTGTGACTCCAGTGACAGGCAGCTAATCTCCAGCCTGAAAAAGACAAAAGCAAACTAGAATGGTTTCTCTGGCTTTTTCTTCATTTGACAGGAACGCTTAGCTAGTGTGTGAGTTCTCCTGCTACAGTTTGTTTCTATAGTTCCCTGGGAGCAGGGAAGATGCTTTTAAACTGAAGATGGATCCATATATATATATATATATATTTTATGAGATATAAGTCTCATCCTACACCCTGTTTTGGACTCTGTGGACAACTACACATTCTCTCTCTCTCTCTCTCTCTCTCTCTCTCTCTCTCCTCCTCAAAAACATCTTTTTGAATGAATACAGCTCTGATCCCTCTTTTGTAGTCTTCTGTGTAGACAATACATTACACTTTCCCTAGATAAACAACTCAGATGTAATTGCCCAGTGGTGTGGCACTCTGTTATTTGAGCTGCTGCCTGCCTCCCACAGTGACCACACCATTTTACAGTTCCAGTAGTGCTGTCAAAGCTTCCAGTTCCTTCTCAGCCTTGGAAGCCCCGAGTCCTGAACATCACTGCGTTGTTGTGTGAAGTGGTTCACATTTGCACAACTTTTCATGGTATTGACCATCCCTTCATGGAACTATTAGACATTTCTGTTTTTCTGGAAGAAATGTCTGTCCAGATCCTTTCTTTGGTTTGTGCATATGTGCTTGTTTATGTGTGTTCAGGTTATACATATACAGGATCACATATGTTTGGAAGACAGGCACCCTGTTTTATGAGGCAAGATTTCTCACTAGCCTGGAGCTTGCCAAAAATGACCAGCAAGCTCTAGGTTTCTGCCTCACTAGTGCTGAGATTGCAAGTATGTACCACTGTGCCCTGCTTTTCTTACATTGTGTCTTGGTGGTGACTAAGGGTGATCAAACCGAGGTCCTCATGTTTACAAAGCAAGAACATTGCTCACTGAGCCATCCACCCTGCCTTATCATTTAAAAATTTAAGGAATTCTTTTTATTATTGAATTGTAAGACTCCTTAATATTGTCTAAATACTGAACCCTAAATATCTCCTCCCATCCTGGGACTTGTTTTCAGTATACATTTTAAACTTGCACTGTTCACCACAGTAGTTGTAGCTTCTGGTAAACTACCAATGATGCTAGAATCACAGAAATTCCACCAAAGAACGATTGCATCTTTGCCTCAGTGGCACTTAGGTGAGAGCCTAGCATTAAGTAGGAACTGTAGAGCCAAGGAGAGAGACAAATGATTCTCCTTTGCCTTTTTCTGAGGGCAAAAAATGGATCTGGGTGGGGTTGGCCAAAGTGGATAATGAATTGCTTAGCAAAGCAACAGAGGCCAAAACTGCAAGATTGCTTTCTGAAGCACCTTGTACCTGGATATTATTTTTAAGATCAGTGAAAGGAAGATGTGAGTACAGAGCTGGGCATGCAATTGTGTTTGGGATGCAGCAAATACGCTTTCCTGAAATCAATGGAGTGACTGCAGAGCCTTCAAAATGCCGTGTAATTATCACACTAAGAATTACAGTTGACGCCTATTGATTCTATCCTCTCAGCAAGTGTTTGTAGGTTTCCTCCTGCTGGCAACACTACTCTGTGACATTTCTGGAGTCTTGTGTGTGGTGCTCTCACCACACTGCTGGGTACAGAAAGGAGGAAGGGGGATGAAATCTCATTTGGAGATCCATCTGCACCGTGAACCTTGGTCAGGGAGAGAGAACTGGGAGAACTCTTAGATTTAGAGATGTGGTGGTGGTGGGTCTGTCACTCTGGGGTTGATATCACTCTCTGTGAAAGTTGTCTCAAATGCCCGCTTCATGGTTACCATGAGACCCCTCACAGGGTGACTGACATTACCCTGGTGGTTGACATCACCAAGGCATAGAGAAAGGGAGTTTAGCAGTGATAACCCCACAAGATATTTCAGATGGGGTAACCCGGGCTTTCAGGGGAGAGGTGACACCACATGCCCACAGTGCTGTAAATGTCTGGAGAAATTGCCTACCCAGGGTCTGGAAGCCCCACTTCACCCTACATTTTCTACTAATGGAATCTTCCTTGGAATGGTATCTTCTTTGCTGGTAAGAAGGTGGAGATGGCTGGATTCAGATAGTGAAGAGCATTCTCACATTATCTACTTTGGGACTCTTGGACTCTTACAAATCCTTAAGGACCTCAAAGACCTTATGATGATACAGGTTTACCAGATTAGTGGTTCAAACTAGACAGGTGTGAGTTCTGTGAGCATATCTTTCAGAAACCTGCCTTGCAGGCTCAGCAGAGGACATGGGCTCACAAGGCAGTATGATCTTTATAGGACATGATCTCTCAGATCCTCCATAGGGTATTGGATGATCTTTAGTTCTCAAGCTATAGTTGGAGAATGTGCTGGGTTTGAAAGCACATGGGTACCTTGTTCTACCACATCCTAACTTGTCTGAGGAACTTTTTACTGGGGCCAGCCATGCCATGCTCTGGTCTCCCCTCTGCTCCTGATTCTTAAGATATCAATTGAATGAATTAGATAGGTTATAATACAGAAGACACACAGAGGGTATTGCATATTGATATGAAACCTTCTCAGACATGAGGGCAGACAGTAGCCAGGGATGCCATTGTGAAGGAAAACACTGTCTAGGGGTGAGAATAAACAATGGCCAAAGGCACCATGAGCTAGCCTGTACATTGTTAGTCTTTACATTGTTTTTGAATGCCCCAGAGCTGGTGACTTTCCTGAGTAGCAGTTCTCTGCCCCAGTTTTGGGCAAATGCATTGGATTAACTCTTAAAGGAAAGGATGGACAATGGTATGTCTTTTTTCTCAAGATCATTTGGAGGTTTAGAATGGTATGTCTCCACCCACAGCCTGAGAGACAACTCAGATCCCATTCTTTGGACCAGTAGTTAAAATCCTGCTGTTTTAGTCCCTGGTTAGTAAGTCATCGATTATGAAGTGGGGAGGGATCCATCCTTAATGATTTTCAAGACTAATATCTTCATAGCCACCTAGCATTGAAAGTAACCTCTTAGACACCTAGCATTGAAAGTTGCTCAAGTTAACCTCTGTTACTAAGCTGGCAGGTTCTGAATGTTGTCCTTTGGCTTTGACCCTGTGTTGTGGGGGAGGCATACACCATGCTAAACACTGAAGTATTAGCCTCCACATTTTCCAGGATTTGTGTTTCTATAAATAGTTGGAGGGATCAGTGATTATGTCATAAATATGATTAGGCCACATAGGAGAAGTAACACGTGGTCTGGCCTACTTGGGGCATTGTAGATGTCTCTGAGAAGTGAACCAAGGCATACAGTGGAAGGAAAAGAGGAATGTCTAAGCTGGGTGAAGAGCATTGTGTGCTGAAGTAGTGACCCAAGAGGGATATTTATCAGGGCAGAAATCCTGGGAATTGGTGCCTATGAGGGCACACTGGAAGGTAAGGGCCTTCCCTGTAGATGGAGTTTCTGTCCCACCTGGTCCCATAGCCCTTTAGCCCCAAATAAACACACAGAGGCTTATATTAATTATAAACTATTTGGCTAATGACTTGGGTTTCTTAATGGCTAGTTCTCTCTTAATTATTAACCCATAACTATTAATCTATATTTCTATACATGGCCTTATCTTACCTAAGAATGCCCAGAGCCCTATCTTCGTGATATCTACATTGCATCTCTTTGGTACCTCCTCTCTGCCTTCTTCTTCCCAGAATTCTCCTTGTCTAGTAACCCTGCCTATACTTCCTGCCTGGCCACTGGCCAATTAACATTTATTCATGAGCCAATAAGAGAAACATATAGTCACAGCATACTTCCCTTTCCTGCTCAAACACAGAAGGGACTTGAGAAAAAGAAATCTCTAGCTTGTCTACACACTTGAGGACCACTCTTCCAAGGGTGTCCCTCACCTTCCATTGACCCACAAGACACCACCATGTCTCCCAATTCCAGCCATTTCTCCCAGCTTGATGTGTGAGCCATGCTATTCCCTCTGTAACCTATTCTGTACGTTCATACTCCATTTAGCAGCCTTTCATTCACTTTACCCACTACTCGTGGATGAGGCCTCATGTCTATCTTGCCTCTTTCATAAGCATAACAGAAGCTGTTCACATTGTGATGGGCTCTTCTGAGCTTTCCACACCAGCCCCTCATCTGGTCCTCCACTGTGGCTTAGTGCTTTTGGATCTCTTACAGGCATGGAAACAAAGACTCAGGGCATCAGAAGGCCACATAGCTAGGGCGGGGTAGCAAGGCTAGAGTATCAGGGTAAAAAATTTGGGTTGCAACAACCCCAATAGGCTAAGTTTAGCCACCTCTTCCAATAGACAAGCTAAAGAGATAGGAAACGTGGCTGGAGATTTAGCTTATGAAATGTGGCTGGAGATTTAGTTTAGTTTCTAGAGTGCTTGCCTAGCATGTACATGACCCTGGGTTTGATCTGCAGCACTGCATGAAAGCTGGCTTGTTGGTACATGTCTGTAATATCAGCACTTGGGAAATAGAGGCTGGAGGATTAGAAGTACAGGATCATCTTCAAGCACAGGACCACACGATGAATTCGAGGCTAGCCTGGGGTAGAAGGTGGAGTGAGGCAGGGATTGTAAAAAGTAAAAAATAAATATTTAATCAGTGTGCATTGGGAAGATGAGCAGTGACCCAAAATTCTTCTGAGGAGCCAGTACTTTTGAGGGAAAGCAGAGTCCAAGTGGATTATAGTTAGACTGACAAGAAACTTGAGTCTGGCTGGAGTTCAGACTGCTGCCCTCAGCTACTTCTCATTCCTGCCATTTTCCTTGTGGTTTGGGGCCATGTGTTTGCATCCCTGAACCACACACACAGTAGGTTCTCATTATCAGTTTGATACATGACTTCCTCTTCATCTTCTCTCTTCCTGAACATCATGCTTCTTGCATCTGACTTTAAGAAAGAAGTGAGTGATGGAGAGAATGAAATAGATAAAACCATATAAGTGCCACATGTAAAGGAGGCATCTTTGGGGACAGTGAGATCTTACAAACAGGACAGGCTCTGAAACCACGCTAAGTGCTGGATGGAGGCTGTGCTCCTGGGGTAGGTTTGTGCACTATCTTAAAATCCTCTCCAACCAAATGTATGTTGTTTTCTGTGTTACCAAACCCTGGGGCCAGCATGCTCCAAGTGAAGCCCTGGGCTGTGAATCCCCAGAAAGAACACCAAGGTGAGAAACACTTGTCTAGATAATGGCCAGAAGGTCTTTCCTCTGAGTGTAAGCTGGAGTCAGAGACTAGCTTCTTCTGAAGAACTGCAAAGACCTGGCCATGGTCCTGGATTTATCTTTTGACTTTCTGCTGGCACTAACTTGTTACTGAACTCTCCAGACATCTTCATGGCTGGATGGTTGGGGGCTTGGGGTGGCCTTAACTAACCATTGGGATCCTCTATGCAAATAGGCCCAAAGGGGTGGAGACAGAAGGCAAATTCAGAAATTCAACATTCACCATGCTGGGCATCCCAGGAAGACCTGTTCTGAATTTCACCCCCCAGCTCTGCGTATCAGCTGGCATATTTATTTGGAAGCAGAGTAAGCAGAAATTTTCAAAGGGAAGCAGTTTACAAAAGATGAGAAGAATATAAGTTGGAATAAATGGCTCATCTGGCAGTGGGACCTAGCCTCTGATGTGCAGGCAACTTTAATGTGAGCTTGCAGAAGGGAACTTGGCCTTCCTCTTGCATCTTAGGGAAAGGACAGATCTGTTTCTTGATGAAGCCAGAATGAAACCCACTCCCAAAGAGACAGAGCCTGAACCTGAAGCCTGCACTATTTCAGAATTATGGGGAGATGTATGTTTTCTCTGCCTTCTTGTCAAAGTTTCCAGAAGTTACTGGGCCTGGGCACTTGCTGTAAACTTCCACTCAGACTCCTGGATGTCTGCCTTGCACACATGACTATAGCCACCAACTGTGGGAACAGAGAAAGCATGCACCAGTTTTGTGGACTGCAGTCACCAACTGTGGAGACAGTAAGCATGCACCAGTTTTGTCCCAGTGAGGCCTCTGTTGCCTCCTACATCACTCATACTCAAAACCTTGTCTTCTTGCAGCCTGCAAAGCATTATGGGATAAATCCTTCTACCAGTTTATTTACCTATTTTTCTTTATTGGAGTTTTGAGACAGCAGCTCACTGTGTAGCCCAGGGTAGTCAGGAACTTACTATGTAGCTCACATTACCTTGATCTACCAGTACTTCCTGTCTCAGCCTCCCAAGTGCTAGGATTATAGGTATTAGCCATTATCGTGCTTAGCTTCCCTTTGCCTTTCTGACACCATTTCCTTCTGGATCCTTTCTTGTTTTCTTACTATAGCCTTAGTGATGTCTGACATTCCTCTTGTATATAAGGCATATTCCTACGTCAGGACCTCTGTACCTGCTATTCCTGTCCCCTGAGTGATCTTACCCCAATGTCCTTTTAGCCTTCCTTTTCTTGGCTAAGATATAATCTCATCAGATAGACTCTGTTGACCATACATAAGAAAGATGGAAGAAAGGAAGAAAGAGGAAGGGAGGGAGGAAGGGAGAAAGAAAGGGAGGGAGGCAGATACAGATATTCAGATAATTCTGTATGTAGTGTAAGAAGCCCTGGGTTTGAGTTTGAGTCCTTCTGGCTCCTGCTGGGCATGGCTGTGGACCTTAGTGTCCTATCAGAGCACTCTGCTCTTCACTTGGACAATGAAGAGCAATGCCTTACCTGGACGCTTGGTATTTTCTAATTCTTTTGGACTCACTCATTTCAGACAAACAAGGAAAGCTTCTCTTCCAGACAGCCTCACTATGATCTAATTTGCATGCTGTGACATTAACCCATGTCATGCATACAGTTCAATAGCATTGTATGGCTGCTGGCACAGCCCAATTTGGAAACATTTCCATCCTTTCCCCATGAGGAAGCACACACATATTAGCCGGCATTCTCCATGATTCTCTATCCACTGAGTCCCTGGCAACAAGTCTACTTTGCATCTTTATAGCTTGGCTTATTGTTGACATTGATATATATGGAGTCACACACTATATAGCTGCTCCTGACAACCTCTTCCCCTTGCCATATGGTTTGAAGGTTCATACAGGTTATAACGTATCTGTGCCTCATTCTTTTCTCTGAGATAGTAATTTGCTGTTGTATGGATATACCACACTTTGTTTATCCATTCATCTACAAATGATGGGCATTTGGGTTGTTCCTACTTTTCTGAAAATTTTATTGTTAACTGTGTGTGGGGTAGGGGGAATATGTTCACCCGTATGAGTGCCCACAGCCAAGGGGTGTCAGATCTCCTGGAACTATAGGAGTTTGTGAGCTGTCCAGTAACAGTGCTGGGACCAGAGCACAGGTCCTTTAGAGGAGAATCAGAGGCACTTTTAATTGCTGCTGTTTCTCCAGCCCTATTGCACTTTTTAAAACATAATAATGTTTTCATAAATAATTGGATGATTCCATCCAGTATACTTGGGTCATATTCATCTCCCTCCTGTACCTCCTCCTAGATCCTCCCCACCTTCCTACCCAACCAACTTCATTGCCTGTCTGACTGTCTGTCCATCTGTCTGTCTGTCTGTCTGTCCTCTCTCCTTTCCTCGCATATCTCAACACCCTTGCAGTTTGTATTGGCCAACTTCTCCCTGTTATAAGGTCTACCACATAGTGTGGGTGATATGGCAGGCGTCACAACATTGAAGATAACTGATTCTCCCTCTACCAGTAACCATCAAGTGCCAACAGTTCCTCAGATAGGGGTGAGGCTTCAGGACTACATCTCCTCCTCTGTGCTGGAGTTTTGTCTAGTTTAGGCATGCTGGCATAACCACTATACATTCCTGTGTGTACCTGGCCTGTTATGTCTGGAAAATAGCTTCCTTGAAATCATCCTCCACCTCTGACCCTTAATGTCTTTCTGCCTGCCCTTTAAGAATGGTCCCTGAGCCTTGAAGGGAAGGATGAGGTATGGACATCCTATTTAGATCTGAGCACTCCAAAGTCTCTTACTCACTACAGGTTGACCAGTTGTGGATACTGTGTTTGTTGCCATAGTGTTGTGAGGACAGTCCACATGCTTTGGTGTAGAAAGGAAAGCTTTTATTAGACATGTACTTGTTGGTTCGCTGAGTGCTGGTCACACCTTTGTTAGGCCCCAGATACCCAGTAGTTCTGAAGTGAGTCATGCCAACATCTATAGAATGCTGTAGTCCTTAGCCCAGCAGATGCCTTTTAACTTAGACTTGCCTTCCCATGATTTTTCTTGTTTCTCTCTTCATCTAGCCACCACATCACCCCTCCCCATCTCTTGCCTAGCTGCTCCTCTGTCTGTCCCCAGCTGTCCTACATTCAGCCAGGCAGCTTCCCTTTACCTGTTCTCATGGGTGGTCTTGTTACTTTCCCACCCAGAGTACAGCTTGCCCTTTTACTGTGAGAGCCCAGGACTCTTAGCAGACTTATCTGAAATAAGTGATCTAAGTTTTCAGTTTCATTTCATGTCAGGCAGTTCCTTCCTTTCTTTTTTCTAATTGCATTAATTGTGACCCCAATAGAATACACAAAGTGTTTCTAAAGATTCATTAAGTCTCAATGGCTAGAGGAGATGTGATAGAAAAATGACATGGAAACCCGTCTGCCAAATCCTCCTGTTTGAACTTCACTTGGTTTTCCAACTTTCACTTGATTTCTCTGTTCTGCATGGAAGAACAGATACAAAAATGTGTATCTCCTGAGAGGGGAGAGAAGTATCATGATATAGGATCCTACCCCAGGACCTTTGTTCTTAGTCTCTGCCACCACCCAGGCCTGTGCTCCTCTGACCTCCTCCAGTGAGACCTTCTCCAAGCTCCCTTTCCCTACCTACAAGTTGCCCTTTCTCTTGATCCCTTTCCTTGGTTTTCTTTCTCTTCTTAGCACTTAACCTTCACTGGTCATGCTATATATTTATTTGGTTTTCTCAGAAAGCTAGTCCAATGAGAAGACAATGCTATAATCATATATTTAAAGTGTTTCTTAGAACATAGCAGAATAATAACTACCTATGGAAGGAATTCCTAGGGTGAAGTGACTATAATCCTCACAACACAGGGAAGAAGGCAGGCTGGATATTATTTGACAATGACTTGGGTCACAAAGGAGATCATAGCTAGACAAAGAGCTTCTTTTAGCACTTCTGGGTCCCATTATGACCTTCTGCCTCTCAGGCTTACAGGTCTCAAGCTCTATGGGGCATCTGGATATTCCCAAAAGACACCAGAGTGCAGCAGGAAGTGAAATGGGATGTAGCAACCAGTGACCCCGGAGTGGAAATTTTAAGGGCTGTGGAACAAGCATTTCCTGTGGTGTAAAAAAGGGAAACAGGCAGCATGGGAAACTGCCCCAAACTGTGGAGGACACTTGGTCAGCAAAGCAAGGAGGGAATGGAGGCACATGAGGTAGAAATGGCTTGGGGGAGATCACAGACCTGGGGCAGATGCCAGATGGCATTTGATGAGTCCATCTCAGGCTGGCCAGTGCCCTCCTTCCTAACAGTATACCCAGTGGGTCCTGGAGTGAGGGTCTCACACTGAGGGAGGACTGCCCTGATGGGAAGACTGAACAATGAGAACAGCACCCTCGCTGCCTTGGGTCAGATGTGAGATGTGCAGAGGGATTTTAACACAGTGGCAGTTCACCATGGGCAAAGGACTCTGCTTGTTTGTCATGTGTCAAAGAAAGTTCAGGCAAAGGGAACATGTGGTGGTTCCAGAAAACTCTTTGGGATGACAAACTTACCTAGAACATCCCATCAGTCACATAAGCTCAGAGTCATCATCTGAACTCTAAAACTAGGAACAGTAGCCCTGCTGTTTGTAAATGGTTGGTTTTGGTCAGTTTTAGGAATAATTTTCAGTAGTGTCTCATATTGTCTCCTCTTTTTAGTATGGGTACTGGCAACTGCTGTAACAAGGCAAGTCCACACAGTTGCTAAAATGTATATTTTATATATTTTATGCCCAGGTGAAGTCCAGAATAGGTTTGGCGAATCCAGGGGCTGCCCTCCACTAGTGGTGGCTCTTGCCTTATGGGAGTTGCCATTGTCAATAGGACACTACTTCTGAGACCGCTGTGTTTGTTTGCATCAGGGGTATGGGAAGTCACAAGAACCAGGCCACAAGTGGCACAGATACTGCCTCTTGCATCTCAGTAGCCAGAGCTTGGTCCTATGACCAAACCTGGAATTGTGGGTATAGTACCAAACCCATGAGTTCAGAAAGCAGCAGGTTTGAGCTACAGTGCCTGCCAGCCTTTGGCCCAGTGAGTCAGTGTCAATGCACCATACCCAGAGTTTCTCAGGAACTTCAGAGCATTTCTTAGAAATTCTTCCCTCTGATTCCCAAATTGCAGGTGAAGGCATGGAAAGCAAGAAATGCTAGTAACTTCCCTATGGCATAGCGTGGGCCTGGGCACTAGTGCCAGTCTAGAATCCAGCATGCTCAGGCTCATCCCATACTTGACTCTGTGCTTGCTCTTCATGAGGAATGGAGTGTGCCCAGAAGCCAGATGACTCTTGTGTATGTTGGTGTCATGGCTACTATGATGGAGGATGCACTGGAACCTTGTATCCTCAATGGCAGTGGGACGGTTGAATAGAGAAGGTTGAAAAGGTCACCAAATGGGTGGCAGAGTCTTCGGTGTTTTGGAAAGAGTTGTGAAGTACAATACAATACAATACAATATAACACAACACAACACAATACCCTACAGCCAGTCTTCAGCTCCTCATGGAAGCCTTGATGACAACACAGATCCCTGGAGAATGAGTGTCTGATGAGTGTACCGGAGGACTTTTATACCCTGCCAGGGCCTCATGACGCACTCTGGGGTGATCCGCAGTCTCACATGGGCCACCAAGGCCTTTGCACTTCACCCACTGATCCCGTTGTACAACAGGATCCAGGCTCCCTTCTCCACTTACCTTGGTTTATTTTCTTTGGCTGTGTTGCTGGCCTTAACGTTGCCAATCCTGGCCAGCTTCTTGTGAGCAGTGGGAATTGATGGTCTTGGCCTGGGGGAGGCCCTGCTAGAGAAGTACAGAGGAGAGAGGGAATGATTTCCTTACAGGAAAATACAGATTGTGGCAAGTGAGTAGGGTGTGGGGCCAGTGCTTGTAAATGTCTAGGGCATATCTCCAAATTCCTCCTCTGGAGGCAGAGGGAAGGAAGACATCTAGCCATTTGAGGTCATCTTGTCCAGGATGCTTCTATTTCAGCCCATACCCTAGTTGAATCAGGGAGAAAAACTCATATCATTGAAGCCCCAGAGGGGATTTTGCAACAGCTGCTTGTTCTATGTGTTCTGCAGCCCTGCTTAGAGTCTGTGTGTTTTATCCCTCCCGGTTCATCCAGTGAGTCACCCAGAAGGCATCGGAGCCTCGTCACTTTGGCAGCCGCAGGGTGTTTGTGCCTGGCTAATTATGGGCATCTCTGATCCGAAGCAACAGGGTTGGAGTTGAGATAGGTTGAAAAATGACCCAGACAGAGGCAGACATTTGGACTGGCAGTCCTGCCTGCACGGTGGCTGCACCCAGGGCTGGGATGAGGTCAGGGCATGTTTGCTTCATGACAGATTGGGGACAAAGAAAAAAGGGGACTTCAGGCTTTGTACTGGCCAGTCCAGTTCTGATGCCTAAGCAAATAGAAGTTCCTAGCCAGGGAAGTCAGGAGCCCAGCAGCCCAGAGTTTAAGCTAAAGAGAATTCTAATGGCTTCTGTTCAGGTTGGTGCCATTATGTCTCCAGGAGCTTCACCATGTGCCTGAGGCAGAAAATCTGCAAGAACTTGGTCAAGATTTGCAGTTCTGGGGTCTTGAGGAGATGATTCTGTAGGTGAAGCACTTTCTGCAAGCATGGGGACCTGAGTTCCCCAGAGCCCACATAATGACAGATGTGGCAGCAATATGTCTGCAATCCCAACATTTGTACAGTGAGATGGTAGGCAGAAACAGGAAAACCCTCAGCTTGCCTGGAGTGCACAGCAGCAAACAACAAAAGACCCTGTCTCTTGAATAGCATGGAAGATGGGCTGACATAGGAGCTTTTTCACTGATCTCTACATATGCACCCTAGAAAAAGTGTGCACCCCACACAGAAAGAGTTTTGAAAACTTGCATTTCTGAGCAGTTATGAATATAACCCCATAAGAGTACATTATCCAGCACCCTAATTCCATAGGCTCATGTCTGCCTTGCATCATTAGATGCTGATATATGCTTTTTAAAGGCAATTCCTAAGAACATTAAACTGAATGGGGCCCCAGGGAGCAGTAACAGCCTCAGGTCCCATTTAACCTGGCACATGAGAAGGAAGGCATCCAAGCCTGGGCGTGGGTGGTATACTTGATAAACCCAACAGCTGGTAGTGTGCATGGCAAGAAAGGGTTTCCTCTCTAGGCAAAATGATGAGCTGGAAACTGGTAGAATGTAAGCACCAGTTGGTTCTGTGTGGTGCTTTGGCTGTAATGCCACATTCTATATGGTGTTTAACTTCTAAAAGCCTTGTACACACAACCCTTTTTGGACAGCAAGGAAGCTAGGATATAATTTGTGGTTTTGGACTCAGCTTTTAATTACTTTATAAAGAGTATTAAAACTATCTTTGTAAATGTCTGGAAGGAGTGAACTCTGATCTATAAGTACCTTTATCTGTAGGGCTGGTATTTTGTAGGGCTGGAGAGATGGATTAACCATTAAGAGCTTGTTCTGATATTGCAGAGGACTTGAGTTGGTTCCCAGCACCTACATCAAGTGGCTCACAACTGCCTGTAAGTTCAACTCCAGAGATCCAATGACCTCTTCTGGACACTGAAGGCACATGCACTCACATGTGTGCCTGTGCATGCACATGCGAATACACACACACACACACACTCTCTCTCTCTCTCTCTCTCTCTCTAAAATAACTTTAAAAGTAAAACAATAAGTACTTATAAATCATTAGATGATAGAAATTTATGTTCAAATAAAGCCAGGAAGTTCTTACTCAGGTATTTATTTTAAATCTAATAAAAATCCCAAGCAACAAAGAGGTTTTCATCAATCTAAATATATCGCAGAAAAGTAAGGAGGCAGAGAGTATAGTTGCCAGCTTAATTGCTCTGCACAGAACTGAGCTATGCTATAGGTTAATCTAGAGAATGCAGGTAGCCCCCATTTTGTGTGTGATTTGAGGCAGAATATGCACTCCAGTGTGGCCTTTTTCTTTGGATAACATGTTCCTTCCTTCCCAAGTCCACAAGTCTGATTTAGGGATATGACCTAGATATGTCTCATGTTGCAGATAGCATTTTACATACAAGGATAATCTACACAAAGGTTGGAGAGGTAGCTCAGTTTATAGAGTATTTGCTTTGCAGGCAAAAGGACTCATGTTTGATCTCTAGAACCCAAGTTAAAAATATAGGTGGCATGTACTTTTAATCCCAGGGAGGCAGAGTTGGGCAAAGTCCCAGGGCTCCTTGCTCAGTCAGCCTAGCTACTTCATGAGCACCAGGCAATGGGAGACCTTGTCTCAATGGACAAGCTGGCTTCTGAAGCACAACACTCAAGGTTGCCCTTTGGTTTCTATATAGATAATATGTAAGTGCACCTACATACACATACCATTTGCACATATAAACACGCCCATACCCATAGCATCTTAATGAATGAATCACATTTATTTAGGTAAACGCACAGGAAATCAGTTGAACCTATTTTACAGATGGATTGATTATTTTGTCCTGGTTGTTTCTGTTACTTTCCTAGGTCCTGGTGCCTATCTTGTATCAAATATCCAGACACACCCCCATGTGTCAAATATCAAAAGCAAAGTTTAGAGCTGGACTGTTGTCAGCCAGCCTACTATCTGGGGGGTGCTATGACATAGTGGCATGATTGAAGACTTGGATCACTTTCTCTAGCCACCTCTTAGATCTCACTGGTATAAAACTCTCTCTTCCTGCTCTCTTCCCGCTTCATTCACTGTCGAGAATTCTCATGGGCACAGCCTCGGACAGTTACATGAAGAGGAGGGCTCCTCTACCCTTCTCCCCCGACTCTCCACAGAGTTGCAAGGTGGCGTGGAACACTTGCATCTTGTTTTCATCCTCATTGGTTAATTTGTTCAGATGCTTTGGGCAGTTTCTTCATTCCTGTCTGATCATTGTATGAAGTGCCCAGGCCATCACTTCCTGTCCATCAGAGTCCAGTGCCTAGCTCAGCACTCACTGCCTGTCAATCACAGTGCAGTACATTGCTCATTTCTCAGAGGAAATAACCCCAGTGTTCCACAGAGAAGACAGTGTGCTTGAATTTGAGCCCTAAATCAGATACCAGGAAAGCTGACTTCTTTGCCTTACCTTCCTTTTCTTCCTGCAAAGATCAGCAAGGCACAGGGGATAGTTTGCCTGGCCTGTTAACTGGGTTCTTTCCAGCTCAGTGAACTTTCTCTCAGATAGACTCTGCTGAGCTCTGATGGTATGAATTTCATGGAACTTGAGTCCAATGTCTGATTTTCTGGAGAGGTTGTGATCAGTGCATTGCCTCTGGCTGATCATGCCTACTCAGTAGATAAGAAGAATAGGCCTCTTCTAAATCACCATAATGAATAATCACCAAATCTAGATGCTACAGAGGAACGTTTGCCACCACCCCTGCCCCCAGCCAGAGAGTATGAAGAAGCTAGGGTGGACCCTAGCTTTCAGTACTAGCAGTGTTGATACATTCTTCCTAAGATACACAGGCAGACACATAAACTCAACATTAACACATGTGTACACACTACCCAACCTATTGAGTATCCTTGTGTCTTGACCAGAGGTACCAAATTAACTGTGGTCACCCATAGGGTAGTGTGCATACTTGGTGATAGTATGACATGCATAGAACTTTCTTTCTCTTTCTTCCTCCCAGAGGATCTGACAAACCCCATGTGTTCTATGTAGAGTTAGCTCTTGGGTCCTGTCTTCTAGGAAGCCTCCACTGCCCCACACTATGTATACACAGGGCTCGTGTCCAAATCTGCTATGCCTGCAGCATCCTCACCCTTTGCTGATGCTTAAGGTGTTGCATCAATGGCCTGTGCATCTCTCCCCATTTCCCTGAATGGTAAACCTTGTCTTGTCTGCACATGAATGATTCACACAGAAAAGCACCAGGAATGTACAAGTGGCCTGGAGATATCTGAAGAATGGATGAGTGAGTGAATCCCATTGGGGCAGAGCCTTATCTGCACACTAAAAATTCATTGTTTTTGAGGAGTAAAATGTTTGTCTTCATAGTACTGTCACTGTTTTTTACCAAGTACATTACCCAAATCTACATTTATCTTCAATGTTCAATCTCTGCAATTTGTTTTTTGATGGAGGTGCTCCATAGGACTTCTGGCTACTTGTAGACTACCTGCTTACTTCTCTCAATGTAAATCTCCATTCCCCCCATGACAGGCTATGCTACATCTATGGTCTCCTGGTGGTAGAGACTAAGCACAGATCTACACTGAGTTTTAGGACCTGAACAGGGCCAGCACTCTGAGCTGCAGACTAGGAGAATATTTAAACTAGGTGTAATGGTTAGATTTAATGTCTACCTTCATAATTAGTTTCTTCAAGTATTAAAATTTTCTAGTGTGACATTTGACCAAAGATGTATAGCACTTAGCTATCTTTTATCTAAAAGTCAATAGACTTGTATGCACATGTGCATGTATCTATGTATGTATGTAGGCTTCTTTATGAGTATTTGCATGTGTTTATATGTGTATGTGTCTATATGCGTGTATGTGCATGCATGTGTGTATGAATTTATGTGTGTGTGCATGTGTATATATATAGTTTGCTTACCCTGAAAACCTTTTTTAGCTCCAAAATGGTAAAAGAAAAAAAAAAAACAGTTACATTGACTTGTGTGTTTATTTATCAACTGGATTGACCACTTCTCTGTCTCCTAAACAATGCCTTTTCAATGATTCCCACAAGAGAGTGGTAGTCTGTTATATCCACCATGTATTTTCACTTAAGGAACCAACACTGAGTTTATGGTTCCACTGTAAGACACTGATCTCCAAGATGGGATGGGGGACTATTGGCATTTCTAATTCTATTTATTGTTATTCTCATTCTTTATAACCCAATGGCCATGGCCTTTTTTAATAATGTTTAAAGACTCCAGAGCTTCTTGGAGAAAAGCTGCTTGGAACATGTCCTGAACAAGGCCTTTATGGAACATGGGAAAGAACAGTAGCTGCCTTCAGAGTGGTCCTGAGACCCTCTTCAAAGTCTGACCCTGAGCCTTGGGTATGGAGCCTGGCCAAAGGCTCTGCTTATAACACAGCAAGAGCCGTGATGGAACCCTCAGCTGGGGAACTGGCCCTAAGACTGGAGCCCAGGCCTCATCACCAGCTGGAGATGAAGCAAAGCTGTAAGGGTGTCTGTTGATGGAAGGGGCAGATGGGATGCATACAGCCAGTCTCCTCTCCTTCCTACACTCCACACCCAAGCAGAGGTGATGTGAAATCAGAAGTCTTCAAATGATTTTTTGCCAAGCCTGTGATGAGGGGACTAAAACAAGAGGGGAATCGTCAGGCTATTACCCACAAGGACCTCAGCGGGAGAGGAAAGAAACCCTTTCCTTGTCTCTTTATTTAAAGGTGGTTCCTCTCCCCCATTAATCCTCCAGCTTCTTCTGAGGGCAAAACAGATATTGAGATTGAGGGCATAGATGACCTTTTAAGTGTCTAAGCTAGACAGTGGCCATCTTGGATAGATGGAGACCATGTAGAAACAAAAATTCCCTCCTAGAAATCCAGAAGCTTTCCTTCCCATCCAGAGGAGTGGCCAGAACTTCCATACTGCCAGGCTTGAGATGATTTTAGTAGGAGTGCCAGGGTTTTAGCTCCCGAGAAATCTATGTCCAACCATCAGGGGTGTGTGTAGAGAGAGAGAGACAGACAGACAGACAGACAGAGGAGGGAGGGAAGGAGGGAAGAAGAGGAGGACAAAGAATACTTACATAGGTGTAAGCATAGGCACATACAACACTCTATCCTCATTACTCATAGAGTCTATGCCTACAAATCTGTCCATGAGCTAAAATGCAGATGAACAGGATGATGGATTTTTTTTGAGTTACATTCCTATTGCTCGTGTTCCCAGCTGAGGTCAAATAAGGCAACAGTGTGCCTTCTCGCTGCAGGATGTTATGAACACATGTCCTTTCTGTGATCTATTTAATATCTAATTTGCCCATTTGTGGTGGTTTGTGAGTGCTTTAGCTATTTAACATGGCCCTCCCACATTGTGCAGAAATGCTGTGTGTTGTGTCCAGGCTCAAAAAGCATGAGATGTATCTTGTGGGAAAAGTATACATGTCAGATGTGAGTGAGTGGCGGGCTATGGGCCTGAATCCAATACTAATGAGCTAGCATCGTCTGTTAAGTGATGTGTCTTTAAACAGTATCGTGTGTATGGCCAGGTTCTTTATTGATGGATGTCACAAGATGCTCATGACCAAAGCTTGGAAGAATGTGCCTGGCATTTCCCCAAGGAACAGTGGTCCAGCACTGGCCAGGTCAGGGTTTATGATGACTTTACAGAGCATGGCCTCCTCAGAGGATGAGAACTCACTATACAAAGTGATGAAGGAACAAGTCAAGTTTTCAGCTTTTGAGAGCACTTGACTGAAATCATGTGGAAAGATCATCACTTCTGTGCCCTATTGGAGGGTGAATATGAGAGTTTAGACTTTCACTGAAAACCAGGTATTGTGGCCTGGATGTTTGCTTCCTCATATTCTTACACTGAAATCCTAACCCCTAAGGTGAGGGTTCAGAAGGACCTTCAAAATGTGATTAGCCCTGTGGTAAAATCCTTGGGAATGGGACCAATGCCTTTATAACTTCCACCCTACAAGGACATAGCAAATGGCCTGCATCAGACCCTGAATCTGCCAGTGTTTTGACCTTGGATTTCCCATCTCCAAGGCCATGAGAAATAAAACTGGGTTGATAAGCCACCCATGTGTGGTAATTTGCTGTAGCAGCTAAACAGACTCAGACACTTTGGAGAAATCCTCTGTCTGTCTGTTACTGAAGTTTGATGCACTTCTTGAGTCTGTGAAGCCTGATTCAATGCAGAGGCCCAGGTCAATTATATATATCCTCTCAAGCCTCCAGTCCCATTCCTGGTGCATCCTGGGCCCTTGAGGGTCCACTGTGTATAGATTAAGGGCAATGGACCGTGTACTGGGTAGGAGGTGGGGTGTTAATTCCTGTATTTTGTTCCTCTCCTGAGAGGCAATGCAGTGGGTCTCCAGCCATAGGGAGATCACTCAAACTGTGAGCAGGTAGACAGCTAATAGGAGATAGAATAGAGATTTAAGCATGTTAACAAAGCATGCAGTTATCTTTAGTTATTGGCTTGCTGGGTATATTGGTTGACATTCTTGTTGCTATAACAAAATGCCTCACAGAAGTGACTTGAGGAACAAAGGGTTTATTTTGGCTCACAGTTTGAGGGTGCAGTCCATTGTGGTGGGGCAGTCACAGCAGGAACTCAGGCAGCTATTCACAGGCAGGAAGCAGGGGAATGAATGAGGAAAGCTGGACTTGCCTCAGCCTGTGGGATAGTGCTGCTCACATAGACTTGGTTTTCCCATGTCAACATGGAAAACATACTCAGTATGTCAGACATACTCAGAGGATTGTGTACTGGGAGAGTCAGATACAGTCAAGTTGGGAGCAGATGCTAACCATCACACTGAAAAGAAAAAAAATCAAACAGCAGAAATAGGGGTTTTTCCCTGAGTGTCTAATGTAATGGTTCTCAACTTTCCTAATGCCAAGACTCTTGAATATAGTTCTTCATGTTGTAGTGAACCAACCATAAAGTTAATTTCATTGCTACCTCATAACTGTAATTTTGCAAGGTTGTGGTGGCACATGCCTTTAATCTCAGCACTTGGGAGGCAAAGGCAAGTGTATCTCTGTGAGTTCGAGGCAAGCATGGTCCACAGAGCTAGTTTCAGGACAGCTAGGACTGTTAAACAGAAAAACCCAGTTGCAAAACAAAAACAAAAAACAAAAAACAAAAACAAAACAAAAAAGCCTGTAATTTTGCTTCTGTTATGAATTATAATGCAAATATCTGATATGCAGTATACCTAATATGTGACCCTCCCCAAGTGGAGGAAGGTTAAGATCCACAGATTGAAAAGCACTGGTCTGTGCCATCCAGGATGAGGGGCTGTGAGTTACACAGTGCTCCTTGAGACATTGTCTCCGACCAAGTGACTTTGTATCTCAGAGGACATTTGGTGATATCCACAACCTTTTGGACTGCTTGTCTATAGGACAAGGAGAGCCATTAGGCCCATGACATCAGTAATGCTAGAACTGAGAATCCCTGATTAAGGTGGAAGCAGCTTCTTGAAGGAAGTCTGTCTGTTGGCCCTCTGAGGTCACAGCCCAGGGTGCCTGTCGACAGGCCAAAGGACAAGTGAGTGTTGTGACAGCCATGAATAATGCTTTCACTGTGGGTTCCGATGACATTTCCTGTGCTGAAAAATTCCACAGTAGATCTAGAAACCTCAGCAAAGGTGTTTCCTCTGGCCTGTCATCACTCCCTGGCTTCAGGCTAACTTTTTCTTATAAACTTTCTGTATTAAACAAGATGCAATCTGACTGCAAGTTGAGTCCTCATAGGATAGTAGGCACAGGTAGATGGTAAATTAGCAATGAGTGACAGATTCCCTGAGCCTGAGAGGCCAGGCTGGGGACTCAGAGCTTTCTGTGAAAATCCCTAAGACAAGGTGTAGTGTGTATGGCTCAGTGAGAACTTGGGATCTTGCTGGGCTCTCTGACAGAGGTCTCTCTGACCCAAGCCTAGGCTCTGGCTCTGGCGCTGAAGCCTGAGTTCCTGCCCTAGTTTCTCCATCCCTTTGTTGTACAGTCTTAGACAATTCTCCTCCTTTCTCTGTTTTGAACATTTCCATATGAGAAGGGAGTATGTGGTTCTGCATTCTAGATGATTTATGAGATGAAATGATTTAGTGCAAACAGTGCCTGGAACAGAGCCTGGAGCATAGTAAATACAGCCTCAGCTTGTGATGGCCTCTGTTCCCATGTAAGTCAGTGGGGGGAAAAAAAGAAAAGAAAAAGAAAAGACAGTGCCCTGTTCTGGGTCTGAGCTTAAATTTGTTTTACAATGCCTTTGCAGCGGACCAGCCTGTGCACAGCCCATCTTCCACACCTCCTCTCTAGCATGAGCCAGCAATGCCTCACACATGTAGTGTCCTCTGCTCTTGGCTCCCAGAGCACAAGGGCAGAGGACACAGGAAGTTGTGGTAAACAGAGAGGAGAGGAGAGGGAGGGGATGCTATTTCAGGGTTAGCCTCACAGTGAGCCAGCTGTCACTACACATACTTGGGTGTGGGTGCTGTTCATTAAAGCTCTTGGGTCTTTCTCAAGGGCTAGATGGAGCCTAGGAGTTCAGTGGCCATCAGCTTCCATGGCATGAGTTCTAGTAGCAACAGGGACCCTTTCTGGGAAACCAGGAAGTGTTTGTAGGCTTCTGGGGTCCAGCACCATTCTCAGCATCTGTGTCCTTAATCTCTGGGGAGCCATGTGGCTCCTTTTCCTTCCCTCATAGCGTGCCTTTCCACCTCCACATCTGCTTGCCCTGCATGCCTCTGTTCTTTAGCATCCCAGACCAGAGAGGAGCAGCAACAAAATCAATGTATAACTCCTCTAGTTCCTGCCAATTTCTAGTTATTAATATGTTCTGAAGGTGTAGAGTCTGTAGTTTCCACACAAACCAAGTAATTTATTACATAATTATTTTTCCATGACTATTTCTTTCCTAGCTTTTTGGTTTTTCTATTGACTTTTAAACTACAGTCAAAATGGCTATTTGTATTCAGGTATTTTATTATACTTATTGTGTGTGTGTGTGTGTGTGTGTGTGTGTGTGTGTGTGTGTGTGTGTGTGTGCGCGCGCGCGCGCACATTGTGTGCAAGTTTACATATATGTGTGAAGATGAGAATGTGGAGGTCAGATGACAGCCCTTAGAGGTCAGTTCTCTCCTTCTTACCGTACGGGACCCAGGACTGAACTCAGGTCATCAGGCTTGGCAGCAAGCATCTTTACTCATGGAGCCATCTCACTGGCCCTTCATACTGTTCATAATCCAATAATGTCATTGTCCTATGCCTATGATAGCATAACAGCACTTTCACATGGTGGATTTCTTAATTTAGATTATCAGAGAGCTGGAATATGGCCTTAAAAAGTTTCCTAGTTGATACACTTGAGTGATATATTTTCTGGATTCTTTAGAGTCTGAGAAAACTTTGGTGTTTCTTCACCTCTTAGTAATCAGTTGACCCTGGTGAAAACTTCTTTGCCCTAGGTCATTCCTTCCTGTAAATATGCAACCTTTGTCTCTTCCTGGGATGAAGCAGTGAATATCCAGGCCAGCCTGCCCTGGGCTTCCCTGAGGGGAGATGCCTTGTCCCTGGCCTACTCCTTTGGCCCACTCCTTTGGCCCCAAGTGCACCTAGGTGTGAGCACATATCCATCTGTTGATTGCTCATTTTTGCAGGAAGTCACTCTTCTTCCTGCTCCAGGCTTGACTTCCACAACCTGGCTTTCATCCCCACCTTGCTCTTTCCCCATGGTCCTTAGGTCCTTAGCTTTTCTCCTGCTCTGTCACAGTACAATGTGCCAATCAGAGCTGGGCCCTGGGACTTTAATCCCAGCACTTGGGAGGCAGAGACAGGTGGATCCCTATGAGTTTGAGGCCAGCCTGATCTACAGAGCGAGTTCTAGGAGAGCCAGGGCTACCCAAAGAAACCCTGGATTGCACAAAAAACAAACCAAACAACAACAAAAAAAAAAAAAAAAAAAAAAAAAGAAGAAAGAGTCAATCAGAATCTTTTTCTCCTCTCCCCCTCTCATTCTCATCTTACTCTCCGTTTTGTTGGTTGGTTTGTTGTTGTTGTTTGTTTTTTTGTTTTGTTTTTTGAGATAGGGTTTCATTATGTAGCTCTGGCTGTCCTGGAACTTGCTGGCCTTGAACTCACAAATACCTGCCTGCCTCTGCCTCTTGAGTGCTGGGATTAGAGGCATATGCTACCACCACCTGGAAAACTCTATCTCTTACCCCTGCCCATTACATTTCCAGTTTGACTTTGCAAAGCAATCTCCCTCTCTGCCCCTGTGGCTTTGCCCATGTCCACCTGGCCCTGCCTCAGTGTATGCGTGCTGGTGTAGCATTCCAGCAGGCAGGGGCTGCCATTTTCTGTAGCTATGCTCCTTAACCATAGTAGACAAGCTTGCCAGTGCTCACCTAGATATCCCTGCCCTTGATGTGGTTGACCTGTCTCATTTCAATGCCATCCTCCAAGCCTCTCTTTGAGCTACTCTCTGGCCCTCTTTCCTTGGATGTATCTCAAGGGTTCTCCCGTTTACACCTACCTCAACACTCTCCTTCAATGTTTTCTTCAATGCCTTTGGCTCTAGGTATCTCAGCTGTTTGCTTCATGCTTCTGCCTGGTCTTTTCTGAGGACTTTTCTGTAGTCCCACTTTAAAATTCAGATCAATTCATGTTATGCCCTTAGTACTCTGATCCCAAAACTGATGTTAGAAATTTCTCTGAAAAGGTTTCATGTAAGAATTAAATAAGGGGAACATGAAGCCCCTGTTGCCCAGTGGGCGTGCAGAGCAGCCCAGCAGCCAGTGGTACCCTGTGGCTAGTGTTTTTCTACTGATTCTACTTTGTACAACCTCAACTCTTGGGGGCAGAAACATTGTTTGATTGCTTTTCTAATAACATTCCCATCCATCCACCTTTGTAAGCAGTATGTCTGATATACAACAGAAGTTTTAAAATGACTGTACAGAAATAATGGGGTTAAAAGTGCAGCTCAGTAGTAGATCTAGAAAAGCCTGGATTCAAATCCTCCCCCAAACAGGATCAATAAATTGATATGTTTTTCAAAGTATTCAAAATAGGCATTCAAGCCAAAAGTTAACATGAACATTCATAGAAGAGCTCTTCATATCAGTTCAAGGGTAGGAAGGGATCAAAAGCCCATCACTGGATGAGAGCATAAACATGATATATTATATCCACCAATGGCATATCATAAGCCATACACAAGAATGAATCATTCATATTTGCTTCAACATGGGTGAAACATTATACCGAATGAATGGGGGGAAAAGACAGCCACAAGTGCTATGTGACACTGGTTATAGGAAGTGGTCAGATAGGCAACTCCATAGTCACAGAATACAGTAAGATTGCCAGGGCCTAGGGAGATGGGTTTGGGTGTGACAGTCTAATAGATTTGGGGCATTCTTATTCAGCTTTGGAAACTGTTCATAATAGTCATAGTTGTTCATCATCATATACATAAAACAGTCATGAGAGAAATTTTATGTATATTTTATAACAGTTAAAAATGTGAAGGATAGGGAGTTAGGGCTCAGTGGCTAAACAATGTGAATTCCATTGTAACAACCGGTTGTAATTCCAGCCTTAAAAGATAGAGGGAGAATATCCTCAGAGCAAGTGAGACTGGACATATCAGGTAGAGTTGGGTTAGATTAAGAGACTCCGTCTTATTGATAAGGTGGAAAGACAATCATGTAAGGTTCCCATTAGCAGCCAAGGAACTCCGCACATATGCACACACATGTGAATATGCACCTGCACATAAACACATGCAGTCACATGCATGTTACATACATCCAAATATGTACATATACCACACCACAAATACATGTAAAGAAAGAAAAAATGAGTGAATGTGTTGATGGAAAATGGATGCATGGATGGACATCTATTCATGGATGAATAGATGAATAGATGGATGGATGAATGGATGGATGAATGGATGGACAGATGGACAGATGGAACTGCCTTTAGTGTTCTGTCAATTAAGCAATTCCTGACTATCACCTTACTGGAGATGGGTAAAAAGGTCCAGCTCCATGGTGTTGACTCAAATTGATGATCCCCAGCCATACCCAGTGGCTAATTGAAAGAAATGAAGGAGTTATTTGACAAGATCATTGTGCATTCTTTGGTGTAGTAACTTACAGGTGTCATCTCCTGGCAGCCCAAAGAAAAGCCAGTTTTCTCAGTAAATTGGGAATTACTAGGAAGAAAAAGAATGTGGAGAATGTACCTTAGTAAGCAAAGGTCAGTGTGCAGGTCATCTCCACTTAAGCATTCATGTAAGAACTTAAAAAAAAAAAACAAAAATGACAGAGGTTATCAGTGATCTCATTGAACTCTTTAAGTACAAGGTGCTATAACTTTTATCTTTGTCACCGTTGTTTCCCTAAACCTTCTGGGAGGTGAAGCACCTAGTGACACCTAGCAAGAGTTCAATATAGATTCAGACATTGGTGATCAATACGTCAATTCTTAAGTAAGGTAAAAAGCAAGATCATTTCCAAAGCAGATGCAACCTTGTACTTCTTACTCATTCTGTTTTGTTTTGTTTTGTTTTTTTCTGTCACTCATTCCTAGGAAATTTTTTTAGACTTCTTTCCAGACTAGAAAATTCATTTGCCAGGAAGCCATCAGTCAAAAGTTAACCCATAAATCCATTTCCCCAGTGATTTTTTTTTCCTTACCTGAAAGTGACAGTTCTGCCAACTCTGTCCTCCATTGCTGCTTATAAAGCTGCATTTTCCCCAATCCAGTAATTTTTCTACAGTTCCAGTAATTTAGGTCCTTCTTCCATGAACTAGAAAGAAACTCTTTTATTCTTCAGAGCATATGAGCTGGGTGTCAATGTCTGTCACCCACAGAAGGGAAAAATCTCCCTGTCGATGTGTGGGAGGCCTTTTGGTATGAAAACCTTGGCTTCTTATCACATGCATCTTAAAAAGAGACTCTGGCTGTCTTGCATATCCAAAGCAACAAGTGGCCTAAGCTTTAGTTCCCATTGTAGAGAGGAGCAAGGAACTTGGGTGTCAATGTATACTTAGCCTTTGTTATGCATTTAGAGGCTAGAGTGTGAATGTGTGACCCTTTTCTCCTTTAGTGGGAATATTTTTCCTTATTGCTTCCACTAGAAATGTTGTGTGTACCTTAAATATTTCCCATGGAGCTGATTTTCATAATGACCCACTTTTGCCTTTTGACAGAATGTGGTGGTGGTTGGAAATTCATAGAACAAAAGGAGCTCTCAGAAGTTATGAATGAGAGCCCAGCTAAGGCAGGAGAATTATTGAGAGGTCAAGGTCAGCCTGAATTATGCAGTGAGTTTCAGCTCATTCTGGGCTACAGTGTAAGGGCCCTATTTCAAAAGTAGGGAAAGAAAAGAACAGGACCAAAATCAATCAAGATGAAGAAGTTGAGAACAGGTTCATACATGAAAGCCAATTTTCAGAACATCATGGGAGCCTGAAAGACAGCCTGAAAGGTAAGCGCACTGGCTGCTCCTTCAGGGACCCAGGTTGATTCCCACCACCCACACAGAGGCTCACTAGTGCCTGGAACTCCAGTTCCAGAGGATCCAGTGCCATCTTCTGGCCTCCATGGGCACTGCTGTCACATGGTGCATGATGTACATGCAGGAAAACACCCATACATGTATAAATAAATTTATCTTAAACAAAACAAAGGAACAAACAAACAAAAAGCCAGAGGTTTCAGGGCCAGCAAAAGGTCTCAGTGTGTGAAAGCACCCTACTTGAGTTGGATCCCTAGCATCCGCTTAGTAGAAGGAGCTATTTGATTCCTACAGGCTATCCTCTGACCTCTACATACATGCATGCCTACCCTCATAAATGAATAAATGTAAAAGAACTGGAGTTGCAGACAGTTATGAGCTGCCAGGAGGATTTTGGTAATTGAACCCAGGTCCTATGGGAGATCAGTCAGTGCTCTTTACTACTAATCCTCCTCTCCAGCCCCAAGAATAAATTTTTAAAAAGAACAGGAGTTGCAATGTATTTAACCTTCAAAAATGTCCTTATCACCTAGTTTCTGGTCATCAGAATATGAATTTGGCCCATGAACCAAGTCCCATTGACTCCTTAGACCTTTACAGAATGAATGAATAAATAAATAAATAAACAAACAAACAAATAAATAAATAAAATAAAAGCTGGCCATTATCTAGTTTGCCCCACAGTTGGGCCTACAACCCCATCTCAGTATGTGTATTCTCATTAGTTACTGGGATTGGACTGCCATCCTCCATTCTCAGCCCTTGAACTAGTTGTCACTCCTCACTTCAAACACTCTGAGCTAGGCTGCTTCATCTGCAGGATCTGGGTGAGTTTCCATATGTAAATAAATCATCCAGTAGAATGCCGAGCAGCTGGTAGACCCTCAGTGTGACTTTTACTCTAACATTGTCTCCAATGAGTGTGCCCGACCATTCACCAAAGAAATGGCTCTGCAGAGCAACAGGTCAGTGCCCGGTATTTCCATCACTGCTCCGTCACAGTAGCTGTGTGACCTTGAGGAATGACCTCTAAATGCAAATACAGTATGGCATCCATCTTCCAGACCCGTTGTCACTATTCAGAGTGATGAGCAGCAATGTTTAGCACAGCATCTCTCCCCCCGTGAGAACACTGTAATTTTTATCTTCCATGCTACAGTTATTAATTTCTCAGGTGCAAATAATTGGTGAGGGTGGTAGCATACATCAGCTCTAGCTGCACCAGGCGGTGCAAATGATAATGGCCTGCCAGACCCCTGCCACAGAGTTCTACCAGATTCTGCTGGCACAGAGGAAGCAAACTCAAGACACATTTTGCTGGGGGAAACAAGCTCAGTTATCATGCACAGGATGCCTATAGATGCTCCCTCTGAAGGAAAATCCAAATGAAAGTGGTCTGCCCACGTCTTTCAACCTAACTGACTCCCTTTTTACCCAATTACTGCTTTTCTGGCCTGGCCTCTCAGCCCTAGCTGTTCTCAGACAGCTGTGGTTATGTACACAGTTCTCAGAAGGTGGCTGCCAGAGAACACACCACTCAGATGGATTTTGATTCCCTCATCTGCTCTTCCTTTCCCTAGACATTTACTCTGACACTGGGCACAAAAAAATCAAGACCAGGACTTGTTCTGCCAGTGAGTGAGTACTTAGTCATTGGTGGCCCCAGTTCTGAGGAGGCAGTTCATAGGCAAGAACTTGGGGCAGAGAGAACTGAGAGATTTAAAGGCCTTTCAGCAGGAGGGTGAATGGATGGATAGGGAGACAGAAGGGAGAGAGGGAACTGAACTGGGTAGAAGTTAGTATCCGTGAGTTTCTCACTTCCTGTATGGAATGGGGTATTTCTGAACATGCTTCCAGGCCTAGGTGTCTTTTGTTTCTATAGGAAGTCAAGCCCTGCCTAGCTTTTATTGTGATGTACAGGGCAGACTGAATTTGCTGGCATTTGAGTGTACCCCCAGTGCTCTGGTCCACACCCCATAGATACCAAGGCATGTTTGTTTCCACACAAACAGAACAAAGGCACTTCTTTACTTTTCCCAGGCCTGGGAAAGTCAGGGTACATGGCAATTTCCCCTTCCCTTGCTCTTGTGTCCAGGTAACCGTAATTCATGCACAGAAAATGACCCAGCCCTCTTGGAATAACAAGTCCTACTGGGGTGGGGAGTGCCTTGCAGCTGTGCCTTTTTCTCAGGCACTGGCCTGGGATCGCCAAAAATAGCCCTGGAAGCCATTATAGGTCCAGGAAGTGGCGACCTATCCCAGAGGGAGAAAGAGCCACATTCCTCACAATGACAGGCTACCATGTAAGTGAGTGGGCTGGGGCAAGATGGCTCAAATGTCTGACCTCCAGGATAAGAGGGTTCCTTTCCCACTAGTTTGGTCCTTTTTTCTCCGTGGCTCAACTACCATGCATTCCCATTGTTTCTGGCTACAGGCTACCTTTGCAGGCTCCCTGCACAGCAAGAAAGGGGCCTGTGGTGATATATTGTTTATGATTTACTAAAGCCACTGTATATCAGAACGCAAAGCTAGTCACAGCCATAGAAGCTGGGCAGTGGTGGCACACACCTTTATCGCAGGACATAGGAAAGAGAGGCAGATGGAGCTCTGTGAGTTCAAGGCCACCCAGGGTTGCATGAGAGTGAATCAGTCTAAAAGAGAAACAGAGTACATGCCTTTAACCCCAGCACTTGAAGTGTATAAGATAGGAACAGTCTTATGCAATTAGTTTCCAGGCATGGTACGGATTCCTGGAGCCAGAATCACCCTTTCAATCTGAGGAGGGGTAAGAGCTAGTGGCTTGGCTGCTTTGCTTCTCTGGTCTTCAGCTTGAACCTCAGTATCTGTCTCTGGGATTTTACTATTCATGTTACAAGGGGCAGCCAGACCCACTAAGGTCCATGCATCCTTCTCCTGTCTGTCCTTGCAGGCTCCCCTCATTGTGAGCTCAGGCAAACCAGACTCCTGGATACATTTATCAAGTCCCTGCTCTCTCATGCCTCCTGGGATTTTTCTCTGGTTCTTCCCACCTTGTGGAATGACACCTATCTATGGACATTCTGTAGGTCCTACAACAGCCACTTTACATGGACAGTGGTCATAGATTTTATCATCCTAGCGACATGACATCTAGGAATAAGTGTCACAAACTACATTGTGACTTCCTATGCATTCCAGCACAACCCAGTGAAGTCACACACATCGATGGGGGTGGGGGGTATTCATACAGCCACAAAGTGTGTGTGGCATGCGAGGTATGGCTAGGAACCAGGGAGGGAGCACCTCCAGGTCACAGACACCACACTTCCTTTATACAGAAGGTTGCTTCCTGTTTCGCACTACATTTTAGCAACCTGAGGAAGGGCTTTGCCTTAAGACCACTGAGCTGCCACAGGAGTATTCATTGAAGTGACAAGGTCACAGCCTGGCCTCCACCTTTGGGAGGCCCAGTGAGGCACTGCCATTGGCAAGGCAATTCCACTCTTTAAGATCCCCATTGAAGTCCCTATAAGGGTTCCTCCTAATATTATTCCTCGCCCCCCACCCAGCCAAAGTAGTGGTTTTCAAACAATTTCTTCTTTCACTGAAGATTCCTTGTTTCAAACAAAAGCTTAGGTGGCTGTCCAAAATGGAAAACAACAGAGTGAGCTGGGAGATGTCGGTGAAGTGGGTGTTGAGCATGAAGTCCTTGACTCCCTCTGTCCCCAACCCTGCACATTATATCAGAGAAAGCAACTTAACACCCACTGTTCTGAATCAGGAAGTAATATCGGTTTCCTGGAGTTGTAAATGGCAATGGCCATGCACCGGCAGGTGGCAGGAAGATGAGTACTATCTACCACCCTAGATGGTATATAATGATATTAGGAAGGTTACATGTGTCCCCATGCTATCCCCAACGAAGGGCACCAGTCCTCTAGGGAAAGCTTATCGGCTTGGGACCCTGAGTAGATGCCTAAGAACCAGGGTGCCTATTCCCTTACAGGTTGGCAGCCCTTTCTTAGGAGTACACTAGAGTCAGCAAGAAGCTTGGCCCACTCAAAACTAACTATTCTCTCATTTACTTTGCTGACCTTGCTTCCATTAAAAATAAGTAAGGAGTTGTCAGAAGTGACAGCCACATCTTACCAAGGACTGCTGTACAAGATACACTTGACTTTTGACACGGCTGCAGTGATCTATAACTAAGGATGAGCTCCAGGCCAGGAGGACTGTCTGTTGTGTGCCTACATTCTGCAGGACCCTCATTTTAGAGCTTTCCCAGCTGAGAGTTTTAGTTAACAAGTCCTAGTGCCCCTCTTCTGCCTTCTTCTCCAAGTTCAGCCCTACGTCCTGGCTGGGGAGCATTTTCTTTTATAGAAAACTTCTCTATGGCTTCTGCTGACAGGAGAGCCTGGCCTCCATCCTTCATCTTTTTACCTTGTTTGGCCCAATGAAAGTGCTGCCCACCTAAGCTAGCCTAAAAAGCCTCTCTTCAATTCCAACTTCATCTCTAATGGGCCTTTACTGGACAGACTGAGAACTGAAGCCCATCGGAAGGAAAGCCCAAAACTGCATTTCCTCCATACCCAGCTTTCTTTTAAAAATACTGTTTTTCCTTCTTGAGGCAATAAAGTGTGTATGTTTCACTGTGACATGGGGAAGCTGTAGGAACTGGAACCCAGTGAAGGCAAAGGTAAGTCTAATAGTCACCCTAATATAGAAAGGGGAATATCTTAAATCCCACCCCTAGACAAAGAACCACAGACAACTAAGGAATGGTGAGAGTGGGTTAGTCTTCTCCCAGTGAGGGGCTCCCTAACGGATTATCTGATACCAACTGGGTAACCCTGAAATCATGTCCATGCAAGCAACACTGATGGACTCAGTAGGTTGTATTTATATAATCATAGTTGTGTGTGTGTGTGTGTGTGTGTGTGTGTGTGTGTGTGTGTGTGTGTGAATAACAAGTAAAGAAGATAAGGGTAGGAATTTGAGAGGTAGTAGGGGTTGAGTTCATAGGAAGAGTTGAAGAAAAATAAAGGGGATAAAAGGAAATGACATGATTATATTTTAATTTTAAGAAAGCAATAATCAATGCACAATTGGCCAGGATGGGAAATAACAGGGGTGGGGGAAGTTTGGGTTTCATGGATGTGTGTACATAGTTCTGACTTCATATGTCCACTTACAGGATACTCAATGATGCAACTTTGTGAACTATAGCATCTCTCTCACAGGTCTAGAAGGCTCTGCCATAGATTGTACATGTGAGCGCATCTGTGGAAACAAGGCTGATCAATCAAACAGGAACAGGGGCTAGGGAGATAAATCATAGGTAAAGTGCTTACCTTACAAACAAGGGAACCAAGACTTATGTTAAAAAGTGGATGTGGTGGTGAGTGCTTGTAATTCCAGTGTCGGACAGTAGAGGCAGTGCATCCCCAGGGCTAGGGTCTAGCCTTAATGGTAAGCTCAGACCTAGTGAAAAACCCTGCCTGGAAACTCAAGATGGATGGCACCTGAGTCACAACATCTGAGGAAGGGCACCTCAGATAGTCCTCTGGCTTCCATATGCATGCCACACGTAGGCACCACACTTGCACACAGAACGCACACACGCACACTCACATAAACACATACAGGGAAGAGGAAAGCAGGTGCTTGTGAGAGTTGGTGTGATTGCTGGTCAATCTCTCCAGCTCAGCTGTTGAACCCCCACCAGCTCCAGACCAAACAAGCTTTTGTTTATCCAGACAGGGCCACAGGGTCAGACTCCGTTCTGTCCCTCCCATTGAACAGGAGGGTTTGGTTTGCGCCTTCCTTGTTAATTGCTTGTCTGGCTGAGTTGTGAGCTGCTGGGTCCCCTTTGTTGGCCTTTATCAAGATGCCAGTGGGAACTCAGGGCTGTGACAGAAATCCTCTTTCCAGACTATTTCTTCAGCTTCAAAGGGAGATGGAGTTAAATTTAACGTCCTCCTTCAGCCATGTTTTCTCAAGTAAAGAAAAACTGAAAATCTAAAGATTTCCTGGACGAGTCTAGTATCTTCCTTATTGGAGGCTTACCGATATTCTAAAACCAGGAAATTTCTAGAGAATTGCAGTTCCCTGAAGCCCTTTCCCTCAGAGATAAGATGGTATATTTATACCCATTCTGCTAGATAAGGGTTTTTGTTTAAACTACAGGAGTCTTGATAAGCACCAATAATACTTGATATTTATATATAAACTTCACACTTATATTCTATCCTCTGTTAATATACAAAGCATATTATGAAACCATCCAACATACATTAAAATAAGGAGATTAACCATAAAATAAATGTATTTTAAATCATCTGTCTAGCCCTGGTGGCTTCATACAACCAATAGCTACTTGGTCAAGACACAGAAATATAAACTCAGACTGAATTTATTGTTAATGTCCTTGGGTATAAATCTATGTTTTCAGTCATTTTCTCCATAATTTACATTTTTTTTCTAAATCAAAGTGAAAAGGTTTGAACTTTGACACATGAGTTTAGTAGGAAAATGAAAGACCTTACCTTTTTTGATATCATGTTTGTATTATTGTCTTCTCTTCACACATCTTTTGTATGAACCATTAATTTTAGGAACTGTGTGTGGGGATATAGGATAGGTATGTGGCATAAGCATGTAAGTGTCTGGAGTGTGTATGTGAGTGTGTATATGCCCATGTGTACACATGCAGAGGCCATGGCAGGGGTTTGGGATGTTTCCTCAATTGCTCTTTGCCTTGTGAGGTCAGACTTTTGTCTAGGGTGGTGTGTCATGAATCTGGTGATCTCATTGTCTCTGCCATCCCCACACTCCTGCCAATGCTGGGATTACAGCCATACACGGGCATTTGTGGCTTTTACTTGGCTATTGAAGAGTCTAACTCTTCAATAAGGTCTTCGTTTCTCCATAGCCTACACGCTTAGCCACTAGGCCATCTCCCCAACCCTAGGAACTTTTTTCTCAACTGAAGCATATCACACATAGAGAAAAACATTAAGGTTAAGTGAACAGCTTGATAAATTTCCATGAAAATATCAACCATTCTAAAAACCACTCCTAGTGTGGTGCCCCAACTCCTTTTCTGCCTAGGTCTTCCAGAAAGTAACTGCCTGTCCAGCCATGTCTTACCTAGTAACTTTGACCTAGTTTTGAAGTCAATACAGGTGAAGTAATTCTGTGTGCACTCCATCCCCACAGTGTCTTTTGCTCCGTGTCTGTTGGATCCATCCCTTTCTTTACATGTGACTGTAGTGTGTCCATTCTGTTGCTGCTGGGTGATCATTGAATGACTCTAGAATTCCTCCATCATTGAGTCTACACTGAAGGCATTTTCATCGTTTGCTGTTTGGGACTTCCAAGAACAGTGCCTCTGTGAAAATCGATGCACCATATAGGTGAATACCTATATGTGTTTCTGTAGGATATGAGCCTAAGAGTGGAATGGTTCGGTCTGTAATTAGTTTTCCTCTTTTGTTGGCACTGCCCAAAGGTTTTCAAAGTGGCTTTATTCTGCACATGCCAGGTGAGCAGGGAGTGTCAAACATTTCCAAGTCTCACTGTTGTTTTAAATTTCACTGTTTTTAATTGTAGCTTCTTTGGAGAGTGCTGTCAGCATAGTCTTTAGTTAGACGAGGGGTTCCTAGAAGACCTGTGTCCTAGAGGAGCCCTTGGTCTTGCTGCTTAGAAGTCTTGGTGCAGCATTAGGAATGTAGTCTTCCTTAAGTTATTTACTAGGATCCAAGCCTGCCTTCCTGCAGAAAGTAGCCTGTTTGGAGGTCAAGCTATGATGACTGACTGATGTATGGAGGGATAGAGGAGTATATGGAGCTTGTGCCCCTGGGCTCCTGTCTGCATGCACACGAATGGGCCTTACAGGAAGCTGGAACAAGATCAGAAAGGCAGCAGCAGATCCAGGGATTATATAAGCCACCTTCCATGTTGAAAAGACAGAATTGTAAGCTGGAACCTGGTCTCACAAGTTTAGGTTCCTTTGAGGAGTGTGGGATGAGGAAGCCCATGAAGGGGGGTTTTGGGGGGGGTTGTAAAATGAGGGGCATTTTACTGCTTTGCTTGCCCTCTACTAGGTATCAAGTATAAGGTTTGAGGGATGAGTGATGTTGAGTAAGCCACCAAGTCTCTGTTTAAAGTCACAAGTTTGTGACATTGTACACTTAGGAGCACAGGAAGTGGGAGATTAGCCTGTGTACTTCTATGATAATGGGAGCCCTGATCCTTTCTGCCTATTTTATCATGGCCCCTTTAGGCTTTTCTTCCTAGCACAATCCTGAAGAAGTAAAGCATGAGCTATATGGCTCACTAGTGCCTCCTTAAAGTAGACAGAAATGGAAGTATTGATCTTAGTGGTATAACTAAATTATCACAATTCTAATAAATTATCAATACAACATTTACTAGTGAAATATTTGAACTTTCTTTTTTCATATTAAGCTTATGCCTGGGTTAATAGGATTTATGGTCTACCATTGTATTAACTATATGAGAGTGGAGCGTGTATGTATATGTGTGTGTAGAAAGGTATAATTTGGCAATTTTACTATAGTTCCTTTTTTGCAAGGGTCAAGACAGGGTTTCTCTCTGTAAGAACCCTAGCAGTCCCAGCACTCACTCATTCTGTAAACCAGACTGGCCTCATACTCACAGAGATCCCCTGCCTCTGCCTTCTGAGCGCTGGGACTAAGGGTGTGCTTGCTTACTATAGTTCTTGAACCAATAGCATCAGCAGCAATTGAGAACTTGTTAGGAATGCAAATTTGCATGCCTAGGCAATTATGAACTGTGGGGTAAGGACTAGCATTCTGTACTGCTCAAAATCTTCCCTGTAGAAGACCTGAACCTCTCTCAATGTCAAGACCATAAAAAAAAAAAAAAAAAAGACACATGGGCTTTCTGATCTTTTCAAGTTGATCTTCACATTTTCTCTTTTTGTTTCCTGATGCTTGGTGAGGAACCCCATCCCATACAGGGTTCCCTATAGCTTACTTCCTTAGAGATACTTCCCAAAATTTGTTTTAAGTATCTGTTTATTTATTTACTTCATATTCAGATAGGGTCAAAATCTTGACCAAGATGTGGTCTGTTTGTCATGGGTACAACAAGAATTAGGAAAAAGCAGGTCATCTGTATGTTGTGTTCACCCTTCCCCTGATCTTCTCTTAGTGTGCCTGACTAGGTCACACTCTCCTGTCTCCCCCTGGGGATACTGAGATGAGTCTCTCTGTAACCTGGCTCTTCTCATTCAGCTCCTTTCTTTATCCTCCTGGCTCTGGCAGGCACAGGGATCCTTAGTTTCTAATGCCCAGAAAGTTGCAGCTCATCTCACCATGCCCTTGCTTGAGCTCTTCTGCCTGGCTGCCAAGTTTAATTCTCCAAGAACCCTTCTCAGCTGCCACCTCCAGAGCAGGCTGTTTTGCTTATCTGTATCCACCCCCCCTTCCTACTCTTTCTATGGATTATATAGATTCCCTCGAAGCCACTTGCCACTCGTAGTAATTTATAATGTAGATTCAGACAGGTTCACAAAGGCTCATCTTAGGCCCTTTCTTTTTTATAATGGTACAGAAGCCAAACACACGTTGGCAGATTCCTACTTTGAATTTTGCCTTTGATCTTCCCCAGGCTGGCACCATGTGGTCCAGTATCCTCTCTTGGTGCTGGGCAAACTGCAGTGCTGAGCCACAGCTCCCTGTCAGCCACCCCATCATAGGAGAAACTAAGATGATTAATAAGTTAGGTATCCCATTTGCAATTTGGTAGTCAAGGTATGATGGGTCTAGTAGGGCATAACCTGTTAGTAAACAGTTGCCCCTGCTACTGTCTGGGGAAGTTTAGGAGCATCAGCTACAGCTCCCCAGGCTCTACACACATGAAGCAGATGCAGAATAAATATTTGCTACCGTATGATTTTCCTCCCAGATTCCTCACTTAATAAAAAATGAACTGGGTGAAATCACAGCTAATAAAAGGACTGTGGAGAGCTCACATCCTTAATATTTGAAAAAGAGTTGCAGAGTCATGGTCCAAATGAAATGCTAATGAGAAGCCCTGAGATTCCCATTACATTGTTGCTCCGCATCTGGGCAACAACCGAATCTCTCTCTACTTAGGGTAATTGTTTTATGTGAGAATCGGAATATTATTTATCTACTAATGAAAAGCAACCCACCGCTACCAACCCAAGGACATGAATGAATATCACAGAAAACTTATCCATAAATATCTATAATGTCCTTTATATTCAGTCACTAATAAATCAGACGACCAGAACTGGTCTGAACTCTCACTTCTATTCAAACAGAGGCACTTCAGGAAATATTCACTGTAGTTGGACAGATTACAAGAATAAAAACTTGTTTTGTTTACTTTAACAGGAGTTGCTGCAGATTGAAATTCAAGGAAAATGTTTCAGGTGTTTGTGACCTCGGTTCAAATGTGTTTTTTCAGTGACAATTGCCATGCTTACCACATACAATAGAGTAAAAAAGAAAGAAAGAAAGAGAGAGAGAGAGAGAGAGAGAGAGAGAGAGAGAGAGAGAGAGAAAAGAAAAGAAAAAATGGGACATTGCTTGTAGATGAAAGAAATGCAGTTTCTTTCTTGGGAGACAAACCTTGGATAGTGGGTTATTGTGCAAGAGACAGAGAAAGTGTTTTGAAGCAGTTGTGGGTACCAACCCTTTGGGAAAGCATTGCTGGGGCTTTGTGAAATTGCAGGCTAAACTTTGTCATCTTTCCACTTGGACTTTGTGGGGGCTCAGGCGGTAGCTTTAAAGATGAGCTGAGGTGAACTGGGGCTAATTGTGGTGGTCTATCCAAGAAAGGTTTAGTACCTACTGTTGGCTGCTTCCCTAGGGAGCTTGGGTTCCCTGTAAGGTGCTCTCAATGAATTCAAAGGCTCTTTTGACACTCTGTGCATCCTCAGCATCCTGAACTGGTTCATTTCCTTTCTCTTCCTCTTGCCCCTGGGCATCCTGAAGGCAGTGTTCTGGCTCTACTCTCTGGGTATTTAGGGATGTAATTGCCACAAGCCACTAAGACATCTCCACTTAGACGGTTAGCCTCAAAAATAATTCTCAGGCTAATGATCACATCTCAAAGCTCAATGCTCTACCCAATTACCTTCTCCAATTTTTCCATGCTACTCTCCCTCCAACTCAGGCCAACAGAAGTTGGCCAGCAGTTTAAGTGTAAGCCGCTGACTGGGAATGAGAACACTGGTAGCTGCCTATTACCTGAGTGTGACACACTGTGACCAAGACTAGGCTACTCCACACCTGGGAAAGGCCAGGCCATGGTTCTTATACTCATTTGCTACCAAATGGAGCTGGGGAAAGTATCTGACTTCTGTTTGTGACATCTTCAGCATGGCAGGAGGCGCATACCATCAACACTGTCTATGCACTGATGAGGCAAAAGTGCAATGGATAATGTCACCTGGGTCTGACAGATGCTGTTGTTGGAAAGGTCATCCTTCTGTGTCATTACTGTAATACAGTCTTGTGTCATGTATCTCTGACATGGACCTTATCTGAGAAAACTGTCCACTCTGCTGTTTTTGAGAACTAGAATTTGAGGGAACTTGAAGAGCATCCTGGGTCCCAACCTGAGGTAGTAGCTTTCCCAGTCCTCAAACAGGGCTATCTTAGCTTCTTGGTAGTTTACTGGCTTCAGTGAACAGCCTTGCAGGGTTTTCATGCAGTCTTATCTTCTAAGTATAGCCTTGGTAGGAAAAAGAGGAAGCAGAAAGCCCGCCTTTGTGCAAGGAGAACATTTCCCACCATTGTTTTGGGATACATTCTAGTCTGTGTATGAGCACATGGTGCACACATTTCAACCGGGGCATACAATTTCAGCTGTCTTTGTTTCAAGGCTTTTGAATTCAGAGGAAGTATTTTATATTGTTATCCTTGATGAAACAGAAAGTTACATAGCACTTTTGGTCTGAGGTTACCACTCCAGGCTCCTTTATATCACGATGAAATTTGAGAACTAATAAAAACACAGAGATAATGACTTAGAGTAGAAATTGAGAGCAAATACTTCCTTCCTTGCAAGTGGCTAAGAAAATAGTAAAATGTGGGAAAGCTAAAATAGAACTTGGCTGGGATGATGTGGACATCCCTCCTGTCTACACGTGCATCTATTCTTTTGATGGATGTTTATCAAATGTCTCGTGATATACTAGGCATGTATAATACAAGCACAGTTAAAATCTACTTCCTTTCTCTAACAGACCTTGTCCACAGTAGGCAGCCTACAGGATTCTTTCATACCTTGTGTGGTTTCCTCCCAAAACAAACGTGGCTGGTCTATGTGAACTGTAAGATAATGTAAAAATGGTGCTGTGTGAATTTCAAGATGAAGATATAAAGATATCAGTTTCTAACTTTTTTCTTGGATAACTTCTCAGGCAAGCTATGGTACAGTTCTGTAAGCCAAGGCTTTTTGCCAATTGGAAGCCTCAACTTGCAGAGGTGATTGAGTCACCTTGAAAGTAGCTCTTCCAGTACTTGCCAAGCCTTTGGTAAACTGGAGTGTAGCTGATATCTTCATTGCATCTTCACTGGGGACCAAAAGCTAGAACCAAACTCATGACTTATAAAACTTGTATGTGTGTGTTATGTTTTAAGCTTATATGTTTCAAGGCAATCTCTTCTGCAGCAGATTACTGTTATAGAACCCTTAATATGTGGCATGGATCATTCTAAGGGCTTTGCAGATGCTAACCCATGAATTCACAAAACAATGCTTTGATTCAGATTCTTGCAGAGAATTGTTATTCTTGTTTTGTTATCTAGAGCCGAGGTCCGGAAATGTTGACATCACTGAGCCAGAGCTACAGCATTTGCATAAAGTGGAGTTGAGATCTAAATTCATCAGTCCAGCTGAAGCCTGTGTTCTCAGTAACAGTGGTGTGTTGTCTTTAAGAAGCCTGCTCTCAGAATCAGATGACTGATGTAGTACAGGGTTGATATCAAAGACAAAAGTGAAATCTAGTGCTGGATTCAGTTTGGTCCTTGTTCAGGGCTTTGGAAGTGCTATGGATAAATGAGTTCTTGAACCTTTTCTCCATTCACCTATAAAACCATGATAATACCACTTCCCTTTTGGGGATGTTTTAAAAATTCAGTGGAATGATGCATGAAAGCCCTCTGCTTGGAGTCAATGTTCTTCCCCCTTTTTCCCCTTTGTATCACCTGTGCAATACAGAGGATGCTATTCTGGGTCAGTTGACTCTTCTCTACAAAGTTCTGTAGACATGGACCCTGTGTGCAGACTGTCCTCTTGGCCCTGGGGAACAGTGCCCAGATCCAAGCCCACAGGACCACAATTTGCAGAAGGGACTCCCACTGGGCCTCCCTGCTGATTCACTCCCACATAAGAAACTACCTCCTGAGCATCACTGACCTTGGTTGTTAGGTCATGGACTAACAACAATGAACCATTTCCTGTTCTTAATTATATTATTCACAGCATTCTCCAGAGTGGGTGGTTTGGAACCCCAACCAATAATTACAAAGTGATTGGAGACAAAAATATAGCAAAGAAAGAAAAGTGGATTTGCTGGCTCTGTGGGGGTCTCCATTGTAGAGCCAGAAGTAACTGTCATTGGCTCTATATGGAGATGTGGGAAAAACACACCGTAAAGAGTGGAAAACACAGCATGGAATCAGGATATAGGGGTTCAAATCTAGTGCTGTCCCTCCTGGTGTGAGGCTTATGGCAAGCATGAGGACCTGAATTTAGTCTCTGGAATTCTTGTAAACATGCCAGGTGTAGAACACACCTTGTAAGCCCAGCCTTAGGAAGGTAGAATCATGAGAATCCCCATAGCTCACTGGGCAGCCCATATAACACAATTATTGAGCTCTGGGCTAATGAAAGACCCTATCTTAAAGAATGTGGACAGTTTTCCTAAGGCTCACACAAAAAATTGTCCTCTGGGTTACACACACACACACACACACAACCGCACACACGCATGCACACATGCACACACACACATACATACATACATAACATGGACACATTTTAAAAAATGAATACAAGGGACAGTTGTGTAAATGTGAGGCAGGAAATGATCCGTTATCATGCATGAGAAGATGTCCAACTTCACTACCCAATCGATGTAAAACAAAACAGTAAGACACCATGAACAGTTCTTAGATTGCCAGAGTTAGCAGTTGATGATCCAGGGGTTTGCCCAAAATGTGAGGTTTGAAAGATTTTATAATGGGGGTGAACACTGGCCAAATCAACTTGGAAGAAAAGGTGGCATTTTCCAATACAAATCAATAGTTGTTCTGTAAATACATTTCAGTAAGAAGTACACATGTGTTTGAGGGGGGTATATTTATGTAATATTCACTATAGCATTCCTTGTAAGGATTGAAAACAGTCTAGATGCCTACTAAGTAGGAAATGGATAAAATATTTTATATGTAAATATAGTGCTGTAAATTTTAAATGAATTGGAGGATTTTGGGTTATTTAGTATAGATTCAGAAAAGGAACTATGGGTGCATAGTATTCTATTAAGTACCTCTTTGAAAAGCACCAAGTGGCACTTTGTTTTGAAGTGAATGAGATAATGGCATCTCTTCCTAATTTCACTTTGTGTCTGCTTACATACTTCTTATCAGTCTACACCCCTCAACAGACACATCCATCTTGGCAACTTATTTGGGGTTTCCCATACACCTGACCATGATCCAGACATATTAACCAAAACACATACAAACAAACTAAACATAAGCTAAAATAACTGATAAATATGGTTATGTTTTGTCTGAATTAACCACTGTGTTCTGCAAAACATATGTTGCAAGATCACTCTGACCCTCATCTAATACTGATGTAACTGTGGTCTATATGATCTTTTGTCTTTAAAAACACTGTGCCTTTGAATTTTAGAACCAAAAGGCTTTTCTGGGGTGCTAGCCTGTCTTGGTTGCCAACCAAAATTAAAGGACTACAGTTGGGCCTTCTATTTATAATGATCTGTAATGGATCTCGTGAGTTAGAGGCCTGGTCTACAGAGCAAGTTCTAGGATAGCCAGAGCTACACAGAGAAACCCTGTTTCTATACTATAGCAGTATATATATATATATATATATGTATGTATGTATGTATGTATGTATGTATGTATGTATATGTATATGTATATATATATATATGTGTGTGTGTGTGTGTGCGTGTGTGTGTGTATACATATACATACATATATACACCCAAAATATAAAGCCATGCTTAGATCATATGTCTAGAAGCTAGAAAGAGAAGAAGATGAAGTTGAATCAAACCAGAGTAAATAGGAAGCTTCAACTGTGTAAAAAGAAATTAGTAATCACTATTGCTCACTATCTTACGGTTGAGAGCTATTAATGGTAATTGAATTCTTTTCTCTGTGTCTTTAAATTCCTTCATTGACCAGTAGCGACAAGCATACTTCAGATGTGTTCACAGGAGATATGCAGAGATCTGCCTCTTAGTGAGAAACATTCCATTCCATCTGTCCCTTTGTGAAGGAAAGGGTTTGTACATGGGTGTGGGTCCCCATGGCCATGTGTATATGGTTGTATTTATCTCATGTTCAGCTGGTGTTGCCTTGGCAACTGGGATGCTCTGATATCTGCGGATTGGGGGTACCTGTTGGCTTTTCATTTCCCTTAGAGGACAGTAATCAGGAGCAGGACATATCAGTCCATCTGTTATTGTCTCTGCTCCCTAAAGCTGTCATTCACCTTGTCAGGCTCATCTGCTGGCTACTCCCCAGCTCACTCACAGACTTCACTTTCAGCCATTAGTTGCCAAGATGTAACTATGAATGCCTAATCCAAAACAAGCACAATTTATCCCTGTAAGTCATCTTATCCAAACAAGCAGTGAGCTGGCCTTGTCTCTGTAGATCCTTTGCCACAGCTACTACATGTGCCCTGGCAAAGGTGACATTGCACTGTGGGGCCTGGGACTTGAGAAAAGCTCATCCACTTTGTTATTGTTTATGGAGTACCTGCCCATTTTGTTGCAGTGGCCCTTTAGGAGCCATCTAACCTAAGGGACCCCGTGTCCAGGACTGAACTGCAGGGAAGAGGGAGCAATCACCTCTCACTGTAGCCTGACCTTGGAGAGCTCATTCCTGAAGACACTATCTGATGTGAGAAGAATGCCTTCTGCTGGTTAGGCTGTGAGTCTCAGCTGTACCACCAGGGAAAGTGTTTTGTGATATGAAGACTGCAAAGGAACACAGATAGCGCATGCATACTTTTATCACAAGAGGATTTGCACTTAGCGGCATTCTGTAGCTACTTATATGGGAAAGACCTTTTGGTATAACTCAACTGCCCAGTCACCTGGTATTTATGTAGTCAATTCTTCCCCTGTGCCTGGCATTTTAGGATTGGGAAAAATGAAGTTTGAGCAGGTCAAATGGTTTCTTTCATGTTAGCTCTTTAGATAGGTACCTACTCAATGCAGATTTCACCATCCTGGAATTTAAGGATCCGAGAGCTTCCTCTTCTAGCATGCTTCCAAGACCCAGTACCTAAGTGCTCCTGGGGAAAGGACTGCGGAATCTGTATTGAGCTCTTATACACAGGGACATAGTGTTTTACTCAGTGAGAAGGAGAATTTCCTTAACTCAAGGAACAAATATGTGGTTTGTCTCCATCCAAGTGTAAGTACTCAGGAAAAGAAGGCACCACATACCATTGCCATAACACAGGAGTTATTTGACCCATATAAGAGGCCAGGGCCCTTTTGTAAGACATAAAACATCTAGATACAGACCTTATCACTAAGAGAAGCCAGGAGGGAGAAAACAGCCAGGGTTGCTCTGAAAAGACATTTGAATGATGCATGTGCTCAAGACCTGTCTACAAAAACTGACAAGCATTTTATTAGTTTGCAACACTTGTAATTCTGTAAAGGTCAGGTAGTGAATACAGCAGAATGTGGCACACTTTACACTTTTTATCTTCCTTATCAGGGAAAGCCATTATCATGGAATGCAAGTCCATGGCTTCCTACTTGTCATTCTGAGAATTCTCTTCTTACTGATCTCAGCCTTTCCAAACAATTAATTTGATTTGCTTGATGCACTCATGATAGATTAAGAGCTTCATGGTAAAGCTGTTCTCCAAACTGGTAATAGCAGTTATCTATCCAACATGGCCTAGAGTAGACAGGGAACTTCTGTCTTATTGAATATTCTGTAGTATTTGAATTAAGCTTTCCCCAATGTCTTTCCCTTTCAATTAAACAAACTTAGTTAATTAACACATTCTTTTCTTGTAGAATGCTAAGAGTACCTATGCTGATGGCATTGCATATGCAATGTCAGCCCTGAACACAATCATGTCAATTATTATATCCCTGTTGTACTTTTATGTGTAACCTACTTGCTTATATCAAAATGCTTTATTGATGAATGAAGCAAATAGTGTCATACCTTGATATCCAAAGGAAATGGGTTCTAGAATTCCCCTGGGATATCCTAATCTGAGGGTGTTGAAAACCCCTATGTATGCTACTGTTGTATTTGCATAAAGCTAGCTTACATAGATCTTCCTGTATTCTTCAAAGCACATCTACATTACTTTTAATACCTAACACAATGTAAATGCCTTGTAGATTATCAATTATTATATACCTCAGAGAAGAATACCATGAAAAATCTGAACACGTTCAGTACAGGTCTTGAATATTTTTTAATCTCCAGTTGGTTGACTTGGAGGTGCAGAAATCAGATACAAAAGACCATCTCTATGTCCTTGTTCCTATCTCAAAATTATATCACCTGACTTGACCATGAACTGGCAAGAAGCATCAGTCATCACAAAGTCATACTTCATTGTTCCAATCTTTTAGACTATTTACTGCTGTATCTGTGTTTCTAGAATGGTCATAGCACATATCAAGTGCTATATAAGCTCATATATGCTTGTGTGCAGGCATGGCTGCTGTGTCCAGTATGGCTTTAGGGACTTGACCTGACTGAGGGTTGTGATAGAATGGAGAAAAGCCAGACACATGGGCACGCAGAAAATTTGGGATTTGGTGGATGGGATTGTCAATGATGAAGACCCCAAAGCACCTAGAAAGCTCTGCATGGCAGGATTATGGCACACATCTGGACAAGGATGCAGGGCTATTACATTCAGATAAATAAAGGATGTGGGGTTCATATTATATAGCTGAATCCAGGAGACAGGTCTACCTAATCTTAACATGAGCACTCTATGTAAAGGAACAATCTTAAAGTCATAAATTTCCAGAGAAAGAAAGGTACAGTAAACATTTTTTTTACATACATTTAGTCAAAATTCCCACTTGGTCCCCTGAGGAAGGCTTGGCCATCCCTCCAAGCCTGTGGCTCTGAGGCCCTTGTCATGTCCATTTCAACAGTGACTCAGGACTTCATTCTCTCAGAGCTTTTTTATGCTCTGGCAGTTCAATTAATGCCATTTGGTGTTTGGATGCTGACTTACAGAAAAGATTTATACATACCTAATCTGCCCCCTCAGTGGTAGGATATATATTTGTCTGAAGAAAAGACACTGGCACATGGTACCCTTCTTTGCCTTGTTCTTCATTTAGCACCAAACCACTTTCCACTTCTACCACAGGGTAGATATCTCCAGATTCCTTCAGTTGGTTCATGTTTTTTTTTTTTTTTTTTTTTTTTTTTTTTTTTTTTTCTGTTACATTGTTGAAGATTTCCAGACCTTGTGAGAAAAGCCAGGAGTTGAAAGTGGGAGTAAAATCAAATTCCATAGAATGATGTAGTGCTCTTTGTGTGGGGGAAAGAGCTGCCCTGACTGGCAGAACTTGTGTTCCATCAGAAGGTAGTGAACAAGCCAAGGACATGCAATGGATGGTTCTTCCTTGTGATGTTTATGAAGACAAGGCCAGTGTTATAAGCTTCACTGGCCAGAAGATGACACTGAGTCAGCCTGGACAGGCCCTGCATTGGATCACAGCCTTTGTCATTTGGCTTGTGAGGTGGCACTGTGGCATTGCCTTGCAGTGTTTTCTGTTGGCACCGCACAGCTGGGGATGAGCCTCATGAGGGCTGCTTATCATCTGGGACTGCCAGCTCTTGTCTTGGATTCCTGGTGAACATCCACACTCAGAGAGTTTGGCTGACATATGGTTGCTTTAAGTAATTGATCATCTCTGGACCTAGATGTAGAGGTGAACTTTCTGGTTTGAAGTCAGAGAAGCACCATCCTACTAGTATGTTAGGTGCAAGCAATTCTAATTCACAGAGAAGATTGAGAGCCATGCTGGATGAGCTTGGAGTCTCTGGCATTGGAAGTTGGAAAGGAACTGGGTGAAAAATCTAAGGAACTGGGTGAAAATCTAGGCTGTGCCTCCTGCAAGCTGTGTGACTTGTGGTATGCAACCCTACTAAGCCTTTGTGTCCTCCTACATGATATGAATGATGGTGACAGTGTCCATCTCCTGCATCATGTATGTAAGACACCATAGCTCAAGTATGGCATACAGTGAATACCATGGTATTCCTGAGTAGTGTTGAAGAAATAGCTAAATTATTGGTCATTTTGTTGACAAATAAAACATTAAAAAACCAAAGATGATAGCACTTTAATTGGATGTCACCATACATTGCTGCCAGTTAACTTTCCAGAATGATTTGAAGGAAGCCCTCTGAGTTTGTAGGTGATAGATGCCAGTGAGAAGTTTGGAAAGATGGCCTGGATAAAGCCCCAGCAGGCACAAATGGAGCCTGCTCATCTTTGCTGTCCAAAGGCATCTGTCTGAAACCTAAGGATATTTTTGCTATGATCAAACTGTCATTCTCTGAGATTTTGTTTTCACCCTAGATAACTCCATTTCTAGAAATATCTAAGGTCTACATCAAGCTCCTGTAAAGCTGCACTGTTGGGCTGTGTGACATTCAGAGTATGTGGCTCTGGGCCCAGAAACAATCATCGTTTCTACATGGGTTTTTTTTTTCTTCATTAACAAATATATCTAATTTCCTAAGTGATACAATAGGACCAGGGTACTGCTCACCCTAGTGGTAGATCACCCTCCTAACCCGTGTAAGGCCTGGGTCTAATCTCCAGCATCAAGAAAAAATTTCTCCAGTAGAAACGTAGTATATTAAAACACAGACAGTACCATGGGTTGTTGTAATACACATATGTACTGCTTAGTAAGTTTAAGCATATTTGCCTCCTGTGATAATGGTCCTTTTTCAGGAGAGAATCATTCAAAACCATCGTTTCCCCCTTAACAATTTACAGCACACAGTTGCTATCTGCAGTCACTCTGCTGAGTAAAAGCACCCAGACACACTAACCCTACCTAAATATAACTTAGTTCTCAACGCTCAACCCCCTCCATACATGCCCCCTTATGTTAAGAACTTTTGGAAGCTTCTTGAAGTTTCACTGAACCCAAAGACACACTAGTGCCTTGATGTGTTACGGCCTGTGAAGAGTAGAGCAGCAGTGAGTGAGAGCTGTGGTATTCATATTCTCTGTGTGTTGCAGATAGATTAACTGAATTACCAGTTCGGGCTCTTCCTGTTTTTAAATATCAGTACTTAATATCAGTACCCAGCTGGGAGATTTGTAGATCCAGGAGGTGGCTTGGGGCAGCAACTGCCCTTCTGTGCACAGAACATTCTTAGGGTCTTTCCAACAAATGGTGTTTGCTCATAGAAACTTCAGCAAATCACTGTTCCTGGCTGGCAGCAGCCCCTGCCCAGTGCTCAGAGCCTCAGGCATGAGTAGAAGGTGTCCACAATGCTGACTACTTGAGAGCATCCCAAAACCCATGGCCCATCTGTCCCTGTAATGTTGACCTCCTGTGTGGTTCAGTTGAGTACAGGTAAGACAACCCACCTTTGTGATGCTTTTTTGTGTTTCAAGGCAAGAATGTGTATAGTTCTGCAGGGGAAAACATAGTAGACTCAAGCACCTGTCTGTGATTCTTGCTCTCTGTTCAAAGGAATACTTAGAAATATGGAATGAAAACTGGGAGGGGGAACGTACCTGTGCTAGGTAGTGCCTGGATGCAGCCCTGGCCCAGTGGAGGCAATGGAAAGGTCATGTATGCAACACAGGGGATAAAAAGCAAGAGACACCCTATCTCAACAAGATGGATGATAAGAATTGACTCCTAAGAGTCACCCCCTGATTTCTACATATGCCACAGCACCCACAAATACATGCAACCAAATCCACAAGGAAGGAAGCCAGATTACTGGTTGTTTAAAAGACTGCAGCTATTTCAAAAACTCAGACACCTTTCGACACTAGTATCCTGGTGCACCCATGATAACCTATAGTGTACTTAATCAATGGGATTGCTGTGTCCAGTGCAGTGAGCAACATCAGAGCTACTGCTCAAATCTACTTTGTCACTTTGTCAATGCCAGGAAAGGGTTTTCTTCTTAGGGATATGATACTCTCAAACCCTGGATTTGTGCTTTCAGAAGTATTTGCCTAATTTGATCTTTGTTTGGAGGACCAGAGTCTTTTGCCTAAGCAAGACAATATTTTTTTTTAATCAAACAAACAATAACCCATAATTAGTAGGTTGAGAAATATGGTATTTTTGAGTCTAAAAATTCTAGCCTCATCCTGATTAAGCACTCTGATGCTTAATGAACAAGGGTTAATGCACTAAGCAGCCTTCCAGCTAGCACACAGGAGCTGGAATGTGTCCCGGGCAAAACATTGGAAAGGCCATTATGTGTGCATTCTCCTTTAGGTAAAAATAAGAGATAGCAGGGTGTCGCATGTTTTTTGTGCCCTTATGCTGTATACATGACCCTTCTGTTGACTCTCTTGCTCAGTTTGTGGTGAGAATAAGAGTAAGAGTGATATTCTTTGCTCAATATGAATGCCTGGCCTTAGCTTGGCTTGTTTCTAGCCAGCTTTTCTTAACCTAAATTATCCCCGTCTATCTTTTGTTTCTGGGCTTTTACCGTTCTGTGTGCCTTTCTTTACTACATACTCAGTAGCTTGCTATGTAGCTGTGTGGATGGATGCTAGAGTCCTACTCTCCTTCTCCTTTCACTCCTCCCTCTTTTCTTTTTCTCCTTCTATTTATTGTCCCTGCCTAGCAGCCGTGCTTATCACTCTCCTGTCTAGCTATTGGCTGTTTAGCTCTTTATTAGACTAATCAGGTTTTAGACTGGCAAAGTAGTAAAGTTTTAAAGAGTTAAACAAATGAAACATAAAAAAATGCCACACATCTTTGCATTATTAAACAAACGTTTCACAATATAAACAAATGTAACATATCTTCAACTAATAGTCTACAACAGACAGCAGATATTAATAATATCTTGCAATTTCTGCATGTGTATGTGAAGATTCAAAAGTGTGTATGTGTGTGTTGATGCAAAGATGACATCAAGTATCTTCCTTAATGTCTGTTTACCTTATATATTATGGTAGGATCTCTCATTTAAACCCAGAACTTACAAATTCCTCTAGACTAGCCAGTTACCTTATGCCAACAGTCCCTTGTCTCCACACCCCACATGCTGGGATTACAGTTGGACTGCCATGCTCCTCCAAGCATTTACACAGGTTCTGGAGAGCTGAGACACTGCTCTTACTGATTGAGACCTCCCTGGAACTCCTATGTGAGAACCATACCACTGAGGTTCACACCTCTGCTCAAAGTGTAAATCCCTAAGTGTATGTCTCCTGTCTCTCAGGAATTCTAGCTTGCTCTTCTGTAGGTTATACTGGTGACACTTGTTTTGCATGACTTCTCACAAAGAAGAAGTAACACTTACAAAATACAGGCATGTGGCACATGAAATGGGCTTTTGAAGGATGTAGTCAATTTTTTTTTTCAAATTTTTTGACCGGTGACCTCCTTTTTGAGCTAGTACATTAAAATAACCCAGAGTTCATTTTCACAGGTTTAAGAGAATCCATATGGACACCAAAAAATTAATTAAGTTTAACATTTTGTGTTCAAGTTGGTAGACCATATGGGTTCTTATCTGTGAGTATGCATGTTTGAATGTGTATTTACATACACACACACATGCACACAAATACACACTTGCATACACTCATAAAAAATACAAATGTGCAGATACAGGTCCATGTTTTTTTCTCAATGATTTTTGCAGTGAATTTGCTAAATGTAGTCATTATGCATAGGAAACAATAATATGTAACCAGTAAGTTATCTCAGAGGATAAAGACACCCACTACACAAGCCTGGTGATGAGTTCAATCCCCAGACCACACACGATGGTTGAAGGAAAGAACTGACCCCACATATTTGTCCTCTGGCCCCCACTAACACTGTATAGCATACCCCCTCTGTTGTGAATGCACATATATACAATAATAATAAATACAGTCTGAAAGAAGAAAGCAACAATAGAGATTATAATCATTTGTGTGACGTATGAAGTCATAAAGCTGACACTAAACACCATATTTTAAAAAAAGCAAATCAACACTGGATAGCACCATCATGGTCAAGAAGGCAGATGAGCACTCTGTTGAGCAAAATGAACCATATTTCAGTTCCGTAGATGCCCTCTGAAGAGATTTCGTAGATTTCTTTATGGGTAAAATGATTCTGGACTATATCATAGCTAGAAGTCATTTATATGGATGATGGAAAATGTTACTTCTGATATCTTTTTTTTAAAGTTGCAATTGTGTATTTAATGTTTCACTGCATCAACTTTTTTTTTTTCTCAGTGACCCCAGACATCATCCGAATTAAAGTGAAGGTCTATATGGGTACCACATTTATGCTCCACCAAGCCATCCCTTGGGTTACAGTTGGGAAGTCTGTGAGCCTCCATCTCAATATATTTTATAAAAGAATGGCCACAGAATTGAAATAAATGAGTCAGCTCTGCAGGGCCATCAGATGGCACATACCTCCAACTCAATGCAGCAGAACCCATGCCATCTCCATCTTCCTGCCACTTGGGGGTCTGGCTAGATGGCTCAGGTCCAGAACAGTGTCCTGGGCTAATATCTTCTAGCCTGCTTGCTTCCAAGGTGTTTTGCTGAAGTTGGCAAGGCCTCTCATACAGCTGTCACCTTGTTGCACAGCATAACCAATAAATAAATAAACCATAAATGGGTGTGTATTTAGAAGTGAGTAGACACTAACAGCAAACAATCATGGGCTTGAGTGTGCCCACTATTCTGATATGTATTGTAGTGGGCAGGTGGCCAGGTATCCAAAAGTCTCATTTCCTCGCCATTTGGATAGCAGTGTTCTTCTCTTTAAAGGGATCCAAAGCCTGGATAAGGCTTTTCCCCAACTATAAACTTCATCAGTGTCAATGGCTGTTACTGAGGCAAATTTGTGAGGCCCACAGGGAATACAGTCTATGCCAAATGACTAAAATAAAGCCTGAATTACAAATTATAGTCTCTGAGTGGCCCAAGTAACAAGTGTTGTAAATTGAAGAATGTACTTCATAAAGGTGAGCATCCCATATATAAGCCTTTTCCGAAGCCTGATGGTCATAGAGGGACCATGGGACAGAGAATATTATATAGAAAAGCAACTGCTGCCAGCCTTCTGTACTCCACCCATCCCTTTAGCTGCACCCCCTTAAAGGGCTGGAATTAAGTAGATAATCTACAAGGGCAGGACAAACCACCATGGGATACTAAATGTCCTTTTCTATGTGCATCTCTAGCACCCAGCCAAGATTCTCAGAAACATTTTTTGTTGAATTTTGGGGCTACAAGGTTCTCAGGATTGATGTGCAAATGATATTTGTAAATCTATTCAGTATTTCTCCATAATGTTCCTAGCATCATTATTGTTGGAAGGGAATCTATTAAAACATCAACCACAAGATATATGGCCTCCATAAAGGTCCCCTTTGGAGACTGATGAAGCTGGTTATCATAGGAAAAAACTGAGGAATCTCTGTACCAAAAATCCAGCTGTAGTCAACCCAGTGTTCTCAGCCTTTTAAACATCTTCCAAGGATATTTACTAATATCTCCTGCATATTGGGAACCATCAGTCAGTGACATAATTATTGCTATAAGTCTACAATCATAAATCTTTGTGCATTTCTTTGTAATGAGTGACTATCTGTCACAATTAGAATTCGATGTAGGTATTCTAGTCCAATTAGAACATCTTATACATTCTTGGCAACAAAATACATGTTATTGAACTCTTTTTCCCTGAACTTTGTTGTTAGCAGAGATCTAATGTTCTGACAGATTTATTTTTCCTCAGAGGCTTTTTGAATCTCTTGAATCAATGATAGCTTTGTTGCTGTAAGTCACCTGAGCAGTTGTGAATGAAGTCCCTGGACAGTCCCTGGCAGCTCTCAGCCATCCTTGCAGATGGTCGTCATAGTGATGGAGGTCTATCTGGGATGACCCTCCTCAACACCTTTATTGCCAGTTACTCCAAGCCAACATTCTATATTGCTGTGATTGTCAGTAGGCAGCTTGACCAGTCTGCCTATCACATTGAAGCTAGAGTGGACCTGACAAAACATGGGTTTGGGTTTGATTTGGTTTGGTTTGGTTTGGGTGTGGTGTGATGTCTTTAACACAATGTTCCTAAATTAAAGTCTAAGTCTCCTAACTCATGGTATGAAGAGATGCTATTGACAACAAAGTGATAGGACCTTACTGGAAGTCCTGATGTCACAGGGGATGTGCCCACCCCGGAAGGGATTGTGGGACTGTACCTATCTCCCTCTCTCTGCCCCAGTTCAACATGTGAGCCATGTGTTACAACATTTTCTCACTATGATGTGTCATCATCTACCATCCTCCTCTAAGGGCAAACCTTTGAGATCTCCTCAGGCTGAGCTTGAAACTTCCACAACTGAGTTAAGGAATGTCTTTACATCACAAGTGCATAGTGGTGGAAAATTGACTGATATATACCTGTACTCAAGAAATGACCAAGTTCTTACCAACACATAGTTGAGGCCCATCATAAGAAAGATGTCTGCTACCCTCTACTGTATCCACCAGGTGAAAGCATCTTTATTCTCCTTATTCTTCTAGAACGTCCCAGGTACTGTACTGCCTGGTCGCCTTATGTTTTCTTCCCTTTCTGTCTTTCTGCTGGGGATACTTCCCTCTGATGTTTAATTGGTTCATTTACCCACTTACTTCTTCTGTCTATCATATGTCACTTTATCAGAAAGGCTTTCCTATGCCTACATGTAGTGTAACCTCCTTTCTCCTAGCCATTCCACAATAGCTATTTGCTAACTTCTTCCCTGCTTTTTATTAACACCTTGAGTGTTGGCTATGTGGTAGATCAACTCAGTCATTTTTTAACTGTCTGTCTTCTTCTACCATGGGGGCATCAGAGTATGTGGGACATGAGACTGGCTTTGCTCATGGCAGTGCCTCAAGCTCTTACAATATTACTTGATGTTCTGGCTGAACTTGGGATGATTATTCAACAGAGGGTTGGTCATCACCTATAGATGCTGATATGACCAAGATCTGTTACAAACAAGCAGTTGTGGACGTCATAAAATGTTTCAGTTTACTGCATTATCGGGAACATCTCAGCCTGGCAGCTTTCCCCAGGCTCAAAGGGGGAGCCTGTTACAGCTGAGGTGAGATTCAGAGATTCATAAGTACTGGGGTGGAGTGGGGGGAGATAGCACACAGACTGCAGGGAGAAGAGAACGAGGCAGAAGGCAGAGCCCCTGCAGAAGTGGTCCAGTATTCCAGCAACTCCCTGTTGTTCAGCATGGGTGTTCATTAAGAGCAAGTGTCATTTATTGCAGGTATGCTGTGTACCTGTGCCAGTGTCTAACCTTACTGCCTCACACAAATGCTGCTGTGCTGTTGCTTTCACAGGTGCACACCTTTGAGATTGGAGCAGTTCGCTCTTGACTAGGTATCTTACTCAAATATGTCAGCTTCAGTACCAAAAAAGAATAGGGTTCACCTTCTTGAATCTCAGTGTCCTCACAATGGATCAAGCAAAAGGAAATAAAGGTCTCTATGGTCATATCCTGTCCCAAATGTTCCAATGTTCCAATCCACTGGGAATGTGATACCTCAAAACCAAGACTATATCTGCCATGCCTGCCATTATTGAATGTAAAATACTGACAAAACCTGTACCCAGAGAAAGCATTGGCTTCTGGACAGTGTCTCCAGGAAATGGTTGCCTGTGAAGAATACAGTATAATGAAATGCTACATAGCAATGCCATTCTTTCTGTCATTTGAATACTTCTCTCAAGCTCAGGCAGAAGGTAAAGTCTGTGTCCTCACAGAATGACCAGGATGCTAGAAAGAGTGCCAACATATCATAGAGAAGTGGCTGAAACTTCTGAGTTGTGTCTGAGAAAGATAATGTCAACTGTCCAGTGTAAAAGTTCAAGTGCAGTAACAGTTTATCCCACAAAGCTGCTGTAGACATTCTACTGGTGACCCTGGCTCCTCTGACACTCCAAGAAAATAGCCAGTGGCCTAGAAGCCATCACAATGTAGCTTCATGAGAAAGAGGAGCTTAGGTCTTAGCTTGACTGGAGGAAGAAAGGAAGGTTGTGGATACGTGGGTGGGAACTTATATCACTGACCCTGAAGCTAGGGATAGAGTAGCCATTGTGCAATGGGACAAGACAAGTTTGTTCTCAACACAGAGTGAAGTGAACTTTATACTTAGATTTCTTTAATGTATCCATGCTCTGAGTGGTTGGTATTGGCATCCCCATTTCACACATTGTACTGTAATGGCTCATGGGCCCTCTTGATTGCATTGAGTTGTGTAGATACAACTCCTGTTGAAGAATACATTTCTTTTACTCTCATACTTCTGCAGTGTCTGGCTGTGTACTTTAGGCCAGGCACTGTGTTGTCTGTGGTAGTGATCTAGCCCCAGACCGTGTGGCCAGTAAGGGCAGAGACACTGATGTGATGGGGTGAAATGCTGTGCTTTGTCTCTGTATTCTGACTTACCCCAGGAACATTTCATAGGAACCCTTCAATACTGAGACAGTCCAGCTGGACTGTACTCATCAGCCTAGGATAGATATTATTAAGATTATATAAAAAAGGATCACTTTTAATTATATGGAAAATTATACAGAAAATCAGTCACAACCAAGCTTCATTGCTTTGTTGAAACCCAGCTAAGATAAAGACCTTTCATAAAGTTATGAGGTCTGAAGGACATGTAGATGTGCTGTCTGCAAGAGGTACTATTGGGGGGAAGCTTGTGTAACCCTGTGGCATTGAACAAATGGCAATAGAACCATGCTATCCTAACAGATTACAGTGAGCTGGCAGGGATTCAGGGGAATAGTATAGTACACATATACTATAAACAGATGATCTCCAAGTATTATTTTGTACTGCTATGACAAAAATACCTACTGGGAAAAACATGAGAGAGAGACATATTTTGGCTCATGGTTTCAGAGGGTTGAGCCCTTCAAGGCAGGGAAGGCAGAGAGTCATATCTCAGTTCATGTATGTGGAAGTGTATGTGGAGACTCTTCATAGACTGGTAGATGAGAAGGACAACAGATTGATAGGAAGCAAGGGCCAGATAGAACTTCTAGAGGCCCCTGCTTCCTAAAGTTACCCCAGCTCCCAAAATAGCTCCACCTCCTGGCCACCATGGACTCTATCTAACTGGTATATTTCAGGTTTATTCAAGGTATATTTCAGATTTAAGCTATATTGTTCCCTTGCCTGGTCACATCTACTCTCCATCCTCTTTATACAAATGCAGCACAACCTTGTTTCTAGGGGGCTAGGGCTGAGGGGCCTCCTTGTCCCTCTTTTAGCCTGAAATTTTCACATAATCTCATTTGTCCAAATCCTGGCAGAGGAGAAATACATGCAAAAAAGAAATATTAATTCCTTTTTTTTTTATTGTTATCATTGTTACCCCTTTTCCAAGTAAAATTAGAAGCCAGTCCAGCCTTGTCACTCACTAGGTCTCCGAAGTTCACTGAGCTGCTGTGGGCAACTGGCCACCCGCTGACTCTTTTGAATGTGTCAGGAGTCTAAAGCCAAATACCTAGTCAGGAAGCTGGAGCAAAGGTAGAATAAAGCAAGAGCTTAAAGGGAAACTAGCACTCTTGAGAGGGTCACTAGACCAAGAATGGCATGCAATTGGTGTTTCTTCGCCAGCCTACACTTTAAATTACAGTCATAATTTATTGCTATTATGAGCACTGAACTATGCTTGCTCTGGGCTCTGTAAACATGGGAAATCAGCCAGGCCTGGTAGCAGCAGTGTGCCAAAAGCTAAGAAAGGGGCCTCTGGGCTAGAGAGCAATGAGAGAATGCAGACCTACCCCCTGCCTTCTGCCACAGAAAACCTACCTTGCCCTCTCCTGTGTGTGCTCACTAAGTTACTTTCTGCCAGAAACCACATTAATTCAAATTGCTGAAGTTTCTAGTGTGCCAGGCTATTGGGGGAGGCAGAAAGGACAATGGGCACTTTCAGGATGCTGGTACTTCATGAAGGAATAGAACTGGGGGTTTTCAGATGCCAGGCATTCTGGGAGTTCAGCAATATTAATTGATGAGTGGAAGAATGAGAGAAAGATAGAGGACTAGCTAATGTAGCAAAAGCTAATCTGGCTATAAAGACTGGGTTCCCCTAATGGGGGAAGTTCTTGTGTTCCATTTGTAGTCTCCCCAGAGTCTGGGGCATTCTAACATGGTTCCATGTCTAAGCATATATAGTAGATGGAAGATGTAGGCAGTGGTAGTCAAAGTCATCTCTGTAACGGAAGAATGCAGTGGGCATTGGGTGAGCTTCAACAGCTCTGAGGTGAGGCCATAGTGTACTCCCCTGGAATGAGGTATGTGGAACTTGCTGGCCAGAAAGAAATGGAAGAATGAAGCTTGCTCAGGAAGATATGGGAGGAATTTATCCTTAGGGAGTCAGCTTCATTCCCCTCCTCACATTCAGGCTTAGAAGAAAAACGTGAAGGTCTAGGGAAAGAGGCCCTTGGATTAAGAGGACCTTTGCTGGTATGATACATATGGGTTGTCTGGGGTGCTCAAAAGAAGGAAGGGGAGGCAAACCACCAGTGTGTGACACACTGTCCTGATGCAGGGACACCCACAGATAGATGGGAAAATGTGGACAGGTTTTTATCCAGCAGACTACCCTAGAATGTCAGAGATTTACAGAAGTAACAGGGGTGGACACCCATGAACCTGACAGCATGGGCAGGGAGACTTCCAGCAACAAGATATCTGGAGACAGGTTGGAGAAATTCTAGAAGGAGTGAAGCAAATGGTGACACACGGAGAAAGTCATATTGGAGACGCAGGTGCTTGAGATTCCAACCAAAAGCAACATGAACCAGGATGATGTGGGTTGGGACTGGGTTGTGGCTTCTGTAGTGCCAGAGGACCAAGAAGGACAGGCCAAAGAAGGCAAACTTGAAGCGAGTTAGGAGTCAGGGGATTTGTTGGATTTTAAATGTTTTGCCAGGAAGTAACTTTGTGTTCTTGGCTAAGTCACCTGGAAGTCCCAGATGAGGGCTTGCTGCCATCAATGTTTCATCCACTGCCTATCCAACATCTTAGTGTCCCAGCAGGGACCCTGGCAGTGACCTACAGCAGTGACCTGGGCTGCATCTGCCTCAACCTGCCATGCCCCAGCCTGGCAACCTCCAGAATGCAGTGCCTCCTCATCCCCTCCCCAGCCTGGCCCATTCACATGCCCCACAGGTCTTTCTCTCAGCATCAGCAGCAGCTGCAGGTGGCCATCATCTTGTGTCATAACTTCTTCCCTTCTGTAGGAAATGCCAGTTCTAAATTTCCCAGCTGGGGTTAATTTACTCCCCTTAAAGCTTAAATGGGTAAGGCTGGAGACATGAAACAGGAAGAGGACCACTGTGGCTCAGGCCACCAGGAGGGGTCATCCAGAGTCACCTGTGGGCTCCACCTGACTGCATGGATGCAGAGGCGAGATCTCACCGTGCCTACAAACAGTTCACTTTACCACTGTGCCTCTCAGATGCCGTGTGCGCCTGGAGACTGAAGTCACAGTTATATGACTGCCGATTGCTGTCATCTCCTTCACTGGTGCTAGACCTGGAACAAGCCACCAGTGGGGCTGGGTTTGCTTTTTTTTTTTTCCCAGAAGGCTATGTTTAGAATCCTCTACCTCTACTGAGCTGCGACTGTGAACTATGTATCTTAATGGGGAACATGTGTGTCATTAACAAGACAGGTGTGAGCATCCAGCTCTTGATCCTTACAGTGGTATGTGTTAGCTGGCAGCTGAAGTTCCAGCTCAGCTAGAGTGACATTGCTCAGTGTGTGTCACTATTGCAGTAGAAGTGGTGTCTAAGGGAGTGAGAATCCACTTGTCCCAGGGTCAGACCATTGCCTTACAGAATTGTTAGTGTCATAGCCCAGATTCTGGCAGCCCTAACAAACTAGGGTCTTCCACCAGTCTCAGTAAAGGCAGTTAAAGAGAAACTTATAGCGAAAAGCAGAAAAAGGAAACTTAATATGTTTCTCTTGAGGGGGTGGCTTAAAGAAATCCAGGGAACCCACACTTACTAATGTGTTGTCAGGGCCCTGACCCGAGACGAGTTTAAATGGAAGGCAAGAGGTATGTGCAGCTCTGCAGCTCCAATCAGTCAGCCTCAGCATCATAATCTAGGCTCAAGTCTCTCCTGAAAGGTGGCCCAACAAATTGTCAGATTCCAGGAGAGAAGTCCCATCTCTAGCCATCACTAAGCTTCAGCGGTCCCTTCTCCAACCATGAGAATATCAGGAGATTCTAGTTTCCTGGGGACCATTGTTTCAATGCTCTGTGAGCCCTGAGTGTCTGTTTAGAATATTTTCATCCTATACAAAAATTCATTTGGCAGAAACACTGAACTCCTGCACCCTTCCTGGCTGGTCCCCATTACTCCCACCTGAGAAGGTGAAAAACTCCAGCACAGACTTCAGAATTATCTCTCATTGAAAAGGAGTTGGATGTTATATTACTTGTTTTGACACAGTAAAGACTATTGACTCTGTATTTTACTGTGAGGAAGAGGGGTGATCAGCTGAAAGGAATGGTCCAGCTTCACACACCACAGGCTCCTTCCTACAGAGAGGAAGCCTGTGGGTAACCAGACCAGTGAGGTCTTGGGCACAGACCAGGCATGGGAAGTTGGCTGGCTCCAATTCTATACATCTTCCCTCAAAAGAGACCCATGTCTACCTCATATCAACATGAGCAACAATAAAACAACAATATTTCATCCCCCAAAGTCCTATAGCGTATTGTCCAAAATTATGTATCACTCTGTTTTAGACACAGTCACTAGTTTATTTTTCTACTACTGGATGGTAGTGGAGTAGAGATACCTTCTGTAGATGCAGGCACATTGCCCAGAACCAATTGGAGGGACCATACAACTGTGCCTGCTCAGTACTTGGTTTTTAAGGTGGTGTCCCTTCCTTATTATGGGTCCATCATGATATACAACTCTGATATAGCAGTTCCTGCTATAAAATAATAACAACAACAACAACAACAACAACAATAATAATAATAATGAAGAAAGATCTGGAGAGATGGCTCAGTGTTTAAGAGCCATGGACCTGGGTTCAATTCACAGCAACCACACAGTAGCTCACAACTATCTATAATTCCAGCTCCAAGGGACCCAACACCCATGGCAAAACACCAATGCACATAAAATAAAAATAAATTGAAAGTAAAAAATTATTAAAGATAAAGGAAGATAATGTTACCTTTTGTAACCTTGCCAGTTTATAAGCATCATGGGTCATTGTTCTCAATGGTTGCTGGAGCAGAATCTCTTTTTCCATTCATGTCCTGATGACAGTTTGTCACACAGAAACAGCTGGTTCCTAAGCAGGGTCCTTTGTACCAGCATGCTGCAGGTCCAGTGGGAAATGTATTGAAATATATATCCAACATCATTTTATCACAAGTTCTGACCTTTTTTGTTTTTTTTTTTTTTTTTTTTTTTTTTTGGAAATCCATAATATGTATTTAAGAGGAGTTATTTTGTTTGTGTGTGTGTGTTTTACTATATGTTAATATTGTTGCTTTATGACGTGAAATGTATGTGCCTGTATTCTCCTAACTCATGTATCAGTTGAAGGATCATTACATCTATTCTGCCCTACATATTTCTCTCACTCTTAGGGGTAACCATGATCAGACCAATTTAAAACCCTCATGCTGCTTACACTTTTAGAGAGAGAAATTACAAAGCATACTAATGTGTCAAGTAGGGTCTGAGATGGCTTGGAGGTTAAAAGCATTGGCTGCTCTTCCAAATGTTTAATTCCAGTACCTCGATGGAGGCTCACAACTGGCTGTAACTCCAGTTCCAGAGCATCCAACTATCTTCTTGACCTCCTTAGGCACCAGGCATATATATTACCACAAATATATATTGAGACAAATACTAATACACCTAAAATAAATGTTTTGAAATTAAGTATCAATTAGTAATAAATGCAAAAATAGTGGTCAAGGCTACAGAGTATGGAATAAAAGATATATTTTAATAGTAAGAGATGGATAAAAGGTCTCACTGGAGAGGCAACAATTAAATAAAGAAGTCGATTAAGTAGAGCGACTCCAGGAAGCTTCAGGAAACCCATGAGCACAGAGGCCTTCTCAATCACTCATGTGTTCATCTATTCTCTCATCTGCCCATTTATGCAATCTCTGTATCTTCTCATCTGTCCACCTGTCTACTCCTCTATCCACACTTACATCTGTCTATTCAACTACCCATACATGCTCTTAGTCATTCACATATCATCCTTTCCACCCATAGACCAACCCCTGTATTATCTCATATCCCCATCTACCTACTCTACCCATGCATCTGCCCACCTACCCATCTTGCAACCCATTCACCCAACCCAAGCAACCTCCACCTCCCTGGGAGCATGTCCTTATGCATTTACATAGGAGAATTATAGTTACCTCCTCAAATACTTGGAAGAAGTATTTTTTCCTTTCGTATTTTTGTTTGTTTTGTTTTGTTTTTGTTTTTAATTATAAGGAATATTAGTTTTCTGCTATGAGTTATTTTAGTCTTCTCTACTTTAAGAGTAGTTTTTTTTTTTTTTCACCAGAAAAGTATTTTCAAATTCAGGAAGTAGTTATGGATATCAGCCCAAAGGTAAACCTAGTTTATCCCTTCTAAATCTTAAGTTTCCATTTGAAGACTGTAGATGATTCATCTTAGGATTCTTGTGAGTAATGGGGGGTGATGGGGTGATGGCTGGAGTGCCATCATATGCTAATTTGCCAACAGCAGCACCATGACTAGCGGACATATATGTAGGAGCCTCCAGAGCTTTACAGCTGTTCTAGGCACTAGTGCATCAACTTCACATGATTGCTTTCTAATTCTGCAAGGAGAGATCTACTGTATTGCACCTGTTAGTAAAATGAGACTCTGGAGTCTGAAGATGAGGAAACTATTGGTTCCTCCTTCCCCAACTCTGCCTGTAGCCTGTGACAGTATAGTATTTTTCTGGGATGGCTGGGGACTGTCTTTGTAGTTGGCAGAAGCAGAAAGATGTTTTGTGTACTATCCTGTGCGTGAGCAGCTGGTGTCTACCTTGTGGATGCCTTGTGATTCATCACAGTGAAAGCTAATGCCTCCCAGGGGCCCACTGGCAGCAAGAGTGCTAAAGGAGGGCTACAGAGGTTTGTAAGTTACGCAACAGATTTTATGAACTGCTAATTACCCCATAAAGACATTTATTGAGCTAGGGTGATCCATGATTGGCACTGGCTGTTTACACATCCCAGCACCTTTGTCTATTCTGCACATATTGCTGCTTCCCTGGCAGCTCAGCTCAGTGTGCAACAGAGGGCCTTGCTGCAGTTTTTGTCCTGTAGATGTCTAATCCTGTGTTTCCTATGGGTCACCAGATACAGGCACAGTTCAAACCAGGGTCTAGCACCAGTCACCGAATATAGATACAGGATAAGTCAGCATCCCATCACCCATGAGGCAGAGTGCAGGCATGGAATTCTAGATCTATACTCGATGGCTCTTCAAGGCACTATCCTCAAGAGAGCTGGCAAGATAACTACAGCTTTAGTCACTTTCCCCATGTGACTGATCTCAGAGGTCTGGCAACAGATAAGACCCTTGCTTTTCTTATCTGCTGAGTGGCAGAAATAAAAGAGAAGGCAGGTGTATGTTGTCATGCCCATATCCATACACACTGCACTCCAAAAGTAGTCCTTACAGCAGCATATGCAGTAACCAACATGAAAGGATTGTATCATAAATGGCAAATGAATGAAAACAAAACCAGTGAGTTTGGAATACTATGAAGCCATCAAAACAATGAAGTGGGCATAAGAATACAAGTACATCCTGGCTCTACTGAAATGGGTATAAAAATTTTGATCTCATAGATATTGACAGTCCAATAGTAGTTGCCAGAAGCAGGATGGTGAGGAAGCAGGGAAGTAGCCAGTGGGTACTAAGTTACAGTTAGGAAGATTAAGGGATGCTATATATCATAGGTAGTAAGTGTGATAATAGGCTGTATACTGCAAGAAGCTACTAAAATGAGTTTAAAAGGGGGTAAATTCTTCAGCATCTAGATCTATTTAGTAATATTTAAACATGTGTGTATGTGTGTGTGATGATGATGATGATGATGATATTACTTAGTTCCCCATAAAAACATTTTGAAGTCACAAGCAATAACATGAGACATGCACAAAGGAGATAGGCACAATAGTCATGGCCATTAATGAGCAGGAAATGATGGGCTCTGAAAAAGTAGAACATGGCAGAACAAGAACAAGCCAGAGAGAATATTCTACCATGTGTCTAGAAGGATTCTGAGGCAGATGGTGAGTGTGGATAGATGATTACTGGGAGCTGTCATGAACACTCTGAAAACAAGCCAAGTCAAACTGCCTTATCGTTTTGTTATGGTTGCTTTTACATCAAGTAGATAGCTAGGATGTGATTTCCTAGAGATGCATAGCACATTTCCTTATGTCAATAGGAGCCTGCTAACCTGCAGCTCATATTAACTGAGAGATTAGTGGTGTGTGCTTGGACACAGAGCAAGCCCCTCTCTACCTCTCCCATATGATCCTCTTACCAACCATCTGAAGAATGCACCATCAGAGTTTCATGTGTAGATAATGAGAAACCTGAAACTTAGATTAAACAACTTGGCCAAAAACACAGAGCCAACAGCAGCCTTGTAAGTTTCTCATCTAGCTTTTCTGTCCCCATTACCTATGCTCTTGACCATGACTCTGGGCTGTCTTTCAGATTCGCAGATAGCAGTGTAATGTGCCTTTGCTATACCAACTAATGGACTGTGCTGGTGTGCAAGGAATGCTGACATGGTCTCCTCTATTTGATTTGTGGTATCCAACTTTTCAACATAAGATACATGTTCTTAACTGTTAGAATGGGTGACAATAGATTCTGCCTAGGGTGGCATAAAATAATCCATCTGCCACACACCTGGGCGAGGCCAGGAGTGCTCTTACCAAATGTGTATCTCTGCAGCATGGTTTTCAGTTCCAGTTTTTGTGGGGCACATGTGTGAGCCAGAAAGGCTCCCCTGCAATTTGTGACAGGGTGCATGTCTCAGAAGTCAACACCTGCTTCTTTGAAGTATGTTCCCCTCAATGTCCACAAAACCACATGGTGGAGAATTTCTCCCTAAACTTTCTGTATTGAACATTAATGGTGGGCAGAAACCCATCCATTTTGCTGACCTGCTACAGTTTGTAGTGAACTCCAAGTACTGTAGGAAGGCTCAGAGAATGACAAGTAGTGATTGGTCAGGAATGGCTAGATGCCTCCTCACAATGTCATTGATTCCAATATAGTCGCCAGTCAAGAGATACCTATATCCTTACCAGAGTTCAGGTCTGCAAAACCCATGGGTGCTCTCATGAAGCCTAGACACTGATGTGTGTCCTGAGACCCTGCTGGCTCAGGCACAAAGAACTTACACACACACACACACACACACACACACACACACACACACACACACAGCAGGTGCATTCATTGATTCAGTAAATATATAATGATGGCTGACAGCTCCAGAGAATGCTCTATACACTAGAGACACAGTTTTTTAATAAAATAGAGATAAGGGAACCAAGAAATGACATGAATACCAGTCCACAAAACTGGCAGTCACTCTGTCCAAGAAGGAAAACTATTGGGATATTAAACTCAGTGTAATATTCAAGCAGCACATTTTCCCTGGACAGGGGAAACACACACAAACACACATACACACACACACACACACACACACACACACACACACACACACACACACACAGCTTGTGTTTCTCGATGAAACAATGAAGTTCCCACTTCGCATTTGTTTAGGGCAGATCCTGGAGTTAGCAAGTTCTCATACCTTTTGAAGCCAAGTAGCAAATGGCAGAAGTTTGGCATTTCCAAGAATTTAATAAGCCCTGGGAATTTTGCTTTCAGCTGATATATCAGCCTAGAGGACTTGAGAATCATTTCATAAGTGTGTGTGTGTGTGTGTGTGTGTGAGAGAGAGAGAGAGAGAGAGAGAGAGAGAGAGAGAGAGAGAGAGAGAGAGAGAGATGAAAAGCCTTAAACCATGGTCTAGCCAGGCACCACCCCCATGCTGCCAGTTGATTAGAAAAATACCGTAGTTCCCTCCTGCCCCAGAGGGCACACATTTAAGTAAAAACTTTAATTAAATTGCATCCTGGTGCCAAGTAATCTCTTAAGCAAGTGGCAGTAGGTGGCTGCAGTCTTCTGGGAAAGTTCTGCTGAAAGCAGGAGAGGGTTTTTCCCGGAGGATAATGTTTATTTGAAAACTATAGCCTATGGAGGTTGCATGCCAGGTCCAGCTGGGACTCTGGAGGAAAGAAAAGGAACCTGTTCACTTCCAGTGGATGCCAAATTTAGGATTTGTCGCTGGTTATGTGGGAAGGGCCACAGGGGATTGTTCTTGCCCTCCCACCAGCCAGATGCCGTGCTGAGGTGGACATAAGCCCCTGGGTCTCTTCACTCTGGATGTTAAAACAACATTTGCATTCAGCCAGAGCAGGGGTAGTTCCCAAGCCTGGGGGATGGCTGTGTATAAACTCCACTTTGTGCCCTTTCCCTACCAAAGCACAGGCCCTGGAGATGGTTTGTTTATGAAAACTGTTTATAGTTTCTCGTAAAAGAACCATACTCTCCATAGGAAGTGAGAGCATTTAAGAAGGACAATAGGAAGATCCATTTGCTCACAATGAAAGGATAAAATGCCACCCCTTCCCCCTGAAAACACATATAGGTAGTTGAGCTGAGCTGACCCTGCGTAAATAAATTGTTTTCTAGGATTTTGTTCTAAAGAAAGGTGGGTGAACTCCGGCCCAAAGAGCTAGGTGTCCCTTGGAGCTGAAGTGCAAGCTCTTGCCTTCATGTGTTTTAATGGAATTCTCCTATTTCCTGGGACAACAGCTAACAGACATATAATTCAATCAGGCCCTTTCCTGGCTCAGATGAGGAACCTATGAACCTCAGAAGGCCACAGGGCCCTGCCTCAGAACAACTAAGGATTTCAGCCTGCCTTCCCAGCCATTATGCCATCATGACACTAATAAAAGATTCCAGGCTATGTTTTCCTAACTCGCAGTAACAATGGTCTCAGAGGAATTGGGCATTTGCCTTGAACAGGCCCCCACCAGCACAGAACAGTTTGCCTTAATGGTGTGCCTTTGAATAATTGAATGCTTTCCTCCTGTTGATTCTTTCTGTGTATTTTATTTCAGGGTTCCCCAAAGGGTTAGTTGGTTTTCAAAAGCTATATATTGGAAAGAGTTGAATATGTGTCTCCCTCCCTCTCTCCCTCTCTCCCTCTCTCTCTCTCTCCTCTGTCCTCTCCCTCTTCCTCCCTCCCTCCCTCCCCCCATCTCTCCCCATTCCCCCCTCCACCTCTCCATCCCCTCTCTCTTCCCTCTCCCCAAGCCTCTCCCTCCTTCCCCCCTCCCTCCCTTTCTCTCTCCCTCCCTGTCCCATGTCTTCCTCTGAATTTCTCATCCTGCAAGAGTAGACGCTTTCTTACTTTCTCAGGAACTTGTGGCACACATGAGAGGAATGGCCCTGGGGCTGCCAGAGAGCTGTCACATGGTGCCTCAAGTCAGTCAGTGACAGTACCCAGTATCAACTAACCTGACACGGACAGTGCCCTAAGTCAAGTGCACCTGGGTGGTGACTTGGACACTTTTAGATCTAAACAGAGTCCTCAGGGTTTGCCTTTTCTTAGACCTTTGATTTACAGATTTGGAAACAGAGGCTCTGAAAGCTGTACCTATAGTCACAGCCACCATGGCAGGAGCCTGGCACCCACCTCCTCTGAAACCTAAAAAACAGCCCTGCAATGCTTACATGCTGAGGAGGGGGCACTGGTACTGTGTCTGTGTGGTTCTGTGAAAACTGCAAACTCGGCGGACACAGCACTCAGTGACTTGAAAACACCTACCACGAAGCCTGTGCTACACTTAGGGCTACTATTGCTGTGATGAACACCATATCAAAAGTGACTTGGAGGGGAAGGGTTAATTCTGTCTTCCACTTCCATGTCCCAGAGGTAGGAGCTGGTACAGAGGCTGTGGAGAAATGGTACTTACTGGCTTGTTCCTCATGGCTTCCTTAACCTGCATTCTTATAGCACCCAGGACTGCCAACCTGCTCAAGGGTGGCACCATCCACAATGGACAGGGCATTCCCCCATCAACAGCCCTATCCCATGGAGGCTTATTTATCTATTTATTTATTCTATTGAGATTCCCTCCTCTGATTCCCTCCTCTCAGACTAACTCTAGCATGTTTAAAGTTGACATAAAACTAGCCAGCACTTAGTCTTACTTAGAGACACAGAGGCTTGCATCATTGTGACAACAGTTGAAACAGCTACCCTGTGCAGCATGGAGTCCAAGTAGGGTCACACTGCTGGAGAGAGGGAGAGGAGGGAGGCCATTTATCAGGAATGTCCTAGTATGTTCTGTGTGTATTCTGGATGCCCCCTGTGCTTTATTTAGAGGTGCCAGGGCCCCAGAGGAAAGCCAAGGGAAAGGAAGAGACAAAGGATGGAGCCTTGAATGGGGAACAAATTGAAGAAGCTGAACACCAGGAGGTTTTTTGTTTTTTGTTTTTTGTTTCCAGAGATGACTCAGAGCAGAAATAATAGCAGTATAAAGAGAATTTGAAAAGCATGCAGTGAAAGAAGAGTGTTAATTATGCTAACCTTTTAGAAGTATTCAGTGCACAGCAGGACAGGAGCCTGTTTTGTTTTGTGGAAGCCATCCATCTGACAATAACACTTCTTGCAAGTCCAAATAAAGGGCCAAGTGGCTGCTGGATTGTTCTGCTCACATGCCCTCCAGCTCCTCAAGTTGGGGTCATGAGTCCATCATGGTGACTCTTTGGAATCTGGTTGTTCACTACATAGAAGTATGATCTATCTGAGATCAGGATCTGTGTCTCCCCAGGTTGCCATCACTCCTGGGCATGTGGCAGGAGCTGGGTCTCTGCAGCAAATAAGTCTGAGCTCTTACTAGCAGTGTGCTGCTTGCCAGTGAGTGTCTGAGCCTTCTTGATCATTTGTGAGACCCCCTTGATCATTTGTCAGCAGGATGTCTGCTGTGATCATTCAGAGGACTGATGTGAACACAGTGACGATGGCCATTGCAATTAGTAATGTTGATCTCACACAGTGTGACCAACTCTTTCTTGAGCCACTGGTCCATGTGGTTTTTATTTTGTGTCACAAGGTCCCTACAGGAGTGATCTTTGGCCCACTTCAGATGCCAGGGTGAAGAAGTCCCTGAGAGGAAGGCTGGTGTTAAACTGTGCCCCATGTTGTCTCAAACTCAGGAGACCAGGCTATAGTCAGGTTTATATGAGAGAGGGCGTGAAGAAATAGTGAGGACCAGACATAAAGAAGCAGGAGCACCATGCTTTCTTCCATGCAGAACCCCAGTGCTACCAGCGTTTGCTAGTGTCAAAGCCTGGGCCTAGCAGCCCCAAAAGAGCTAGGGTCAGCTGCCCATCCTCAGCAGGCCAACTGGAGTGACAAGTGATAATGAAAAGCAAAGAAACAAAATTCAGTCTGTTCCTGTAGGGAAACATGGAGATCCATGTTCCAGAGATCACTGTCCCTAAGTCATCTTTGGGATCTTGTCATGGCATTTAGTTTTAAGTAGAGGGCAGGGGGTTTTGTGTAACTATGCAGTACTGGTCAAACAGTGATCTCACCCACTTTGGATACTTCATTGCTCCAGACTCTCCTGCAAGGTTGCCATCAAAATTGTGTGACAACTCTTCCTGACTGGTACCAGACTTTAGCCTTTCCCTTCCCCATCATGAAACCCTGGGAAATTCCTATTTGTGGGGGTGGAGTGGGGTGTCAGTTGAATTGGTAATCAGATAAGGGAAGAAGGACACAAATTCCTCTTTATAATATCTATCAGGAGTTCTGCAGAAAGTGTGATACTCCACCACAGTGTCTAAGTGGAGGGGCCACCATCACCAGGAATCCCAGGCTATGGTTCCTGCTGCCCTAGACTAAATACCAGAGTAGTTAAGGCAGATCAGAAATAAAGTTGAAAAGGAAGAATTTTAAGGTCCTGGGATTTCAGGTTTTAGTACCACTGTCATAAATAATGTATTGGGAGTTTGGGATCATGGAGATACCCTGGATTCTAGCAAAAGGCCCTGGCTGTGGTCAGGCCATGGGGGCTTGGAATAGGAAAGAGCTGTGAGATGTTGGGAGTCTCCTGACAAGCTCACAGGAGATGTGGTGAGGAGATGGTGCTTGAAAGTATCCCAGAAGCAATGCTGAAAATATTTATTTACAGTCTGCTTGGGTTGAGATAATAAGAGCCAAAGAAGGGGTGGCATTTGCTCTTGTATTTCAGTCTGTGTAATTGGTGGCCTGTGATAGGAAAGCAGGATGGGAGGGGTGGGAATGAGAGAAAACAAGTTGCGTTTGAATGCCAAGTGTTCAGGTATTGGAGGAAAGAGACTGGGTTAGTCCACTCAGCAGGCGGTGTCAGGGCCAGGTCTGAACATAGCAGGTAGATCAAAGTGCATACTAACACTCATACTCTTATATTTGCATAGAGTTTCAGGATTTGTCAAAGACTCTCATATGTAAGAAGCAAACTAAGACAAACCCCTTCTATAGGTAGGGCTCCATGTATTCTAACTTTTCTATTTTGTGACTCTGGACATAGAACCTAGATCAACTGCTGATAATTACAAGGAATCAAATTGAAGAATATTTGAGTGTGTTTTTCAAGACCTTGGAATGTTAAAATTCACACTTCTTTCTTCCTGTTTTTCTTCTCTTTGGAGTCTTCCTGCCCTACTTCATTTTACGCTATCCCAGAACCCTGCTAACCTAAGATAAGGGCCCCTCCAGTAGGTAGTTGATTGATTAGTCTTGGTGATTCTAGAGAGTTGAAACACTGCAGATGCAGAGTTGAAATTATCTTGTGCTATTTTGAGTTCCCTTAATAGCCACGGGTCCAATCCCTCATCCTTCTAACAAGGAAAACCTTTATAGTGCCTTAACTTTGAAAACCACCAACTTTCACCAAGCCCAAGGCTAAGGATATCATCAAATAATATCCGACATCTACAACCCTTCCCCACACACTCCCAGGAGTGTGTCCGTCCATGTATTTATTAAGTGCATTCACAAACTCACAGTTCCCTTTTGTTTTATGACTATAAAATGTTCACATAACTATTTCCTCATGAATCATGTCATGCAGGGCAGCCTGAGCCCATGTTCCTCGGCCATGGCCACTCATATTTTTGGCTCAGAATAAATTCTCTTATTCCCCTTTGAAAAAAGAGCTGTGCTTTACATGGACAGCTAGCTCCTCTTTATTCTCCCTCTACTTCCTGTGCTATGAGTGGGAAAGTAAGGCCACTCAAGCCTTGCAGCTAGGTAGACATGCAGAATGAAAACCTGCTAGGAAATTAAACACCAAGATCCAGATCAAAGAAGAACAGAGCAGAATTGAGGCTGCCCCTGCTGGGACTGGAGTGCTCTGGTTTAGCCAGAACACTACCCAATGGCACACACTGCTCCCAGAGCTGAAGATGATGCTGGGAACAAAACAGACCATTTTCCCTCCCCTCTCACATCTCATTATCTTGGGGGAGCCGGATGGTAAAGAATGGGTGGTAGCTGAATAGCAATGAAGAAGGGAAAGGCAAAGCTTGGGGAACTACTGAATCCGTTCATAAGGGTGGGTCTCGCTTAGAATGGGTTCTAACCCACCCCTGATGCCACCTGCTGAATAAACTGACACAGGGCTTCCTGGGAGTGGTTGACTAGCTATACAGTTACTTGGCAGAGCTTATTCCTGGCCAGTATGGTGTAGAGCTAACTGGAATGGCAGCCCCTGCTTTGCTGGGGAGCAGGAAGTAAGAGACCAACACTGAGAAACAGAGGAAGGAGGGGGAGGGAAGCAAGTCACACAGAGCTTTGTGACTGTGGATGATCTTGGCTCCATACCTAAGGAGCAGAGAGCCATACAAGGTGCTAGGCAGATAAATGACTGTGACCTGAGACTCTTCTGGCCCTGATGAGAGGGGAATGTACAGAGGCATGATCCCACTGGAGAGAACCTGGGGGTGTGGAGCCCAGGATAGCAGATAGCGTGTGTGTAACCCTGAGGGAACAGTAGAGGAATGTTCATGTTACAAATCTCTGCTATCATAGTTCCTGGACACCGTTATATGGATTTGTATAAGGCATGAATGATCAGGAAGCTAATGACTGTAATAAAACAGCTGTGCTCAATGTGTCAAGTATACAGTACTGCAGAAGTAATCTTCACAAGGAAGATATGTTACTCCTTGCCTTTGCTTTTTCCTTTGTCCAAACTATGTTTGCTTTAAAGAAGAAAAAAAAAAAAAATCCTTGCTGTATGGCCTAAGGGGATGTAGAAACCCAGATCTGTTTATCGTCTTTGTTTTTGTTTCCCATTGCTGTGATAAAATATTCTAACAAAAGCAGCATAGGGGAGAAAGTGTTGGTATCTCAGCTCACAATTCCAGGTCATAAACTATTGTGGCAGGGAAGTCACGGTGGCAAAAGAGAAAAATGTATTAGTGCAAGCATGCCAGTGCTCTCATACAGTCTGGAACCCTTTGCCCAGGAAATGTTTCTGCCCACAGTAGGCAGGTCTTCCCCAATTCAATGTAAGGAGTCAAGATAACTCCACATAGATATGCCCATGGGCTGGGCTAAGCTGAGTACCACAATATGGGCCCGTGAAGGTGGCCCTCAGCCCAGGCATCTTAGCAATAAAATTTCCACAAGCACCAGATTTCTGCCTGTGGCATGACATTTCCATCAGTGTGACTCTATCCCCAATACCCCAAGTCTGAGCCAACACTTCCAAGCTCCATGACAACCACAGAATTCCTCAGGGCTGTACTCCAAAAGAAGAAGACATCTCCCCTGTTTTCTGAGTTTCGTGTGTGTGTGTGTGTGTGTGTGTGTGTGTGTGTGTGTGTGTGTGTGTGTGCGCGTGCGCACGTGCCTGCATGCGTGTGTTTGAAAGAGAGAGAACCTTCCCAGAGTGACTCTTTGCCTGGAGCACATTTTCTTCCAACTTTCAGATAGGTAGGATTGGTGTGGAAAAATCTGAGGGCTTCCAGTGCCAGGCTTGAAGAAGAGCTGCTTCAGCAGCTGAGAGACACTCTCGGACTTTCCTGAAATGATTCTGTTCAAGTATTTTTCTCTTTCTCTCACACAGAAAAATCCTACTTTGCTGGAAGGGGAGGAGGGCTTCAGCTCCTGAAGGCTGATCTAAGGTTTAGCAACTGACAGCCTAGCATCCTCCACACCTGGGCAGAGACCTTAATTAACTCAACCTTTTATCCATCTTCATAGGGAGCTGTTTGCCTCCTTCAAAGCTGAAGTCTATTTTAATTTAAAATTAATAGTGCTGTAGTTACTTCTGCCTGGCCCTATACAAAAAGTGTGCCACAACCAATTATATGATGGAATCTCAGCCCACACACACACATGTCCGCTCTACACTCTCTTTGACAGAGGTGACTCCCCCTACGACTTTTGTCTTAAGGTTTTGTGGTTTCTATCTTCTGCTGTGCTAGGAAGGCCCCAAAACTCATGGTAAATACCATTTTCTTTCAATAATTGATAAGAAAGATAATCAAAGAAAGCTATAGGTGGGTGTGAAGGGCTGAGATGTAGCTCAGATGATGAAGTACTTGCCTAGTACAAGTAAGGCCCTGAATTACGTACCCAGTGGTGTGTGAACTGGCTTGCTGGTACATGCCTCTAATTCTAGCAATTGGCAGGTGAAGGCAGGAGAATCAGATGTCTAAAGTCATTCTCAGCTACACAGGTGTGAGTTCTAGCCCAATCTGGGATACACATACACGAGCTCTTATAAAAAAAGGGGTGGGGTAAAAGAAAAGACAGTAATAGGGACAAGGAGAGGGACAGACCACAGGGGTATGTATGAAACCCTCCTCAGTTTACAGTTTGGGTGAATTGATGGGGGATGTTCTTCTGTTTGTCTTATGCTTGATAACAAAACACTGATTGGTCAGGAAGGATGATAGGTAGGACTATGAGACAAGGAGGATTCTGGAAAGTGTAGGCAGAGAGGTGTCATCATGTGGTCCCAGGAAGTGACATAGCTGGGCAGAATCAGAATGTAAGCAGAGGCAAACAAATCGTTCTCTTCTCTGCAGAGATGTTGAGCAGTCACCATGTAGGCTGCTGGAGGGCATAACCGGGTAAGCCACAGCCTCATGGTAATACATAGATTGATAGAAATGGGTTAATATTTAAGACAGAGCCAGCCAATAAGAAACACTAGTCACTGGCCAACACTTTCCTAATTAATATAGTGTCTTGTGTGCTTCTTTGGGGCTCAGAAGGGTGGTGGGGCCTGCCAGGCCAGAAAACTCTTGTTACAGTGAACATTACAGCAGGGCTTAATATTAGGACCACAGCCTAGTGTTTGTTTAGCAACATATGAGTCCACTCTTAAATGTGGCCCTTGGTCCAGTTGTGTACCTGTCAGTGAGACACTGGTTTTTAATAGGAATCTGAACCATGGTACTTTGGGAAGATGGGATCAAGGACATATTTTTTCTGGGCAGTGAGAATAACAATTAACCTCACATGTGTGGGAACATCCTCTGAAGTTATATCTTCCCTGCCACCAATACCAATTCTGTCTAAAAGTGAATGAGAGTCTGTCATGGGAGTTAGCATAGCAAAACACAAAGGATGTAGAGGACCTGTGCCCAATGTGTTTCTCTAAGGAACCAGTAGGGAGGGCTGAGTATGAAACCTGTGTCTCAAATGTTTTGTGTTTATCTATAAAGTGGAAGTAACTGCTCTATTAGGAAAAAACTGTCTTGATTGTCCCAAGAGCTCCTGTGTAAAAGTGGTAGGTAAGTGAGGTGTGGTGGCATGTGCCTATAATTCCATCATTTAGGAGATCAAAGAAAGAGAATGGCAAATTTGAGGCCCTCCTGAACTACATAAGCAGACTCCATTAAAAAACAAAAAACAAAACAAAACAAACAAACAAACAAAAAACAGTTTGGTAAATCACCAAGGACTTGATAAATCACACATTCATACCAATGTGAGAGATCATTGTCAGTTTTTCTGTATAAACAGAGAAAACTATTGATGGTAGAGCACCTGCTGTAGCATGCAGAAATGCAGAAGATGGCCATTTAGCGGTCCTAGGTGATCTTGTTACCTGACTTCACAAACACTAATGCAAGGACTGCATCTCCAGGGGCCCTGATGTTTTCAGGAAAGCCACATGTTACAGTCTCAAGAGCAGAGCAGACATTTTTCTCTGGAGGCCAATAGGCAGTAGTTTGACTATCTCATAGCCAGCCCCGTGGATGCTCCTTGGATGTTGCCCCTCTGTTAAATTTGGGACTTTCTGGTTTCTAGTATATCTCTGAATCTACAACATATGGAGATTTCCAAGAGTCGATGTGATCAGGCATGTACCCTCCTTCCTTGAGTCCCAAGAATCAGAAAGCAGGAGTGACTGAGAGCAGGTAACAGAGAAAGAAAAGTCAGTCAACTTCTCATCAGAACCTCACTCTTACCATTCTTCCCAACATGCTGCATTGTCTCAGACCTTCAGCCTTCTTCTTGGTGATGCTCATCCTCAGAGTGGCTTTGAGTATGTGTTTATAATCTAGAGAAAGTCACTATAGGTGTCAGTGCCTAGCCCTTGCCTTGACAAGACCGTGGTCTAGAAAAAGAACTGAGCCCCATATGGTGTCATATTCCTGTAATCCCACTACTCCAGAGATGGGGCAGGAGACCCAGGAGTTCAAAGCTAACCTTGATTACATGAAGCCATCCTGAGCTCAAATTGGAAAAGAAAAAGAATAAATAAATAAAAGTAGCACTGGGTTCATTTCCAACACAGTTATACTTACAGTAATCAACAGGTTTTCCCCCCTCAAGGATCCTTCTTGTACATATGTGAGAAACACCATTGCATTAGTGGAGGGAGACACAGATGATGTGTGAAAAATAGTTCCCAGCCCTATGGATTGGAAGCCCTTCTTTCTTGGGGAGGGATGCCACTTCAGCACGGGAATCAAAAGATGTTTGCCAGATGAACAGATTTGCTATGAAATCAGCTAATGTGCAGGGGGAGACTACATTTCATAGTCTTTTTAGTGTCCTAGGAATTCAGCGACTGGGGGAGCAAAGCCCCATTCCTTCCTGAATGAACCATCATGTCCTGGTGTATGTGTTTTAAATGAAGGTAGAGTCAGGTTTCCTGGGACATCTGTGTATCTATGTATGATTAGAGTCATAATGGAAGAATCTGGAGGATATTACACTGTGTAGAACCTCCACCATCACCCTCCACCTCTGCTGTAAATATCTGAGAGAAGCCATACAAACACCAGGATCTGAAGTGCTGTGAATACAGAAAGGGATTAAGGCTGTGATGTATTTAAAGGTAGAGGGTAAGTGAACTGGCATTGAAATACGTAGTTTTATTCCTTTAGACAATCAATCTGCTGTAGATTCCTAGCTAAGTAATGCTGAACACAGTCTAATCATTTAATTGGACTGTTGGCAGGAAGGAGAAGGGACATTTATTGAATTCACTAACCATGAGGCTTAGCATCAAATTAAGTGAGCAGCTGAATGCACCTTCATTCAGAGAGTGGATGGAAGCAGGTAAGAGGTCTGGTTCCCAGAGTAACCCCATGACGTTGTGAACTTTATTAATGGCTTCTTCCAAAGGCCTGTCCTGGTGTCTCAATGCCAGGATGTTCGATGGAATATGCTGTGTTCCATCTCACCCCAGCTAGCGGCAAACCCTTCAACTCTTCTCTCTGTTGGCATTTAGCAAATGTCAGTCATTTAAAAAGTTCTGAGCAGAGGCTGTGCTGATCCTCTGTCCAGCATTTTGTTTAGTGAACCTGAACTGAGTTTTAAAAGGATAAGATGTTGACTTTTGCCAACAAAGGTAGAAGGTGACCTCAGGGATTCACGAGGGCCCACGTCTGGTTACTTATGGCTTCCAGGCGGTGATTTTTGGAGCACTTAGACAGTTGGGTAACCATGGACTCCAAGGATTCTTGGCTTCTTGGTCCATCCACTGAACACCCAGGCTGTGTAACAGGCTCTGCACTGAGCACTGGGAGATGCCAGGATGGCATCGTTCTTTGGAGGAACTTACAGAGGAATCTGGTGTTCCAAGCTAGTGAAGGAACTTAAAAAGTAAGTCATTCCCTCTTCCAGAAACAGGTGGAAACAGATGCAGAAATCCACACCTAACCAATGGGCCAAGCTCCTGGAATACAATCGAAGTGAGGGAGGAGCAATAACATGAACAAAGAAATCAAAACCATGATGGGGAAATCCACAGAATCAGCTGACCTGAGCTAGTGAGAGATCACTGACTCAGGTCTGACAATTGGGGAACTTTCATAAGACCCAACTAGACTCCCTCAATATAGGTGACAGTGGTGTGACTGGGACAATATATGAGGCCACTGGCAGTGGGTCCAAGATCTAACACTAATACACAAACTGACTTAGTGGAGTCCATTCTGTATGGAGAGATACATTGCCCATCCTAGACACAGGGGTGCCTTGGTCCTGCCTCAACTAGATGATGGGACAGACTTAGTAGACTTCCTAGGAAAGGCCTTACCCTCTCCATGGAGCAGATGGGAGGAGGGGGGAGTGGGAGGAGAGGAGAGAAGGGGAACTGGAATTGGAATATAAAAAATAAATTAATAATAAAAAAGAGTAAGCCATTTACTATACATGGGTGCAGCAGGCAGGGGCTTCAGCAGAACCAGGTGAGTAGTTCACCAGCAAGTCAAGAAGGGTACTGATGCAGAGGAGATGGTATCTGCTGAAATACAGAAGCAGAATTGTGGAAGAGCAAGGCAGGTTTCACAAACAGCACCCTTTATACAAGCTAAAGAGAAGTAAAAGGTGATGCTAAGATGTGGATAGCCACACCCAGGTGGAGGGTGCCAGGGCTTCTGTTAGGGTGCAGGAAGTTATCAGAGGGTTTTAGGATGTGTATTTTAAGAGCATGCCTTGGGTGGCCAGAGAATGATGCAAAGATAAAAGGGATGCTCTAGAAGAAAGATAGATAGGGTGAGCCCTCCTGTTCTAGTAATTTGTGTCATTTCTTGCGACCCACCTTGGTGCCATTGTCACAGCTGTGGCTACTTCAACAGTTGAGAGTCTTTTGTCCCCACTGCCTGGGCTACAATTTTAGTGATTGGCCAAGGGCATGCATTGACCTTGTTGGCTGGCCAAAGCCAGCCTCCTAGCTCTGGCCTTGCTCCCAGGGGCAGGTGGGTGGGAGGAAGTGCTTGCACCTGTTTCAGTCACAAAACCGTGACCAACTGACTGCAGACACAAGTACAGAGCCTCCATGGCATTACAGACACCCTGCCTGTCCATCAAAGGCTTTGAGAAGAGTCTAAACAAATAGCTTTCCTCTGACTTATACTCAGTGCTCCCTGCGTTCCTCACACCTCAGTGAGGATCCATTTCAAGTCTGAACTCAGGAAGAGGCATTTGTAAGTCAAGAGCGTGCAAAATGCCATCAGGGAATTCAGAAAGGACCTGTACCACCCCATCTTCAGCAGCACCCAGTAAGGATTAGATAGGAAACTGCTACAGAGGCTGCATTCTGCCTACATAGCTATAAATAGTAGGTCCCTAAAATAAGGATCGCAGCCTCTCTGACCAAGACAGACTGTGATAGTCAGGTCCATGTCTGAGACCATCCAGTAGAACCCCAGTCCCAGAGCTCAGTGTTAGAGATCATACCCTTTGCATCTTCTGTTCTGGATTGCCCACATTTGAATGTCACCTGGCAGAAATGTTCCCACAGGTTGAGGAACTTGGTTTCATTTGCATTTCGCCTTAGGTGAAGTGCCTAGGTAATCCCTGGGTCACAGTTCATTGCATCCAAGATATTTCCTTTACCTCACATCAGGATAATCTCTTCTGTTGACTGTTTACCCCGTATGGGAGGTTTCAGTGATAGCCCTGCCACATGTTCAATTCCAAAGGCTAACATATATAAGGTACCTTTGGCTCTGGCTCTTAGTCTTTCTTTTGGTAACCAGGTAAAGTAGGTTCCACTGGGTTTTCATTCCCATCATTTCCCTACCAGCTCCTTTCCCTAGGTCCACCACCATCAGTGGCTTATCTTATTCCTCCTCCTGGGTCCTTGAGCTTCTGTCTGCCCTGCACTTGGGCACTGATTGTGCCCAGTATTTAAGCACTTGTCTGTACTGTCCCCAACTGCTCCTTGACTCTTCTCCTGCCTCCATGTGTGGCCTCTGACTTCACAGAAGCAGTTGTGGGTGCCCCCACGTTTCCCCTCATGAATGTTCTATGTTATATCAGCTTGTTGCTGCCCTGAACACCCCCTCTACTTTCTGCCTACCTTCCATGTCCAACAGTCACCCAGCCCACACTCAAGCCTATTCCTCCTTATGTCTAAAATTAATAATGGTGTCTCTTAGAGTAACACATACTCACTGTGAAATGCATATTGATTGGTTAGTGGACTCATTGACTGGCTGACTTCCTGACTGCTGATTTCAGGATTGGATCCAGGGCCTCACGCACAGGGCCTCATGCACATGTTAAGCAAGTGCTCTTCCACTGAGCTGTGTCGCCAGCCCTAAAAATGAGTGTGTAATAACAGAAAAGGATACACAGATTTTAAAAAACAATATTTCACTCTACTACCCAGAAATTAGTACTGCAAGGAACATATATCTTTTGGGGGATTAAATATGTTTGCATATATAAGGCACATGTTATTTTACATAACTGGTATTATGCCATTTATATCTTTGTTCTTTACTACATTATGAGAAATCTCCCTTCTCACTAATTTATCTTAAACAGTATTTTTAATAGCAGAGTAGGAACTTCATGTCACAGGGAAGCATGACTGATTGATTTCATCTGTCTTCTACTGGAGGTGATTTTGTGGTTTCTAGCCTCCCAGCCTTATAAATCACACTCCTCCATGTTCTCTAACTAGCCATTAGTCTCCTGTGGCATGTGAGGCCACATCCATTATATGACAGAGGCAAAGCCCATTTATCGAGCCACTTGCCAGTGTGCTGAGTGCCAGCCAGTCTCTACACCCCAAGCTTTCCTTTCTTACGTAAGCTTTGGAGACACTTTGCAAGGAAACAATCTCTAGCCACTTAATTCCCATCACCCACTTTGCAGGCTGAGGTCGGATATAGCCCTCTGCAGTGGTGGTAGCATTGCCCAGTCCTGTGCCTTGGAGGCTGATGAGAGGAGTGGTCAATATCATGTGTTCATTTGTTTTGTTATTTCTGCTGTCTCCAAGCTTGGGTATCTGATGGATTCTTCTAAGGCTAACATCACACCTAATCAGAGCCAGAAGGCACTTTGTCACCTTATAAAGGGAGCTGTGAGGTTTAGAGAACATTTTCAGTGTTATACTGGAAGCTATATTGGATGGCCTATGGTAACTGCATCTTTAAAAGATGGCTCTCTATTGTATGAGCCACTGCACCAGTGCCTGGGCAGGTAATGTAGAATTATGTGTTACCTTTTCTTTGCTGATGTGTAAACATTTGTAACTATGATATGATGCAACACAGGTTATCTTGTACACACACACAATAAAAAGAGATGGCAGGTCATGCAAGTAACTCTGATGCCTTTGGCCTTTCTATTTTAAAATGACAGGAACTGAGGAGATGACACTGTTAGTAAAGAGTTTACCATGAAAGCATGAGGACCTGAGGTCGTACTCCCAGGACAAACATAAAAGCCAGGCACAGCAGCACACATCCTTAATCCACAACATAATCCTTAATCTACAGCAAACATCCTTAAACCACAGGAAACACCCTTATTCCACAACACAAGCAAACCACAGCAAACATCTTAATCCACTGCACACATCTGTAATCCACAGCACATATCCTTAATCCACACACACATATCTGTAATCCATAGAACATACCTGTAATCCATAGTACACATCTGTAATCCGCAGTACACATCTCTAATCCTGATGCTGATCAGACCCTTGGAGATCAGTGACCAGGCCAGGCTAGCCAAACCCATAAAGTCCAAGTTCAGTGAGTAGTGCTGTCTCAAGAAATATGATGGCTGGGAATAATGAGATCCTGTACTCAGAAGGCAGAGGCGGGTGGATCTCTGTAAGTTCAAGGCCAGTCTGGTCTTCATGGACAGCCAAGACAACATAGTGAAACCCTGGCTCAGACAGACAAACAAGCAAGCAAAAACCCCAAGAAGAACAAGCAAAAAATAAAGATGGAGAGATACTGAGAAAGATGCCCAACATCAACATCTGATCTCCACATATTCCTGCACACATGTGCACCCCCTCCAGCACATGTGCACATACCCATACACACATAACACACACTAAAAAGAGTAAAAATAATAATAAAATGGTCACTCCTGCGTGATGCATGATCTTGCTCTTTTCCATCATTGGAAGTGCAGAGTGCGTTGGGCATTTTGTCCCAGCCTAGGTAGTGACTGCCTAAGACTCTTCCCTTCCTACTAAGCCTTAGGCAGTAAGATGACAATTTTAGTCTGACCCTATTCTGCACCTTAATCTTCCCTCCCCAGGTTATGCAGTGCCAGACATCCGTAGTAGCTGTGGTAAGAGCAACACTGATCTTGCCATACTGAGTTATTCTCGCAGCAAACTGGCCAGGGGTTAGTTTATACGGTCACAAACATCCTGAGACACCCATGCCACCAATATGTATCTGTTGATGCCAAGATCTCACTCCTGCCTGGGGCTTCCTTGATACCTGTCCACCAGCCTAAAGCAGCTGCTTCCCCAAACACCAGAGTCAAGTGGGCCATGTTCCTTCCAACCCTCAAACTGGGTGCTATCCACTCTGGGCTCTACCTGGGGAAGCCCTCTACCTATGGCAGTGGTCTCATCATAATTAATCTGTTAGGCTGTCAGTGATGATCTGGTCTTCACAGGAGATTCTTTCCCTGCCTCAGCAGTGTGGATATTTTAGGATGGATCAACCCTGATTGTGGACTGTCCCATGCATTGTTGGGTCCTTAGCATCACATCTATCCACCATATATCAGGAGTACCTTTTCTACAACTATAAGAACCCCAAAACTGGCCAAATGTGGGCAGCTGACCCAGGTCAGCTCTACTGTTTCAGAGTATAGTGTTCATTTAGGAGGTTATTTATCACTATGAGGCATGGTCTTCAGTGAACATTGACCCATTTCATGTTCACAGTAAGCCTATGGAATGAATGTCTTGGGCCCCATCTTATATAGGGAATATTACTCTTAAAGAGGCCATATATAAGTGGGCTGTCACCTCAGTAAGAACCAGAGACAGACTCTGAATCCTGGTTGGTGTGATGCCAACACCTATGGTCTTAAGGAGGTTTGACTATGTGGAGAGTTATTTCAGGGACAAAGTGGTGTAGTGCAAGCAGCTGAGAACAGGACAAGGATTTTGGAATGATGGGTTGAGAAGCAAGTTCCCTCTCTTGTCTCTAGGTACAACCATGGCATTGCTATATCTGCATCTCTCTACAACTCAGGTTCCCCTCATAGTCTCTTCTCCTCAGAAACTTCAGTTCCATCCCCACCCACAACCTTTTTTTTTTAACTCTCTTAAATTCTTTGCCTCAAATATAGTTTCTCAGGAGAAACTAATTGGTTCAGCTCTGGAAAATCTTGCTGCCAATTGGCAGCATAACTTTGGTACTAGGATAGATGAGGAGAGGAAGTCATTAATGTCTCCATTCCCCATAAGCTTGCCAGTGCCCACTAGCTGCCCTTGCTCAGCAAGTACTATGGTAACCAGCCCTCACTTCCCCAGTTCCTATTGAACAAAGATTTTGCCAACCAGTGGTACCTTGACTGCACCTTCCTGCATAGTGCAGCTGCGGGGACATAGAGCAGGTATGTCTGTTCCTTCCACTCAGCAAACAAGAGAAGCCAGATCAGTGCCTTGGAAGTGGATCTTTACCAACTCTTAATGAAGAGTTAGCTAGTTAATAGTCCGTGACAAATCCAAAGGCTATTAGGGGTCTGACAGCCCAGACATTAGCAGCAGCAGTGGTCAATTTCCAAGGGATTACTGACATTCTGAGCCATTCAGGAAGACATCTGGGAGAAAATATACACAGTTGTTTCAGGCAAGGCAAAAGCAGATTATGGGAAAGTGCATTGTGCTCAGGGACCTCCACACGATGAAGCTTCTGTGGGAAGGAAGCAATTGAACTTGAAACAGACTTTGACTTGCCAGACTGGTCAGACAGACTTTACAGAGAAGGAAAATAGAGGCACAAAGGCTCTTGGTTATGTCACCCTGTCAACATGGCTTTTGGGCATGTGCCTGTATTACAGTGAACTGGGACTTAGGCTGTAGCCTTTTAATTTTGTCCTATGGACAGGAAAAGTCACCACACAGTGAGGGATACACAGATGGCCATGATTTTCTCAGTGGGTTCAGATATGGTTTGAACATGGAAGCGGGGTGTTTTTCAAGAGGCTGGAGTGTCTGGAAGCAAGCCCTGGTGAGGTAGGGAGAGTATGCTAATACCAGGATCTTCAGCTTGACTTGAGAACCAAGGAAGGACCCTGGGGCCATGAAAACTCATTGTGTACCCCTATCTTGAGTAACCATTTGGTGTTCCCATGTGTGCTGGGTGTGGACCACTATGAGAGATCAGCAATACTGGGAAAAGGCTGGGGAACTCACAGCTGTTCCAGGAAGCATAAAGTTTCCATGATGGTTTCCTGCTGCTTCTACTGGCTCAAGCTGGACAGAGGCAAAAAGCCCTGCATAATGAGGGTCAGATGTTCTTTATAATTCCACAGCCATGGTGCTTGAAAAAAAAAAAAAAAAAAGAAAGAAAGAAAGAAAGCATCCAGATGTCAGTGCTATTTTGGACCAGTGTTCTGTGTAACAGTTGGTAATGACCTCACCAGGGTGTGACTTTCAAGACCAAATGACACAGCTGTTAGGAACCAAGCAAGCTCTGCTCTACCAGCCCTGGATCCCATGGACCTGCTCACAAGGCCTCCACTGCCCATTGTGTGTGAGCACCATACCCTCAGGCCCTCCTCAGCTGCCAAGTGCACACAGAGCTCTAGTGACCCATCTGGACACTTAAGAGAAATTTCCTTGGACAAAGCCCCTGCATGCTACCAGGTATCTATGTCTCTTGCCTTCACCTTTGAAGGTTGGGGGCAGGGAGGTTCCACTCTGGTTCTGGGTTTCTTTATCCTAATAAACAGCACAGCACTGACTAGATGGCAAAGCTAGAAGAATCAAAGATGATGGTGTGTGCCATGGCTTTCTGGATTCTGCTAGGCATCGTGGGGATCCTTCCTTGGAAGCTGTGTGAGAACAGGATGGAGTCTTGTGGGTTCTTCCAGTCCAAACCCCATGGTACCACGGCTCAAAGGCTTCCTGCCAGTAGTCAGGCAGCTCTAACTGAATACTTTCAATCCTGAGGAAATCAGTACTGCCAATGATCTTTATTCCATCAATACACACTATGAGCATAAAATGCACTATGGAACTTCTCAAGCTTTATGGAGAAAATACAGGTTATACCATTAATACATTTATGCATCTATCAATACATCTTATATTTGTACTAAAATATTTTCCTTTAGGTTTGTTTTTCATGTTCAAATAATATTGTGGTTTTCTCTTTGGAAAGGCTGTGTAGATAGATACACATACAAATGTCAGAGGTTAGAGACCAGAGGTCAGAGCATTATTTCCCTGGAGTCTGTCCTAGAACTCATTCTGTAGACCAGAATGGCCTTAAACTCCCAAAGATCTGCCTGCCTATGCCTCCCTAGTGCTGGGATGAAAGGTGTGTGCTGCCACCACCAGGCATCTACTTATTTTTTAAACAAGCTATCTCTCTAGGACTGGGTCTATCAGATTACACTAGGCTGGCTAGCCAGCAAGCCCCCAAGACCTTCCTGTTTCTACATACCTAGTGCTGCAATTGCAGTACATGTGACCATGCCTGGATTTTTTTTAATGGCTTCTAAGCATCAAATTTAGATCCTCATGTGTGTATTGTAAGGACTTTACTGACTGACCGAGCCATCTCTGCAGCCTCTCAAATAATATTTAGTGTATATTGAGTTAAATAAAATATATCAGTAAAGTCGATTTCAGCCATGTCATTTTACTTTCTTAAAGTTCCTGCTAGTAAAATTCAACCTACTTAGAGTTCCCACTCTGCTATTCATGAATAGGCCTGCTTTAGAGGTTTCTAGAATAACTGGAGTCAACCTTTTTTGTCTGATAGCCTTCCCCGCACTTAAGAGCTATGTCTTTTTACCTCCAGTTCTTGTCATTTACTTGCAAGCATGAGTTAAGTACCTACGATATGCCCAATACTGTCTTAGGTACTCAGGTAGGATGATAGGTCATTTTTCTATTCCAACAAAATATTTGAGGGTAAAAAGCAAGAGGTCTTTAGCTCAGTCTGGGGAACTTGAAAGTTGAGAGTTGTGCCCCCCTGGTGGGTTCCCATCTCATTCAGCCACACCAGGACAAATGGCATCATGACCAGAAACCAGGCAAGGAGAGATCACAAGCTGAGTGAAGACATGGGTTAGGGAATGGCGTGCAGGTCCACTATGACAATCTCTTAAAGGACTCACCACTTCTCAACATCCCTGTACCAGAGTCCACACTTTAGCTCAAGGACCTTTGGGGAACAAACCACATTGTAGGGTAGCAGGTGGGATGTGATGGTGAACCAGGCAGGCACTTGTTTCTCTCCTGAGGTTAAGGTGGGAAAAGTAGATGTCAGTCAAAAAGTGTCAGAAGCAAGATGATGGTGCTAGGGAAACCAGATGGGGTCATGTGGCCAATGTAGCCCCAGAGTCCTGTTGCCGTTTTAAATGTAGGTTTGAAAGTATTCCCAACAGTTTTAGATCTATGGAAAAGTTGTGAAGGCAGTAACAGAGAATCACCAGGTACTCCTAAGCCACTTTCTCCTGTAATTAACAACTGACTTCATAGCACACTTACGACATTGATGAATGGACACTGAGGCATTGTTATTGACTATGCCCCCAGGATTTATGCAGAAGATCCTTAAGTTTTCACCAATATTCTAATATCAATGTGTCCCAGGATCCCATTCAGGACATTGTGTCACTTTTAGATACCATGTTTCTCTGGGTCCTCTTGGCTGAGATCTCTTGTTTATGATGACCTTGATGGCTTCAAGGAATACCAGTCAGGTCATTTGCAAACAGTCCCTTCATTGTGTTTCTTCTGATTATTACCTCCAATGACCAGAATGGGGGGCTATGTGGCTCCAGAGCGGGGAGACAGAAGTAACCTGCCATCCTTCTCACCTGGTATCCATGCACAGAGAGTTAAATGGCTTGTCATGATGGGGGTCACCATCTTGACCTTGGCCACCTGGCTGAGGTTGTGTGTTTTCCCCCTGTATATTGTTTTCTTTTCCCCTGACCCTCTGTGCTTTCTGGGAGGCAATAAATATGTGTAGTCCATGCTGAAAGAGTGGGAGTCATGTTCAGTCTCCTTGACCATGGCCAGTCTACATTAATTACTAAGAATTCCTCCACATCAGAAACCTGTCTACACTGCTTCTGTGTGTTTAGTCAATTATTGATTTATGGCCATGTGAATTTATGGGTATTTAATTTGTACTATACTATCCTGTTGCTTAAATTATCCCAGCTTTGGACCTTAGGGCTCTTTCAGTATACTCCTACATCCCTTTGACACATAGTCATCAATTTTCTTTTGTGCATAATTTCTTAGTCTCTAGAACTAGGAGAGGGGCCCCACGTTCACTTTGTATTAAAGAGGGCTATTTTTATGCTCGTCCTATATAGCTGTTAAGTGACTTACAGGGAATATGTCTCTTACCCTCTTAATTCCTTAAGTAACCTCTCCATTTCCATTTAGTTTGAAAACAACTGTATCACCACACAGAGTGTTTCCCCTAGCCAAAAAGATCTGAGGCATTTTTTCTTTAAAATACCTCTTTAAAGTAAAATTCCCAATTATTTTTCCTTACAAAGGAAGAAATTCCCTTCTGTGTTGATTCTCGTGTTATATAATCACCTTCTTGTTGTAACTTGTTCTGACCTCCTGTCTCAGGCTTGTGTCGGGAAGGGCTTGGCTTGTAGTGTGCTTTTGATTGTTTCATTTGGCTGGTTTCTCATTCACATAGAATATGCATTCCCTGGCATCTTGGATCTCCCTGCCTGTCCCTTCAAGAAGGTAGCCACCCTCTGCCTAGCATTGCCTTTCTCATTTGTTAGCACACACACACAGCTTCTTGGCCCCAAAATCTCAGGCTGCTAAGGCTTTTACCAGGAATCCAGATAAGGTTCTGGCTGAGGCCAGAGACACAGGGAACGGTGGGCGCCACACCCCTTGTGCACCGGAGCCTTACAGTGTTTCCTTTCACGGAGCACATGAGTCCCAGGAGAGGCAAGCTCTGTGCAGAGGCATTTTCCAATAGGAAATAAGCAATAAGCATGTGACTGTTCATCTTTTTATGATGGTAATGATTAGAATTAAAAAGTTGCTGGCCACCAAACATCCCATGTAATCCTTAGAGAAAATAACATGCACTGAAGCTATGACATGCAGGTGGAGTAGGTTTTCTGGGTGGATACATCTGTCTTCCTAGAAGAGCTGAAACAAACTCTGAGTACAAGCAGTCCCCCAGAGAAATTGATCTCCTCAGTCCCCCACCCCATCCCATTTGAGGTGGAGAGATGGCTGGGGCCTGCTCTTGAGCCTCTGTGCTTTTTGGTCTTCAGGGAGACAAGAAGGGAGTGATATTCAGACAGAGGGAGGGGTTTGCTCCTCTTTTATGTGCATTCTCACAGATGCTCCTGGACCAGTCCAGTCTTCAGCAACAGCTGCAGAGGTCTCTGCTTCCCTGTCCCTACCATATGATAGGTAACAGAACAACAGAACTCATCTGTTTTGACAGTGGTGGATAACCATGCCCATTGTCCCTGTCTATCAGGCTTCAAGGTACATGGTATTTGTTGTCTCCCTCTTTATCATAACTTTGATATGCAGCATTAGCCCTGGCTTCATAAGCAAGGGGACAGAGAAGGGATGTGCCCTTATCGCAAGCTGGGATGGAGTCGGATAGACTTAGGAATGGACGTGAGCCTCATCACCTCTACTGATTAAGTGCAACCTCTTTGGAGTTTTGGGCTGGGTTCCTGTGTACACAGGGGCATGTCCTATCCATGTCATATCTTTGTATCCCTGGGAGGTGGGGTGATATTCCCTAGATTAGAAAACAGGTCATGGTAAAACTGTGAATTGCACAATCTTTCTACCATTTAGAACTAAGGAATCTGTAAGCTCTAACCCAGTAACTGAGTGAAATAATAAGTAGTTTTGGGCCAGTGAAATGGCTCAGCAAGTAAAGGGGCTTGCTGTGCAAGCTTGACAGCCTGAGTTCAGTCCCCAGAACCCACTAAAGTATAGGAGGAGAGAAGTGATCCCATAACGTTGTGCACATGCACGTACAAGTGCACGTTCACACATACACACGCTTACACACACACACACACACCAGTAAAAGCAAATAAATAAACGTATTGATATGTTGAACATATTTCCTTTTATTTTATAAAGTTTAAAATCCCCCAGAAAGCTGAAATCAACCCTTCCCATTCAACCTTGGCCTTAGCCTGTCTTGTGAAAGAAAGGTAGATTTCAGATAACCGTGAAGGCTGGAATCCTCTCAGGATGACTACATGGCATTGGTGGAGCGCCTGTGACAGCCTGTGGATGAGGACAGCAGGTTATATGGAGGCATCCTTCTAAGGCTCTGTGAACAATATCTCCATCAGGAGGTGCCAGGCTGCTACAGCCATCAGTTGGTTTTGTTTCCTCCATCTGTACAATAAACTGGGTGACTTAAGGAGACTAAAATTTATTATTTTTGGAGACCAGATGCCAAAATAACAAAGCATTGGTAGAGTTACTCTCCTCCAAAGACTGAAATAGAATCTATCCCAAGCTACCCTACTAATTTCTAGTGGTTTCCAGGGTTCTTGGTGGGTTTTGGCTTATAAACATGCATCACTTGATGCCCAGTTTACTCAAAATAAGGTGATCTCATATGAAACCCTTATTCATTTTCAATGACCCCCATTTGCACATAAGGTCAGAGGTACTGAAGCTAATGCATGTGCACATGTGTGGTCTCCTTGGGGACACTGACACTCTTCTGTCCATCCTGTCTGTTGGTGTTCTCAGTTTGGCAGCAGGTTAGGAAACAATGGCAAGGCTTAGGGTTAAGGAGACTGGCTTCTCCCGCTCCAGCCTTGCTGGAGCAATCTCATCAGAGCGGCTCTGGACCAGCTCCTGGCTGTGCTGTGCTGTCACTCTCTTCCCAGGAAGCAGATGGGAGCCCTGCGGCTGGCTGGCTTAGCTTTCCCTCTGTCCCAAGGCTAAGGCTGGGATCAATAACTCTTCCAAGCCTTCCAGCCTTGGCTCTTGGCACCAGACCTTTTCTCCAACTCTGTATGCACATCCTAGGAGGATCCCTCCTTCCACCACCCCTCTTCAGCACCTCTCCATAGACTTCACAGGACATGTGCCTGGCCTTGGGGAAGCTTGTCACTTCACTCATTATCCAGCCTGTGAGTAGCAGCTGGAACCATGCCCACTAACGGTTCTGTGTCCCTGACCAGATGGCACATAGGGCTCCTCACTCCACTGTAAACTGAGTGGCCCAGTTCCCTGTGTCTAGAAACCAAACCCGTAACTGCTGGAGAGGAGGGAGTATAGAGATGCAGAAGCCCCCACCAGTACAGCAGCTCCTGTGACTTCATTATCCCATCCAGCCTAGATCTGATACCAAGAAACACTTGCAATGCATTCATATTGGGGTGTTTGGACCTAGAGTTATGTAGCCTAGACTGGTGCTGTGTCTGACATTTTGGTATCTGGGGTACCTCAGGACATGCCTTACATTTGTTGGATGCTGTGAATTAGTGAAGCTTTCCCATCTTTGCACTGGGAATGTGGGAGATGTCTAATAAATGAGTCTCAGTGAGCTCCTGTCCTTGGTCTGGGAGTCTATGGGGGTTGTGTGATCCATGATTACTCTTCAGCACTAATAGAATCAGAGGGCTGCAAATACCAGCCTGAGCTCAGGCAGACATGGGCGCAGATGTGGATGCCAAGCTCTGGTCCAGGAATTAGAAAGGAAAAGGCTAAGGAAGAGATGTCCTTTTTGATCATGCAGACTTGAACTCTTGGCTAAGTGACTGTCTGTGTGACAATCCTTATGTGATAGGGAGGGTCACTCTAGAATCCTCTTGGCAGCCCAGCCCTGTGTTCTCTGTTAAAAGAAATCAAACACACACCTAGAGTGTTATGGAGAATCAGAAATTTTATTGCAGAGTGGAGGATGGTGCCTCTCTCTCAAGAGAGCTGACAGTGGCCAGAGATCATTGTGTCAGTCCACATTTTAAGATGGCTTCATATTGTTTCTAAAGTCATCATTGTTTCCTGGGCGCCTTTGTGCTACCCACGTAGTTAGCAAGCTACTGGTTTGACCCTTAAGGAGGGGCTGATGCTATATATTTTTTCTTTATCAGAAAGCCTCTTGCAAGTTGGTAATCTTAGAAGGTCTAAGGTTCCTGGAAGCAGGTTTGGGTAATTGCCAATTAAAGTCCTTCTGGGAAGGTGAGAATGTCATCATCTCCCAGGGCCACAGATAAGATTCAGTTCACATTCCTCTGGTCCATAGGGTTCTGGTTTTATAGTCTATTAATTGTAACAGAGGGGAACCTTCCCCATATCCTCTGATAGTATAAAGTGAGCCAATAGACCCTTAGTTCCTAGAACCCAGGCCCCAGACAGTGAGACAGTCCGTTAGAGTAGGGGCCTCCATCAGTGGTCAGATGACCTGCTTTGAACTGAAACAGGAGATCCTGCAAAGGCAAACTTTATTTTGGGGACTCTGGTCATACCTGTGGTGAACTAAGTGAAAGGCCACTGGGACAATTGAAGTAAGACTTTCAGAGCTTCACAACTCTGATTATCCCTGCAGTGGCTGACTCTGGTTTTTGCCAGAGTCCTAACAGCATCTGAGGGCTTTGCCTGTGCTTGATGCTACAATGTATCTCCAACAACCCCACCATTGAGGAGGGGGATGGGATTTCCATGTTAGAACTCTATTCAGTAGGTGTTCAGTGGTTAAGAACACCTGCTGCTCTTCCAGAAAATGTGAGTTTCACACTTTCTATGCCAGGGACTTTCTGCAACTCCAGTTCCAGGAAATACAATGCTCTCTTCTAACCTCTGTGGGCAACCAGCAACATTCATGGTACACAGACATATATACAAGCCAAACACCCATACACATTAAGATGTTGCTGCTGCTGATGATGATGATAAAGATGATGATAACAATAAATTCTTTAGTAAAGCTGAGACTCAGGTAAGGTGGAAAGTAGATGGCAGAACAACAGGTATCAGACCCTACCTTCTCCTCCTTCCTCAACATTTAAAAGTAAGTGATGGCCCTTGGAAAATGGATAAAGTGAGCACTTGCTCTTGGCTGGGTAGAAAGGTCGAATTCCTCAGATGATTGTCTACCCCAGCAGCCCCTGGAGATGAAAGGCTGGCCCATGCAAACCATGGCATTTCTGACCAGGGGACATTTCCTGGCTAAATTTCACACTTAAGTTGTGACTCCCTTGAATCCCACCTAGGAAGATCTGCCACACTGCCCCTTGGAATTAGGAGTCTGACAGCAGGGATGGTCACTCCTATATTCCAGTGTCTAAAAACCCTTCAGTTTCGCTTTCTCCCTGCTAGAGCACTGTGAACTCATCCATGACTTGTTATTTCCATTCTACCACAGACTGTGGAGAGCAGCGAGGTCCCCGCCTGCCTGACCTTTACTTGTGATTTGTTCATGTGAGACCAGAAGCTCCCCTTTTCTAGCATCAATCTTTCTGGAAAAGGGCAGTGTTTCTGACTTAAAGCAAGCAGAGGTGGCAAGTAGAGTGCCCAAGGGAGCCTTACAAAGGCAGGTGGGGCTCCTGGGACATCACTGGTTCATCCTGGCCATGAGAACATTTTCTCCACTGCGGGAGGGAAGGGTAACTGAATGTATCCCGGGGAACACCGGGTAAGAGATGGTGAAACACTGGGTAAGAGATGGTGAAATAGCCCTTGGTAAATCCCTGAGGCAACGTGGACCATGAGTTCACTTGCAGAAGGTCGTTGATGGCTTATTCATAAATATTCTGGAGGTACTAAGTTTCAGATCTTGTGTTGTACATGGAAAAGCAAAGCCAGTCCTTGCTTCCTGCATACCCTTATGGTTAAATGAGACAGTTCTGGCAGCTTCTCTGCAGTTCAGACCCCTTTTCCTGCTAGTGGCTACGTGAACCATGTCTAAAGGCTTACCCTCACTGTAATGTAGGGATGGACATAACCCATGGCACATTGACTTTTGCTTGTGTTTTAAAGGGTGTGTGGGAGCCTTAACAATGAATTAATACTAGGTAAGGGATAATTCTTCATAGGATACCTGGAAGGGACTGGGGATTTTGGAACCTTCTGGTGTCCCCAGAAATTGTTATGTCACTGCTTCTTCATGGCCAGAGGCTGAACACACACACACACACACACACACACACACACGTGCACAGACACACACCCTCCACATATTGTCTGTGCTCACAGAGGTAGCAGCCCCTTAGGACACAAGGTACATGACACTCACACCTATGGGCCACTGCTGGGTTTAGCCCAAGCCCAGGCTCAGCACCGCTGCTAGGTCAGTCCTTTTGTGAATGTTGGCCTAGTCCTGGAGCTCGGGTGAATTTCTAACATCCAGCCCTTTCAGGGACAGGGAAGGAGCACAGTTCCCCTGCTATGATACTCAGCACATGACAGCACTGCTCAACCCGGTGGTCTAACCCACAGACTCCGTCAGTCATATCCTCTATGTGGAGTGTATGGCATGTAACCCAAGTGTTGGACCCAGCCTCTTCAATTACAAGTTTGGGAGGTTTGGGTAAATGACATGTTGTCTGCAAAAAAAAAAAAAAAAAAAAAAAAAAAGTGATTTACCTATAGATTAGCTAGAGGACACTGCATACATCGCAGGGTGGAAAACTGCCCTTCCCACAGTCCCAGGGCCCAGTGTGTTTGCTCCAGAATGTTTGCTCCAGAAGGGCAGGTTCCCATGACATTCCCTTCCACAAGACTGTGAGCACCTCTCCTCAGGTTTCAAACCCACAGGACATAGTGCTGTCACACAATGGCAGCCTTTTGGTTGGGTCTTGCACACTTTCTTTAATGACTTTTATTATGCTATAATGGAAAACAAGATTTAGAAGGACCCTGAACTGGAGGGATAGCCCACTACAGATCTCTCCTCCAAGAGTCCCTATCAGGAAGGACAGATCTTCCCACAGCATCCCTGCCCCCCACATCTGGCTTTGAGTGTCCCAGGAGCAGAAGGGACAGTAACTAAGGATATTTCTTTTTTCCAGAAGAATTTGCATATTTTAATTGAAGGCAGATGCCTTAAGTCAATTCAGAGCAGCAAACTTGGGTTGAGCATTCATCCTTCCCTACAGAATAAAACTCTGAGAGTTCAGTAGGAAGGGCAGGGTCATCTTTATGGAGGCAGTGACGTTTGAGGGAATGTATCATTTACAAGGTCCTGAAAATTCTGAGCTTTGGGGAGGTGGGTGATGTGGTCGCACTTGAGTCCCAGATAGGGTGATCAGCTGGCTCAAGGGGAGAGTCTCTAACTGTGGACTAGCAGATGTGGTCTCGGGGAGGTAGTATGATCCAGCATCAAAGCCTGAGGTAGTCTCTGATGTGCCAAGCCACTCTTTGGGGCTCCCGCTACATAGTCAGCCCAAAACCTGGTGCATAGCCACCAGAACCACCACTGAGGTCCTTCTTTTGCATGCTCACCAGAGCAATCCCTGGAAATCAGTATGCCCCAAAGATAACTGGCTCTCATCCAGTCTCTCCCACAGTGGGGCTTCCTGGGGATACCTTCTGGATCAGTGCCTCCTACCTCCTCCTTGCTGTACTCTTTCCCAGTGAGTCAGAAGCTGCAGATCTGTGCTGGACCAGTCCTTTGGAATCTGCATATTTCTGAGTATGAAAGCTGGAGATGGGAAAAGACCAGATACCAGCTTAGCCTGTGCCATAAGGTCACTCAAAAAGGATGGCCAAAATGGGTAGCTAAAAATAGTCCTGCACAGCTAGCTCAGATTTTGCATGTGGTATCAAGGTCCAGGATAAAGGGAATTTAACCATTTGGGAGCTGGCTAATGTTCTGCTGTATAATTCATTTTGGGATATAGCAGTAGCAATTGAGAGTGACCTCATCAAAGATCTAGGGCAAGGTAATGTCACATGATAAAGGCTGGACACCTGTCATGCATAGAACTCCAGTGTAAGTCATTCCAGCCTATGCCTTGGAAGCAAAGGTGGAGTACTTGGCAAATGGCACAGAGTATGGTAGAGTGACAGGTGCCCCAAGTCAGATGGACCTGGTTACAAGGCAACCCATTAGCTAGGTAACCTGGAAAATTGTCCTATCTCTTAGGAGCCTCTCTTTCTCCTTCTAGGAAATGGGGACAGTAAAATCCATCCCAAACAAGAATCACAGTAATAGAGAAGGATCAGTTAGAATCACAACTTAATGCACAGTGGGGGCCTCACCTGAACCAGTCCTTTTAGTAGAATAATTGATGCTTTAAGTACCAGAGTCCAGCATTGTGCTGAGCTTTTGCTTTCTCTGTGGACTTTCTTAAATAACCCTGTGAAGTAGATGCTAAAGTTGGCCCTGTTGTGTAAAGAGTGTGAATAACATTTAGGGAACGTTTACTCTGTGCTAACTTGTGACTGGGGACAAGTTAATGTCTTCAGTAGGCTGACCTTGAGGCCACATTAGAAATAGGCACTCTCCTAACAGAGCCTCCTATGGATGCGCCCCTACAATAGAGACTTGTGCTAAACTCTGCTTCGGGTTCATTAACATCCTCTTCCATATGCCACATCTCCTCACCTTCACCAAAGTTTAAGTAGAGTTGGGGACCAATGAGGTGGCTCAGAGGTTAAAGATGCTTGCCACTAAGCCTGATGGCCTGAGTTTATCCCCAGGACCAACATGGTAGGAAGAGGAAAAGAGTCACAATTTGTCACCTGACCTCCGCATATATGCTATAGGGAACTATACATGCATGCATGCACATACATAATAAATAGATAAAGTGATTAAAAGTTTTCAAAGGTTTTGAAACCAAGTATTGCTCCAGCTGCAGTTTCTCTTCTGTAATAAAAGGAGAATTGACTAAGGCTAAATAATGTTATAAATGCACAGCTAGCTTCCCCATGAAGCCCCTGCATCCAGAGTAATTAAGAGGGATCCATTTGCTCAAGCCACTTTATAGCCCTTTGAAAAAACCTTGTTACCCCCTTTCTTTTTTGTAACAGTGTTACTGGGGTTTAATTTACATGGCATAAAATTCACTTTGTGCTTAATTTACATAGTTGAGCAACTATTGCCACAAATCAATATTAAAGCTTTTACAACATCCGTGTTATTTTTCCTTTAGCGTGGATAAAAAAGTTGCATGATAGCCTTATTGTGCCTGGTGAGTTTAAAACCAGGAAGCATAGGCTTAGCAGGACCAAGAGTGTTGGAGTTCTAGAAATCAGAGCACCAGCAAGACCAGTCCTCACCATTCTCTGACTCTCCTATGAGTCTCAGAGCCTGGGGTGCTTGATTCTCACCTGAGCCCGGGTTGCTAGAGTCTCACCTGAGCCCAAAAGCTGCTACATGACCTGTGAGTTCCAGACTGTTTCTCTTGTGTCCCCAAGAGAGCCATTGCAGCATTCACACAGCACACATAAGCCACACCAAGTCCCTGGCATTGTGGTGGTACATAAGAAACATGAGCATTGCTTTCCAGTCTCCTTGTTGGGGAAAATATCTTCCCACATACTTGCAAAAGAAGGCATTATGGAATAAAGACTTGAATGGAGTGTCAGGTGCCATCAGTTGGGTCACCAAATTGCTCACTAATTCCCTGACTGCAAGTAAACCATGCTGTACCATTTCAGACAGTCTTTCAAGAATCATTAGCATCATGCAGAATACATTCATGCTTTCCCTTCCAACCACTAGCTCTCCCTGGGAAGGAATGTTACCTGTCCATTCAGGATGCTACCATAAAGGGAAAGAGGATGGGCAGTTTCCTAATGCAGAAATTTAGCTTTTCTTTTACATTTGTATTAATTTTTGAGAATATTATATTTGGATCATATTCACCCCATTCACACTTCTCCGCTATCTCCTCCCAGATCCTCCCCTTCGCCCTATACCCCCAAGTCCATGCCTTCTAATTTATGTTGCCAGTATCTGGACTCTCCACAGGTGCATGGTCCCTCTGAAAGGAAATTGATTCTCTATCCCCCAGAAGCCATCATCTATCCATAGCTCCCAAGTTAGGCGTGGGGGCTCACGAACCTCTTCCCATTGCATGCCTGGATGTTGACTGTTTTGACATTGCATAGGTCTTGTGCTGGCAACCGTAGCTACTGTATTCATGAACACAGCAGTCCTGTCATATAAAGAAGGTCACTGTAATGTCCAGAAGGTCACCCAAGTCCTCCTGGACCTCTGGCACATATAATCTTTCCACACCTTCTGTGATGGTCCCTGAGCCTTAGGGGAGGTGTGACATAGATGTCCTATTTATGGGTGAGCACTACCCTAACAATTACTCACCTGGGACAGTGTTGAATCTCTGCGTTAACCACCACCATCTCTGCAAGTGGAAAGTTCTCTGATGAAGGCTGAGAGCTGCACTAATCTTTGAGTATAGAGGTGGAAATGTAGAGGATGGTTGATACTATGACCAATTAGCAGAATAATAGTAATAGGTTCACCCCTGAGGCCTGTGAGCTCCCCATCCATGGGTTCTTGGTACACTACCAGGCTTACAGTGGCAGGCATATGTTTCTTCCTGTGGAGCAGACCCAAAATCCAATCAGAAAGCAATTGGTTACCCCCATAACATCCAGTCCACCATTGCACCCTTGGGTGTGTCTTGCCCCTTGGTCCTATTGTAGGTCTTTTGTTTTATAGCTGAATGAGACTGACTTCCCCTCCCGAAACAGCCTGCACAGCATTTTCCAGTACAATGAGAACAAGTCAGCCAGGGAGCAGTTTCCTGGTCAGAACCAAAACTACTTCTTCATATGACATAACTCATGTGTTTGGTATCACCAGCAATAGAGTCATACCACCAAGTTCTCATGAGCAATGGCAGCAGGCTGTACTGTTTGAAGGGTCTCCAGGACTCCTCGGAGCAAAAACTCAAGGGAAAGTATCCCTCACATGGCACTGAATTTTTATGCTCATTCCAGAAACCATAGATAGCCAAACAGAAATGTAATATTTTGTAGTTCTGGGGCTGGGATGTCCCGGATCAAAGCCTTAGTAGATGAAGTATCCAGTCAAGAAGCTACTTTGTGGTTTTCAATGAACAATCTTGCTGTATCCTAACTTCACAGGCAAGGTGAGGGAACCCTCCAAGGTACCTTTTATAAGGACTAATTTCATTCTTGAGATCTTTGTCCCTATAAACCATGTCATCTTTCAACACGGGAATTTCAGGAGAGCTGTAACATTCAGGGCAACACTCTGCCCCTAACTACCTGTACCCTCAGCTGCCTTCTAAGAACACCACCATAGATGTGGGAAACTATCTAGCCTCTTCATCAACAACATGATACAAAAAGAAAAAAAAGGCCTACATGGAATTAGAATTCCACTTTTCTGCTCAGGGTACCAGATCACAAACCACATGACTCTCTACCCCACTTTCAAATATGAATCAGATTATTTTATTTACTTGCTTCTACTTTCCTGTTCAGAAAGGGAAAGTGAGATCTAAACCTAATTAAGATAGCACTTGAGCCTTGGAACTAAATTCATTCACAAAGAGATTGCACTGGGGCCCTGAGCCGCCTCTGGCCACCTCACAGCACACATGTGTTTCAAACCATTGCCATTTATCATTGATTATCCGGTTTAAGGCATTAGAGAAAGCTTTTCAGAATTTACCCGCTCTCCCCACATTTGGTAGGACCACAAGGCTCCAGGCAGTTTCCAGACAACACAGAGGCCCCAGACTGAAGGCAGCTTCAGCACAAGTTCCTCCCTAATTAACAGCTGCAGGCACTTGGAATGTTCTGTCTGTGTGGCATCATCTGCCTTGCTCCTTGGCTGTCAGAGCTAGAGAGCTGGAGGTGGGGGTGGAGGGGACCTAGAGCCAGCTCCTCTTTGGAGCTCCTCATTCTATCCCTTCCCTTCACTGGGGCTTGACAATGGTGTATCTGCGTCTATGCCCATACCACCCTGAATGTGCCCAATCTTGTCTGATCTCAGAAGCTAAGCAGGGTCAGGCCTGGTTAGTACTTGGATGGGAGACAATGGTATATCTGCACCCACTTGCCATGTCCCTACCAACTGTGTAGTCAAGGAAACCCAGAACTTTCTGAGCCTCACTGTAACACACTGTTTCCCCAACCTGCTTCCCATGGCAGTTCCTCAGAACCCACACATATTTTGAGATTTCTACTCATGGCCAGCCATGCTGGGTATTATAGAAACACAGGGAACTAAGACAGAGCTCATACGGTTCCCTAGTCTGTGCTCTGAATTAGTTTCCCAGTAGGGACATTTCTCCCCTCCCTAGGGGCACCGCTCCCATCCAGGAATCACTGTGTTATAACTACAGGGCTGGGGCTCAGAGACCTTGATCTAAATAGACCAACCCAAATGTGCATACAGGTACTTTCATTGCAGTGTGGTAGTAACTTGAGAACGGGTGCACATGGAGGACTGAAACTCTGTGCCTCTCGGTGAGAGGTCCCATCCTGCTGTCCTTCAACCCACAGATTTCATCTTGGAAGGGCATGAATGAGGAAGAAGTCATTTGCACTCACAAATTGCTTATACAAGGGCAGTGTTATCCCGTGCATGCTGATACATCTAGTGATCCAAGATTTCAGTTCTCAGTTCCCACCCTTCCACCCTCAGATAAAAGGCTGCAAAGGCCACAGAGACCCCAGTGTGGGAGCCCAGCCACCTTGAGGAAGAAGGCTGCATTCAGCAATGAGAATTCCTTTGCATTTGCCTTCTCGGCTGAGCTCTGCTGCGGAAGTTATGAATGAGTCACGGTGAGTCACTGGGGAATGCCCTCCCCAGAGCGACTGTGCCTGAGAATCCACCCAGGCAACAGAAATCTGACATTCCTTTCCTGCTACACACACACACACACACACACACACACACACACACACACACACACACACACCAAAAAAAAAAAGACAGCAAATAAAGCAGAAAGTCGTTAACATGACTACAGCTATAACTTTATACTGTTAGAGTAAGAAAAATACAGAATGCTCAAAGGAGCCAAACAGGGAGAATTCCCACTCAAAATCAGGAAGGACAGAGTACAATGAAAACTGAAGACTCTGCTGTGTGGGCATGAGGCTCATTCAGAACCAACTGCTCCAAGCAAGTCACCCTCGGAGGTGAAGGCAGAGTAGAAAGATCACGTGGGCCTCTGATTCATAAAACTGGAGTCACCGTACCAGTGGCTTTCTTATGACATCACTTATTGGTCTGCAGAGAGGGTTTCAGTGGTACCTCACACCACTGCTTTCAGGATGCAAACAGTTAAGGCCATGAAAGTTAAGCAACCTTCCGGAATTAGTATTAGATGTCAGGGTATGAGGGCATCACTGTGGCTTTTATGCCATCTTTTAAAGGTGGCATCCTGCAGTGCTTAGGACTGAGATGAAGTTTGGGGTAGGAGGAGCATGTGAGGAATGGTAGGAAGATAAGCATGAGTTTGAAGATGGCTATGGCAAGTGGTGGGTGTCTGGACATTCATTATTCTAGCCTGGGTTTTTCAAGTTGAACTTTGCATCACTTAAAATTATGTTTTAAAGAAGAGCTGTGAAGAGTGTCTACTCAAGTGTGAATGCACCATTCACTTACAAATAGAATAATAGCTCAGGCCACCATCAAACAGACACATGCATGTGTAAGAAAGACAGTAACTCAAATACATGGGCTGTGGGAAATGCAGAGGCACAATGACAGAAGGAAAAACAGAAACCTAGGGGTCTAGCATTCAACACCCCTGAACCCTTTTCTGGGAACAGGTCAATAACTATGGAAAGGAATAAGCATGGGGACACTGGCTTGAGAGATGAGCAATCAGTGTTTCAGGATGACAGTCTCACCAGGACCTAGAAGAGTAGGTGTTCACACGGGTGGGAGAGAGAAAGACAGCCCAGCCTTAATGCTCTTTCCCAGGAATCTGGCTGTCCCAAGCCCATGCCCCATCCCTGGAATGTTGGTCATAGGTGGGGCAGCCCTGAGCTGGGGCAGCTCCCCATCTACAAGGCTGCAGAGGAGGGAACACAGAGTCCTCTCAGTTGGAAGGGATTCAGAGGGCAGGGTGGAGGATTTGGGAAAAGATGAAGTAAAAGTTACACACCCCTTTAGCCTTTCACAAAGCACATATTGGAGGCAGAGTGTGAAAGCAAAGTGTCATGCATCTCAGTAGCTCAGAAAAGCTGCCCCTGGGATGAGGTTTCACAGGTTAACTGGTGGCCCCATGTACTTGTCCTGATGGAAGGTTCTAGGGTGGTGGTGAGGGTCACTGACAGAGTTGGCCATTCCTTTCCAGGTACTGGGTTCTCTTTTGGTGCTAGTGTTTTAGTTGTGAGTTCTGGGTACAGGTCACTTTTCCCCCTCGGGCTTCAGAATCCCCACCTTGGAAGGAGAAGCTGAGCCTTCTCTGCTGCCTCAGTTTTACTTAGTTAAGTAAAAGAGCTCCTGCTGATAGGCTATTTGTTCCTGTTTTCCAGTCATTCCTGGCATGTGAAGGACACTGGATGTGTCTCACTTGTGATCTGGGGCCCGAGTGTGATGAGCTTTGGCCCCTTCTACTGAGTTACTTGCTAAGGATATGAGGAGGTTCTTAGCCAGAGGTCCATTCTTCTTTCAACTGCCAGTGTGAGTTAGTGACATAGGTCAGCACTTCCTTGTGACGAGCCCCATGTAAGGTGGCTGGCAGGGCAGGTACTCCTGAGTTTTCTTCTTGGATTCTGATAGCTTTTCAGTTAGCTGGTAAGTTTCAAAGGGTTTTAGATAATGCAAAGTGAGGTGTTAGAGAAAATTGAGAAAACACCAATCCTAAGTAGCATAGCTACACTTCTGGTGTATGTGTGTGGGCAGGAGGTGGGTATTAACTTGTCTTGACACTATGACAGAGTACAGTAACCAAAGCAACTTAAGGAAGAAAATGTTTCTTCTGCCTCATGGTTAGAAGATGCCAACATCACTGCAGTGAAGGTTGGCAGCAAGAGCGTGAGGTGACTGTCACATGAAGGCTGTTCCTCTGCTCACTCTCTCCTTTTCATCTGGTCCAGGATAATGAGATGGTGTTGCTCACAGCTAGGGTGGGGCTTCTCAGTTCAATCAACTCAATCTAGAAACTTCTCCAGGACAGACTTGCCCACAGGCATATTGCTTGGTGATTCCAGGTCTGATCAGGTTGATAGTGGAGGTTACCCAACACAGGAGTGGTTTGTTTTGTCTTGTTCCTGGTTTGTTTTTCCTTCAATGGATTTTGAATCATATTCTTAGAAGGTGATGTGGCCAAGTCATTGTTTACTCCATCTTATTTAGCATTAGTGTGTGTGTGTGTGTGTGCATGTGTGTGTGTGTGTGTGTGTGCGCGCGCGCGCGTGCGCGTGCGTGCCTCTGCACTGGGCTTAAGTAAATCAAATATCTGAGAGAAAAGCCAGTGATTACTTCCAAAATTTGGCAATGGTTCCCTTTTCTGATGGATACATACACACACACACACATACATACATACGAGATATATATATATCAGAACCTGGGATGTTGCCATATTTGGGGAGATATCAACTCTTCATCCCTCATAAGAACTTTATGTAGAAATCTACCTAACATACCACCCAAAAAAGGTGTGACATCAGCCCCTTCGGTTATATCCTTCCATTCAGGTCCTCCCCACCTCCTGCTTGGGAAGCCCAGCTTCAAGGAGCCCTGTATGAAACTAAAGTTTTAACAGAGAGGTGTGATGAGGCTTGAGTTAGAATCCTAGGCTCTGAGATGAGCTAGGGCCGGTGACAGGGGGCTTGGGCAAGACAGTATGACATCTATGTCTGTGAGAAGTAAAATACTGTCTGTACCACTGTGTTTGTGTGAGGTTGAAATGAGATCTGCAGTTCTAGGTCATAATGAAGGTCATTACTCCAAGCTTAAGTGAATGTCCACTAGGGCAACATTGCCCCTGATTGAGACCCTCTGCTCTAGACTATAAGAATTGATCCGTAGGCAGCCTGTTGAACACCAATGCTTTCTAGTCATTCCTTTTAGGATTAAAATAATGAGAGGCTGGGATGGTTGCCTGTCTGGAGCTTCAGATGGGAGGTGTCCCATCTGAGTCATGAAGCCGAACCACACACTGCTTTGCAAAGCCAGCTCCTCCCTTTCCATCCCCTGAGTCAGAGACGATTTTCTAACATAATGAGGCTTGTATGGGATGCTCAGTCCAGCTCTGTTCCCCACTAGGCCCTGGAGACCCCAGACTACAGCCACAGTGGACATGGTATAGTCCAAAGGCCTGCCAGGTGTCCTGTCCTGATGTCTGTCCTGTGGCCTTTCTCGGTAGCTTCTGTTCAGCAATTTCTCTCTGTCATCCTCTAGACTGAGCTGGAATGCCATGTCTCAAATTCCTAGAGAAAATGTCTTCACAGAGTTTTCCAGAAATGTCCTCAGAGAGGAAGTTGCGGTGAAATCTGGTGGCTGCTACGGGTTGATTTGGGCCTCTTGAGAAATCAGTGGACAGGGTGGCAGCCAGGGGTGGACATGGCTTTCTATGGGTTCCTATATCATGCATTCATGCAGTGCTGCATGTCGTCATTTCTGCATCTTTGGGAAGATGCTTTACATGTCTGGTTATGGAGACATTGATGGAGATTCTGCATCCCGTGTGCCAGGACCGATGAGAAACCAGTTTGCCCAGATGAAAATCTCAAATTCTTGAGACCCACCCTGTCTTCCTACCAACTAGAGTAATGAACCCTCCAAGTCAGTTCCCCATGCACATAGCCTCCCCTGGAATGCACCTGATAGTGAGGCATTCAGTAGCCTCAGGACACCCTACTCACCTGTATCTGAAGTGTCTTGTCATCTGGTTTGTCATAACTAGATCAAGCATCTCCTTTTGCCTTGTGCAGAGAAACCAGAGGATGAGTTCTTGTCCCACATGGTGGCAATTTCAGTTTTGCCTCCTGCCCATTCTTTTGAAGACTGAACTTCAGTAGCTGTCCCTTCTACCCATTGCACAAATGCCTTCTAGATTCCTCCCCTCTGCCAGGCACCCTTCCAGGTGACAAGCCAGTATGGCAATGGCCTTACCTCAATGTCATATGCCTAACTATGTTAGATTAAGGGGCCTACTCCTTATCTCCTGGCTCTGCTGATGCATCAAAATTACACTGGAGTTTGGGGTGACTGCTGCCCTGATGGGGTTGTACTCTAAGATTGTTGTCAGCTGAGACTCTTCCCACCCGGAGGATCCAGTGTGCTATGCTTTTATCATCCTGCCCTCAAGTGTCTGTATTTTATTCATCCTGGATCCATGTTCTGTCTTCAGCTTATTAACCCTGCCTCTTTCAAGTGATCAGTTTTTAATAGATATGTTTCATTTCATGCACAGAGAAAATAGGATAGGAGAAAGCTGTGGTACACATCATAGACTCTGTCTTATTGGCCAGCCCCCCCACCTCCCCACCCCTAACACACACACACACACACACACACACACACACACACACACACACCTGCTTTGCTTGCTCAACATGCTACAGCTAGCTCTTCTTCTGGCCCTGTGCGTTTTTCCTCTCCTGAGCATGGAGGATGCATTTTGTCCAGCCTGTACTTGCCTCCCAACCCTCATCAGCCTCCGACCCTATCAGCAAACCACAGAGGAAATGAAGTTGGTCTGGCTCAACTTTCTCCTGCTGAACCCTGTTGACACCTGACAGCAACGGCTCCCTGCTCACAGAACACATAAATCCAGGGTTTAATAACCTACCCTCCGATTTCACCAGGCTTCAACAATCGCCAGTCTGCCATGTCCGCAAACAGCCTTGTCCTTCCTGGTGATAAATCAGGGTGAAATTAGCATTTCACACACACCCTGACTCTCTGCCACAAGTCTTCAAACAAAACCGCTTGGCATCTCAGCACTGCTGGAGGTGGGGTTGCAGAGGTTCAAGATCACAGCTGCTCCCTACAGCTGGCTCACCTGGCTGTCACCTCTCCAGTCTGTTTCTTCCAGTTGGAGCCTGGAGACATCAGCCTTGCCTCCCAGCTGCAGTGTGGATGGGGGAGAGGGGGGATTTCCGCAGCTGCCGTGTAGCCCTTGTTGCTGCCAGTGCTTCTGTATATAGGATATAGTTCTGACAGTGGGATTTCTGCCTCAGCAAGTAGCTGGGGCAGCCCCACCCCACAGTGCACACTTAACAAAAGGCCTCAGTTGGTCCCTGCCCCTGCCTGACCTGGCCTAGGATCTCCAGCCTACTTTGGGGAGGCTAGTCTACCCAGAATTCATAGGTGTATTCGGTGGCTCTGGACATTTGTTAGGAAGTGTCAAAACACTGATGGTTTTGAAAGAGGAGGGTAAGAGTTGTCAAGTTTGGCAACATTTAATCTAGACAGGTACAGACTGCAGGGTGGGAGCCTGATGGCGTGAAGGTCTCTCTTCCCTTCCTAAGCATTTTGATGAAGGTGGTCACTGATGACCACAGATCTCCCCTAATCACCTGAGCCTTGGTGACCTCTAGGCTGTGAGCCACTTTCAGAGGAGCAGGTGATCCTCCAGCCTAGAGCTGGAAAGCACTCCGCACCAGGGAGGGGACATTCTTTGGCATGTGAAGGTTTCTGGCTCCCTCTAGTGACAACATCAGGTACCTGCGCTTTACCCCGCCATTTCCACAGAGGTGGTCCATGGTCTTGTGGGGTAGATGGATAGATGAGCATGGGTCCAGGGGGCTCCACTTTGTGCTGGAGAAGGCTGTCCCCAGTAGAGCCCCATGTGACTCAAGTCCAGTTCTTTCTCCCTCGTGGCTGTGGTCAAAACCTCATTTTCAGAATCCTACAATGAGAGTGGTTCCTTTAGAACTTACTGGAAGGATTTCTGTGGGTCAAGACCATTCTGTTCCCACTGGGAATGACAAATAAAAAAGTCTGGTCAAAACCTGCTAGACTTGGGCTTCTATCCAGTCCAGTGCCAGTGGGCTGGTACTCAGAGTCCCTGCATCACTACTTCACGTATGTCAAGTGTTCTGGGAATTAAACGGTATCCAAAGGGAGAGAGATTGGTGTTGTGCTGTGGCTGACTCCTTGGGGCTCAGCTGAGGTACCTGTGGCCTTTTGTTCCCCACAGTAAAGACATTCTCAGGTCACCCTGTCCCCACTGTGAGCATGATAGCGATTGTGTAAGAAGTAATTCCCTTTTCCCTGTAGGAACCACTCCTGCTGTGCAAGGCTTGTCCCCAGAGCAGAGCCTGACCTCTGACACTGAGCTCTGCTGGCTTTCAGGGACCTCGGCTGGTCCTTGCAGCAATATGATCCTCCATGTCCTCAGTCACACACCACAATTTCTAGTATTTTTTTGGAATATTACCATGGCCAGCCAGTCTTGAACTGTGTGCTTCTGAAGGCCATGTGACATACTACTGCAACCTTAAATTATTGACATTGTTTGCAGTTGTGGTGGCTAAGTTCCAACATGGAGGCATAGGCAAGGGAGGGGTCTGAGTCCCTTTCCTCGGCTTGAAGATGACATGTGCACTCACACAGCCTTTACATGATACAAGTGGCCTTGGTGTTGCTCTGTGTGTCCAGATTTCCTCCTATATGGACAAGTCAGAGTGTCTTAGGACCTGTCATAAGAACTATGTTCAAGGGCTTGTCTCCAAACAGTCACATTCTGAGGTGTATTCAAATGTGTAAGCCAGTGGCTCTGGTGGAGGCATGACACATTCTCACCATTGTGGAGGAGAGTCATCTGACTCAAGCTCCTGGACACAGGTACCTGGAAGCTGTCAGCCAAGAGGCATGTGACCTCGCTGTCATGAAAAGCTAGAGTCAATGCTTAGTGTTGACCTGCAGCTCATAGCCAGAGCATCAACATGCAGATATGGGCGGAATCAGTTCAGCCCTAACAAGATAAACAGGGTAGACCGCCCGTCTTGCTTCATCATCCCCTGCTAAGGCTCTGCTGATTGGCCTTGCCACTGAGCTGCCAATTTTAGGCCTTTCTGTTGCTCCATTGCCCCCTTCTGGAGGCTGTGGGTGTAGACAATGGGAAGCCACACCTTAGGGACTCTACAAACAGAAGCTCTGGGAACATGGCTGAAGTCATACACGGATTTCATGTACTTCTTGTTTGTTTATAAGGGTGGGCTTTTCCCATGTAGAGTTTAGTTGTTCCCTCCTCTCCCAAGGGCACCTTCCTGCATAACCAGGCAATGCATTCTTATATTTTGAAGTTCCAAGATAGCCTAAGGGCTCTGGATAGAGGAGATATGACAAGTTCTTACCTTCATGAAAGAGTATCCTTTGACTTGGTCCATGCGATGCATCCAGGTACCTAGATCCCAAGCAGCCAAAAGACATGTGCTCTCACTGTCATGAAAGCTGGAGGGAAAGAAAGAAGTTTCTCTTTTCTGGATTGAAAAACCAAGGTAGACAGCAGCACAGCTTACAGCAGTAATGGAGCCTCTCCTCTTATCCTAGAGAATGTCAACATTCATTTACTTGCATTACTTTCCATAATATGTGGTTTCCCACCTCTCCCAGGCTCCTCAGTAGACAGATCAGCAGATAGACATGGGCTCCCTGCCCAAGGCCAATGGCTCTGTTGTCCTTATGAGAAAGATAATTAAAACAATAACAACAAAATCCAGGGTATCTGCCTTCCCCCATGTCTCCAATTGTATGGTCTGCCTCAAATATGAAGTTTTGGTTTTTGCATCTAGACAGACCATGAGCAGAACTCTGAAGACACCGCAGACCATTTGTGTGGCAAGAGAAAGAAGGGATGAGAAAAAAGTGAGGAAATCTAGGAAGGTTTTGCAGGGGGAAAAATAAATTATCTTTAAAGCAGACTTAAAGTAGTATGTGGAATTTCAGCTTGAGGAAACCTGGGTTGAGATGTGAGTGAGGCCATGTCATCTAGCATTAGAGGTCACACCAGGCATGCCAGGCTTTCATCGGAGTGTGCACAGTTCTGGCAGCTGATTGACAGGCTGCACATGAAATTAAGGTTCTATTCCTGTGCTCCAGGCCAGCTGCCTCTCCACCTTGGTTAGCCTCAGCTAGCGCCCACGCCCTCTCATCTCCACACACCTTCAAGATACTGTATGATGCCTTGGAGCCAAACCTCAGTCAAGATACACAAAGGCAGACATCAGGGCTCTGAATTCTCCACCTGACTACATATAAAATTACTCATTGTATGTGAATGTCCCACACAGACTTGTGTGTCTGAGCACTCAGTACCCAGCAGGTGGCGCTGTTCTCAGAGAATGTGGAACTTTTGGAAGATGGAGGAGTAGGTTATCAGGGAACGACAGGCTTTAAGTTTTCTATATACCTGCCAGCTTCCTGTTCTTTCTATCCATCCCGATGTGAGCAGTAGCCCAGCGCTCTTGAAGCACAGCCACCAACTCCCACAACAGCATTTTCCCACCATGACACACCGTATCCTCAAACTATGAGCCAGGATAAATCTTTCCTTTGTCAGATATTTGGTCACCGTGACAAGAAAAGAAACTAATACAATGGGGGGGGGGGGAGTATCCACACAGTAGCCCAGTCTGCCTTCATCAGCATCTTCTGAGGCTACGCCTAAGGAGTTAGTATTTATGTTTCCTAGAGATCCCACTGTGCAGTCAAGTTTGGGATCAGTGCTATGCCTGACCCAGAGGTAACAGTATGTTACCATGGGAAGGGCCCCATCAGCTCTGCCCTAGCCACATACATTGGTGTTGGGTTCTCTTGTGTTTTGTTTATAAACTCCGCATCAAGAACAATTCTACTACATAAATTGTGCACATGGTTGCCACCCTCCTCCCCTTCCCTCCTCCCCGCCAGACACGAGCACATCAGTTAAAATGCTGTCAGGTTGTGGGCAGTGAGCAATGGATAAATATGTATTGTGTGTTTTGTAGGCTTCCTGCTGCTTATGGATCATGTTTTATTCATGCACGTTGAATGCAGAAGGCTCCCTAAGAGGAGAGATTTTTCAGCCTGAGAATCCCAAACAAGGGACTATGTTTATATAAATTGAATGCAAGGAAGGCAAATGTGAGGTGAGGATAGCAATGCTCTGACCAATGGTTTCACCCGCCACTGGGAAGAAGAGCCTGTTGATGTTTGACATTCTTTTCTAGTCTGGTGCTGCCCTCTCGTGGAAAGAGTCACAACCAGCCTGCATTTGCTCATCCTGCCAGAGTCCAGGACCAGGCAGGGCTAATTAGAAGGCAGCCCCAGACTCTTCAATCCCAATACTACATCCACCCTGTTGTGTGCACTCTCTGTTGTGTCTAATGATCCCTGTTCCACAGGTAGATATTCTTATTCCCAAGTGTAGCACTGAGATTATTATTGGTCATGTAGAAATTGAGATGTGAGGCAAAGGCACCGAGTCTGACTGATTCTACAGTCCTCTTTCTGTACCATCATGTCAGCTCTTCAAAAACCAGTTCCTAGACTCGGAAGTCGAACCCACCTCCACTGTGTGAACACTGATGTCCTTGGAGCTGCTAAGTCATCTCTCCGAGTTTCTATTTTCTCATCATAACCCTTCCTCATGCTCCTCAGAACTGTTTCTTGATCACAACTTTACCAGATGGAAATCTGAAGGGAGTGGTTGCTCCAGAATGGCAGGATAAGAATGACTCTACCTTCAGAGTGCATCCTCCTCCAAGTACACAAGCTAGAGTTGGACCACTTCCCTCCCAGGGGCAGGAGTTGCCACCCATACCTATGAGCCTAGAAAGTGCCATAGAAGAGAAACTTTGACTTTCTGAGAGAAAGTTCCATATTCCTCCCAAGAAAACCTCCACTTTCCCTAAAAGATCTGGGGATTTTGTCAAGCACAGAGCCCTTAGCTCTGCCCTTCCCCGCCCTGGGATGCCCAGATATTGCTAAGAAGCCAAGGCTGTCACATGAGACCTCTGTCCTCTGATGCCCTCCTGGGGCTGGGCATTAGATCCTCCCCCACCACTTCCTCAAGGACAGCCAGGATGCCTGCTGCTTGCATTCCCCTTTGCTTAGCTCCTCAGCTGCTATTGTGTGCTCTGAAATTCTGTTCTCCAGATACCGCCTTTAGGGACTGGAGAAGTGACTCAGAGGAAAGGTGGTTGCCTTGCAAGTATGAGGACCTGGGTTCGGGACTCTGGAACCATGTAAAGCCCAATCCCAATGATCCTAAGGTGAGAAGGGAGCTGGAGGCCTGCTCTCCTGGAATACACAGTGGGGACTAAGAGAGCCTGTGGCAAACAGGATAGACTGTGAGATGAACACCCAAGGCTGTTCTCCCTCCTCTCTGTGTGCACTGTGGTGTGTGGTTACACACATGTACACACATGCACACAAACACAAAGTTTAAAAAAAAAAAAGAAAATAGAAAGGAAGGAAGAGGAAGGAGGGAAGGAAGGAAGGAAGGAAGGAAGGAAGGAAGGAAGGAAGGAAGGAAGAAATGGTCTTTAGAAATTTTCCTCATGTGTCCCTGGGATTTGAGTCATTAGGAAAACTATGCGAGTCTCCTCTAATTACTCTAAAAGATGAACCTTACTCACAGGAATAGACTGGCAGGGCTTAGCTAACTCTGCATCAGTGTTTCTCTGTGGGTGATAGAAATGCTGATATATGCCATCTTGACAGTCATGATAAAAATGTATCAAGCATTTAACTGTATGCAAAGAACTGTGAAAGGCCTTTGATACTCATTAATCACTTAAACCTCAAAGCAGGCCCCAAGGCGGAGGCTTTTCTTATAGCCAGTCTAAGATGGGTGTACAGAGGCTAGAGCATCCCTGAGGCTGCATACATTTCTGGCCACCCAGCTCCAGGGTCAGTGACTTGGAATACAGTGGTGGGCATACCTCATCTGTTATTGCTCTAACCTCAAATAAGCATGGATTTGAAGAAAGAAGGGCATTTCTACAGAAGAAATAGGTCACAAATATAGTAATGCACAAGATGAACTAGGAAGATGGTGCTGTCTCTATGACTCTGTGTTTTCCATAGCCTCTAAAATAAGCAGCTCTTACCTAAGCAATCAAAAGAAGTAAAACTCCCAAAGCATGGACAGGATATTCTGCTGCTAGAAACACCAGCAAGAGAATACACATGATGGCTGGTTCCAGAGACTGTTTCGGAACTGATTGAAGACTTTCACATGCATGATGCACTTGATTCTCTGAGACTCTTTAGATAGAGGGGTGTTGTCAGTCCATGTCACAGAGAGGGAAACTGAGGCAAGGCACATGGCACCATGATCTCAGACACACTGAGAGCAGAGCCCACCCACCCTCTGCAGGTTACACTTGGGTCCTGTCCCACAAAGGGCAACTGTGGCTCAAAAACATTGACTGCAAAGTGATGAGAGGTTTTGGGGAAGGGCTGGGTTTGCAGGAGGCTGTCTTGGTATTGCTTTCAATCCGTGAAGAGTTCATGCCACCAGATCGCAGAGGCCTGCAGTACCCTCAGGTTAGCCTAAACCCCTTCACTCCCAAATGACAACCAAGTCCCATCTCATTATGACACAGGGAAAGAAAGGGGCTGGAAGGGATCATCACCATTTCCTTTCACAGTGATGCCAGCTCTGCCCTGTGCAGCACCCCCCAACCCCAATGCCTCAAGTTGGTGGCCTTGGTGAGCAGATATTCCTAGGGGGTATCCACAGCCAAATGGAAGGTTCGAATGTGGCTTTTCTGCCTGTCTTCTCCCTGTTCTTCTAGCACAGAGAGAAGATGTGGGCATCGGTGAAGTCAATCCTGTGCATCTATGCCAGGGTAACTCCAGGTTGACATTGGTAGTGGCAGTCATCATTGCATCCCCCTAAAAATTGATCTTGTTAGCATGCTCCCTTCGGGTGGAAGCCCCAGCCTGGCGAGGCTAAGAAATGCACCAGGCCTTTCAGCATCTGTGTGATCCTGGAACCCACACAGCCTGCTCTGTAACCTACTGAGGCCCATGCCAGCTACTTCTGAAGGGGCTTCCTGCTGTGTTTGTACAGATCTAGTTAGCCTGAGATCCTTGCAAATGGCCTCTACATTTAGACAGCTGCCTTCCCTAGCATGGTGTTCAGTTTGATTTGGCCTCAGTCTTCCAGTGTGAGCCCCCTGCAGACCCAGTTCTGCAAAGGGTTACTAGTGGTTAAGCTGACATCTAGAAGTCACAAGTCAGGGGGCAAAGCTGCTGAGATTCTGTGAGTTATGCTTCTCCTTAGGTAAACCTGCGATGAGGGAAGCTGGTTGTTAAAGGAACCATGAGGTCATAGGCAGAACTCACAAGGTCCTTAGCATCCTGCAGAGGCACTCAACAAATAGAGGTTAGAAGTTGTGTGTGAGTGTGTGTGTGTGTGTGTGTGTGTGTGTGTTATTCAAAATCACGTGTGTAAAAAGTCATTTTTCTCCAACATAAAATATAGATATCCTATCCAGCTTATAGGTTATCCTCATATAACCTGTAAACAAACTATAGGATCAACACTGGAATTACCTCCTTTTATGGCCTACCTGCCTAATAGTAATAGGAGCTCCTTATTAATCATATGATTAATGGGACCTAGAGAGGTGGATCATAGGTAAAGTGTTTGCCACGCAACTGTGGGACCTCATGATCACACACAGCACCAGCACTGTAACCCAGTGCTCCTAGGACAAGATAAAAGGAGGAAACAGGAGCATCCTGGAATCTCAGAGGCCAGCCACCCTGGTATTCACAATCAAAAACAAGGAGGCCGTTTCAAACAAGGAAAAGGTGCAGACCAGTACCCAAGGTGCTCGTCACACACACACACACACACACACACACACACACACAAACACACACACACACACACACACAGCCACTTTGTACATACAAAAAAGCCATAATAATTCCCCTTCTCTCTGTCCTAGCTTCAATTCTAACTTCTGTAAGGTTTATTTCCCTGGCCTCCAGCATAGTCTGTGTCTCTCATTACAACTCTCTGGTTTCATTTTGCCACCCTGGATCTGGACAGACTCACTTGTGTTCCTTAAGATTCATCTATAATCATTGTGCCTTATTGGCAGTGGTCATCCTGTAAGTGATCCATGTTCTTTGCTACACAGACATTCCAGGACGTAGAGGCTGCAGGTTATCTGAGTGGACATTGTATTTTCAGGCCATGGGTCTTACGGTGGCTGGTATGAGTAGTCGTTGTGTCTCCCAGTACACAAGGGCACACCTTTTTATGGAATACTTCCTGAGAGCGAGACCCACCCATCAGAAGGCTGGTTTATTCTCAGTTGTTTTAAATACTGGCAAAGTTTGGCCAAAGTGGTCGATTTGCATGCTTATAATATACAATGGCAAAGTGACTTCACACACTGTTGTCATATAGTAAGTACTTCTGGAGATCTTTTCTGTAATGGAGCTAAAATCAAGATGACCAGACTGAAATCCTTTCTGGAAAGGCAATTTTGTTTTTTGTTTGTTTGTTTGTTTGTTTTGTTTTGTCTTTGTTGACTAATGATACACTCACCTCTTCAAGGCCAGTGTGAATGGTCAGGTCTTTTTCTTGATGATGTCATCTCTCTGGTCTGACCCTTCTTCTGTAGACTCCACATCTGAAGGACCTTTACAGTTACCTTCAGGCGTGTGGGCATCTATGTATCATACTACTTACATAAGAATATATAGTAGTATGCAATATATAACAATCAAATCTAGTATCTGGTATTATTTTAAGATTGCATCACTGGATGGTGATGGCACTCACCTTTAATCCCAGAACTCAGGAGGCAGAGGCAGGGGAATGTCTGAGTTTGAGACAAGCCCACCCAGTCTACAGAGGAAGGAAAGGAAGGGAAGGGAAGGGAAGGGAAGGGAAGGGAAGGAAAGGAAAGGGAGAGAGGGAGGGATGGAGGGAGGGGGAGGGGAGATTGCCTGATCAGCTGGAGAGTTCTTGGCAGCTAATTTCTCTCACAAGCATGATAGCCAGAGTTCTAATCCCCATCACCATGTACAAGCCACATGGACATGCAGCCCACCTATAATGTCAGCATTCAATAGGCAGAGATAAGGGATCCTTATAGCCCAGTGGCTACCTAAACTAGCTGAATCTTTGAATCTAGGTTCAAGGAGAGGCTCATCTCTGTAAAGTGGAAAAAGTCACCCAATGTCAACGTCTGGCATCCACAAGAATATATGCCACTGTACATACATGTGCATACATCCAAGTGCACATGCATGCACCCACACATACACCTGATTGACAGTTTTAGCTCCCTCCATCTTCTACCGTAGTTCTACCATAGTTCTCTCAAGGATGAGGGTTGCGGACATGTTTGGGGGGCTTTTATTTTGTCTACCAAAACAGCAATATAGAATTTCCCTGAGACTACTTGCCCTAGCTGCAATTACACAGTCTTTTCTTGTACTGCTATCAGAAGAGCATAGCAGGTAGGTTGGTTTGTTGCCTCTCATCTTCTAGAATATAAATCTCACAAGGACCAAGATGTCTGTTTTGTTCACTGCCCTAGTTCCTGGCACAGGGCCTGCCACAAGGTACATGCCCAGTACATATTGTTGATTGACAAATGGTAGTTAAACGTCTAAAATGGCAGCCAATTTCTTGACAAAACCTTTGGCCTGTTCCTCTTTATTCCCCAGGCCCCAGGTGGCTGGAACTAATTTGAAGAATGCATAGCAAGGAAGAAGGCAGTATCACTAGCAAGAGGTGTCTCTGGGCATCATTTTGTTGAGACTTACTATGGTCCATCTTAGGGCTAGCCTGGCATGGCCAGAATGCTGTCAGCCTGTGTGCAGGAATCAAGAGAATTCACATCTGTCTCCTAAACCTCCTTAATTTCCCATTTTTATTATTTTATACATATTATATATTATTTTATCATTTTATATATAATTATATATCATGTAATTATAATATATAACATAGCAACGTTATATATAACTATATAATTATATCAATTATGATTAGTATATATATCATAACTCTGAGTATCAATGGTTATGTTCAAACTGCTTATGTGTATATATCCATATAGCATAGTAATCTTTTGAAAATTAGTATCTATAAATTGAGAGAAACAAAATTATCTTTCAGTTGTCCTGATCAGTAGCAATTGGTGAGTGTCCCTTTAGGCTTCAAAGAGCCGAGAATCTGTTCAGACACTAATATCTTCATTTCCTCCCCATAACTGATTTCCACAAGTGCTTGTCCTTCTAGCAGCCACAGAAAACTCAGTTCTCAATGGACATCATGCACACACATGTGGGTGCGTGCACACACACACGCACGCACACACGCATGCACGTGCGCACATGCACGTGCGCGCATGCACTTGTATATAATACATGAATTTGAAAGAGATCAAAGAAGGGTATACGGAGGAGGAAGGGGGAGGAAAGGGAAGGGGAAATGATGTAATTATATTATAATCTCAAAAACAAAAGAAAAAACAAATCTGTTTCACTAAAAACAAAAAGAAAAGGTTAGAAATCATAGGAAAGAATATTGTATGCCAGTACTCATGCTGCGGATCTGGGAAGTTGGCTCGGCAGTCAGAGCACTTGATGCTCTTGAAGAAGACCCGAGTTTGGTTCCAAACATCCAGGATGCTGGTAACTCACAGCCACTTATAACTTCTGTTTCTGGTTATCTGGCGCCCTCTTCTGGCCTACTTAGGCATTTCCATACATGTGGTACACTTGCTTACACTTGGACGCAGACACTACACATAAAATAATAAATGAAGCAGTATTCTGTGAGTTCATGGAGGCAGGGCTCATGGCCTCTAAGCACCCAATCTGGCAACCGCATAGGTCCATCACCACTAAAATGCAAGGGTAGCATCCACTCTCCTCGGCAGATAAAATAAGAGGAGCAAGTGAGCCCTCTGGGGTTTCAGTCGCAGATCCAGTCCTCACCCAGACGGTCCCCTTAACAGACTGAAGAGTCCAGACATCTGACCCTTTGCTTGTAATATGTTGAGTGACATACTGCCGACAGAGGAAGAGGCATTTGGGAGCGCATCTATCCACAAACTTCCTCTTTGAATCATTGAAGAGATTGCAGGGAACTGGGGGCGGACAATGTTTTGGGCAGCAGCAGACAGAAGGCAATTCTTGTTTCCTGGTTTCCTGGCTTCCTTTCTTAGGCTCTTCCACAGCATGCACTTTCTGTGGTGTACAGACACCAAGCAGACAGCAGATGGCACTCTTGAGCCACAAACTAAAAAAACAAAAAAAAACAAAAAAAACCCATTCCCCTCTGTACCAGGACCTGTTCCACACAGGGATGCTACAGTCATTTTGAGGTACTTTTGCTAGATAATAATAATAATAATAATAATAATAATAATAATAATAATAATAACAACAACAACAACAACAACACAATGAACAAACAAAAAACAACAACAACAAAAACAGCTTGGAGAAAGGAGAGCTGGGGAAATAAATTCACAAGTGACTCTCTGTGACATCCCTGTGTGCCTCATACTTTCAGCTTTCCCTAGAACCCAGGGCCTTGCTCCAAGGATGCTTCATCTGAGATCTATGCCTCCTGATGAGAGAGGGCCCTTCCCAGACTTTACTATTGGCTGTCCCTAGAAAACATTTCAAAACCAGCTTGCTGTTGGCTTACTCTGACATCTCTCTGAGGAGGAGAAACTTGGCCCCCAGTGAGGCTAGGGATGTAATTTATCACTATGGTAGAGCACTAGCCTGTCATTTACTGGGCCCTGGGGTCCATTCATGTGTCACCCCAACACGTTCTCTCTGTGTGTCTGTCTCTCTATCTCTCCCTGTCTGTATCTCTGTCTATGTTTCTCTCTCTGTCTCTCTCTCTCTCTCTCTCTCTCTCTCTCTCTCTCACACACACACACACACATACACATCATTCTGTTAGGCTATCATTCTCTATTCTCTCTCTCTCTCTCTCATATACACACACACACACACACACACACACACAAATTCTCTGTTAGGCTATCATTATCTATAGTCTCTCTCTCACACTCACACACACACACACACACACACACACAATTCTCTGTTAGGCGGTCATAATCTAGCTACAATGTGACAAAGCAGACTGACATGCTAGTCCTGTGGATACTGTTCCTTTCCAAAGTTAACATGTTTTTTCCTTTTAAATATCCCCTTTAAATAAAAATAGCTGTGAGGTTTGGGATCTGAGCCTGTCCTTAGAGTATTTTTGAAACAGATTAATTTCCTTCTAGCAGTTCATTCTTTTGATACAAAACATTATTTTTCATTGTGTCTGTCTGTCTACAAGCCAAAATCAAATGATTGCTCTGAGGCTCTGAGCTCCTGTTTATAAAGACTTCTTCCCTTTGCCAAACACTTAGAAACATTTGCACTTGGGTCTATAGCTTCTGGAGTTTCCCTTTTGGCCCCTCTGGTAAGTCAGGGAGCTTTATGAAGACCAGGGTTCTTAACTGTTTGAAGTCTGGCACTGAGTCTCCTGAGACTCAGCTCATAGAAGGAGCTCCTAAGTGTGTTAGCCAGTTTGCACTACTTTGACAAAATATCTGGAGAAACAACTTAGCAACAAAGGATTTATTTTAGCTTGTGTTTTCAGAGGTCTCAATCCATGGTCACTTGGCACTATTGACTTTAGGCCTTCAGTGAAGCAAAATGCCATGGCAGAAGGACATGACAGGGCAGAGCTGCTGGCTTCGTGGTGGGCAGGAAGCAGGGTGACAAATAAGAAGTATTGAGGATATAATGGACCTGTATAAGACACACACACCCCAGTGAGCCTCGTACTCTGAGACAGATGTGGCCTCCTGTGAGCTTAGGTTCCCATGGTGACACTGATTCCCAGGCAGACCTGACCTGAAGTGCCTGCTGTTCCAGATCATCTACTTGGGCATCAGTCACTGACTGTCCCCAACAGATAACCGTCTTTTCTGTGAGGGATTGCAACTTACCTCTTTATCCCCATGACTGGGGGATGGCCAGTCATCCCCCGGGCTCAGAAAATGCCTCTGAAGAGCAGTTATAGCCTATGAATTTCGGTTTAGGCTCAGTGCTTGTCCAAGAGCGATCCAAAAGTTTCGTGTAAAGCTTATGTACTATAGTTGCCAGGTAACTAAATACACAGCCAAGGCTTGCCATCATCTCAGTACCACAGACAGGCGTGAGTCCTGAACATCCACCAACAGTGACTCCACAATGGGTAGGGGGGTGACAGCAAAACTGAAATTATCCTATGTCTAGGCTATGCCGCTCAATGTGGTGTATACCCTGGTATGGATTTTCATATTTATTATATTTAGAGATCGTAAGTATTTGGTTGCATTTGAAAATGATTTGTGGATTAGATTTCTCTTGCTTCCCAAGAATTCTTGAGTTTGTATGCGTGTCTAGAATCTTAGCAAAGGAAAGAAGGAAGGAGTATAGCTAAAAACAGAGTTGTAAAAATCCTTTCAGAATTCGTTTTGGGGTGTGTGTGTGTGTGTGTGTGTGTGTGTGTGTGTGTGTGTGTGTGTGTAGACAGAGAGAGAGTATGTGCATGTAGGGAGAGGTGTGCAGGTGCCTGTGCACATGTATGTATGTGTGTGTGGAGGCTAGAGATTGACATCAGGTGACAGATCTTGTCCCTGGTTGCTCTACACCTTCTGTTCTGAGCCACCACAGTCTCTCACTGAACCTAGATCTCACCAATTAAGCTAGGCTGGGTGACAGATGAGCTGCCTGGATCTTTATGCCCCCACCTTCCTAGTGTTGGGATTACAGACTGGCTGCTGCAGTGGACTATATGTTAGGTCTAAGGATCCAAATATAGGTCTTTATATTTATGCTGGAGGGAAGGGCTTTGCCAACTGAACCATCTCTCCAGGGCCCCTCCCCCTCAGATTTCTTAATGGTAGAAAAGCTACTTAATGGCAGATTTGGATTATTTTAGTATTCCTGACTGCTGTGACACAAGTCCCTAAAGGTAAGAGAAATTGAGCCTATAAATGCCTCGTGAGAGCAGCCTTTGGAAGTCCTGAAGAGGGCTGTGAAGATTGCTGAGTGGTTAGCAGTGCTTGCTTTTCTTGCAGAGGATGCAGCTTTGCTTCCGGCATGCACATCAGGTGACTCACAAGCACCCCTAACTCCAGCGCCAGGAGATAGCGCCCTCTTCCAGCCTCTGAGGCCACAGCACTCACTTGCATGCATCCACACATACACGCACAATTCAAAACAATAAAATCTGTAACTAACAGAATCCTATGGAATTCTAGCATGATATGCAGTATGTTCACAGAGTCCTCAAAGACAAAAAGCACTAATATCCCCTCTGCATTGCTAGGATTAACTGCTTGTATTGTCATTTGTAATAAGCAGGGGTCTTACCTGACCAGTGTAAAATAATCTCTTTGACCTTTGGTAATTTTGCTCCCTGAAGGGCTTCTGTGTTATAACCAAACCTTTTCTTCTTGCAGGAATCCTGTTCACGATGTTGGTATTTGGACCAGCCTGTGGATTTATTCTGGGCTCTTTCTGTACCAAAATCTATGTGGATGCCGTCTTCATTGACACAAGTAAGGAGCAGATCCTAATTGCTAAGCACCCCTGCCAGCCTTCCAACTCTCCCTAAGCCTGCGGGGTCTAAGACTACACACACACTAAGCAATGTTCATATGCTGCTCATCTTTCTGTAACTGTGACATGTATGCCTGACACAATCAAGAGAGAATGAAGAAGGGCCTGCTCTGGCTCATGTTTTCAGAATCCATGTTTGGTTGGCATGTTGTTTGGGGGCCTCTTGGTAAGGTACCACTTGATGGTGGCGAGCACAAGATAGAGCTTATTACACAGTGGCTATGAAGGGAAGAGAGGAGGAAGCCAGGGTCCCCATACCCTCTGCAGAAGCCTAAGAGCCACAACAGCCTAACGTTTACCACAAAGCCCCAAAGGTATATATACACACACTATACACACACTACACACACACACACATGCACACACACACACCACACACATACACACACTGCGCACATACACACATACTATACACACACACTAACACCACATACACACACACACAAACACACATACACACACTCCACACACTGCACACACACACACACTATACACATATTTACACCACATACACACACACAATACACACACACACCACACACACTATACACACACTCTAACACCACATACACACACACACAATACACACACACACCACACACATACATACACACATGCCACACATACACACTGCCCACACACACACTACACACACACTACACACACACACAAACACACATACACACAATCCACACACTGCACACACATACACTGTACACACTCTAACACCACATACACACACACAATACACACACACCACACACATACATACACACCACACATACACACACTGCCCCCACACACACACACAGTACACACACACACCACACACATACACACACACTATACACACACACTATACACACACACCACACATACACATACACACACATACACACACATGCACGCACATTCTCTACACAGACATGTAAAATATAAATAAAAATCAAACCATCAGAAGCAAAACTTGCTGTGTTCTTAACAGGAATTGGGCATAAGTTTCTCAGATGCTCTGGGCTCCCCACCTGTGGTTCTGAAATTAAATTCCATGACTGTTGGGGTAATGATATTGTTGTTCTCATTACTTGTCTCATTGCTGAGACCAAATATGTCATGCCACACACCTGGGAAGAGGGACCCTCCATTGAGAAGCTGCCTCCATCAGATTGGAGGCATGTTGCCAGGGCATGTTCTTGATGGCTAACTGATATAGGAGGGCGTGGCCCACAGTGGGCAGTACCATGCCTAGGCAGGTGGGCCTAGGCTCTATAGGAAAGGTTACTGGCTGGGGCCCTGGGCATGAGCCAATAAGCGGCATTCTTCCATGTTGCCTGCTTCAGCTCCTGCTTCCAGATTCCTGCCTTGAGTTCTCTCAGTGATAGACCAGCACCAAATGTAAGAAGTAGAAAAAAAAATAGAATGTTTTATCTCAGCAACAGGAAAGCAAAGGAACACTTGATATGAAGCATCATAAAAGGAAAACTTTATTTTGGTTTATAAGTCTGAGAAGTCCAGCTTGGCAGGGAAGACACACCGCAGCCATGGTCAGGAAGAAGACAGCAGTGAACCACCCTGCTTAGCTTTTAGCAGCTTCCTGCCATCTTTGTAGTACTGGTTTTTATTTGGGAATTTCATACATGCATGAGTCAAGTCCACCCCTATTCTCTTTCTCCCTACTTCGTGTACACTCTCTCTCTGCCTTTTTAGCCCACAGAGTCTATTAATGCTACTGTCTGTGCATGAGTTTAGGACAGCCTGCTAGAGCATGGGTAGCCTTGCAAGGGGGCCACATACCCAGTGAAAACTTATTCCTCCCGCTCCCCCCACCCCGCCCCAGCCACCATCGGTTGCCTGTGTTTTCTCAGCTAACGTCAGGACTTGATGAGCACCAAGATTTTGTCTCCCTTGATCTCGTGTGTTTGCTGGGTATGCAGTCACAGCTACTGAGTCCACATGCTCAAATGCCTTTTCATGTCCATCAAATAACGTTTCACACCTTGAAATCTCCCCAGAGCCCCTTTCTAGTTTCCAGACTTCTATAGGTACTCTCAACACACATATCCAAGCTTCCAAATCTAGAACCCACATGAGAGAAGGAATGACTTAGTGCTTGTCTTATTGGGCTTGGGTTACTTCACTCACGGTGATTATATCCAGCTTTGCCCGTTTACCCACGTTCCATTATCCCTTACAGCTGAGTAATCATGTCTATGTATCACACTTCCATTAGCCAGCCATTCCTTCTTGAAAGTACTTGAGGGTTGTTGTTTCCTCGTACCACTAGAGGGCAGAGATGCATCATAAATTCATTCTCTCCAGTTTGTGTCAGAAGCCCAACCCTGGGAACGTTGCTATTACCATACTGGGTGGATCTTCCCACCTCAGTTAACCCAGTCTAGAGAATTCCTCCCAGTCACAGGCATATACTGGTTCTTAAAGATGGGAAGTGATGGGCCCTGTCCTATCCCCATTTCATCACCACAGCAAGTCTATAACAATGACACCACTTGTGGAGTGACTCATGATAGACCATCTTTATCTCACAGTTCTTACGTGGGTCTGGGACTCAGGAGCAGCTTCAGTGGGATGTGACCACGTTCCCAGCCTGGGCTGTGGTCCCCTGAAGGACCAAGAGAGAGAGGGTCCAAGTCCGAGCCCGTGCCAGGGGTGTCCTTGCTGACTCTCCTGGTCCTGTCTTTAGGACTCTGTACTCCCACAGAGAACACAGGAGAAAGCCCCCAAGAGCAGGAGCCACCATGTGCTGTAAACTAGTCTTCCGGATGACACCATGTTATATCTTCAGTGCTCTTAGCTAGAGAACAGCCAGTCACACAGGCCCACGGTGAAGCAGAGGGATTCCTGTGCAAGAATATGAATTCCAGGTGAAGGCAGAGATTTGGGGGTTTGTCTTAGTTAGGGTTTCTATTGCTGTGAAGAGACACTGTGACCATGGCAACTCTTACAAAGGAAGACCTTTAACTGGGGCTGGCTTACAGTTCAGAGGGTTATTCCCAATCCATTATCATCATGGTGGGAAGTACGGTGGCATGCAGGGGACACGGTACTGGAGAGGGAGCTGAGAGTTCTACATCTGGATCTGACGGCAGCAGGAGGAGAGAGTGAGCACTAGGCCTGGCTTGACCTTCTGAAACCTTGAAGCCAAACCCCAGCTCCAGGACACACCTCTCCAACAAGGCCTCACCTCCTAACAGTACCACTCCCTATGGGCCTGTGGGAGCCCCTTGGTTCAAAGCACCACAGGGCTATCACCCCAGGTCTGCCTGACTCATGTGTTCACAAATATCGGAGCCACTGTCTGAAGGAGAACACAGGATTTCTGCATGGTTCCATTGGTATAAAGCCACATCTCTCTCTCTCTCTCTCTCTCTCTCTCTCTCTCTCTCTCTCTCTCTCTCTCTCTCCAGTCAGAGGGTGGGAGGCTATTGTAGCTGCTTCTTGAGCTGATCTGCTCTCAGGATCAATAAGAACTCTCAGTCCCCGGGTTCCCAATCCATCATCTCTTGACAGTGCTAAATTTACTAATTCACCCCCAAAGAAATAATGCGGCCTTAAATCCAATCAAGTTGCTCTGTGATTCACTCCATTAATCCCACTGATATATTTACTTGTCGCTAATGATGTTACCAATTTTCAAGCAGAAAATAAAATCAGATACAGCCTTCTTTCTTTATTCCCATCAAGCACTAGGCCTGTTCAGAAAGGGATTAGACGCTCCTGTTTTCCAGAAGCCAAACCCTTAGAAACCTACTCCTAGAGAGCAAGGATGGACAGGTAAGGGACACACTGTGAAAGGTCAGCTACCATCTCATCCAGGCAGAAGATCTAGCTCCCACTGGCGTACCAAAGGCAGCAAACTTCAGGGCAGCAAAGGGTTTGGTCAGGGGGGAGGGATGCTCTCATCGGGAAGCTACCTTGAAAATGTGGAGGGTAATTATTTTGTGCTTTCAGCAGTGACCCATCTCACCAAGGTAGTAGAAAAAGCCAGAATGCCTAAGAACCTTGGGCAGCTTTCTCTTTCAGATATTTCATCATATTAATGAGGAACCTGAATCTCAGACTGGGAAGAGGAGGAACCCACAACCCAAATCTTCTGACCCGCTTGGCAGATCTTTCTCATTCATGGTCCTCTGTCTCCAGAGCCCATGAAAGAGCCTCGGTGCCTGGAGTTATCATGTGTAGAGTGGTAGCTAGGAGCCTGTGTACTCAAACCCCACTCCAACCCCCACCTTAGATCCCACCCCACCCCACCCCCTTCCCCACCCCACCCCCATCTTTCAAAGAAGATCCCTTGTTGTTCTCTCCATCTCTGCTTGCTCTCCTAAGCCCTGTGAGAAGAAAAGCAGCCTCCTCCACACTTGTAGGCTCGTTGGTATACCTCAGATGGACACTTAACTGTCTGGGCATCTTACCAGTGCCTTCCTGAGCACGGGTGACAGGATTGTTGCTAAGAAAGGATTTCTGCTTCTTCCTGACACTACCTGAAGGACAGTGCTGATTCTGACCACTAGAGGGAAGAAGAGCACCACTAATTCTTTCAGGGAAACCTTTCCCAGCGATTTTTATTGTTTTTGATCTTGTGGCAGAACCTTATGTTTGGTTGCAATCTGGCTGAACATTGAGGCAGGAGTTCTCTGTTCTTTAAGCCCCTCCCCCCACTATCTTCTTGTCGCTTCCTGAAATAGGTCTTCTTTAGGGCTGCCCACCATGTGCATAGGAATGTTGCAGTTGACATGAATGTCTGTACACACAAGCCACGCATGCATCTGTGAAATCTGGGCTTGGGGAGAAGGCGGGGAAGGCAATGGCTGGCCTGGAGTTTGTGTGTGGTGGCAAAGGCACCTATGGAAGGCCTGTGCTGTGGGGCAGATGGAAGGAAAATGCCCTCTCCTCTGACCCCGCGGAGGCTAAGGAGACAAGGCTGCAAGGAGAAAGGTCTGTGCAGCTGTGAGGGCTGGGGAGCAGACTGTGGAGACTGGCAGTCTGGGAGAAGATCCCCTACAGGAGGAGGGGTGGGCAGCTTGCCTGGAGGCTTGTCTGGCCTGGCTTAGACACAGGATTTGGTGGATGCTGCCTTTCATCTCTGCTTGATCCTGTGTGGCTCTATTGGTCCCTCTTAAGGCAGAGAGATTCCTCCTGTGAGTGCTGGGGGAAAGTGATGAGGTTGTCCGAATTTGCTTTTTAGAATATCTTGGTAAAGCTCAAGTTCAAAGAGAGCAGAACCTTGAAGAAAGGACTTGGTTTCCGGGAGTACCCCTCATCGTTGACTCCACTAGTATTAGTAGTGTGGGTTTATCAGAGGGAGATTAGGAACAGCAGCTGCCACGATCAAACAGTTATTGCAGGTGTACATGTGCTAGATATAATGAGGCATCTGAGAGGTCCTATAGCAGTCGGCAGTCACTGGGGGATCCAGCAGCTTGCAGCCCTGACTCACAACCCTTCTCCTCAGCCTCGCAGCTGTCCTCTCTGAAACTTAACCTGAAGGCTGTCCCTCCCATCCACAGGGACCTCCCCCTGGGGGTTCTAACCTCACTAGCATTGCTATGGACACTTGTTAGAAGGCATGCACACACCAGTTGACCCTGCAGAGAGCTGTGTAGTGTCAGTAGCTGCCACAAAGATGCCATAGCCTGTGTGTCTGTGGGGAAAGGTCACCAGCCGAGCTGCTGCTCTGCCTTGTGAGAGGACTAGCTCTGCTGCCAGATTTTTTTCCCTTTAGACCCACATTAGCTGAATGGCTGGGATCTGGAATGTTCTACACGCTCCCTGTCTCCACTTTCTAATTAGGTTTGTAACTTAATGATGCTCTTGGAATTCCTGAATCCCAGAGCAAGAGTGGTAACGTGGGTTAAGCCAATAGGTATGTGAACCTGAAAATGCTCTGGGAGCCTTAATGGCCCTTATACACCAGCATGGCCCAAGAGAAAGACGTGACCGTCCCTAATTTGCTTTGACCCAGTCTTCACAGTCTCATGGGTAGGCCTGTTAAATGAGTTGTATGCTGTTTCTTCCTGTTTCTCCCAATTTTCTTCTTTTTACCTCAGAAATGGGGACAAAGTCTTGATAGGCCCCTTGTAGTCATCTTCTCTTTGCAGAGGTGACAAACAGTTTTGTGTAGTTGCCGGTGTTCGTGCCTGGGAGGGGGAGTCTGGATTAAGGAATGGCAGGTAGAAAAATTATAGATACTAAAGAAAAGACAGAAACACAGGATAGAATACTGGGGGCAAAGCCCCAAGTTTATTACACACAGTCTTTATATACCCCAATCAAAAGTGGGGGAAGGCAAAGAGACTTCCTTGCCAAGATACAAAAAACAAGCAGGTGTAATGACCTCCTCAATACCCAAAACATCAAGTAACCACACCCTAAACCAAGAATACTGTTGTCAAGGCAAGGTGCACAATAGCCATACCTTAGGATAAATATCCTAATGTCGAGGTAAGACATCCATCAGTTGCTTCATAGCCCAAATACCCTGTTGTTTAACCTTGAGAGCAATAGTGGGTTTGAACTCTCTGACCTTAAGTCAGGTTGAAGTGGAGCCATCTCTATTGGGCCCTGACAACCTTGTTCAACAGAACTAGGAAAAGATAAAAGTGACCCAGAAGCCAGATGCTGGAGAGATGGCTCATTGGGTAGTACACTTTCTTTTTGAGCTTAAGGACCTGAGTTTGAACCCCCAGCATGCAAGTGAAAAAGCAAGGCATGGTTGTACAAGTGTCCAAAGCCACAGAAGTGGAGGGCTGTGGAGGGCAGAAACACAGAGCCCAGAGCATGCTAGCCTTCCAACCTAGCCAACGCTATGAGCTTCCAGGACAGTGAGAGGCCCTGTCTAGAGACAATAAAGACTAAAACACAACAGAGGAAGACACCCAGGCATCATGCTCTGGCCTCTACAGAGCCACATGGACCCATACTCTCATGCCCATGGGAAACACATACACACACACACACACACACACACACACACACACACACACCATCGAATCAAAGAAATGGGTCTTCTAAAGAGGGAGACTGTACATATGTCCAAGATACATGCGAATAGAGGCCCCATCCAGGCACAGCTAGCAAATAGTGTTGTGGCTTCAGCTATTTCCAAAGTTTCACCCTTCTAATTGACTGAACTACCCTGAGAATGAAATCTGTGTCTTCCCAGCTCCTGGAGAAACCAAGTATAGACAAGTGGCAGCACAGGGCTTTCTCTGTCTACCCTGCTCCCTGTGGTATGTCACACCATGGCTCAGGCTATCCCCTCAGCCTGATACCCTCCACCCCTGCCACCCACTATTCTGGCCCATGGCTCCCATCATCCCCGTGACCTCTTTCATTGGTATATTGATGTGTCTGAGTAAATGAGAAGACAGATTGGTGCTTTTCACTTTGTTCTGGACATGTTGCAAACAGCCACCTTCAGACGACAGTCCGAAAACAAGCTTTAAAGTCAATACAGGAACAAGAACTGGAAAGGAAAATAAATAGGTTCTCAAGCTTTGCCCTGATTCCTACCTGAGACAGCACTTAGCTGTTCTCAGCCTCCCCAGGACTGCTGTCAGTACAGAGAAGGTGTCTATTTCCCAAGCCATTTGTAGTAGTCAGTGTAGGCTAGATCATGCTACAGTAACAAATATGTCCCCAGATCTGTGGCTTAGAATGGTAGAAGTTTATTTCTTGTTCCTGCCAAGTCTCCAAAGCAGGTCAATAGGGACATTTTGTTCACTGTAGCTTGTTCATATATTCCTCTTGGGAAGAAGAAACATGGGAACCACATACAGACACATGCATAGTCACAGACAGAAGTGATGTATGTTCCCCCTGCTCACTTTTTCCTCTGTAGAACTCCAGTATGTGGCCACACTCCACAAAGTCAGCAGCATATACTCTTTGTATCCAGAAGAGGATCTGGTCGAAACAGACATTAATGATTCTGCCATTTGGTTTTTGCCATCACAAAGAACTCTATCTCAATATCAGCCATTCTAGAACAATGGCTCCTGTAGCCAGAATTCCCCCATAAAAAAAAATATTATTTAAGGAGTTGGAGGGATAACTCATTTGGTAAAGCAAGCACTTGGCCCACAGGTCTGAAGACAGGAGTTTAACCCCAGATCCACATGAAAAAGCCAGGTATTGTGGTCCAGCACCAGAGAACTAAGGACAAGAACATCCCTGGGGCTTGCTGGCCAGCCTGCACAGGCAAATTTGTGGGCTGCAAGCCAATGAGAGATTCTGACTCATAAGACAGGGTGGCTATCTCCAGCGGAATAATAGCCCAGAATGGCCTCCTCCTCTACAGGCACATTTATGCACCCACACAGAAGGCACCTGTAAGCGCACATGCAGTGTGGGTGCTATTATTTGGTGAAGACACAGGCAGAGGAGTTTCTGAGACAGGTTCTTGCTTGAGCCGTCCTCCATAAGTCAGGTAGAGACTCACTCACTCATTAGGCCTCCCCACCCCTGACCCGTGCACACTTGGAAGCCTAGTGGTGTCCCCTCAATGTGCTGTTTCTCTTCTGCCACAATACCCTGAGTAACTAAAATGGAGAGGGGAGAGCTCCCCAGAAAGCCAACAGTGACTTCATGATTCTTGCCTTCCACGTAGCTTCACACGAGCCTCTTCTGGCCTGACCCAAGTGGCAGGAATGCTGTGGTTTTGACTCAGGTGACATGTTCCTTGCTGTCTTTCAGTTCTTGAACAGACAGCTTTGTACATGCACGCCCACAGGGAAGAAGGTGACACAGACAGCTCATAAAGCCAGTGCCAGCCCACCTCCCGTGATGTTTTTTTTTTCACATCTCCAAGAGAATCGCTGCTTTCCTGTGACTTTCTCCACAGCACTAATTTTGCTAGGATTTCCCTGTCTTTGCTGGCATTGGGAGCCTGGAGACAGTGGTGGCTCCCTTCCTCTTTGTTTTCATCCACTGCTTGGCAGCAGGAGAAGAACCAGCAAGTGACTAGTGACAAGAGCCCTATTCAGCTGCCCCAGGTGACTGTGCTTCCTTTTCTCTTCCCTCATTTGCATGAAGATGCTTCCAGGATCACCTTGAGATTTTCCATGCCCGGGCATACTATTTAAATATAAAACCCATGCATGGAAATGCCCATTCATGATTTGGGAACAGAAAGGGGGAAAATAATAAGAGCTGCCATATCTGAAGAGCCCATGTGCGCCAAGGGATTCTTGCTTGTTACCTTTCATCTTTACAACAACTCCAGGATCACATCCTTATTCAGCAAATGATGGAAAGGCTCAGGGATTGCCAAGGCTAGTGAGCCGCAGATCTGGCCTTCAGCACCACCCTATAGCCCTCTGCAGCTTAAGCTCTCTCCTCCCTGACACATGGCTCTGCAAAAGCAACTGGTCCATCTCAGCATGCTGAGGGTCTCTGAGCATCAATAAGAGTAGACAATATCAGTATCCCCAAGCCAATTTGCACCTAACCAGAACAATCGGTAGCCATGGGTCCCGCTGCCTGGAGTACAGGCATCTGGTGTATGCACAGGTTCTCCAGGGAGCACAAAGACCAGATAATTAAGAATGACTAAAAAGAAATCTACAAAGTGCTACCACACCGAGTGTGGGGCCTGTGTGGGAAGACCTCTGTGTTCCAAACTGCACTCATGTGAACTTAAGCAAGGAACCTAGGCTCTCAGTTTCTGCACCAAAAGGAGAGGATAAAAGCCTGTTACACAAGCTTAGAGGAAGAATTTACTGAAACAGCCAGGGATGTGCTGTGTGTGACTTCTGTACAGGGGAAAGCCTGGGAAGACGATAGCTTGGAGGGCACTTTACAAACGGCCAAATGCTCATCTGCTGTTTGCAGTCACCACTTTTCCCCAGCTGTCCATCCATATTTTTCTTCTCACCTACTATTGCCCAGGTCCCCAAGAATCTTCTTTTGGGTTCTGGAAGCACCAGTTATCACCAAAAAGACATTTCTAGGTAGGCCATCCAGGCACAGCATTTTGCCAGGGCAATTGTAAGGAATGCAGCAAAAACCGGAGGAAGCTGCAGTTCCCGTTCGTCCCCAGGACTTGGGTTGGCAAATCAAAGAGGTGGTAATAGCAAGTCACCTTGATCCATGTAGGCAAATGTAGATAGATATACATGCTACCTTTGAGCAGAGAGCTGAGGGAGGGCCGGGGCCAAGCCAGGGGCCACCTTCAAGACATGGGGCAGGGTTTTCACCAGAGCATCCAGGCATCCATTTTCTTGAACTGTATTCTGTACCTGTCCTTGTTGCTATGAACCTGATTTAACTGGTGCTGGGAGGGATGGAATGAAATTTCAGACAAACCGTTTCAGGTGAAGGAGTACATGCCTAGTAACCGTCTGCCCTTGCATAGTGAATATTTGCTTGCGTTTTTGTGAACTTAGCTTGGCAATGCAGCGAGATGAGTCAATTCCAGGCTGCCTCGGCTGTCTGGCTCCTCACTGTTTTTGTTTAGACAGATTATACACACAGAGCAGACAAGGAAATTAAGGGGGGAAACTGCTCAGTCCCCAGTGATGGGAGAAACAGGAGCACTGACGTGGAACAGGTCCCTTCCCAGCCCATCCATTTCTACAGACCTCGCTCTCTGTGCAGTGGACATCTCTCTTCAAGCAGACTCCCCATAGCCCACGTGTCCCCTCTCTGCTAACTGTGTGCCCTTTCTGTTGCCAGGTAACCTGGACATCACGCCAGATGACCCTCGCTGGATTGGAGCCTGGTGGGGTGGCTTTCTGCTCTGTGGTGCCTTGCTCTTCTTCTCGTCCCTCTTGATGTTTGGGTTCCCACAATCCCTGCCCCCACACTCAGACCCTGCCATGGAGAGCGAGCAGGCTATGCTCCCAGAAAGAGAGTATGAGAGGCCCAAGCCCAGCAATGGGGTCCTGAGACACCCCCTGGAGCCAGACAGCAGTGCCTCCTGTTTCCAGCAGCTGAGAGGTAAGTGGCCAGAACTGACCTAGGGGATCAGAACAGAGGGGATTCTGGGATGGGGTGAGGGAAAGGATGGCCACTGGGGAATGTCAGAGTTTTACATAATTGGCCACACAAACCTTGTGCTTAACTTAGGACCAGATGTGCTTAATGAAGGCAAGAATAAGGTAGCCACCATTAATTGATGAAACCCTGGTGGTTAACATATATGAGAACCTCGCCTTTGGGGTGCAACAAAGCTCTAAAGTTTTTTAGAAGAGAAATCTAAAAAAAAAAAAAAATGAATACAGCTTTTCTGACAAAATGGCAAGGTGCAGATAATGATGTCAATCGAGAAAGGTTTTTTTTCTAGGTTGTTTCTACCTTCAGCACAGTCCCTTAAAAGCATAAAATGACAGTGAAGGTGAATATAGCCCAGCAGCCTCAGGCTGCTCCATGCCTGTTACACACACACATACAGATACACAGAAACATACACAATCATGTGCACAAGCACACACACACACACACACAAAGGATGTTACTTGTGGTGTTCCCTAACCAGGGTACCTGCTGGAGTTTAGACATGAGCAGTTGGCTGCAGGTGCCTGGACATGAGGTAGTCTGGCATACCTCTTCTCAGAGAATGGGATGGAAGGACAGTAGATGGACAGTTATCTCTTTAGTAGCCACATGGGCCACATCCCAAGGTACCATTCAGCATTACTCAGAGGTCACATCAGTCAAGGAGAGTGCCTGTAGGATGAGGTGCACCTGTGCTGTGTGTTGATAATCACAGGCTTTGACAGACCCTATGGTCCTTCACAGTCTCACTCCGCACTGGCTGCGAGGTTGTTCCATTCTCCCCGCCATGTTCCCACAAGTTAAACTGTGCATGGTTCTTCTATCACAGAAGCACCCTAGAGCAAAAGCTCTGCCTGCAGAGACACTTAATCAAACCCGTGAGTCCATGAGGATCCGAACGAACCTGTGCTATTTCTGAAAAGACACTAATTTAATAACCTGATGTCATGTCTGGCCCCATGTTCTCTGTCGGTATCTACAAGTGCTCTGAGCCAACTGATGGCCTGAAAATCCCTCTTTTAATGCTCTGAATGCAATAGGTGAGAAGTCCAGCTAGTGCGTATCCTTGGAGGTTGCCTTAGCTGGGACCACCTTCTCAATAAAGGTGTAAATTACCTCTACCTTCAAAACTGGCAGATTCCCAAAGTCCCCAGACAGCTGGAGGGTGATGCCTGCTGTTACCTTAAGAGCACAGTTGACAGCAATCCCAGGCCCCAGACCCACAATAATCCATCAGGCTGGCATCAGAGTAGGTGTGCCCCAGTAGTGGCAACTTTTCCAGGTCTTTCTTTGCCCAGGTGATAGTTCTGTCTCCCACAAACCACAATTGCACACCTTTCCTTTCATCTCTGGGTATGCGCAGATTAAAAGAGAAAACAGCTAGGCCATTAAAACCTCACTGGCAAGCCATCAAAAGCAGCCAGAGGTAAAGGGAGTAGCAGAGCTGTAGAGGCCATGAAGGGTAAAAGGCAGAGCTCAGCTGGGTCTCATACGGGCCGTCACAGTTTCAGAGTTCTTGGGATCCAGTTCACCCGCCCTGCTTCATCTGCTCCCTTCAGGTAGATATTCTACTCCTCGTAGGGCCTGGGAACAAGGCCATGTTTAAGAGGCTTGTGTTCTAGGACTTGTAATTCAATAGAGGAGGCATGTAACAAGAGAGGACAAATCAAAGTCAAGATGAGCACTGAGTAGTTGGCCTGGGCTGAGAAGTATACATTTGGGTCAATGGATCTGGAACTCACTAGACTGAAAATGGTTCATGCATGGTATCAGAGTGAACACACTTCCCCGAGTGGCAATTTTTCATTTAGAGTGAGCAGTTCCTACTTAAGGTCCACCAACAGACTAGGCTAGAAGATATTCCAGAAGGCAGGAAAACTGTGGCTCCAGAAGACTTCCCCAAGATCAGGAATTCAGTGATCTGAACTATGGTGATAATAAACAGTCATCCGGATGCTGGCCACAGAGAAGGGTCACTGTATTTACATCCTTTTTCTTCAGCCCCATGAGCTAAGTGTTTGCCAATGGAACACATTCACCAAATGTACTCTTCAGGGCTGCTAGTGTTTCCACACTAACTCTTCATCTGACTCACTAAATAAATAAGTAAATAAAATGTCAGAAGCCCTGGTGGTCTCCCGGATGTTCTTGAGCACAAAGAAATGGAACCCTATTAGATATATCAGAGGAATACATGCCTCTCAGAAACTACTTTAAACATAATTTTTTTATTGAGTCTCTGGGAGTGTCACATCATACATCCCAATCCCACTCATTTTCCAGTCTGTCCATATACATTCCTTAACCTTGCAGCACACTCTCCATGAAAATGAAAAAAAAAAAAAAAACCACACACACATGTGCACACACACACATAAATTAAAAACAAACAAAGGAAAAAAACCTTGGATCCTCTGTCTTTCCCTCATTTCCATCCTCTCTTCAGTCTTCTTAGTGGCCTTGGGAGCTGAGTGTGTCACACAGTAGACCCTTTTGTCCAATCAGCTCTACTTGTAAATGTGTGTTATAATGAGCTGTTGGTCTGGTTCAAGGCATCTGGCTTCTGGCACACCATCAATACTGAACCCTCACTGAAAGTCCTCTTGTATATCCTGCAGCTATGATTCTGCAGGAACAGTCCCTTTATGAATTCCAGCAGGTCATTCATATATATATATATATATATGGTAGATGTGGGGGTGAACCTGAGTGTAGCTGAGTTGATCAGTCTGAGCCTCCCCTGGCACCACCTCCCTCGGGCAAGGGACAGAGCCACATCTCCAGCCCCCATATCTTTGGGGTCAGCCCTTCCACACCCATGATATAGACTGGGTGAGCTGTCCCATGAGGGGTGGGACCAGCTCTCCAGCTGCAGTGGCCAGCAAGGGAAAGGGCCAAATCTCCCGGGGACAGCAAATGGCAGGGCCAGCTTACCATGGCCCTGGAATTTTAACACATATATGTCCAGGCCATGGATATCAACACCGATGCCTCCTCCCCCCAATCAAATACAGTAGGACCATGGACTCAGATATGGATGTCACCATGGTCCCATCTCAGATCAATATGACTCCTGTGGCCATGTGGCTCTCAGACATACATATGGTATCCCAGACCCTGAGCATCCACATAGCCTTCACTAACAGGATGCATGGACATCAACATAGACCCTGGCTGTGTAGGAGCATGGCCTCTCAGAATCTTAATGGCCATTTTTCATGCATCTCTTTGGAGCTTACAATTCTTGCACAATCTATCTGAGTCTCACACTATGCTCAGAAAATCTGTCTATAGCAGCCATAAAATGCAACCTTCCCAGGTTCCTGAGAGTGACACAGAATAGCCTGTCTGGAGTGGGACATCCTGTGCTCCAGTTCAGCTGAAAAGGGATGAAGCCCCTGCTCCCTGCGGGCCCTGACCTGATGATTTCAGTGCAACTGCCTATGTCAGACAAAGTCAGGGCAAGTCCTGGCTTTGATCTCTGAGATGGGCAGTGGGAAGCTGAGCACTCTTGTATCAGCCCTTCTCCCCCACAAACAAGTGGCCTCTCTTGTTTTTGAAAGTTTTGAAAGTTGTCTTTGAAAGGACAACTGAGCCTTTCTCTAGTGGAGCCTCACTGTAAGGGGATCAGAGCTCTGCCTTGATACCTCTCCCTGACCAAGCACAGCCCAGCACTGTGGCTAGTGCCCCCCCTTGCTAAATCTCCACAGCTGGATCCTGTCCCCCACCTTCCCCAGCCGCTGTCCACCCAGGGACCCTTCCTGACCTAAACTCATCCATGATGCTTAATCTTCATCGACAGCTTGGCGCCACTTAGAATCACCACTGAAACATGTCTTGGAGTGTGTCATTCTGCTTGTTTGTTTTGAGACGGAGTTTCTTTGTGTAGACCTGGCTGTTCTGGAATTTGCTGTGTAGACCAGGATGGCCTCAGACTCACAGAGACCTGCATGCCTCTGCCTTCTAAGTGCTGGGATTAAAGGCGTGAGCCACACACACACACACCTTCAGGCTTCTGGGTATGTCTTTAAGGCTCTTTTAGAAAGGAAGATCTGCCCTGAATGTAGGCAGTTCCATCCCAGGAGCTCAGTCCCAGAGTAAATGAGATGTATCCTTTTGGTTTCCTCATTGTAGAAACAATGTGACCAACCAGTTGCCTCACAATGTGACCAACCAGTTGCCTATTGTAGCACCTTCCCCACTCAGGCAAATGGGACCCTCAGACTGTGAGGCAGAGTAAACCCTTCCTCCTTCAGCTCACTTTAGTCATGTATTTTGCCATAGCAACTAGAAAAGTAACTGGTACAGCAGCTGGTCATGTTGCGACCTGCAGCCTAAAGAGAGGGTGGCAAAGAGACGGTGGCAAAGTCCTCCTGTGGCTCACACCTACCTTGTTGTGCCATGTCAGTCCTGCAGTCTCCTGCCCTTTTCAAAAATGCTTCCAGTGCCTTCTCTGGAAGTCACATGCCATCTTGGATCAGCTTCCTTTCATTTCTGAAGCGCAGCTCCCTGACTTTCTGGAGGGACCCCTTGCCTGGCATGGCTTCATTTTAATTTTGATGGGTGATGTATGCCTTCCTTTGTACCTCCATGAAGGTAGAGCTGACCCCTGATACTACATTCTGCAGTGTGATAAGGGGAGGAATGAAGGGATCGTGGAGGGAGCATGGTGAGGCCCGGTGCATCCTGGCCACCTCTACTCCAGCCCACCCAGGCTTTGGCTTCCATGTGTCCCACCTGTGGACACGGTGAGAGCCGTGCCTATATGCTGCCACAAGCCCACAAGTGACCCACCTGTGTCAGGAAGGGGCTACTGGACTCCGCTCCAGCCTGGCTTCTCCCATTTCTTCTCAGCTCAGTGGTTGGTTTCTGCTACATTTTTCTTATTGGGGCACCTGCACCTTTTATCCAAATGTGTTTGTGAGGAGCCTGGTAGTGTGAGCATGCCCACGCTGCCTGCTGAATGCTGTTTATTACACGATTTGTCTGCAGAGTGACCTCTCTCATCCTGTAGCTATGCTGTGAAATTGTTGCTTCCATGGTGCAAAAGCAACCCTGGCAGTCTTGAGCCAGGCTGTGCCTCACATCCTGCTGTGTCCCTAGAGTTTGGTTAGGATTCACCAGGGATCAGGCTGGTCAGTGAGTCCATAGTGTTCTTATCATGCAGTGCCTGCTAGGAACCAGCCCTGGGGTGCCCTTAATGTCTTGCTTTCTTCTGTCTATTTCAGCAATGCCACTGAGCCATATAGAGGGCACCCAACATGAGGCTGGGTGTGATTGCTGTGTCAGAATGTCTGTTGAACGCATAAGCAAGGGAAGGTAGCATTTCCCAGAGGTCAGCAACGCCACGATGGGAAAGCAGTGGCTGTCCAAGCAAGTAGAAACCTGCCCATGACCTTCTCACATTGTAGGGGGAAGGCAAATTCATATACGTGTGCAGATGGACATGCACGTAAGTGTAGAGGTCAGAGTTCAGGCTCCTGTGTCATTCCTTAGGAGCTACCTGTGCATTTTGTTGTTATATCGTTTTGTTTTCTTCAGATGAGGTTACCACTAGCCTGGAACTGGTAGATATATCTAGACTGGCTAGCCAGCAAGACACAGAGAGAGGTATTTGTCTCTACCTTCCAGGTGTTAGCATAGCAAGCACGGTGTCTTAGTTAGGGTTACAGTTGTTATGATCAAACACCATGACGAAAATCAAATCGAGGAGGAAAGAGCTTATTTGGCTTATACTTCTTCCATATGGCTGTTCATCACTGAAGAAAGCCAGGGCAGGAACTGATACAGAGGCCATGGAGGGTGCTGCCTACTGGCTTGCTTGGCCTCCTTTATTATAGAACCCAGGACCACCAGCCCAGAGGTGGTGCCACCCACAATGGGCTGGGTCCTCCTGCACAAACCAATCACTAATTAAGAAAATGCCCTACAGGCTTGCCTACAGCCTGATCTTGGAGGCATTTTCTCGACTGAGGCTTCCTCCTTTTAGATAATTAGCTTATGTCAAGTTGACCTAAGACTAGCCAGCACCCATGTACCACCATACCATGCTATTTTTTGTGGCTCTGGGCAATTGAACTCAGGTTCTGATAGCTAGCATACCAGGCACTTTACCAACTGAGCCATTTCTCCCTGTTTGAGGGCCATGCTCTGAGAAGGACAGCTCCAAGGAAGACTGGATTTCATTTTAATGCATATTTCTCATAGCTGCGTAACTATGAGACTATACTACCTCTATGACCAGTGACAAAGGCTGCTGGAGTCCAGGGTACAAGATTAAAGGACTCCACACAGTTCAGAAAGATGCTTTAGGGACCATAGAGCATCTGCATTGAAGGACCACCTGGAAGGATGAGAGGAGAGGTCCATGACCTTGCTCTGAGGGCAGGCAGAGGCAGGATGCACAGACAGATGTGCTCCAGTGTGGTGAGGAAAGGGGCATCTGGTTCATAATGTGTGGGTTAGAAAAGGTCGTGATTGAAGTTAGGTGGGGACAGTCCTGTGTGTAGCTGAGTGTCTGGTACCTGAAACACAGTCCTGGGTGCATTATGAATGAATCATCAAAGCCTTGGCACTGACCTTCACATAAAAGTGTCTGGGCTTTGTTTTATCAACCTTTGTTTCCTATCAGCAGTTTGAGTCAACTCCACCCGCACCCGTATGGTGTCTTGAAATACTTCTTTGTATCCACCCTACAGGAAAGTCTGTTCCCATGGGGCCAGGGGGAGAGGCCAGGCATGGTGATGTTTGAAAGTCCCCGTATGATCTAAGTAAATTCCTAACTGAAAATGAATGCCAGAGACAAGAAGGACCCTTGCTGTGTCCCCACATGGGTCCCCAGGAAGGGCTGACAGATCAGCGCACACCCCACCCCACCAATTCCCCATAGTTGGACTTGCATAAATGGCGGTGCTGAGAGAATGCTGTCACAAATAAGCTTGGGCAGGGTGGACTCCCACAGTGACCTGCATACCAGGAGATCCTGCTATAAGCAAGCAGGGTAGGGGGTAGGGGCTTGGTTTTGAGGGGAACTATACATAAACTTGCTTTACCAGAATGCTACTGTTTGTTTTGTAGACTTTTCAGGAATGCATTCTCAAATTGCTAGGATTTCGCTTTTGGAAAAACTGGGGACAGAAAGCCCTGTGTGGCACCAGGGCAGAATACATTTTCACAGAGGAAGTTTTTAGACACAGGCGTGAAGTAGAGGTGCCTGTTTGCTTGCAAGACTCATTGTGTGAGTCACTTTCTCTCTGCTGCCTTTGCCTTGGGAAAATTCAATGCTTGGGTCTGAAAAAAGCAGCCACTGCTTCTGAGAATTCTGTCACTGCTGGGAATTGCCACAGAAAGAAGACACTGGGTAGCAATATGAGAGCCAAAGCATGACACTTAGTTCTCACTTTAAATGGGCTTGTGATGGGCCCCCACCCTATTTTTCTCTTAGACGACACCCCCCCAGTGGTCCCAAAAGAATCAATGGAATCAGTCAGTTCTTGACTGTGGCTGCCCTGGCCTGTGCACAGCAGTGTTCGTGTACGTGAGCGCGCACACGCACACGCACACACAAACAGACCAGCTCACACTTAGGTTTCATTGTGTTTGTTTGGAGCTGGCAGTTTCCTGTTTGTTCACCCAGGTCACAACTTTCTTCTTGCAAAGAAAGCAAGTTTTGCCCTGCGCCTGTTCCCTTCTAAGGACAGGATACCTGGGCGCTATTTGCTGCAAGAGGGCAATGGGAGAAGCCAGGGGCAGAGACCAGAGAACTAGTTCCACTTTACTGGCATGGCCATGGTAGGCCTATAGCTGTACCCAGAGTCCACCTAGCCTGAGGCCAGTGTGTAATTGGTGCTTGCCTCCAGGAAATTCCCCGTCACTGCTGGGTTCCTCTTGTACCTGGACTTCCATCTACTCTCAACCAAGGGAATGGTTTAGACAACTCGAGAATTGTTGGCAGGAGTGAGAAGAGACACAAGTTCTGTATTTCTGACCCCAGAGCCAAGGCATCACTTACCTTGATGGAGTTAATTGTCACACTCCCACTACGGACATGAACCTGTGGAATTCACTCATAGTTTGGTCATAAGTTTACTTTTGTCTCTCAAAAGCCTGCAGCAAGTCCCCTGCAAACCTCTGTGATTTGTCCACTCCTTCAGTTATTGATTCTTTAACCCTCTCTGTCCCCTGTATTTGTCAGATACGCTTTTCTGGGGCATGGTACCTTTGTCTTTTTATCCCTGCGCTCGGGTAACTCTTCACACGGAAGCTCTGTACCATTGCCAGTAGTGACAGCTCTAGTTTGGGCCCATTAATGTTCTATCTTTCCCAGGGTGTGTCCTTAATCTTGGAATCATTCTAGAAAAGTTCACAATCTGGATTCTGGAGTTTAGGCCCTCCTTCAGTGCTCTGCTTTGCATTCTGTGCAAGATGGAGTTTAAAGGCTCTCAGAGCAAACCTTGGTACCCAGAGTCTGAAGTGGCGATGCTGAACCTCCTGCCTCTGCTGTGCTCTGTCCAGCAAGTGGAAGGCTGACAAGCACGGCTGCTGTGGCTACAATTGCTGCATACTCTGGCCTCATCTTCCTCATATGCCAGGATAAACAATGTTGTGACAAAAAAAATCTTAATAAAAGAAAAGCAGAGCAAGGCCAATCTCAGTAGAGAGCCTAAAGCACAATACTGAGTGTAATTTAGTGGGGTCTCCATGGAGCCCCACAATAACCACTGTTGGGTGCCTCCAAGTCCTGGAAGGGTAGTGAGTTAGGACACTTGCCTCACAACCTGACCGGTTGATTTGCTGTATGGAGAAGGTGCCTCTCTATTAGGGAAACCCTTGGCTCTAATGATGACTCCCAGGAACTCAACATAATACCTCCCTGCCCCAGGCTTTTCACAGCTGTCACTCAACAGTCCACGCATAGAGATGAATTCCCAGAGCACATCTTGTGACTCCAGGACACACTGGTCAAATGCCAGGGATCCCTCACTTGGCCTCATTTCTACCTGTTCGTCTTGGTTCTCCTTGAGCTCGTACCTGTGTGCCAGGGATGCTGGATCACATGGTTCTTGATCTTGGGTCTTTTCATCATCACAGATGGGTGGGAATGAGTCACAGACCTAGCAAGTCTTGAATTGAAACTTACAAACCCACAGCACCTGCCTCTTCAGAGCATGTTCCCTGACTTGACATTATACAGTGTTTCTCAACCAAACTTTTTTCTTTGGTACTGAGTTCCTCCTTCAGCCCTTCAACTCTTTCTTTTATTTCTTCCTCCCCCTCCCCTTTCCTAGCTTCCTTCCTAGAAAATTCTTGGACTAAGCCCCAGGTTCACACCACATCAGATCACGTTTCCCAGTGAGGTGGCATGAAAGAATTCCCCCATTTGAATAATACATTTGAATACTTGGTCCCTAGTTGGTGGAACTGTTTGGGAAAGATTAATAGATGTGATTTTGGCTGCAGCACTTGGAAGAACAGGACCTGTACCTCATCTGGGCAGCACAGTAGAGCTGATCCTTTTGGTGGGGGTGGGGGTGAGCCAGCCCTGAGAATATGAAAGTGGGAGTGCTGCCCATCCCCGTATGGCGGCAAGGGCAAGAGAAAAAGGTCCCCACCACCCTTCGCCATCTGTTATCCCCAGGCATTCCCAGTTAGCTCTGTCTCCATCTCTGTGTGGCTCTGTCTTTTTGTCTCAGACTTGTTGTTGTATCTCAAATATGTCATTGTATCTCAAATACTTCTTATTGGCAGGTCAAGCCTGCTTGCTTAATCTTCATAATAAAAATAGTAACTCAGAAAATCCAGGACAGAACAACACACTTATCACAAGAGCGTGCCGTGGTGGCTGGTTCTGTGGCTGGAGGTTCTGCTATGTCTCTCTCATTGTGGGTCCATTCTCTACCTCAGTTCCCTCATTTGTAAATGGAGCACTTCATGGTTCCAAGATCATGTGCTTTATGGAGGGTTGTGTTGTCAGTCTGTGAGTTGATGAACACTTATGATGGCATTTGGCACATACACAGTGCTCCAATGATACTAGTTTTGCTGATGTCCCCAAACTTGCCTTTCCCCTTCTAAGGACTCTCAAATGAACAGCAAGCCCACAGGAATGTCTTCTGAGGGCTCACAGTAGGCAACCTGCCTTCTATGGAGCCTGCAACCCCTATGATCTTTCTAATTTTGTACCACCCTAGTGGTGACAGCTGTGGGCTCCAAGTGAGAGCTGAAAAGGTTCCCGCAGTTGAGAGAACTGCATGATTCAATCTAACCCCTTCCACCCCAGCTCCAGTACCAAGTAGAATTAAATGGCGAAGGGAGACTGTAGATGTTCAGTGGCCTGTTGTGGCCAAGGTTCACCAGTCTCTGTCTGTCTAGGCTCTTCATTAGCCACTCCTTCCTTGAAAGGCTTGGTTTTATGGGTTTTGCAATCCACTTGAAGCACTTAGGACAGCCCTACAATCAAGATAATTAAGGCCTCATTTCCAAGCTGGGGTATGGAAGGGTGGGCTGAACCTGTGAAAAGTGAGCAAGATTTTGATCGCTACAAGTTGTTGCAATAAAATTGTGGATGGGAGAAAGGATGTGGGAGGAAGAGAGCAAGCAGTACTCAAGGAAGCTGTCACTTCTGGAAGCCAATCAGCTTGGTTCCAGAGAGAAACGGGTCATTCGAATTAGGTGTCCCAGGCCTCCCTTTAGTCCAATGTTCTTGAACTTAATGATTTTCACATCTAATTCAAGGAGAAGTTAGTCATTAGGCATTAAAACAACCAGGAAGGCTCCTGTCTTAGCAAGGAGCCCTTCTTGCAGAATGGAATGAACTCCAGATTAATTAAAAGCCTGCAGAAGTATAGAAGTGTTCTGTTAACTGAAATTGCCTTCATGGGGCCAGATCCCTTCCTAACCCAAAACAGGTCATGAGGGTTCTGGTGAAGATTAAAGCCATACTGAGGTCTAAAGAGATGTGGTAATTGACTCAACTCGTCAGTGTCATTTTGGAGCCAGATGGACTTTACAACAGGAGGCCCTTGGTGGTGTGATCCAGGCAGAGTGCAAAGCCCCTCAGAGACTGCACTCCATCTGAGGGAAGATGGCAGAGATCCATCTACCTGGATTGTCCCAAACCTGCCCCTCCACTGTTAGCAGTGCTTCTAGAATCTAGATGTCATCGTTCCGAAAAAAGCATAGTGACTAGTAACAGTAGTGTCTGCCGTGACACCAGAACAGCCAGAACTTTCATGTTCATACTCACCCATTCCAGGGGGTGCTGGGAGCTACACTGCTCTCTCTACAGTGTGTGGCTATGACCACCAGTTCCATATTCTGGGTACAGAATAGCCTCATGCGTGGCACACACTGTCTCAAGTTTACCTCGGCCCATCAACAGTCATTTACCTTGATTTAGTCTGAACACTCAAAGCACCTTTGTCCACGAAGAACAAATCGCCCTCTGTTTATGCCCATTGTGTTCATTTTCTGTGTTTGTTAAGCTGCACTTTAAACGCCCCAGAGTCAACAGTTCTCTGAGTATTTGTACAATACTTAAAAACAATATGGATTTAACAAAGGAAAGTTTGTTTTTTTTTTAAACATTTGAACACAGACTTTAAAAGCAAACACTCCTAGGCATTTATTTGGAGTGATGCTTCTAAAAAGTCAGATTGCCATGAATGTTTACAGGACTATAAGGTATACACACAGTGTGCCCATAAAGACCAGGGACTCTAAGCGTGTTGTATGGCATGAAGGCCAAGGACTTGAAGCTGTTTGTTTATCGACTCTATTCATGCCCTTTGTAAAGTTTTGGCTTTAGTTTCTTTTTTTTTTTTTTTTTTTTTTTTTTTTTTTGTTTTGTTTTGTTTTGTTTTGTTTTGTTTTGTTTTTTTGGTTTTTTTTGCATATTCTTTCTGTTAACCCTAAAGCTGCCTTGCTAAAGCCTCAGAAACACAAGTAGAAAAGTTGAGGCCACCAACTCTGGTTATTGACTATGTCCCTTGGGGTGTTGGATCCAGGGCTCAGTACACAGAAATCCTGGGCCTCCAGGCATCTGGTCCAGCACTGAGCTATAACAAAACCCTTAAATCCCCCAACCACCTCTGGAGAGTTTCACTTTGAAAACTTGTTATCTTTCCCAGAGATGATAAATTTTAAGTTTTGTATATCTGCCAGTCCCTGGCCTATTGTTCTGTCATTTTGATGCATTGAGCTTGTCTGTTAACGTTATTAAAAACTTATGTGTCTCCTATTATTATTTTATTTTAATTAGATGAGCCATTTGGAGGTCTTGTCTCCTAGGAGATGCAATTGAGCCTGTGTAATTAGCTCTCTTCTTTAGGACAGCTGGCTAACTCATCACCTTGGAGTGCAGGGTTGGGCTCTCAGCCCACCCATTTATTTTATATGGCCACAGACACTTTTTTGGGCTTTTCTAATACTTAGTCCAATTTCTCATGAGTCTCTGTGTATGATCTTTTCCATGAGCACAGAGATAAACAAGTACACCCTGTCACTATGCCTCATTTTTGTTTTAATATGAGTATAGCAAAATATAATCCTCCTTTGTGTGTGAGACAGGATCGAGTGTATCTCAGACTGGCCCCAAATCCATTTAGTAACTGAGAACAACCATGAACTCTGATCCTTCTGCTTCTACTTCCCAGGGCCTGGGATGACTAGCATGTACCATCACACCTGTTTTGTGCAGCCCTGGCGACCAAACCCAAGGCTGTGTGCATGTGAGGCAAGCCACTCTACCATCTGAGCAGCATTCCCAGCCGTCCCCAAGTCTAATTACAGCATGGTACTTGGACAAAGTTTTCTATAACCTACATTTCACCTCTATTCCTACTATTTATAGAGCATTATTTATGATAGACTTAAGACTTGTCTTCACATTACTTGAAATCAGTTGACTTGTCTTAAGCCATAGCACTTGATGAATCAGCTCTATTTGGTTAATTAGTTGGTAAATACCACTGGCTACCGTCTGTGCAAATTCTACACCCACAGACCTAACCGACTGCTGAGTGAAGTGCACTCCACAGAAAACTGTGTCTGTACTGAACAAGTAAAGACTTCATCATTATCATGATCCCCTACACAATGTACTCTAACAACTACTTGCATAGCATCCACCTTATACTTGATGTTAGTAGTGTAGAGATGGCTTAAGGTACATGAGAGCAATGGGTGTGAGTTACCGACAAATAGTATACTGTTCTATACAATAGATCTGAGCATGTATTTTGGTGTCCAGCAGAGACACCAAAATAAATGTGTAAAGTCTGAGATGGTTCAGTGGGTAAAAGTGCTTGTCATGCAAGTCTAGGGACCTAAGTTTGAATCCCCAGAATCTATGTAAAGTCTGGATGAACAACACAAGTATCTAACTTCAGGGAAGTGGAAAATTGGGAGGTGGAGACAGGAGAATGCCCAGAAGCTCTGCAGGCCTGAGTTGCTCTGGCCCTTTAGGAGAGAGATGATTAGGGGTGTGGGAAGGAAGACTTGATTTCTATCTTGTAAAGGATGAGGGCATCATTTCTTTCTTGACACTGGTGACATTAAACATTCTCTCATTGTGCATACAGAGTATAGTCCTAAATATTGTTCATATAGTGGGCATATGGTCATATACTTAAATATTTGGATGTATAAAATTTATTATATATATGTTACAGTTTTCATTTGAGAAAATAAGATCCCAAACTAATTGCCTTTTGGAGTGCAATGAGGGACCAAAAACATCTTGTAATTCCTTAAAAGATGCCTGACTATCTTGTGTAAACCCCTGAAGTTGTGGTATTGAAGAAGCCAGGTAGAGTGGCCTGTTTTAGTAAAAGACAGCTTACTTTGCAGGATGTTGGTGTGTGTGTTGAAGCCAGAGTTCTCATGAATGACCTACAGGATAAAGATTCTGTTTCATCAAGCAGGGATCTCCTTATGAGGTTGTAGAGTGTACAGACATTCAACACGTGTAACCTTGCCCTTGCTTTTTGTGCCTCTCCACAGTGATCCCTAAGGTCACCAAGCATCTGCTCTCAAACCCTGTGTTCACCTGCATCGTCCTGGCTGCCTGCATGGAGATTGCTGTGGTGGCTGGCTTCGCTGCCTTCCTGGGCAAGTACCTGGAACAGCAGTTTAACCTCACAACTTCCTCTGCCAACCAGCTGCTCGGTGAGTAGGTGTCTTTGCCGTCCCGTCATACCCAAATGCTCAAGATCCAAAGAGTGTGTAGGGCTGTGCTGAGCCACTAGCAGTGTGGTATACCTGTGACCTTTTTACAAAAGGGGTTTGGGAGTGAATTTTTTCACACTTAAGGCAAATATTAAAAACTTATTATAGGGCCAGTGAGATGGCTTAACAAGGCAAGCATTTGTTGCTCAAGGCTGACAACCCAAGTTCAGTACCTAAAACCCATAGTTGGAAGAGACAACCAACTCCTGAAGTTGGTCCTCTGACCACATAGGTATCATGACACACACAGGCATAATATACTAAATTTAAAAACAAAATATACTATAATAAAGAACAAGGATAGGCGGTATATAGACAGAAAGTGTTGTGAGAGGCCAGGAAGTCACTTGATTGTGTGAATGGGAGATTTTGAAGCACATAATGAGGGGAAAAAGCCATCAAAGTCCATCTTTTTATTAGACTATAGGAATGATCTTAGCAACATAAAACCCACAGCAGGGACTTTACCTATTGAACTATTTCTACAACCCCAGGAATTATTTTTTCCAAAATTTATTACTTTATTTTAGGTGTGCATGCTTTGCCTGAATGGATATGCATGTACCATATGCATTTCAGGTGCCTACAGGTGAGAAGATGAACTAAAGTTACACATGGCTGTGAGCCACCATGTGAGTGCTAGGCATCAAACCCAGCCAGTCTACTTGAGTTCAGTTAGCTGCCCTTCTCAGAAAATAAGTTGGGAGTGCCAGAAAGATGACTCAGAGGTAAAGAGCAGTGGCTGCTCTTTTGGGGTATCCAGGTTAAATGCCAATCACCCACATGGTTGCTCACAACTGCTAATTACTCCAGTTTCAGGGGATCTAGTGCTCTCTTCTGGCCCATGGGCATCAGGCACACACATGGTATACAAGTATACTTGCAGACAAGATACACATATACATAAAATAAAATTTAAAAAAGTGGAGAGCCATAAAGGTACCCGTGTACACCTGTGCATGCACACACACACACACACACACACACGTACATACACAAACACACATCAGAGAGAGAGGTTCTTCCTGTTGCATCACAAAATGACAGATAAATGCAGAGATGCTAGACAGCATGTTGAGGAAAAGGGACGTTGAAACCTTAGGAGGTGCTGTGACACAGTAACCGATAATAGCCCTGAGCTGGAACCCACTCTGTGATGGAAATGCACTACGGAGCCTCTGCTTCGGGCAGTTTTAGCACCATCCATTAAAGCTCAGCATATGCCTGTGCTGTGATCCATCAGTTCCGTTTCTGGGCGCTTATCCAACAGAATCGAGTGTTTAGGTCCACTCATTTACATATGCATATATAACAACATTCAGAGCAGTTTTATGCATAATTATCTCAAACTGGAACTAACCCAAATGTCTGTCTGCAGCAGAATGGGTAAATAAACTATAGACTGTTCATTCTATACCACACAGCTTGGGAAAGGACAAACTCTCATGCAGGCTTCCATGTAAATGGATATGAGTTTAAATATATCACATGCAAAGAGGATGTATTTATGGGACTTAAAAAAAATTGTCATTTTAGATAAAAAGACACTAGAGCCACAGTTGTCTCTGAAGGTTACAACTAGTAGGAGGTACCCAGGAGTCTCTTAGGCAGCTGCAAATGTGTGTGTGTGTGTGTGTGTGTGTGTGTGTGTGTGTGTGTGTGTGTGTGTGTGTGTGTGCACATAAAAATGTAGATACACATTCATACACATGCAGAGATCAACACAGCAGTCTTCTTCAGTCCCTTCCCACCTTAGTTTTCAATGCAAAGTCTCTGTTTGGCTGAACTTGCTGGCCAGCATGCTGCTGGGCTCCACGTGTCTCACTACAGCCCAGCACTGGGGTTCCAGATGTGTAACCCTCCACCTGGCTCTTATGAAAGCACTGAGGATGAAGCACTCTCAAGCCCCAAGCATCTGGAACTGTTCTGTGCTTAACCTGAGTACTGATTATGGGGGTGTTTACGTATTTGGAAGTTCACCAGGGTGGTCTTTGTGAGTTTCACATCTCAGTTTAAAAAGAAATTTAAACCCTGACCATCATGACAATATGCCATAGTTTTTTCCCCCTGAAAACTACTTAGGAATGCAAGTCCCCCCCCTTTTCAGGAGCCATTCTTACCACCCACTCTTTGGCAAAAATATTAGCAAAGTACAGTCAGCTTTTGAATACCTGAAGGATAGAAGAGAAAAGCACCTCTCCTGTAACGGAAGCTGTAGTCTTTGCTGTCTCCAGGATCTGGGGTTTGGTCCTGCAGCAGCCCAGGGTTTGTCTGTCACCTTCTGGTTTCTCTGTCAATACATCTTCCATTTTCATTGTGCTTGCACAGTTGCATCTTCAGGGCCAGGTCCTATTTTGGAACAAATGCCTAAGCTTTCTCTATGAACAGACAAATCAATAGTCTCTGGGGCAGAAGGTTAGAAAAACAATTCTGCCACCTAGCATCTGCTTGTTTCCCAGTGATTTCTGCTTGTTAAAGTGCTTAACAAGGTGGGAAGAAAGGAGGGTGGGGCCTCTTCATATTCTCCAAACAGGCAGGTAGCAGGCATCTCCTATATCTCCTAGATATGTCCCTATATCTAGGTGATGGCATAGATCCAGTCAGTGTGTCCTGGGGAGAGTCTGCTGCAAAAGGGGTGGATAGGGTGCACTAGGAGAGACTAATGTAGGGAGATGCTCTCAGAATAGCTCCTGTACTCCTGGAAGATGGTGTGCATGCAGTTATCCCAATCTATGCATGCAAGGTTCTGGGCCACCCACAAAGTCATCAGCAAATGGGTCAGAGTTCAGAGAAGAGCAGTGTAGACAATCCTGGGGCCGATGACATTGATTTATGAGTATAGATTAAAAGGGCTCAATCTGCATAAGTTAATCTAATGAGGATGAAGTTTTGGTCCTAAGAAGTTCTGACAACGGCCAGGGGTGTTAAGGACATGTCCACACATCATGGAAGAAGGGAAGGGGAAGCTAATAGTGACTGGGAGAAAAGGTGCTGAAAGCCTGTTGTTGTCATGGTTACCATCATCACCAGGTGAAACCCCCACTGTCTCAACTAGAAAATGAAAGAAAGCCCAGGATGCTCTCTGGGAATGGGCATGTTGTCACCAAGGCTTATTCACACAGACCCAATCTGCTCACAGATTCATTCATTCTCAAAGGGATGCCTGAATGCCATCCGGCTCAGGGTACTGTATTAGGCACTAGGATTTGGGCTGGACTGAATAGGACCCAAAGGGGTACCCTTCTTGCTAGAAACTTGATGCTGGTAGAAGAAGAGAGCAAGAAAACAGGATGGGCAAAAATAAATGTGACAGCTTTAGATGGCAGGGAGAAGCCATGGAAACGGGCTGAAGATAACAGAAGATGGGTACCGAACCCAGGGCTTCCCAGTGTGAGCTAGGCCAGCTGGACAGCTGTGCAACCACCTACACAGTTTTAACCTGGCTTCTGAGATCCCACCTAGGGTCCTCTCAACTGTATCACAGGTATTTTATCCACTGAGCCATGCCCCCTGCCCCAGATCTTCAGATGATCTTAAATCCCTTTTCCATGTCATCTGAGGGGAAGACCAGCCAAGGAAAGGTGGACAGGTGTGTCTTAGGAATAGAACCAACGTATACTCAAAGACAGCAGCACCCTGGGCACTGAGACTTTTCCAGGGAAAGAAAGTGTGAAAAGTGGGTGGTGTTGGAGTGACCAATGGCATGGGCTGGGGACAAGGTCATGATGTCCATACTCATACCAAAGCCTGGAAACCAAGCTCAGATGTCAGAGGTAGCTAGTGACACACAAGTCTGTTTTAAGCATGGCCAGGATAGTGTCTTGGCAAGCTAAGCCTTTCTGATTATATTTTTTTACTCTAATATGAAAACTTAATTTGCATTCCCTCAGCACATACCAGCTGGTTGATGTAGTCGATTGACCTGAGGGTCAGTTGATTGGCAGGGAGGAGACAGCCTAGACTGGAAAATTGGCCATGCATAATCTACATGGTAGATAAATGACACTTAGTAATTTAAAGCCAAGTCGTAGATGAAATGAGTCAGAGGAAATTGGGACAGCAGCTTCCTTTGGTTCTCTCACAGTGCCCTGGGTTTCTGAGGATCCCAGGGAACAGGTTTCAGGCCTGCTGCCTTGGAGATAGCTCTGTGTATGTGAGAGAGACTGTATACTCCCCCAATTATTCATCAAGTGCTGCAAGTGATTTGATTGACACTGCTTCCTGAGCCGTGGCAGAACTGGCTAAATAGTGTCCTCCACAGACGTGTGAGCCCTGCAGCCTTTGGCTTAAAAGGCCTTGGAGCCTATGAACCATCCTTGCCTCATTAGAAGAGGAAGAGAAAATTCTCTCTCTGTGTGTGTGTGTGTGTGTGTGTGTGTGTGTGTGTGTGTGTGTGTGTGTGTTTGTGTAAGTAAGTTTGAGTGTGTGTATGGTGTGTATACACATTGTGTATGGGAATGTGTATATAGGCATGAAGTTGATGCCAATGTCCTCAGTTACTTCCCACTTCATCTTTTGAGGCAGAGTCTCTTGTTGAGCTTGGAGCTTTGCCAGTCTTCACTAGTCTAGCCAAGTGGCTCATCCCCAGGATCTTGTCTCTGCCTCCTGCATGCTGAGATTACAGGTGGACCACCAGGCCTGCTTGGCATTTATGTGGCTTCTAAGGATCTGGACTCTGCTCATCATTCTTACATGTCACTTTATCTACCCAACCATTTCCCCAGCCTGAAACTCTCCAATGGTCTTAAGTCCCCTTTCCTGGCCACTGCAAATATGCACAGAGATGCTCATGTGGCAAGGTGATTAAGGATCCGAGTACCACACTTAGAAACCAAACACAGGGAGGAAAAAGCCAAAGAGAGAGATGGCATCTCAAAAGCAGGTGCCTGGGAAATGACACCCAAGGTTGTCCTCTGGCATCTACATAACACAGGCACATATGTGCACAATCATACAAACATGCATACATATAATTCATAGCAAATTGAACTTGGTAGGATCTGCCCTTAATTCCAACAGGGGTAGCTAGCTGAGGTAGGAGGATTGCCAAATGTTTGAAGCTAGCCTGGTCTACAGGATAACACCAAACACCAAAAAGAAAAGAAGAAATACTAACACAGAGACCACACTGTTGCTCCTCAATATTTAATCCCACATTGGTCCCCAGCTTTCTGAATTCAACTCTTAGTTGGACCCACCTAAGCCCATGCACATACATCCTCTTAGATGGTGTGCAAGCTGTGTGTACTTTGGCTCACAGTGACTGAGATTTATGGGACAGAAATAAGGCTCTTCATGAAGACGTTGGAGTCACATGAAGTTGCAGGGCCCTTGGCATCCACCAGCCTCTCTTCTGCTATTCACACCCCACTGTTCTGCTCCTTCAGGGATGACGGCAATCCCCTGTGCCTGCCTTGGCATCTTCCTGGGTGGTCTTTTGGTGAAGAAGCTCAGCCTGTCTGCTCTGGGGGCCATTCGGATGGCCATGCTGGTCAACCTAGTGTCCACGGCCTGCTACGTCTCCTTCCTCTTCCTTGGCTGTGACACGGGTCCCGTGGCTGGTGTCACTGTTCCCTATGGAAACAAGTAAGTACCTAAACTCTTAGCTCAGCCCTGCCTAGGGATACCAGGACCACCTTCACTGTGTTTCATAGAACTAGATCAGCCCTGTCCAGAGACCTCAGGACTCTCTGCTGCAGGATAATAGAGCCAGCTTGGTTGCTAATGACCCTTAGCAGAGAAACCCAGGAGGCCTTAGCTTTTTTGCAGTTGCAAGACTTGCCTGTCCTCTGAGGGTTGACCTTTTTCCACCATGGCAAGGCAGCCCGAGAGCAAGGTAGGCACTCATTCTCCAGCCTACATGCTCTTTCTGACATTTGACTTCAGGAATGATGTGAAGATAGATGATAGAAAATAAAAATAAACATTATTTCAAAATTCAGCTTCAAGTAAAAGAATCAATTTCAATAATTCCTACATGAGTCCAGAGCTGCCATCCAGCGCACATAGACATTAATAAGTCCAGCCCTTGGTGAGCATGCTTAAGTGGTGGAGAACGGCAGGGGGAGCAGGGCCAGCCAGTTGCTATGGGATCTCTTTCCTTAGTCCCTGGTTATTATCCCAGGACTATGGACCACAGTTCCCATAGTGATTGTTCTTCAAATAAATTAAGGGAATGTATTATCACTATGTCCAGTGTCTCCTTGCCTTATGGGACTCTAAGACCACCCTGAGCTGTGGAGTCTAGCCCAGACATGCTACACCATGACTGTGTTGCAGGTTACACAGTCAGACCCCTACTCCAGGCAGGGCTCTAGACTGCAATGAAGAGCCTGGAGACTGGATAGAACTGGGGCATATCTGCCACCCCTTAAGAGTGAGCAGGAAGAGCAGGAGGAGGCAGCTGCTCACTTCTCTCAGACCCGGGTGCATTTCAAGCAGCCCCCGGTTCCTCTCACACATAAGAACCCAACCTGGCTTGCATTTGGCTCTGAATAGCAGCCCTCACTGTGGACTGCTCAGCTTGCAAGCAGTAAACTACAGTGATTAGAATCACATGCACAGGGTCACGGTGTAATGAAATATATACTGTAAAAATGAAAAAGAAATAAAAAGTTCAAGGCCCCCGTGATCACACTACCCAGATCTAACTCATTCTCAACACTCAGGCACTACATACATTTAAACAAATGATTGGCTGGTCCAGCCTCAGTTTCCCTTTTGGTAAAGCTTATGGGGTTATAGCGGGAACAAACAAAATGATTCATAGTGTTCCTTCAACAGCCAGGGGTCCCTGTCTCACCCATGTTATCAGGAAGTACCTTGAGCCTTAAGACAGCAGAAAAATAGGGGTGCAGAAGTCACTTCCTTCTTCTGGGGATGCAAACTGGATCCCCCTGTGTCTTCCCAGTTTGTTAGTAGCTGCATCTTTGTAATGCATAGGCAAGTATAAAACACCCTAGCATCCATTATGTATCTTGGAATAATGAACCAATCAGAGGATGGCTGTTGGAGCCAAGCTGGGCATTCTATATGCAGGAGAGGGAGAAACAGGCGGGTATGTGGGGCATCCAGCAGTGCAGGAGGAATTATGGGTTAGAGCAGACTGCAGACAACTATAAAAGTGTCCTGAGTGACTGACCTAAGCTAAGCCCCATCTGCCATAAGTTCAAAGGACACATTATTACAGATTACAAACAGTCTTCCTCCTCCCGTTTGATAGAAGACCGAAAGCGGTACAGCAGTGTGGGCTCCTAGCAGGATAGCCAGGACTAACACAGGAAAAATGAAGAGGGAAAGGATGAGCAGACCAGGGAAGCACACTGAGTAAGCACACCACAGAGCCCACCACAGCAGAATGCTATCAGCAGTCCTAGTCAATCCCAGCTTCTAACACTCTTAACTCTTCTTTTCCAGCTCAGCACGTAGCTCCGCCCTTGACCCCTACTCTCCATGCAACAACAACTGTGAATGCCGGACAGACTCCTTCACCCCAGTGTGTGGGGTGGATGGCATCACCTACCTGTCAGCCTGCTTCGCTGGCTGCAATAGCACGGTAATTGAAACCTCGGGTTGCAGGGGAGAGGGTTAGGATTCCAGCAGCCATGGCTGCTCAAGGTCCGGAGTCCAGGCTTGTCCCTTTTCACTTTGTTGCTGCGGCTGTTTCTTTGCCCCAATCTAACAAAGAAGCCTCCAGGAGGATGATAAGAGGACAAGGCAGTTCCTCAGACCTTTGCTAAATCAAATGAGCTTCTAAGACACTTCCCGGAGTGAGATACTGGAAATAAACGTCAAAGGGAACTATGTATATGCAGCTGGAAAGAGGGCCGTGACACAAGGTACTCAAAAAAAGGTGGCCAGGAAATAAGCTGTGTGCAGTGGTGAGTAGCCTGCCCCAAAATTAAGCAGTCATGGGAAATACAGGGAAAGCAGGAGACCGACTGGAGCTCAGCGTCATTCCTCCCTGCTCAGTGCCTTCTCTTGTTTGGACCTGTGCAGTAGTGACCTAGCCTGTCTCCAGGGCAGCCCCCTTCTAAGGATTTCCTTGATGCTCCAGATGACTTTTCCATGCCCTGCCCTGTAGGGCTCTGAGCCTGGTTCACATGTATCTGCAACGCACATCTCCAGCTGTCTCCTTTCCTGGTTCTCAGTCTGTAGCTCGTGACCCCTCTGGGGATTAAAAGGCCCTTTCATGAGGATCATCCTTGGAAAACACAGTTGTTTACATTACAAATTCATAACACACTACCCAAACTACAGTTATGAAGTAGCAACAAAAATAATTTTATGGTTGAGGATCACAACATGAGAACTGTATTAAAGAGTTGCAGTATCAGGAAGGTTGAGAACCACTACTCTAGATGGCTGTTTAGCCTCCTCTTGCTCCAATTGGACAACTCCTATTCACCCCTCAATACCCTATTCCAATAACTGCTACTCTGAAATGATTCCTTGTTTCTTCTTTTGGAGTTCTTGCCTCTGAGTCTCCAGAATCCTGTTCCTTCCTGGATGTATTTGTTTCTTTTGCTGTAGTAATCTGCTAGAAGTGGCTGCCTGTAAGGGACACTGTTACCCCAGAAGTATGCTGTAATTTCTCAGAGAGTGCACAGATGGGAAGGAAAAGATACCTGCCAGGGGGCTGCTTCCAGGGAACTAATTGAAGTCATTTCTTCCCTCCTTGCCTTGCCTCCAATATCTTAAAGAGCAGCAGTTCCCTGAAAGCGGGGAGGGGAGGAATGAATCATTTGTTTTCATTTTCAAGGACTTCATTTTTGTATGATTTTAAGATTCAGATTCCTGGCCAGTTATTAATATTTCCTATAAAGAAAAATAAATCACTGCCGATTGGGGGCTGGGCAGACCCAGTTTTATAAACCAGATGATGAAGCAATTTCTTTATGTGAGTAGAAGTAAATATTAAAAGGGGGTTGGGACCTGGAGAGTGGTTCAAATAAAGACACGAGCTATTTTTTCTCATAAAAACAAGTTCATTGACATTTTTAATATCCACAAAGTTCTGCTAACAGCCTCAGCCGCTGTCCTATGATGAACCCTTAAGTGACTCTGCATAGCCTTGTCCTGAGACCCAACACGCCTTTTATTCTAGGGGCACACTGACCCAAACCTAAATAATCTGCAATTTCCTCTGATCTTGCATGCTTAAGAGGTTTGTTGAGTAACAGCCTATTCAAGCCATGTGTTCACTTGTGACTGCTGAAGCTGGGGGGTGGTCATTCTAGTGGGGGAGAGTCATTCTAGGACAGCAGGTTAAGGATGAGTTTAGAACATGACACTCGTTGCCCTGACACCTACTCTCCACTCTGTGACTTGGAGTCTCACCGTGCCTACTGGGATGACCATGGGGTTCCATTCCTTGCCCACTGGTTCAGGCAGGGTGATGGGCCTCCCTGGCTTTCACTTGTGGCTTGCGACAACAGGCCTCAGGATGCTATCTAAAACTGAGCAAAAAGCAATGTGAGTCTTTAAAATCTCTGTGAAGAAACGCCAAAGAAAGGCTTATATTCCTGCTCTCCCTTCCTCCTTCCCTCCCTCTTCTCCTTTCACTTTTGTCCCTTCTGGTCTCCAGATAGTACAAGTCTTCCCCATGTGAAGGATTTCCCTCTTGCCTCTCCTATTTTCCATGGCTTCTTGCCCTGTCTCTAGAGAGCAGGCTGTCTCGATGTGGGCTCAGCCCTTCCCTGTCAGTTTCCTGGGCCCTTCTGTCCTGTCTGTATCTCTGCCTGATGAATGCCTGTGTAGGGCTGTGTATGACTATTCCATACAAACCTGTGTTAACTCACCAGGGTGAGACAGTAGGATGTGGTGGAATTCTGGGATCCTCTGAGCCAAACCCAGAATTTTTCTCTGCACCCTGCTTCTCATTTTCAGGGTGTCATCCTTTTTTTTTTTTTTTTTTTTTTTTTTCCTACACAAAACAGCATCTCCATTCATACTGCTCACACTCAATACATTTAGCTTTCATGCCTGCCCTGGCTACCTCTCCAGCCTCAACCTCTCTTCTCTTCCTGTCTCCTAACCAGCCACTTGTTAAGTGCAAGTCTACTGACAGCCAAGTTGTCCTTTGCCCCTGGACCTTTGTACATGTCATTCCTGATATATAGAATAGTCTCCCCTGTATGTGGACTCTGTCTTGCCTACCCACTAGGGCCCAGCTCTCTTTGTACTTTCCCTGCTCCTACAGAGCTGTCTCCTACCACAGCACTATTTCAAGACCATGTGCGTGCCCTTCCAAATGCCACCACACCTATTCTCATCTACAAGATCTATAGCTTATCTGTGCCAATGACTCTTACTTCAGGATCTCAGTCCCTCACCAGGTTTCAGGGATGGTGCTATGCGGTAGACCTTTGCCCTCTCCCCCAACAATGACAGATAGAGCTCTGGATGAAGGCCCAGGCTTCCCAAATGTCCCTTCATGCTCCTGTGTGACCTAAAACAGATGAATCCAGTGGGCAGTGGGGAACACTCCTGGGCAGCAGCTGGCAAGCAGATAGATAGGATAGCTCTAATTTCAAGGTACACCCTTATTTTTATTCAAGTATTGTCAATATGTGTGTATACACACACACACAAACACACAGGACCCATGAAAAGTCTACCCCAGACCTGCATTAGATGCAAACAAGTGAACCAATCAGATCACTGAGATGCTAATGAAACCCAGTCAGCATCAGCTATTCCTATCTTTATGGTCTTAGTTGAGATTTTTGTTTGTTTGTTTGTTTGTTTGTTTTTGATTTTCTTCTTTTATCTCTGAAGTGATAACAGTGGAAGTTTCTAGCCTGAGTTTGCTGTTCCATTTCTAAATCTTGTCATTGCCTGTGGTGAGGAGGGATGACAAAAAGATGGAGTTAATTTTATCGGCCTCCTTTGGTGTGAATATATTGTGCAGACTGTTTGCATACCTTTCACTTTCAGAAGTAATTATTCAAGCAGAAAGCATGTTTGTATGCCGGAAGTTATACCCATCCAATGGCCTGAATAATTGACTTGAGGGAAAAACAGCTTTTATTAGCCTCCAATAGGTTAAAAGTCAATATAAGCCAAGCGCAGCAGTTTGTAGGGTATAAATGACAGATGGCTGATCCACCCCCATCCAGGTTACAAAATATTTGTTGAGTGCTCTTCAAACAAAGCACAAAATGGGTTCTGAGCAAGGAGAGTGACTCCACCATGGGGCATGCTGGGATCTGGCTATTCTACCTTACAGGTCCCAATGCAGCCCTGGGGACTTTTACAACAGAGGGTCTGAGCCCCACTCTTCCTTCTTATTTTTGGAATGTGATTTTTAAGCCTCTGGAGTGTTCCTAGTATGTAACCAGGTTTGGAAACCACAGTTTCCCCATCTTGGCCTTGATATTTTGAGGTACATAGTTATTTCTCCCTAGAAGCTGTCCTGTGTACCACATCACAGATATTTAACCATATTCTCAATCTTTATCCAACAGCCTCCAACTTTACATGGCCACAATAGATGTCCTTAGACATGGTCAAGCGTCCCTGAGGACACTATAGCCCTAGAAGAAGTGAGGCCTGTGCAGGGATGCCCAGCCTCTGAGCTATTGCACTCTCTTCTTCACATGCCTGATGGGGTGTGGGAAGTGTCCTGTCATCATGTGCAACCCATGTAGGTGTTTCATGCTAATTAGGCTTGCACACCCTAAGGACCCATCTCCGGTGGTTTAGCCAATATTAAACTGAGCATTTATCTTGGTGGTTTTAAATGTGGATCTAGACTGAGCCTCTGTGAGAATGCTGAAAGATAGCCAAAGGGGTCCTGCAGCCATGAAAGGTAGTGGGTAGCTGCAGCTAAGGCCTAACTTGTCCTTCATTGTTCTCTCTGTAGTCACAGTCCTCACCAATAGCCACCCTCATGCCTCAGCCACTTTTTCTTCTGAGTATATTTCCCTGTCTGATCAAAAAGACTTGAGTTACTGGGAAAGCCTCTTTTATAACATGGTCCAGATTCCCAACACTGATTTAACAATCTTTGTTCAACCTAGTAACAGCATATGATAAGGACCTTGGAAACAAACAAAGTCCTGCTAGAATTTTATCAGCTGTGACATTCACTATATCTCAGGCCCTGTGCTACTCATCGAAGATGCAAAGATGAATCAAGTCTAGGGCCTATGTTTGCCATAAAATGCACTAAGGTGTTTTCTAGAAGAAAGTAACAAAAAGCAATATTCAGTCCAGCTTTACAGTTGCGTTAAGTGAAAAGAACACATCAAACCCTCCAGTAAAGAAATGGAAAAATATATGTGGCTTTTTTTTTTTTTTGTTCTGGTTGTTTGCTCTGATTCTCATTTTTGTGTTTTGTGGTGGAGGTTGTTTAAAAGAGAGAGAGAGAGGAAAACAACATAAAGTTGGGTGGGCAGGCAGTCGAGGAACTTCTGGGAGGAGTTGAGGGGGAAACATTAAAATTTTAATAAATATAAATGTAAGTAAATAAAAGTCAATCCTAATCACATATGTAAGTAACAACAACTAATGAGAAAATAAGCCACAAATTTGAAAGAGAGAAAGGAGGGGTTTATGAGAAGGCTTGGAGGGAAGGAAGGAGGGAATGATGGAATTTCATTATAACCTCACAAAAGAAATAATTTTAAGAATGAGAGATTGGAAGACTAGGGACAAAGTTGAGTCTGTAAACGTCTTTGTCATGCTGTCATGATTGAGTTCTATATCCCAGGACCCATGTACACAGCAGAGCGTGGCAGTGTGTGGCTACAGTCACAGTGCTAGGCAAGCGAGGACAGGGACAAGAGGGTCACTGAGGAACCAAATCGGTGAGCTTACACATTCAGTGAGAGACCCTGTCACAAAACCATGAATAAAGCTGAGCTGACTGAGGAAGACCGTCAGTGTTGACTTAAACATACATGTGCACATGTAAACACAAAGAAAAAGCTGGATAAATATATAAGCCATTCCTTATATCCATAGACAGCTACCTCACATTGCAAATTAAGAAAATTGGTTTTGTTAATTACTTTCAGATTTTCTGCATATTTTGGAACTGTCACAAATGATCACCTATTGCTTTTTTAATAAGGAAAAGCTTTATTTTTAAACTCCAGTATTAAAGAGGGGTTAAATAGAAATATATTTAAATATAAGGGAGTGGTTAGATAGATTACTTAGTGGCCTTGTGATGTTATATCCCCTAGGGTAGGAATTTGCTCTTTGGGAGACTATTTAGAAAGAGTCAGTGGGCATTTATCCAGGGCAGGCCTTTGTCCTGTGGGTGAGCAGACATTTGGCTGGTGGGAAAGCCTTGAAAGACATCCCTGCATAGGTGTCCTAGGGATATACTAGGGATATAGATCAGTAAGAAAGTGCTTGCCTAACTTGCACAAGGGTTGAGTGCTACATAATAATAATGTAATAATAAATGTGTTTAGATGTTTGAACCAATATGACAGGATTTGCCATTTGGAGAGAGAGCACAGGAAGGAGAAACACAGGGTCTGGGGTGCACTTGAACCTACAGTCACATTCTCCCCTTTCCGTGCTGTGTCCTCTATGTCCCACATGTGGGGATAGATCCATAGTGGACCTTCCTGCTCTCCAATGAGCAGCCCCTTGGCTTCTCCCCAGAAGGAGGGAAGTCAGCTCTGTTGAGACAAGCCCCACCCCTGGTGCTACATGTGAGGTTGTAGGTAGACAGGGTCTTGCCTTCTCCTTGGCATCTTTCCTTCTGACCATTATCTTTTAGTTGGTAATCTTACAAGGAAAGGAGGGAGCCGTATCTTTCTTCCTGCATTTTCCCCCCAGATAATCTCTGCAGGAGCTAGTAGGAGGTCACTAGGGTTCTTCATAATGAGGAATGAGGTATGTGTCTGGAAATACCAGCTTAGGTTTTGTCCTCGGCATCCTAATAATGAAGAGACAATGGACTGATGACATGGCCCAGGGTAGACAGGGACATTTCTCCGAGAATGACAGCATCTTCCTATGTCTAGATTCCCTCAGGATTCACTGAAGCTTTTCACACAGCTTCATACTGCTTTTTTTGTACTTGACACCATACCACCTCATTATTACTTAAAATAGTAATAATTACTACATTAATATTTTTTTAAAAAAAAATGAAGATCTCCCACACAGAATCAGGAGGAAGCCTGGCTTATGTTGACACTTAGGCTGGAAAATCCCTTCTGGACCACAAATTAGGGAGCAGTCATCACTTCCTGGTATTTTAATGCTTCCAGAGTCACGAGGCTAGCCTTGTCCCTCTCAGGTTTTACTGTAAGGCTTTTCCACCAAACACATCATCCCTCCCACACCACACCCTTACAAAAGTAATCTGCCACCCTGGGAATCCATTCCTTCTGTTCCATTCATAAGAACTGACCCATCAGTACTGAGTGATGGGAGGAACAAAGCAGAAGCAACTTCATTTGCCAAGAGTTGTAAAGCATGCCGATGAGTGTCTTGTTCTTGTAGGATGAGCTGTCAAAATAGTGTGTTTGCCTTTTCCTTCATCAGTTAAAAAAAATACATATCTCTAAGACCCAGGGATAAGTGTTTTGCATTTATGGTCTCCGTTTTTATTGTGATCCTGCCTTCTTGCATTGGATAGAAACAGCTCTCATTTGAAATTGGTTGGGATGTGTGGAATCAAGAAGCAACTTGCAGACGGGGCTACTGCATCAAGTAAAAAAACATAGCATGAGAGTTATTCCTCCTCCATCCTCTCTTCACTCACTTCTCAGCCTGCCAATAGGCCATGCCCGTTATAGACACAGGTGTGTGGTGGAGTGCTCCTTATCTGAAATCCCTGTATGGTAATTCAGGGTTAGAGTTCTTACAGGTTTTACAGTCTTTACACATATATCGTGAGATATTAATCAAATTTGATCAAGAGAGATGCTTCCTGGGTTGGGGAAATGGCACAATGAAGAAGATAAGCATGGACACCTAATTTGAATGCCCTGAGCTGAAGTCAAAACAGCCAAGCATTTCACATGTCTGTAACCCCTAATGCCAGGGCAGGCAGAGACACAAGAACCCACAATGTTCACTGGCCTGCCAGGCTAGCAAAAGCAACAAGTTTTAGCTGCAGTGAGAGGCTCTGTGTGAAGGTCTTAAGTCTGAGAGTGATGGAGTAGGAAACTTGGTGTCCTCTTTTGACTTCTGCATGCACTCATGTATACAGTTATATGAGAGAGAGAGAGAGAGAGAGAGAGAGAGAGAGAAGAGAGAGAAGAGACAGCTGCAAGGGTTAAGAGGGCTTGAAGGGCTTGGAGATGCTGAATGTACTGCATTTAGGTTGCAGCTAGTCCCATGAAACCAAGTGAATGGCATAACTCAGGGAGTCATGTCACTGCTCAAAACAATTTGGTTTGGGGTATTTTGTATTTCATATGTTCTTATAAAATTTCAATGTGCCTAGAAGATCCCACTTTGTTCCTATGTTTTAGATTTACAGTTAAGGGTTTATGTTTGGCCTCTTTACTTCATACCAAAAAAGTAATTTTTCACAGAAGGTCTTCTACCATGTTGACCTGATAGAGTCTACAAAACCATAAATAGTTAACTATTTACATAGCCATCAACTCTTGTAAGCCACAGTTGGTTCATGTTATTCATCTGTCCCTTTGGGCCTAGGCAAGCCTATCTGCTGGACAAGTTCTTGTAAAATTTGCAAACCAGCTCCCTTCTGCCATCTTGTTCAACACGCTTTTTGGGACTGTTCTGTGAGCATGGTGGCCCTCCTTGTCAACATGAAGGATGGCAAGGAAAGCTAGATCCTGATACCTCACACTGAAGACAGAGAATTTAACTCTCTTGGGGCAGTAGGGACTACATTCCTTCCCAGAAAAAAAATCATACAGTGGGAAGACATTGCCTTGAAATAGGGTTAAACCCAATCCCCCTTAGAAAGGAGCTTACACCTGTAATCCAAGACTTGGGAAGAAGAAACACATAGTGAGTCTAAGACTAATGTGGGGTGCTTGAAAGACTCAGGGAATGAGGGAGGGAGGGAGGGTGAGAAGGAGTGAGTGAGGAAAGGAGAAATTGGTCCCTAGCCAATTTGGAAACCATGAATGAACTGGGAATAGGGTACACCTTCTTACTACTTAACCATTGCAGGACCTGTGAGAGAAAGCTCTAGACACCTGCCATTCAGTCTTCAGAATGTTCCAGAGCATCTTCACAGTCCACTGGAGGGGAGAATGTGCATTCACCCTCCTTTATTAAACTGAAGTGAACCTCTTCTCATATTCAACCTCTCTGTCTACCCAGAATTCCCACTGCTCTGAGTATCTCAGGTTTGGGGAGCTATTAATACCAGCAGAAGGGATGTCCCCAGTTTCCTGTCTTTGAGATTATAGAATAAAGCCCCACTGTTAAAATCATCTGTCTCACGTGTGCGCCCTAGGAAAGGGGAAGCCACACAGGTCCCCAACTGCACTTTCTTGGTGAAAATCCTAACAGCCCGGGGCACCCACACTCCTTCCAGCTCCTTAAGTTCTGGGTCTCTCTTCTACCGCCTGGAAACTTGTCTATACCTACACGGGGCTCTACAATCACACACCTCATTCGTCTCATTGCCTTAGAGACACTTGGAGATCTCTCATTAGGACATAGGATTTGTCTGTTCAGCCTGCTGGCTAGCCCCAAAGCCCCAGGGATCCACCTGTTCTGTCACCACAGTGTTGGGATTACAGTCATTTGCCACCAGTTTAATACATCGGTGTTGAAAACAAATCCTGGCCCTTGGGGTTGGAGAGATGGCTCAGAGCTTAGGAACACTTATTGATCTTGCAGAAGACCTAAGTTCAGTTCCTAGCACCCATATGATGACTCACAACTATCTGTAACTCTAGATCTGGCCACCATGGACACTGTACACACATGGTACACATACATACATGGAGGCAAAACACATACACATCTTTTACGTGTGTCTGTGTGTGTGTGTGTGTGTGTTTACATATATATTTAATCTAGGTCCTCATATTTGAGCACCAAGCACTTTTCAACTGCGCTATCTCTGCAGTGACCTCAGTTTTTGGCAAATGTAATGTAATGGATTATAGCTTAGGTATAAATCCAAATGAAGGGCAGATAGACACAGACAGATGAGTGATACGCCAAACAAGGGTGATTAGTCACATGGCTTAATTCAAAGTGCTCTGGCTTAATCACTGAGTTGCAGTACCCCAACACATCTCAATGTGTTTCTTGAGAAGCCATGCAAGCCAGCATTTAGTTCATGGAGCATTCAGTCAGACAGCATAACAGGGACTGTCCTCCATTTATATGTTATCATTCTAAGTCCCTGTGAGTCTAAAGCCCTCAGTCACAAGCCCAGTCACAGATGTTTTCCCAGTCAAGCTACTGCAGTGGTCAATGAGTAACTACACCCAGGACAGGGTTTAGATCCTTTTGAGAGATGGGAGATACTAGGACTTATGTATGCATTCAGACATTTTCTGCGTGTCTGTGTGAGCCAAATCATCTAGTACAGATGAGACTAAATTGGGTAGAGAGTTTAATATGAGGGTAGATGGTGTCAAAATTATCACCTGGTTCCCAGGGTGCTGGTCATTGTTACTAAGGTAAGACATGGTAAAGCAAAAGAATTTGGGACAGGGAAGTGTCATCAGGATTTGATAAGGAAAACAGTCCATACAGTGTTTGGAAGAAGAAGGACTGGATAGAGAAATTTGAGCAGGGCAGATGAAGGGTGAAACTCTAGAGAAAATGAGATGATAGAAAATTGAACTAACTCTGTGGAGAGTTAGAATTGATGGCAAAATCCAAGTATCTGTATCCATAAGCCATATCCCGAGCTTACTCTGTTGCAGAACCAGAAAGGAGAATCTAGACAGAGACCTGAGGAATTGGGTCACGAGTAGTAGTAGCACAGAGGTGCTGTTGGTCAGCAGGGTAGCCCAGTGAGTGCCCAGGAGGGGTACCAGGAGAGCCCTGTGTCTCTGGCCCCTTCACTTGTGTCCAGCTCTCCTTCCAATCAATGGCCTTCCGAGGGTAGTGACTTCTTTTACTTCACAGTGGAAGGAAAATGAATGCTTCTGCCCTTTGTGGCCCCTAGCTGGGATAAATGCCTCTAACAAGGTTCATATAGAAAAGAGAGGGGTATTCATAGCACATGCCTCAGGTTACAGGGGAGGTGCCCAGGGAAATGAGTGACTCACACAGAGGCAAGCTTTCAATCCAGACTTAAACAAAGGATACAGGAAAGATGGTGATGGGGAGGTGACCAGGGAAAGTATGTTCAGCAAAGGATTTGTTCTGGGGATCCAGTTAGCACATTCTCCATCGCTTCCTCCCTATACAGAAAGGAGGCACCTCTGCAGATGGAAATTTCTGAGCCAGGGCAGTGGTGTGCACCTGTAGCCCTGGCTATTCAGGAGACTAAGGCTGGAGGGTCATTTGAGCCCAGGAATCTGGAGCCAATCTGAGCAACAAAGCAAGACTTTATGTCTCATTAAGTATAAATACAATATTTCCTTTATACATCAGGACCTTATACACAAAATTTCCATACTTGTGGCTTCAATGAACTGCAGATTATCAGGGAGAATTGTGTCTTCACCCAACTTAAACAGAATTTATGTCATATTCCCTAAGCAGTGCAATGTAATGACTATGACCATAGTGCCACATTGTATTAGATACAAAATCATCTAGATCTGGTTTTATGTATACAGAAGGAGGTGTATAGGATGTATAACATTTTTTAATCTGGGACTCAGGCATCTGTAGAGTCCTTGGAACCCAATATTCTTGGATCTGAAGGAACTACTGACTGTAAATTTCTGTTTAAAAACTGGTGGCTTCTATGTTGTCCCATCTTCCCCTGTGTCTGTAAATATCTTCAAATGGACAGCTCAAAATTGTCCTTGTGCCAAATAGGCATATTTTGGGGTAGCATATTCTGATCTGTGACTAATGGCTTCCACACCATGCTGTGCTTTCCTACCCAGCTCCAATCCATGCTAGTGAGGGACCTCTGTGAGCAGCTCCCAACCTTCGAAGGGCAAGTGCGTCAAGAAGCCAGCACAAATTCAGCGTGATATCTCAACGTGCTTGTGTGTCAGGAAGGGGCATATCACATATATCAAAGGGGGCTATGGACTAGGGATGAAGCTGAGGAAAATCATGAACAGATAGGAAAATGTAGCCCTGAGTTTTTCCTGCATGTTAGCTTGGGAAAGGTGAGACAATGCCAAGAAAGATAGACAAGGTATTGCCAGAAAAAGCAAAGGGGAACCCAAAGAATAGAGGCATGGGAGACAGGGAGCAAGCAGAGCAGCCCTGAGAGGAGAATAGATGATGGACTAGGGATGTGGATGCAAATGGGGAACTTGGTGAGATCTGACTTCTACTAGTTGAGAGAGAAGCCAGTCAGAATGAGATGAGAGCAGGGCCAATGAGGTGTGGGCAATGAGTGTCAGCAGCTGGAGAGGTTTGCCTGTGACCTCAGTGACCATGCCATACACTCTTCTCTTGGTGGAGGATGGAATGACATGGTGAACTTCTCCTGGGGAGAAACCCTGCTTCCTAGTAACGGCAGGGGCTAAGCTGTCTACCTATGTATTCTAAAACTGTCATCTAGATCTCATTTAATGACATTATGCAAGGAAATGCTCAGGAAAGTGTATAAAATACAGAGTCTTATCCCAGGATGCTCTTGACTGACAGTTTCCATATCCTCTGTGGGGCAAGTTTAGGTCAGGGCTCAGAGGGCCCATGTGGGGAGAAGGGGAGCTGCTCAGCTAGAGGAGGTCTAGTAAAGGGATGTGGTGTCTATGTTAGATATGGGAAAGCCAGGTAAAGAATCCTGGTATGAGACAAGGAGTAGGGGGGACCAGGCTTCAGCACCTGGAGATTGTCTTAAACACCCAGATGTCTGCCCTGGGGACACCATTTAGAAAATATATAGCTAGCAGGTCCCATCTGCCCCACGTAGCCCTGCAGGGCTGCCCCAGTGAGGGTACTCTTAGAGGGTTAGGACACCCCTGAAGCTATCTCATGTTGGAAAAGATCCCCATATCTGTAAAATAGCCTGTGGTGACAGAAAGGGAGAGCAGGAAGAGGAGAGGAAGGGAGGGCAGAAGAGGAGAATCGGAGGCTTTCTTCGCCTGACCCCTCAGGAATGTTCACCTGCTGGGCATGCGCTCAGAAAGCCAATCAGCTCCACAAAGGAAGCAATGAATCATTTATGATTGTTTTCGCTTTGTATTCATTAAAGGCCTCTGCACTATTATTATCGAACCTTAATTGGCTTGGCACTCTGAACAGCCTCCTCCAGCCCCTGCTCCTCCCTCAGCGATCAGAAATTCCTGGAGCGAGCTAGCAAGCTTGCAGGAGAGTACTAGAGCAAACCTTACTTGGGAACAGAGGCTGCGCATCCAGAGCCCCTCAGAAGATCAAATAGAACTCCTCTCTGATCATATATTAATAAATGTATCCCATCAGGCTCTTGCTTCACTCCCTGTGAGCTGCTGCCAGCTGTCTGGAATCTGTTAGCTCCCTTTGCTTCCCCGGCCACTGGGGCAAGTGTTCCATCAGCTTCCTCCCATCGAGGTCTCCCAGGAACAATGGTTCCATGCATGACAGCATGCATCCTTTGTTCTGAGTGCCATGCCAGGCACTGAACCAGCAACAATATGTGGGCTACCTGATTTACTTCTTTTAATACACTTCGGTGTAATTATAACTGCATAAAGGGAAGACAAATTGGCAAGTAATTACGATGTTAATTTGGCAATGTTTTATCATATTGTAGAAGCACAATTTCCTCTCTAATTGTATTGGGGGGGGACACATTTATCTACAGTGCAGCTTATTGAAGGCTTCTGAAGAGTGGAAATGAAATACGCAGGAGACAGGGAAACCAGCTCTCCTCCCCATAAATATTACTTTATTTGCATGTGTTTTTGCAGCCTCCTTAAAGAGCTAACTCGTTTATTCAGGCCCAATTAATGGAATGCCATAGAATGTATAATTAGGCTGTGACAGCTTAGCTGATGGATTGCCTTGGGTGTGGAAACCAGAGACACTCCCATTTTAAATGGCCGAATCTTCCTTTTCAGAACCTCACAGGCTGTGCATGCCTCACCACCGTCCCCCCTGAGAATGCCACCGTGGTTCCAGGAAAATGTCCCAGTCCTGGGTGCCAAGAGGCCTTCCTAACCTTCCTCTGTGTGATGTGTGTGTGCAGCTTGATCGGGGCCATGGCCCAAACCCCTTCTGTCATCATTCTCATCAGGTAAGCTGCCCACTGAGCCCCGAGTATTGAGAGTCAGCCTAGTCTATGTCCTTCCACCTAGCCCACATCTGCAGGGCTCCCGTGTCAGAGCCATGTGAGTCCTGCAAGCAAGGTGAGACAGGAACACAGCCTCTCTAGGCTAAGAGTTACCAATCAGGAGGCACCCATCAGTTAGGACTTCACAGAACAATAGGGCAGCAGTAGAAAGCCACTTTCACAGCCTCCCAGGAATAACCTGGGAGTTAAAGGCATGCCTCATTAGATGCATAAGGAAGGCAGTTCAAGGCAAAACTGGAAAGCATCCTACACTGATCTTATCAGGATGCATTGTTGGTGATGTAAAATGAGAATCATGGGCTGGGGAGACAGCTCAGTTGGCAATGGCACCTGCCTCACAAGCATGGGTCTGAGCTCATTCCCTAGAACCCGTATAAAACAGAAGTAGTAGAGCTTGCCCATGACCGCCATGATAGTGAGATGAGAGCTAGAAATTGGCAGATCCCCAGAAGCTTGCAGGACAGTTAGTCTAGCCTACTCAGGGAAGTTTTAAGCCAGTAAAAAACCATGTCTCAAAACTAAAGGTGGGAAGCTCCCATGGAACAACATTCAAGCTTGTCCTCTGACCTCCACACACATGCACATTCATACCCCAGTGAACACACATACCTTGTCCTTCTGTCAGTCAGCCATATGATTTGAATACAACATGGTCCCCCTTACTTATTTCTGAATCTGTTCTAGAGATAGCAGCACTTGTCCTGCCTGCCTGCCTGCTGCCATGCTCTGGTCCCTTCCAGGTCATGTGTACAAACCACTCTAGTTAAGCATGTCAAGGGGTCCACTGCCTGCAGATAGGCGATTGCTCTTGTATGAGTAAGTGGTTGTAGTGAGACATCCAGAATTCTGTAGCCCTCTGTCTCTGTGAAACTTGAAGTGCCTCTGAGGTAAATCATTGAGCAACATCCCGAGCAAGTTTCATCATTCACAATACTATTGCAATCTTGATTTGAACTCAGTACCTAGAACACGGACGGACCCATACCCTAGTATCCACCTAAGCCAGAAGAAAGAACATATTCCACAGAAAGGCTCACCTCATTAGATGCATAAGCAAGGCAGTTCAAGCCCAAGGCCTGGGGATGGAAATGGGGTGCTTGGAACTACATTGATTCCTTGCACAGTACCAGCAGCTTTACCCAGCTTCCTTGAGCCTTCCCTACTACATTTTCTCATCTTTGCTGGCAACTCTCCTGTATGTAGATGTATAGGAAGGACCTGTCCTACCCGGATGGTCATTAGCAATTGTCTTATGAATATGCAGAGGCATTAAGTATACATACAAGAGCGCATTGCCATCTTACATGAAGAAAGCTCAGCACATTCATACACAATGCTTTGGAAGGCTGTGGTCAAACAAGCCCAACTACTCTTTACTAGTGACATTGAAAAGTCCATTCAGAAAAGAAATAAAGAAATATGCAAGCGTAAGTTAAGATCTATAAAAATATTCAGGCCCTTACATTCCTGGCCATGTATCTCAAGAAAAATACCTCCCTACAAAAAAAAAAAAAAAACTCAATACAGACCGATTTTTTATTACAACGTTAACTATAATGGCAGAAACACCTGAATTGAAGTAGCAAGTTAAATTATGGAACTGCAGTTCAAGGAATAATGAGAAATCTTAAGAATGTGAGAAGTGTTTGTGAAATGAGCCATTGAATTTAAAACTAAACGTGGAAGACGATTATATATAATATGCATATGAACAAAACCCATCATGTTTCACATATGGGCTTACAGTGTCTGTATTATGAGCAGTTTATTTTTCATTAGAAATTCTCCTGAAAGTATACTACAATATTCACACACTGAAGGCACCAGAAACTGGGAAGAGTGTCCCTTGCCACCAGTAGTGGCTGGTACACTTCTTTCCCTCCCCATGAGTTCCCACTGAGGCCCAGCCTCTAGATTCTAGGTGGTAAAATTTCAGCTATGGAAAATTTAGCTGTTTCTAAGCCTCAGCTTGATAAACAGGTCTTGTAGTTTTTCTCTATAAATGGATCAAGAGCTGTGTCTAAGTGACCTGTGCTCTCAACGTGTATCTATGAAGCCCTTGTTAGCTATAGGCACATGTTCACATTCACATTGAGAAGGGACCACAATGCATCATTCCATCCCTCTCCTAGTCTTACCTTGCCATCACAGAAACTCTAGGCAGGAATAAGGATACTCCATGAGGGCTGACCGCAGCAGATAATTACCAGCCCTTGCCCTGGCTCAAATCAGTAGACTCATTGTTATGTTGGCCAGAGGTTGTCCATAGGGACAACATAGGAAGTGAGGCTGGGGAGGGGCTCACTTGTAAAGATGCCAGGCATGGTGAGGCATACTTGTAATCTCAACAGTGGGGAAGCAAGACAAGAGGAACCCTGGGGTTCACTAGGCAGCCAGCCTAGCGTGATTTATGGATTTCTAGCATATGATAGACCTTGTCTTTAAGGAGATGGATGGCATTTCTAAGGATGACACCTGAAGTTGTCTTCTGGCTTCTACATACACATGTATGTGTGTGCGTGTAATCATACACACAGATACGCATGTGCACGCACACACACACACAGAGTATTTTACAAAAAGAATGCTGGAAATGAGCAGGAAAGCCAATGGTCATTTGGGTAATATTGGGGTACATTTTAAGTTACTGTATTTGCACCCTGTAAATATTCCCCTTTTACTCATAAAGAAACTGGCTCAGTGAGTGATTACACAATATTCTCAAGGTTCCATGGCCAGTCAGTTAATGATGCCTGCATCCCTGGTCTTCTCTGGATCTTTCAATAGCATCCTGCCTGAGCCCTCAATTTCTTCATAACTAAGATCTGTGGTTCTTATGGGACCCAGTTTCTCCACAGGATATGAAGATCTTAACACCTTCCTCACTTTGTTCCCAGGGACATGCTAGCTGAAAGGAAATCACATTTCAAGTGATAAATAGCCTAGCTCATTACACCGGCATGTTTTCTTGATAAGGATCTGCCTTTATTTTTGTGATTTTTCAAGTTAAACCTTCGAATGAAAGTGTCAAAACTGTAGCCATGGAGCCGGAGCAACATGAGGGACTTGGGTTTTGTAATGTGTTTCTTCCAAAGAGCGTTCGTTTTGCCCAGGATGCAGCTCTCATGGCCTGGAACTGGTACCTGGCTTTGTCAGCCAGAGTCCTGAGATTACTCAGTGGAAGTCATAGAGGGTGTACTGGGGTTACCCACCTGTGCCACACTTTCTATAATTAAAAAGAGGTGTGCATTTCCCCAAGAATGTGTCTTTTTGTTTTACTGGAAATCTTAGAATCTGGCAATTGTCAAGGACCAATTCCAGTACATGGATGTCAAATTTTCTTTGTGTCCCAAGGTGGTGAAGAGATAAAGGAGCTCTCTTAGGCTTTTTCCCCCTAAAGACACTAATGCACTCATACAGGCCCCACCCTCACGATTTAAGCCCCCCTCAAAAGTCCCACTGTTACTTTGGGGGTTAGGCTTGAATGGAAGAATTTGGGGAAGACAGAGTGGTTTTATGGTTACTTTTGACCTGTTATAACAAGAAGCCAGAAGCAGGCAAACCAGGCTCAACCTGAGTCACAGATCACTGCCAATGAGTTGCTGGGTGAAGGACCTTGGGATCATTTAGGAATATTACCCCAGGCCTGGGAACATTGCTCAGTCTGTTAAGTATCTATCATATAAGTTCAAGTACCCAAGTTTAGATCCCCAGCACCCACATAAACACTGGGCACAATGGACCCTATATAACTCCAGTGCTAGGGTGGCAGGGATAGGCAAGTCCTTGGAACTTAGGGTCAGTGAAAGACGTTTTTCTCAAAAATAGGGTAGAGTGAAGCTGAGGAAGACATCTGACTTCTGGCTCTCTCTCTCTCTCTCTCTCTCTCTCTCTCTCTCTCTCTCTCTCTCTCTCTCTCTACCCAATCAGTAGACAGGTTTATACCTATTATAACAGATATTCTGTTCCTGACTTTTATTTTATAAAGGGTCAAATCCTACACCCTCACTGCTCTGTGTGGGTCTGGTCTCTAGTCTTCCAGCCACACTGAACTGCTCCAGCTTGTGCATTGGCTGAAGAACTGTAGTCACATACATTCCTCTGTCCCCTAAGGAGACACAGTGGTGACAGATATGAGGCGACATTCTGAATAACCCAAAGCCATGAGTATATTGTCCAATCTCTTTCCCTCTGGGTCCTTCACAAAACCACTGGCAGAGACTCCCCAGGTGGTTAGTCTGAGATATCTGCTCAGCTTCCCTCTGCATAGGCTGGGTACTTGACACCTGGGTGCTAGAGCTAGGAGGGGTGGAGGTCACAAAGGAAACCACAGTGCAAGTAGTTCTTAGCCTTGAGGGAAGAAGGCAAGCATTGACTGAATCCCATCTCTGAGCTTACCAGCTGTCACTAGGGAGATTGTATGATCTGGGCCCACCTATCTAATATCTGTCATCGCTCTTATACCTGTCCCTACTGATACTCTCAAAACATTACAGACAGAAGAACATGTGACATCATTCTTAGAGACCTTTCATGGCAAACCCAGGTCAGGATGATTGAGTCAAAGCAAAGGCAGGTGGCTAGTAGAAGGAACCTTTCATGATTGCAAGGCACTAAAACTCAGTACACATACCTGTGTCCCAGCTGGCCTACCTGGGATGCCAATGCATGAAGATCTGGTGGATTCTACAGAATGGACCAAGAACGGTGAAGGTGTTCATTGTTCCAGCTGCTCTTCAATAATTTGCTGAGCTGGTGTCCCTCATACACATCCCTTACCCAACCATGGTGATTCTTCCTTGGAACAAAAGCACACTTCACTAAGTATAGACTTTATCCAGTCCTTATAGCTCAAGTTATTTAAGGGAGAAAAAGTATACTCTTAATTTCTAAACTTATCTTGGCACCACAGTTGCAGTCAATTTTTAGACTTTGGGGGACAAAAAGGGAGAAGAAAACCTATTAGTAATTTTCTAAGGTAGGATCTAATGGACAGCAACAAATAGCTCTGGGCCTGTTAATTAAAATAGAGTGATAAGAGTCTTTTTCTCCCCTCCATCTCTTTTTCCATAGGACAGTCAGCCCTGAACTCAAGTCGTATGCACTGGGAGTTCTTTTTCTCCTCCTTCGTTTGTTGGGTACGTATTATCTCTTTTTTTCCCTCTATAATGAATTGGTTGTATTTTACCAGGTGAGTGAGGATTGGTGATATTGTCCCAATCCCTGAGTTTGCCTCTTTCTCTATGATGTTTATATGCTAGTACCCTACTTTCATTTCCCGTTGCAATGATGAAACACCCTGACCCAAGCAATTTTAGGGGATAAAAGAGTTTATTTTGCTTATAATTTCAGATTGCTAGCCATCATTGCCAGAGGTCAGGTCAGTAGGCACTTGAAGGAGCTTGCTGTAGTCATAATTGAGAGTAGAGGGTGCGCACATGCTTATGTTCAGTTCACACATTTTCCCATCAGTGTAATGATGAGGACCCGAACTCCATGGAGTAGTGTCACTCACAATGAGTGGCTCTCCACACTTCAAATAACATTATCAAGACAGTTCACCACAGCCATGCACACACACAGACCAATTTAATCCAGACAACCCCGCATTAAGACTCCTTTGCCTGGAGTGTCTAGGTTTGTCACATGGACAAATGTAAAGTAACCATTACTTTAAATCTGGAAATTTTATTCCAAGTTCAGACACCACCATTCTAGACCCCTCTGATTTCACAGGTGTCATATATTACCAACCCAGGTCCTCAGGCCAGCCTGAATTTCCCTTAGCTAAAGAGGAAAGGCAGTGGCACCAAAAGGAAGGAAAATGTTAGCAGTACAATTTGGTCCTAGCTTGCTTTGTATTGCTACAATAAGCACCATGGCCAAAAGAAACTTGGGGGAAGAAAGAAAGGGTTTACTTGGTACACAGGGATCACAGTCTATCACTGAGGGAACCTGAAGGCCGGAATTGAAGCAGAGGCCATGGGTAAACACTGTTTGCCTGCCTGCCTGCCTGGTTTGCTTCCTTACATAATGTGTGGCCACATGCAAAGGAGTGACACCACCCTCAGTGGTCTAGGCCTACTCAAATCAATCATCAGTCAACAAACTGTCCCCACAGACTTGCCTAGAGGTCAGCCTGATAGAAACATTGTTGGCAATTGAAGTTCCCTCTTTCTACATGACTCTAGCTTGTGTCAAGTTGACAAAGACACTTCCCATTACCAAGGCCCTGAGCAGTCTGAGATATGCTTTCTCTATGAGCTGCCTGCTCCTGTAAGAGGCCACAAACTGAAGATATGGATGGACATGCAATGCCAATAAGTTAGAGATTCTCCTTTTGGAAAGTGGTAGAACCATTCCACAGACAGTTATGCAACAAGATGACAGTTCCTGAGCACCCAGGCCATACCAAGACCACAGCCCTGCCCTTGAGAGTTTCAGGGATCAAAAGAAAGTAGACATTTAACCTAATCTGTAGAGTTTCTGTAGAGGTCTCTGCATCTCTAAATCATGTTAAGGACTCTACACATTGTCTAAACCACCAGGGCTAGGGAAGTATCTTTGTCAGAAAAGCACTTGCCTCACAAGAATGAGAACCTATGTTCACATCCCCTGAGCTAGGTGCCATAGTGCGTGCCAATGATCCTGACAATGGTGACTCAGGAAATAGAGACAGGTGGATCCCTGAAAACACTAGGCTAGCACCTAGCCCAGCAATTCTCAACCTGTGGATTATGACCCCCTTTGGGGGTTGAACAACCCTTTCATAGGAGTCACATATCAGATATCCTACATTGCAGATATTTTCATTATGATTCATAACAGTAGCAAAGATAATTTTATGGTTCTGGGTCACCACAACCTGAGGAACTGTATCAAAGGGTTATAGTATTGGTAAGGTTGACAAACACTGCTTTTAGAGTATGTGGCAGGGTTCCAAGCCAATGAGCGACCCCATCTCAAACAATATTTGAAAGGTGCCTGAGAGAATAGAGAGGGATATACCAACAAGTCAGACAGCCTCCCTTTGGTAGAACTGTTCCATGATAATTATGCAGCAAGCTAACATTTCCTTAGCACCTCTGGTATTCTGAGCTCCAGAGTGAGTTGAATACACACATATTTGCAAAAATAGTATCCTTCATAATAATCTTGATAACTCGAAATTTGAAAAAAAAAAGACATTTCTGATAATTGTAGAATAACTGAAGACAAAACTGAAAACTGAGGTATCATAAGGTAATGAATGCACTTAAGATAATCCCTCACCACTCTGAAGCTGACTCAGAATCTGCCTGCCTGCCTCAGGAAAAGAAGGTACCATCAGCAATGGAGATTTTCCTATTTCTGCGATGGGAAGCCAGAACAAGAAGAGATAACTTTATCGTTATGGCCCATTACACACATGCATATGCATAGATATAGCTGAAACAAAAATTTTATGGAAAAATACCTTTAATACATATAACACATTCAGATAGTTTTATTCTACTCCATGCTTTTTGAAAGGTTGATCATGACCCAGCATATTGATTCCATTGCCCACTATGGGTCACAAATCAAGTTTGGAAAACCTCACGATAAGAGGATATGACACTGTCTCATCTTTTAATTAAAAGCAGCTTAGAAGAAAAGTCTTGGCATCTGGCCTAATTCCATCTTCTCCAGAACCCAGTAAGATTAACGGCCATTATTGTTAATGCAAGGCCAATGAATAAATCAGATCTCATGACACTGCCAACCCTCATGGTGCTCGGTGTGGGTAATGGGAATACAATGGGGATATAGAAGTTGAGTGTGGTAAGATCTGTGATGGAGCCTGCACTGGGACAACTGTGACTTGGGGAAAGAAGGGCCGCCTAACTTTTGCCTTGGGAATCGGGCATGGTACCCTGAGCAGAGAATAAGTAAGGGATATAAAGATGTACAGGAAGAGGAAAGAGCACTGCAGACAGGGGACTTACAGGGATAAAGCTTATAGGTTGCTGAGAAGTTGAAGGAAGTGGGGTGGGGCAAGGCCAGTATCATACTGGGTGGTGAAGGTGGTGAGCTGGGAACTTGATGGAAAAGGTCTCCTGTCTCTTGGGTGGCTTTGACCTTTATCTTTAAAGCAGTAGAAGCTGCTGATAGACAGGATTTCTCAAGACAGGGACAAGAGCCACTGTGTATCTCAAAAAGGTATTCTGTCTAAGGACTAAATAGGTGTAGTCAGTTAGAGGTGAGAGAGAAGGTTTGTGTTGAGATAGTGGAGTTAAAAAATAATGATGAAGAACCTTCATGGTTTGGTCTCTGAACTGAAGTTCATTTGGCTCTCCACCTCTGCAAGTTTCAATAAGACAAATTTAGCATATTAAAAGAAAACCAGAATATCCATACTAAGCATGCCCACACTGGCTTTTCATGTTACTAATTCTTAAACAATAGTATAAACTGCTTAATATTGTATTTACATTGTAATGTGTATCTCAGACAATCCAGGAATGATCTAAAGTATGCAGGAAGATGGGTTGGAGCTACAATTGTTTGAGATAGTCAGATGACCCAAGGGGCAGATAAGGAGAGGCATGGACTGTGGTTGGGCTGACCTAGGATTACAACAGAAATGTTCTGTATCTGTATCCTATGTGACTTTTGAGCAATTGAAACATGGCTTGTATGGACTGCTTTATTTAATTTTTAATGGTTGTCATTTAAGTAGCAACATCTGACCAGTGGCTGTCCTATTCAACAGGATATATAGGGTCAGACATTGATGCATCAGGGCAGAAGAAAGTACGTTAGCATGGAAGACCACACTGGGCTATGGGCTGGGTGGAGAAAAATGACAGGATCCTGAAGTGAAGGTAACATTGGTTTCCTATTATTTGAGAGACTAGTGGAGAAGAGCTGGCAGGTAGAGCAGGGACCTCAGTGGCACTGTGGGCTGAGAACTTACCTAGTAGCCCTAAAGCAGAAATAAAATCACAGTTGGTGTCAATGGTAGATGAGGCGCAAGGAGAACAGAGCAAGGACAAGAGGTTCCAGGGATGAAGCTCAGTTGTTTAGAATGCTTGCCCAGCATGCATGAAGACCTGGCTTTGATCTCAGCACCATATAAAGCCAGGCATGATGGTGTAGTGCCAGAAAGAAGAATGCAGGGATAGAAGTTCAAGGAGGAGGATCAGAAGTTCAAGGTCATCCACAGCTACATAGCAAGCCTGGGCTTCGTGAGGCCATTAAAAACAAAACAAAACAAAAAAAAAATTGAGGCTAGTGGCCAAAGTGGAGCTAACATCATTGACAGTAATACCTGGGCTGGCAAAAAAACAGGTAAAATAGGAGGTCACAGGCAAAGGGATAAAGGAATATTAAGAACTTGATGAAATGGAAATATAGGAACTGTGGCCCAAGCTGTTGCATCTGACTTATTAGACAGAAACAGGGTGAACTGCCTCAGCACTGAGAGTGAGTTAAAAGGCCAGCATGTGGTAGCACATGTCCAGTTCATGTCATCCAGACCAGTGGCTGAAGTGGAGCAGCAAAGGAGGGGCCACAGAGCTGGATGGAGAAGGGTCAGTCAGAATGAACTGGCTCCTCCCTCAGCAGAGTTCCTGGTGGGATAGATCCCTCTTTCTTCCTATTGCAAAATGTGCTGATCACTGCTCTACTGTCTGCATTATAGGGCACTTGCTCATAGAGTCTGACCAAAAACCATGATCCCAAGACTGAAGGTATTGTTCAGTGGTAGAGTACTTCCTTGCAAGTGTAAAACCCCAGCCCCACTACAGCAAAAAGTAAATTGCCCCTGAGGTTGACTCCCTGCTGTAGATGTCACATCAACTCAAATCCCTACAAAGATACATACACAGAGGCCCCCTTGTGTCTAAGGCTCTGGGTGCTGATAAGGATGTCAAGAGTTAGAGATACCATCCTGCCTTTAGGAGCCTGGCAGTAGAGATGGAGGAGGTTGGGGCAAAGCAGGAAGGCTTCCTGGGAGTTACAGTGGGAGTTATAGAACGAATTTCAAGGGCAAAAGAGTCCACTCTGCTGTGGGACAGAGGCGTCTCAGATGGAGTGTGGATACACATTCAGTGGTCTGATTAAGGCAGTCAGCCTGGGAACAAGCCTGGCAGGATGCAGGACAGTTAATCCAAAGAATCATGGTGTGGTTCAGGAGATGAAGGCTTAGTTGGAAAAGTGTTTGTTGCACAAACATAAGGACCTGAGTTAGGAATCCCCAGAACATATATAAAAGCCTATAATCCCAATTCTGAAGAGGTAGAGATAGGAGGATCTCTGGTGTTTGCTGGTCAGCCAGCCTAGACAAGTAGGTAGACTCCCAATTCAGTGAGAGACCTTATCATAAAAAATAAGAGAGAGAACAACTAATAAAACACACACACATCAAAGTGAAAATATGCTGATCAGGACTAGAGGAGGAAACATGAGAGGCAGAAACCAATGATAGCCACAAAGTGGAGGCGGAGTCTATTAAACCTTCTACCCATATCTGTAGCCAGCTAAGTAGACTTGAGGCAAAGGAGAAACAGAGACCAAGATGAAGCTGAGGTTTAAGTTTGATTCCTGTGATTCTGGGAAGCCCTGAATGAACCAACAGAACAGAGGCAGCCAATCAAAGGTCTCAACCATACTGAGAAGAATGGGCTGGACTTTATCACGAAGTCTCCACCCACCAATCGCCATGCTTAGTTGGACAGAGCTAACTTGCTAAGCAGACAGCACTGGAAAGTCCTTCGTGTGCAACTAAGTATTCATGTTCACTCCTGGGAAGCCTGCCCTTGGGTCTTACATCTCGTCTGAATCGTGAATGACTGGGGAAAGGCATTCCTTAGAAACCTGACATAGATCTTTGCGGGTCTGTTGAGCTCCAGCTCTGAGCATAGACTGGAATAGAAGAGAGTGTACAGGCAAGTGGAAACACACACATAAGCCCATGCTTTATTAGAAAAAGGAAACATGGTACATTTGAAGACCCCAGTCCTCAAGTTAGTGCCCAAGAAGCAGGGAGGGCTTTCCCCTCACTCAGGCTCCTGTTTAATCATACACATGGCTGGGCACCAGCTGTACAGCAGGCTGTAGAAGCACCCTCCCACTGTCTACACATGCCGACCCCACTTCTCTTACCTGGCATGGGGAGATGTCACTTTGACCACTGAGTCCTCTGCAGCAAGGCACAGCTCCTTGTGAGCCTCTCTGGGTCATTCCTGTCTGGGTGGCCTCTTAAGCTCTGAAACCTTCCAGACATTTTTTACACAAAAGGGCCCAGGAATGAAGTGAGAGTTCAGTAGCCCCTGAGTTCCCAGAATTCAGTAACATGAGTGGCAGGTGTCCCTGGAGAGCACCTGCTGGTGTCAACAGTCCGATTGCTGAAGGAAAGAAATGCATCACTCTTCAGAATATGCCTTTTGACATTCCCCTCCAGCTGGAGCTGCCTGGAACAGTAATTGCTCTGGGTTGAATGGAGTCTGGGGTGAATTCAAATCTTGGCAGGTAAGCTAAAGAGGAACCATTATCTTTCTAAATGTGAATGGCACAGTCATTTCCAGCCTCCGTTTTTGTCCTATAAAGGAATGTGGATTTATTTTTTCTTACAAAAGCCTTTCAATTCACCTTTTGAGAACAAAGAATATGAATAGGCCTTGCCTTTTCAACTACAGGTGAATGAAAAAGCCAAGATGCAGGGCCTTGAGAGTTGATCTCTGTTAATAGATTTCAGGAAAGCAAAGATTGTCTCCTTAAGCAGCATAAAGGGTATTGTTCACACACAGTATGTGTATATGTGTTGTATGTGCACACACACACACACACACACACATATGTGTCCTTATGTGTATATATGCCTGTGTATAGTATATATATATGTATATATATGTGTGTGTGTGTGCATGTGAGCTAGAGAGTAAAGAAGATTTAATCCTTTTAATATTTTTTTTTGGAATAGCAAGTAGCATTGAGTTTGTCATATACTCTGCCAACACATGGTGTGGCCCAAAGGAGGCATGTTTCACATGCAAATTCCTGCCCAGTAGACACAAAGAGAAGAGAGATGTTTCTAACAAAATACTCAGCTCTCACCCTTGCCTCCCACTCCTTCCATAATCAAGGTGTGTCAGAGTGAAGATGCTTCAACAAGAGGAGACGATGGTATATACCTGGCCTCCCCGCTAGAAGCATCTCATTGTCTTCCAAAATAGACTCATTTTTAAGGGGAGAGGAGGGACCCAAAAACCTTTGGCTTGAAAAGTTTTCCATAGCACAATTGTTCCTATGGAGATGGGGTTTTTTAAAGAGGGTGGGTGGTCAGAGCCAAAGGGATTTAGAACAAAAGCCTAAAAATTGGATCAGCACCTGATTGGGTGAGCATTCTCTACACATATTTTCTCAATTAGAAAAAATTAACTCTACAAGTTTTGGGGTCTGGGAGGACGGTTCAGTCCTTAAAGCACTTGAGGACCTGAGTTTCAATCCCAAGCTCCTATGAAAAAGGCAGTTTTGTTGGCACTTGGCTCTAATCCCTGAGCACTTGAGGGGCAGAGAGAGGATGATCTCTGGAACTCCCTGACAAGCCAGCAAATCAATGAAGGATGATCTCCAGAACTCACTAACAGGACAGCCAATCAGTGACTTTCAGGAGCAGTGAGAAACCCTGTCTCCAAAATAATAAATAAAGTGGGAAGGGGTTGAGGAAGACATTTAACATCCACTTCTGTCCTCCATATCCACCTGCACTTACACCCCTCCACCGAGAAAGTAAGCATGTACCCATTTCACAAAGAGGCTGAGATTTGGTGACTTTGTGGAACTTGCCCAAAGACCCCTGGGTCCCAAGTGACAGAGTTGGGATAGAAATGTCCCCTGTTACCAGGAGACCTCCAGATGTGAGAGCCTAGACTGAAAAGAAAGGTGGCAAGGACAACTGATGACAAGTGTCTGCTAGTCCTGCCAGAGACCTCTGCCAGACACCGGGAGAGGCTATTTACAAGTTAGGCTCTTAGTTTCTCCATGCCAGAGGAGGGAGAACTCTACAAATGCCAAGGATCAGAATGCCTGGGAGTTTCTCTTCACACATCAAAATAGGGCTTCTAAGAGCTTAGCTAAACAGGTAAATAACCTGTTTTCTGTAACCTGGAAATCCCAGATGAAAAATCTAAAATCTTCTCAACTTAATGGATTTTGAATTAGAAGACAAGCAAATGACTATGTTTGGGCACTTGGCCTTAATACAATAAAAGAGGTTATGAGTTATGAAGGAATTATAATGGATGGAGCTGCAGACTCTACAGTGCTGGGGTTGTGAAGTGGCTGGTTGCTAATAGTATAGAAATATCCCATTGGTCTCAGGGTGAGCCAGCATCTCCTGGGATGGCTTGCTTAATTTTTTTTTAATTCAGTGGATCCATAAATATATATACAGATGAATGGCTGAGTGTGAAAATTAGTCAGGGGGCTAGGAGCCTGATTACTGACTGCTCGGGGGAATTCCAGAATAGCAAAGACTTCTAGAGAGAAAACTTCAAATCTTTATCTGTGTCCTCTCCCCAAGCCTGGAACTCAGAGTTCAATAGCTGAGTCCACTCTTGAGAGAGAATTACAAGTCAATAAAAGGGAAGTGTTTAATTTGGCAGAAAATAAAGCTCATGCTTTATGCAGAAATATAAAAGAAGCTTCGTGAAAGTTATTCTTTAGTTACTCAGTCTAGCATTCATTCTAAAATCCTGCCCCTCCCCCTTAAGTCCCTGTAGAAGATGAGTTAGCAAAAGTTCTGGCCATGTGAATGGGTCAGGCTCCTTGCAAAAACATGCACCTCATTTGTAACCTAGAAGGTGATATTAGCTCTATCTTTTACAGACACACTGAGAGATCAATTGCAATGCCTTAGAGTTTGCAACTCCTTAAGTAAAACCTCCCTTATCTCTACCACCAATGTTCTCTCAGATCTTGAGTATAGCATAGAAATCTTAAATGGACACTTAACTTTCTAACTACTTAAAGGTTTTGTCTATTTTTTTTTCTGGGACATCATTGTTTGCTAAGGGAGCCTGACAATAGGATAAAAATTGACACCTTTAGAGCTCAGAGCATGCATATCCTACTTAAAGACAACTGAATATTATAAATGAAAGTCTCACTCAGACCTAGGATCATGGAGGGGTTGCATAATGAGTCTGAGCTTAAATGAGTCCTAACAAATGGCTCCCTTATACTCTAGGTGCCTTGTGATGTGCCAAAACTATATTCTGATTTGCCACACTTGCCTATGTGTCCAGGAATCTGAGCAGGATGGAGTAAAGAACATCTAACTCTTAGTTCCTCCCTGTGGCAGATTTTTTTTTCACCAAGATGTCCTTTGAGCAGGGTGCACTAGTGCTGGCTTTTTACTGCTGGGTGACTAGTAGCTAGGGCAGAGGCTAATGACCTCGAGATTGGTCACAAGAGGTAGAAAGAGCATTTGGCAGCTAATCACGAAATAAAACCACAAGAAACAGGAAAGGTGAATGGATTTATGCTGTCCCACTGTGCCCAAGAATAGGTCAAATCAGTGCCATTTAACCACAGATCCATCCACATGTGCATCAGTTACCATGGAAATCCCTCCATGTTGGGGTGGGGAGAGCATGCTCCAACTTAGCTATTGGGGAAGAGCTCCTAAGCAGTCTCAGTACCACAGGGAGTAGAGCAGACGTGTTTCTGCTCTGCAGGACCAAAGTCTGCATCAGGAACAGAGAGCGGCTTGTAGGGGATTCTGGGCTTACAATATTTATTAAATCAAGCTGCTTGAGGAGTTTAATGATGATTTCAATAGAATCCATCTTGTGGGGTTTCTCTCTAGCATAACAAGCAGCAGACATAGAAGGGCCAAGACACCAAGACTTAAAAGACAGCTCTTCCAACCTCTCAGTTCCAAGAGGGTAAACTAGAACCCAGGAATCCATTAAGGATTTTTAAACGGGGAGGTCTCCACACAGCTCTCCCATACCCAGGCACCCCTTCAGTCTGGTGATGGCGTATCCGCTAGACATCTGAAAGACTGGTACACTTCTGGCCACTGTGGGTGGACTTTGAAGTTTCCTGAACCCCTAAACCATGTGCTTGGTTTGGAGAATACATCTGTTTTTCTGGACTAGTGGTTTACATATAATAAAATCCACAGAAAGACCTTCATTCAGTGAGAAGTGAACTTTGATGTCCAAGACTGGCCCTGGAAGGGACACTCCAAGGAATGGCACACCAGTCCTACAGTCTCAGGATTAGTCCATCTCTAATTGCAGCCATTGTGTCTCACAATTGAGGTCTGTCATGCAAGGTGGCTGGTGCTATAGTCTAGCCTCAAGGAATGCTAGAAATCCTGAACAATCAATTTGTATTAGTAACAAAATAACTTATTCATTTTCCCCATCCAATAAATAAGGCTCCTCAAAACAGACCAGAATCACCTGGGACTTTTTTTTTCAGTGCTGAGGATCAAACCTCAGGCTTATATTTCATTTTCAAAATTCTAATGACTCGGGCTGGGAAGCTAGCTCAGTTGGTAAAGCGCTTGCCATGCAAGCAGGACCTGATTCTCACATTAAAACAAACAAACAAACAGAGTTGTAATCCCAACTCTGGGGAAGCAGCAGGAACAGGTACATCTCTGGAGGTCCATGAGCAGCCAACATAACTAAACTGGCAAGTTCCAAGGCAATCGGAAACCTTGATTCTGAAAACAATAGTAGATAATTCCAGTTGAACAACACTGAAAGCTGACCTCTGGTTTCCTCATGCATATGCGTGCACACACTCACACACACACACACACACACACACACACACACACACACACACAGCAAATGACTGAGTCCAGGGTGGTGCTATGTAACCAAGTACCTGTAATCCAGCTACACTGGATGCTAGAGCAAGAGGGTCATATGAATTTAAGTCCAGCCTACAGAACACAGCAAGACCCCATTTTTTAAAAAGAAACAAACATGTAATGACTGAGCTGTATCTTAAACACTGGGATTTTGTTGGCTGTGGGTGATCTAAGGCAGGTCAAATGGCCCAGAAGTGAAGGGTTTCGAGCAGGCAAGCAAACCAGCAGATTGCCCTGGACTAAGTTAAGAATGGGGACAATTTTCATCTCATCTAGCATTTATGATGATTATTGTGGCTATCTGGTATCAGCCCTACATGAGAAGACTTTACACCAGTTTAATTACTGGACCAACAATAATCACAAATATGTTTGTGGCCTGTCCCATTTTAAACTATAAATGTGTCTACTTATGTGCTCACACAGTATGACTTATTCACATTGTACTTCTGGTCCCTGTGCTTGGCATTCACACAGACCTGCAAACCCCATGCAAGAGGGCTGTGAGTGGAGACACACACATATCCTTGAAATTCCCTCGAGGAGGTTGACAACTACTAAGAAGGCTCCAGGAAAGACATTTTTCCATCTCAGAATAATGACAGCTATCACTTATCTTATGTTTAGTGTTACCAGGTTCAATGCATACCATCCTAAATGCTTTTCATGTATTAATTTAGCCAGCCTCGGGCATAGAGAACTCAATAATTTTTGTCTGGATAAGGAAGGCTGACCTAGGATGTGCATTCCAATAGTTTGAAACACTGCACTCTAGAGCCTAGTTATCCAGCATACTTTCTCAGCAGTCTTGTAAGCAAGTGCATGGTCAGGGATGGGAGAGCCTTTCTCTGCAGTGAACTATCCATCTGAGCCATAAAGTCTAAAATAATCTCTTCCCTCTAACAGGTTTCATCCCCCCACCTCTCATCTTTGGGGCTGGTATCGACTCCACATGTCTGTTCTGGAGCACCTTCTGTGGGGAACAAGGCGCCTGTGTCCTCTATGACAATGTGGTCTACAGATACCTGTATGTCAGCATCGCCATTGCGCTCAAGTCCTTTGCCTTCATCCTCTACACCACCACGTGGCAGTGCCTGCGGAAAAACTATAAACGCTACATCAAAAACCACGAGGGCGGGCTGAGCACCAGTGAGTTCTTTGCCTCTAATCTGACCCTAGACAATCTGGGGAGGGACCCTGTGCCTGCGCACCAGACACATAGGACAAAGTTTATCTATAACCTGGAAGACCATGAGTGGTGTGAAAACATGGAATCTGTTTTATAGTGACTACAGGAGGAGGGCTGAACTCTGTATTTGTGAGCAAAGGGTCATTTTTCTTAATAAAAAAAAAAGAAAGAAAGAAAAAGGATTTCCAAAACAGACACACACACACTCACACACACATACACACAAGACCTTTGTCCTTTTCTAAAAATTCAAAGCCAGTCAGGATTCAGAATAAAGAGGATGGGATGGCCCTGGAGGACATGCACACTGCTGGGCTCGGAATCTGCTTGGAAGGTACCTCATGGTTTTCATGATGCCAACAGCTACAAGCAACAGGCACTGCCAAATTCAGGGAACACTTGTGGCCAGCTTGGAGGATGGACATTTCTGGATATCCATACACATACAAAACTTAAAAGGCATTTTTTTTAAAAAAAGAGTCTACTAAAAATCACAAGTTCAAGTTGAAAACATTGCCAGTTATTAAGCACTAGTGACACCCTTTCCCTCCATCAGGGTGGGGGGGGGATGCAGGATGGAGGGGTGTAAGCTGCACTCCTCTCTCCAACTTTTACAATATGGGTCACTGTGTAGACCACTCACCCAGTCTGCGTGTGGTTCAAGTCCCCAGAGTTCTCTGAGAGATGCTGATGGGTGATCCGGACTGGAGTCTGTGGTTGACACCTCTCACCAGCTCCGTTTCCATGTTCAAGACTGAGGGCCCAAGGGGGAGCTTAGTGGGGGGCATGGACCTCTCCATCTCCTAGCACCTCCTCCCTACCAGCCCCACAGTGTGACCTCAGGAAGCTGTGGTCTCACCTGGCTATGACTGACCTGCTCAGAGCCGGTGAGCCCCAACATAGCTCAAGTTATTTGCTTACGTTTGCCAAACATTTTGCCATTTTTTCAAAAACAAAAAAATACGAAGCGTACAAATTTCCAACTGTTGTATGTATAATCCTCTGATACTATTTTTAACTACTTCTTGAGTCTGTGTTAACCCTTCAGTCACTAACAAAGCTTTTACTTTTCTCCTTTTTTAATGCACCAAAAATATAAAGTGATTCAAGGGATGCAATTAATCTATTGTAATTTTTATCCTCAGTCTGATACCACACACACACAAAATACACACTGTGTTATAAGAAAAAGATACTCCAGAAAGAGTGTAAATGTGGCTTTAAAAGAATCACATTTGAGAGAATGGGATAATGTGACACATTTCAAATCTGCCTTCTGGCTTTATTCCCTATGATGATGTCACTGTCATGGGAAGCACTTTCATATTCATGATTCATATTCCAATGGGCATTCCTTTAAGCCTGTGAAGGAGACTCACTCAGATGTGGGTTTGTGTGGATAGGAGCCATGCTCCTGGGGACAGGAGATAGAGAAGGCATGGCTTCCTGTGCCAAGTCTATAGAGTGGGCTGTGATATCTGTGATCATAAGTCCTCAAGCTCCGATGTGATCACATGTCCAGTGCATGAAAATGTTAAGTGACAGATTCCGGGTCAATCCTGAACTCTGTGTGTTGAAAGTGGCAGAACCTCAGAGAACTGTTCTGTCATTGGGATAAGAGTCCTGGGGGTGGGGGAGAGAATCTCTTGCACCAGCGCTCCTAAGACAATATGGCCACTGTCATTGGGGCTGGGTCAGATGGGAGCACATACATGCATGGAAAAGGGGCCAGTCAGCTCACCCTTCATGCCTTTGTGTTGACCTTTGTCATAGACATACCCTAAAGTACAGCAAAAGGATGTTTGATTTTATTTTCTACCTTAAATATCCATTTACAGTTCACCTGAAGCAATGAAAGAATAAGGCCTGAAGAATAAAGACTGGGATACACCAAATTTTTAACAGACAGTGGGGGTTTCTGTGTGATGGCCCCAAATTAGAGGAAGCATCAAGCCAACACAACCAAGAGAATGCTGTGTGGAGGCGTGACTGCGATCTGATGCTTCTAAACAGACTAGCATTAGCCTATCCTTGTTCATGAACATAGGGTGTTCATCAATTTCATAACTAGAAAAGGGAGAATGGTTCTCCAACTAGTTCATAAAGTGAGTTTTGTTGCCCTGAGGACTTTGGTCACATTCTGAACAGGTTTCAGTTCACTCTTGTTTTGAAAATGAATGGCTAATGGGTCACTGCCCTCTCAATACTGTTGTGTATCTCTCCAAACAGAGTCCCTGGGATGTACACTTTGTTTCATGAGATGATTTGCTTTTTGGAAAAAATAATAATTTTTAAGCTCTTTGTATCTTGGATTTTTTTACCCCTAAAATGTTCTCAAAGATAACAAGGAGCCCCAACTCCAGGGCTCACATTTATCAACAGTTATTTATAAATTTAAAATCTCCCTGTGGCAAAATGATTTCAATACATATTGTGCTATCTTTAAATTTTTCAGTTTCTCTCATGTATGACAGAAGAGAAAATTCAATCTACTTTTAATTTTCCTTTTGCATTATACAAAGAACCACTGTGCATCCAAGGCTAGATCCAGCCCCTTGTTTGAGTGGTATTCTGGATGAAAACTGCCCTGGTAAAAGTCTCCCTTGAATGTTCAGAAAGCAAACCTGAGATGGATGGAGAAGATCTAAGCAATAAATGCTGGAGTTCCCTTTCCTACAGTTGTCCCCTACACCATCTTAGTGGAATGCACCCAAGGATGGATGGAAAGGTCTCTGCTGCAACTTTTGACAGATCTTTATGCCTCTAACATGTAGACCAAGCAGGTTACATGCTCTCCCCTGTGTTTCTTCCCTCTGCTGAGGTGGTATGCTGTCAGGGACACTGGTGCCTCTCTTACTACTTACTTTCCACCTCTACAAGGAAGGCCATGAAGCTCTGCTACCCTGGGGATGATAACAAAAGCTGCAAAATGGCCAGACTTTCCTCACAGCAGATAAAGAGCAAGAGAATCCTTATTTTGAGGTCTCCCTAAGGACTTCGCTGCTAGTGTTTAAGAGCTGAATAATAAAGGAAGCCAAGAACCCCTAAGGAGGCACTGGAGAGTTAACATCCTCCAAGCAGGAAGTGAGAGTGTGCTTCCCAATAACAATCATTTCCCTTTCTCTGTCTCTCAGTGGAATAGTTGCTCTGGGGATAACTTTCAGGTAGGGTTATGTGTGGTACCTTAGCCATTCGGATACCCAGATCCAGTAGTGTCCTGGAGTTTCTTTCTCATACTGTGGAAAGTCCTATAGGCCTGAGGCAACCCACAGGAATGTCCTACACAAGGACACCCAGCCAGCTAGTCAGTAGAAGGTAATCACACTGCCCCTAAGTTTTCTGGGTGTAAGATTCTGTTGGTGTGTCCAGTCCATCCTATCCAGTAGCTTCCAGGGCAGGCTTTTCTATCAGAGTCCAAAGTGTAAGTATGCATGTGGACTCCCAAACATATGCTCTGAGGGAACACTCTTATTAGCCAGCTACCAGCCTGCCCATCTGGCTTCCTTGGGGCTTCTGGTCCTGGGGAGGAGTGGTTCTCTCATCAGTCCCAGCTTGCCAACCATGGAATATGTCATAAGGTCTGCATGACAATTCCTAAAACATTACTCAGTAACATTACATTGAGTCAAAAATATCAGTATTAGAAATCAACTGATCATGCGCTCAAAACCAGATAGACAAGGATGGAATGAGCTACCATTGCTGTCCATTGGAGTCTTTCTCTATTTTTGCTGTGTGTTTGGTTTGGTTGTGATGAGCACGGAGACCCAGATCAGTCTAACAGATGAAAAGTATTTATTTTCTGGCCTTTACTGTTCTTGTCTGGTTATTTTGATGGATAGGACAGCCAGCAATCTGGTCAGCAGTCAGGGACAGTACCAAACAGAAGGACCTAGATGGTTCCTCTGGGTTTTCTTCAACACGGTTAACCTTTAAAGTTAAAAATCTAGGTCAAGTACCAACAAGCCACCAGGTTTTCCAAGAGAGGGTGATAATGAATGAAACCTAGTTTTAGAAGTTCATTTGGGAACCAACCATATCCTTTTTTCTCCTGCCTTTTCTCCTCATTCACTATATCAAGACTCACCCAGTTCACACCAAGCTCTTCATATCTGAATAAAAACCTAATTTCATAGGACAACTGACCCAAAGTGACAGGCTGTGGATCCCATCTCCTTCAGAGTATTACTGCCACTTGAGAGCCAGTTAGAAGACTTTCTCGCTGGCAGTCCAAAGTTGTTGTCCATAGGCCTTTGTTAGGGACCACTTCTTTGTGTGAGCTCTGGAACCCCTTTCTCTACACTGCCTCCCTTGATCTTCACATCTGTAAGGAACCTCAGCTACTCCTGAGCAATGGCAGGATCAACATGACCTGACAAACCTACAATGGGAAATTTAAACAAGCAAAGATGTTCCCATACCTCAGTAGTATTTGCCTGCCTCAGATAGGAAGTCAAGAGCTCACATGTCTCAAGAGACTGTCTATGCTAACATAATCTTTCATTGCAGGATTTATTTTTCTCAAGGATTTGATATTTGAACATGGTGTATTCATTCTTTCATTTAAAATGTTGGGTTGGGTTGTGTGGCATCCTATAGACATGGCTCCTTCAAAACCTTACAGCTCAGTGAGCTGGACAGACTTTAGCATAAACAAAATCAACAAAAGAGCATTTCAAGCCAGGGTCTTCTGGATGTGAGAGATGACTCACAGACCACTCGTGCTGATAGCAAGCTTTGATTGATAACTGCAATAATCAAAAGGGAGAGAAAGAGAGAGGGGGATTCTGGAGACTTAATAACAATGGATATGTCCCAGGTGGCTACTTAAAAGATGAAGGAAAAAGTCACCCCTACCACCACATATAGATAGGGCCACCACAGCAAGGGCAACCCATTACTCTTGTTCAGAACTATCTGGTAAAATACTTCAAGCCTTGTGGGTCATCAAACTGTTAAAACTACTTACTATGTTGTTGTCACCCAAGATCAAATCAGAGCAATAAGTGAACAAATGCCTGGACTTTGTACCCATAAAGCTTTATTTACAAAGACAGTGACAGAAAGGAAGAGCATGGTATTCCAGGGCAGCACTAACCAACAGTTCAGCATATGTAGGGCATATCTGGCACCTAAATCTTGGCCATAGGATTAGCTCAGTCATTACTGCAAAGTGTTCTGGAGTAGGTGTCCATCAACCCTAATGTCTCTGACCATAGCAATCTTAATTCAAGAATCTCACTTGTTTCCAAGAAGGGAGAAAGTGCCCTTTTGTTGTCAACCATTGGAGTTTAAGGCAACCTTATTTTTCTCTTGGGTACAAAAGAGAATTTGAACTACAGAATCTATCATTCCGTCCAGTCTTACACTTGGCATTTCAACTAGACTGACCAAACTTTTTTCCCCTTAAATGATGGATGCAGACACATGAGGAGGAAATATAGGAAACAGAAAAAGAGGAGTGAACCCAAATACTGAACAGAACTTCAAGCCCTTTCCCACCTCAGCACCAACACAAAACATTGGCCCTCCAGAGCTAATCAATCCATCAGGTAGAATAATTGGTAAGCACTAATAACAGCTAATAATACAGTCACTAACATTTATCTGAACTAGCTGCTGGGCTGAGCTGATTATACGCCTTAATACATTTAATCTTAACATTAGCCCTGTGGGGCAGGGACTATTGCTAGTTTTATTTTACAGGGGAGGAAAATGAGACTTCCTGGAAGCATTCAGAATTGACTCAAGGTCATGAGAAGAGCTAAGATTCAAACCCAAGCCTATGAGTTCAAAGTGCCTGTTGGTAACCATGATAAATGTTCCCTCCATACCAAGCGAGGTATGGGGGAGCCTTCCCTGGCTCCAGGAAATGCCTAATCTCGAAGTAAAGGCCTCACAGTCTTATGTTTAATAAGCAGGACACAATGGTAGCTGTATTCTGGACAGAGTGTCTGATCTCTCTCTTCTAGCTGTCTGTGTTCTTTATTCCTTATCTCAGTGGTCCACTTATATAGGGTGTTCCACCCAAGATGGGCAGGTAAAAGGAAACAGGGAATGCACTACAAAATGTATCAAGAATCCTGAAGGCTATCCTCAGTACCAGGCAGGAGCTAAAAACCCCTGCCTCCTACCAGGTATTGAAACATCCATCTCACTCATATATGCTCAACCCTGACTCAGGGGCTTCAAACATGTTAAATGTTGACTATGTCTTACTCTCTCCAGACTGCAGGCTTCAGAAGGCTGAGCATCTAGACATTTCCATTTTTATAATAACAGCTCAAGCCGACAATCAGGGGTTGATAATAATCACACATTTTGAATATTTTTCCATAAGGTAGAGGTGATTATTATTTTTGCTATGAGCAAATGGAATAATGTAGCCAATTTTCTGGAGATGTGATATTCTGTAGGTTGAAATTTTTGCTATTTCCTTACTGTTTTTCTTAAGTTCACGTTAATCAAATAGAAGGTGGCTCTCATGGAGGCAAAATTGGCAAGATTGTTTGATTGATAATCTGAAGCCATAAAATGAAGTCAAATGATGCAATGCAGGGATCTCATTAGAAGAGAAACACAACTAAAACACAGCTTGAGCTTTAATCCAGCACCTTAAAGGGAGAAGGGCTTGGGAGCTCCTGTTTATTGAGCCCACCAGCCACATGCCAGGTCCATGGTATCAGAATCCCCGTTGACCTCAGCAGAGTCCCTGCCAGGTAAGTCATTTCCCTGTATCTACAGATCAGACAAGGAGAGCCCAGAAAATCAAGTTTCCCAAGATCACCAGCTAGTGAGGTCATCAGCAGTCAGAACCAGGTCTTCTTTCCAGTCCAGCACAAAGCTACCGAAGTAGGAACTTGGAAGCCAGCAGAACATCCATCTACCTACAGGGAGGAGGGATGGGGTGGTCTGCTGACACAAGACTGTCCCCACTACCACTGACAGTTGATAGTTTCCCAGAGATATGAGCCAAGAGCTAGAAGTGAGATGTCTGCCTAATGTTGCCTGCAAACACAGGAGTATCAAACGAGAAAGCCTATTTCACTCTAACAGTTAACCAGTAGAGACCTTGTGAAGCACCTTCCTCCTCCCACCTTAGCCAGTTGTGCCAAGTAAGAAGCAACCTCGGCTCTCACTCCTGACCCATCCCCAAAGAGCAATGCTAACCCATATGCACATTTCCTCCATCTCATTCCTCCTCTGGCCTCTGTGGAGTTGGCATTCTGACACACTTTAAAAAAAATAATCTTCTGGGGAATTCTTCTCTGGTGAGCTCTCCCAAGACTGTAAGAACATGAACCTTGCAAAATTCAAGTACAGAACATGGGGTTCTTTCTCTGTGGGCCAATTCCCAGCTTCTAAATGCTGAGTGCAGACTATTGCCTTTTAAACCACCAGGTCAAAATTGAAAGAGGGCAGATCAATAAACAAGCTTTTCTATGGTCTCCCTATACCTGTCATTGAACAAGAAAGCACTTGTCACCATGAGTGAGTCCTGCATGGCTTGCAGATTTGTCACAGGGATGAGTTAAATGTTTAATACTTTATAAATAAAGGCACAGTATCATTCATGGAGGCATGGCATTGCCTTAGACCTGGCTCCAGTGAGGAGATGGTTTCACTTGGCATGCAGGGACTATCTGAGGATGAATGGACAATAAACTGGTCCCAAATGCTACAGGAGAAAGCATGGCTGTGATTCAAATGGTTTTCCCTGGCACTCAGCCTCCTCTTTAATAAAGAGATAAAGTGACACTTGGGAGTTCCCAGTAACACTTGGACACAAGATCTATTACTGGTGACTTATATAAAAGAAAGAAAAGTCAGGTTTGGGGTACATCTGCTCATCCCTACAATGAGTATTGATATGTATTGATATGAATGTACAGATAAATATATACTTCAAGAGACCCAGCCTCCATAGTGGTCCTTGGGCTTGGAGTCTGGTCTTCTGATGGTGAGCTGGAGAGAAAGCTAGCCCTTCACTGCTGTTCCTTCCCATGCATCCCTTTCGCTGCAGAGCCACGGCGCTATGATATTAAGTAAGACTAATAGAAAGTAGGAAATGCAGAAAAGACCCATCTCTTTTTCCTCTTGGCTCTTCTTCCCTCCTTCCCCTTTAGGCACAGAGTATCAAGACATTGAAACTGAGAAAACCTGTCCTGAGTCACAGTCACCTTCAGAAGACTCCTTTGTGCGAAGCTGAGGGCTCTCTCTTTCAGCAGAGCCTACCATCACCACCACCACCACCACCACCACCCACAGACCTCAAGGCCTGACATAGCCCTGCGCTGCCCAGGGACCCAAGGTTTCCAGTGTGGATTATCCAATGTCTGGTCCTTTGAGGCTTCAAGCACAGGCCTGTGACAAGGACTAAGGAGGTGGCATGTGGTCAGGAGCCCTCCAAAGTGGGTGTATCATTCCTAAAAGGCAAGGTCGACCTGATGTGCAAATTTCCTTTGGCCTGTCTCTCTTCTTGCTTCTGTGAGGATGGCTTTTTGACATGCTTTAGAAAACCCCTTTGGGAATGCTTCTCTGACCGAACACTCTTAACAGTTCCAAAGAAACCAACAGAGGCTGGACTTTAACAGAAGAGTGTAAAAATCCGGATTCCCAGAAGAGAAGAGGAAGAAAAGCACATACTTAATAGATTCTGAACATGGTAGTCTGTATTTTTTTGCAGCTTATATTTTCCAGATGAGCAGTTTAGAGATACATGATATAAAGTATATACTGTACATTTGCTTAAAATTATATTAAAAGCACTATTTTAATTCTTCTCCGGTCTCATGCTGTAATCTGTTATCTTTTTTTGTGTCTCTGAGTAGAACAAGTGTAACAGAGGTGTGCTTCTAGCTGTGTGTACTCTCTATCTATGGGCTTTGACATGATCCAAAGAGCACAGGCACTGGAGTCAAACCAGACCCAAATCCAAATCTTCCTCCTAGCACTTGTTACCCATATGATCCTGATCCAGTGACCTGATGTGGTAGAGCCATGGTGTCATCTGCAAAGTGGGAACATTGATGACTGCTTTAAAACAACTGTACTGGTACTGCATGTGAAAGCACCAAATTCAGGGGTCTACACAAAAATGGTTATTGTTTGTTGCTTCCACAGCCTGAAGCTGGAATTAGATTCCACTGCAGTGATTTGGCTTCTGTGAATGCATCAGTGGTCCTGCCCTTGACACCCAGTTTCTTCTCTGGCTTTCTCATCATATACATGGACTTGGGGAAGGGGGCAATATCATCAGTTCAACACACTTGTACTGTCCAATACCATGTGTGATGTTCAATAGATGCTCAGCATATAAACAGGCTTTGAACAACCAGCCCTGAACCCCTGCAGCCTGCACAACTCTGACTATTCTCATCCTCTACCACAACTCTGCCGTTTACCTCCTGTTCTCTTGATCCATGTGCCTCACCATGGATGGAGAGCAGCTGCCTTCCCATACTTTACCAAGCCTCTCCCCAATAAGCTTCAATTCCACATCCTTATTCCTTCACTAGCTGGACTCCTACCTCCCACGGACAGGTTGGGCAAGTTGATCTTGCCACTGGCCTTCACCTTAGAGATGCTCTTGTCCTGTTCTGCAGTCACCCTGGGGCTCCAGGGACACATGCTTCCAGATCCAGTCTGTGCTTCATTATCCAGGTGAGAGCCTAGATGTGTCACCTCTCTTATGGGGCTAGCTCTGACTACTCACCTACTTTCTTCCTGCCCATCCCATCCTGCCCTTCCCCTCCATCCTGGTTGTCCTTTGCAGCTGGGCTCGCCCACAAATCAAAGCTTATCAAGGCAGCATTCCTTGAAGATCATACACATCTCAGCCCTGCTTTGTCTTTTTGCCCCAGGCTTTAAGGGAATAGTAAGTTCAGCCTTCTTTAAAGGGTTAATTACCACACTAGTGGGTCCTTTAGGTTCCTCTTTATCATGAACCACTTATTTATGTGATTGTTTTTATCTTCCACAAGGCAACATGATTTATTCTCTCTGGCATAAATGTCTCAAGAAAATGCAATTTCAACATCCTCCATCCTGATGTGAAAAGACACTGAGTCAGCTGAAAAAAGTGGTTAGTGCTTCCTCCCTAAGAGAGATGGCTTCAACCTTCACTGAAAAGTCAAAGGAGGTGGAAGAAGGCAGAGGGACATTGCTTACAGCATTTGCACATGTGGGTACCCAGGGTGTTTCCGTTTGCTTCGCATGTTTATTAAAGGGTTGATGTTTTGGTGGTAGTGCTTAGAAACTTACTCTCATTTAAAAAAAGAAAAAGAAAAAAAGAAAGAAAACAGTCTTTCTTTTTGTAGTCAAGAGATTCCTACTTTAGAAGTTATTAATCCATGAGAGATCTAGTCCTGGGGGTTATTCAAACTATTTAGAGAGAAGAGAGGGATGGCTTAGAGTAGACCTCAAAGGACATCTCCCCTGCATGCCCTATGAGCAAGCATGGGTGACCATGGCCAGAACCACATATACATTCATCTATCCTAAGATTCAATTTCACCTTTATCCCAGTCTCTGTGTGCTACTCACACACAGAAGTGTTTTGTTCAACTAGATTAAAATCAGGCTCTTTCCATGGCCTCCACTAGACCCAACAACCACTTCAACAGTCATTATTTCAGAGTCCTTTGTTTCCTTTTTTACTTAAAGACCATCTGTGAAGCTCATTCTGCTGCACTTATTTCTTCTCTATAGTCAAAGTGCAGGGCAGAGATTGGCTTCTTTTCTGGAAAGTTTTTGCAAGGTGTCATGACCTTCCTGGGTCTCTCCAGCTGTGGAATCAGAGTACCCTACCCACAGGAGGCCATGCTGCATCCTTGGGAATCCCACATCCCTACTCATCATGCAATAGTGAAGGGCTGAAATAAGGAAACCACCAAGAATTCAAAGGCATGGTAACAAGAGCAAGGGTTCCTGTGTTTAATATGCAGCACAGCCCCTTGGACTTGAGCTTGACATGACTGGAGTCCTCATCTACAAAGGGGAGGAGGCATTTCCCTGCAAAGCTTCTCTATGTTGCATGGCAGCAAGGAGCCACAAATGCAAATCTTCCCAGTGAAGTGGGAGTGAAGACCCTCTACTTGTAGACTTCACACCCCTCCTTCTGCCCTACCCTTCTGCCCAAGTTCCTTGGGGAGTTATTCTGCATTGAGCAAACTACACCATCATAAAGAAATCAATGTTCAGACCTGATTTAAAGAAAAAACAACTGCACAGCCCAAAGAAAATGTCAGTTACTGCTCCTATTTCTAAAATCATCACTACCTACCTCTTTGAGTTTCGTGCAAATGATTAGACACAACACAGTGCTACAAGAAGGAAGTGTTCCTGCAAAACAGGACAGTGGAAATAAGATTTTACTCACAACTGTGCCTGGAAACAGGACTTTTGAAGGATCGGTTACTGTAAGGCATTTTCTCAGAACATATCAGTGGATGGACCTTGGAAGAAAAATCACCCAGAATGCTACTCAAGAGAAGGGTGCAAAATGAGATTCATGTGCAATTAAGGAATGGATTATTGAATACGCGAGACCCTCACTCAGTCTGGTTGCTCTCACACTGCACATGGTGTCCTGTGCTCCCTGGAAATATGTTCTCTGAATGGTTAGTTAATTCTGTTTGGACGTACTTCAGCCTTAAAGTCTTGATAAAGCACCAACAAGGCTCTGCAAAGTTCTCGCATGCAGTAGGCACTCTGAGTGAGGGTAGCTGGGTGGCTCAGTAGAAAGAATGGTGGGAGGTTGGCCTCCTGCCTCAAAAGCTTATTACATTGCCAGGTTATGTAGCCAGGTCTCACTTAGAACCTTAGTCTCTCTATGGTCCTGAAACAGAAATGTGACAGCCTACTTGGTAGATACATTGTGACAAGTCCAGCTATGTATGGCTACAATGTCCCCTGTTGGGGATAAAGAAGTAATAAACTTCATGGTAAGTATTATCTTTGACCTTCTAAATACAAATCAGTTCTGTGTTTTCCATAGTCTTCTAGGGTGATTTCTCAGTCAGTTCCTTAGTTTTCAATCATTTTTACTCGATAAAGAAAATAAATCTCTCTTATTAAGGCCTAATTCTTATTTGAGGATTTCAGCCTCATATTCCATTCACACACTCCCACCCAAAGTGCTGGGCAGACCTGTGACTCAGGGTCCTGGTGTAGAACTGAGGTTTGCACTCTTCCATTCCATCCCCCACTCCAAACATGGCTCCAGGAGGAGGTGTGGAAGCCAAAGAGATGGGCAGTATTTGCTTTCCACACCGCCCATGGCCAAACTTAATGCCATCACTAGCATAGTTAGTGTGGAGGAGACAGTCCTCACCTGGCCTGGCTGAAGGAAGATTCAGTGCCAAGGAGCTTGCCTTGGTTCTGGCACTGTCTTTTGAGTGGCACTCAAATGAACAGCCAAGGGCGTCATTTCTCCACTCCTGCAGTGAGCTAAGCCCCTGCACAGACCCACATCTGCAATATCATGGGTCCTGACTAGTTGGATTCCAAGTAGGTAATCTAAATGGGGCCATTTTCACTTATGGTAAAAGTCACTTCAAAAGCTGTCCTTGCCTCCTATCTCCAGTGTCCTCCTACACCAGCCCATCTTAGTTGGATAGCGACAAGGTGACCAGTCCAAATGCTGGCATGATCAATAACCACCATCCATACACACAAACTGTAAGCAACTGCTTTCTGATCCCTGACCCTCAAATACAGAGAAGGCAACTAAACAGTATTCCTCTTAATGAGCACCACATGACCTGTCATTCCTTTCTCCAGACCTTTGCATGGGAAGGGGAAGGAGAGAGACAGGAGGAAGATGTTGACAATGCCACATTTTCCAAAGAAGTTCTCACTCTCAGCATGTCACACCACTATAACATACTGAAATACTGTAAAGAGGCAGGGGACCAACAAATGACAGTGATGAGAGATACCACAACCTCAAGGGAGGCTCCCAGGTAAACCACATCGTCAGCAGCATTGTACCTGAATGTTCTGCTGCCTTCCCAATGTCAGCTACTTATTTCTGCATGGATTTGATACTTCCTCAAAGCATATTCACCCAGCATCTGGCACAGCAACCTGTTCACTCTGAGAAGTTTAATAAGGCCCTGTATCCAGTAAGACTCTAGCCTAGAATGATGACAAATGGACCTGAACACAAGAAAAAAAAAGAAAAAAAAAAGACTAAGAGCCCTGAACTTCCATAGTGCTCCCATAGGATCAGAGCTGTGAGGGTAAAGGGATTCCAGAGAGGAAAGAATCACAAATAACTGAGTGGCTAAGTGGAGTTACCTATGGTATCTCCTATCATAGGGTGTGTACCATTCAGAACCAGTGTATGATGCTCCATCTCCCAGGATAATGGGCATCTGAATGCAGGTAGGGCCTGACTGCAGAAGTAACAGGGCCCAAGATGACAGTAGCAGTCTGCTAAGCCCCAGGATATTTTTTTAACCTTTTAATTACATTTATCTATTTATATGTGTGTGTTGAGTACATATGTGTGGTCAGAGAACAGCTTACAGGAGTCACTTCTCTCTTACCATGTGGGTACCAAGGATCAAACTTAGATCATTAAGCTTATCTCAAGACCCTTAACCAGCCTGAGCAACCTTACCAGCCCCCTACTATAAATTCTTTACAGAGATGTCACCCCATTTTATCAGCAGCATCAACAGCCACTACAGATCATTCTGTACCTGCCTGCCTGCCTGGTCTTGAATCTTGATTTCCTCATCAGTAGTATCAAGGACACTGTGGCCAGTCTAGGAAGCCTGTGAGGATTCATGGAATAACATAACGTACTCAGAACTAGATACTACATCTAGAAAATGTGCAAGAACTAGGAGATGGCTTCTCCCACTCATATTTCCAGACCATCTGACTAAGGTAAATTTCAAACATGGCTAACTTGCATGAGTAAATAATTATAACAGCAATTATCTCCCTCAGGACAATTATTTGCCATCACCATTTGCACCAACTAAAATTACATGCATAAGGAACCGAATCACCCATTGGCAGATAAACGTAATTAAATTGGGAGAATAACATCCAGTGGCTGACTGGATTAATAAAAGAAATGTATTCCCCAGAGATATCTCAGAACGCTTCTCCAAGCAGGATATTTCTTTTTAAGCTTGCCATCTGAATTCAAATTACATATTAATTCTTTCCTCAAAATCATCATGCATTCAGTCTTAGGAATGTGTACCTCTGAAAAGCTATGGCTGTGACAATCAGCCACACACAGTCACAAATCCTTTTGATCTTTGTGTAAAAGTAGATAAGGTGATATTCTGAGCTAAAAATCTCAGCAAATAAATATTTTATCTTGATGATGTGTTCCTTGATTTGAGAGAAATAACCCAGACCCCAAAAAAGAGAGACCCTGCACGCTTTCTCGTATATATGTGATGCTAGCTTTTAAGTTTTACATATGTGTGCTTCAGTCTACATAACCTAAAACTAAAGAACCTCATAGCTTGTAAAGGACCAGTATGAAGGAAGGGATGATCCAAGGATGGAGAAACAGAATGTAGTGCTATAAAGAGATACGGGGAAACTAGATTGAGAATTTGATTTTAAACAGATGCAAAGACATGGTATATGCTACAATGTCAAAGAACGTTATACCGACCACAGAGAACTGAAAGGTCTTTAGAAACTGAATTTACAATCTCTCTGAATTTCTCACAAATTCATATCAAATGGTTATATGAGCTGGATTCAAGTGTGTGAACCCAGAATAACAATAGCTGTTTTTTTTTTTTTCTTCTTCTTCTTCTAACACCATCATTGTTCTCCTACTTATGAACACGGGGCTGGGTTTTCCTTTCTGTGTCTGTGTCTCCTGTTTATCACTCTTAGTACCACAAGAGAATTGGGATGTGTTTGTCAGGTGAATTTTTTATGCTGTTTTTCATTTATGAATTTTGGTGGCTGTCTACAGTGGTACACTTCTGTGAGGTAGAGATAAGGAAGTCATAAAACTTTATTTTAGCACCAGATAAATCCCAAAGAGGAAGAGAGACCTTCCCAGGTGCTCTGTCTTTGCTCCTGTCACAAAAAGAAATAGAAACATCTGTTCCAAGATGGCAGCCAAAGAGAACCTCAAGAGGCTACTGCCGGAAAGTGTACTCCAATCACTTCTTCACACAAGAGAAATCTGTGTGTCCAAAGGGACAGCACGTGTAAACATTGGTGTATTTAATATCCTTGCATACTGGGGATGCCATTAGTGACTAGGTCACATCTACCTTTGAGAATCCCGAGCCACATTAAATGAGGCAGAAAATAAAAAATTTTCAGTAAAGGATTAGTCAGATCCAGGATGCTGCCATTTTCAACCATTGGGAGACATTAATAATCCTTCTAAATGCTTAACCAAATGGAGACTTCATCAGAAAGATGTGTAGGTTACTTTTATTTTTCTTTTTAAATAGAAAGTTATTCTCTTGGCCTTGGAGCTCATGACTATACTCCCCAGGCTCTTGGGAGACTGGGAAAAGTGGATCAAGTGCAGGGCCAACCTGAGCTACGTCATGAGGTCCTGTCTTAAAACATGTACCTCCAAAAAACATAACCGGGTCATAGATCTGTACAAATGGACTTGGCCTTTAGACATTGGTGACTGTGTGTATAAACTAGTGATGGGAACCGATGCTCTATTTTCTGGCAGATGTGAGCTCAGATTCAGGGCTGTTTTTATTTGACCAAATCAGCACATCCTCCTATCTGGGGCACAGAAAGCATTGACAAATTTCTGTTACTAGGTGATATGAATGTTCTACTTGCCTTCAGGCACACACAACTTGCATGAAAGCCATATTTTCCCAATTCATATGTGAAGGGCTTCATACTTAGTGACAGCACTGACTATGCTTTTTCATCCACATTGGCACATGTAAGTTGTAAACATGGCTGCAGATAAACCTAGCAGAAATATGACTTGTAACAACTACAAACCATTTTCTAAGATAAAAGTAACAACATGAAAACTAGAGGACATTATGATATTCCTAGATTAGATGGCTAAAGACTGGTAAAATGTAGTTTTTCCTCACAAATGAACTTGTAATTTCAATGTAATCTCTATGAAAACCTGTAAAGTTTCTATTAAAACTGAGAGATACTTTCCAAGTCACATTAGGTATGTGCTTAGGCATCACCATTGAAGTTCTTAAAATATGGTAAAAATAGTCAGGAATAGGAACTCTCAAAATCAATATATTAATCAAGATCTCCTATTTTTTTTAAAGTGTCATTCTCACAAGAGCAGACCAGAAAAATACATCCAAAGCCCAGAAAAAGCATCCATAAACAGTCATGTACGTGTGACCTAGAACATATTAGTTAAAAGAAAGCATTTCAAATTTGAGGGAAAACTTTGAGCTATTCAATTAACAGTTCAAAAAAACAAATTAGAAATAAATTTTATCCACTACTACTTGCCAAAAACAAATCCGATGCAGTTTAAGTAAATAAAAATGCATGAAAACTATAAAGATTAGGGAGGAAGACAAGAATACATGTTTGGGGAATTTGTCAAAAGATATAAAATACCCAAAATCCACAAATGTAAGGCAAGTTAGCCTGATTATTTCAAAACTAAAGTAGCTATATTCTCAAATCCAAGGCAGCTCAACACAATCTAGCTAGTTAAAATAGCTATAAAGAACACTCATAATCAATACTATATATAATCTCTTTCCTGTGTATATATGTAGAGGGGGGACTGCTTAACCACACAATTCCTGAGTCTATCATTGCCCTCACCATCTCTGTAAACCTGACAGAAAAGCTCTGAAGAAGCCACTGTGGTCCTCCACATGTTTAGACTCACTAAGCAAACAAACACAATCTTTTCAAAGGACCTGTTTTTACCAAGTTTTCATCTAAAATTCTGGCAAAACATTCACACTTGTGCTATCTCCTGCCAAGACACATGGCAAGTACTAGAGCATAATTTAGTATAGTCACTCCAGGAAATCTGGCATGGTCTGCAAAATGTTGAATGCTCATCCAATGTGATTCAGGAAAACGTAAATAATAATAAAACCCAGTATGATCCAGAACTTGTTATTTCTCAACATCTACTTTCACAAAGAGACCTAGCAGGGTTGCACTTTGCATGGATATTTGGTGATTGACAGTTGAGTTCCTGGCCGTTCTCAGTCTTTATTTATTTCATGACCCATGTAGAGCATGGTGAGGCCCAGAGCTCCAATCCTTTCCTCTATACATCAGGTATAACACTACTGCCCCCACCACTTAGTTTAAATATCCTCATCCTTCAAGATCCAGAACAAATACAGCAGCCCTCTCCTTACCTCCAGGGATAGATTTTCAAGACTCTTGGTGGATATCTGAAACTGTAGGTGGTATGTAACACTACATTTTTTCCTATATGTATATACCTATGATAAAATTTTACACTTTGTTCTGAATATATTATGGCTTCTTTTTAGACTACTTGGATAGCCAGCATCATCTAGAACTTTGGAGCCACTATTAAGTAAATTAAAAGATATTTGAAAACAGGCACTGCAAGATTATGACAGTAAATTTGAAAATAAATAAGTGGATAATGGGCAACATCTTAGTTAGGGTTACTACTGACGTGTTGAAACACTATGACCAAAAGCAACTTGAGGAAGAAATGGTTTATTTGACTTATGTGTCCATTGAGAAACTCAAACTGGGTAGGAACTTGGAGGCAGGGGCTGAATCAGAGGCCATGGAGGGATGCTATTTACTGCTTGCTCTTCATGACTTGCTATGATGGCTATTCTTAGTTATTACTTGACTATATCTGAAATGAACAATCTAGCTATGGTGGACTCACTTGTGATCCAGATCTTGGGACAGGAAGACAACATGCCTTTGATCTGGATTTTGAGGTTGGAAAATACAGGCAGTTGATATGGATCTTGATGCAGGATAGCATATGCCTTTAACCCAGATACTGAGATGGGAAGGCACACCTTTAATCTGGGACACACCTTCTGCTGGAAGCTTATATAAGAACAATGGAAGAAGGAAGGGTTCATTAGTTCTTCACCTGCTTGCCCTCGCCTTGTCAGCATATCCATTCCTTCATTGGCATTGGAGACTGTGTCTTTGGAATTCCAGCATATATATATATACAGAAGACCAAGTGAGACACCCGGCCTCATGGGACCGAGTAACAACTAGATGTTTGGCCTATCCATTCACTGCTAGCCATTGATGGACTGTAACCTGTCATTCCCATAAATTTCCATAGATAGACAGATACAGATGGCTAGATAGATAGATAGATAGATAGATAGATAGATAGATAGATAGATAGATTCATTCCATAAGTTTTGTGCCTCTAGAGAATCCTGACTAATATATTTGCCCACCCTGATTTCATGTAGAACCCAAGTCCACCATCCCAAGGTGGTACCACAATCAATCAATCACTAATTAAGAATGCTCTACAGGCTTGCCTACAGCATGATCCTATGTAAGCAATTTCTCAATGGATATTCCCTCCTCTCAGATGGCTATAGCTTACATCAAGCTGACATAAAACTAACCAGTGCTAGCAGGTAACATATACAGCATGGATACTTGGACAAAAGGTAAAACCATGCAATATTTATGACAACATTCAGGACAGTCCAAATTTTAAAATTCATCAACTATTCACTTCTGAATTTTTCCACTTAATGTTCTTAAATGTGGCTGGCCAAAGGTAACTGAAACCATAGATCACGAAAGTACAGGAAGGAGAGATAAATACATCTATATTGAGGAAACAATGGTGTTTCCTGGGGTTACCTCACTAAGCTTGACTTCTTGCTTATGGCTTAATAATTTGCTCATGTAATAGTTTCCATTAGTATCTTACCCTATCCTATTATCCCTAGAAGAAATATGTGTTCAAATGCTTCTGGGCTCCACAGGTAGAAATTGGGATGAAAAGTCTTTACAAAACAAACAAACAAACATATAAACAGCAACAACAACAAAAGACCAGAAGAGTCAGCAGTCATATATGGAGAGTCCTGTGGCTCTACCTTCTTCCCCAACTTATACTTCTCAGTTTCCAGAAATAAGAATTTGCTCCTGGCTTCCCTAATCCTTTGCTGCCATAGCGCCTATACTTTCTACTGATCATATTTAGACCCATAGATTTCCTCTTGAGGGATATTTCTTTGTGCCTTGCTGCATTTTTTAACCATGATTATTTTAGAGAATATCTTAAATCACATTAAGTAGGTTTCTTTCCAGTCACCTAAAAAGGAAAATTACGTGGTGGTCAGTGGGAGGTCCTAACACCTAGAGTATGCTAGCCATATACATTTTTTACAACTGATCAGATTTTTGCTAAGATCATAAGATAAAAAGAACTGACCGTGGTTTTTTTGTTTGTTTGTTTCATTTTTAAATTACTTTTTCACACAATTTATTTTGATGACCATGTCTTATGGTTCATCTCTTCAGCCCAGTTCAGACCAGCTACTCTGTACTCAGTAGCTACTGTGTCTAGACAGAACTTTAGATTTTTCTATAATATTATGATCTTTCTTGATTCTTCAACAACTCACAAAACAGCTGGTTCTCCAGGGGTTTAGTGGTTAATGCAAGGCCACCTGGCTAGTGGGTGGCAGAGCTAGAATCTGAGGCTTGGCACACTTTCTTCTGAGATTGAATGTCTTCCTCCTTCTGCCACAGTGCTTCTGTTGTGAAATACAATCAGAAGTCCATCCTTTGTGTGAGCAAGATTTCATTCTCAGGCAGGGACTGCATGGGACTAAAGGAGTCATGGTGCTGGAGAACATAGTGGCTACTATGTCATGTCTCGGCCCATCCTTCTAGAAGACAACGGTGACTTGTTTCCTGTCTTAGGGTTTCTATTGCTGTGAAGAGACACCCACCATGACCATGGCACTCTTATAAAGGAAAGCTTTTAATTGGAGATTGATGAAGCTTTTAAGGCTCAGTCCATTATTATCACAGTGGGACATGTCAGACATGGTGCTAGAGAGGTAACTGAGAATGCTACATCTGGCACAGGCAACAGGAAGTGATTGTGTGTCACAATGAGTGAAGCTTGAGCATAGGAGACCCCAAAGCCCACATCCACAATGACATACTTCCTCTAACAAGCTCACACCTATTCTAACAACTCCCATTAGTGACACTCCTTTTGGGGACCATTTTCTTTCAAACCACCACATCCCTGAACTGGAACAGAGCTCTGTCCAGAGAATATTTTCACAGCAGGTTATTAAAGACCTTGTGGGTTTTCAGTCTTCTGGAAGGAAGCATCTACGCTCTTCAACAGAACAAAACACTGGTAGCAATTTAAGGCCTGGTCTAAAACTCCCATAGTTCAGAGACATCCTGAACTTCAGCCTTGGACCCAATTCTATTTACAGTTCTTGGCTGAAGTCCTAAGTACCTATCCAAAATTTGAATTCTCTTAGGACACTGAGTGTAACCAGAATTATGTATGCATCCCCTAAATCCATCCAGCACAGACTCTGAATGAGCTATTCGTCTTTGAAAAGAACCAGGTCACCAGGTCAACAGCCTCTTATGCCATGACCTACTAAGACCTTTTACAAGGATTAAGGTTATTTCTAATCCTTGAACAATCAGACCCTGGGAAACACCACTTTTTTCTTCTCACAGTGTCCCCAGGTATGTCCAACCTGGTTGTACATACCCCCTCACCATGGCTATGAATGTGGTCTAAGGCAAATTGATAAACTTCTTTAAAACATTATAAGGACTTTTTGCAGTCATGTTTTATAACTCATCTGTGCAGTTCTCGAACATGAACTTTGTAGATGACAATGTTGTGTTGCAATATTACAGTGTTCAAGCTTTGCACATTCCAATGCTGTTGGTCAGCACCTCCTGTTAGGTAGGTCTACATTACGATATTTATTAGCCTTACTACATTCTCAATTCTGCCGGAAGATTTTTGGGTTTCCTTCAAAAGATCCACAAAACAGAACCCAAAGATGGCTGCTAGGGCCTATGCTGCCACAACACCCTTAAAAAATCATTCTAAATCACAGAAAACAAACCAGGGGTAGCCGAGGGGCTGAGGCATGCTTGGGAGATAAGCAGAACACTTCCTCACTATATCAAAGAGGAATACAAGTGGCACACAGGGCAGGTATCCAGTGCTTTCTTCCTCCCTCTTATTCCTATGCCCTGGAAACAGACATTACCCCAGAGAGCAGCAAAGGAAGAAAAACAGCAGTTGTTATTTACTGGGGATCAACCAGCAAATGTCTTGGATTTTTTATCTTCACCCAACGATTTGAAGAGTGGATACAGTGATCTCATTTGTCACAAAGAAATGTTGCAGGTCCCTTCCAAGAATTGGTGGAGACCAAAATGACCTCTGTGACTTCTGCCTCCATTAAATAGTCTTCCTCTCTCCCTTTTCAGACTTGAAAGAGTGACAGGTGGTAATGAAAACTACAGGTTCTCCAGTATTTCATTACTTCTCCATAGACAGCACTCTATTGCAGTAAGGATGGGATGAGAAGGAGCTGGGAAGGTCCTTTCATGTCATCCATAAAACTATGTGTTGTTTACCTTCTGTGGGCTTTGTAAGTCACAGGATGCTCTGTTAGTACCATGATACCATATCAAAAAGCGATGTAAGCTTTAGGGTGACTGTGACATTTGGTGAAGGAGCTAGAAGTTCAAGGCATGGCCCTGGTCAGCTGCCTCCTCAGAACCCTTATGACACTATCATGCTTCTTTTCATTATGAAGGAGTCATAGATGGTGGTAATGGTAGTGAGACCAGAATAGAAACTAGACAGAGACAATAAAATACCACTAACCAAGCATGACCACACCCATGAAAGTGCCTGCTCAAACAATAGGGACAGAATTCTATAGACTCTGCATTCTGCTCAGGTGTGTGTGTGTGTGTGTGTGTACGTGTGTGCACGTGTGCATGCGTGCTTGTGTGTCCATGGAAGGGAAAGTAGTAAGTGATCATCATCTCAGCAGTAGTGGAAAAAGTTATAAAGCACTGACCAGAAGGACCTCGGATGATGCTATGAGTACTCTGTATAGTGTTCTGCTCTGTAGGTAGCCCGCAGGCTTCATGTGGCTTCTGAATACTAAAACACACAGATAGTGTGACCAAGGACAGGAATTTTAAACCAGGTTTAAGTTTTGGGATTTTTGTTTTGTTTTTAAGTTGGATGTTTATTTGCATCTAGTGAAATAGCTTCCCCCTGAACCCTGCTAGAAGGTTGGTTGGTATGAAAGTCTCCTCCTGTAGTTTCCAAATCAAAGTAATCACAAACAAATCTTAGTCTTGATTTCCTAAGAAATTAAAGTGATGTCTCCTTTTTTCCTCTACTGGGAAAGATTCTGCTGCTGGGCTTAGAGAGGAGAACACAACACTGCTGCATGTCCTTTATCCCTACCACAGGTATCAAAAGCTAGCTCTTTCTACACCAACTTCCAAGCTCCATTCTGTGGCTCAAAAGTAGTCTGTGTACCCCCTGGTAATTGTAGATAGGAAGATTCTGAAACTGTGTAGGATCTTTCTGAATAAAAAAATGCCAAGCAGCCTTTTCTAACCTATTCTTCCTACACTAGGTGGAGTCTGCTAAGTTTCCCAACTCCTCAAATTCAAATATAGTGACAAGACACAGAGATACATATAGCAGACTCTTGGAGAACTTTCTGACCTTTCTCCGGGAGTCCATCTTTAAGTTACTCCAATGCAGGGGGAACCATAAGGACAAAGGAAACCTTCCCAAGACCCACATCAGAGTTTTCCCTCTTACACCTTCTCCTTCCATCTCAGGACACCCTTACTAGTGGTAGCCTCAGACTTTAATACTCAAAAGGTTTGAACCATAAACCCTTCTCTCTTTCTGGTCTACCAATCTCTTCAAGATGGGGAGCATGACAGCATGTAGCAGACATGGTACTGGAGTTGAGAACCCTTACATCTTGATAGCCAGGCGACAGGAAGTCAACTGACTTACTGGGTGGTACCCTGAGCATAGGAAACCTCAAAGCCTGCCCCTACAGTGCCACACTTCCTCAAGCAAAGCAGAGCAATACTCACTCCAACAAAGTCATACCTCCTAATAGTGCCACTCCCTATGAAATTATGGTGGCTGATTACATTCAAACTACCACAGCTGCACAATAACTATACTTGTCCATGGTTGTTAAGTGTGGGATCCAAGGATGTAGAGAGAATCCTCAGTGATTGAGAATTCACTCTCTTCTTAAGGAGAACCTGAGTTTGGTTCCTAGCACCCACACTGGATAGTTCACAACTACAGGTAACTTCAGTTCCAGGGAACCCAGCACCTTCTTCCAATCTCCATAGGAACCTACACTTACATACACGTATCAACACACACACACACACACACAAATAAAATAATAATAACATAATGGAACACAATGGAATAAACAGTTATAGCCAAATAATCATACAGGAAGGGTATAATGGAGAGAATATAGAAGGTCAGGGTTCATGAGGGAATAGTGTGAGGGCCAACTAACACTTTAAGATGTTTAGAAAAAAATTCTAAAGAAACTTAATACTATAAAGGTTTCCCAAAATATAAAATCTACATATATAAAAATTAAAATGAAGTTACCCCATAATGGAACAACAATGTCCCTAAATCACAGGATAGTAGAGAGAAAGCCTCCTGCCAAAAATGGGTTACTGTCTTTGTATTTGTTGGCAAATGAGGTCCCAAAAACCCCTGAATTACAGATGATTGCCATTGCTCTTGGTTATCCTCCAGAACTTGACTACAAGACCTATTGTTGGAGACACCACACACATGGAACATGGGAAAATCACACTGCTTCTCACCCAGAAGCTTCTTCCCTACTTGGTACCTTTCATCATGCTAAACAGTGCTATGTAGGCTACCAAAGGAGAGAAAGAATCATACCCAGCTATGAACCCTGAGAGCTGTATCAATGACCAGCCTAGCAAGGTGTGCCTACTGATGCAGTAGTGGCATGATTATCATGGGAGTAAACTATCACTTCCTGATTACATTTAAGAGCCATTCCACAATTGGAAACCCATACCTGTCACCTTTTCTGGGAGCAAGAACTGAGGTTAAACAGGTCACAGGCCCTAGACTACCATTACTCTGCCAAATGAAGACAATATTAAACTAACTGCTACTGGCTCATTCTTATAGCCACATATTACTCTTATCAGTCCACCCTTATCAGGGAAGCTTCTTTTTCTCATAGAGACCAGCAATGAGTTATTATGCAGAGAAAAGGAGAATATGGAATATTCAGCTCTAAACGTGACATCTGACTCATACAGTCTCCTCCCAAAGTTCAGGGATCATATGGGAAAAGGGGTAGAAAGAATGTTAGAGCCATAAGCAGTGGGTGACTACATGGAAAGTTTTCTGGATACAGCAGGGAAGTTACACATATTAATTCACAGCAGATAGAATAACATGCACAAGATCTGTGCAGGTTCAGGACAGATAAATCCAGCATGGAAAGGGGAGATGGGCATGGGTTCCAACCCTAGCTAAGGAGTTGTTGGTGATTGACAGCTCCTGGGAGGGAGAGACCACTTTCTTTAATGGTAGGTTGAACACCCACCCTTCAGTGAAAGCCACACATCCAAGAGTATATGGGAAGTACAAATTGTACTTGATGAGTTAAAAAAGACAAAATGTAGGATGGATAGTAAAGGGTAGATAGATTGGGGGGGAGATTATGATCAAAACACATTATATTAAGTTCTTAAAAATTAATAAATTAAGAAAATAAAATAATAATATTGACTTTTTTTAAAAATTAGGTCCTCAAATCCAGAAGAAATCTGTAGCAAGATTTAGAATGCTTTCTCCCATTTGCAATATCAGATACATCAACTTTTCTTGGGAGGAAAAAAAATAATGAGAGTCCTTTTCATTATTTCTTCCTGCCAAGGTTCTGGCCTTGCATTTGATCTAATTTTCTGGCTGGAGCTGGCCACATTATTTTCTTCAAGGACCCAAGGTTGCAGGCAGCTAGTGTTCACAGTAATCCAAGACAGTGTCGAAGAAATAGAGTTTGTTACCAACTGCTCATCTCTCACTCCCTTTGCTCCATTCTCTCCAAGATCCCCCATATCCACCAGACCAAAACTGTGTTGAGTGGGGCTTCAGGGGGTTAAATCAACAGTAACAGCCTCTTTCCCATGCCAGGGAAGTCTGTCTTCAGTGGCTTCTAACAGGCATTTCTATTTTGAAAACACTGTCATATCATTTCATTGTTAAGACACTGCCCTATCTAGAAATGACTGAATGAACCTGAAAATGTCATTCCATCCCTCTCCCAGAGAAGAATCACTGTCCCCTATATAGAAGGTGATAGCAACTGAAACCTGTTAGAACAATAGTTTAGATAGGCCTAGAAGACTAAAGTTGAGCAGTATGACATTGAGAAATATCTATTTGCCATCCCCTCTTGAGTGGAGGTAGTTTCTAACAGAGAAAACCCATAGTGAAGCCAGGAAAACAGTAACAGAAGTCAACAACTATTTTCCTGACCACACATGTCATTAACCAGTCAGTAAAGAGTTCAGAACAGTTTAGCAGAACACAAAGACAGACCTTGCAAATGGGAGGTTAGGATGCAGTTGTCATGGAGATGCCATATACCCTGGAATGGTTTGACTATGGAATGACTCACGTGTTGAATACTTGTTCCCCACCTGCTGGCATCCTTCTGGGATGCTGGGGAAACTTCAGGAGGTAGGACATATCTTGAAGAGGTAGGTCACTGGGGTGTGCCTTTGAGGATTCTACATGACACCTAGTCCCTTGCTCTGTTCTTCCTCCTGTCCACCATATAATGAAGCGTCTCTGTGCTATGTGCTCTTGCACCATGATACCTGTCAAGAAACATAGAGCCAAGTTCTCATAGGTGAGACCTTTAAACTGTGAACCAAAATAAATATTTCTCTTTAGTTGTGCCAGCTGAGCATTTGATCACAGCAGCAAAAAGGTAATGAATGCATTCCCCCTGAGGACTCACTAACCAATACAGCCGAGTCCCAAACAATTTTGCCAGGATTCATACCTGTGTGGTACTACTGCTCATTAGTTCTTCACTTCTGTAGCTAAAATTTGCTATATATAAGACATGGAAATTCTTCCTTCCTCGATCGAAAGGCCTACATCAACATCATTCTCGGGGCAGGGGCGTGGAGAAGGGTAATCAGTGTTTCTTGGAGCTACACTTGACCCACTACAGTGGAAATGTCTGGTGAACTCCCTTGTAGAGGAAAAAGGAAGATACCCCATGTGATATAGTACTGTTTCTCTATCACGTTCTGCCTCAAGCTCTTCCCATTTTTTTTCTTCTATCTTTTCTATCAACCCGTGGCACATTACTCTATCTATAATGGAACAGTACTTCAAAAAAAAATTAATGAGTCTTTCCTTTTGTACTTACTTTTCTCTCTTGGCCCTTTCTTCCCTTCAGTCAAGCTGTCTGTTCTGTGTGCACTGCTCTAGGGAAGTGATGTGACAAAGGAGCAGAGGAATTAGCCATTGTAAAAGCAAGGCCTTTGGCAGGATGGAGAGCCAGACTGAGGAGCCAAAGATAGGCCTCTAATGCAAAGCCATCACCAATGATGAACGTGTTCCCCAGTCTTCAAGAAGCAGCAATTAGAAAGCAGCAGTAAGAGGCAGCACAGGCACAGTGGGCTTGCAGGGTGTGCAGAGGAGCCCATGTTGGCTAATCCTGTCAACTTGACAGGATCCAGAACCACCCAGAGGACTAACCTCTGAGCATGTGTGATGGAGTTTCCAGACTGGATCAGTTGAGGAGGGAAAACACCATCACTATAGGAGGCGCCATTCCATGGGCTGTTGTCCATAGTAAATAAAAAAATAAAGAAGAAGAGAGTGATCCCAGAACCAGCATGTTTGCTCCCTGCTTCCTGACTGCAGCTGCAATATGATCAGCTGCCTCATGCTCTGGCCTCCATGTCTTCCTGCCATGAGGACTAAAGTACAAGCTAAAATAAGCCCTTCCTTCCTTCCTTACATTGACTTGTTAGGCAATTTGTCACAGCAGTGACACTGTGCCCTGATCTTGGAGCTGAGCCTGAATAGGTAGGAAAATGGGATTCATTTCCAGGATGTATATGCTACATGAGCTTCATCATATTTTCTGGGTAGAGTGGCAGAAATCAACTCAATTCCAGAGAACTGGTTACAAGATTTACTAATCGAAAATAGAAAATGCCATGCTGGAAGCCAGTACAATCGGGAAATATCTAGAAGGTCCTAAGTGGATCGTATATCATTTCCAGCTTGAAACTAGTCATGCTGAGAGCACATATACGCTGAAGAGGCAAACACTACAGTTCAGGACTTCCTTCCCCCAAGCCTTTGACTTCCACACCCACCTACCTCTCATCCACACCCATGCATCCAACCACAGTACTTGTGATTAAACAGTTACCATCATACCACAGGAGGTGAAAATCTAAGATGGTATCTGAAAAGTATACCTGTGCCCAGAAAATATGACAGAGCTAGGGATGAGGGAGTTCCAGTTAGAGAAAGTCTTCCCCAAGTAGACTGCCTGACAAGTACATGATTATACAACACAGACCACAAATGAGGACAGCACAGGACATGCTCAGCTCATGTGATACTAGGGACCAACTGGGCTTGGAGAATATTGGTTTTAAAGGACTCAGAATATAAATATAAACTCAGGGAAAGAACAAGAAATCCCCAATTATTTGGGAGTACATTCTTGCCTCCACAAAAAAACAGGTACAAATTAAACTCCTAGAAAACAATTCCCGAGCTGGGGAAGTAAAATCTGTATCTACTACATCTGCTTGACAGATGAGAGCTGGAGGGATTGCCTCAGTCTTAACTCAGTATCCATGTAGCTGCCTAATCTGAGCATTTCAGCTATGAAACCAAAGGCTGCATAGCAGGATCAGGGGAGGGCAGCATACATGCTGGAGCCAAAGGCACTGGGGCCAAGTCAAGTGTAGACACAATGAAGTAAAACTTCATCCTGAACCCCAACCCCAATCTATGCAACTCTCATACTCCTCATGTACGAGAGAAAAACTACTCAAGAGAGGGATGAAAAACTTAGACAGGGCTGAGGAGGAGGGAGAAGTTAATGCCCTTGATGACTGGTGGGTGAAGGGCATATTCTGAGATCTAAGCAGAGGGTATCAGGGTGACCTCTGTTGGATATCTGTTGGCTGGGGTCAATGTTCAATGACCCCATGGAAGATCATGGATGCATAGGATGAAAAGACAGCAGTGACAGAGAGGACAACCTGCTGATGGAGCTAAACCAGTATGTCAACCATTCCAAGCAAGATATTCATTGACACTCCCATCCCATCATGATTGTCCTCAATGACATTCTTCCCCCCTCTCCCCCCACACAAAAGAACAGTGTTCTACCTGGTACCAGGACAAACAAGTGAAACAAAGCTCAAGGAGCCATCAAAATTTTTCTAGAAAAAAGTAACACTTCTTAACAACTGTATCCTTCTATCCCATAAGGAAAGTAGCCCAAGCTCAGTAGGGTGCTATGTTCCCCATGTGGCAACCATATCCTTTCTTAAGCTTCCCAGGCCTGGCTAGGGACCCCTGAATCCTAGCTTTTCTGAATTTTGAAGGGATACTTCAGCATGATGCTCTAAATAGACTCAAGTAAGTCCTCTGGCCATGCCATGCTGGTCAAGACAATTACCTGGGAAGGATTGCTGAGGATATGAAGTTCTTTTCCAACTGGGATATAAAGTTCTTTTCCAACTGATGTTGAAATTTAATCCCTGTTATGAGATACTAGGATATAACACCAGGAAGGAGGCTTTTATTTCGCACATAGAACCATTGTGGATCTTGCCTATGGTCATCTTATAGAATACATTGGAAGTTATGAGGGCTCCAAACTCAAGCTGGGAAATGCAGTGACAGAAACAATGATCTGGACCAATCACATGATTCCAGAGCTGACGTTTCCAGCAGGGCCTTGGGTAGTCAGTCATGGCTTCAAACTTCTAACAGGCAATGGCATGGGGGAGGAGGGAGCTTAAAGGATTACAGAAGCTAGGCAAGCACTGGGGCAGCCTCTAGCCACCTCATTTACATCAGGGATAGATTCCAAGCATCTGGTATTGACTGGGGGTTCCAGGTATTGCCAGCTCTTGGTTTGCTTGGTTGGTGGGTACTGGAATGATGGTGCCAGAGCTCCTGCTAACAAACTTGGTATTGCTACCTACCTCCTCAGTTCTGAAGATCTGATTGTATTTGTCCGGGCACTCAGATCATCAAGGTACACTAGTCTTGATCTGCCCAGTATAGAGCCCAATCACTAGGTCGACGATGAAAGTATCCTCAGTCTCCCCAAAGCAATAGGACACCATGATTCCCCAACCATTGTACTGGGCCAGCTTGCATGTCCATAGAGACTCAGTCACAGAACCAATCTGGTTTAATTTGAGCAGGTGGCAGTTGTAGGACTTCTCACCCACAGCCTCAGTAAACCACTTAGAATTGGTCACTGTTAGATCCTCCCCAATTACCTGAATGCCTGCACTAGCTGTGAACTTCTGCCAAACTTCCCAGTCATGCTGGTCCAATGTGTCCTTGATAGACACCACTGAATAATCCCAAGTGAAAGACTTTGTGGTTCAGCCATCTGGTCAGGTGTGATGTACCTGCTAGTGGTATCAGGAGACCTGACATCCTGAAGAAGTCAAAGGTAGCCACATCCATGCTGATGACAACCTGATGAGTGTTACCAGCCTTCGCAGTTGCATTCTTAAGCATCTGCAGCATTCCAGGATGTCAGGTGCAAACCTGCCTTCATCACCTACATTGGTGGAATCTTTCCCATATTTCTCCTTGATGATGTTCTTTGGGTTGTGGTAAATGTCTGCTCCAATGTGTATGGCTTCCTGGAGACTGCACACACTCACAGGGCAGATCATGAACTCCTGCATGGCCAGTTTGTTGGCAATTTGAGAACCACCATTAACACATTAAAAGCCAAGGCTGACAGGACAACTTTGGGGTTTCCATCTAAGATAATGATGTGACAGCACCAACTTTGTCGACAGCCAAGGACCTCTTCCTCCACTACCCAAGATGACATTTGCACTAAATTTAGATTTCTTTTCAGTCACATCCATCTCAATCATCAATTTATTGATCTTTTCCATTGTACAACCTTTAGTTTCCTGCTAACCACAGAAGGTGCAATAGTTTTACTGATGTACTGAACAGCCTTTGAGACACCCTTCCCCATGTAATGCAACCTGTCATTGTCCTGGTCTCATAGATGCCAGTGGAAGAACCTGTGGGCATAGCAGCTTGGAACAGATCTTTTGAGGTGCAGAGATCAACCTCAATGGCAGGGTTCCCATAAGAGTCAAAGATCTCTTTGTCATGGATCTTGAAAATAGACATGGTAGATTTCTGTTCATTAGATCACCACACAGGAAGGAAACAGAACTCTACAAATACCAAGGAAAGTGTTAAGGAGGGGTGTGATATGTGCCCACCCCAAGTCCCCATGTTGCTCCCCGTGTAGGGCCTTTATGAGGTGATGATTAGTACCATGCCCTCTTAGATGAATGAGTCTATTTATGCAGGTAATGGATTAGCAAATTATCTCCAGAGTGCCTCTGATTATGTCTCATACATTCCTTGTCTCTCAGCATTTGATACCCTGTGTCACTTTGGGACTCTACTGGTAGTAAGACTAGCAACAGATTCAGTTCATTGTCCTTGGGCCAGAACTATGAACCAAATCAAACCTTTTTTTAATCATTTACATGTATTGTGGTATTATGTTATTAACAACAGAAAACAATCAGACACACCAAGGCTCTATGTTAATTGACTAATCCAAATTCACACAAGAAGCAATTGATGGATCTTGGACTTGGTCTCAGCTCAAACTAAAACGCCTAAACTCAATTTGGTGGTAAGACAGGAAGAAGTGCTTGTGGGATTTAATCAAGTTATTGCATTGTCACTGCTTGGCTTAGAGGTGGGCACATAATAAACATGTAATAAAGTTAATACTCTAGATGATGTGGGTGTCCTTCTGTATGCTGCGAATATGTGTTGCTTTTATTGATTGATAAATAAAAGCTGTTTTGGCCCATGATAGGGCTGATTATATCTAGGTAGGAAATCCAAACAGAGGGAGAGAGAGAAAGAAGATGGAGTCAGGGAGATACCGTGTATTCTCCATGGAAGCAAGATGTGAGGTAAGAAACCACTATCTTTGTGGTAAAATATAGCATAATAGAAATGGGTTAATTTCATTGTGAGAGCTAGTCAGTAATATGCCTGAGCTATTAGCTAAACAATTATAACTAATGTTAAGGCTTTGAGCAGTTGTTTTGAACTGTTGGGTTGGGCAGTTACAGGAACTGCTTTTTATAATGTCTGATTAGCTTGGCAAGTTAAAGGGACTATTATCACTTCAAATGCAGAAGATAGCAGCAGCCTTCAATTGTTGGAATGCTGTGTGGACAAAGGTACAATGAGGTCACTCTGGTCCCCATACAGAGTTCCCAGTCTCTCTCCCACCAAACAACCACTCGAGGTCCAGATATTGTGCAGAAGAACATGATTGAAATTCACCTTCTCAAATTGCTGGAGAAGTCCATCTTCACCATCAGCTTGACTAGATTTGGAATCAACTAGGAGACACCTCTGGAGGTTCCAGAAAGGCTTAACTGAGGGAAGAAGGCCCTCCCTCAAAGTGAGCAACACCATCCTGTAGACTGACATTCCAGACTGAATGAAAAGGAAAATGGAAAATAGCTGACACCTGCATTCTCTCTGTTTCTTGACTGTGGACACAACAGAACCAACCACCCACTCTGCTAGCTGCATGCCTTCCCTGTTACTGTGAACTATATGCCCTCCAACGAAGGGCACAAACACATCTTCCCTTCTTAAGGTGTGTTTGTCAGCTATTTTCCAAGGCAATGAACAAAGTAACTAAAGCATTGGTCAGTCCCAGTGTGGGGCATCTACTCCCTGGAGAAGCAGAGATCTAAGACAGGGAAAAGGGAGTCATGGTCCCACCAAATACTGTCTATAGAGAGGAATTCATGTCCTCAGCCCTTGCACATTCTTATTCCCTAACTGCCTATGGATGTGACACAAACTTCCTTGAAGGCACTATTGACCTCAAAGTACATTCTGGACATTAGGAATTCATCTGCTTCAAAGCCTAGGGAGGGCACCCACACTATGAGCTTTGGAATTTTTCACTGTAACCACCACAGCTTTAAGGATGTACTATTATATAGAGTATGGTACTGTAAGCACTTGATTGTAATGTCATACAGTACACTGTCCAAATGCTTTGGTGACTCTTTGTGTGTAGGTGATACTGAGGAAAGGGCCTGAATCTTGGGCTAGACAAGCACTTTATTACTGAGTGACATCCCCAGCTGTGCTAGCTAGTTTTATGCCAATGTGACACAAGCTAGAGTTAGCTGAAAGAAGTGACCCTCAATTGAGAAAATGTCTTCATAAGATCTGGCTGTAGGGCATTTTCTTAATTAGGGAATGACGGGGGAGGACTCAGTCCATTGTGGGTGAAGCCATCCCTGGGCTAGTGGTCCTGAGCTCAATAAGAAAGCAGGCTAGGCAAGCCATGTTGAGCAAGCCAGTAAACAGCACTCCTCTGTGGTCTTTACTTCAGTTTCTGCCTCCTGGTTCCTGATTTGACTTCCCTTGATGGTGCACCATCATGTGAAGTGAAAGCCAAATGAACCCTTTCCTCTCCAAGTAGCTTTTGGTCTTCGTCTTTATCACAGTAATAGAAAGTAAACTAGAACATTATCTGTGGTGGTTTTAATGAGGAATTTCTTTCACAGGCTCCAGCGTTTTAACACTGTTGGTTGGTGGAGCTATTGGTAGGCATTACGGGGGGCAGGGGTGGATGTGAGAGGTGCAGCCATATGAAGGAACTGCATCACTGGAGGAAGGCTTGGAGATTTTAAGCTTCACCTCCATCCCAGTTCATTCTCTGCTTTGTATTTGCTGTTAAAGATGTGATCTCTCAGCTTCCTCCTCTGGCTACTAAGCCTGCTGCCTGCTGCCTGCTGCCTGCCTCCTGACTCTTACAGACTCTCTCCCAGAACAACTGTAAGCCAAAATAAACTGTTCTGCTGTTGATCATGGAGCTTTATCACAATAGCAGAAAAGTAACTAATATACTGTCCTTTCATCATACTTTTCCTAAGATCTCCTGGAGACACATGGCTATATCTCTAGATACAAGGGGGAAAAAACAACAAATCTCTGAGTGAACACAAGCCTTCCAAGAATACTGACTCTGTGTCAGAAACCTAAGCACTTCCCACAGTCTATGGCCACACAGCCTTTGAAAGAGAACAAAGAATAAAGGAGCGAAGATCTGGCTCCCCAATTCAGTATCTCACATTCTATGCTCTGCTGACTTTCTCAAAATCTACTGGCTCATGGTGCTTCTGAATTAAAAGAAATAAGCAAGTAAATAAATAAAACAACCAAGAGAATGAGTGTGAAATTCCTGATCCCAGATCCTTAGCCAGTCAATCTCAATTGGGAGCCCACGCTTACCCAGGCTAACCTGTTCCCTATCTGACACCTTGCCCTCCCTCCCTCCCTATTATACCATCACTGGGGTTGTTCTTTATGTTCCTCTCCACTGTCCCACCCAACCAAGTCTTGTAAGCATACAAAGCTCTTTGTTCCCATCTTTCCCAATGATTGCCCCATAGTAACCTGTCAACTCCTCTGTTTTTCTCACGGTAAATAAAAAATCCAACCAAACAAAAGAATAGCATTCTCACAGAAAAGTATGTATATCAGAAGGAAGGGACTTGGTGGGTTTCCTCAGACTCATTAGCTTGTCTGTGCACCCACCCATCCTCATCTGGCTTTGGAGCTCACTGAATCTTGTTCTGCTATGCCACCTTCCTATGCATGTCATCTCTCATCCCCAAGCTTGAGGTAACAACCCTGAATCCACACCCTGGTCTCAAATGAAAGTCTCAAAAAGCACAAGTGCAGTTTGATCAGTGGTAAATGGGCCATGGCTCATAGGCAGCATCCTTACAACCTCCCTCACTGCCTTGGTACACTTCACAGAAAGTCCAGAAGGAAACAGGAGGTAGGCAGGACATCACAGTGGGCAGTTCCACAGAAAGAAGTGCACAGACCACAAATAGTACACAAGCTGTTAGGTCTAACACTGCCAGAGAGAGAGAGATGAAATAAAGGCAGTTATTTAATTTACATATTTGTGAGCAATGCTGGGTGCTGAACACATGGCATATAACAAGCCATGAAAATACATTGCATCGCCCAATGAGGAGGCTATTCTGCTTTCAACTATCTTCCCATTTGCCTACTTAAAGAGAAATCTTGTGTTTTAGACTAGCATATCTTGTCTTCAATACTTAGAAATACTTGCTAGTGGTCAACAGTTCAAAACACTTGATAACTATTCCTTTGAAATTAAGAAATGGAACTCTGGAAATGGTCCAATAGAGTCCTTTCTGTGCAAGCAGGAGGGTCAGGGTTCCAATCCCTAGCACCTATGTTAAAAAAAAAAAAGTTAAGTCAAGCTTAACTTGACTTTATGCTCCTTGGAGGAGGAAATAGAAAGGTCTATGGGACTCACTGGCCACCAGCCTACCTCCAAGTTCAGTGAGAGACCCCATCTCAAAGATATGGGGCAATGGGTAGAGTGAAGAACCACATGAACACCTGAGATCCTCCTCTTGGCTCTGTGTGAACACGGACACACGTACTTACACATACACATACATACACACACACACACACACACACACACACACACACACACACATACACTATCATCATAATCCACACTCTCTCTAACATTCAAAAAATAAGATGCTCAACTCAGAAAAAGTACCTTTGTAGGAGAGAGGAGTTAGGTAAGATTAATGAATACTGTTTATCTTAGTTTGATGCCAGCCTTATAATTTTAGCATGATACACAGACCGTTTTTATTTCCAGTGTTGAAAGGTTCCATTTCTAAACAAATTAAAGAGAGCTTACTAAAGGATTTAAAAAAATGAACACCTACAGAGTGCTGATATTGCAGGAAAGACTGTGGAGGTGTTGCTGAGGAGGCAAAGGTTGGACAGCATGACATAAATGACAAAAGAAAAGGACAGAAACTGGATTAGAAACACCCACATCATCAGACTGATACCATGAGAGCTGCAACTCAGCTTCGTTCTATATACAGCAGCCCAAGTATATCAGGCTTGCTCTGATGACCAGCTATGAAAGATCCACCACTCCCAGCCCCCAAACTTCCACCCCATAGTTTCGTTCTAAGAGCAAAGAGTCAGCTGGCTCATGGCATTTCCCTGGTGATTGTCTCTGCCTCAGAGCACACATATGAGCTGACAAAGCCTAACTGATAGAAAGGAGAGGGCACCCATACCATAATAAGAATGTAGGGCTTCCCTCCTGTGAATACAAAAGAACATCATCAAGTCTTTCCCCAACATCATTTTACAACCATTCAGGAAAGGGAGTTGGAATGAAGGCAATGAGGTCATCAGTGAGGCAAGGTGAAGAGCCAGGGCTTTGTTAATAAGGATGAGCACGTTATCCTTGTGTGCTTAGGTCCTGGCCTGTTGTCCACTTCTAGGTAGGAGAGAAGATTTTGCTGCCACTTATACCAGCCTGAATCAAGCCTAGATGTGCCCATGTCCTTTCCAAATCCACACATCTAACCTTTGCCATCGATGTCATCAGTAGGAGCATTTGGGAGGTGGTAAGATCGTGGTAGTGGAGCCTTTATGGATGGAAACACTGTCTTTGCGGCAGGACCTTTACCACATGAGAAGCCAGAAGTGTCACCTGTGAACTTGGAATTGGCCCCCACCAGGCACTCAGACTGCTCCTTCACCTTAGACCTCTCTGAAGGTGAAGCCATCCCCCATCACTTCTCAGCTTTCAAAAGCTCTGAGAAATAAATTCTTCATCTTTGAACCATCTTAGAATATCCTCAGCTCAACATCTCCACTGCTCCTATTTTGGGAGAATGCTGAGGCTCTGGATACTGTCTGGATTCCAGTTAGTAATGGAGAGGTAGAAGGAGCAGGGCTGGTGATGCTTTGGCCCTGGACCAGCCATCTCTGACTTTCTCACAGCCTCTGCCAGGACTTCTGAGTTGGGCTTCCAATATCACCCTACCAAGCAGGTTGATGCATTCACATAAAGGAAGGGATGGTGGCTTGAACTTCCAGGGAAGATTGGTCCTCACCTGCCAGTATTGCACAAAAGCCTCATGAACCACCCACCATCTGCAATGGTCACACTTGTACCCGTTGAGCCCCAAATCCACTGTCCTGAGATGGGTAACTGCCCTCTCTTCCCTTTGTAGCAAACCTTTCCCGTATAAAACCTCCCTAAATACCACTTCTCTATCCCATCAACTTTTTCTGTAACAAATCCTTTCTTCCATTCCCATTAGTCCTGTTTATAACTACTTTACTGTTTTTCCTCATTGTTGTAGTTCTTCAGAAATTTTATTCAATGTATTTTGAGCATATTTATCTTCTACCCCAGTATTTCCCAGATCTATACCACTTCCCTACCCTCCCAACTTTGTCTATTTTTCCCCTTACCTCATCAAGTCTAATTTGTGCTGCCCATATACACTTGGATGTGTGGCCATCCTCAGTCTACTAGGAGCCACACCCTTTAAAAAAAAGCTGCAGTCTAGATCATCCAGTGGGCCAGACCTGTCATTATAACTTCCTTTATTCCACATAGTTGTAGTGAGGCCAGATGGAGACTGGGCGTGTGAAACTACCCAGTTTGTGAGTGCAAGCTGGTATAGGGCACCATTATGGATTGGAGGTGTTCAATACTTTACTCCACTCATTTTATCAAACAGAGCACTCATTCCAGTAGCTTTTGTTGCTCCTCATACAGGAAGAGAGTCTCTGGGAAGAAGTCCCCAGCTGGCAACCAAGAAACCTCTGCCTTCAACTCAGATTGTCCAATCACTGTCTATCTGGATTTCATACTGTACAAGTAGCTTCCTGTCTAGGCCTATGGCTTACTGATTCTGAGATGTAATGGCAAAAATAAAAAGTGATCAACAGGCTATCAAGTGATTCAAAAGATAATTTGGGCATGTAAGCCAACAAAGAAAATAGAAAGGAGAGGGTTTTGTTCACATACTTCTGCTTCCTGGCTCCCAACAGCCACATAGCCAGGCTGCTCCATCCAATTCCAGCCAGGTTCTTTCGACTTTTTTTTCTGGAGAAGGTGCCATGGGGCTCATGCAAGAGATTTTCCTTCTGGTGTCTCAGTGGTGTGCCTGTGGCTGCCATAGACCTAAGAGCTCTCTTTGGATGCACAATCAGACTAGCTTCTAAGGGAGACTCTCTCAGCTAGAGGAGCATTCCTAGAAAGAAGGAACAAGTAGTGGGCTTTTCACACTGGCATTTACTGCCCATGGCAAGAAACCACATGTTTCTGAACAGGAACCCCAAACCCTTCTGGGTTTCTGGCTTCATTTAATCCTCACAGAGAATCTATCAGAACATTCTGTAAGTGGAATACTCAGCCTTACACACACACATATGGTTGTACCAGTTGTTAAGATATTGAAACGTCTCCATGACAGCTGGTGGATAGCTATTGCTCTAAGTGCCCTAGCTGTCACTCCCTTGACCCCAGCAAATAAAGGGTCACTCTATGGCACTTCTGGCACTCATGTGTTATTAGTGCCTTGTTGTAAAATGTTTTGAGGGCAGGCAAGGAAGATGGATCCCTGAGGAAAGCACTTGCTTTAAAAATATGAGGAGCTATGTTCAGATCCCAAGAATCCATCTAAATCCAGAGACAGTGATGTGAGACTATAATCCCAGCACTGCTATGTTGAGGTGGCAAGTGAAGACAAGAGAACATACTAACGTTTGGGGCTGGCTAACCTGTCTTACATAGCTGCAAACAATAAGAGACCATGGATCAAACCAGGCAGAAGGCAATGACCAACATTGAGGTTGTTCTCTGACTTCCACATTGTAACACTCATGTATAGGCACTCACAGATATGAAAAAGTATACACATACATGGGTCATAAACATACACAAACAAAATAAAAATAAGCTTCTTCAAATATTGCCTATTTTTGTTTCATTTGCTTTTTGAGACAAGTTCTCATTTTATAACCATGATGGCCTGGAACTTACTATCTAGCTCAGGCTAGACTTGAACTCATGATCCTCCCTGTCATGACCTCCCAGGTTCTAGTATCACAGGTGAGTACTACCACACCTGGCTGAATATTGTCTGTGAAAACACACACACACACACACACACACACACACACACACACACACACTACATGATTGTATAGATAAGGGGTGTATTATAAAATTTGGTTACTTCTCCAGATTAATAATGGATATATAAATAAAACACAGTGGTATAGAATCCACAAAATTTTAGTTTTTTTATTGAAAATAGAGTCTTCCTCACCAATACATCCTAAATACGGTTTCAACTCCCTCGACTCCTCCTACCTCTCCCCACCTTCCTTTCCCCCAGATCCACCCACATCCATTTCCTCTTCAGAAAAGAGCAGGCCTCCAAGAGACAACAGTCAAACAGGACAAAACAAGATACAAAATAAGACAAAGCAAAAGCCTCATATCTAGGCTGGGCAAGGCAACCTAATAGAAGGATAAGAATCTCAAGAGCAGGCAAGAGTCAGAGACATACCCACTCCCCACTGTTAGGAGCCCCACAAAACTACTTAGCTAACAGCTTAACATATATGCACTTGGTGCAGACCCATGCAGGCTCTATGCTTGCCATTTCAGGCTCTATGAGCCCATGTGAGCCTTGAATAGTTGATTGAGTGGGACATGTTCTCTTGGTGTCCTCCATTCCCCTTCTGACTCCCTGCTTCTATGAGGTTCTCTGATCTCCAAGGGAATGGACCTTATAGAGACCTCCAATTTAGGCTCTCTCTCCAAATAATGTCTTATTGTGACACTCACTCCCACCTGCTGCTGGAGGAAGCTTCTCTGATGATGACTGGATAAGGCACCAATCTATGAGTATAGAAGAATATCATTAGGAATCATTTCATTAATTTATTTTAGGCCGGCCATGTTTGGTTCTACCCTAAGTCTCTTGACTATCTATGCTCTGATTCAGGCCACTCAAGAAGTATAGAGCATAGGTTACATCTGGTGACATGGGCCTCAAGTTACACCAAACACTGGTTGGCCATTTCCACAAGTTCTGTACAGCCATTGCCCCAGTATATTTTGCAGGCAGGGCAGGTATAGGTGGACAGTTTTGTGTCTGGGTTGGTGTCCAGGTTTCTCTTTACATTGCCTGCAAATTGCCAAAAAGACTAAAATGTAGAGATGAAGAGTTCAACCTCTCTATGTTCAATGAATTATGTGGAAGCTGTCCTCAGCACTGGGGCCTGGTTGTCAGTTTTCAGAGTGTCCCTCTGTCCTAGCCTCAGCGCTGGGTTGTTTAGAGATCTTCATGGGACCCTCTTGGCCAGCAACTCAAATGAATATAGCCCATTTCCACCAAAGAAGCCTGGCTACAAAAGACAGTCAGTTTAGATGCCGTACCTTCCATTACTAGGAGTCATCTGTAGGGTCACCCTCACAGATTAAAGTTTCCACTGCAGTAGGTTTCCATACCACCCTCCAAGCCCAGCCATTTGTCAATGCATTCTCTCCCTCCATCCCTCCCCACCTGATCTGTCCTGCTCCCAGTCCACCTATAAGATTTTATTTCAACTTCCCCAGTAGATCCATGCTTCCTCCCTATAGCTCCTCTCTTTACCTATCCTCTCTAGGTCTAGGGATGCTGAACATTCCTTTAAGTGTTTATCACACATTTAAGATTCCTCTACTGAGAATTCTCTGTTTAGAACTACACATCATCTTTTAAAAATGCAAGTTTTTGGTTTTTTTTAGTATCTGGTTTCTTTATGTATCTTGAGTTCTTTATGTATTTTAGATATTAGACCTCAGTCAGCTGTAGAGTTGGTATAAACCTCTTCCCATTCCATGGGCTGCCTCTTTGTCAAATTGATGGTGTCCTTTGCCTTACAGAAGTTTTTCAGTTTCGTGATGTCCCATTTATTAATTTTTGGTCTTAGTGTCTGCATTATTGGTGCTCTGTTCAGGAAATTGTCTTCTTGGCAATGTGTTCAAAGTACTTTCTCATCTATCAAGTTCAGTGTGTTTGGTTTTATGTTGGGGTTTTTGATCCACTTGGACTTGAGTTTGGTGTAGGGTAAGGAATATGGATCTCTTTGCTTTCTTCTTCATGCAGGCATCCAGTTTGACCAGCACCATTTGTACAAGAAACTTTGTTTTTTCCAGTGTGTATTTCTGGTTACTTTATCAAAAACCAGTTGTCTGTAGGTGTGTAAATTTATGTGAATTAAATTCCATTGATCAATGTGTCTCTTTTTCTCCACACCATGTGATTTTTGTTGCTGTAGCTCTGTAGGGCAACTTGACATCAGGGATGATAAAACCTCCAGCAGTTCAGTACTGTTCAGTATTGTTTCAGCTATCATGGGTTTTGTTGTTGTTCCATATAAAATTAAGTATTCTTTCAAAGTCTGTAAAGAATTGTCAAAACTATGATGGGGATTGGGGATTGCATTGAATCTGTAGATTGCTTTGGTAGGATGACCATTTTTACTATGTTAATCCTACCATACCATGAACATGGGAGGTCTTTCCATCATCTGAAATCTTCTTCAACTTCTCTCTTCAAAGACTTGAAGGTTTTTATCATAGAGGTCCTTCACTTGCTTAGTTAGAATTACCCCCAAGATATTTTATATTACTTGAGGCTATTGTGAAGGGTAAACAACAGAGTATCATTTAGCCACACAAAGGGACAGAATGCTTATTCATGCCATAATACAGGCAGACCTTGGAAATATTATGTTAAGCGAAAGAAGATAGACATAGAAGGTCACAATCCTTTTTAAGTTAACCATTTACACAAGTGTCAGTCAGGATCTAAAAGGTCAGTGACCTGAGGTAAATATAGAAAGAGGTAAAATAGCTAGCCTAGTCTTTGACCCCCATCGTCTTTGATGCCCATCACCAGGCCTCAGCTAGAGGTGAGTCTAGGACCAATTCAGATGTAATCCCCCCCACACCCTTCCCTGGCAAGTCCCTGGATTGGCCCCCAGATCTCGCTCTCCCTGTGTCCTGTCCCCATGGAGAATGCTCTTGGAGTTCTGATACACACCCACCCACACCTACCAGCAGCCTGCCCTCCCCCAACCCTGTGCCCTACCCTGCCCACTGTCCCACCACTCTCATTGAGCACTGGGACAGAGGGTGGAGCCAACAATCCTGCCACCTTTGGGGAACTTCCTGGAGCTGCTCTGAGCACACTAGACTTGTTTATCCACACAGGACCACCCCTAGTCTCCCCATGCCTGGTCTCTGACCCCCACTGCTGGTCCTCTACTGGAATTCCAGGTCTCTCCCAGAGATCTGCCTATCCCAGCAGGGCCACTCTGAGCTCCTGCCAGCTGGATCCTTAACCCCCATCACCTGGGCCAGGTCTTAGCTAAAGAGGCCTCAGCTGGGGAGTGCCAGGCCCAGGCTAGGTCAGCCTATCAGGGCACGGAACATCCTGAGTCCCAACCTTCTGGATCTTTGACCCCTATCGCCAGTCTTCTGCTGGAGCCTTATATTTGATCCCCATCACCAGGCCCCTGCCTAAGGAGAGACCTTTTAGAGAGCTTGGACCACCCAGAGCTACAGACATAGAACCTCTGACCCACATAAGCCCACCTGGGGACCCCCACCTGGAAGAAGCGATGGGAAGACAGCAATACAAGAAAACACCTAACAATAGAAAGACAAGCATAATACCACCAGAATCTAGGGACTCTACGACAACTAGACATGAACACTCCAAAGCAGATGAAGCAGAAGAGAACCACTTAAAAATTATTGTCATAAAAATGATAAAGGCCATCAAAGATGATGTGAGAAAAATCCCTTTAAAAAATGGAAGAAAAAAACAAACAAAAATTGGAAGAAATGAACAAATTTCTTAAAGAAAGTACAGAAAGCCAAGAAAAAAATTCAAGAGGTAAAGGAAACCAATGAAGACTTAAAAACTGAAATAGAGAAAATAAAAAAATCACAAACTGAAGGGATGCTGGAAATAGAAAAACTGGGCAAACAATCAGGAACTACAGACACAAGCATAACCAACAGAATACAAGAGATGGAAGAGAGAATCTCAGGCACTGAAAATAAACTAGAGGAAATAGATTCATTGACCAAAACAAAATCTTAAATCCAACAAATCCTTAACACAAAACATCCAGGAAATGTGGGACACTGTGAAAAGGCCAAACCTAAGAATAACAGGCATAGAGGAAGGCGAAGAAGTCCAGCTCAAAAGTGCAGAAAACATATTCAACAAAATCATTGAGGAACAATTTCCCAATCTGAAGAAGGATGTGCCCATGAAAGTACAAGAAGCATACCGAACACCAAATAGGCTGGACAAATGAAAAAAATACCACTCAACACATAATAATCAAAATATCTAACATACAGAATAAAGAAACATTATTAAGAGCAGTGAAGGAAAAGGACAGATAATATATAAAGGCAGACCTAACAAAATTACACCTGACTTCTCTATGGAAACTCTCAAGGCCAGAAGGTTCTGGATAGATGTTTTACAAGTACTAACAGTCCATGGATGCCAGCCCAGACTACTATACCCTCCAAAACTCTCAATCACTATAGACTGAGAAAACAAGATATTTAATGACAAAGCCAGATTTCACAATACATATCTACAAATCCAGCCCTACAGAAAATACTGGAAGGAAAACTCCAACCCAAGGAAGTTAACTATGCTCACAAAGACATAGGCAACAGATAATCACACTTCACCAGAACCCAAGGGTAAAGCTGGACAAGTATATTCATAATGCCACTGCCAAAAACAAATCTAAAACAAACAAACATCAACAATCAATGGTCCTTACGCTCCCTCAACATTAATGCCCTTAACTCCCCTATAAAAAGACACAGGCTAACAGAATGGTTACGAAGAAAGAATCCATCCTTCTGCTCCATACAAGAAACATATCTAAGCTTCAAAGATAGACATTACCTCAGGGTAAAGGGCTGGGAAAAGAGCTTCCAATCAAATGAACTCAAGAAGAAAGCAGGTGTGGCTATCCTAATATCTAACAAGTTAGACTTCAAACCAAAATTAATGTCATTTCTTATTCATCACAGAAGAAATCCATCAACACAACGTCTCAATTCTGAACATCTATGCCACAAATACAAAGGTACCCACATTCGTAAAAGAAACACTATTAAAACTCAAAGCTCACATAAAACCTCACAGACTTATAGTGGGAGACTTCAATACACCACTCTCACCACTAGACAGGACCACCAGACAGAAACTTAACAAAGAAACAAAAGATCTAACAGAAGTTATGTCTCAATTGGGTTTAACAAACATCTATAGAACATTCCATCGAAACAAAAAAGAATATACCTTCTTCTCTGCTCTATGTGGAACCTTCTCTAAAATCGACCACATACTATGCAGCATAACAAACCTCAACAGATACAAAAAAATTGGAATAGTTCCCTATATCTTATCAGACCACCATGCTTTAATGTTGGGATCAACAACACAAATAGCAGAAACCCTACAAACTCACGGGGACAATGCGCAATTGCACCATACCTGGGTCAAAGAAGAAATAAAGAAAGAAATTAAGAACTTCCTAAAATTCAATGAGAATGAGGACACAACATGCCAGAACTTATGGGACACCTTGAAAGCAGTGCTACGAGGGAAGTTCATTGCACTAAGTGCCCATATGAACAAAACAGAGGATAGTCACATAAGAGAAATAACAGCACAACTGAAAGCCTTGGAACAAAAAAGAAGCAAACTCACCCGAGAGGAGTAAACACCAGACAATAATCAATTTGAGGGCTAAAATCAATAAAATAGAAACTAGGAAAATAATACAAAAAAAATCAATGCAACAAAGGGTTGGTTTTTCAAGAAAATCAACAAGATAGACAAACCTTTATCCAAACTAACCAAAAAAGCAGAGAGAGAACATGCAATTTAACAAAATCAGAAACAAAAAGGGAGATATAACAATGAGCACAGAGGAAATCCAGACAATTTTCATGTCATACTTTGACAACCTGTACTCCACAAAATTTGAAAATTCAAAGAAAATATACAAATTTGTGGATAACTATCACTTACCAAAATTAAATCAAGAACAGACAAACAACTTAAATATAACCCCCAATGAAATAGAAACAGTCATCAAAAGCCTTCCAACAAAAAAAAAAAAAAAACAAAAAACAAAAAACAAAAAACAAACAAACAAACCAGGGCCAGATGGCTTAAATGCAGAATTCTACCAAAAATTCAAGGAAGAGCTAATACCAATACTCCTCAAATTGTTCCACACAATAGAAACAGAAGATTCATTACCAAACTCTTTTTATGAGGCCATAATCACCTTGGTACCCAAGCCACACAAAGACACAACTAAGAAAGAAAACTACAGACCAATATCCCTGGTGAATATTGATGCAAAAAAATTCAGTAAGATACTGGCAAACTGAATCCAAGAATACCTCAGAGAAATCATCTACCATGATTTTCCTGGGTTGCAGGGATGGTTTAACATATGAAAATCTATCAATGTGATCCATCATATAAACAAACTGAAAAAGAAAAACCATATGATCATTTCCCTAGATGCTCAAAAAGCCTCTGACAAAATTCAACACACTTTCATGATAAAGGTCTTGAAGAGATCAGGGATAGCAGGAACATACCTAAACATAATAAGAGCAATATATAGTAAGCCAACAGCCAATATCAGACTGAATGGAGAGAAGCCTAAGGTGATTCCTCTAAAATCAGGAACAAGACAAGGATGCTCTCTCCATACCTTTTCAATATTGTACTTGAAGTTCTAGCTAAAGCAATACGACAACAAAAGGAGATCAAGGGGATCCAAATTGGAAAGGAAGAAGTCAAACTTTCTCTATGTGCAGATGATATAATAGTTTACATAAGCAACCCAAAACACTCTACCAGGGAACTCCAACAGCTGATAAACACCTTCAGCAAACTAGCAGGATACAAGATAAACTCAAAAAAATAAGTAGCCCTACTTTATTCAGACTACAAAGGGGTTGAGAAAGAAATCAGAGAAACATCACCCTTTACAATAACCACAAACAACATAAAGTATCTTGGGGTAATGCTTACCAAAAAAGTGAAAGACCTATATAATAAGAACTTTATATCTTTAAAGAAAAAAATTGAAGATACCAGAAAATGGAGAGATCTCGCATGCTCTACAGATTCAATGCAGTCCCCATTAAAATCCCAGCACAATTCTTCACTGACCTTGAAAGGATAATAATCAACTTTATATGGAAAAACAAAGGACCCAGGATAGCCAAAACAACCCTGTACAATAAAGGAACTTCAGGAGGCATCACCATCCCTGACTTTAAACTCTACTACAGAGCTATAGTCCTAAAAACAGCCTGGTATTGGCAGAAAAATAGACAAGTAGACCAATGGATTCGAATTGAAAATCCTGATTTTAACCCACACACCTACAAACACCTGATTTTTGACAAAACAGCTAAAAGTATACAATGGGAGGAGGAAAGCATCTTCAACAAATGGTGCTGGCACAATTGGATGATGGTATGTAGAAGACTGCAGATAGACCCATGTCTATCACCATGCACAAAACTCAAGTCCAAATGGATCAAAGACCTGAACATAAATTTAGCCACACTGAAACTCTTAGAAGAGAAAGTAGGAGGTACCCTTGAACAAATTGGTATAGGAGACTGCTTCCGGAACATAACTCCAGTAGCACAGACAATGAGATCAACAATTAATAAATGGGACCTCCTCAAACTGAGAAGCTTCTGTAAGGCAAAGGACACAGTTGACAAGACCAAATGGCAGCCCACAGACTGGGAAAACATGTTCACCAATCCTACATCTGACAAAGGGCTGATCTCCAAAATATACAAAGAACTCAAGAAACTAGTCAACAAAACACAAAATAACCCTATTTAAAAATGGGGTACAGAACTGAAGAAAGAATTCTCAATAGAGGAAATCAAAAAGGCTGAAAGACACTTAAGAAAGTGCTCAACACATCCTTAGCTATCAGGGAAATGCAAATCAAAACAACTTTGAGATACCATCTTACTCTTGCCAGAATGGCTAAAATTAGAAACACCAATGGCAGCTTATGCTGGAGAGGATGTGGAGAAAGAGGAACACTCCTCCACTGCTGGTGGGAGTGCAAACTTGTACAGCCATTTTGGAGATCAGTATGGCGGTTCCTCTGGAAAATGGGAATTAGTTTACCACAGGACCCAGCAATCCTCCTCTTAGGCACATACCCAAATGATCCACATCCATGCAACAAAGACATGTGCTCAACTATGTTCATAGCAGCATTATTTGTAATAGCAAGAACCTGAAAACAACCTAGATGCCCCTCAACTGAAGAATAGATAAAGAAAATGGGGTACATCTACACAATGGAATACTACTCTGCAGTAAAAAACCATGGAATTGGCAGGCAAGTGGATGGAACTTGAAGAAACCATACTGAATGAGGTAACTCAGTCACAAAAAGAGGAACATGGTATGTACTCACTCATATATGGATTTTAGACACAGCGTAAAGGATCACCAGCCTATAATTCACACCGCCAGAGGAACTAGGATACAAGGTGGAGTCTAAGAGATTAATATAAGATCCCTCACAGAAGGGGGAAGGGACAAGTTCTCAGAGCACATGAGGAGTGGGGAGGGGGCAGTGAGGGTATAGGGAACTAGGAGAGATAGAAGGGGAGGAGAGAAAGTGGACTAGGAAGATTAAGTCAGGGGAGGAATTGAAGACAGAAGAGGGGGGAGGGAGAGAGGGGGAGAACATAAAAGAGGGAGCCATTATAGATTTGAAGAGAAAACTGAACCTAGAGCAATGTTCAGAGACCTACAAGACTGACTCCAACTAACAATATCAGCAACAGTGGAAAGGCTACCAGAAATGCCCTTCCCTGACAATGAGATCATGGAGCCCTAATCTAATAGCTGATGGAAACAGAATAAACACCCACAACTAAACACTGAGTCAAACTAGAATTCAGATGCAGAGACAGAAGACAAGACCAGGTTGCAGAAACTCAATAGAGACAGCTGACTTGAACAAGGAGGAGCTAATGGACCCCCAGACTAATAGCTGGGAATCCAGCATGGGAATGGCTCAGACCCCCTGAACATGAGTCTCAGCTAGAAGGCCTGAGCAGGCTAAGGGACCTCAGACAGTGGAACCAGGATATATTCCTGGTGTACAAAAGGACCTTGCATGCACATCCCCCATGGAGGGATACTCCCTTAACCTAGTGACAGGAGAGAAGTCCTAGTCCCTACTTCAAATGACTTGACAGATTTAGATGACCCCTCCTGGATGGCATCACACTACATGTGGATTGGGGGTGGATGGGAGGGGAGGGTGGTCTGGGTGCATGTGAGGGGGGAGAGAAGGAAAGAGGGAGGAAGGGAGGAAGGGAGAGGGAACTGGGATCTATATGTAAAATAAAAATTATAAAAAGAGAGAGAGAAAAAAGAAAGGTAAAATATAAAGGTGTAGGATTTCTTTTGTAAATAATGAACTATTCTAAGGTTTAGGATGATGTGTTCACAATTCTGCACACATGCATACTGAAAGGTGTTGATTTATGTGTTCTAAAGACTTTAATTATCTATTTATTTGTGTATTTTTGGGGGGGGCACATGTGTCTGCATGAGTTAATATGGACTTCATGCATTTAAGTACCTGCAGAGGCCAGAGGAGGGTGTCAGAACTCATGGAACTGGAGTCAGAAGATGTAGGTACTGGGAACAAAACCAAGATTCTCTGCAAAAGTAGTAGGTGCTCTTAGCCACTGAGTCATGTCTTCAGCTCCTGATTTATATGTTTTAAATAACTGAATTGTGTGGTACATGAATTAAAAGTGCCTTTACAAACCTCTAAAAATATCTACAAAGCTTAAAATTGTATATACATACATACAGGCCATTGCATTTCCACCGACACAAACTGAGAAAATCGGGTTTTGTGGGATGAAATGAGGACTTCCCCTTTGCAGCTGATACTCTAATGGATTACTTTTTGGAGACCCCTGTTTTTTTAGCAATAGCAAAGGAGGCTCAGGGAACCTGCAGAACCTGCCCTCTCACAGAGCCTTTGTTCTTCCCAGCTGAGCATGAAGACTCAAGGACCCTTCAGAGGTCAATGGAGGCCACTGTGGGATACTTCTTTTTGATGCTCAAAATCCTTTGGAAAAATAAGTAATGCTAAGAAGGGGTGAACATATCAAGAAATACTTTAGCTGTTTGCATTTTTTTTTTTAAATCAAGGCTTTTGACATAAAAACCAGAATGCAATGTAATTGTGGTGTTCACATGATAATTAGGGCTTTCCTAGTAAAAATTAATTCAAAGCACAATGAAGCAGTCTGGTACAGAAAGGGAGGACAATAGGAAGGCTGTGTGCTACTAGCAGTCATTCTGTAATATGGCTTATTCAGTTGCCAACAACAGAAGCTGGGAAGTGAAGGACAGCAGAGAATGGAGGTGGGAGGAGGCATCAGTTTGACTGGGAGGAAGATCATCACCCAGTCTCCCAGAGGCAAGGCAACTCATTAATTCACAGCTGGGAGCATGCTTCCAGACAAAGGTTAGTATTAAAATAAAGAAAACGGTGTCCTTCTCCTTTACCAACAGCACAGTAGCAATGAAAGAGAAGGGGAAAGGAAGCCTGTGAGAGTCTCTTCTCACTTCCTCTTTTGCCCCCAACATTTCCAAAGCCAGAGAGCTCTGGAGATGGCAGAGTTCAAAGTCTCCCTCAGGTCTCAGTCCTTGGAAATTGAGTCCCTTCTTCATTCGGAGCTGCCCACCAGTTGCTATGGTAACACAACATCTGCTACCCAACTCTGCTCCAGTGGTCACTGGATTTGGCATCTGCCAAGCTATTGCTGGTTCTGCATCTTGCCTCCCTGTGTTGCTCTGCTCCCGAAGGATCGTATCACACTTTTCCTGCAGAGTGCACATTTATTTAGAAAGCAGGTTACAGAGAGAAGAGGGGTTAAATCTGTGTGCACTGCGATCCTGGGGAGGCAGAGGCATTCTTGCATGTGGAGCCATTAACTCATCCAGTCTCTGGATTGATTTTCTGCATGTGTTGATTTCCAAACCTCCAGAGAGCCACTCTCCAGATCTCATTCATTAGCATTTGTTTTTCAAGGGGCACATATTAGTTATCAAAACTTCATAAGCAATTTAAAACACACAAATTCCATTCTCTTCTCCCTTGTTTTCTCATTTGAATACATTTCAAGTTTAATTGCTTGCCTGTCTTTCTTTCTATTCGCCAATTATTTTTGAAACTGAATCGAATAGAATATAAATACAGGTTTCCTTGCCTACCACTTTTTCTTATTCCTCCAAGTAGCATCATTATTCCCACTTCCTGCTTTAAAAATCCCAATTTGACTTGCTTTCCTTAATTCTTACAATTTTCTCTGATCTCTAAGAAACTGAGTTGGCAAGGGGAAGCAGAAAGAATGAAGACTCTGAAGTTATATGAACCTAGGGCTGACATTCAATCAGGGGATATGTCCTGGGACTTCTCTACTGTAGACACCTAAAGCCTCAAAACACAGGTCACCTGTAAATCTAGGGTAAACTGGGGTAGCTGGTTGCCTTCTTCCTAGCATCTTCATCCACTTGCAGAATAGAATGTTCATGGGAGACCTGCTTTGTCTTCCTAACACACAGTTTTCTAATTTGTCAAAAGATAACAAGGTACTTATCAAAAGATTGCAATGAGACTTAAACATGTTGCTGGTTAAAATGTCTAATGGTTGGGCCAGTGAGATGTCTCAACCTGTAAGAGCACTTGCCACCAAGTCAGACAACCCAGGTTCAATCCCTGGAACCCATATGTAGGAAAGAACCAATTCCACAAAGTTGTCCTCTGTCTGACCTCCACAAACGCAGCATGGCATGCATGGGCATGTATTCTCTCTCTCTCTCTCTCTCTCTCTCTCTCTCTCTCTCTCTCATACACACATAAATAAATGAAAAATAGATATATAAGGTTTAAACCAAATCTCCTGCATACAAATTGACACCATTAGCAACCCTTCAGAATTCTTAGGATTAGGTTTCTATCACTCATCAACATATAACAGAGAATTGGTGCTTTTAGGTATGGAACATAAAGCTGGAAGTGGATCTAGGACTGGGCAACATGAAAAACAGATTTTCCTGCTAGTACTTGTAAAGTGCCAGCCTGATGGGGGTCATCAGTGTCATGCTGATGGCCCACCTGACTCCGATAAGGACATCACACCTTCCTGGACACCTAGACACATCCTCCTTCTTTTTGGTGACAATTAGTTTCTAATAGCAGCTGTACTCCTAAAATTTCCAGTGTTATGCAGGCTAGAAACACTGATTCTGAACATCATTAGGAGAAATAAAAAAAAAACCCTTGGTTCTCAAGAGAGCTTGAGAAGTGAGTTATATCACCCACTTCCCAAGCAACCAAAAAAAGAAGAAGAAATTGTCCTTATTGTTAACAATATTGTATGGAAAGCTTTCTAAAAGATAATGTGCACTTCTGTGCCTTTTTTTTCTTTAAATTATACCTTTCATTATGATAGAGTTATAGATTCCCATAGAGCTGTAGGAAACAGCAGCAGTCCCATGAACCACTTACTTAGTGTTCCCAGTGGTTACATTTTGCAAAGCTGTGTATCACAACAGGGTATCAGCGTCAGCACTGTCAATCGAGAACACTTCCTTCACCAGTGTCCCTCTGTACTCCCTTCCCCTCCTGCCTTCATGCCATTTAAATCTTGGCAACCACAAATCTTTCACATTTATACTTTTATCACTTCATGAATGTTTTTTCAAGTGGACTCCCTCAGTGCACAACACTTGAGGGTTTACTTTCCTCAGGAGAGTTCTCTGGAGACTCAGAAAAAACTGAATACATCGTCAGTTCATTCGTTTTTCTTTGTTGAAGATAGGGTATGGGTGGAGCATGGCTAGGCATTAAATTTAACATGACTGCAGCTATGCTGAGTCATAACCACTGTGATTGCCTGCTGCTGGAGTTTCTTTTCCCACCAGGTCCCTCAGTCACTGTAGCCCCAAAAAGCACACAAAGACTTGTATTGATCATTAAACTATTGGCTGGTGGCTAGGGCTTATTATTCTTAATTATTAACCCATTTCTATTAAACTAAGTATTTCCACATGTCTTATCTTACTGGAGAAAGGTCTGGACCTGGTCTTATCTTCTTACTGGAGAAGGGTCCAGACCTATTACTCCTTCCTCTGCTACATGGTGTCTCCTCATGGAGCCTCTCTGCCTCTCTCTCTCCAGCATCTCCCTCATCTCCTAGCCCCACTTATCTTCCTGCTTCTATTGGCCAAACAGTGTTTTATTTATCAACCAGTTAGAGAAACATATATACAAAAGGATAGCTCTCATCAATTGCCCCATGAGTAACCCTGCTCAGTTTTTCCCCCTTCACTGTTGCCCAGGAAACCAGAGGCAGGCAAAACCATTTAGTCAGATTTTGACAACTGGTGACTCCTTGTTAAACCAACTATACTCCAGCTAGATAAAGTAAAATCACTTCCATCCTGATCTATATGTGTTCCTCCCCTCCTGACCCAGCTGCCGCCTGAGTCCACAGTCTGGTCAATAGATCTCCCAATAATGTTAATTCTGGAATCTTAGTTCTGTACCCTCTCTCTTTAGCTTTGGCACCTTAGGATTTTCTTACTGGTGCTAGAATATTCCAGAGGTATGGTTTGTTTAACCATTCACCTACTGAAGGGCAAGCATTTAAGTTGTTTTCAATTTTTACTATTATAAATACAGTGGTTATTTAAAAAAAAAAAAGCCATGTATGTGGATAAAAGAATGGAAGGAAACACCCACAGAAAGACATTCCTCCCATGTTCAGAAGAAGCTCTGGAAATCACTGTTGTTTAAATGTCCAAAGCAATCCAAAGAAATTCCTCCCACCAACCAAACAATGTATTTTCAAAGGCAGAAAAGCACATCTTTAAATGTTTACAGAATCTACAAGACCTTGAATAGCAAAAATAAGAACTCTTGAAAAACAGGGAAAAAAGAGGTCTCATCATTGATTTCAAAATGTACTGAAAAAACTAATAATCTAATCAGTATGGTTCTGGCAAACAGGCAAATAGGTCTATGGAATAGAAAGGAGCCCATAAATAAGTTTTTGAATATATGATCAAATGACTTTGTATGTACATGTGTAGTGTGTGTGCATGTTTACATGTGGGGGCACATGTTGGTGAAGCACCTGCACACTTATCCCTATAAATGTGGGAAGCCAGAGGTTGACACTGGTTGCCTCCCTGATCGATCTCTCTCCCTCCCTCCCTTTCTCTCTCTCCCTCCCTCTTCCTCCCTCTCTCTGTCTCTGTCTCTCTGTTTCTCTCTCTCTACCTTATACTTTGACATAGGGTCTCCCTCAGAATTCACTGCTATATTAGTCTATTTAGCCAGCTGGTTCTGGGGGTTCTGTGTCTGCTGTGTACAATGGAATAACAACCAGGCCACCATGTCTACCTGGCAATTACAGTGTGCTGGGGATCTGAACTCCACACTAGTGTGGTAAATGCTTTATCTACAAAGCCATCTCATCAGATGATTTCTGTTTAAAGTTACAAGATCATTAAACAGAGAAAGAAATCCTTTACAAACAAACAAACAGTATTATTGGTGATGGAGAGATGGCTCAGTAATTAAGAGTACCAGCTGGGTTTCATTCCTAGTCCCTAATTGGCAGCTCACAACTGCATAACTCCAGTTCCAGTGTACCCAGTGACCCCTTCTGGTCTCTGTAGGCACCAGGCATGAATGCAGACAAAACACTCATACAAATAAAATAAAAATTAAATAAATCTTTTAGAAAGTAAATAGCCATATGCAAAAAAAAAAAAAAATGAAGTTAGACTTTCACATCATTAGAGACCTAGGGGGAAGGGCTCAAACTACAAAGCTCCCAGAAGGAAATGGGAAAATCTTCTGTATATAAAATTTCAGAATGCTCACACCACTAACCCTCCACCCCAGGTAATAAAATTATACATGTCCAGGTGCATGTTGTTCACAAACAAGTAAATCTTGAGGATATCTGAGAGATGAACTAGTCACAAAAGGACAGTCAGTACAAAAATCCATTTACATCTGGGCTCCATCAAAATTTCAAACTTCTGAGTGTCAAAACATGGTCAAGAGACTGGAAGGGCAACCTCTGAAATGGTAGAAAACATTCTGAATACATTATGACAAAGAACTAATATCCAGAATATATAAAGAATTGCCACAACTGGGAAAAAAAAAAACAAGAAATAAGTAACACGATTAATGAACAGGCAAATGACTTGAATTACATTTCTTCAAAAATGACACACAAATAGCAATGACAAGAAAGTCACAATGAGCTACAACTTAATGTCCATCACAAGGGACTTGTTTTTTTTTTAAAAAATGTGATTATAAGGGTATTCTATTAATCTGTCTTCTATTGCTATTGCAAAATGCTTTAAGCTGAGTAATGTATACAGAAAGGAGGTACAATTGTTTAGTAGTTTTAGATGCCGAAAGTCCGAGCAGTATGGCATCAGCTCCCACAAGTCTCCTCCTTGCCATCTCACATCACAGTTGATGATGCACTGGTGAATTGTGTAAGAAAGGGAGAGACATGAGCAAAGAAAGAAGCCAGAGCTGGGCATGGTGGCTTACTCCTAACTCACTATTCATGAGGCCAACAGGAGCAGCACAGGAGGTTCAAGACCAGCCTGGGATACATGGTGAGGTCCTGTTCCAGAGGAGGAGGAGAAGGAATAAGAGAAAGGGTGAGGATGAAAAGGAGGAGGAGAGAAGGGAAAGAGGAGTGGGTGGGAAGAGGAGGTAGTGGTGGAGGTGGATGCAGCAGCCGCTTCCCTCTGCCCTCTACAGTGAGGAAGGACAAATCTTGCATGCACATATATCAGTTCAAAACATTGCTTTCTTCCAATATTGACCCTAATGGCCTAACCACCACCATCTCACTAGACTGAACCTGTCACAAGGTTCTGCCAACATTGTCATGCTGTGAACCAAGAGTCCAGCACATGAGTCTCTGGGGAAATACCCATGTCCAAATTACAGGACTTAGGGAACTCCAGGGTGGAATGTAACACCGGTGTAGCTATCTCAGCAAACAGTTTAGTAGCTCCTCAGAAAACTAAAAATGGATTCTCCTGTGACCTGATAATTCTCCTTCTGTGACATACTCATTTCATTTCACTCGACATGGATAGCCTCAATATTCATCCCTATGTCAAAGTCACTGGGAAGACCCATGACATATGTCAGCCATGTTCCTACTTCTACTAAGGAGGAAGCTACTAGGAAATATAATTCTTTGTTTTCTACCTAGGAATGTTACACTGTAAGCAACCATCTCATCTTCAGTGCCTTGGTTTACCTGACTGCTCATATCTTTAGAATAGTTTAAGAACTCATTCCTTGAGCAGTGTAATGTCCCAAGGAAGCTTTTCCTCCTTTTCTACCATTTCTAATACTAAGATATAATTTATAATTTCAAATAAAAAAATGTTCAACTATATTTTAGACGAGCATATTAATACTTCATGCCTAAGAATGAGTTCTTTTTCACTTTTCTCTGAAAGCAGTGTTCTGGACACCTTTTAAGAATTTATATTTAAAATCTATTCATGTCTTTTAATAGACATGTAACCTCAGAAAAGGTACTTACTACTTCAAGACTCAAACTATGCAAAGTATTTAAGATATGAACTGTTTGAAAGCCCTCTGTGAGGATACAAGCTAATGCAAATAAATCATCAGGAGTAGACTGAAAACCTTGGGCAATACAGTGACCATCACCATCTTCTTCATAGTTCTTTAGCATGGTGGGTCTTGATAAACAGGAAAGAACTATATAGCCATTCAATCTTCCTGAAAATATGGCAGGCTGTGTATCCTTTGTCCGAAACTTGGATCCAAAACTGTTTTATATTCCTGAGTATTTTCTGTAATATTTCTACAGATTTTACTGATTTCATGCCCTTGACAGGCAAATGCAAATCTGAAATTGTTCAAATATTTTTATGATGTTTATTACGTGCACGCATGTGTGTGTGTTGTGTGTGTGTGTGTGTGTGTGTGTGTGTGTGTGTGTGTGTGTGTGTGTGTTCGTTCACAATGTGGTGGCCAGAGGGTAACACACAGGAGTCAGTCCTCTTCTTCCACCATGTGAGACCTGGAGATTGAACTCTCGTCCTCAAGCTTGAAGGCAAATACATGCCTTTACCTGCTGATCTAGTTTGCCAACCCAGAAACTGTTTTATATTCTGTGGTGGTTTTAAATAAAATGCCCCCCAAAGGGTGTGGCACTATTAGGAGGTGTGACCTTTCTAGAGTGGGAATGGCCTTGTTGGAGGAAGTGTGTCACTGTGAGGGTGGATTTTGCCATCTCATATATGCTCAAACCACACCCAGTATCTCAGACCACTTCCTGTTGCCTGCAGGTCAGTTTGTAGGAATCCGAGCTCTTTGCACAGTACCCTGTCTGCCTGCATGTCACCATGCCACACCATGATGATAATGGGCTAACATCTGAAAATGTAAGCCACCCCAATTAAATGTTTTCCTTTATAAGAGTTGCCTTGGTCATGATGCCTCTTTGCAGCAATAATAACCCTAAGGCATATATGAATTTAAAGTTTTATTCTTTTCTTTAGTTAGTATAAAAGTAATGGATTTCACCACAGCATTTTCACATGTCTATATCACTGTGCCTTTCTTATAGTTGCTCCCCTATACCTCCCCTGTCTCCACTCACCTCTCCTTCTAAGGTGCCTCCCCCTATTTTCTGCTTTTAGGTCAAATGTATATTAGATAAATGTAAGAAAATAAATATAAAACCTGTTTTAAATAATAAAGTTAAAATACTAAAGAAAAAAAGTTAAACAGAAAAAAAGTAGAAACACAAAAAAAAACAAGGACAAAACATTGAAGTGACCTCCTTCTGGTTTTTTGAACTAGAATTAGGCAGTTTTGAGCAGGGGCAGTTGCCACTGGATACTGCTATCCTTTCTACTATGTGGGATAGCTGCCTGGGCTCTCTTCCTTTTAGGACTGTGCCATGCCTATCAGGAGCTTCTACTGACCACATTTCGTTTTGTAGTCTGGGGTAAGCAGATACTCCCAACGGTCCTCAGGTTGTGTTCCCTAGAGCAATGAAGGTTCTAGCCATGGGATGTCTCCCAAGTGTGGTGGAGGTGGAAAAAGCAAACAGTACAGATCCACGCAGGCAGATGGACATCTGTGCCTTTGAACCCACAGGGCATCACAACCACTGCTGGACTGGTGAGGCTGTGGAAGTCAAGTGCTCTGCTGGCGCTCTGAAGTTCTTGATCTCACTGGTGGTGACCCTTGCAGTACATAGGCAGTCTATGCAGTGGATCATACACAAAAAGACATCAAAATAGGAGGGGGATTTGTTGGGGAAAAGTGATTCATTGGAAGAAGGAGAGGGCATGAGAGGCCCAGACATGAATGAAGCTGTCAAAGAATACAAGAATAAAGAAATAAATTTAAAAACAAAGCACGCCATCTCAAAAATAAAGGAAAATTTTTGAGTCATGCGTTCATCTTAGGCTAGGAGCGCTCTGAACACACATCTCTTCTTAGATGAAGGTTCAGCTTATAGCAACTGAGACTGGTCTATCACCAACCATGGTAACCTTCACAGCCCCAGTTGGATCTCTAGCCACCTGGACTTCCTGACAGTGTGGGTCTGACCTTCTGAAAACTATTCCCTGAAGAGGTCTCCCTCTCTTGGCTGTGGCATGTTGACCACAGGCTCCCAGCTTCATGGTTGTTTCCTGTCCTCAGAGCACTGTTTTAGCTCAGTCTTAAAGAGTGGGTTCTCTCTAAAATGTGGCACCTGACCACAGTCTTTGGACACACAGAGAAAGACAAAACAGAACAGTCTGTCACTGACTTATCTCCCCAAAGGAGTCATGCTCTAACCAGAATCCCCAGCTGTCCACGCTTAGGAACTGTTAGCTAGTCCTATGGACCAGACAATGGTCTCTTCGAGGCCAACATTCACAGCAGGCTTCTGCTCCCCGTACCCTAGAGAGCATTCCCCAGCATCTGTAGCCTTGTGCTTCCTGTCCCATCAACACTGGTGCCTCTCTGCCCTTTCCAACCCTGCTGCCCCCCTCTTCTAATCCTTCTCTCTTTGAAGTCTCCTTTAGAACCAATTCTTCTCCTCACCCTGCCACATGGGGGCAGCGTCTGTTCTGACCGCTCACTACAGAAGTATACACTAGAATCTAACAGGCATACAGCTGGAAACCACATAAATATTCAAACGTGAAACAACACACATCTAAGTAGGTCACAGGTGAAGTAGAAAGTCTCAAGAGAAGCTCAGAAACACTTGCTCCAAGGAAAATGAAGCTACAGCATACCAGAGGTTGTGAGCAAGGGCAAACAGAATTTATGACTAAAACTGTATTAGAAAAATCAACCCTAAACAAGGAAGATAAAATTTGCTTTAAGCATTTATGGGAAAGAGGAAAATTAAATGAAGAAATTAAAATGAGAAAAAGAATAAAGATAAAGGGGCTGAAACAAAGTAAATACCAGAAAACATCAAAATCAATATAAGTGAAAGCCAATTCTTTGAAAGGATCAATGGAATGGATTTCCCTCTAGCAATGTTGAACAGAAATGGAAATATACAGGCTCCTAGTTTTAAGAATGAAAGAGACGGACATGACCACAGATAGTTTAAGATACCCAAAGGATAGTGAAGAACAATCCACACCATACATCTAAATTGGAAAAGAAATGACAAATATTTTTACAAGCATTGTTGACCTATCATTTTTATATTTTTAGATGGACCATGACTGTATATAACATGAAGCATATATATGTGCATGTGTATATATACATATAAGTATGTGTGTATATACTTATATGTATATATGAATACATACACATAGATATGTATATGTACATATACATACATACATACTTGTGTGTTTATATATATATATATGCACATATATGACCAAGAAAGAATGAATGAGGGTAATTAGCATACCCATCATCTTATCTATCATTTCGTGAGACATTTGAAATTTATGCTGCCAGTCATTTTGTTGGGGAGGGGGTGTTGTTTTCATTGCTTTTTATTATTTTTTTAAATTTTTTAAAAATTTTATTTATTTTACATCCCAGCCATTTCCTCTCCCTCCTTCATTCCAGTCCGCCCCTCCCCCAACTCTGTTCCCATCCCCCAATTCATTCTCCCTCAGTTTCTGTTCAGGAAAGGGCAGGTCTCCCATGGATATCAACAAAACATGGCATATTAATTTGCAGTAAGACTAAACACTTCCTCACATAACAAAGCTGGGCAAGGACACCCAGTATGAGGAGTAGGATCCTAAAAGACAGTAAAATAGTCAGGGACAGCCCCTGTCCCCACTGTTAGGAGTTCCACAAGACCAGGCTACACAACTGTGACATACATGCAGAGTGTCCATGCCATACAGGCTCCTTGGTTGTCACGTCAGTCTCTGTGAGCCTCTATGATCCCAAGTTAGTTGATTCTGAGTCTCTTGTGGTGTCCTTGATGTCTCTGGCTCCTCAATCCTTCCTCCCCCTCTTCTGCAGGATTCCTCAAACTCCACCTAATGTTTAGCTGTGGGTCTGCACCTGTTTCCATCAGTCTCTGATGACAATTGGGACAGGCACCAATCCCAACACATCCTAGGCAGGATAGACTATAAATAAAAGGTTATGTGGCTGGCTTGGTGCTCCAATATTGCCCTGATCAATCATGTTCCCATCCCCACCCACCCACAGTTCACTCACGAAATCTCTTCTATTGCCCCTTCCCAGAGAGATCCAGGCATCCCCTTGAACACTTTCTCTGAGTGTGTGGATTGTAGCATACTTACTCTTTCTTTATTTTACAGCTAACATCCACTTATTGGTAAGTATATACCATGTTTGTCTTTCTGGGTCTGGATTTCCTTACTCAGGATGATTTTTTTCATCCATTTGTCTGCAAATTTCATGATATCAATGGTTTTAATAGCTGAATTTTTAAAATTAGGTTATTTTGTTTGTTGATAGTTTATTTAGTTCTTTATATATTTTGAAAATCAGCCTTCTGTCAGATGTAGGGTTGGTGACCCATTGTCTTTTGCCTTACAGAAACTTTACAGTTTCATGAGGTTTCACCTATTAATTGTTGATCTTAGTGTCTGTGCTATTGGAGTTCTGCTCAGGAAGTAGTCTCCTGTGCCAGTGCATCCAAAGTTATTTCCCACTTTCTCTTCTATCATGTTCAATGTAACTGGACTTACATTGAGGTCTTTAATCCACTTGGACTTGAGTTTTCTGCAGCATGAGAGATATGAATCTATTTGAATTCTTCTACATGCCAACATCCAGTTATGCCAGCACCATTTTTTGAAGATGCTTTTTTTCCAATGAATAATTTTGGCTTCTTTGTCAAAAATCAGGTATCCATAGGTGAGTAGATTTACAACTATGTCTTCTATTGGATTCCATTAATCCATTAGTCTGTTTTTAATGTTAATACCATGCAATTTTTTATTGATAACTCTGTAGTAGAGCTTGAAATCAGGGATGGTGACAGCTGTGGAGTTCTCATTGGACTATTTGTTTAACTAGGCAAAGATGTGTTACATTTGTCCATGCTGCATTTGTTAACTATGTAAAGATGTTGTATATGCATTAATTAAATAAAATTAACCTGGGCTCAGAAAAACAGGGCTAACAGTTGAAATAGCAGAGAGGAGCTTAGCATAGTTTTTTTAGTTGGAGCAGTGTGGAAGGGAGTTGTTTCCAGGACAACAGCAAAGAGAAAGTTAGCCAGTTGCTACTCTAACTCTCTAAGCTCACAGGTTTTCACCCTAGCCTTTCAATCTCAGTTTTATTAGAACTATCAAGGTTTAGTTAGAAATCTCTACTACCTTTAGTACAGCAACAGAGCCATTGTCTGGGGGAAACAGGATTATCCCCAGGCTGCTACTATTTCAAAGTGCAGCCACTGTAACAATGCTAAAACAAGTTCTTCTATTGTACAGGATTGTTTTAGCTATCCTGGGTTTTTTGTTTTTCCATATGAAGTTGAGTGTTGTTCTTTCAAGGTCTGTAAAAAAATTGTGTTGGGATTGTAATGGGAATTGCATTGATTCTGTAGATTGCTTTTGGTAAACTGCCATTTTTACTATATTGATCCCACCTATCCAAGAGCATGGGAGACCTTTCCATCTTCTGATACCTTCTCCAATTTCTTTCTTCAAAGACTTGAAGTTCTTGTCATACAGGTCTTTCATTTGCTTGGTTAGAGTTACACCAAAATATTTTGTATTATTTGAGGCTATTAAAAGGGTGTCGATTCCCTGATTTCTTTCTCAGCCAATTTATCATTTGTTTATAAGTAGGCTACTGGTTTTTTAAATCTTATATCCAGCCACTTGACTAAAGGTGTTTATCAGCTGTAGGGGTCCCTGGTAGAAATTTTGGTGTCACTTATGTATGCTATCTTATCATCTGTGAATAATGACACTTTGATTTCTTCCTTTTTTATTTTAATCCTTTTGATTTACTTTGGTTGTCTTATTGTTCTAGCTAGAACTTCAAGTACTATATTAAGTAGGTTTAGAGAGAGTAGAGAACATTATCCTGTTCCTGATTTAAGTGGAATCACTTAATTTAATTTTAAGTTGGCAATCATCTTGCTGCTTATTGCCTTTATTATGTTTTGATATATCCCTTGTATCCCTGATCTCTCCAAGACTTTTATCATGCCAGCTATTTTGAAACACACATTGTCAATGACCAGAGTCACCAGCTGTGCACTAAATATCAAATTTATTTTTGCTTTCATACTGAAACTGCATAACCATTGAACAATAAATCCCCTATTCCCTCCCTCTCTTCCCTGTCCCACCCTTGGTTTACTGCTGTTCAACTCTCCACCTCTGAGTTTTCTACTTTTCTACTCTCAGTTTGCATATCAATAGAGGCAGTGTCTGTTCTCTGCATGACTTATTTCACTTAGCACTTAGTGTCTTCCAGGTTTACATATGCTTCTTCCAATGACCAAATAGCTTCCTTTTAAAAGCTAAGTTTCCTTGGCATTTCTATTGCGGTGAGGAGACACCATGACCATGGCAACTCCTATAAAGAAAACATTTAATTGGGGCAGTTCATGTACAGTTTCAGAGGTTCAGTCCATTTTCATCATCATAGGGAGCAAAGCAGTGTGTGGGCAGATGTGGAGCTGGCTACATATCGATCAGAAGGCAACAGGAAATGGTCTGTCTGTCACGCTGAGCAAAGCTTGAGCAAGAAAGACCTCAAAGCCTGCCCCCACAGTGACACACTTTTTTCCACAAGGCCACACCTGCCAGCTGTGCCAAGTTTTTGTTTTTGAGCTTAGTTTTTATTTTTTTGAGGTAGTTTTTGTTTTTGAGCTTAGTTTTTGTTTTCTTCACCACACTCATTAGGGTTTAGTTGTTTTCAATATGTGCTTCCTTCAATTCCATTCAATGTATAAAGTTTATTTTTCATTGATGCTATTGAAAATATGATTGTTGTATATATTTTTTACACATTTCAATATACCTCTTACAAGTAGCACTGATGTTCATATGTTGATTTTTGTGTCCTAAAACTTGGCTGAATGTATCAATTCTCGCACAGTTTTATGAAGTCTTTAGGGCTTTCTATACATTAAGACCATGCTGTGAGCTGTGTATAAGAACAACGTTGGGAATTTCAGTGAAGAATCAGGCTGGTGATGAGCATCCATGGAGAGTACACTGGGGCAGGAGATGGGGCCTAAACTAGCAAGCAGCCACCCATAGGATTGCCCCTAAGTGTGCTCAGCCAGCACCTGCAATTTAGCAGACCAGTTCTACTGTTCTAGCCCTATCAATACCCCACCCATTTCCTTTTTCATCTTTCACTTCCAAAGAGCATAGGCTGGCCAGGTCTAAAGGTTCTCTGTAGCTCTGCCTACTGAGAGCAGGGAGTGACATAGGGCTTTTGACTACACACGCTTACCTGCTGCCCCCTTTCAGGCAATCTTAGCTAACAATGCCTCATCTCTCGCTCTCTTCTTTGTCCTTATTGTTCCCTTTCTGGGTATGTTTGTCTGCTCCACTTTTTCCTCTATAAGCCCAATACTTACCATATCTTAACTTTTTTGTTTTTTCTCTTTTTCCTGCCCATGCATACCCACAGTCTATGCATATACAAATATCAGTGTCCCTTTCCTTCCTAAAATGACTGGAATTTAAGGGGTAATTAATATTTATTTGACTGTTACTATACTTTCAGAGTGGGGCCTGTGCATTAACAATGATCAGAGTTTCAGGCAATGTTCTAATTGTAGACAAGTACTAACGTTTGATCCTGGTGCCCTGATAACCAATTTAGCAGTGAGAAAATACACTGCAACCCTACCATAGCCTAAATCCTCTCTTTAAGCACAAATGCTCACTATGAAAGAATATGAATGATTTTTAAATAAACAGACAAGTGAATATAAACCAACAACCTAACTGTGGATGCACAAGTTGGAATGCAAAATCCCAAGTAATCTGACAAACCACAGGAATGTAACTTCTCCAGAAATTACTCATCCCACAGTAATGTGGAGGAATCTCAGACAAAACAAACAAAAAAAAAAAAAAAAAAAAACTCAAAAGAAGACTATAAATATGTTCAAAGAAACAAAGACAACAACAAAAACTCCTAATGAACTTCAAGAAAACACAAATAACTGAATGAATTAAGAAAATCAATACAAGCTAGGAAAAAAATTCAACAAAGAAGAGAAGCATTTTAAGAAACAAAAACAAAAAGAGTGGAAACACAAAACATAACAAATCAAATAAAAGCTCCATGGAAAACCCTCACTAAAAGAATGAATCAAAGACTACGCATCTGTGCTTGAAAAGAAGGTGGAGGAATGGGAATACTCAAACAAGAAAAACAAAGTAACTTGCAAATATGAATGGAATGTTCAAGATATATAAACTAAGTAAAGACCACAGGCACTAAAAAGGGATAATATTTTTATTCTAAAGTCACAGAAAACTTCAGAAAAAAAATTCCCTCAAATTTGGGTAAAGATGCCACTTCATATAGGAGATGATTTAGAACACCAAACAGACAAGACCCAAAAAGGACTTTCTCTATCACATAATTAAATCACTAAATATAGAGAATAAAGTACAAAGGTAATGACAAGAGAGAAAGCCTGAATCATGAATATAGGTAGGCATGCCAGAATAGCAACAGACTTGACAAAAGAAATTTTAAAATCTAGGTGAGTTTGGAATGACTTACTTCAAATTTTAAAAGACAACAAAGGCTAACTTAGCCTACTATACCCAGCAAAATTAACTGTCATAATTAAAGGAAGAAAAAAAATAAAACAATTTAAACAAGCTAAAGGAACACAATCCATCTATGTGTTGCATCCAACAAATGCACTTCACCATAAAAGACCAGTATTACCTTAGCATGAAAAGACAAGGTATGCCAAGAAAATGGAACCAGAACACAGGCAGATGTCATTATTCTAATATCTGAAAAACAGACATCAAACCAAAGCTATTCAGAAGAGATAAAGATCACTTCATGATGGGGGATGCCCTTCTGTATGTTGTAAATATATGTTTCTCTTATTGACTGATGAATAAAGCTGTTTTGGTCAATGGACAGGCAAAATATAGCCAGGCAGGAATAGGTGGGGCTACACCAGACTAGGAGAGTTCTGGGAAGAAAAACTCAGGGAGTCACCAGGGAGATGCCATATAGCTACCAGGAAGATAAGATGCCCAGACATTCTCTATTAAGCCAAGATGGCGTGGAGATACATAGATTAATAGAAATAGGTTAATAATTAAGAGAGAGCTAGCCAATAAAAAGCCTAAGCTATTGGACAAACAGTTTATGACTAATATAAGCCTCTGTGTTTGTTTGGGAATAAACAGTTGTAAGACCAGCTGGGACAGAAACTTTTGTATACAACTTCATATTGACTAAGGTTACAATACATAAACAGAACATTATAATTCCAAATATACACACTTTAAACATGGGAAGGGATATCAAATCTCATAAAACAAATACCACTAGATATAAATCACAGATTACCCCTACCACAGTAATAGTGAGTGTTTCAATACTGTACTATCACCAACCGGCAAGTCAACCCAACAAAGAAGAGAGAAACATATAAATTAAATTGCATCACATATCAAACAGATTTAACAGACATCTTCAGAAAATTCTATCTAAATACCATAGAATACATTGTTCTCAGAACCTCATGGAATGTTCTCTAAAAGAAACCATATATAAGGACACAAAGTAAGTCTTGCAAATATAAAAAGTTGTAATAATTTCTTGCAATCTAACTGGTTGTAACAGAATAAAACTACAAATCAAGAGAAAGAGAAATTCTAGAACATATATAAACTCATGGATTATTTTTTTAATTTTTATTTTACATGTCGATCCCGGTTCCCTCTCCCTCCCTCTCTCCCTCTTACCTTCTCTGCCCCCTCACATGCACCCTGACCACCCTCCCCTCCCATCCCCCAACCCCAATTCCACATGTAGGGCAATGTGCCATCCAGGTGGGGTCATGTAAATCTGTCAAGTCATTTGAAGTAGGGACTAGGACTTCTCTCCTGTCTCTAGGTTAAGGCAGTATCCCTACATGGGGGATGTGCCCACAAGGTCCTTTTGAGCACCAGAAATACATCCTGCTTCCACTGTCTGAGATCCCTTAGACTGCTCAGTCCTTCTGGCTGAGACCCATATTCAGGGGGGCCTGAGTCAGTCTCATGCTGGATTCCCAGCTATCAGTCTGGGGGTCCGTTAGCTCCTCCTTGTTCAGGTCAGCTGTCTCTATGTGTAGGAGGTACACTAGAACAAATTGGTATAGGAGACTGCTTCCGGAACATAACTCCAGTAGCACAGACAATGAGATCAACAATAAATGGACCTCTTCAAATTTAGAAGCTTCTGTAAGGCAAAGGACACAGTTGACAAGACCAAATGGCAGCCCACAGACTGGGAAAACATGTTCACCAATCCTACATCTGACAAAGGGCTGATCTTCAAAATATACAAAGAACTCAAGAAACTAGTCAACAAAACACAAAATAACCCTATTTAAAAATGGGGTACAGAACTGAAGAAAAAATTCTCAATAGAGGAAATCAAAAAGGCTGAAAGACACTTAAGAAAGTGCTCAACACATCCTTAGCTATCAGGGAAATGCAAATCAAAACAACTTTGAGATACCATCTTACTCTTGCCAGAATGGCTAAAATTAGAAACACCAATGGCAGCTTATGTTGGAGAGGATGTGGAGAAAGAGGAACACTCCTCCACTGCTGGTGGGAGTGCAAACTTGTACAGCCATTTTGGAGATCAGTATGGCGGTTCCTCTGGAAAATGGGAATTAGTTTACCACAGGACCCGGCAATCCTCCTCTTAGGCACATACCCAAATGATCCACATCCATGCAACAAAGACATGTGCTCAACTATGTTCATAGCAGCATTATTTGTAATAGCAAGAACCTGAAAGCAACCTAGATGCCCCTCAACTGAAGAATGGATTAAGAAGATGTGGCACATCTGCACAATGGAATACTACTCTGCAGAAAAAAAAAATATTGGAATCTTGAAATTCACAGGCAAGTGGATGGAACTTGAAGAAACCATCCTGAATGAGGTAACCCAGTCACAAAAAGAGGAATATGGTATGTACTTGCTCATATATGGATTTTAGACCTAGAGCAAAGGATCATCAGCCTATAATTCACACCACCAGAGGAACTAGGATACAAGGTGGATTCTAAGAGATTCATATAAAGGCCCTCACAGAAGGGGGAAGGGACAAGTCCCCCAGAGCACATGGGAAGGGGGGGGCAGTGAATGGAGAGAGAAGTAGGAGAAAGAAGGGGAGGAGAGGAAAGCACATGCCACTAGGAAGGTTATCAGGGTAGGAATAGAAGACAGGAGAGAGGAGAGAGAGAGAGAACATAAAAGAGGGAGCCATTATTGGTTTGAAGAGAAAACTGAACCTAAAGAAAGGTCTAGAGACCTACAAGACTGCCACCAACTAACAATTTGAGCAACCGTGGAAAGGCTACCATAAATGCCCTTCCCAGATAGTGAGATCAACAACTAACTTATCCACCATCAAGGAGTCCTCATCTAGTACCTGTTGAAAACAGAAGCAAACACCCATACCTAAACACTGAGTCGAACTAGAATCCAGATGCAGAGGGAGAGGACAAAACTCATGGATTTCAAACAGCACACTACCAAACAGGCCATTGGGGGTTAAAAAGTTAAATTAAAAAAAAAAAAACACCAAATCAAATAAAAATGAAAACAAAACACCAAAGCCTATATAACACAATGAAAACTGCCCTAAGAGGGAAGTTTATAAGTACCTACAGTAAGAAACTGAAGAAAGCCAATACAATATCTCCTATTTCATCCTGTCACCTTCCCTCCCTTTTTGTCTCTATCCCCTCCCACTACTCTCCTTTGTTTACCTAGAAACTCCAGTGTTTGTTTTTATTTACTATAGTCACACATGCTTGTACATGGCTATATGAAATCTAGGACCCACAAATGAGAGAAACATATACAACCTATACTTACAGGATTTTTTTAAAATTGAAATATTTTAAAACACTGGAAAAGAAGAAAATGAAAGAATTTCCAGTAGCTAACAAATCAAACCTAATACTATGTTCAAAGTAGAATACTTTACAGTCAAGAATAGCTTATTCTGGGAATGCAAGATGTACTCATAACACACAAATCAATCAGTGCCATTCACCAGATTCACAGGTTAAGTAAACCCATATGTTCACATCAATAGATACAGTGAGAGTGAGGCAAAGCTCAAAGTCAATATTTGATAAAAACTGGCAACAAACTAGGAACAGAAGGACACTTCTTTAATCTGATAAACTACGCCTAAGAACCACCTGCAGCAATCATACTTAACAGTGGAAGATTTAATGCCTTCCCCCAAGACAAGGAACAAAGGAAGAATGTTCACTCCCAGCTTCCTATTGAACACTGTGAAAATTCATAGTGTTCTGAAGTAAGAAAATAAATGAAAGGACTATAGATTGGAAAAGAAAAAATACAATTGTTTGCATTCAGAGATGATAGTCTTTATATAAGATGCTAAAGGCAAATTAGTTTAACAAAGTCCTGGAATGTCAGATCAATATGCAACTATCAATCACATTTCTCTACAGTAGCAATGAAGAACTGGAAATCAACACTTTAGCAAAATATCATTTAGCAAAAGAGCAGGAGATTTGTAGGTGTAAGTCTAATTAAAAATGTGTAGACTTTGAACTTAGGATATAACAAAACCCTGAAGAAATAAGTCAAGCAAGATCCAAATCAATTGATATATATTTCCTTTTTACAGACTAAAGATATAATATTAGAAGATAGAAAAAAATGGATCTGCAGTTAAGAGTGCTTGCTGCTTTTCCAGACAACCCAGTTTTGGGTCCAGCACAAATGTCATTTATAACTTAAGTTCTGGAGTTTCTGATAGCCTCTCTGGCCTCCACAGGCACCTTCACACATGTGGTATACACATACATAGCCCCCTCCCACACACACACACACACAGACTGAGGTAAATCTAAATAAAGACACAATATTACAATCTCAGTTTTCCCCAACTAGTCATGGGCCAAATGCTAAACCTATACTTATCTATTAGTGATTCTCTGAGAATACCACAAAATAACTTCCATTATTTATATGAAAAAGACAAGGCAATATTATTAGTCAAAAAAAATCTGAAAATGAAATTAGAAGACTAATGCTACCTGGTTTTAAGATTACTTGAAATACACAATCAAGAACAGTATAATAACAATGGTGAATGGGTAGATACATAATCAAGAAAATAGAATTTAGAAGGAGACCCACACAAATTTATTTGACTTGTCTTTTCCAAAGTCACAAAGGCTTAGGAGAAGGAATAACATTTTCAAATACTTCTGGATATCCATAAGCAAAGAAGTTGACTTTCAAATGTATTTCATATTATACAAATTTTTACTCCAAATGGATTATAGGCTTAAACGAACAGCCTAAGAGCATAAAACTTCTAGATGAAAACAAATGAGACCATTATTATGATCCTGCATCAAGGAGTTCATAGGTACAACCCCAGGGGCAGAGTCTGTTAAGTGAAAACACAATAAATCATACCTCTCAAACACCAGAACCCTCCTGTAAAATAGTTTATGGGATGCAAATGCAGGCGCAAACTTTGACAGAGCATTTGAAGCTTGCACATAAAGGGGAGGACTGTATTAAGAATAAATACACCCTCAAAACTCAATAAGCAAATAATAGAAATGGACAAATTCCAAGGCATCTCAACAAAGAAGATACAGCTGGGAAAATAAACATCTGAACATACTCAGCAAGGTAACATAGTCAAGGATTGCTGTGATGAAACACCATGGCCAAAAGCAGGTGGGGGGGGGGGAGAAGGGTTTATTGAACTTAACACTTCCTCATTGTAGTTGTCATTGAAAGAAGTCAGGACAAGAACTCGAACAGGGCAAGAACATGGAGGCAGGAGACAATGCAGAGGCCTTGGAGAGGTGTTGTTTACTGGCTTGCTCTCCATGGCTTGTTTAACCTGCTTTAGACCCCAGGACTACCAGCCCAGGTACAGCACCACCCACAATGGGCTGGGCCTCCCCCATCAATCTCTAATTAGGAAAATGCCCTACAACTGGATCTTATAGAGGCATTTTTTCAACAGAAGTTCCCTCCTTTCAGACGACTCTACCTTTTTTTCAAAGGTAGTATAAAATTAGCCATCCCAGCAACACAGAGTTAAACCATGACCAGAGAGTACTATACATACACCCTTCAGAATGTCCACAACAAAATCATAATTATGACTCCAAGTGTCCACCATCTACAAGGAGAAACAATAGAAACCCTAAGGAAATCCAAAAGGGTACATCTACATTGAGGAAGGACATCTGAAAAAGCAGAAAGAAGGAAGCAGATCCGGATCAGATATTTATTTTACTGCCTGAGACATGAGGCTGGGACTGGAGATGACTTAGTGGTTAAGAGCATTGGCTGCTCTCCCATAGGATCTGGGTTTGATTCCCAGCAGCCACCTGGGAGTTGTCTGTAACTTCAGCTCCAGTGGATGCAACCCCCTTTTCTGGCCTCAGTAGGCACAAGTATGCATGAGATACATAGACATGCTTGCAAAGAAAACATTCAAAGCTATGAAATAAATAAATATTAAAAAAAAGAAAAAACCCACTATGGATGGAAAACAGACAAATAACACTAAGAAGTGCTTCATGAAAATGAAATGCAAATGTCACATAAAGGAATTAGAAAATTTCAGGCCTAGTATGAAACACAGAAATGGAACAGTATGCTCTTAGAACTATCAGTATCAATGTTGTGAGGTGGGGGAACACATATATTTTCATCACTGCTGGTGGCAGCATTGTTTGTTAAAGAACATGATTTGTAAATATCTGTCATGTGCTGTAAAAGCTTTCATCCCCTTTGAATCAGTAATTTTCACTTCCATGAATGGGTCCTCAGGAAGTCATCAAAAACAAACACCAAGATTTATACACAAAGCAGTTCATCGTGGTATTATTTTCAATACTGGGACACAGGAAACAACCCGAGTACACAAAAGGCTTACATCCAATTATAGCATGGCTACAAAATGTTATCCTGCTAGCAAATATATTTATAAAAAGTTTTTGATGACATGGGAAAATACTTCTGATAGACCAGTAAGTTTTTAAATATCAGAACAGAAAAATATAAATTATGATACTGACACTATGATCATAGATATATGTATGAGTTTTAGAAGGCTAGGAAAATATATATATATGTATGTATGTATGTATGTATGTATGTATGTATGTATGTATGTATGTATGCAATAATAGTGCACACACAGACCACAAAAGAATAAGCCACTAACACTATCAGAGTAACTGTTGCTATTCTACTTTTAAAATATTAGCCCAATTATTTTTTAACTTTCATGAACTTTTTACATAAAAATAAGTTATATGACTTACAGCTAGAAAAAAAAATTACATCATATATAAGGGTAATGCTTCTATTTGTAGCAGGTAAGCAGAAGGTCTGCAGGGGGATGGGCAACCATATTCATGACTTTCTTTTGTTCCCCACTGAAGGGAACTCCTGCACCATGTGGGGGCTTTTGTCCAGACCCAGGATTAGGCACAAACCACACCCAAACATCTATTAACACAGAGATCCTTTAGTAAATGGGGAAGACAAATTAAAGTGGCTGCTTTCTGACTCTGGGCCAGCAGCAAATGACCCTGCAGGTGTCACTCTTAAGAGGAAAAGTAGGGAGGTCTGTGTTAGGATGTTCTAGGTTGTTTTTGTAAAGGAGATGGAGGATGAGTGAGAAGGGGAGGTCTGTGTTAGGATGCTCTAGGATGCCTTGGTAAAGGAGATGGGGGATGAGTGAGAAGGGGAGGTCTGTGTTAGGATGTTCTAGGTTGCTTTTGTAAAGGAGATGGAGGATGAGTGAGAAGGGGAGGTCTGTGTTAGGATGCTCTAGGTTGCTTTTGTAAAGGAGATGGAGGATGAGTGAGAAGGGGAGGTCTGTGTTAGGATGCTCTAGGTTGCTTTTGTAAAGGAGATGGAGGATGAGGAGAAGAAGGGGAGGTCTGTGTTAGGATGCTCTAGGATGCCGAGGTAAAGGAGATGGAGGATGAGTGAGAAGGGGAGGTCTGTGTTAGGATGCTCTAGGATGCCGAGGTAAAGGAGATGGGGGATGAGTGAGAAGAGAAGGGGGACAAGAGAAAGGGAGCAGGGATGTTTGTCCTGGAGGGACAATGGACGGCCTCTGGATAGAGGAGACAGACATGGCACGTGGGCAAATGGCGGTTTATAAAGGTAAAGGGGGAAACCCTGTGTTAGGATGAGGCGTTTAATTTTAATTGTGAAAGACCAAAAAATAAAGAAAATGAAGGACGGTCTGACCTGGAAAGCTAACCAATATCTTTTCCTTGGAATTTGCTAACTTCCTCTCATAAGGCCTGGAGATAACAAGAATTCACACTGCCCCTCCTTTCCTGTGAGTCAGCAGGTGGTGAATCGGGTCCTTAGGAAACAAAGAGATAGCTGCAACTCTGGTTTACCCAGACAAAATTAATTAGCACACCCTGAGGCCCTAAGTTCTGTTGATCCTAATAGCAGACCATCCGGCCTCCAAGGGTCACGTACTCAATGGACAGAGGGTCCCACCCACTCCCTAAGCTTGTGGGTTTGCCTTTAAAAACACCTGGGCCCGGGGAAGGGGGCTTCTCTCTAGCCTGTTTGCTGGAGGAGCCCGTTTGCGCAAATGTTTCCTGTTCATTAAAGCCTCTTGCATGTTGCAGCAACTGGACTGGACATTGAGTTCTTGGGGTACCGACCGAAACTGGAAGACCCTTCATTCTGAGGGTCTTACAACTGGGCATGTTAACTAGGTGAGCCAAAGGGGGCTTCTGATTGCTGGACCTCTGTAGTCAGCCTCCAGAGGAGGAAGTGGCTAAGTAAGATAACAGACCTTGGTAGCTGGCTTTAGGGATGCAATCTAAAGGTTTTTAGCAAGGCAGAGGGAACAGGGGAGAAGGGCAAGGCCCGCCAGAGCCACATGCTCTAGTGGGCTAGTGTCTCTTCACCCCACCCACTGTGACCAAATACCTGGCAAGAAGTACTTCAGGCTGTACAGTTCACCATGGCAAGGAAGGCTTGGGACAGGAACTTAGCTGCTCATCAGGTTACCTTTGCAGGCAGGAAGCAGAGTGCAGACAGGAAGTAGACCTGTAGAGTCAAGCTATATAATACTTAAAAGACCACCCCCATCGGCACACTTCCTCCAGGGAGGCCCTGCCTCCTAAAGGTTCCACCATCCATTTCAAAACATCACTGTCAGCTGGGAACGATGTCTTAAATACCAAGAGCCTCTGACAGAGATTTTGAGTATAAACCAACAATAACAGCTTACCAGCAGGTCATATTAACTGTACCCATGATCCATCCCCCGGCTTAATTCCTAACTGGGAAATGCCTTACTCTGTGTGGGGCCCATGGGGATTTGGTACACACCTGCATCTCGGCTGCACTGTTGTCATGACTCAGTGGAGACCAACCAGAAAGTAGGCCTGCAGGGGCAACACCTGATTCTAGCAGAGACCATGAACTGGGACCACCTGGGCAGCACCCAGGAAAGGATCAACCAAGGGGGAAGGAAGTCCCTAAGGTGCCAAAGGAAATTCCTAACATGCCAACCCTTATAGATAGGATCACCTGATGTCCCTTAGCCTAAGCACAAACCATTCCCTTTCACCAAGCACCCCTAGACAAATGTCAGCCAATCAAGGCCTAGAACCCTGAAAATCCCCTCACCCGCAACCTCCACTATGACAAAAACCTGGGCTAGGCACTCTCTGTTCTCAACTGCCGTGCTGGACAGGCAGAGAGTTCAAGCTCAAGCTTGAATAAAGGCTCTTTGCTTTTACGTATAGGACTCAGTCTCCTTGTTGGTCTTTGGGGGACTGCACAATTCGGGCATAACAACAGAAGCAAATGTTTGCCTGTCTTCTTTCACCAAATAAGCTGACTTGTGACAACAACAAAAATAGAATGCAGTATGTGCAAAAGTGGAGGGGACAAGGAAAAAAGCTCCTTATAAAGAGACAAACCAATCAACAATGGATTTAGATATGACACAGATGTTAACTCTGTGTGATTGTTTGAAATAAAATGGTTCCTAAAGGGAGTGCCACTTAGGGGGTGTAGCCTTGTTGGAGTAGGTGTGGCCTCATGGGAGGAAGTGTGTCACTGTGGGGGTGGGCTTTAAGATTTCATATGTGCTCAAGCCACACCCATTGTCTCAGTTGTGTTCCTGTTGCCTGCAAGATATAGAACTTACAGCGCCTTCAGCCTCACATGTCTGACTGCATATGGCCATGTCCCACCATGGTGATAATGGACTAAACCTCTGAAACTGTAAGCCAACCTCAATTAAGTACTCTCCTTTATAAGAGTCACTGTGGTCTGGTGCCTCATCACAGCGATAGAACACTGACTAAGACACTCTACAAATATAAAATAGTATGATTAGCGGGGACAATAATTTAGTAGGAAAAGTGGACAACTTACCTGATCAAGAGAGTTTATTTCGGCAGCCAGCAAACTGTTGAAAAGGATGAAAAGGAAAAACCAGAAACAAAAACAATGTAAAATTGAAGGTAGAATCAACACAGCTGGAAAAAAAAAAAGAAAGAGAGAAAGCAAGACTTGGAGATGGATCAAAAGAAATGGCCCACACTGAAATAAATGGGCTCATGTCTCTGAGGCAGCAGCCACACGGAAATGGTTGGTAGCTAACACGGCTACATGATAACTGGGGCATCAGGGGAAAAGAGAGGACAATATGCGCCTGGATTCAAAGATGGTGTGCACTTCTCAAATGGGCAATGATCTTACATGTGCTCTTTTTATTTCAGGAAACTGACATTCTTAGGTCAAAAAGAGAACATAATGCAAAGGGGTTCCAGAGTGCCTCAGGTTTTCCCACAGAATGAAAGAGTCAGAGAGAGGGAGAGGAAGGGGAGGTGGGCAACGGGCCCCTTATTCTGTGTGCAGAATTCAGTGGCTGACAACTCTAAGGTACAACACAGTTCACTCCATGCACTGTGCAGCTTAATTAGACCTTCCTGTGTGCTGCCTTCCTCTGCACATTTTGCTTTTGCTAACACTCAAACAGGAAATGTATAGAATCTTTGTTTTGGAAATTTCAGAGGAAAGGTTAAAGTCATTTTTAGAGAAACAAGAGGAAAACACGTGGGTCCTGGGAGCCTGCCTTCAGGGCAGCAGGGGTGCTCTGCCACTCACCTGAGGTGCACACAGCCTGTCATTCTCTGGCAATCAGACTCCAGCTGGGCGGGCAAGGATGCCAGAGAAGTTACTGTAGGGTGCCTTTTTTCCCCCTCAAAGACATGATTCAGAGCTGTGAATGATTTTTTTAAAAGTCATTTTAAGCTAATGACGGTCCCAGCCCTTGTGCATCAAATGCCATTTACAGGGTCAGCGAGTGGGACAAAAAGGAAAATGGCAGGCTGGGGGATGGGGATGGCTGGCATTTAACTACCCGAAAGCACAGAAATGGAGAGAGCTTTTCTAAGAGACCCAGAGTACCGACTACAGTGAAAGGAGAGAGAGAAAGATGGAATGGGTGTGATGGTGTGAAGGAAGGGAAGGGCTTATGGGAAGGGTAGAAACAGACACAGGGCCCGGTAAGTCTTCACTGCTTTGGAAACTTCCCTGGACTTTGGTATGGAGATGTACATCACTGGGGTGTTTTCTTTCCTCCTAGAAAATTAGTAATAACTAGAGCAACACAAAATAAGCCTATCTAGGGCAGCTCTGAAAAGTAAGAATCAGGAAACACTGATTCAAACCTTCCAGAACTTCTGCACCAAACAAGCTCAGGCTAAGCACCAGGGTCTCTGGCAAAAGAGAAGCAGTCAGAAGGTGGTGTGCATGGTATGGTCATTGTGAGGAATAGGCTCACACACAGTCTGGCATTGATGAGGTGCATGATCTACTTCTGTGGGGTTAATATGTGGTTCACAAAGGTACGAGTAGACCTCTGTCCAGATATGTGCACATATGTGTATGTGTGGAAGCCAAGCGTCAATATTGGGTGTTTTCTTCAAGCGTTCTCCACCTTTATTTTTTTGAGGCAAGGTCTCTCACTGAACCTGGAGCTTACCGATTTGGCGAGGCTGGCTGGCCAGTGAGCTTCGAGGATGTTCCTGTCTCTGCCTCCCCAGTACTGGGAGTACACTGCACCTGGCTTTTCCCATGGACACTCAGCATCTGAACCCAGGTCCTCACAATTGTGGTAAAGCTAGTATTTTACTGACTGAACCATCTCCCCAAGTTCAAAGAGCTGAAGGTTAAGGCAGGAAGCCGGAGACCCAAGAAATAGTGTAGTCTGTGTCATAGTTCCTGTGCAAAGATCAGCAGGCTCAAGATCCAGCAACTACTAACATTTCAGTTCAAATCTGGAGACAGGACAAGCCTAGGTCCAAGTCCAAGGACAGTCAGGGGTGAGGATGGGAACATGTCTAACAGTTCAGTAAGAAATAATGAGGGCTGTCTGCCCCAGGCCCTGAGGAGAAAGAAAGCACAGCACTGCCCAGCGCCATCACAGAAATGAACAGGACAAGGAGATCCCTGCAAATGCCGGGGTTCATTTCACCTCAAGGGCCCAAGAGAAAACTCGGCGCTACCAGACATTCAGGCACTATTATGGTGGGCAAGTGTATGGTGTGGTACGGGAGAGAGAGAGAAAGACAGGAGGGTTCATGTCCTGTGGATAGAGGCGGATCCGAAGAGGCGAAAGTGGGGAGGAGTGGGGGCAGATGGGCGGCTTAATTGCCATCCAGGGCTATGGTGATGCTTGGGCCAGGTTGCATCCAGCTGTCCCAAGGAATGTGAATAGGAGAGCAGGTCCCCCCTCTTCTGCCATATGGTGGTAAGGGCAAGGAAAAGATGCCCTTCCCCCTAGGCCCTGCCACCCACAGCAGGTGAGGAAGCTGCCCCTCCCCTTCACCGGCTGCAGCACTCAGGAAAGCCACCCTGCTCCTCACCTGGCCAGCCACTACTGGCCCTGCTGATGCAGCATGGGTGACCCAGCCTGAGAACATGAGCTTGGGAGATCTGGCCCTGCCCTTCATCTGCCATATGGTGGCATTGGTGAGGGAGAGATGTCTCCTCCCCCTCCCCTCTGCCCCTTGCTATCCGTGGTAGTGGGAGAGCTGTCCCTGCCCCTCACAAGTTGTAGCACTTAGGAGAGCAGGTCCTGCACCTCACCTGGGCTACACAGTAGAGACAAGCCTGTTGGCAGGGGTGTGGACGAGCCAGCCCCAAAGGTGTGAGCATGGAAGGGCTGGCCCCACTACTTGTCTGTCATGCACAGTGGCAGTGTGGGTGAGGGAGAGATACCCCACTGCCCCTCCCCCTCACCACTCACAACAGAAGAGGAAGCTGACCGGCCCCTAACCAGGAAAGTGGGCCCTGCTCCTCCCCTGGGCAGCACAGTAGAGCTGACACTGTTTGGGGTGCAGGTGAACTGGCCTGGTGAACATGAGCTTACAAGATATGGCCCAGGCCCTCATTTGCCATATACCTCTCCCCTCTCCCCTCTGTTCCCTCTCCTCTCCTCTCTCCCTCCCCTCTCCATCTGAGGCAGTTGGGAGAGCCGGCCCTAGGATCATAAGGGAGGAAGAGCTATCCTTGCCCCCCACCAGCTGCAGCACTCAGGAGAGTGGCCTCTGAACCATGCCTGGGCAACACAGTATAGCTGACCCTGATCTGATGGTGTAGGTATGGGTGAGCCCACCCTGAGGGCATGAAAGCAGCAGAACTGGCCCATCCCTTGCTCATTGCTGCATAGAATGAACCAGCCAAGCCAATCCCAGACAGCTCATCCTGGTCATGAGGATGGGGGAGAGCTGGTAGGCTGACCAATCCTGCAACTACCCAGACCCAGAACCAGAGTTATGAGTTGGCCCATCCCAACATCCACCCCATCCATGATCTGCTGGAGCATGTGAAAGAGCACACGCTGCAGATCCAAAGCTGCAGGATCTCCATGACACAGAGCAACAACAGAACATCTGGGAGGAATCCCAGTGAGGGCCCAGCGTAGATTGTGGAGCAGAAGCCAGAGGCCTGGAGATAGACCAGTGGCTCTTTGCAATGAACACTTACAAGTAAAGTTATATAGACAAAAGGATATACTGTGTCACACTGCAGCTTCCATGATGAGATTTTTCTTTCTTTTTTTCTTTTCTCTCCTTTTTAAAAATTTCTCTTAAATTTTATTTTATTTTGGAGGGAAGTTTCAAGGGCAGAAGGAAGATACGAAGGGACAGGGAGATGAGTAGGATCAAGAAGCATGATGTGAAAGACACAAAGGATAAATAAAAAGAAAGTTAAAAAAATAGAAAGTAAAACCATGTGATGAAACTTTTTACAAAAAAGAAATAGGTAGATATTATAAAGTAACCAATTGATGGGGAATGTTCTTCTGCATATGTTTCTCTTATTGGTTAATGAATAAAACACTGATTGGCTGACTGGCCAGACAGGAACTGACATAGCTGGGCAGAATCAGGATATAAGTAGGGACAAACAGGAAACTGCTCTCTTTTCTGCAGAGACGCTAAGCAGTCATAATGTAGCAGGCAAAGGAGTTGCAGGTCCAGCATTCCCTGGTAAGATGAGACCACATGGAAATACATGGTTAATAGAAATGGGTTAGTAATTAAGACAGAGCTAGCCAAATAAGAAACCCAAGCCAGCAGCCAACAGTATTTTAATTAATATGGTGTCTGAGTGTTCATTTGGTGCAAGTCAGCTGCGGGAATGGCTGTGGGCACTTCATGTTATAATCAACAAGATTTAGTCTGGGAAATTTTGCAGGACTCAAAGAGACGAAGAATAAGAAGATGAGATGATACATAGACATAAAACAATTTAAAACTGGAAAAGAAGAGCAAAGAAAAGAAAACTATGATAAAAAGCCTAGCTTTGTTGTTGTTTTTAATCCCCTTGCCATGGCATACCTACTAGTATGCCTATGATTGAAAAGGCAAGAACAGCAAGGGTTAGAAAAGCTCTGAAGACTCTGGAACTCACACATCCACCTGAGACGGATGGTGAGTGTGCAGCCAGTTTTAAAAACAGCCTTGCAATCTCTCAAAATGTTAAAAACAAAACCCCATGCACTTAGAACCTCTTAATTTCATTCCTAAGTGTATTCTTAAGAAAAATAAATATATGTATATATTCACACAAAAGTCGAATAGGAATGTTCATAACAACTTGATTCATAATAGTCAAAAAGAAGAAATAATTCCAATGGCCACCAACCAGTCAACAAAACAAATATATACAGACTATTGCTTGATCATAAAAAAGAACAAAGTGCTAATACAGAGGTGACTTTTGAAAGCATTACTCTAAGTGACGGAACCCATCACAAAGACTACATTTTCTATGACTCCATTTTCTGCATGCTCAGAAAGCTTCTAGGGCAGTTAGGGAATGAAGAAATGACAGACGGGAAATCTGGGGTAAGGTGGTCTGTGCTATTTGCTGGAGAAAATGCAGCACCCAAGAAGTTTGATATTTTCTGCACACACTGTCAATATTCACACTTGGTCCCCAGGAAGGCTTTGCCATCCTTCTGAGCCCAAGGATATAGGGTCCTTGGCATAGGCATTTCCATGTCTACAGCACACATCTATGCAGGACTGCACTCAGGGCTGTCTCCAGTCCCTACATCTATTATTTGAAGTGTCTAGAATAGACAACCTACAGAAAAGACATGTTAGTGATTGTCTGGGCTGAAGGCGATGGGCATATTAATGTGGGTACATTAGTGATTGTCTGGGTTGGAGGAAATGGACATGCTAATGTGCATGGGTTTTATGAGGGAAAAGAATGAAATTTTTCTAAAATTGAGTTAATGGTAACATTATTATGACCATCCTTTAAAAAAAACATTGAAGTGAATACTTCAGCAAATAAATTCTGCATTGTGTGATTTATATTTCTACTTTAAAAAACACTATGGTAACCAAATAGATTCTTAGGTTTCAAGGGCCCACTAGCCATTAAAGAAGAGGTAATGTAGGAAAGTATACCCTAATGAATTTATTATTGTTCCAAAACCCTATCAAGACTGCAGGCAAAAGTGAAGATCATTGTAGAGGGAAGTTATGTAGACATCAGCTTCCCCCCTAGTTCTAAACTCCAGAGGGACAAGTCCTACAAGCCTTATACCCAAGACTAAGAGACCCTGGGGATCTAGTGTCAATTAAGCACAGGAGAACTCCACCATACAATCCCACATAAGCAATGAATTCTTCTATGCACCAGAGAACAACACCAAAAAAATCAAGACCCCAAGGCATGGGATGCCATTTATATAAAAAGCACACAGCATCAGAGAATAGATGTGAACTAAAACCACAGCCTAGCCTGAACCAAGCCAGGCAGTAGCAAATGGCTGTGTGATTGTGGCAGTCACCCCATCAATGTGACAGAGAGAATCACCCTGGAATTCCTGCACCGTGAACTCTTACCCTGGGTACCGCACCCTGCCTGTGAGGCCTTTTCCCTCTGTGGCTCCTTTAGCAATTGAGTTGAGGAAGCAAGGAACTGGTTGGATTCCAGATTGAGAAAAGCAAGGCTTGGAACTCACTCCACTCTGAAGTCTCAGGGGCCCTCAGCAGGAACTTAGCCTTTCACAGGAAAGATCCAGGTTTTTTTTTTTTTTTTTTTTTTTTTTTTTTTTATTAGGCAGGTTGTCCCATTAAGATGAGAGAGTGTTCCGTGAGTCACACTGTGGCTTGGCACTGCTCTTAGTTCTTAGACCCAGGAACAATTTTAAAAAACAAAAATGGGATAATTATCCATAAAGAGGTTCTTGGGATCTCCTGCCCAGGTTACCTATCACACTTAGGAAAGGTTAAATCGTTTAACATAAGCCATGGAAACAGGGACCATTAATCTATTTCCTCTGACAATCTCATCATGCTTCCCAAGGGAGGGAAACCCTTATTAATCCAGAGCAATTTATGAAGGAGTTTCTTCAGAGCAGTGCATCATGTTTCAAGAAATCAGATTCATTTTCCCTGGAGCATATAACCAGAAAGTCTACCAACTGTGGAGCTTCAACCAGAACACGTTGAACAGAGCTGTTAAGACTTATTGAGAGACCAGGGAGATGGCTCAGTTGGGTTAGTCCCTGCTGTGCAAGCATGAGGGCCTGAATTCTGGCCCCCAGCACTCTTGTAAAATCCAGGCATGCCAAACACATCTGTAGTCCCGGGATTGGTGGGGTATAGACAGGTGGATTGCCCAAGCACACTGAGTCAGTAAGTCTAGCCAGTATGTGAACTCTGGGTTCAGTGAGAGACACTGTGTAGTCAGAGGTTCCTGTACTGCCTGGTACCACCACCCTTCAGCCCCAAATAAACACGCAGAGACTTATATTAAATACAAACTGTTTGACCAATGGCTTAGGCTTCTATTGGCTAGCTCTCTGTTAATTACTAACCCATTTCTGTTAAACTCTGTATTGCCACGAGGCTGTGGCTTACCTGTAATCTGGCATGTTACTCCTTTGGCAGCATGGGGTCTCTCTGGTGGACCTCTCTGTGTCCTCTCCCCAGAATTCTCCTAGTGTGGTAGCCCTGCCTGGACTTCCTGCTTGGCTACTGGCCAGTCAGTGTTTTATTCATCAACCAATAAGAGAAACATATATACAGAAGGACATCCCCCATCAACACTGTCTTAAAGGATAAGGGAGGGAGGGATATTGAAAGATTCCTGATGCCAATTTCCAGCTTCCAAATGCAGGTACACACACAGGTGCGCACACACACACACACACACATACATACACACACACACAATTTTCAAAAAGACTTTTGAAATAGCATATTTAGAATTTAGAATTCCACGTAGACTTAAAGTGTTTGGTCTCCAATTGAATGATCAGAAATGTCACATTAATTGGTCTCACTCAGGCCAATGGTATACAAACAGTTTTTTGGTCACATTTGACTGTTTCTGTGTGGATGGCCCCTCCACTTACCGGGCGGGTGACTGGAAGCCACCCACCCACACCTCAGGAACCCAGTGACTACTCTCGCTAGTACCAGCTTTCCTTCTAACTCTTGCTTTTGATGAGCCGTGTCACTTTTGCCCCCCAATGGAATGGGACTTCTTTGCTGGAAATGTAGTAGTGTGATTTAGCCATATTACAAAATACCAAACTGAACCCCCAAGGCACCAAGGTGAAACAAAACCACTAAAACCAAAGTTCAAGACCCACAGTCAAATTGGGATTTCACCCCTATTTTTCCAACAGGCTAAAAACAAAGGTACAAAGTCTGACCAGCCGGGTCTCAGAAGGTAGAGGGCTCTCAAACTTCCTGCCCTGTGGACCTCTTCAGTAGAAATCATTTAAAAAAAAAAAAAAGTTGTAAGTACTTCATTCAAATGCCTAATTGGCACAACAACATTCATTCCTCCACTGGATAAACATTTTGCCATTTCCTTTATGGGTAACATAGAATAAAGGACAGAGCTTTGACGCAGAAGTGTCTGGCTTCCTGAATACATCCCACACAGATTCAGAACATTCTTCTCAACTTTGTCTTCAGGTGACTCTGGGGAAGAGCGATCCTATAATGCTTTTGCCGTGAACAAGGCACCTTGCAGGGTGTGATGCTTTCCCAGTCCACCTAGGGGCGCTGTATATCGACTTCCCCACTGCCTGTCTGTGTCCTGACCTCAGAGGGTAGCTGACCTCTCTGCTGACTCCTTCTTTATGTTTTTCTGAAAGGGCAACTGGACAAATTTTAAGTTTAATACCATTAGCTAAAAGTATCACATACAAATCACATAAGAGATAAGAGAGCAATCCACAGGAATCCTGAGAGTCCCAGGGAACCACTACTGAACTTCAACTCTATTTGAATAATCCTTGACATGTTTGACATGGAGTCATCATCTTCTAATAATAATGGCTCTACAAAAAAAAAAAAAAAAAAAAAAGACGTCTCTTCTCTAAACCCCATATATAAACCACGAAATCTGGAGCTAGCCACAGCTTATTCTGATTGGTATTAGCCACGAGTCTCTTCAGACTTCTGGTGCTTCCTATTTGCTTCCCAGCCTGGGCTGGCATACTACCAGCTGTGGTCTGCATAGACTCATATATTTGAAATGTGTCCCTAGTTGGTGGACTGTTTGGGAAGGACTAGGGGGTATGGCCTTGTTGGAAGAAGTGTGCCAGCTCTGAGGTTTCAAAATCCCATGCCAGGCAGGCCCAGTCTCTCTCTCTCTCTCTCTGGATCAGATGTGAGCTCTCAGCTACAGCACCAGCCTTGTCTGGGTGCTGCCATGCTCTCTACCACAATGGTCATGGACTCATTGTCTGAAACTATAAGCAAATCCCCCACTAAATGTTTTATAAGCTGCCTTGGTCATGGTGTTTCATCCCAGCAATAGAATAGTAACTAAGACACATGCTTTCATTATTCTCATATTAGGATTCTCTAAAGAACTGAGAAGACAAATGTATTCAGGAAAAGAAGGATATTAGACTGGCTTACACAATATGGTTGGTGGTCATCCAACAATGGCTGTCTCATGCTGGGGAGCGTGAGAATCTGGTTGTTACTCAGCCCCCATGGCTAGATTCTCAACTGATCCAACCTAGCACTAAAGGCCTGCATGGTCCCTGGAAAGCTGCTGGTCTTCAGTCGACATCGGAACCCTGAAGAGGCTGCTTCTAATATCAGCAATGGAACACAATAGCAACAGGACAGACAAACTTGCCTGTGAGAATGACAGGAAGCAAGCAAAAAGCAAAGTTACCTTCTCCCGTGTCCTTTGATCTGGACATCTAGCATGGGTCTTCCTACTTCAAATAACTTGATCAAGGAAAGTTTCTCCCAGAGGCTTGTAGGTTCCACTGACAGCGCCTCCTACTCAAGGTGAGGTCAGGAGATGCCAATAACGGCCTTTCCCTGACCTCCTTGCATTTCTTAATACCTTGTGCATTCAGGTAAAGCACAGAAAACAAGCTGTGGAAGGCTGCTAGAGAGTAGAGAAGTGGACCACGACTGTGGGGTGGGCATGGCCAAAGATGAGCATGTGATACAGAGCCTTGTGTAGAGCAGTGTAGGCTTTTCCTTGAATGACTGATGTAAGCACTTGCATATTAGTCCGAGCTGCCTGTCACACGATTGGCTCCTTGGCCTGAGATGCCAGCTGCTGACTCTAGAAGCGGTGCAGATAGGAAATGGAAGTTTTTCTCATTTAAAATTTGTATTTACGATTAGGGTGATCTGTAATCTTCCCACTGAGTTTGTGGGACCAGGCTTCTGGAGAGCTCCTTAAGTGGGCACTGGTTAGATGATGTACTCTTTGGCATTTGTTATTATCCTTTTTGTTGCTCCCTGGAATACAAATGGGTGGCAGTAGCAATAGCATTCTTCATGCTATGATGAGGCAGCCTTAAGGAATGAAACTGCATGCTCGGAATAACAAAGCCAAAATTTAGGCAGTCCTCTGGACTGTGGGGATGTCACACCAGGCTCAGAAACACACCTCACCCCAGGCCTCCCTTTTTGAGAGAAAAACAAGTACCTGTTTTGTTGAAACTATTGTAACTCAGGTTGAGAGGTGAGTTGGGGATTCATACATCGAAGCCAGAGAAAAATATACAGTGTCATTTCCCCTCAAGAACTGTCCACTTCATTTTTGAGACAGGATTCCTTACTGGACTGAAACTCCCCAATTATGCTAGGCTGTCTTGCCAGAGAGTTCCAGGGATCCATTTGTCTACCTTCCCAGCCCTGAGACAAGCATGTATCATCATATCCTGTATTTCACAAAATTTCTGGTATCAATGTGTATTCTCATGTTTGTACTACCCTTTATGGATTCTTCTTCTTCTTCTTCTTCTTCTTCTTCTTCTTCTTCTTCTTCTTCTTCTTCTTCTTCTTCTTCTTCTTCATCATAGTCATTGCTCGTCCCCTTTTTGGGAGGATTCCTATTGCTTTGATGAAACACCATGACAAAAATCAGTTTGGGGAGGAAAGGGTTTATTTGGCTTATAGTTCCTCATCACTGTTCATCATTGAAGGAAGTCAGGACAAGAACTCAAACAGGGCAGGAACCTGGCAGCAGGAGCTGATGCAGAGGCCATGGAGGAGAGCTGCTTACTGGCTTGTCCCTCATGGCTTGCTCAGTCTGCTTTATTAAAGATCCCTAGACTACTAGCCCAGGATCTCCCACCTACAATGGGCTTGACCCTGCCACAACAATCACTAATTAAGAAAATGCCCTACTTGCTTGTTTATAGCCCAGTGTTATGGAAATTGTTTGTTTTTGTTTTTTGAGATAGGGGTTCTCTGTGTAATGGCCCTAGCTGTCATGGAACTCACTCTGCAGACCAGGCTGGCCTTGAACTCTCAGAGATCCACCTGTCTCTGCCTCCTGAGTGCTAGGATTAAAGGCATGTGCCACCTACATTTTCTTACTTAAGGTTCCCTCCTCTCAAATGACTTCAGCTTGTGTCAATTGACATAAACTAGCCAGCATGGAGCGTTTATTACAGATAGCAGAAGTTACAAATGTCTAGAGAGAAGCTACCTGAAATAAAGATGTTCAGGCTTCTGCAGGAGCACAGGGACAGCCTCTACTCAGCAGCAAGGTGTCTTGAGAATTGTTAGTGAGCAGTGATCAGTATGACTGGTGACAGAGCTGAGGCAAGTTACTGGAGGAGATGGGAGTTTCGCATTGCTGCTGTTTAGACAATCTGAGTCGACAACTGGGTTTACAACAAACTTTCAAAACATTTGATATTGAAACGTAAGACAACCCGAAAACCCACAATCGAATCGTTGCTGAACTTTCACCCATACTTCCAACAAAACGTGTCATCAACTACACAGAAGGTTCCCAGCAAACTTTCGAATCAGACTTATCAAATAACACACCCAGAGCCTTTGAAGTATAAAAGCCTTCAACTTCAAAGGGAAATCCTTTTAGCTATTTCCCTTAAAATTTGAGTGTGCTCTGAAACTTCCATGGTGGAATTGCTGCTCTGAATTCCGAGTCCCTTCCAAGTGAAGCTTAACTGGAAAGGGGAGAGAAGTGGCCACTATAGTAGTCTGACCCCACCCATCCCCTTCCTTAAGGGGAGGCTGTGCCCTTTATAGTTGAGCCCTCTTCAGGTACATAGGTCTCTCAGTGTTTGAAGCATTTGAAGCCTTTCAGGGAAGCAGGACTCAATAGGCATCAAGGTTCCTGGAATTTCCAAACTGCACCCATCTTTGTGTGTCCACACCAAGACTCACACGGGAAAGCTGTCTGAAGTTCATTTGTTCCCTCTTGGTCACAGCCACTAGAGCTGAAGCAGGTCTGCCTGCTGCCAATGTGCTGTGCCTGCTTCTAACCCTGTGTCTCTGTTTCCTTTCCAGTTGCTCTGACAAGATACCCAACCAAAGCAACTTGGGAGATAAAGGACTCATGGTGGCTCATAGTTTCAGATTCATATTACAGCAGAGGAGTCACAGCAGCAGAGATTGGGGGAGTTGGTCCCTTCACCCCCCTTACTGGGGACAGAGAGCAAAGAATGCACACATACTAGTGCTTCATTTTATACAGCACAGGGTCCTCTGTTTAGGGAATGGTTCCACCCACAACTAAGACATTCTCAGAGGCTAACCTTAATCTAGACAACACCTCAGAGCTGTGCCCACTGGTGAGCCTCCTTTTTGTCAGGTAGACAATTAGCAGTAGCCACCATAGACTCTGTGTCCCATGGCTGATGTCCCTGGGCTCATTCAATTATCCAGGAACACTGCACACATAGCATATCCAGTTATCCCTCTCCTGGGTGAGAATATACTGATTTGAGGTTTTGTATGTTCCATCCATAGCAGGAATCTTCACAGCATCACCCAGAGAACAGTTAAACACCTTGCAACCTGCTGGTGACAAACACCTCTCAATGCCACATTGAAGCTGTCACACTCATCCTCCGCATTTTGTCTAAAAGCAGACATTATAGAGCAAGCCTTTTCCTTATTCTGTGGCCTGAATGGGAAATGATAAACAAAGGGCAGGAAACAAAGAGGAAATTTTGCTTGAGTTGCCACATGAAAAACTTGGGGAAATGATAGGAGTCACTGACTGCCATTCTTGGTGTCACCAAGGTACTGAAAAGTCATTTTGTACTCTAATTCTGTTGAGTGTCCTCACCATGACAAGCTGTGGCCTGTGGTATTGAACTGACACTATGAGCAGGCAAGAACAGTCTCAAACTCAGAGAGTTTTCAAGCTAGTTGTTAGATCACTAGTAGCTTGCGATTGGCCAAGGAGAACATACTTATCCTGCAGAGAAACCCAACTCACTCTACAAAATGAGGATGTTTCACTCTCAGTGAGTGAGCACAGCACAGACTGGCAGCATAGTCATGAAGGAAATGCCTTTATATCAGTAGACATGTCTTCCCAGTTAGGCAGTTAGACAAGGGTGACAATGGGCAGACTACAGACAGCACACAAGAGTTTACATGAATTAAGGAGACTGACAGTCAATCCAGATTATACAAGCAAATCTCTAGATATGCCTGTAAGGGTCTGTCTAGATTATGCTCACTGAGATATGAATACCCAGCCTAACTAGGGGTAGAACCATCCCCTAGACTGGGGTCCTGGACAGAACAAAAAAGAGAAAGTGAGCGGAGCCAAGCACCAGCATTCATCTCTCTGCTTCCTGACTGTGTTCAGTGTGATTGGATGCCTCCTGCTGCCATGACTTCCCTGCCACTATTGGCTGTGTTCTCCAGAACTGTGAGCCAGCATAAGCCCTCCCTTCCAGAAGTTGCTTCTAGTGAGGTATTTGGTCACAGCAATGAGAAAAGTGACTATGATGGCTTGTTTTGGTGACCACATCTGGAGTCATCTAAAGCCCAAGCTGCTGGACACTCCTGTGAGGGATTTTATGGAACAGATAATTCGAAGCAGGAAGATCTATCTTAAATGTGGGCAGCACCTTCTGGTGGCAGCCCAAATAAAGGACATGGAAAAAGAAAACTTTTTGCCTGCTTGCCCTCGCTCATACTGACAAATTCATCTACCCTGTGGCCACAGCACACCTTCATTGATATTAGAGTCAATACTGGGGGCCTCCTACTTATTCTGAAGGCTAGAAGCTCTCCAAGAATCCCTCTGGCCTTCAGTGCTCATTGACTTCAGGGCCTTATTGACTGAGCAACTAGTGGTCTCTCAGCCTTTCCCATGGGAGACAGCTGTTGGTAGGGTACCAGGACCACACCCTGAAAGCCAATGTAATAAATTCCTGTTGAGTACTTATCCATTCTATCAGTGCTGTTCCTGTAGAGAACACTGAATAACACAGTAACTAACACAGATACAGATGGCCTAAGGCAGTACAGCTGTGCATTACCACATGGTTAGCTGTGAAACCCCATGCTCAGGCTGCAGAGATGGTCATGGGTTAGAGTGCTTACTCCTCCTGCAGAGGACCTGAGTTCAGTTCCCAGCACCCACATCAGGTAGCTTCTAACTGCCTGTAACTCCAACTCCAGGGGATGAGATTTGACACCCTTTTCTGGACTTTAGCCCCTGCACACATATCACACACATAGTCATAAACAAAATCAAACTTTGAAAAGCATGCTAAGAATAGAACAACCCAAGAACAGCTTCCAAAATAATTTTCAAATCAACTCTGACAACATGAAGAGATGAACTTATAGATGATGTCACAGTTATGCGTAATACTGTCATACTTTTTAAATTTTATTTTCTGTCAAGTATGCCTTCTTTACTATTTTTAGAATTTCTTATGTGTATGAGGGTGTTATGTTTGTATACCATATGCATACCTGGTGTCTGTGAAGTTCAGAAGAGGTGGGATCCCGTAGAACTGGAGTTACAGAGGGTTGTGAGCCATCATATGGGTGCTAGGAATGGAACAAGTTCTTTCAACCATTGAGCCATTAATCCAACCCCACTTTCATACTTTGAAAGGAAAAGAGGACAGATTAAAGAAGAAAGACATCCCTTGAGGTAAGGCTAGAAAAGGGACTTGGGAAATGACTTCAGGCAGAGGCAAGAAGTTAGTCATTGTCTTATAACTCTCTGGGGTGGGTACTTGTGAGCTTATGTCCAACATACACATTTTTAAATAATACTTTTACATTTATTATTTGTGTATACATGTGTGGGTACAAGCATGCCATAGCATAGATGTGGAGGTCAGATGTTGTCTCTGCCCTTTTCCATATGTTTTTCAGGAATTTAACAGATATTCAGGCTCTATTACGATTAACAAGCAGACTGGAGTAGGGGAGTAGAATATCTGAAAATGGAAATATTATTTGGATTTTAAGAGAATTTCAGCATGCATCTGGGTTTTCCAGTGTGAGTGCAGGGAACCAAATTTAAGTCTTTTGAAAATTTTATTGAACCATTTCCTCTCCTCCTCTCTTTTTTTGGGGGTGGGGTGGGGTAGTGGTGGTCTCACGATGTAGTCCTGGCTAGCCTGGAACTCTCTGTGTTGATCAGGCTAAATTTGAACTCACAATGGTCTACCCATCTCTGCGCCCTACCATATCAGACCCCAACTAGTAATTCTTAATAAAAAAATAATCTTTAAAAGCAAAGATAGACATGAACAGACCCATTACCTCAACAGCTACAGACACACACACACACACACACACACACACACACACACACACACACACACACACACACACAATCATTGATATATTATGTATACACAGGTGGAAGAAAAAACCCAGATGTTACTGTTATCACTTGAGACAGAGTCTCAAGGCTCCTACGCTGGTCTTAAACTTCTGATTCTCCTGCCTCTGCTTCTCAAGTGCTTAGGCATGTGCCACCATGTCTAGCTTCTATCTAGAATTATAATACCTTTCAAGGGTAAAGATGGACCTTCAATATGCTTGACATGTAATGTCAGGAGGACAAATCCAGACCAGAGAGACATTTGATAACAGTTCCATATAAAAGGCCAACTCATTACAGAAAGAAGCACAGGCATAAGGAAAATGGGCATAAATAGATTTAATAGCCAAGTAATGGAAACCTTATCATAAGGCAATAAAGTCAGGGGGGACACAGACTTTCAAGGAATTTTGAAGATAATTTGGAAAAATTTACTACAGACTTATATTGGACCATTGGAGACAGTGATCTGCCTTCAGAACAGCTGAGGTCCTGCAGCTCTGTGGTGTGAGCCTGATTTTAAGAGATGCCCACAAAAACAGTTAAGGGAGATATGCCAAAGAGTTCACAGCTTGCTTTCAGATAGTTTCAAAAAGTAATTTAAATTTTAAAATGTGTATAGATACATTATTCTGATAGTTACCTATTTTAAATGTTTATTGTGAGAAATAGTTGGCTATACAAAGAATATTGTTGAAATGAGAATGTTTCCACACAAATAAGAAAGAAGTTTATGGGTTAAAATTCCTCATTAAAGGGATATCTAAGGAATTATATTTGAGATGCCACAAGACAAAATAATTAATATGAGGCTATCTAAACAATCTGAGAAATAGTGAAAGTTAAATGTACTAGCAAGATGAAGAGAAATCCCAGGGCAGTGATAGCAGCTAGGCTGAAGGACTTGATGGTAACATATTCTAAGGCCCATGCATTGGTCAGGAGGACGATACATATATTGATTAATGTATACTAACCATGAGGATTAGCACTTTAAGGGTAATGACCAAAAAAAGAAAATTAGAAATGTGTGTTCCCCCAAAAATGCTTTCAGGTAAAAAATGGAGTGAAAAAATCATGGCATTTATTAATAAGGGAAAACCACAAAAATAAATAAATGGGAAAAACATAGAGACAGAAAGCAGAGTGGAACGATAGTATAAATAAGGCAAAGAAAGCAATTTAACCCAATAAATGAAGAGACTGCAGAGTCTGTTGTTAAAAGTGTGGGATTTTACAGTAGAAAGATCTGTTGTTTTCACACACACACACTACAGCAGTACTCACCAGAGCCAGGTTACAGGGTCATTATAGATGCCAATCAACACATGAATACATATAGAAAAATTGGTATATACACACAATGGAATCCGATTTTGCTAAAAAAGAATATAATCCTGTCATATTTGGGAGAATGGAGGGAGGTGGAAATTCCTACATAAAATAAGCCAGAAATACAAATATGTGTCCTTGGAGAGATGGAAAGAAATGTCTATGTGTCCCAGTTAGAGACTGCACAGACAAACGAAAAAAAGTCCAGCCTGGAGAGGCAGTGAGTTTCCTGGGGTCACAGGAGCATGGGTGACTCAGAGGCAAAGGGACCCCTGGTAATGCCAGCTGAAGCACCTGTAGTACTGGAGAGCCCACCTGCTAACTGTTTACCTCATGTAAATCCCACTAGAGGGTCCCATCCCAGCTGGATGTTTACTTCTTCTATAACCCGGGGAGAGGAGGGTCTCCTGAGGAGAGAGTCCTCCCTCCCTCCACGAAGGTTTGTTAATTGGCCAGCTCTCTGATCTCTGTGGGAGGTCGAAGCTCCCTGGCTTCCAGACAGTCTCGGTTAGGTTCAACTGCGAGGAAATAGCTACAGAGCAAAGTATTTTCTTGCAGACTATAGCTTGACTTTTTCAGTCCCTTAACATAATCTTTTGCAAGCGAAAGTTTCCCATTTAAATGCTGTCTTCTGCGGTACTTTCTCCATGTTTTGTACCTTTACGATCATGGCTGAGAAATCTTAGCTCGCTCTGTGTTCTTAAAATTTCCTTCTAGAATTTTATACTGCCAGCGTTACATTTTGATAAGTGACCCATCTTGGTCTGTTGTTTGGGATTTGTGTGATGTGGGATTAAGAGTACATCCTTAGCTTGGAGCTATGTCTTGATGGTTGAAGCATCCTGATAATTTTAAAGAGCTAGGGTCACTTACCCAGAGATGGCTACTCTTGGGTATCAACCTGACAGGATCTAGAATCACCCTGAAACTTCTGAGCATGTCTGTGACAGAGTTTCTAGAGTGGGTGGATTGAGGATGGAAGATCCACCCTACCATTTCATTAACAGGGATCCCTGACTGTATAAAAAGGAAAAAGTAGCTGAACACTAGAATTCATTGCTCCCTGCTTCCTGGATGCAGATACAATGTGACCAGATGCCTCTGGTTCCTGTTGCCCTGGCCTTCCCTGCCAGGATGGACTGTATTCCTAGGAACTGTGGGACAGAACAGACCCTTCCTTCCTTAAGCTGTTTTTGTCAGGTATATTGTCATGACAATGCATCAACTAACTGGTACACGGTATACAGAATTTATACATTCACAGAGAGCACTTACTGATATAAATGCACAGAAATATATCACAGAATGTTTTATGACCACAAAGAAGTTTATAGATAGTCACAAATATTTGTACTGTGAATATCACTTATTTTTCTTATTTTACATATTGATACCAGTTCCCTCTCCCTCCCTCCCTTCCTTCCTCTCCCCCTTTCCCCCACTCCACAGGTAGGGTGATGCCTTCCAGGAAGAGTCAACAAAATCTGTCAAGTCATTTGGAGTAGAGACTAGGCCCTCCCTCCTGCCTCTAAGTTAAGGGAGTATCCTCCCATGGGGAATGTGCTCTCAAAGACCTTTTGTGCACCAGGGATACATCCTGGTTCCACTGTAAGAGGTCCCTTAGACTGTCCAGGCCTTCTAACTGAGACCAGTGTTCAGGGGATCTGAGTCTGTCCAATGCTGGTTTCTGAGCCATCAGTCAGGGGGCCCATTAGCTCCTCCTTGTTCAGGTCAGCTGTCTCTATGTGTTTCTGAAATCTGGTCTTGTCTTCCCTCTCTGCAACTGGATTCCAGTTCGACTCAGTGTTTAGTTGTGGGTATTTGCTTCTGTTTCCATCACCTAATAGATGAGGGCTCTATGATGGTGGATAATTTAGTCATAAATCTCATTATCAGGGAAAGACATTTATGGTAGCCTTTCCACTTTTGCTCAAATTGTTAGTTGGTGTCAGTCTTGTAGGTCTCTGAATATTTCTATAGAGTCAGTATTCTCTTTAAACCTATAATGGTTCCCTCTTTTATGCTCTCTCTCTCTCTCTCTCTCTCATCTATTCCTCCCCTGACTCAATCTTCCATGCTTTCCTGTCCTCCCCTTTTCTTTTTCCTAGCTCCCTCTCCACTTACTGCCGGCCCCCAATATGCCCAGGAGATCTTGTTCCTTTGCCCTTCTATGAGGGACATTGTATGAATCTCTTAGATTCCTCCTTGTATCCTAGTTTCCCTGGCAATGTGAATTATAGGCTGGTGATCCTTTGTTCTATAAAATCCATATATGAGTGAGTACATACCATGTCCCTCATTTTGTGACTAGGTTACCTCATTCAGGATGGTTTCTTCAAGTTCCATCCATTTGCCTGCGAATTTTAAGATTCCATTGTTTTTTGTCCCCCCCACCCACCCCCACCCCCCGCAGAGTAGTATTCCATTGTATAAGTGTGCCACATCTTCTTTATCCATTCTTCAGTTGAGGGCTATCTAGGTTGCTTCCAGGTTCTTGCTGTTACAAATAACAATGCTATGAACCTAGTTGAACAGATGTCATTGTTGCATGAATATGAATCATTTGGGTATATACCTAAGAATGGGATTGCCAGGTCCTGTGGTAGACTGATTCCCATTTTTCAGAGGAACCGCCATACTGATCTCCAAAATGGCTGTACAAGTTTGCACTCCCACCAGCAGTGGAGGAGTGTTCCCCTTTCTCCACATCCTCTCCAGTATAAGTTGTCATTGGTGTTTCTAATTTTAGCCACTCTGGCAGGAATATGATGGTATCTTAGAGTTGTTTTGATTTGCAATCCCATGATAGCTAAGGATGTTGAGCACTTTCTTAAGTGTCTTTCAACCTTATTTATTTATTTATTCTGTACCCATTTTTAGTAGGTTTTCTTTTTCTTTCTTTCTTTTTTTTTTGGGGGGGTGTTTTGTTGACTAGTTTCTTGAGTTCTTTGTGTATTTTGGAGATCACCCCTCTGTCAGAAGTGGGATTGGTGAAGATCTTTTCCCATTCTGTGGGCTGCTGTTTGGTCTTGTCAACTGTGTCCCTTTGTCTTACAGAAACATCTCAGTTTGAGGAGGTCCTATTTATTAATTGTAAATCTCAGTGTCTGTACTATTGGAGTTATGTTCAGGAAGCAGTCTCCTGTACCAATTTGTTCAAGGGTACCTCTTACTTTCTCTTCTAAGAGATTCATTGTAGCTAGATTTATGTTGAGATCTTTGATCCACTTGGACTTGAGTTTTGCCCATCACAATAGACATAGGTCTATCTGCAGTCTTCTACACACTTTCATCCAGTTGTGCCAGCACCATTTGTTGAAGATGCTTTCCTCCTCCCATTGTATACTTATAGCTGTTTTGTCCAAAATCAGGCGTTCACAGGTTAATATCAGGATTTTCAATTCAATTCCATTGGTCTACTTGTCTATTTTTGTGCCAGTACCAAGCTGGTTTCAGGACTATAGCTCTATAGCAGATCTTGAAGTCGGGGATGGTGATGCCTCTTGAAGTTCCTTTATTGTACAGGGTTGTTTTGGCTTTCCTGGTCTTTTGTTTTTCCATATAAAGTTGAGTATTATCCTTTCAAGGTCAGTGAAGAATTGTGCTGGGATTTTGATGAGGATTGTATTTAATCTGCAGATTGCTTTAGGCGAGATTGCCATTTTTTACTATGTTTATTCTAACTATCCAAGAGCATGGGAGCTCTTTTCATTTTCTGGTATCTTCTTTAATTTCTTTCTTAAAGACACAAAATTATTGCTATATAGGTCTTTCACTTGTTTGGTAAGTGTTACCCCAAGATACTTTATGCTGTTGTGGTTATTACAAAGGGTGGTGTTTCTCTGATTTCTTTCTCAGCCCTGCCTCTTTATCATCTGTATATAGTAGGGCTACTGATTTTGTGTGTGTGTGTGTGTGTGTATGTGTGTGTGTGTGTATGTGTGTGTGTTCAGCTAGTTTGCTGAAGGTGTTTATCAGCTGTAGGAGTTCCCTGGTAGAGTTTTTTAGGTCACTTATGTAAACTAGCATATCATCTGCAAATAGTGACAGTTTGACTCCTTCCTTTCCAATTTGAATCCCCTTGGTCTCCTTTTGTTGTCTTATAGCTTTAGCTAGAACTTCAAGTACAATACTGAAGAGATATGGAAATAGAGGGCAGCCTTGTTTTGTTCCTGATTTTAGAGGAATCGCCTTAAGCTTCTCTCCATTCAGTTTGATGTTGGCTGTTGGTTTACTGTATATTGCTCTTATTATGTTTAGGCATGCTCCTGTTATGCCTGATAAGACCTTTATCATGAAAGGATGTTGAATTTTGTCAAAGGCTTTTTGAGCATCTAGGGAGATGATCATGTGGTTTTTCTTTTTCAGTTAGTTTATATGGTTGATCACGTTGATAGATCTTCAAATGCTGAGCCATCCCTGCAACCCAGGGATGAAGTCTACTTGATTATGGTGGGTGATTTCTCTGATGTGTTCTTGGATTTGATTTGCCAGTATTTTATTGAATATTTTTACATCTATATTTATCAGGGATATTGGTCTGTAGTTTTCTTTCTTAGTTGTGTCTGTGTGGCTTGGATACCAAGGTGATTGTGGCTTTGTATAAAGAATTTGGTAATGAACCTTCTCTTTCTATTGTGTGCAACAATAGGAGAACTATTTGTATTAGCTCTTCTTTGAATTTCTGGTAGAATTCTTCACTGAATCAATCTGGCCCTGGGCTTTTTTGGTTGGGAGGCCTTTGATGACTGCTTCTATTTCATTTATAGGTCTATTTAAGTTGCTTATCTGTTCTTGATTTAATTTTGGCAAGTGATAGTTATCCAGAAATTTGTATATTTCCTTTAAATTTTCAAATTTTGTGGAGTACAGGTTTTATGGAGTACCTGAAAAATTTCTGGATTTCCTCAGTGTCTGTTGTTATGTCCCCCTTTTCATTTCTAATTTTGTTATTTGCACGTTCTCTCTCTGCTTTTTTGGTTAGTTTGGATAAAGTTTTGTTGATTTTTTTGAAAAACCAAATCTTTGTTGCACTGATTTTTTGTATTGTTTTCCTAGTTTCTACTTCATTGATTTCAGCCCTCAAATTGATTATTTTCTGGCATCTACTCCTCTGGGGTAAGTTTGCTTCTTTTTGTTCTAAAGATTTCAGTTGTGCTGTTCATTCTCTAGGGTGACTCTCCTCCGTTTTCTTCATATGGGCATTTAGTGCAATGAATTTACCTTGTAGCACTGCTTTCAAGGTGTCCCATAAGTATGGGTATGTTGTGTCCTCATTCTCATTGAATTCTAGGAAGTCTTTAATTTCTTTCCTATTTCTTCTTTGATCCAGGTATGGTGCAATTGCACATTGTTCAGTTTCCATGAGTTTGTAGGATTTCTGCGATTTGTGTTGTTGAAATCCAACTTTAAAGCATGGTGGTCTGATAAGATAAATGAGACTATTCAAATTCTTTTTGTATCTGTTGAGGTTTGTTATGTTGCGTAGTATGTGGTTGAGTTTAGAGAAGGTTTCTTCCATGTGGAGCAGAGAAGAAGGTATATTCTTTTGTGTTTGGATGGAATGTCCTGTAGATGTCTATTAACCCCAATTGAGACATAACTTCTGTTAGATCTTTTGTTTCTTTGTTAACTTTCTGTCTGGTGATCCTGTCTAGTGGTGAGCAAGTGGAGTATTAAAGTTTCCCACTATGAGTGTGTGAGGTTTTATGTGAGCTTTGAGTTTTAGTAGCATTTCTTTTACAAATGTGGGTGCCTTTGCATTTGTGGCAGAGATGTTCAGAATTGAGACTTTGTGCTGACAGATTTCTCCTGTGATGAATATGAAATGACCATCTTCATCTCTTTTGATTGATTTTGATTTGAAGTCTAACTTGTTAGATATTAGGATAGCCACACCTGCTTGCTTGTTGGGTCCATTTGATTGGAAGATCTTTTCCCAACCCTTTAACCTGAAGTACTGTCTATTTTTGAAGCTTAAATGTGTTTCTTGTATGCAGCAGAAGGATGGATTCTGTCTTTGTATCCATTCTATTAGCCTGTGTCTTTTTATAGGAGAGTTTAGATCATTTATGTTGAGGGAAAGTAAGGACCATTGATTATTAATTCTTGTTTGTTTTAGATTTGTTGTTGGTGGTAATATTGTGACTATATTTGCCCTGCTTTATCCTTTGGGTTCTGGTGAAGTGGGATGTGTCTTTGTCTGGTGAAGTGCCTATGTCTTTGTGAGTGTAGTTAACTTTCTTGGGTTGCAGTTTTCCTTCCAGAACTTTCTGTAGGGCTGGATTTGTAGATATGTATTGTGAAAATCTGGCTTTGTCATTGAATATCTTCTTTTTCTCCGTCTATAATGATTGAGAGTTTTGGTGGGTATAGTAGTCTGAGCTAGCATCTGTGGACTCTTAGTACTTGTAGAATATCTATCCAGAACCTTCTGGCCTTGAGAGTTTCCATGGAGAAATCAGGTGTAATTTTGATAGGTCTGCTTTTATATGTTCCCTGGTCTTTTTCCTTCACTGCTCTTAATATTCTTTCTTTATTCTGTATGTTAGGTGTTTTGATTATTATGTGTTGAGGGGTCTTTTTTTCTTTTTTCTTTTTCTTTTTCTTTTTTCTTTTTGGTCCAGTCTGTCTGGTGTTTGGTATGCTTCTTATACTTTCATGGGCATGTCCTTCTTCAGATTGGGAAACTTTTCTTCAATGATTTTGTTGAATATGTTTTCTACACCTTTGAGCTGGGCTTCTTCGCCTTTTTCTATGCCTATTATTCTTAGGTTTGGCCTTTTAATGGTGTCCCACATTTCCTGGATGTTTTGTGTTAAGGATTTGTTGGATTTAAGATTTTCTTTGGTTGACAAATCTATTTCTTCTAGTTTATCTTCAGCGCCTGAGATTCTCTCTTCCATCTCTTGTATTCTGTTGGTTATGCTTGCTTCTATAGTTTTCAATTGTTTGCCCAGTTTTTCTATTTACAGAATTTCCTCAGTTTGTATTTTCTTTATTGACTCTATTTCAGTTTTCAAGTCTTGAACTGTTTGAGTTATTTCCTCCAACTGTTTGATTGTCTTTTCTTGGCTTTCCTTACTTTCATTAAGAGATTTGTTCATTTCTTCCATTTTTTTACTTGGCCTTTTCCTCTATTTCTTCCAATTTTTTGTATGTTTTTTTCTTCCATTTCTTTATGAGATTTTTCTCATATTATCTTTGAGTGCTTCTATCATTTTTATGAAGTTATTTTTTAAGTCGGTCTCTTCTGCTTTATCTGCTTTGTGGTATTCAGATCTATTTGGTGTTGAGTCCCTAGATTCTGGTTTGGCATGCTTGTCTTTCTATTGTTAGGTGTTTTCTTGTCTTGCTGTCTTCCCATCGCTTCTTCCAGTGGGTGCAGTTGGAGTCTCTCTCTCTCTCTATGCTACTCTCCAGGTGCATAGGTGGGTCAGGAATTCAATGTCTGTAGTTTTGTGTGGTTCAAGCTCTCTCTCCAGCTGAGGCCTGGTGATGGGGGTCAAAGATCAGGCAGATGAAGGCTCAGGGTGGTCCCAGGTTGATAGAAGGGTCTAGTGTGCTCAGAGTAGACCCAGGATGTTCCCTGGAGGTGGCAGAATTGTTGGGCCCACCCTCTGGCCCAGTTCTCAACCACAACAGTGGGGCAGGGGGTTCAGTAGGGCACAGGGTTGGGGGGAGGCAGGTTCTGGGTGGGGTGGTTTGTGGTTCAGAGTACTAGGACTGTTCTTCCTGGGGACAGGATATAGTGGGAAGCGAGATTCTGGGCTATCTCAGAGAGTTCCCAGGGAATAGTGTGTGGGGAATTTGACCTGAACTGGTCCCAGACTCACCTCCTGCAGAGGCCTGGTGATGGGCAAAGATCAGGCAGGTGGGGGAGGGGGGGACTCATGGTGATCCCTTGGGAAAAGGCGGATCTCCAGCAGAGGCCGTGCACTCTGTAAATATCACTTTTAAGTCACACATTAGACAAAGAAACAAATCATCATATGAATCAGGGAGTATTATTAATGAAATAAAACATGAAAACACCAATGACTAAAATTTATGAGTTCATCAAAAACAGAAAATCAAAAAAAATCATGGCATTAAATACTGATGATAATTTTTAAAATGTCAAATTAATCATTTAAATGCTTCCTTAAGAAACAAGAAAAAGCTGGTGATTGGTGCATGCCTTTAATCCCAGCATTCAGGAGGCAGAAGCAGGTGGATTTCTGGGTTTGAGGCCAGCCTGGTTTGCACAATCAGTTTGAGGGTAGCCGGGGCTACATAATAAAGAGACACTGTCTCAAAAACGTCAGAAAAGAACAAATTAAAACTACACAAGAAGAATGAAAAACTTTAAACATGACAACTGTACCATATTCATGTTCACAATATAATTATTCATAAGGCCAAAATATATAAGCATAGATAAAAAGATAAATATGGTATATGCAGATAATGTAATATTATTTAGCATTTTAAAGGGAAGTAAATTCTGACACATGACAAACTTGATTATACTAAATAAAATAAGTCATCACCTAAGGAAAAACCTCTGTGGCCAGGATGGGGAAGGATGGAGAGGTAGGAATGGAAGTCCTTGTTCATTGAGTAGAGTCTCACATTTGTAAAAAAAAAAAAAGCTCTGGAGACTAACTGCCCAAAATACAAAGGGACTTGGATGAATTTAGCACTCAACATGGCTAAGATGATAAATTGCATGTTATGTATATTTAATTTTACATAATGAAAAGCAAGTATATGTACCAGTGAGATGGCTAAGTAGTGAAAGGTGATTGCCACGAAGTCTGAGAACATGAGGTCAATTTCTGAAGCCCATAGCCCACATAGAGACAGAAGGGTAGAACTGACTGCCTCAGAGTTATCGTCCCCGTGTATACCAATGCACACATATGTTCTTGTGCACAATCACAGGGAAACACACATACACACGAGTAAATTTAACATTTTTAAAATATAAAAATGAAACTATATTCATTAAGCAATAAATCCTTGCTCTCCACTTTGTCTTTATAACTTGGGTGCTATTATGTTTGTTTATTTATTTATTTATTATTCATTCATTTATTTACCCACCCCCTTTCTGACTTTCTTCTTCGGAACCTAGCATTTTTCTATTTTTGTTTCTATCATAGATTTAATGGTTGGATTTTTTCCACAATTGTATAGTTTAAAACATGTTTTTTTTAAAAACATAACTAAGTCTTCTTAATATCATTACTTCGCCTCATATACAATATAAAACCTTACAGAAAGATCAATCCACTTTTCTCTTGGCCTTTCTGCTACTGCTGGCATACAAAAGAAATTTTACATGTTATAGATGCCATGATATAGTCTCATTATTCTTGCTTCAAAGAGCAAATTGCCATTTTTTATATTTAAAAATTACAAGGAGAAAATCTAGTCTTCTGCCTCTCCCAGTGAACCCCATCTAGCCTCCTGCCTCTCCCCTTGGGTACCACTTCTGGTCTCCTCACTTGTGCAGATCCAGATGTCCATCTGCCATCACACTCCTTCTGTCTGGAGGATTTTCTTTAACAGATTTCTTTTTTTGGTTCTGCGGGTGATAAAATCTTTTTAGATTTTTATGTCTGCAAAGGTCTTTATTTGCTTTCATTTCTGAGTTTTTTTTTTTTTTTATTTCTTCTACCCCAAACCATAAAATTCTAGGTGGAGTTTAAAATTTTTATTCCAGTCCTTTTAAATGTCACCCTACTGCAGCCTGGCTTTCATCGTCTCTGACACTAAATTTGCTGTTATTCTTCATTTTCTGTCACCTGCATCCTTTTTTCTGGATAGTTTTAAAGATGTGTCTTGTTTTTGCTTTTTGGTTGTGGCATGGCCTAGTATTCTCTTCATTTTCTCTCTACTCACATCTCTTGAGCAATCTGGATCTGTTTTTAATGTTCACTAAATTGGAAATTCAGGAGAAAATCATTGTTCCAAATATTTTTTTCCTCCAACACATTTCCTTTGACCAAATTGTATACACTGCTTAGCCTCCTGTCCTTATTGGAGGCCTCTCCAGACTTCATTGTTTCTAGATTACTTTTTTTTTTCAGGATGGTCTCTGATACATCTTCCCCCATATTATTTCTATTACTCCTGTGAGGCCTTATCTTTAATTCTAATGTTCTAAATTCCATCTTCATCCCCTACATGCCCTTCCTCCATCTGCTTGAGTCTTTGAGGTCCATTTCTAATTACAGTCTGGATGTGTCATCCGTTGCTTTCTAGGCCTATTTCTAAAGCTTAATACTGAATTGTTCCCACTTCTCCAGCACTGGTATTTGTTACAAGTGCATGCTACCACTCCAAGATTTTTAAAACGTGGGTTTGGGGTCTTCATACTTGCCCAACAAGTCCTCTACTGAGTGAGCCCATTTCAGCCTCTCACTGAACAACATTTGATAATCAAGCCAGAAACACCACTAACAATTTTTAAATTATAATCTACCTGATACAAATAATCCAAAGACATGCTAATTTGATTCATGCTCAAGGATGATGGTAAAAAAAAATTTAAAATTCTTTTTTTTTCTGCAATTCAACTATTATGTGCCTATACTAGTAGAGATTCTGCATATGCAGTTTGAGAACTATTCTTCGTTGTCAACTTGACTACATCTGGAATTAACTAAAACCCAAAAATGGAAGGCACAACTGTGAGGAATTGTGATTAATATGAAGTAGGAAGATCTACTTCTAATTCGGGTCTCTGAGGTGGGAAGACACTCCCTATCTTTTGAGATGGGAAAACCCACCTTTAATCTGGGCCACAACTTCTTCTGGAAGCCTATATAAGGACATGGAAGAAGGAAGGTTTTGCTCTTTACCTACTTGCCTATGCCTTTCTAGCTACTTCTTTGGGATTCTAGCATATACTGAAGTCAAACTGAGACATTCTGTTTTGTAGACTGATCAACTATTGGATTTTTGGACTTTTATAGTCAACTATTGCTGGATTAGCTGGGCCACAGTCTACATAAGTCATCCTAATGAATCCCCTTCCTATATAGAGAGGTTAATTGTATAAATTCTGTTATTCTAGAACCCTGACTACTAATCCAGGAAAAACACCATAACTCATAACACACAGTAGTCCCAAATCTGAACCAACCCCTCCAAATTTTATAATGAAATGGAAAAGCAAAGAAGGAAAGAGGGGCAGTGGAAGGGTCAAGGGCGCAGGAAAGGACTCTAGGGGTGACATTCATGTTTTAAAAAGTGTTATTATGAAGCTCACTGCTTTATTTTACTATATGTTAATAAATTCATAGTATAATTTGAAAAAGATTTAGTATAAATAGGTAATAAGACAATCTAGTTTTGGTAAGTGGGTATAAACAGGATAATTAAAAATCAAAATAAAGACTAAAGAATGGCTCTGTAATTGAGAGCACTTGCTGCTCTTGCAAATGACCTGGGTTCAGTTTCCTTCACCCACACATTGTCTACAACTTTGGTTTCAGGGTTCTAACATCCTCCCTTTTCCCGTGTCTGTGGATACCAGATACATGTGTGGTGTACATACATACATACAGGCAGTATTCATACACATAAGATAAAAATCAGTCTTTAAAAACAGCAAGAAACAGGCAATCCATATATGGGAATTTGACACATTTCTAAGGGAAGGATGAATTACTTAATAGGGTTGGAATGTATTTTTTTATCTGGAAAAACACTGGATTTATCCCTGTCTGTCAGCATGTACAAAATAATAAAATCCAGGTATGACATTAATCTTTGCATTTATGCCCAAGTAGGTATATTAATGAATAGTTAGAGGCAGTGTTTGCAGTAACAAGATGGAAGTAACTGATGTATGCATCAGAAAGCTATGAGGAACAGGTGGGTGAGTATTAGGTTTTATCACATTAACTTCATTCTTCATTGTTTCAAAATGAGAAATGACATGAAACCCCCTATTTAAACACACACATTTCTGTGACAAAAGCTTAAGGAAAAAGAATGACAATAAAAGTTTAAAAATAATGCTTACTTTGGCTGATAAAGCAGAGTGTCTGGTGGGGGTGACTGGGGCCAGAGAAGAGAGGGAGTATCGGAAGAAAACTTACAAAAGGTTTGAGTGGGTTTGCAAGGTTCTGTTTTCTAAGATAGGTGGTAGAAATATATATATATATATATATATATATCTGTTCTATGATGAGGCCTCATAATTTATGTTAGTACATATAGTTGCATCATCATAAACTTCATGAAAGCTGAAGAAATCAACAGCTTCTCTTCTACCATCATATTCTTTTTTAATTATTTTTATTATTCTCTCATACATTACATCCTACATCCTGACTTCAGTTTCCCCCTCCCTCCTCCTCCCCCTACCCAATCTCTCCACCCAACACCTCCCCCTTTCCTCCAGATTCATCCCCTCCATCTCCCTTCAGAAAGGAGCTAGACCTCCCAGGAACAGCAACCAAACAACATATAACAAACTACAAGAAAACTAGACACAAACCATCATATCAAGGCTGGACCAGACATCCTAGTAGGAGGAAAAGGGTCCCATGAGCAGGCAAAAAAAAAAAAAAAAAAAAAATCAGAGACAGCTTTGCTCCCTATGTCCCACAAGAACACCAAGCTACTTAGCTATAACATTATACAAAGGACCTAGGTCAGACCTGTATGAGCTCCCAGCTCTCTGTGAGCCCCCATGAGTTTGGTCAGTTGACTCTGTGTTCTGTGTGTCTTGTCCCTTATCCCTATCCCTCTAGTTCCTCTGATCCTCCTCTCCTGTTCGGCAGGATTCCATGAGCTCCACCTAATGTTTGACCGTGGGACTCCTCATCTGCTCCCCAAAGATGACAGATGAAATCTTTATGGACTCTTTGATGAGGATTCTGGCTTAGCTGTTAAAGGTTAGGATCACAACCCCGTCCCCAAAAACCTATCATATTCTTGAGGGTTCTGCAATTCATGGTACCCTATAAGGAAGATCCTGAAGGAGTATTTACCCACGAGACCCAGCTTTCTTGCCTGATTCCCTTCCTCCATGGTCTCTTCTTTTGTATCCTGGACCCTGCTGGCTTCAGACCCTACCACCTCACCCCAACCTTTGTGGAACACAGCCATTCTTCAGTTTGCCTCCTTTTCTTTCATAAATGCACACTTTCTACCTCCAGACTAACTCTGTAAGCAGCCTGAAACAGCACACACGAAGGCTCTTGAATGGAAGTAATAGGAAACAGATGTTGGCATCTTTCTTAGCAACCATGAAATAGTTGACAGTAAGAAAAGGAGACAGGAATAGTGGCTGGGGTTCCTAGAGATCTTCAAGCAGAAGGCAGCATGAGAAGTGGGCTTCGAAAAGCAGGTGGGATTTTGTTTAATGAGGAAAAAAAAAAACATGGTATCATGGCTGAGGGATATTACCCAGCTTTTGGAACACTGAATCTTTAGCCTGGCTCATTGAAGAGAGAAGTAAGTGACAAAACTTGTTTTGAGGCCACTTAATAGAATAAAAATGGCATATCAGAAAGAACCTGGGGAGCCAAAGCGGTATCTCAATGGTTAAGAGTGCTTGCTGCTAGTGGATGTCACTTGAAGAAACCATCCTGAATGAGGTAACCCAGTCACAAAAAGAGGAACACAGTATGTACTCACTCACATATGGATTTCAGACCTAGATCAAAGGATCACCAGCCTATAATTCACACCACCAGAGGAACTAGGATACAAGGTGTATTCTAAGGGATTCATATAAAGTCCCTCACAGAACTGGGAAGGGACAAGTCCCCCAGAGCTCAGGTGAAGTGGGGGGGGCAGTGAATGGAGAGAGAAGTAGGAGAAAATGAGGGGGAGGAAAGGAAAACATGTGCAACCAGGAAGATTGAGCCTGGTTAGGAATAGAAGACAGGAAAGAGAGACAGAGACAGAGAGAGAGAGAGAGAGAGAGAGAGAGAGAGAGAGAGAGAGAGAGAGAGAGAACATAAAAGAGGAAGCCAATATTGGTTTGAAGATAAAATTGAACACAAAGAAAGGTCTAGAGAACTACAAGACTGCTCCCAACTAACAATTTGAGCTTCCGTGGAAAGGCTATCATAAATGCCCTTCCGGGAGAGTGAGATCAACAACTAACTTATCCATGGAGCCCTCAACTAATGCCTGTTGAAAATAGGAGCAAACACCCATACATAAACACTGAGTCGAACTAGAACCCAGATGCAGATGGAGAGGACAAGACCATGCGGCAGAAACACATAGAGACAGCTTACCTGAACAAGGAGAAGCTAACAGCCACTAGACTGATAGCTGGGAATCCAGCATGGGACTGACTCAGGCCCCCCTGAATATGGGTCTCAGCCAGAAGGACTGAGCAGTCTAAGGGACCTCAGACAGTGGAGCCAGGATGTATCCCTGGTGCACAAAAGGACTTTGCGTACACATCCCTCATGGAGGGATAACTGCCTTAATCTAGAGACAGGAGAGAAGCCCTAGTCCCTACTTCACATGACCTGTCAGATCTACATGACCCCAACTGGATGGCATTGCCCTACATATGGAATTGGGGTGGGGGGATGGGAGGGGAGGGTGTTTAGAGTGCATGTGAGAGGGCAGAGATGGTAAAAGGGAGGGAAGGAGGGAGGGAGGGCTAGGGGGAGGGAAGGCTAGGGGGAGGGAGGGAGGGAGAGGGAACTGGGATCGACATGTAAAATAATAAATTAAATTTAAAAAATGCTTTGATTCCAAAATTTAAGTTGAAGGACAAGTTACTGGGGAAAAGGATTTCTATTTTTGTTTCCACAGAAAATGAAAAGATGTGGATTCCTTCCAGACTAATGTGGTTTGATCACGCCAGACCACCTGAAACAGAGTACACGCTGATCCTACATTCAAAACAGCTGGACAAAGCAGCCTTACAGACTACAGCCAGGATTTCTGAATCTTCTTCAAATCCCCCATGACAGCGCCCCTTACCAGCAGGAAGTAGTTTGGAAAGAACAATGCCCACATATCCAAATATTGTCTATAAATGTTTGTTTTCATTTAAATGGACTTTGTTATATAAAATAAAATAAATTTTAAAAAAAGTTAAAAAAAAAAAAAGAGTGCTTGCTGCTCTTGCAGAGGTCTAGAGTTCAGTTCAGGCCATCCATATTTGGTAGCTCACAGTTGCCTATAACTCCAGCTCCAGGGGATCTGACAACCTCTTCTGGTCTCCCCAGGTACCTGCACACATTTACACAACCCACATATATGAATAAAATAAAATAAGTCATTTTAAAAAAGTAATAGCTCCCTGAATGAGGGTGTTAATTAGGACTAGGCAATTAGGGCCTCTGGCAATGGATCAGTATTTATCCTGATCTTTGGATCTTTGGGAGCCCATTCCACATAGAGGGATACTCCCTTAGCCTAGACACATGGGGGAGGCCCTAGGCCCTGCTCCAAATGATATGACTGACTTTGAAGGTCCCCCATGGAAGGCCTCACCCTCCCTGGGGAGCAGAAAGGGGATGGGATGGGGATTGGTGGGGGGAACAGGGGAGGATGGGAGGGTGTGGGACCTGGGATTGACATGTAAAACAAGTTTGTTTCAAATTTAAATTTTAAAGTGGACTGTAAAAAGGTAATAATTTAGATCTTTATTCTTTACCCAGTTGGTTGAATAAATTTTATTTATTTATTTATTTTTTATTTTACAGGTCGATCTCAGTTCCCTCTCCCTCCCTCCCTCTCTCCCACCCTCTCTGTCCCATCACATGCACCCTGACCACCCTCCCTTCCCATTCCCCCCACCCCAATTCCACATGTAGGGCAATGCCATCCAGGTGAGGTCATCTATATCTGTCAAGTCATTTGAAGTAGGGACTAGGACTTCTCTCCTGTCTCTAGGTTAAGGGAGTATCCCTCCATGGGGGATGTGTCCGCAAGGTCCTTTTGTGCACCAGGAATACATCCTGGCTCCACTGTCTGAGGTCCCTTAGACTGCTCAGTCCTTCTGGCTGAGACCCATATTCAGGGGGGCCTGAGTCAGTCCCATGCTGGATTCCCAGCTATCAGTCTGGGGGCCGTTAGCTCTTCCTTGTTCAGGTCAGCTATCTCTATGTGTTTCTGCAACCTGGTTTTGTCCTCTCCATCTGCATCTGGGTTCTAGTTCGACTCAGTGTTTATGTATGGGTGTTTGCTTATATTTCCAACAGGTACTAGATGAGGGCTCCATGATGGTGGATAAGTTAGTTGTTGATCTCACTATCCGGGAAGGGCATTTATGGTAGCCTTTCCACGGTTGCTCACATTGTTAGTTGGCGGCAGTCTTGTAGGTCTCTAGACCTTTCTTTAGGTTCAGTTTCCTCTTCAAACCAATAATGGCTCTCTTTTATGCTTGTTCTCTCTCTCTCTCTCTCTCTCTCTCTCTCTCTCTCTCTCTCTCTCTCTCTCTCCCGTCTTCTATTCCTACCCTGACTCAATCTTCCTAGTTGCACGTACTTTCCTCTCCTCCCCTTCTCTTTCTCCTACTTCTCTCTCCATTCACTCTCCCCCCCCCAACTTCCCATGTGCTCTGGAGGACTTGTCCCTTCCCCCCTTCTGTGAGGGATTTTATATGAATCTCTTAGAATACATGTTGATGTGACTAGAATGTCCTAGGAAGACTTAGTTACTCTTGAGTGTGGACTGAGGATGCTGAGGATGTCGGATCCTTATATAGTCTGGGATTGGAATGGGGTACAAAAAATGCAACCCAGACGCATGTCTCCTGCTCCAGCAGTTCATACTCTAGTGCAGTTAAAGAGCAAACTCAAGGGTTCAGAGTAATGCAGGAAGCCAGCTTCCCAGCTGCCTTGAAGCAGGTCTGTAGTTTGTGGTTTGCCAATTTGGTTGGAATCAAGAACTGTCCAAATTAAAGCACAAAGGCAAGTAGTCCATTTTTGCCTTACTCAGCACACTATAAATTGAATTGGTGGCAACCGGGTGCTATAATGTTCAAGTGAGCATATCATTAGGGATTCTCAGAAAATGCACATTCCGTTGCCCAGAAACACAATGGACTCTGTGTCAACAAGCCCCACAAACCCCATTTTAAAAGCACAGACCACAGGGATTCATAAGGTAAATGAATCAGAGTGTTGTGGTCATTAAAGCATGGGTTTTCCTTGGTTGGGCAATAAACTCTGAGGAAGAATAAGGCTTGCCCCCACCTCGACTTTTATTTTTTTTTTTAAACAAGTGAGTTGTTGACGCTGAACATGCTCAGTGGAATTGTTCCGTGCATCCTTTCAGCCTGTCCTTTGCATTGTCTGTATTGCAAACCTCGCTGGCTGTCAGTGTAAATGGATGTGTCCATCTGCCTCACAGTGGCAGGGTGAGCTATCTACCGTCACTTATTGCTGCATATTGACTGAGATCTTGGTGGTACTGAACCAGCTGAGTCTCTCTTCCCAGCACTTATCCATCATCCCCCAAGTACCAACAGAACTCTATTGAAAAGGAAGAAGCTGCCAAGGCATATGCCAAAATTATATTGTATTTCATCTTACTTTGGAAGTAATGAGATCGTTTAGCCTGAAATGTAATTTAAAAGTGCAATGCGCCTCTTTCTTTTCTTCTCTTTTGGTAATAGCTTCAGAGGCTGCATGCAGCTAGCTGACTGACACATCAGTAACAGGTACAGAATGAAACCTGTTCCTTCCAGAAAACGCCTGTCTACTGAGAAAGCTGGACAGAAGAGCAGGGACACGGGTCTGTGCTGACAGCCTCGTGCCTAACAGGTAAGGATCTATCAGCCTGCACACAAAGCTTGATCACAGTGAGAAGTGAGGCCAAGTTCACATGCAGATTAAGCTAATTCAAATATCCCCCACCAAAAAGCAAACAAGACTCCCATCAGCAGCTCAAATTCATCCCCTTCCCTCCTGGATTTCACCACTAGAAAATGCCTGAGAAAGAGCAGCTGATTTTGATCAAACCACACCTAGGACATTAACAGCTCCAGGTGTGTTTGATAGTCCTCAAGGGGTGTGACATGAAAATCAATGCTGTTGGGCAAAGCTGGAAATATAATGGCCCAGGAGGAAAAAAAATCCTACATTCAAGATGAAGTCACACCTCATAAGGCAGCTAATAGTTTTAGAGACACATATTTAAGAAGAAAGTGGTAATTATATGATAAAATATTAGCCGAGCTCCAAAAACAGAGTTAGGGAGACAAATCTACATATGTTAAGGAATGCTCCCAGATTGGGCTTCAGTTTGCTCTTTAGTTACCTAAAGTTATTAAGTTCAGAATGTGTTTCTGAGTGTGCGTGGCAGTCAAAGCCATACCTCAGTGGATGGGACACAGAAAAGCCACAGCCTGGCTTCCACAGAAACTAGCAGCTCACCCTCCTGCAAATCACCTCATCTGTCTTCTCTTTGTTTTATTTTGGTTTTTTCCCCCCAGCAATAAATGAGGGCTATGATTAATGTGTAGCTTATGTTATGTTTGCATCATGATGCAATTTTTAAAGTTCATTCTAATGTATTATTTTTAAAGCACTGAGACTTTCAAATAGAGCTTTCTTCCTTCCTTTCTTTCTCCCCCCCCCCCAAGTGTAGCCTGCCTGAAATTCACAGGAGTAGGGAATTAAGGAGGCACATACCAAATCTGCCTATTCAGGGTTTACAGAGAGCAAGATCCATGCCATTTTGACTTGGCTGCTCCAGGGACAGATGTGAGGTCCAGTCGTTTTAACAAGCTCCCAGGTGTCTCTGCTGCTGCCGTCTGGGTAGCAAGGTTCAGAATGCCTGCACACCAGAGCTATCTCACACAACAGCCTTCTTAAAGTTGGGGTATGAGGTAGCCTAGAAGCCGATAAAGCTTTCGTTTCTGGCTCTATAGGAGATATGCACTGTGACTCACAATTGGTGTTTCCAAAACACTTCCAAGTGATGCTGCTGTTGCTGGCCCAGAGCCCACACTTTGAGATTCAGTGGTCTGTGGATTGGAGTGGGAAAAAGAGAGAGAGAGGTGGTTATGGCATAATAAAACAAAATAGTACATTAGCACAATGTGATGATTTTATTTTTGCCATTTTTATTATTGAACTTTACATTTTCCCCACTCCCATTCCCTCCTCCCCTCTGCCCTTTCACTCCCCCCCCCATGAAGAGATCCTAGGTAAACAAAGAGGATCCTAGGAGAGACCTACATGGATCCATCTAGGAAGGGGGAAAAGACAAGATCTCCTGAGAAAATCAGGAGTGTGGGGTGCAATGCGATTTTAAATTGGAGGTGAAGAGCATAGCTCAGTAATAGAGACGTTTTCAGCATACATGTGGCCATGGGTTTGATTCCTCGGGACTGCCTGGGTGCACACATTCCCCCAAAATATAGAAGAAAATATACCATAGAGACTGTTTTCATGAAGTGGGACTCCAGATGAATTGGGGATTATTTTCTCTAATTTCTAACCCTAATGGTCTATAAAACGTCACTTTCTATTGCATCACTACTTCCTTCCATGGGTGTAGGCCCCAAAACAGCAGATCTTCTGAGCTCTGACCTAGCCCACTTATAGGAAGAGAAAATGCTATGGCCTCAGATTGGGAAAGAGAATCAGACTGGTCAAGTGAGTAGGCTTTGCAAAGACAGGATGAGTCTGATGAAGGGTAGGTGTCTTCATAGACCAGCATGGTGACCTGTCCACAGCCAGGCATACTTGTTGGCTTGTTAGTTATATCTTCTTGTGTTCCTAAAAAAGCTTGAAATTCTTTAAAATGCATTCCAGACTGGACCCCCAAGCAGTGAAAGTTTGATTATCAGGCTTCTAATTTGCAGCATGTGCAGTACTAAGAGTTACCATCCTTGATTGCCTCTGTCATCAGTGGGATTATAGGACAGACAGCTAAGACGGCTGTCTCCATGGGTTATAGGTTGTTCAAGGTCTGTCTTAAGAACCTCAGTTCTTCAATGCAAACTTTTTCCTGCTTTATTCATCTATTTATTTTTAAAGATTTATTATTATTTTGTGTGTATAAGTGATGTCCTGTATGTGTGTTGGTGTGTGACATGCATGACTTGTGCCCACAGAAACCAGAAGAAGGAGCCAGATCCCATGGAACTAGGGTGCTTGGAATTGAACCCAGGTCCTTTACAACAGTTGCAAGTGTTCTTAACCACCGAGCCATTTCTCCAGCCCCTCCCCCATAATGGAAAAGGTCTCTAACACCTATAAGATGTCTACAAGAACTATGATACACACCATACAGCTGGCATTCCCCCCCCAAAAAAAAAAGAAAGAATGCCTCAGAACTAGAAAGCAAGACACAAGAAACTCATCATCATCATCAAAAATGCACTATACTGAATCCATCCTAAGAAAAGAAGGAAGGGTGATGGTCACACGACTATACACAGGTGAATGGTTCTCAGGAACTAAATGCTAAGCACCCACAGAACATCATATTGTCTTTAATAAAAGTATGGGTTCTGGAAAGATGCCCAGCAGTTAGGAACACTTTCTGATTTTGCATAAGAACCTGCTTCAGTTCCCAGCATCCATATCACATAGCTCATAACTGCTATCTAATGCTATTTTCAGGGGACCTGACACGGCTGACCTCCTTGGGCAACTGCATACATGTAGTGCACATAAACTCATACAAGTATACATGCATGCATATACATCAAAATTAATAAATGTTTTATAAATTATGTCTGTGGAGGTCAAGCTATAATTGTGGTATTATGACAGAAAAGATTTTCTGGGATAAGTTTGAAAAGGGGATACAAGACCTTCCTTTAAGGCTTGATTACAGCTGCAATTTAAAAACTTTATGCCCAGGCACACCTGAAAGCATTGCAAAAGACAACCATGACTCATGTTTACAGTGTCTTTCTCCTACAAATTTTGCTTTTTTTCTCCCAAAAATGTTTGTTTAATAAGTATGCATTAAGTCTATAATGAAAAATGAACATTTTTTTTTAAAAAAATTATGGTTTTGTAAATTATGTTATTTTAATGCTAACCACACTGAGAGCGAAAGGGAAGATAAGAAATCATTACTCTATAATTACAGTGATGCAGAGGCATCTACATTTTAAAAATAGAAGTAAATGTATTCGGAGCAATTGGATTGCTTTTATGGGGACTTGGGAGAATTGGAGGGGAGTTGACGAATTTATTTATTGTGGTTTAAGAGAGAAGCAAATGCACAGATTAGGGACATCAATGCTTGTGGGAGTATACTTGAAGTTTATATGCATAGGAGCCTCTCAAAGCAATCCCTGAGTTTAATGAGTCTTTTTCTGTCTGGACAGCCAGTTCCCAAATAATGAAATTGAGACTTCTTATGAATTATGAAAGCTCACCCTAGGCTTAGGCTTGTTCCGAACTAGTTCTTATAAATTAAATTAATGCATTTATATTAACCTACATTCTGTCACATGATGTTATCTCTCTTCCATCTTGCACCCCTGTTTCTTCTTTGTGTCTCCTGGCATCTCTTGTGCACCTAGATTCTCCTCCTCTTCCCTTCTCTTGCCAGAAATCCCACCTATATCTCCTGCCTAACTATTAGCCATTCAGCTCTTTATCAAGCCAATTCGAAGGCACCTTGGCAAAGGCATGTCTTCACAGTGTACATGTGAGACTTGGAGGCCTACCCTTTAACTAAAACAGAGAATTCTTGGGTTGAGGCATTTTCCAGCCAGACACACCTGACTTCTGTGGATCTCCTCTCCAGGAGCCCAAGCTTCCACCAAAGAGCAATACAAATGGGGCTAATAGCTTTTCTCACTTGGCAGTAAGGGGGTCAAAGAGTAGGCATCCTTAGATGGGGCACTCCACCAGAGGACCTGTGCTGGGGTCCCATGGCTCTAGAGCACTTGCTACCCTTTCAGGGGCCCTGAGTTCTTCAGTTCCTGGCATCCAGGACTGACTCATAACAGCCTGTAACCCCAGCTCCAGGAGATCCCATACCCTCTTCTAACAAGTGAAGACACACTACACAAACCCATAACTACAAATAATGAAAATAAATCCTTAACAAAAAGGAGTAGGATTCAGCTTCCAGAGGGGCACAAACACCTACAAGCCTGAGTCCTGCCCCTTGGCATCATTACTTCTATGGCCCTCATTTAACATGGCTTTGTGCTTAGATGCTATGAACATGCCAACCACAAGTGTGGTCTCCAACCTGTGTCTTGGGAGGTAGTAGGAGACATTTGCTTTTCCAAAGTCTTGCCAAAGTAGTGACGCTGGTTCAAGGTCAAGACCTTTATTCAACAGCAGAATTTTACTCAAAAATTTTTTTTCTTTTACCTTGAGTCCTGAAGTCCTAGAAATTTTGCCAGCCGGCTTCAGTGTCTGACTAGTTTCAGTCAGCAACTTCCTGGGTTCTGAACCAGCTGGGAGATACACCTTTGGGAAGGGCTGGGTATGATTAGTGTGCTCTGTGCTAAAATATCACACTGAACTCCATCAGTTTGTGCAACAATACATTTTAACTTTAAAAAAGGTTGAGAGTAGAAAGAATATGTTTGTGGGACTCTTAAGGAGTATAGCATTCCTGCAAGACACAGTTCAAATGCAGGGAGGCTTCATAGGCTGAGCTCTCTTGATAGCCTCCCCCACCTGCTATCCTTGGGGAGGAGAAGGAAAGCCAGACTAGTTAGCTGCTTTGGAGCCCTCCCTCTAAGTGCAATGAGCTTGAAAAATCCAGTCCCTTCCTGTGTTTCCTTTGGTTGAATTATTTGTGTTCTTTTCCTCAGCCTTTTCTTTGGAATCTGCTTTCTTTTCTTAGGTTCTTTTCTTCTCATAGTATCTGCTGTCTCAGGGGTGTCTGGAGCTATCTTTCATTCCAAAATGGTCCTGCTTTGTTGAGGCCAAGTGTGTGAAGTGGGGTGAAGCCTAGACAAAAGGAGGTGGCAACTTTAAGAACCTTAGAACGGCTTGCTCTCAGCTCAGAAACCTGTGGCTGGTGGCAATAACTTCACCTGCTAGCTCCAGGCACTCCTTCAGAGGATAATGTGTAAAAGGACACACAGAAGAAAGCTTCAGATGGCCCAGAATTTGAAGAGCAGAAATGTCAATGAACAGGACTCAGTTTCAATTCATTTTTCTTTCTTTCCCTGCATGGCTATCCGAATTCTGAGGTTCAAACAATGTGGACCAAATTAACAATCCAGTTGCAGAAAGTATTTACAATGCACAGTAGGAATCTGTGCTAAAGAGATTCATGGGTTTGAAATCATTTAAGCAGAATACACATATAAGACCTCTATAAGAAGCCATGCAAGGGAATAAAACCACAGGAGTCCTTTGTCTGTGGGAAGCTGTCCTATCATGAGGGACATCTACCTAGATGAAATGGCCATTTGAAATATATACATATAAAGAGCTAAGATATATAATGCAGTGAGGTAAAGCCCCTGCATCTAGCTATGAAAGCTATGGAAGAGAGAAGTTTTGAGGAAGGGATAGGATTTTTAGATTTTAGGGTACAGGATCAGTGGGAGGGCTTCCAGTGCAAGAAATATAATGAGTCAAGGTAGGGGGGAAGAAAACAGTAAGATCAAGCAGGTCAATGGGGCTAGCATATCAGGTGTCCTGTACAGGAACCAGGGGAAGTTGGTGTCAGAAATACTACTGGGCCGGGGGTGGCGGGTGATAGACCAGCCCTCCATGCCACCCTGCCCCAAGAAGCACTCCAAGAGCACCTTGGTAAAACTGGCTGTGTAACCAAAGGCAATGGGTTCATATCCTGCCAACTCCATAGCCCAAACAAGCCTGGGAAATATAGTGTTGTTGGTTGGAGTAGCCAGTGAACACAACATGTTTCCAAACAATGTTTTCCCTGAACAAAATATTGGATTCAGAGAATGTATACAGATTCCTATAGGTAAGCATTGGAGGGACACATTCTTTTTTTAAGAAAAAATTTAAATGTATTTACTTTACATACTGCCTGCTGTTCCCTCTCTTTCCTCTCCCTCCATCCGCCCCCTCCCACTTCCAACCTCTCTAATCACTTCTCTGTTTCTGTTCACAAAGAGGCAGGCCTCCCAAGGGTATCAACAAAGCATGCCAGAGTTCCAGTAAGCTCCTCCCCTCGTATTAAGGCTGGGCAAGGCAACCCAGTATGAACTGTAGCTTCCCAAGGGCCAGCCAAAGCATTGGAGACGGATCCTGCTCCCACTGCTAGGAGTCCCACAAATAGACCAAGTTACACAACTAATCAGCCCTATACAGGCTCATGGGCTGTCAGGGAGGAACACATTCTTGAGCATGCTAAGTTTAAGAGATATAGTCTCATTGAGTGTGCTCATCTTAAAGCCATGGTTCAAGAAGATAAGACATATTCCATTCTTAGCTCATGGGATACATGTTCTGAGGTTAAAACAGTTCCCGGGAACACTTCCAGGCACATGTTCAGGAATTCTTCTGAGCTTTCTTAGCTTCCTTTTCTCAAAAGAACTTCCTTAAGCAAAGGAAAGAACAGTTTGAAGGAGTTTGTCCCTAAGGAGACCTGTGTCACTTAGCAGCTCACAGATAAAGTAGATTAATATGGATGAGAAAGAACACTTGTGACCATGGATGTAGGATTCTCAGTAATGACAATGTGTCTACCAACTGCAAATAAGGCATAAAACACACTGTCCCCATCCCTGATAGCTATTCAATTGGCCTCTTCTCGTATCACATTCAGGACAACTGAAGCCACAACAGCCAAGGTAGACATGTGCCAGGCAGTGTTGTCCAAAAATACACCCACAATCCAAGATATCACATGGCTAGCAGACGTTTAGCAAAACAGGTCTGAGATGGCTGTCAGGGGCAGGCTGCATGCCTGACCTCTCCTGAGTCAGACAACAGCAGAAGAGCAGCAGCATCTGCTTCATCTCCCATCCCTCTTCACATCCCTCTTCTGGAGGATGAGAGAGAAGTGTCCAAAGTGAGCTCCCCATAAACTAGAAAAGGCCACATGCTGTTTTCCCAGATATCTTTCATCCCATGTTTCTGTGTCTCCATTTTTATTACTCTTACATCCTAACCATCCTGTGACCACCACCAGTCATCCTACTCATCCACATAGATAATGCTCAGATGTTTTCCTTTCTTCCTTACCCTGAACCATCCTCAATTAATGGTCATTATATCTGCCCTCTACTGAGCCTCAGCAGGAGGAAGGCCCGCCTACCAGAGGTAGTGGTTGACAATTAAAATAAAAAGATATACTTCCAATTGGACGGCCTTGTTAAGTACACATGATAAACCTTGAATAAAATGAAACACTGCTATTATAGAACGATCATCCCCACAGGGTGATCCTAGGAAGAGACAAATTTTCACAAACTAATCTTCAACATAAGCAGAAGGGAACACTCCCTTTAAAAGTTTACCCAGTGGAATCTAACAGCGAGGGAGCCAGGGCAGGTGGGCACTGAAGAGATTCTACTTTAGAGTCACTGGCAGATTTAAACTGCACCCACAGAAAAGACAATGAGTGCTAATTTCAATCACCAGCACTCACATGAGAAAGGTGTGGTAGTATACACTCTAATCCCAGCACCAATGGCATCAAGACAGATAGATATGTGATCTGGCCTGATCAGGGAGCTACAGACCAATAAGGGAGCCTGTCTTCCACAGCCCACAGAATCAATCAGGAAGCCTACATGGGTCTGAACTGGAGACTCTGCATCTATGCTATGGTTGTGTATCATGGGATTCTTGTAGGACTCTTAAAAGTGGGAACAGGGGCTGTCTCTGACTCTTTTGCTTGCTTTTGGGACCCTTTTCTTCTTACTGGGTCCCCTGGTCCAGCCTTGATATGAGTTATGTGGCTAGTATTATTGTAACTTGTTAGGCCATGTTTCATTGATATCTCTGGGACAGCTGCTCTTTCCTGGAGGGAAATGGAGGAGGAGTTAATATGCAGGTGAGGTGTATGTGTGTGGGGGGGAGGGGCTGGGAGGACAAAAAGGAAAGGAAACTGCAGTCAGGATATAATATATGAGAGAGAAAACAATAAATGAATAAAGTTTTTAAAAGTTGACTTCTGAGGAATGATGTTCAAGGCTGACTTTCCATGTTTTCACCCTTTTTTTAGTGGGAGAACAATCCAAGACTTTCAGCTTTTACATGCATGCATGGGTGCACCTGTACAAACATGCATGCACTCAAGAGCGCGCACACACACACACACACACACACACACACACACACACACACACACACACACACCATGTGCAAAACTTTCCTATCACAGTTCTGGAGCCCTTCTTCTCTTTGTCTTTTTTCTATGCTATATGGGTGCTTTGACATCCAAGCCTTAAACCCCCACAGCATCTATGATGTCTTCTGAACACTAGGGATTTCATCCAAGTTTTTAAATTAAAACAAATTACTGATGCTAATCCAAACAGAATAATTAAGACTAAATGGAACTTTGAGAAAGTATCAACCAATGAACAGATAATGGAAATGTGGTACATAAACATAATAGAGTTTTATCCAGCCGCAAAAAAAAAAAAAAATGAAATTATGAAATGTGCAGGAAAATGGATGAATGTGGAAATTATATTAAGGGAGATAACTTGGACTCAGATAGGCAAGTGTCATGTGGTCTCTTTCCTATGTGGATCCTAGCTTTTAATGTTCAGAAACGTATGTATGTGGGTGGAAGTGTGGATACAGACCATCTATTTCCCAATCAAGGTAAGGCATTGGCCAAGAGAAAGCTGGGTATTTTGAGAAAGAACCTGATGAGGCACCCATGGGTAATTTTATGAATTTTCTTTAGACCTTCTACGTTAGTTTTCTTGTGGCTATGACAAAATATCTGTCAGGAACAACCAAAGGGACTAAGTCTTTCTTTCAGTGCCTGGCTTCAAAAACTGAATTCCCTAGTCCTTGGCTCTGTTGACCCTGAGGCCATGAAGAGGCAGAATGTCATAGAGTGGGAGTGGAGGAGGCTTTTTTTTCTGATGACATACAGGAAGCAGAAATGGAGGAAGAGGCCGGGACCAACTGGAACCTTCAGAGGCATGTACCCATGGCATACTTCCTCCAGATAGACACCAACTGGAAAAATTCTACAGAAATTTCTCACAGAAAACCACCACCTGGGGACTCAGGTCCTATACATGGGCCTGAGAAAGCATTTCATATGCAAACCATAATACCATTTGCAGAGCAACCTGCACCCATCTATAGGATGACTATATACCAAGGGGAAAGTAACACCAAGACCTTTCAATGTTTATATGAGCCTGCTTCTGCATTCATGTCACTTTCAGACCAAATAGCAACCACTCAGAGAAAAAAAATATTCATCTCTCATATCTTGGGTCCAGTGACCCAAGTCATGGGATAACTCCACATACTGGTCCTAGTCCTAGCATGTAAAAAGCAAACATCTGTATCTACATTGATAAAGAAAGGCAAGGTGGTCTTTACCACATGGCCTAAACAACCAATCATCTTATTTGACTTGAACAAGGCCTGGATGAATTTTTAGAATAATTCTGCATTTTCGCATTTGGTATGATGTCTCTGGTAGTTTTCATCCCAGATGTGGCAACTTACAGAGAACACCACTATAGTCACTGTTTAGGGTGTATAGCTACTGACCTAGCAAGTACAACTTTTCCATTATATATTGGTGAAGATCATCAGAAGAACTTTGCCTCAAAACCATTGTAATACTCCTGCTTCTTTGTAATAATATAATCTCAAAGGAGCTTAACCTTATTGATATCCCATAGAACATTATGCTGGACCATTACACCTGCAACAGTATGCCACCTGTACATGGGAAGGAGATCTGCTCATTGTGTGCTGTGTAGTATCTGACTCATCAAATCACAGAGTTGAGCACAACATCCAGTGTTAAGTAGAAATGAGCTCAGTGGGACTGGACTTGAGCAGGGGTCCAGAAGGCAAACAGATGGCATGAGTGTGTAGCTTGTTCCCATAAGGCAACTCTTCCTGACACTTTGATGCATATCCCTGTATTCTCTCTGATGGCCTCGTGTGGATTCCTGATTACCAGTTAGCAGAGAAAGCAAAACATGAACATAGCATATGGATGGGGCATTAGCAGCTGTAGCTCCACTTGGAGCAGGAGAGATGGAGTAGCCTAGAAGAAAAAGGATGAAAGAAAATCCCCATCTGGGTGCACTCTGGGTAGCATACCTGATTGCCTATTTCATATGGAAGAGATGACCATCAAAAAGTTAGATGTGTACTCATTAACTAGTTAGCTCTATAGCATCTGCTATAGTATAGGTTCATCTTAATTGTGTAGTGGTACCCAGCCTCTTGCATGGCCAGTCCAGGGCACACTTAATGGGATCATTCATATCCAGAGAGGCCATAGATGTGTGCCTAGAGTCAAAAAAAGCATTCAGACTGATGCCTTTGGGACTCAATATAGCTCTGATGTCTGGATCATCCCATTGCCCCTTCATTTATAGAGAAAGCAATAATTTTATTTTACTTGGATAAACATATATTTTGTCAATGGATTTTTCCCTTGTCTATAGTGCTTCAGCCAGTAGTATGAGTCTTGCCTTATCTAATACCAGGTTATTCCAAAAAGCATCCCCTCCAACAAGAAGTATAGTAATAGGCTTTTGTCCATAAAATTGTCATATGCACTACCACCTAAAGGAAGCTGGCTTCAATACAATAGTAAAAGTTTACCTATAGATACAATGGGGAAGACAACAGGCAGCAAATTTCTTCTATAGAATGGAGTACATTCTTTAAATCAGCAGCCAGTATGTGAGATTATTCCAAAAGGCTTGAGTCTGTGTGTTAAAGGGTAGATGTGGTTACAGTTTCTCCCTCTGTTTTATCAAATAAATCACCAAGGAAACTTTGTTTTCCTGTGCTGGGTCCTTGAGTTTGATAGGATTGGAATCCCTGGGACTTGAGATAAGAAAACTTCCATCAGAAATGACAGTGATGCTTCAGTGACGGGTAGTCTGTCATGAACCATAACTATTTAAAAATATTTTAATTATTTAAGAATTTCATACATCTACCTTTCATATCTCCTCCTCATTATACCACTCAGCTCTGTGTGTCCCTTTTTAAAAACTCCATAGAATCCTACTAGTGATGCTCATATACCCTGAAATATGTGGGCATCCACTGGGATGTGTTTGAGCTACCAGGGACTATACCCTTAAAGAAAATTAACCTTCCTCCCAGCAGCTGATGAATTTCCAACAGCTCCTCAGCTAGGGGTATGTCTTTGTACCTACTCCTCCCACCATGATGGGATCTTGTCTAGGTTGAGCTTGTACAAGTCTTGTGCTTAGGTGTCACTACTACTCTAAGTTCAAATGTGTGACTGCCATATTGTGTTGAAATAATATTGCTTCCTTCCAATCATCCACCATCTCTGGCTTTTGCACTCTTTTTTGCCACTCCTTCCATAATGATCACTAAGCCTTGAGAGGAGGGGTTTGATCTAAATGACCCACTTAAGGCTGAGTAATCTATAGTCATTTATTCTCTGCTCCTTGGCTATTTGTGAGTTACTATGTTAATAACCATCTACAGAGGCTTTTCCAAGAAAGTTGAGAGATGCACTATGGATATAACAAGAACTCACTAAAATGTGAAATAATACTATGTACCTTTGGCACAGTAACAGTAGGTTCTCCCTTTTTGGCCTATAACCTTTCTAGCCACATGATTTTGGCTCTGATAAATGTGCAAGGTATGGGTTTAATCATGTGGTATGGGTCTTAAATCAAAGGGGGAAGTGGTGGGTTACTTCCACAGTATGTATACTACTATTGCACCGGTAGGGATATCTTGCAAAGAAGGTCATTATTGTAGCTTTCAGGTTCACAGGTGAATAAAATTGATGATTAATTTTTTTCCTCTGGTAATATGCATCACATTTTCTAGCATTATATTCATAAGACTTTCCATAAGAGATAAAATTCCAAGTCAATACCAGCTTGATTTCTCCATTCTATCACTCAAACATATGGCGTCTTTAGCAATAGGGCCTTACTGTCGAGTTCTGGAGGGTACCGAAGAGCGATGGCAGTAGCCTATAATGTTTGGGGGTCTATAGGACTTCACTAGCCAACAGCTCTACTAGAGATAACCCATTTCTGACACTGGGCTTTTTAATTTTTTAGTGTGTGGTGTTTGGCAGGGGCATTGATCCAGTTATAGGTAATTCCATTTAAGCTCCTTTGTTGATGGAGTTTCTGCTCTGCCTGGTCCCATGGCTGTTTAGCCCCAAATAAACACACTGATGCTTATATTAATTATAAACTGTTTGGCAGATGGCTCAGACTTATTGGCTAGCTCTCTCTTTGATTATTAACCCATTTCTGCTAATTCTACATGGCCTTATTTTACCAGAAAAGGCTCCAGAATGTTACTCTTTCAGAAGCTGCATGGTATCTCTCTGGTGAGCTCTCTCTGTGTCCTCTCCCTAGAATTCTTGTCTGTTAGACCCATCTATACCTCCTGCCTGACTACTGGCCAATCAGTGTTTTATTCATCAACAAATAAGAGAAACATATATATAGAAGGATATCTCCCAACACCCCTTCTAGGTAGATATATACTATTATTTTAGAAAGCTTCTGTAGTAGCATTTTTATATGACTTTTTCAGAGGATCTTTAGTGTTAGTTATCTCTCCCCAGTCTCATTTTTACACGACAGCCCCATCTATCACCCCATTTAATCCTTCTTTTCCATAAGTTCTTTTCCCCCTATTACTACTGCATTCTGTCTTCCCTTCATTGACTCCTTACTAATTTTCTGACCTCTGTGGGTATTCCAATGAGACATACACATCTGAAGATCCAAAGCCAACATCCACAAATGAGAGAAAACAGGAAACATTTGTCCTTCTGGGTCTAGATTGTCTAGCACAGAATAATTTTCTCCAGCTCTGTCCAATAACCTGAAAATTCATAATATCATTTTCCCTAACAGATGATTAATACTCCATTGTGTAAATGAAACACAGTTCAGCTATCCACTGATGGTCACCTAGACCATTATGGATAAGCAAGTATATCTGTAGTGGGATTGTAGTCTTTGAGGTATATGTCCAGTTAACCATCTTTTGACTCCCAGTCAACAAACTGGTAGGTAATAAATTAAGCACTTTACCAAGGGCAAGCTGTGCCAGTGCTCTGTAACAGGAGCCATTGGGACCACATCTGGGAGACTCTGATAATTACAGCAGCCACTAAGAACAGGAAAAGTCAAGACTTCTATGAATTTGATTATTGTGGGGGAAAACGCTATCATTCCACCATAAAGGAACTGGCAGAGGTGAGAGGAACATGAACAAAATGGAGAAAGAGAAACCAGGACCATCACTTTAGGATTCCTATTCAAGTTTTGAAGCAATTGTTATAATTTACTTTCTGTTTGTGCCCTGTGTTTCAGCCACTGAAACCTTGGCTTGGATAAAGAAAACCTGAGACCTCATATGCTAGAAGCTTCTGTCAAACCCACATTCAGTGCCCTCTCACTGGATCCCATCAAAATGTTGCATAATCTCCAGGAGGATATGCATATGAGTGTATTAGTAATACTAATGTTCCAGAAACCTATTCAGAAGACTCTGGTGAGCTAAAGCCACATTAAACACCAGCAGGCTAACGTATACAGTAGGGTGAGGTGGTATAAGATCTGGGAGCTCTAATCATGATCTGATTTGCACGTGGGTTTGACATTAATATATGACAGATGCTCTCTATGTTGGAGTTGGTAGCTCATTTCCTTCTGGGGATATACAGAAGTGGCTGTATCCAGCCTGGTTATTGTGCCACATTGCTTACAAGGCCTTTGGTATCCATTTAGTCATGGCATACCCCAGAAGGAATATAGGGAAAAGAGTGGCTGTTATGATAGTCAAGAGAGCACTAGTTTGGTGGCTTTGGGCATCTGAGAATCCATCTCTCTGCTGAAAACTTTCTCATCCTCTGCTGACTATAACACCACCTGTGGCAGCTGAGGTCCTGGACTGCCATCTCTCCATGGTGCTGTTGAGCATCTTCTGGTTCCACTGCAGTAGTCCTTAGTATTTGCTTTAGTGCTTCAATTGCCCTGCAGGCTCTCCTCAGCACCTGACCTTGTCACAGAGAAGAAGGTAGGTTTCAGATATGCACTGAAAAGTGTCCATCAATCCTTTCTGCTGTCCACATCACAGATTGGCATTTCCTTGCAAACTGATTGTCTCCAGTGAGCGTGTCCATCAATAGCAATCTTCTTGCTCTTCAGAAACTTTGTAATAAACAATATATGTTTTCTGGTTTTTCCAATGATGTTTTTCTTGATTTGTGTAATAACTGTAATTACAAAAAGCTTTTGATGATACTCAAATTTCTTTATCTTGAATACTAACTTCTGATATAAATGTGTACATCACCATCAAAAGTTAAAGGATTATAGACAGGAAGAGTATATCTGACCACAAACATAGTTTGCTATCCACTATAACATTAAAAATGTTTATACCTGAATACTTTCAAATGGTGTCTAGCAATGTTGGATTATTTCCCTCTTCTGGTCATGAGGATGTCTATGCTCAGGTCCTTGCAGATTAGAACCCTACGACAAATTTTGCTCAATGAGTCATGAACCAAAGTTGACTACAGCACTCCCTTTCTATTCTCTAGGCCTTCTTTCCTTGTGGCAACAACCAAAGACCACATGTCTCAGATCCCAAAGTCAAAGAGAAAACAAAGTGACTATGGACCACAGGAATCATAAACATGGGCTGCAGGAAGACACCAGGACCTTGAAATGGTTTGCTAGCACAAAAGGACTTAATGTGGTCTCTTTGTATCTTGCTGTATTTTTTTCACATAATTCATCAGCAGGTTCACTTATCCTTTAAGACTATTCAAGAATAAGATTTGAAGTATTTCTTGTACTTTATCATCATAAGCTTCTGTACCCTGGTTTTGGTGAACTAATCCCCTGTTGTTGAATATTTATTTGGAAGCATTTTTGAAATGGAAAATAATGCTGCGATAAGCATTCTTGTGTTTGGCATTACCTGTTGTCAGGCTTCTTTGCAATGCTCCTCTGATTATATAAGATTAAATACTGCCACAAGTGACAGAATGTATCAGTGTCACAGGGGCCTAAGAAATTAGTCTTTATTTGAAGATGACATGAGTCATTACACAGAAAAATCCCAAGGAATCTTTAAAACAACTAAAATTAATAAGTTTACATGCATAGATTGGGCCATGTAGACTAAGTACACAGAATCAATTATATTGGCTAATGTTGAAGAAGGAATTAAACAAAAGCAAGTTAATTTACAATGGCACCAGTAAACATAAAGTACTTAGAATTTAATTTTAAAGCACATGTAAAATTTCTGTGTTGAAAACTATGGAACATGGCTGAGAGAAATGGAATGCCTAAATAAATGCAGAAAGACTATTTTGGGGGACTGAATACTCAATATTTTTAACATGGAAATTCTGCCCAAGTTGGACTTTAGATTCAACATGATCCAAGTCACACTGTTAGCAGGATTTTTACAAATTTACAAGCTGGTTCTAAAGTTTTTATTCATATAAAACTTAGTTTCCAAATAAAATCTCTTTGAAAACAAAGAAGTTGTAATGCTTAAGTTACCTAAACTCGACACTTTACCATAAATCTCTATAATGATGACATAAGGGTCAGCAAATAGATCAGTGTGACCAACTAAACACCCCCCAAATAGACCCAGTGACAGCCATGATGTTAACATAGGAGCCAAAGCAACCCAATGAGGAAAGGAAATCTTAGTTGTGGCTGCCACAACTAAATATCCACATGGATCCCATGAATTCCTCACCCCTTATCTCACACTGTTCATGAAAATCAATTTAAGCAGATCATAGATGTTGTTGTAGTAAATTGTGAAATTTATAATCTTTCTTGTTGAAACCAAAACACCTCCATAATCCAAGAATAGGAAGTTTCTTGTCATATCATAGGAGACCATGACAAATAAGAAAAATTTTATAAAATTATATATTTCATTTATTAAAATCAAAACTTTTAATCATGAAAAAATATGTTATAGATAGACAAGCAGTTGCTAAATAAATATCTGACAAACTCAGTAATTCAATATAAACTCAATAAAAACAGCCAAGCAACCAAATGAATAAATGAGAAAAACAAGTGAAGATATACATAACACACATACATTTAACCAGTAAATATATAAAGATATAGCCAACATCTTTAACTATGAGGGAAATAAAATTGAGACCTCAATGAGACTTTACTCTACAGCACTCTTTGGCTAAGGTTAAAAAGTAGCCAAATGCTGAAAACATTGAATAAGTACAATAAAAATAGCACAAATGCTCTGGGGTGGGGTGGGGGGGAATGGCCTGGTTTCTCATAAGACTTAGCATATGCTTATTTGTGATGGTAAATTTTATGTGCCAATTTGGCTGAGCCATGATACCCAGATCTGGGTCAAGTGCTAATATGGGTATTGCTGTGAACATATGTTTCCAGTGAGATTAACTTTCAAGTCAGTTTGACAACATGGGTAGGCCTCTCCAGCTTAAAAGGCATTAAAAGGAAGGAGAGGGGAACAGACCTACAGACTGCCTTTGGACTTGATCTATAACATGCTTTGCCCATACTCAAAATATCTGACCTAGTCAACAGCAGCCACAACATGAGGGGAGATCCCTTAAAATAAGTGTATATGGATGGACACACACAAACACACACACACACACACACACACACACACACACACACACACGTTCTATTTCTCTGAAAAGCTCAGCAACTCCACAAGGGAAAATGACAACAAATATCTATAAAACTAATTGTACAGGGCTGTTCATATGGGTTTATTTACAATAGACAGAAACTGGAAACAGACCAGGTGTCCATCAACAGCAGGATGGATAAACAAACTGTCACATATTCACACAAACAGAATACTTCTTACAAGAGAAAAGCACGGACTGCTGATAAATGTGACAACATGACTTAATCGTAAAACACTTCTCTAAGTGAAAGAAGCCTTAACACAAAAGAGTATTTACAACATGGTTACATTTATCCAGAACAGAGAAAGCCAATGTATGGTTGAAAAAGGAAGAAGGATCAGAACAATAGTCCCTTCTGGGGAAGGGATGGGGGTAAGGGCATCCTTGAGGGGGGCAAGGGAACTTTCTAGGGAAGATAGTGTTGTTATCAATGCTGATGGCATTAGGTTAACATGGGTGCAGGTGCCTTTCAAAGCTCATCAAATAGCACAGTAATGTTGAAACATCTATTTCAGGAAGCCATCTCAGAGAAAAAGAAGCAATAACTTGAAACATACTAAGTTCTAGGAATTGGTTATATGTGCTGATGTGCTTAGGAATGAAATTAGTGATGTCTATTTGAGATGCATCAAAAATTGTACAGGTACATACATAGGAGATGAGGGGTAGATGGATGGATGAATGGGGTATAATATATAGAATGAGCATAGAGGTGGTAGTTGTAGAAACTGGATGGTAGGTACTTGCTATGCAATTACTTCACATTTTGTATATATGTTTGAAAGGTTTCTTAAATACACATACATATTTCATATATGTGAAATTTTCAGAAGTAAGCACCTTAGTGTTTGTCTGCAGGCTCCATAATGACCAGGCATTTAGGCTTCTTTCTGGTTTGTTCTGGCTTCTTTGGCATGCAGTCTCATGTTCTGAAAGGTCTGTTGGATTGTTCAGTATCTTTTCCACATCAGATCCAACAGAATATTTATAGCATCCTTACAATTATTCTAGAAGTCCCCTCACTGACTTACCCCAAGATATGTCTCTTTAAGGGATCGTCCTCCTGCAGATACTCATCTACTTCCCCCAAGGCTGCACCCTGACAAATCTATCAGAAGCTGCAAGCTGCACCTGACCTTCCAAGCATCACCCTTTGCAAATTCAATATGTCATGAAGTCAAGGACCACATGTAGACAGACCCATACATTCTCATTCTATGTATTAAGCAAGCATATGGACCTGGATGTGCTAGCCTTCTTCAAACCCTCTGGACTGGTTAGTTTCAAGTGTCAACTTGACAAAGCCTAGGCTCACTTGGGAAGAAAGTCTTTTTTTTTTAAATCATTTACAATTTTAGAAATGTGGAGTAAATGATATCATTTTTCCTCTTCTTCTCTTTGCCCCAACTCCTCCCACACAACACTCCCTCAACTTCACTACTAGGAAGAGGCTTAATGAAGAACTGTCTAGATCAGGGTGGCCTCTTCAGGGTTGTCTTAGGTTGTTTATTGACATGGGAGACCCACACTGAATATGGATCCCACTATTTCATGGGCTAGGCCTTAAATGCTATCAGGGTGAAGAGAGGTAGCTGAGTATACAGCAAGCAAGCAAGAAGCATGGGGGCATTGATCTCTCTCTGCTCTTGACTCTGGGTATGATGTAATTAGCCTCTTGAGTTCATGCTTTGACATTCCCCAATGGTGGACTGTCACCTGGGATTGTAACCCCAAAGTCTCCTTTTTCCTCTTCTTTTTACCAGGATATTTTCTCACCACAGCGGAAAGGGAACTAGGGCACTGCCTAGCCAGCTGTGCTTTAGAACATTATTTTTCTTAATATTTCTACATTATAAACAGATTTCAACAGGTTTTTCTCCTTCTTAACAATACCACATTATCTTCAGAGAGCTTTCAAACTCCACCCATACACCAGTCAGCCTTGTCCTGTAGTCAGAGCCCAGGAGTGGAGGAATGGCTAGCTTGGCTCAGAAGAAACCATGTCCATGGTCCTTTATGAAATCTAGGCTCTACCCCAGGATACACAAAAGCCACAAATCAAAAACCGTTCGCTCACATGCCTGTTAACAGATCCACAGTTGTCCCTTTTCAGAGTAAAGCAAAACAAAAATCACAGCGATTTTTCCTTAAATAAGTAGGTCATCTCTCCTCACTCCTGTTCCACTTCTAAGGAATTAGGTTCAGATCTTATTATTCAACATTTTCTATCCCCTTCAGACCTGGTGGGCTTATTTTCCCTCTTAGGGCTTTGCTAACAGCAAATTTGCTGTCAAAAACATCTGTTATATAAAAGGGAGAGTTTTAATTTCAATCAAAAGGCAAATTGCTATCCCTGAGATTTGTCATTCACCATATGTAGCTGAGATCCCAGAAAAACATACAGCATTTCTGAGCCCCCACTATGCACACCATTTTGGTAGCTCTCTTGTACTAATACAAATGGTCAAGCATCTGCTCCAGAGCACATGCATGACTAGAAACCCACAGGCAGGACTGTGATGGTGTGTTTCTTATAGTCCAAGCAACCTTAAAACATTCTCATTTATTTATTTACTTACTTGTGTGTAGAGAGGAGCCATGGATATGCATGCCATGGCGCATGTGTAACAATCAGAGAACAATTTGTGGGAGTCAATTCTCTCCTTCCACCATGTGGATTTTGGGTCAGGTCATCAGGTTTGGCAGCAACTGCCTTCACCCACTTAACCATCTTATAAGCCCTCAGTAATTTTAAAAGTTATTATGTATCAATTTTACTTCTGTGTGTAACTTCATATATTTGAGTAGGTAGGCACCTGCCACTGTGTACACAAGAAAATCAGAAGATAGCCAAGGGCTTTGGTCATCACCTTCCACTTCGAGTGTAACAGGGTCTTGTGCTCTTGCATTATGTATGCCAGGCTAGCTGGCTCACCAGTCAGGGATTCTCCTCTCTCTACCCTCCTATGACAACATCAAGCTTTTATGTGGAAATTCAAACTCTGGTCTTGCAGGGCAAATACTTACCTACTACCATCTACCCAGCTCAATCTAAGCAATTTCTGCATAATTAGGAGACCTTGGTGGATTCTCAGAAATGGTTCCTTGGACTGATTCTTGGGTTCATTTTTGTACAAGACATGACTGCTTTCCAACTTTTTTTCTTGACTGCAGTCAAGAAAGTGTTAATGAACCAGTTCATATCTGGACTTAGACAATAACAAGACAAGGTAGTTGCTACCTGTGGCATTTATTTTGTCAGAGTAGGCAGAGCCAAACAAAGGAGTTAAGGCTGCAGATACAGAACAAAATCAAAAGGGTCTGGAAATCTATCCATCTGTCCATCCATCCATCCATCCATCAATCCATCCATCCATCTGTCGATCTTCCTCCTCCTCTTTATTAATGCTATTAATTCATTAACAGATTGACTTTTCACAACTTCATCTTTCTAGTGCTTTTCTAGTTATGGGGCTATTTTCTGGTTACTGGGGCAACATCAGGTCAAATTCACAACTTCCCTGAGCATGTAAATGGGTCATTTGAATCCTACCACGAGGACTACTCAAATATAACATGGGATACCTCCTTTCTTATGTCCCCCAGTTCCATTTCATTCAAGCCCATCATTTCCTGCTTTCAAAGAAAGTTCTTATAAAATATAGTAATGAAAGAAGCCCAAAGGAGTTCATGCCAAGCTCTTTGAGCAGCCTGGCATGCCACCGTGGAACCTTGGTCCCAGGCACATGTTCCTTCTTGCTGCGGATATTACAGCAGTTTAACAAAATCCAGCAGGTCAAATTCATTCTCATGGTAAGATATTCCCGATTCATCTCAGCCCACTCCTACAGAATTTGACACGCTTGCCCATGAAGACTGCTGAAGATTATCTTCACACAGAAAGATAGGAACACTTCCTGGTTCGATAAAAGAACTGCTAACAGTTTGGGGTAGAAAATCATACTTGAATCTGCCTTTTATGATCAGAAAGGAAAGAATGCATCCAGAGATGCAGAAAAAGCAGAAAAAAAGAGGCAAGAAATAATCCAAGGAGCAGGTAACTACATCCCTGATAAACAGGTAGAGGCTGAAGAACAGGAGGCCTGCATAGGGCTGTTGTCCTTATTGGATATGATGAGCAGGTACAACCAAACAGGCTGGAGGAAATGGTGTGGCCCTCAAAGAGATGTCCATGGAAGGCATTGTATTGGCCAGTATTGAAGTACTACATTTAAATGCCTGAACCTGAGTAACCTTGTGAAGCAAAGAGGTATTTTTAGTCAAGCCCACATCTCTTGATAGCCTTTTTGCTATCCAAGTCCTAACACAACATAAGGCATCATGTGGCAATAGACAGGAGGTCATGCAATATATCCTCTGGTCTCTCTCTTTCTCATAAGGTCACCACTATTCAATGTTAGGAGCTATCTTTTGATGACCTTATCCAACTTAATCCCCTCCCACAGCTCCCACCTCTGAATACTGTTGTTGGGTTAAGTTGCCAATTACTGCATACCTCTCAATGTGAACTAAATTTGAAAGTATGAGCCCTTTGGGAGCATACTCCAAGCATACCCAGCTGGCCCTTGGCATTTGAAGATGAACATTTTGGATGGAGCGCTCTTTCCAATGGGCATTACTCAAACCAAAATGGCTGGAGTGTGCCTGATGTGTTCGTGATTTGTTGCTGGAAGAAAACCCGGGAGACTGGAAATCATTTGAATTGGCAAACACATATTTCCTTTCCAATTTGTTTCTTTCTGTGATTTCTCCTGGAAAGAGAGTTCCCACCCTAATACAGTCCTGTGTGAGTGGTTCATCTTGACCAACAAGGCTAAATCAGAAATTCTGTTCTGTAACAGCAAGTTTCCTCTATGACCCATCGTTCTGGAGTTACATGTGCCCCTCATCTGTGACAGCCTCCAAACCCATTCCAATTTTCTCTTTCTGTCATAGACCATGAAAGACATTCATGACTCAAGAAGCTGTAGAGGTAACTCCAAGCCACAGGGATCTCTTCCCTCTCCAGGTTCACATGGACTTGAGGATCTGAGACATAGAACTTCCAACTTGGTTACATGTAATTTTATAGCATACCTTAACAAACTATACACTTTTGAGAGTCAAAGATTGAAGCATTTACTTTCCTGTGCCCCTGCCATACCCAATAGACCCTTGGGCAAGGGATAAACATTCAACAAAGATGGAATTGGATTGTTTTAAAGATAAAAGAAAGTGTGTATGTACAGAAGGCCAAACCAAAATGAAGTCCATTCATCCCTTAAATCATATGCAGTTCTAAAACGATAAAAAGCAAAGTAATAAAATGGTAAGCCACTGAAAGGCAAACACCATTTTGGTGAGAGCCTTATGATACAGCAATAATGTAGTCACAAGATCAAGTAAGAGAGGAGGAGAGCTTAATTCCAAATTGCCCTTTACAAAGCACTGGAAGGATGCTGAGGACATGCTAAAAATGACAGCAGCAGCAAGCAAGGTGCCACCATCTAAAGTGAAATGGTGACAAGAAAACAAGCACTGATTGTGAGGATAAGTCTCTGGAAAGGGCATCAGGAAGGACAGGAAATGAAAGCATTACACAGGGGCCACAAGAGCTACATTCCATCCTGGCAGCCTGTTTAGCCTTAGTCAAGTGATGCAGATATCAGAAAATGTGCAGGGGGGCGGGGAACCCAAGGATGCAATGATTACAGATTCACAAAGCATCCAAGAAGTCATAAAAAAGAGCCTAATCACAGAATTTCCCATGACCCCCACTGACCAAATACAGTCTTCCCCTTTCTAGAATCACCCACAGTATTTTTATTGTGTGTGAGGTGCCAGGAACTTAACAGACTGTTTCCACGATGCATGGCAACTGAAAGATGATAGCAATGTTACTCTTACTTTACAGCTGAGAATAGAAAATCTCAGAGAATTCTTAATTTGTTTGTTGGTTCATTCACTCTCTCTCTCTCTCTCTCTCTCTCTCTCTCTCTCTGTGTGTGTGTGTGTGTGTGTGTGTGTGTGTGTGTGTGTGTGTGTGTGTGGCTATTGGTGGTGGTGGTGGTGGTATGTGATGCTATTCCTGAAAGACATGAACAAATATCTACTTACCCAAAAGAGAAAACCAACAACAGAACAATTTGTTGAGCCAATGAGAATTTTTGTTGAGGGGCTTACTTACATGAATGTGGGTCACAGGTTATTTATGGGATCAGAAATGACTCAAAGACAGCAGCATCACCAAATCTTTGCCCAGCATGGATAACAGTTCACAAGGCCTGGAAACCTGGAGCTCACTATGCACCCTAGAGGGAGCTCAGCAGGTTGGATATTGTTCTTTTCAGGTAGCTCAGTTGTATTGGTCTCTACTTTGTCCAGGGAGCTCATCTGGTCTAACCATCTTCTAGAGAATTCATCTCATCCAAAGTGTCTCCCAGCAGGCTCTGCTTTATGTGTTTGGGAGAAGGAAAGGTCTAGTGATTCTGGTCTGTTTCAGGAACTTCCTGAAGCCTTTGAATTGCTTGCTTTCTATTTCTTAATGAGAGTTCTTGCAAGATAGATAGATGGTTTTACTTCTGGGGATATTGCTACCATCAGTGTGTCATGTGTGCATATATGTGTATGTAGACACGATGTGTGCACCCACAAACATGTGCAGCAGTCAGAGGACATTGTTGGATCTCCTTCTATAGCACTCGCTGCTTTATTCTTCTGAGATATGGTCTTTCCCTGGACCTGGATTTTGTTGTTCATGGATCTTACTTCGGGTTTCTATTGCTGTGACAAAATACCATGATCAAAACATAAGTTGGAGAGAAAAGGGCTAGGCAGGCTGGCTAGCAAGGACCTGCAATCCTCCCATCTCCAACCCGGAGATGGTAATAAGTAATGTGAGGTGAGGGGAGGGGAAGGCAAGCGCACATGCGTGTGCATTCATGCATGCATGATAGGGGTCTAAATCCAGATATTAGGCTTACATATCAAGTTCTCTCACAACTGAATAATATCCCAAGGCTTCCTTGTTTGATTGTTTGTTTGAGGCAAGTTCTCACTCTGTAGCTTAGGCTGTTCTGGAATTTACTCCATAGTTCAGGCTGGCTCCAAATTCATAATGCCTCAGGCTCCTGTCTTAGGCTCCACTAGTGAATATTCACTGTTGATTTCCTTTGTGTTCCTTTGTGCCAGTTCCATTTAATGGCAGTCTACAGACCAAAGTGGCCCTTCCGATTGTACTGATGTTTCAAACCACAAATCTGGCTAAGGTTTAGACCTATCTGATTCTAAACCATACTCATAGTCTCATTTTCCCTTCTAACCTAAGTGGGAAAGCTTACAAATGGTTTTCTTTTTAGGTTTGTCACAAACAAGGTAATAACATGATTCAAACAAAAATGTTTTGTTTCAACAACAGTTACATTTAAAAGATTGTTTATGCTACCACAGGAAATGGGAAGCAAATGGAGACAATGGAGTCAAGAGAGCTCTTGCATCTTATTTAAATGTGATGCAAGGAAGATGGATAAGGGAAGGGCACACAGAAGCAAAGCACTCCCCTTTCTATGACAGACAGAAATCTTGGGAAAAGGCACATTTGAAAGTCAGGAAACTGAGTGTGGGGACAAAGATAGAAGAAGGAAACCTAAGAACTAGTAGGGAACTCAAAGTCAAGCGTCTAAAGTAAAGGGAAGTTCATAGTCTGTGGCTGTAAATTCCAGAGATCAAGGGCCTAACACCAACATGTGGCATCACATGTAGGAGACAAGAAACTTCCCACAAAGCCCCTGCATGTTCCCTGATGAGGACGTCTGAGTTCCACCCTCCCAGAAACAGTGAAGCCTTTACCGTGCAACTGCTCCATCTACCAGTACAGCAGAGCTGTAATAAAAACTGTTTCCCCAACTTCTCCTGACTGAGGCCTCATACCCTCTGATTGTCACACCCGTCCCATATTGTAATGAAAGGATAACATCCTTTTGTTGTTGTTCCCACCAGGTCCCACAGCTGTCTTTCTCAGCTCCAAATAAACACATGGATGCTACATTAATTATTAAACTGTTGGCCAGTGGCTTCTTACTGGCTAGATCTGTCTTAAATATTAACCCATAACTACTAATCTATGTATTTCTACATTGCCTTATCTTACCAGAGAATGCCTGGTGTGTCCTGTCTTCCTGGGCTCTACATGGAGTCCTTGAGTTACCTCTCTGCCTACCTTTCCCACTATTCTCTTCTCCTAGCCCTGCCTATCTTCCTGCCTCTATTGGCCAAACAGTGTTTTATTCATCAACCAATAAGAGAAACATATATACAGAAGGATATCCCCCATCATTTTATACTTCCTAAATGTACACAGCTATGATGTCTATCTTCATTTTTAAATCCTTCATAAAACCTGGAGCCACAGCTACTCCATCCTCCAAACCAAGACAGTAGAATTGCCCATGGCCGGGGAAAGAGCATGCTAATTTTTCCTTATGGGATACTAGCGGGGGGGGGGGGGGGATGGCAAAACAGATGTCAGAAAGTATGATCTCAGAATCTCTGGATGCATGGTTCAAATTTAGGCCACTTACTTGAAAATGGAGAGGAGAATACATAATTACTCCATAACCAAGAAAACTAGACCTCTAAAAATGCAAAACCAAAACCCCATTACAGGGCCACTTCCTCAACCCAGCTTCCCTTACTGAGTATCAAAAATCCAATGGGAAAAATAAAACAATAAGACAAATTAATCAGATAGAGATATGCAACTATCTTTGTGTGAACTGCCAAAGAATTAGAGAGAAGAAGGAAGCCAGAGAAGCCAAAGAATGGGTCAGGACTGTGTGAATGTGTGTGTGTGTGTGTGTGTGTGTGTGTGAATGCATCATTGGCTGTCTTTCTGAAACAAGCTCTACCATCTCTTTTCCGAACCTAGAGCTGACTGACTGGTTAGACTTGCAGGCTAATGATGTGTGGGCATTCCCCTGTCTCTACTCCACCTGCTCTAATAGCACATATATTCGGGATGAAACTCAGGTCCTCATGCTTGCAAGGCAGGCACTTTACAAACCAAGGTACCTTCTCAGTCCCCTAGGTCACAATTAATTTTTAAAATCTATTATATGGTATTATTTTTATTTGGGTGCATGGTATTACAGAGAACATGTGCACGACTGAAGATAACTAGTAAGATTAACTCTCTCCTACCACGTGGGTCCCTGGGATCAAACTCAGGTCATCAGTCCTGACAGCAATCTCCTTGACCCTCTGAGCCATTTCCCTGAACTTAGGTTCGAATTCTTTAAAAGGTATTTTAACCGGGCAGGTGGTTCAGGCTTTTAATCTCAGCTCTCTGGAGGCAGAGGCAGGCAGATCTCCTTGAGTTCCAGGTCAGCCTGGTCTACAGAGTGAGTTCCAGGATAGCCAGGGCTGCTACACAGCCCTTAAAAATAAAAAGTATTTTATTTACTTTCTAAAGACAATTTAAGGGAGAATTAAGGAGCATTTTAGAAATGAAATGCTTCACTCACTGAAATTAAAATCTCAATACATATATACGAAAGCAAATCAAATACATTTGAAGAGAAGACAAACAAACCAGGAGAAAACACCAAAGCAGTGATAACAAGTGATGAAATCAAAATTACAAAGTGCTAGTGAGAGTGATGAGGCTGGATTAAGAAGATGAAAATATCTGCTGGCATTCTAGAAGTAGATATTTGTCAAAATAAGAAGTGAAAACAGTTGAAACTACTCCCAGCTCTAAAAATATGTGGGTCTTTGAACAGCATTCTGAATCATTAGCAGGAAAGTATGGACTCATTCCAGGACCATTATGTTAAAAGCAAAAAACACTGGGGGTAAAACTCTTATAGCTGAAGTCTCTGTGGCAGAAAGATCAGCCAGCATGTCCATGCCCTGGTCTTATCCTCCAGCACCACACACAAAGAGGGAGACACACAACAATAATAGTTACTTGTCCATTGCTTGCGAAGAGGCACCATGGCCAAGGCAACTTATAGGGAAAAAAATTATTTGGGGCTTGCTTATGTTTCCAGAGGGTTAGAGTCAATGATCATCATGACAGAGAACATGGCAGCCAGCAGCAGGCTTGGTGCTAGAGCAGTAACTGAGAATCTTACATCAGATCCACAAGCAAGACAGAGACAGCTAACTGGGAATGGCTGAGTTTTTGAGACCTCAAACAACAACAACAATAAGCAAAAAACAGTGACACAGCTTCTCCAAGAAGACCACACCTCTTAATTCATTGGTTCTCAACCTTCCTAATGTTGCCACCCTTTAATACAGTTCTTCATATTGTGATGCCCCCCCAATCATAAAATTATTTTGTTGCTACTTCATAACTGTAATTTTGTTTTGAATCATAATGTAAATGTAAATATCTGATATGAAGGATATCTGGTATGTGATCCCTGTGAAAAGGTTGTTTCACCCCTAGAAGGGCCATGACCCACAGGTGGAGAATTGTTGTCCTAATCCTTTCCACCAACTATGAACCAAGCGTGCAAATATATGCACCTATGGTGGCCATCCTAACTCAAACCACCACAATAATAATAACAATAACAATAACGAAAAAGGTATCTGGGCTGGTTTGAAAGAAAATGGCCCCCAAAGGGAGTGGCATTATTAGGAGGTGTGGCCTTGTTGGAGTAGGCATGGCCTTGTTGGATGAGATGTGTCCCTTTTGGGGGTGGGCTTTGAGGTTTCCTATGCTCAAGTCAGGCCCAGTGTTACAGTTCTCTTCCTGCTGTCTGAAGATCAAGATATAAAACTCTCAGCTCCTTCTCCAGTACCATATCTGCCTACATGTTTCCTGCCATGATGATAATGTTCTAAATTTCTGAACTATAAGCCACCCAAATGAAATGTTTTCCTTTATAAGAGTTGCTGTGGTCATGGTGTCTCTTCCCTGCAATTGAAGCCCTAACTAAGATAGCATCTAAAAGCAAAATAATAATAAACTGCCTACAAAGAAATGATAGTCTGACTGACATGCTTTATATTAGCAACAACTGATGCCAGAATTGCTTCTCCACAGGACTTTAACTACTGACCTAGAGTTTTATATCTAGATAATATCCCAGTGAGTTATTCAGTACAGGATATTGCAGCTTCTGGATAAACATGGCTACTAGGCCCTTGGCATGTGCCTAGGCCAAGTCAAGAAGTGCTGAGGTATAAATATACTCCAGATTTACTAGACCTATGGGAGCAAACATGAACTTGCATTAGATAGTAACTGGTATATCTGTTTATTTTTCCTATTATGACCATCCTTACTGGAACTGGAGAGATGGCACAAGGGTTTAGCATAATGGCTGCTATTCAAGAGGTCCTGAGTTCAATTCCCAGTTACCACATGATGGCTCACAACCATTTATAATAGGATCTGATGCTCCCTCTGGGATGCAGGTATACATACCTACAGGGCACTCATACATAAAACATAAGTAAATAAATGTTTTTAAAAATTAAAAATTAACCTTTCAGTCCCAAAACCTCCACTCTCCCCTCCACCTCAAGGCTGGTTGTTTGTGAGAATCATCTTAGCTTCCCCTATGACACCCTGGACTTACAGCATTTTCTTGATTTCAAAGACTTCATTTGTTTTCAGAAACATTTTAACCATGCCTGTCTCCTCCCTAAAATGAATGCAAAGTTAGTCGGAATAGGAAAGCTGTCTCTCACGATGGGACTATGTGCTCAGCCCATTGAAGTGTGGACCAGGAATCTTTTCTCTTCCTTGCAGTTAAGAGTGTGAGCATCAGCACAGGCTGTCCTTGTTGCAAACCTGCTTCCATGGGGCGATTGTGGAGGGTGATGGGGAACTATCTCTCTAACTTTGGGGAAAGTTGCTCAACTTTTCTGAGCTTTGATTCCTTTGCCTCTAAAAAAGTATCTCCCTATTCTTCTAATAATGTTATAAAATAATGCATATGCTGGCCTTTTTGTCCATGCTTTTTAATACATAGCCCAGTCTTAACTTATAAAGGCAGTTCTGAGAGAAGATAGAGATGCCAATCTTGATGAGAGAAAAGTTAAATGTTACCCACAGTTCCCTGAAGAGTTGAGCAGCACAATTCAGGGTTACTGAAGGGCAAGGAGCTAGAAAGATCCCTAACAGGCAATAAGGCAAACAGAAAAGGAAAGGGGCCACAGATAAATCATAAAGAAGGTAAACTCCAACTTCTTCCTCACTCTCCTGACCTGAGGGAAAAACCTGCTGGGCTTTAGCTCCTACCAGCATCCCCCCCCCCCTCCAGCTGACTGGTCCAGGGTATTCAGGGTATGTTCTAGGCATATCCTGAATATATTTGCCTGACACTGTGGGTCTATCACCACCCTTTTCTTTAAACTCACCAATCCAAGATTAGGGGAGGGCGGATCTGCCCTATATCACCAAAACACACTGAAAACAAACAAATAGGCCATAGCAGGATATCTTGAATTTCAAAAAGAGGCGGCCAGCTCTAGTAAGCACCAAGGCTGGACTGAATAAATTCCACAAAGTTTGGGAAGTCTAGACTGTCCCCAGTTACCCCCTCTGATCCTAGGTTCAAGTAGGCTAAGAGAAATACTGACTTTACACATGAAAGTAAGATGAAGGAGATAGGGATTGGAGCCATGGGTTGCTTGGTCTGTATATGAAAAACATACTGTCAAGTTGTTTATTAACTATAGGAATTAGTGCACCCTGAAAAAGGAAGTTCCTCCCTGGTGAGTAAAGTCACTACAAGGTATTATATCATAAATTTATAAACATGACCAATACACTGAGCTCCTGCTGTCCTTCAGAAGAGAAAACAACTACATCTCAAAGTATTGCTTCCTTGCTTCTGCTAGAGCTATGTGTGTGCTAGAGCATTTGCCCTCAGACATGACTTGTACCCAAACCACCTGCTATGATTTGAGTCCTGAAGTTGGGTAGGCAGGGAAGTAGGAGAGGAAAAAAGGCTCGGGCCCTGGGCTATGGAGAAGAAATGGGAACCATTGGGAGGTAGAGACCTGGTAGAACGTACCAGGCGATGTGAGGACTCATCTCCTCTTCTTTTTGCTTCCTGGCTCATGATACAGGTGGTTTTTACACCACTGAGGGCTCAAAGCAACAAGAACTCCTAAAACTATTAGCTGAAGTAAATATATATATATATATATATATATATATATATATATATATATATATATTTCCAGTATATGTGAAGTTTGTTACAGTACTTGGAAGTTTACCACCACACTACCTGTGATGGTTAGCTTTATCAAAACAACCTGGCAAAAGCTGGGGAGAGAGTTTTAATGTGAGATTGTCTACACTGGGTTGGCATGCCTGCACTGGGAAGGGGGTGTTTTAAGGAATGCCCTGCCAACTGTGGGCTGCACAGTTCTCTAGGTAAGGGGTCTCAAACTGTACAAACTAGATCAATGAAGCTGAGCACAAACAAACAAGTGAGCATGTGTGCATATGTTTGCTCTCCTCTTGGTCATATATGTTTGGAGGCCCTGCCTTGATTTCCCCAAATGGCAGACTAAACTTACAATTGAATTGTAAGCTGAAGTAAACCATTCTACGTCCTCATTTGCCTTTGACAGGGTATTTTACAACAGCAACAGAAATGAAACTAGAACACTACCCCACCTGCTTTTCAACAAACCAGCAGGCTAAGTGCCCAGATATGCCAAGCCACTGCTTTTACAGTTAGAGGTCTTCCTGGCTCAGCCTATCACCAGCTGCCAAGGTGCTCCAAAAGAAATTATCGTGTACTACTTTGCAGATTCAAGGAAATGTTATTAGGAATTTCTTTTTTAAAAAGGTAAATTAGATTTTTTTTTCCTCATTGTGAATTACAGAAATAATTCATGGCAGCTCAAGCAGAAAAGGGGAATTTACTACAAGACTGAAGAAGTATTCTGGGGTGGGGGTTGGGGACATGGCTAAGTGGTTAAAGTGACTATGACACAAGCTTGAAGATCAGAGTTTGGATCCCCAGAGTGCACTTTAATGCCAGGTAGACATAGCAACCCACCTATACTTTCAGCTTTAGAAGGCAAAGAGAGGTTGCCCAGGGCAAGCTGACTAGTGAACTAGCCACATCTCTGAACACCCAGTTCCATTTGTGACCTTGTCTCAATAAGTAAAGGAGCAAAAGCAATAAAGGATAACTCCTAACACCAACCTCTGGGTCTCCACAAGCACAAGTGTGTGCACCTCTCTCTCTCTCTCTTTCTCTCTCTCTCTCTCTCTCTCTCTCTCTCTCTCTCTCTCTCTCTCACACACACACACACACACACACACACACACACACACACACCACTCAGGAATTTAAGGGCAGTTAACCCAAAGAACAAGTTATATCCGGGTAGCCACACAGATACTTTGCACTATTCCTCTTCATTCAGCTCAGCTCTTCCTGTTTCCAACAGACTGGTAATTCTTTGCTGCTTCAGTCAACATGGGAGTCAAAGGCCAAAGATCCACCACTGGAATTGATTAGCAGAGTTTGGGTGAAGTGCCACTTTCTGGTCTAATCAACTGTCGGTAGACAATGAGTCATGTCCAAGATGGCTCTGAAATGCCCTCTCCTGAATACAGAGAGATAGCAGGCAGGCAGTGGGGTGATGAAGTCATTATGAGCCAACAAATAGGACAAGCACTTAATCAGCTTGGAAGATGGATGTGTTGGTTAAACTAAGCTGAGCAGGACCTTGCAGAGCACAAAGCTGATGCGTACTGTCCATCTTTAGGAGAGCGATGTAATATGTTATTAATCAGACATTCTCAATTCAAATTTCTCTTTCTCAAAGACATATTAAATATTATAAAACCAATGTCTTTCAAATGGCCAAAGATTATTGATGATTGTTTTTTATTTTCAAAGTGCTTTGTTCATATGGCTCAGATTCAACAAATTAGGTCTGCTGACATTTTGGTCATCTTAGGAAGTAAGTGGGCATCAGTGATTGTGTCACAGGAACATGCACAAGGAGAAAACAATGACTGTGAAGTTCCTTCCTATGATATAACTGTCTCATCTTTGAAGGCCCAGAGTAGCTGAGTGGCTCGCCCACTGTCCCACAGCAAGTTGGAAGCAAAACTGAGATTAGAATCATGGTATGACAAGAACATGTATGAATGGCAGAACAAGACTGGATGCGTCCAATGCAGAGATTGACTTTTTCCAAATCCCTGCCAACTCTGCTTTGGGCTAATTGGCATATGAGTACTGTGGAAGTGCCTGGATTGTATGATAAGGGGAGCAGGGATTTTGCATTACAGGTTCAGCAACTGAATCTGTGTTCACAGCCCAAGCTGTGCCTCCAGAGACTGAGTTCGCAGTCACTGCTGCCAGTGACAGCCACAGAAGCCTAAGTGCCAGCACTGAGCGCACTCACACTGGGAAACTTGTGGAGTGTTTAATCCTTAATTTAAATCCTAATGATTATCCAGCCTATTTGAGAGTTTAACTCAGTCATCAAAGGTTAAACTGCCTCAGGGTTCTGCATTAAACAAGGCAGGAAATGAGTTTCTTAGCTCTGAATCCAGAAGGGTTAGGAGAAGCTGACTACCTTTGCTCAAAGATCCCTAATTGGTGCTCCGCAGAAAGCTGCATAGAGTGACAGCTCCAAGCCAAGAAAGGTCACCCCGATGCCCAGTGAGAACACGTCATTCCAGGAGGTCACAGAAGTTACTGGTTGGATGGCAGGCACCTCTTGCCACCCTCTATCCCACCCCCATTGTCTATCTGGACATCCAGTGCAGAAAAAAAAATGAAGGGAGACCCCATCTCTGGCCAGAGTGCAGCAAATAGCTTCCAACATGAAGATATCACATGGTTCAAAGCCTGTACCATGGCCAATGTTTAAAGCTGCCTTCATCTGGATGGTTTCTGTTGCCCAGTGGGAGGCAAATGTTTATGAGGAATGTTCAAAATGATGAAATGGAGAACACTTTACCAAACATCAGACTCCCGTTAAGTAGTTTGCATACCCATGTGAGCAAGGAGCTAAAGATTGCAGGAGATGAAAGATGCTGGCTGATAAAAAGTTGCGATGAGAAGACTGCCCATAACCCCTCTAAATACTGACTCAATTTTCCTTCTAAAACAACTATCCCCTTGAGACTCCTTAGGAAATAAAAGAGTTTCTCAGGAGAGATGCGTGAGGATAAGGAGAGTGTATGAAAATGACCAAACTTCATTATATATAAATGTATGAAATTGTCTCAGAAAAATCTATCTCCTTGATTCAGAATATTAGTCCCCCCCCCCTGTTGTCACCCATAGCTGTTCTAACCCTGTGTCTGTAAAGACTTTTCCCAGAGTCACTCGCTCATCACCAGAATTGGGAAAACTGTACAAGCAAGATGTAATGGATTTTGCTAGTGAATGATTAATAAGTAATTAGCTGACAGAGAATTCTGCACAATGTTCTGCTCTATACCCAACCCCTTATGAGGGAAGAAGGTGGGTCCAGAGAGGTTCCCTTCTCCCATCCCTCCAGAAACTGTATTACTAGATACACTTTCTTTGGCTCTTTGTGAAAGCTTTAAGTCTGTGTGTGTGCACTTTGTCTGTATTTATTTACAAATGCTGCCTGAAGCCATCGCTACCACTGTCTGATATGAAATAACAAGACCAGCCCAACCCAACAGCTGGACCAGATGAGGCAAGAGGACCCTCATCAGCGTACTCTCTCTCCCCTTTACCTCCACCACTGGCAGGTTTAGGCAAACAGAATTAACTTTGGTCTTGCTTGATTTTAATTGTACATTTTAAAAAATGAACCTTTCAAGGTTGTAGGGAAGGATAAGAAATACAGAAAGGAACCCCTCCTAGAAATTTTGTAATAATTCTACCAAAAAAGAATTGTCAGAGAGCCCTTCCTTCAATCTTTTTACTATAAGCATTTTACTACGTACAGAAAACAGAGAACTAACAGTTGTTGAAGGCCACAGTATACCCAGAACTTTCCCAATGGTTCAAATGTGTTATTTCATTTATTTCTTACCACAGCTCTAGTAATAAATACTACTTATAATCTCCATATGTGTTGGGATATACTATATATGCAGTTCTATTTGCTGTGGCTTTTCTTTCTGTTATTACTGAAACATTAGCATTTTCCAGTTTACTAAATTTTTATGGCTGTCATTTTCATGATCTGATGTTTAATTTCATTGTAAATTTTGAATTTAATATGTTACACAATTTCAAATGACTTCATTAAGGAATTATTTCCAATTTGTTTTGATCCATGCCTCATTTCCAAGTTCCTTTTTAAAAAGATTTACCCCCCCACTCCACCCCCATAGTGTGTGTGTGTATGTTTACACACAAGTGCCCACAGAGGCTAGAAGAGGGTCCTACCTTCCCTGGAGCTGGAGTTACAGGTGGTTGTGATCTTGACTTGGTTGCTAAGAACTGCACTTTACAACAGCATCAAGTACTCTTAATCACTGAGCTATCTCTCTAGCGCCTCCTGGTATCTTAAATTGTTATGCCATGACCTTGTGAGGGGTAGCTTACCTAAATGTGGAAATCCTTGAAAATATGACAACAGTAACAAGTTTTTAAACATGCAATGATGAAAAGTGAATTCAAAACCAAATGTAGGCCTGCCTGATCTCTGACCCCACCACTGGTCCTGTGCTGGAGCTCCTGGTCCTGGGCAGAAATCTGCCTATCCAGCTGGACCATCCTGAGTCCCTGCCTGCCAGATCTTTGACACCCATTGCCAAGCCTCTGCTGGAGGTGAGTCTGGGACCACTTAGGGTTGAATCCCCCTGACACACACAAACCCACCCTGTGTCCTGTCCCCAGCAAGAGCACTCCTGGTGCTCTGATATACAACCTCCCCTCCCTCCCGCAAAGAAACTGCCCTCCCCCAACCCTGTGCCATTCCTAGACCACTATCATACCACTCTGATTGAGCACTGGAACAGAGGATGGATCCAACAATCCCGCCACTTTCAGGGAAATTCTTGGAGCTGCTATGAGCACACTAGACCCTCCTATCCACACAGGATCACCCTGAGTCCCCACCTGCCTGATCTCTGACCCCCACCACCAATCCTCTGCAGTCATCAAAAACCTTCCAACCAAAAAAAAAAAGGTCAGGGCCAGATGGCTTCAGTTCAGAATTCTACCAGAAATTCAAGGAAGAGCTAATTCCAATACTCCTCAAATTGTTCCACACAATAGAAACAGAAGGTTCATTACCAAACTCTTTTTACAAGGCTACAATCACCTTGGTACCCAAGCCACACAAAGACTCAACTTAGAAAGAAAACTACAGACCAATATCCCTCATGAACGTTGATGCAAAAATACTCAATAAAATACTGGCAAACCCAAGACCACATCAGAGAACTCAACCACCATGACCAAGCAGGCTTCATCCCTGGGTTATAGGGATGGTTTAACATAAGAAACTCTATCAATGTGATCCACCGTATAAACAAACTGAAAAGAAAAACCACATGACCATCTCCCTAGATGATCAAAATTCAATACCCTTTCATGATAAAGGTCTTGGAGAAATCAGGGATAACAGGAACATACTTAAACATAATAAGAGCAATATACAGTAAATCAACAGCCAATATCAAACTGAATGGAGAGAAGCATAAAGTATTCCTCTAAAATCAGGAACAAGACAAGGCTGCACACTCTCTCCATATCTCTTCAATATTGTACTTGAAATTCTAGCTAAAGCAATAAGACAACAAAAGGAGATCAAGGGGATCCAAATTGGAAAGGAAGAAGTCAAACTTTCTCTATTTGCAGATGATATAATAGTTTATATAAGTGACCCAAAAAATTCTACCAGGGAACTCCAACAGCTGATAAACACCTTCAGCAAACTAGCAGGATACAAGATAAACTCAAAAAAATCAGTAGCCCTACTTTATTCAGACGACAAAGGGGCTGAGAAAGAAATCAGAGAAACATCACCCTTAACAATAGCCACAAACAACATAAAGTATCTTGGGGAAACACTTACCAAACAAGTGAACAACCTATATAGCAAGAATTTTGTGTCCTTAAGAAAGAAAATAAAGAAGATACCAGAAAATGGAAAGATATCCCATGCTCTTGGATAGGTAGGATAAACATAGTAAAAATGGCAATCTTGCCAAAAGCAATCTACAGATTCAATGCAATCCCCATTAAAATCCCAGCATAATTCTTCACGGACCTGGAAAGGATAATAATCAACTTTATATGGAAAAACAAAAGACCCAGAATAGCCAAAACAACCCTGTACAATAAGGTAACTTCAGTAGGCATCACAATTCCCGACTATAGCTACTACAAAGCTATAGTCCTGAAAACAACCTGGTATTGGCACAAAAATAGACAAGTAGACCAATGGAATCAAATTGAAAATCCTGATATTAACCCACACACCTATGAACACCTGATTTTTGACAAAACAGCTAAAAGTATACGATGGGAGGAGGAAAGCATCTTTAACAAATGATGCTGGCACAACTGGATGATGGTGTGTAAAAGACTTCAGATAGACTCAAGTCCAAGTGAATCAAAGACTTGAACATAAATTCAGCCACACTGAACCTCTTAGAAGAGATAGTGGAAGGTACCCTTGAACAAATTGGTACAGAAGACTGCTTCCTGAACATAACTCCAGTAGCACAGACACTGAGATGGACAATTAATAAATGGGTCCTCCTCAAACTTAGAAGCTTCTGTAAGGCAAAGGACACCGTTGACATGACCAAACAGCAGCCTACAGACTGGGAAGAAATCTTCACCAATCCTACATCTGACAGAGGGCTGATGTCCAAAATATACAAAGAACTCAAGAAACTAGTCAACAAAACACCAAAAAAAAAAAAACTATTTAAAAAAATGGGGTACAAAACTGAAGAGAGAATTTTCAACAGAGGAAATCAAAAAGGTTGAAAGACACTTAAGAAAGTGCTCAACATCCTTAGCTATCAGGGAAATGCAAATCAAAACAACTTTGAGATACCATCTTATTCCTGCCATAGTAGCTAAAATTAGAAACACCAATGGCAGCTTATGCTGGAGAGGATGTGGAGAAAGGGGAACACTCCTCCACTACTGGTGGCAGTGCAAACTTGTACAGCCATTTTGGAGATCAGTTTGGCGGTTCCTCAGGAAAATGGGAATCAGTCTACCACGGGACCCGGCAATCCCACTCTTAGGCATATACCCAAATGATCCACATCCATGCAACAAAGACATGTGCTCAACTATGTTCAAAGCATCATTATTTGTAATAACAAGAACCTGGAAGCAACCTAGATGCCCCTCAACTGAAGAATGGATAAAGAAGATGTGGCACATTTACACCATGGAATACTATTCAGCAGAAAAAAAACAATGGAATCTTAAAATTCACAGGCAAATGGATGGAACTTGAAGAAACCATCCTGAATGAGGTAACTCAGTCACAAAAAGAGGAATAGGGTATGTACTCACTCATATATAGAGCAAAGGATCACCAGCCTATAATTCACACCATCAGAGAAACTAGGATACAAGGAGGATTCTAAGAGTTTCATATAAGGTCCCTCACAGAAGGGCAAAAGAACAAGATCTCCTGAGCAGTGAGTGGAGAGGGAACTAGGAGAAAGAGAAAGGGAGGAGAGGAAAGCATGTGGGACTAGGAAAATTGAGCTGGGGGAGGAATAGACAAGAGGAGAGAGACAGAGACAGAGACAGAGAGCATAAAAAGTTTGAGAGAAAACTAAATCTAGAGAAATGTCCAGAGACCCACAAGACTGACCCCAAGTAACAATTTGAGCAAGAGTGCAAAGGCTACCATAAATGTCCTTCCCTGATAATGAGATCAATGACTAACTTATCCATCTTCATAGAGCCCTTTTCTAGTAGCTGATGGAAACAGAAGCAGACACCCACAACTAAACAGTGAGCCAAACTGGAATCCAGATGCAGAGAAGGAGGACAAGACCAGGCTATAGAAACACATAGAGACAGCTGACCTAAACAAGGAGGAGCTAATGGGCACCCAGACTGATAGCTGGGAATCCAGCATTGGACCTACTCAGACCCCCTGAACATGGGTCTCAGCTAGAAGGCCTGGGCAGTCTAATGGACCTCAGACAGTGGAACTAGGATGTATCCCTGGTGCACAAAAGGACTTTGGGAGCACATTCCCCATGGAGGGATACTCCCTTAACCTAGAGGCAGAAGTCCTAGTCCTTACTCCAAATGACTTGACAGATTTTGTTGATCCCTCCTGGAAGGCATCACCCTACATGTGGAGAGAAGGGGGGGGATCATAGGGAAGGGGGACATGGAGAGTGGGAGAGAGAGAAATAGGGAGGGAGGGATAAAGGGAGGGAGAGGGAACTGAGATTGGTATATAAAATAAAAATTAAGAAAAACAAATAAACAAATGTATAACAGATCCGAGGAGTCTGTGGCAGGCACCATTCACTGATTTTGCATCACACTGCTTCACTGTTTCCTTGGCTTTGAACAGAGTATACCTTGTCCTGCCACGCAATGCTAAGCAGCATGGCTTGGATCACAGTAGCACAGAGGGGGACACTATGGTATGTTTTTGCTGTTTACAGTTCTCTGTTCTTATGACACACAATGGCTTAATTATGTTGAAGACAGTATTTTCTTATTATCATTCCTGGGCACATAAATAGCAAACTAGTATATCTTTGGATGTTGCATTAGAATGTTTGATTTTCAAAATTGCTGTGAGGTTCATTGAAAGGTATTAAGTGAATTGTGGTTTGGAATTAAAAGAGAATTTCCAAAGATTTCTGAAATAGCCCTAAACATACTTCTGCCATTTTTTTCTACCACAGAAAAAAGCATTGTTTTCAACATTTATGATTATAAAAATCAAAATATCAATTAATATAGAAAATATTGAAGATGCTATGGATGCTACAGTATCAAACATTTAGCCAAGATTCAATTATGTAAAAATAAACAAGTGTATCTCTCATTAGTACGCAAATTTGCTTTGTCTTTAACAGATGGTAAAGTCATGTGCATGCCAAAGAATTGTTTTATGATAAACTTCCTTATGATTTATCAGTAAATGTTTGATTTTTAAACCTATTTTATAAACTTTTATATTCAGAGTCATGTAAAATTTTCTTTTAAAAAGGAGGCATGAGTGGCAGCCCTGCTCTGTTTCTCTTAGGACAGTGGCACTCAGGTTCTGGCCATGGTGGTGTCCTTGGTCCATTTCCAGTAAGTCATCAGCTTGGTTTACAAGGAAGAATCAATCCTGTGTTCAAGCATAGAGCTGGAATCATTCCCAAGTGATGTGAGACCATGAAGCTTGTGGCTTCAGGGAAGTCCGACACAAGTCACCCTCACAGACATCTTTGCTGCCTTTCAATCGCCCTGCACACAGTTCGGGTTCTGTCTCCTCCTCCTCTTCCTCCTCCTCCTCTTCTGCCTCCTCTTCCTCCTCCTCCTCTCTCTCGTTCTTTTTCCTCCTTCTCCTCTTCCTCCTCCTTCTTTCTTCCTTTCCTTCTTCATTCATTCTTTCTTTCTCCTCCTCTCCTCCTTCTCCTCTTCCTCCTCCTTTGCTTGTCCTTCCTTCCTTCTCCTTCTCTTACTTTGGCTAGTCTATTTTTAAACATGCCAATAGGTACACCTTAGAGAATTTGGGCACATGATTACCAGGCTAGGTGCTGCCTCCACTGGAGACAAAGCAGGTGCTGCCCAATTCTGCTTTCTGGATGGGAAAGTCCAGGACCTGCATGGTGTCTGTAATGTTGGAAGAGCTTTGGGACCTGTTATTATCTGAGTTACTATTTGCCATAAGACTTGTGGGAAGAATGTCTCTGGGAAGGTAGGGCTGACCTGAACCTGCTGAGCTGAGTCTTTGTCATAAACATGCTGTAACACTCCAGCCACACCGGCTTTAGCTCTGCAGGAGGAGAGGGAAGTAGTGAGGGAAAACAAGAGGGCCTGGGAACATGGGCAGGAGAACATGGGTCAGGACATCAAAAGAGAGAGAGAGAAATAACAAGAAGAACATGGAGTAGAAGGTGGGGTTGGAAAGCAGAAGGGGAAAGACACAGAAATGGAGAGGAGAGACAGGAGCAAGGAGACAGACAATGGTGAGCATGCAAAAGGCAGACAGAGACTGTAAGATTCAAAATAGGAAAGAAAGATTGATCAGGGCATCTGGCACGGTGGCCTCAACCCTAGTACTTATACAGAAGAATGAAGGGTCCTATGGATTTGAAAGCAGCTTAGTCTACATGAGTTCAAGGCTAGTCTGGGATATATAGTGTTCTCTCTGCCTTCCTCTCCCTTTATCTCTTTCTCCCTCCCTCCCTCCCTCCATCCCTCCTCCCCCTCTCTCAATCCCCCTTCTCTTTCACACACATACCCCCAAACTGTACAAGTATGGAAGATGAGAAAAAGGTAAGAAAAACAACAGGAAAAAAAGAGTAAAGAAGTACAAGGAACAGGCCATGGAGGTGGAAAAATAGAGGAAGTGGGAAACAGATGCAGAAAGCAAATGGTGAAAGAGAAAAAGAAGCAGAGAGAAATGCAGGGGAACACACCCATAGGCAATGCCTCTGTGAGCACTTCGGAGTGGAGCTGTTTCCTGCATGTAACATTTATCTGAGATGTTTTCTCAGAAATGAAAATGCCAGTGCAAGTTGAAACAAACGTTAAGTGGTTTATTCAGTTGTTTGCAAAACTGATCCCTGTAACTAAAGCACTTTTGCCTACTTTCAAAAGCGGAATACCCATCACTGTCAGGAGTTACTAACTATATTACCCAGCTAAGGTTAAAATAGCACTTAAAAGTTTTAAAATTCTAATAATATTTCATCCAGAATTTCACTCATAATTAAGGGCTGTTTAATATGAGCCACCAAAACCTTCTCTGAAATCTATTATTGTAGTAAGAGCTGCTTGTGGATTGTGTGATAGCTCATCTTCACTGTCAACTTGGCTGGATTTACAATCATCATGGAAGCACCCTGGGTGTGTTTACAGAAATGTTTAACTAAGGAGAGAAAACCCACCCTGAAAGTGGTTGGATCATTCCATGGGTATGGATCCAGGACCATATAAAGAGAAAACAAGCTGAGTATCAGTGTCCATCCCTCTCTGATTCCTGGCTGTAAATGCAATATGAACAGCTGATGTCCCCATTCCTGACTACCATGCTGTCCCATCATGATGGACTGTAGCTTCAAACTGGAACCCAAAATAAACCCTCCTTTCTTGCACTTGCTTTTGCCATTTTTTTTTCCAGAGGAACAAGGGAAGTCAGTAACCATTAAGGGTTGTTTGGTAAATACAGAAAACATAAAGCGTTTAAAGTTTATCCATAATTCTACTAGCACCCACAGCTGTTGATTTCGGTATATTGGTGGATTTCTTCCATTTATTAACAGATAATGATGATGAAGATAGATAGTTGATAGATAAATATAGTTTGTAGATGATAGACTGGATAGATAGATGATGATGAAGATAGATAGATAGATAGATAGATAGATAGATAGATAGATAGCTGCAGCACTGAATGGTAGATATAAATAGATCATACGATCTATTTTATATGCAGATTCACTGAATATAGTGTATAGTATAAACCCTCCTGCAATAGGTCTTGTTCTTCTACATAACACATGGCCAAAAGACTTAGACCAATAAATATGTCCCTCAGCCTTAGCAGAGTATTCCCAACAGCTACAACACATAATGTTCTCTGCAGGTCTAATGAGAAAGTAAAATGTAGGGCTGGTCCCTCTCTGCAACAGCCCAGATAGCAAATAGAGCAAGGTTTTCTGGAATATATCACAAGTGTTTCACACCTGCTGGCTGAGAACCTATCCTTGTATTAAGCACAATACCTATCAACTCTCCACTCACCTGGGGAAGGCTATTAATCTCTGGAATATGAATCTTTGAGTTGAGAAGGTTTCCTCTTGGTGAAAAAAGCAGGAAACAGACTCCAAGACTGTCAGGTCAGACAGGAGGACTGCACACAGAAGTATTTTTAGAATCCCCATCCAGATGAGAGACTCTAGTTTTATACTCAGGTCCACTGACAAGCAATTTATTCTATTGGAATTGTCTTTTGCCCTGAGGTCTGGGGAGGAGAGCTCATATCGATTGCAGGGCACTCCTTCACCCACAAGAGTGTCTGTCATGGCTCACACAAAGCAGGAGATCAGGCTGTCATTTCTGTTCAGAGTTGAAAGATGCTGAACCTCCCAGGAGACCAACATCATGGCCCATACTCTAGCTTGCTGGCCATGGGTGCTTAAGAAGATTTTTGGGGGGAGGGTGGAGTAAAAACAGAGCTCTCTATGGAAGAGCCCCAGCCAGTGGCTTTCAATGTGAGAAACCCTTCACAATCTCTTACCTCATAGATGATTTAGAACCCGTGTTTCAGCCCCAACCCAGAGAGACTAAATGGAATCTCTAGGTTGAGCTATTGAACCTTGTTGAGTTCCTTAAGATGGCTGGGCTTTCACAAAGTGAGCCACACTTTTGATCATTGTCCAAGGTGATCACCTAGATTCTTAGTATAATGTTTACCAGTATCTTCAGGGGATTGGTTCTAGAATACTCTTCCCAAATGTTAAATCTACATGTGCTCAAGTGCCTTGCACAAAGCAACAAAGCATTTTCATATAACCTGGGCCACTTCGCCTATGCTTTACATAGTCTCTGATTACTCATAATACCTTGGAGAATATAAACATTATGTCTATAGTTGTCATGTTACATTGTTTAGGGGACAAAGTTTTCAAAAGTCTGTTTAAGCACAATAGAGACATGGCATTTTTCTGAATATGTATTTGCATTTTACTGAAATACAACTTGTAGGTACAGAGAATAGGCTGTGCTCATGATCCCGCCTCAGTGACTTACTTTGGCTTGAGATATCCTCTTTCTTCACCTTTTGCGGAGAAGAGATGTCTTTAGTGGTTAAAAATGCAGAGAGGAAACTGAGGATGTAGCTTAATGATGCGGCAGTTGCCTAGCATGTTCAAACCTTGAGTTCTATCCCCAGCATTCAATCAAAGATAAAAACTGCAGGGGGAACAGAGGGGGAACACTGTCACAATGATTTCAAAGATTCCTTTCAGTTTAGACATCTAGTAGTCTGAGGCTAACATCTAGGATGAGATGAATCACTTCTGGGTAGGCACTTGGTGGCTCTGAACACTCCTCATAACAGAAGTCTATCAAAATAATGCATCCCAGTCCCTGTCTTTGGAGTACCCAAACACCAAGAAGCCAGTATCCCTGGAAAGAATAGTTCCTGAATTCAGGGACCTTGGCCCAAGATGTCTGATGATTTGGAGTCCAGATGATTTAATGGGACCCACAGTTTGACAGCCACAGTAGGGGAGAGGGTAGGTAGGAGGACAGCATTACTAGGTGCATACCAGCGGCCAGTGACAACATAAAACATTTAGCTACATGGGGGCTAAGTGCTTCCCAACATTCTGTCTGCTTTTAACTCTCTAAGGTCTCCTTCCTGTAGCACTCTCATACCAGCTGCTAAAGTATTCCAGCCAACACAATCATTCCCCCTAAGAAACATTTTCTTTGCCTGAAACTGGAAGGAATTTCATCAAGAAGGCAGGAGCTGTGTTCATTAAGCTAGGCTTTCTCTTTGCTGTGTTTCCAAGGGAAATGCCCCCTTGAGTTTCCCTCTTGTATATGCAGGCAGCTCTGGTGACCATTGCTAGGCAACATGTCAGTATAAATATTTCATCAGTGAAAGAAACCTGGTTCCGAGAAGCCATCCTTCAGCTTGCCTAGTACTTCAACTTTCCCTTACAAAAGAAATGGGGTGAAGGAGAACAGAAACTCACTACCCCTGTGTTCCCTGACATCAATGCCTTGTCATAACAAGGCATTGATGGCAAAGAACTCAAGTGGAAAAAAATCAAAATCCAGACAACAGCAATAGCTGAATCAGAAAGTAGACGGAATTGAGATGATCTCAGGTTGCTCTAATGAAGTAACATTGACTGGGTGGCTTAAACAATGGCTGTTCATTTTTCAATTTTTAAGACTGGCAAACCCAAATCAAGGTACCAAAGTTTATTTTTTAGCAGGAACTCACTCCTGCCCAGCAGATAGCCACATTCTTGGTAGAGGGAAAACAAGGGTGTCTCTCCCTTTCCTTATGAACACACTAATCCAATCACAGGGTTTCATTGTTGCTACCCCATTCAAGTCTAATTACCTCCCTTGAAAGGACTCTTTTCCTAATGCTACCACATGGCAAGTCAAGGACCTTAACACAAATTTCAGGGGCAAAAACAGTCAATAGAAAGAATCAACCAAAAAGTGCCAAATGATGTTTATAAATATTTTGCACTGACACATAGCCAAGTTACCATGATGGAAATAGAAGATTCTGTGCTGTTGAGCAATGCAATTTCAATTATCTTTTAAAGAGCTATCAAAATGTGTGACTGACAAAAATCTGGAGTATAAGCAAAAATACTAAGAGTCACTTTTTTTTTTCCCAGAGAAATTGGGACTATAGTAAATGGAATTCTAAGACAGTCCTTTGATTCCCATTTCTCTGCACATGCATTGTCAAATCTTCTCTGGGCAGGAGCTACAAATAAATGTGTGTCACTCTTATGGTTCCATTTTACATTGTGTTAAATTATATGCATCATATAATTGTGCCATTAAGATCTCTGATAAGATGAGCTGCTCAAATACAAAATTATTCTGGTGGGCTTTCACCCCATCAGGTGAAAGAGGTTTAGAGGTTGAAGATGAAGGAAATCAGAGTATCCATGCTGTCTTGGAAAAAATCAGGTTATCTCACTGAAGGGTACATATAAGGTGAGACTGTGCTGACTTATAGAAACTGTGAGAAAGTTTAAGGTTTCAGGGTGTTAAGCTATGCTTGTAGTAATTCATTACATCATGGGTGACTGTTACCTTTTCCATTTTTAGAAAAACAAAGTGTGTGTTGCTTTCATCAAAAGCTACACACAAATTTGAAAGCACCATTTTTAACAATAGATAGGTAGAATAGAGAAATAGATACATACATACACCTGCACATATGAATACATATGTGTGCTAAGTAAATTACATCATTAGCATCCTTAGACAAAAGGAACTTTTCCTAGTATTTGATTTTCACAAACTCCCTTTCTAACCTTTAACATTAACTCAGAACCTATTCCAAAAGAAGCATGCCTTAAGAATGGAGCTTCCCCCTAGAAACAGGCAGTGTCCTAAGAACAGTTAGAAAAGTGCAATAAGATGGATATGTTGTGTGTCCATCATTGCTTTGCTTGGATATAATACACAGCACTCATAATCATCTAGTAACAGAAGACTGATTAAACAATGGTTCACAAATGGAATATCAGGCATTGATTTTAATTCATACATAATTCTATGTTTATCAATAGGGAAACATGTTTGTAAAATGATGTCATGAGTCAAAAAGGACTTCAGTCATTTAAAGTGCAATCTTGGTTTGTTTAAAAAGCTATATGGGAATATACATGCGAATAAGGACAAGAGAAGGATGCAAGAAAAAATGTAAGGATGAATGCCAATGGGATAAGTACATCTCTGTGTAATGGCACCATCCTTATTGCTTATCTGAAATGCCAAATGTTTCTCCAATCACAACAGATTAAACATGCAAGTTTTTGAGTGCACAACAAAGAATTAACTATCCAGTTAAATAAAGGCACAGAAGACCCACCAAGATGTTCATTAAAGAGAGATTTGGGTTTCTATTTAACTACTCCACAACACTTTGACTTTGCTTGAGTTTTTGCTTACTGGTGGCAAGATTCCTGTTTCTGTTCAGATTTATAACAATGATTGTATCTATTGTTTCTTGTTAGGAGAAGGTTTGTTTCCAGAATATGCAAGTAAGCCATTTTTCCCTTAACATTAATGGCATATTTTCTGGGTGTAAAAATTCAGAGACCAGTAGTCAGTAACTATTGTTGCCAAAAAGCAAGTAAGAAAGCCATAGGGATGCCCATTGATGATGCTTCTTCCTTCACCAAGCTCGAGGGAGAAGAAAACTATTCCTACTGATGTATTCATGATGTTCTCACTCTTCAGGTCCAGACTCTTCCACTTATAGTTAAAGAGATCAGATGAACAAAGAGACTCCCAGTGAGGTAAACCCATGGTTAGAAGAAAACATGTCTGTGTGTGATTCCTGGAACAGGAATGTGTCTACTGTGGATACTGTGGTCTGAGGGTTTGACACCAGTTAGATGGTTTGTACCAGCAGTTCTCTACTTGGGATGGTTTGGATATCCAGAAAACATTTGCAGTGTCTGGAGAGATTTTGGGTACAGTCCATGGATGATACTAAAGTTCTATAGTTCACAGCTCTGCTTTCTAGCCCAAAGTTTTCATAGTGTTGAACCTGACAAACTCAGACCTAGAAAGTCACAGCCATACAAAACTAGTGGTGTCAAGGGCTTGACGAAATGGAGGCATGGCTCCCTGATAAGCTCATAAAACCTACACAGAGAGCAGCAGTGAGGGTCAGAGCCACCAAATGAAGACTTATTCTCCTGCCTCGAATCAGTAGGAAATAAAATTGATCAGACTTCAGACAACTGGCAGCTGAGAACTGCTATCACTGAGGTGGGTGAGCCTAACATTTGCTGTAGCCTATTGCTGGCAAAGGGGAGTCACTTGGGGAGACAGAAGAACAGATGCACCAAGGCCATGGAAAGTGGAACCTATGGCAGCTAGGACAAAGATCCACAGCAAGTCTTAGGTCTTTGGCACTTTACTGATCTACACATGTGAGGAGGGAAAACATAACAAAGGAGAAAGAGCTATCTGCAAGAAGTGCACAGACCAAATTCCAAGACTTCCACAGAGGTGCAATATGTTTTCCCATCAGGGCTGAAAGGACTCTTTATGCATGTGACACTAGGTAAGAGCCTCAGAAACACACAGCTCTAACCTGAACTACTTCAGATTAGGTCTCACAAAAGTTTATAGCAAGCCTAAGAAGTATCAACTTACTGATCAGTAAAACAAAATCCTACTTAAAGGAATACATAGTAATGTAGCCACCAATAAATAAAAATGAAACTGGCTATGATCTAGTCAAAACTTCCAGACATGCAAGGAAGCAGGAAAGTATGATCTGAAACTACTGGAAACATCATACAATAGAAAATGATCCAGAAGTCACAGAGGAGACAGAAATAGGCAACAAGGACATTAAAAATAGCCTTTATAAGTATGTTTTATATGTACAAGCAAGTAGGGCTGAATTTGACTATTAGCAGTTTGCACCCCTGTGACAAAATACAGGCAGCAAACAACTTAATGGATGGCAAGATTGATTTTGGGTCATGGTTTCAGAGGCATCATACCATTGTTACATTGCTCTTTGCCTTTGGGTTTGTGGAGAGGCATCAGGGGAGGAAAACAAGGTAGAACAAAGCTTCTCGCCCCTCCTTTCAGCCAGTAAGTAAATATGAGTGAGAAGGAATGGAAGGAGAGAAAGAAGAAAGAAGAGCCATGTTACCACCACTGTCCCTTCAAAGATATGTCTCCATTGACTTACTTCTTCTGATGAGGCTGCATCCCTATGTCTCCACCATCCCCTGTAGCTGTGGGCCAAACCTGCAACATGTGAGACCCAAACAATAATAACAACTAATAAAAAAAAATAAAGAGGATCGTTTATTTATTTTGAATGTGCTGGGGATGGGGATACATGCATGCTACAGTATGAGTATAGACATCAGAAGACAATTATAGGTTCTCTCCTTCAACCAGGTGGGTACCAGGAATTGAACTGAAGGCTTAACCAAAGGTGCCTTTGTCTGTTGAGTCATTTTGCCAGCACGAAGAGTATCATTTTATTTCCTCTTAGGAACATGGTGTTTGCTACGGCTGTCAAGATTACAAAAAAGAACGTCATAGTCCATCTCTCCTGCAGCCCTCATTCAGTAGACAAGAGGATGGAGAAACAATGGACTATGATAGAAAATGATGATTATCCAGTGGGATTTTAGTCAAAGTGTCAGAACAACAACAACAAAAATATGTGTGACACCTACTGCAGGAGTTACAGTAGAGGGTTTATCCATGGGGTTAATGATAGAACATTTCATTTAAGAAAATTTAAACGCTCAAGTGTTTATTCTATGTCAAGAACTGCTAAGAGTTTTGGAACAGAATGTATAAAAATATATGACAATGAGCCCCCTCCCATTTCTGGAGGCAGCACTCTTTAACTATTTAAAATGTTACAATCATTTTACTCTTATCACATATCCACAGTTGCTACACTCACACATCCTGGTAGATCACAGTAATTCCCTTTCTTTAGCCCTATCTGTGCCCCTTCTCTTTGAAGCATGACTAGAGTTCTTTGCCCTGAAGCATCGGAATATATTTCCTTGACCCATTTTTTTATTTGACCACATGACCTTATTTAGTGCCTTAGGGTTTCAGTGGCTGTGATGAAACCCCAGAAGCAAGTTGGGGGTGGGGGTTTATTTGACTTACACTTTCACATTGAAGGAAGTCACTGAAGGAAGTCGGAACAGGAACAAAACAGTGCAGGAACATAGAGGCAGGAGCTAATGCAGAGGCCATGGAGGAGTGCTCTCCCTGCTTTCTTATAGGAACCCAGGACCATCAGCCCAGTGATGGCACTATTCACAATGGGCTGCATCCCCCATCAAGAAAAATGCCCTACATCTGGACCTTATGTAGGCATTTTCTCGATTGAGGTTCCTTCCTTTCAGATAACTCTAGTCTTTGTCAAGTTGACATAAAACTAGCCAATGAAATGTTAAAATACATGTGACTAGAGTCTTGCAAAGTGCTTAAGCTCATTTTCCTGAGTGTATATCACAATCAGGAAATGTACTTGCCATTGGGAAGAGAAAGAAAGACAAAGGGCACAGTAGGATCCCTCCTGACCCATGGATTCTGATAAAGAGAGTGACCAAACAGCTTTTTCCAGATCTGCTGAACCCCACCCAATCCCAATGAGATGGGTCCCAACTTATCAGGGTTTTTTAACATTGCAGTGAAATAAAAAGCAATGTACATTCAATGGAAATTTGTTTCAGATTTTGGATCATGACTTTTCCTGGACTAGTGATATTCAATACAGTTCTTCCAAAAGGTCTTTGGCTGCGGCAGCAAACTGTCTTGGCAAGCTACCACATTTAGCAACTTAGGAGTGTTTAATGCACCTTTAAAAAAAACATTGTGTGTGTGTGTGTGTGTGTGTGTGTGTGTGTGTGTGTGTGTATGTGTGTGTGAGAGAGAGATTAAGTGTATGTATGTGTACCACATGCATACAGGTGCTCATAGAAACCAGAAAAGGGCATCAGACCCTCTAGAAGTAGAGTTATAGGCATTTGCAAACTATCTAATGTGGGTACTGGGAACTAAACCCATGTCCTTTAGAAGAGTAGTAAGGGTTCTTACCGCTGGGCCATCCCTCCAGCTCCTCATCATAAGTTGAGGAGCACATGTTAATGTTTATATTGCACACTACTCATATTTCCAGCTTGTATGCTAGGTAGCAATACCTGACTCATACTCATCATGAGATGAAGAGATGGAAGACAAGCAGCACAGATACATACATACATACATACATACATACATACATACATACATACATATATATATATATACACACATATATATGAATCAAGAACCCTCATTGTATTTATTACTGCCTCCCAAAGTTTCATTCCAACATGAAGCTGGCCTGCTGGCACACCTTTGTGCTCTTAACCACTTGGAAGGATGGGTCAGGAGAATTGCTTGAGTCCAGGAGTCCTAGACCAGCCTGTATTTCCCTAAAGCAGTCATATATGTGTGTGTGTGTGTGTGTGTGTGTGTGTGTGTGTGTAGAATTTTTCTAATAATAAAAATTTGAAAATGTCCTTTAGTTCCCAAAGTAAAAAAAGCAGTATACCATCTGGAGGAAATAACTTACATTTATTAAAGCAATAATTATGAAAACTATGGCATAGAGGTCGGTATTAGAATGTTAACTTTCCAAATTGAAATGTATTTTGTAAGTCAATCCAAAGTAAAATTATATGCAAATATATGTATGTGTTTGCCCACATACAGGCATGCAAAAAGACAAAGGAAAACATTTTGTAAATGAAATCAATTTCATACAGTTGCAAGACTGGGAATGTGTCTTAGCCTTTAAAATTGCCATCAGTTATAACACAAAGAGTGGTTAAGCTGTCACACAGGCAGCACTGATGTCACACTTAATCCACTCAAAGGACTTAGGAAACCACCCACTACCTTATCCACACCAGGCTCCAGGCCACCTGGGCACACTAGAGACCCACTTCCCCAATCCAGTTAGCAATGGACATCAGAGAGTGTCATGACAGTTACAAGCTTCAACAAGGGGCTGCCAAGGCTTACACTTGGCCTTGGGGATAAAACTGCAAAGAGAGGGCCCGCATGACCCAGGCTACATTTGGCAGCTAGGACAGAGTTTACCATTAATACATTTTCAAATCAAAGCCACAGCCAATCCAGTCTCTTACTGTAAACCCGATTAGAGAAAGTGGGGGGGGGGGAGAGGACTGAATGCGAGACTCTGGCCTTATTCTTTGGAGGACAAGGACATTTTTCCTCGGAGTCACATTTGTACTTCTAGCAACTACACTTGTATGATACAGGGTTAGAACTCACCAAATGAGGTTTCTAAATGGAACTAATTATAATCCCTATACAAAATGGATAAAGAAACCTTCCCATTAGTGAAGTGCCCACTATATAATGCCAGGTGTTGGGTTAGGAATATCACCATGTGGCTGCTTCTGTTATTTTATTTAATTGCCATGGTAATTATATAAATCATGTGTGATTGACCTTATTTGCAGACAGACTATGATGAAGTTCAGGTAAGATTCGTGGCTTGCCCCGATTGTGGAATCATTATTCCATGCAATCAGAGTTCCTTCCTGTGTCTGAGTAACTTAAATGCCAGCATTCAGGTCCTTTCTCTGAACCATGTTGGTCCCCATGTTGCAACACATGGAGACCTATGTACATTCCTGCATTCTCGACAACAACATGGCAATCCCCATACCATAGCTATGTGAACTTGGGATATCATAATGAGTTAGCATACCTTTGGCAACTAAAAAAACAGTGGGAATTTATTCTCTCATAGTTCAGAAAATGAAGAATCTGAAATGAATGCATTGGTAGAAGTTGTACTCTTTGGGGAGAGGCCCTCCTCACCTCACCTGACTTCTGGTGGCCCCAGGTGTTTCCTGGCTAGCAACAGCATAACTGCAGTCTCTACCTCCATCTTCACTTGGTCTCCACCACTACCAAACTCCTCTCTGTCTCAAATTTCCCATTCTTTTGTCTTATAAGAACACCAGTCAAGCTGGGCAGTGATGGTACCTGCCTTTAATCCTAGCACTCAGGAGATAGAGGCAGTTGGATCTCTGAGTTCCAGGCCAGTCTGGTCTACACAAGGAGTTCCAGGACAACCAGAGCTAAACAGAAAAACTTTATCTTGGAAAAACAAAGCAAACAAATGAACAAACAAGTGGTAGTCAATGAATTTATCCAAGTGATTCCATAACAGAGTCCTAGCTTTATTAAAACTGCAAAACCCCCATTTCCAGAATCCCTGGGAGTTAAGGCTTGGATATATCATCTAGGAGATGCCGCACATTGTAATGTCCTTTGTTCTTTATTTTTCAAAGTCTAAAGGAGCTCCAAAAATACAAGAAAGAATTACTTTCTTCTTGTAGTATACAATATACTGGGTCTTGTGAAGAGATTGTATTGTCTTGGTCAGACCAGGAACCCAACCACCAATGAAGTATGAAATGAAAAGTCCTTAGCCATTCCACAAGGACGAGAAAGTGCTGAAATAGCCTCCCATGTGGCCACAGATGTGTGCTGGCCAAAGAAGTAAGCACAGTTGAGGATGAATGCAAAGCTAGCCAGGTGGATGGAGATTCACTTTTCTCTTTACCATCTCTGACCCACCATTAAGGAGCAGAGAGATCTTAAGTCAGACATTCAAGTGCAGGTCATGACATTGTCTCTCTTTGCTGTGTGTCTTTCAGCCTGGTTAAAACCCCTACAGCAGAGAAGAAAATAACAACAGAATATGTCTTCCTGATTGCCTGGCTATTGAGGGGGGAAAATATGTATGTTTGTATGTTTAGGCATTTTGCAAGTATCTGTGGTTATTCTGAAACATTCTTTTGGATATTACATATTTGATTTTTTTTTAAATTTTTTGGACAGTTTTTTTACCTGTTACTCAGAGTAGCCTCAACCCCCTAAGTGCTGAGATTACAAGTGCAAGCCACACCTATCTAATCCTGAGATGCTTGCAGTCTTGGTCATCAAACTGTGTCTCTCAAAGTGTGGTAACTGCCCATATAATGGAAGGTCAAATGCAGGGAAAGCTTAATTTCTGGTGGTAACCTTTTCCTCAAACCTGGTTAAATAAGCAGTTAGACACTGGCGATGGAGAATTTAGAAGAATCTGTCAGTTTCCTACCTATTATTTCCCAATCCTGCTTTAAGGCACTGTAAGCACCCAGGAAAATACTGTCTCTTCCCATGAGAATTCCAGTCCTCTGTGCAAAGTATGATCTGAAAATGCTTGAAAAGGGGAGGGGGCTGGAGAGATGGATCCCTGAGTAAAGCACTTCCTTTCCAAGCACAGGGACCTGAGTTCAGATCCTCAGACTCACATAAAAGCAAGGCATGATAGGTGAGGTGGGAGGTGGAGACAGGAAGTTCTCTAGAAAGTTCCAGGCCAATGCCAGACTGTCTCAAACAAAATGTAGAAGGTACCTGAAGGAACAACCCCCGGTGTTGTCCCCTGGCTTCCACATGCATGAGCCTACATTGATCATCCTACACACCAATCCATGCCCACATGTGTACCCCTTCTACAAGAATGTATGCACACACATACATATTCACAGGCTACAAAAAAAAAAATAAAACTTGATAACTCACAGTGTATGGGAGCCTCCTGTAAGATTATTCCCTGTGGTGCCATATGAATTCCCATGTTCTCTCAGAGCCTCTCTCCTTCTCTTTCATTGTCTTCATGTTCAATCAGCAAGCCCTGCTAAATATCCACACTGGCTGGGCCTTATGCGATAGCCCAGGTCCTCCAAATCTTGGGAGTCAGGGCCTCTGATGCCGGGGTATGGTGATCTGCCTGAGGAAAAATAGCTGAGCCAGTGTAGGCCAAGGACAGCTTTTATTAGTAGGGGAGAGCAGCTCAGGCAGAGAAATTACACATTCAGATGAGTGGAAGAGGGAAGGCCTTTAAAGATCATGAATTTTAGAAATTGAAATGGTAAGATTTTTAAAAACCAACCTTCTAGATGTTTTTAAGCACTCCATAAATTAGACCACAGCAATTCTTACCTATTTGTTTGACTCTAATGATAGAATATATTGCCGTTTCCTCCACTCAAAGAGTGATGTGAACTTCTGGTCACTGAAGGCTGAGTTCCTGACTCAGTACAAGACTCCTTGCCCTGGCCCTGTGCATCTGCTTAGCTGCGCTACAGCTCCTTTGTGTGAGAATGGATCCCAAGTCTCAGGGGCAGCTTGTAGAGCCCAAGAGGAAAGAGGAAGCCGGAAAGGAGCTGAGAAGAGCAGCCAGGCCTAACATGGAGGGTTAGAGGGAAGGGTTCTGCTTTATCTCATAGGGAACCTGGAGCCCCAAGAAGGAGATACCTGAGGCAGGGAGAATCAGGACCTAATACTCAGCTCAATTTCTGTGCATGCTCACAGCAAGGCTCTAGCACTGGGAGAATAGGGCTCGGTGCCCCTTAAAACTTCTGTGAGAAAGAGAAGCTTGGAAAGCAAATCCTTGGTGTCCTAGGGGCTTCACAAAGACAGAAGGGGCTTAGAATGGGAGAGGGGGAGGGAGAGAGACAAGATGAGAGCGGGCGGCACAAAGCTAGCAGGAGACAGTAGGGGAAGCAAGTAGGTTTTTCAGCGCATACCCTAAGAACAGGAGGTTGCAAGAGCAACTCAATTCCTGACCAATAGGGCATAATTCACAGAACTCTCTGAAGTCCAGATATGAAACGAAGTATGTTAGCCCCTCAGAGGAAGTTCTGCCAGTAAACTACTCTGTAGGTGGCTTCAGACAGGAGTGGCTGTGGTTTGCCGTGCCCAGGAAGCTTTAAAACCCCAGAGTGGTACTGATGGACAGCAGGAATACTGATTGGTGGATTTGACAGCCTAAAATTTAGTAGTCTGTCACATTAAAAAAAAAACTATAATATAAGATAAAAGGTAATATCAGAGGAGAATTTGGTTCACAAAGCTATCTTTTATAATTTCACTTATTCTTATGAAAAATTGGAGACAACCCAATAATACATCAATCAATTTTTTTAATTTTTTAAATTAAAATATACTTTCATTATTTTACCCGTTCATTTTCCTTCTCCCAACTCTTCCCATGTATTTTCTTTGCTCTCTCTCAGATTCATGGCTTCTTTTTCTTAAAATATTGCTACATACATGTGATATATGTACATTACATATGTGTGTTCCTAAATGTATAAATGAGCCTGCCCAGTCTGTATGTTACTCATATGCAAATGATTTCAGGGCTGACCACTTGATATTAGACAACCAAAGGGGGGCTCTTCAAAAAGAAGACTATTTCTCCAGCTCTCAGCTTCCTTAGTTGCCTGTAGTTCTTTGTTTAGTGTTAAAGCCTCATGATATTTCTCCCTTTGGTGTTAGCACACCTCTTGGTGTTCAAACTTCCTGTTCCTCTGCCTCTTACAACCTCCTCTTCCCTCCACAGATCCCAGAGCCCAGCTACAAGAGTTATGTTGTAGATGTATCAGTTGCACAGGGCACTGCACTGTTACTTTGATTGGTTGTGGGTTTTTTGTTTGTTTGTTTGTTTGTGTTTGTTTTTGTTTTCTTGGTTTTTTGCTTTGGTTTTATGGGGGGTTGTCATTGTTGTTGTTTTGGTAATGGTTTCTGTCTGTTGCAAAGAGACTGAGAATAATAGATTTTTATATGGTTATTATAAAGAGACTGGTAAATGTCCATAAATGCATAAATAAGGGGGGAGCAGACTATGATGTTTTGAAAACATGCTCTGATTTTGCCTATGTGGTTGAAACATCTGGGGAGGGAGGCTATCATTCATTATCCCCTTTGGTAAAGGTTATCACCCCAGAAGCCAATGGAACAGTTTCATACACCAGCGAGCAATGTTACTGTTGAAACCCATCTGGACATGCTCCATCTTGCCTTCAGCCAGGGCCAGGAATAAGTTTTTCTTTCCTGGGCAAGTTGGGGTTGGGAGTATTGTTTTTCTTTTTGAAGTCAAATAATAGATGCAGCTGCTACAGCTCTCAACTGGAAATCCCCAAATGGCACAGGCTCTGCCCAGCTGTTTTCTTCCTATTCTGGAACCTGCTATGGCCCCAAGTTCTGTTCTGTGTCGGAGGTGTGGCTAATATGTACATAGAGGCAATAACACTGTGTTTGTGCCACGAAAGTTCACTGCAGTTTTCTGAAGAGATTCAGACCAGTCTTGGGTAATCCCTGACCCCATGAGGATCTAGCACAAAGCAGCCATTCCACAAACTGTACTTAAAGTACATTAAAAACATAAGTGTCTTGTATGCATCGCCAGCTCCTGTGTATCCCAAATCAGTGCTATAAAGAAGCCAGAGTCTATTCCAAAGACCAAGAAAGAGGGAACAATCCATTCAACTCTTCTTTGCCTTTCTGAAAGGGAAATATTATCAGCCATAAAAATTAAAGGCCTGGGAGGTAGTGACACATGCCTTTAATCCCAGTGGGGCTGGTTAGGAATGCAAGTAGGCATACTTCCCTTCCTGAAGGAGTCATATGCTGTTGACAAACAGATCCTCTACTGATTCTGGTCCTGGGATGAGCAGGGCAGGCATGAAGACTATTACATGAGATGTGAAGAACCATCTTACATCTTGGTCTCAGGGACACATTAGAATCCACAGAATCATTTGTGCATCCTAACTCCCACCCTGACCTACCACACTGGGATGATGCATTTCAGAACGCCTACTATTCTGGGATGCTACTGATATCAATTAGCATGTTGCTTTCATGCTTTGAGGACCCAAGGCTATCCTCTGTTCTTGCTAAGAACCGAGAGCCATTTTACTGTCCTCCCACCCCCGTGCAAGGAGAATGTACACTGTGGATTCCTTGCAAGGAAAGCACTAGATACAAAGGGCTCCAGGGACTGCACAATGACCAGAGCCCTTTGGCCTGCAATTATATCCCCAAGAGCTCAGATAAACCAAACCTGGAAGGTCATGGTCTGTGATGCACTAGCCTCCCAGTATACCCCAGTGTAGCTATTTGAAAACACTGCAGTAACTACCAATCTAGTTCATAAAACTCAGGTTTGCAAGAAATGTAGTTTTATTTTACTACAACTCAGCACATATTCTGTTTGAAACCTCATTCTGCTTGAAGGTAGAAAATGCAATTTTAGTCAATTTGGGATAAACTTAACATGTCAGGTTTCAATGCAGACATTTCCAGTTCCCCCCACAGTTGCCTTCTCCCAGGAGTAGCATCATAGTCCGGGCAGCCGTATGCAGCATCCCAGCAATAGTCCTGGCTTGAGTAGAAGGAATCCGTTCCCTCTGCCCCCATTTCTAAGTGGAGAAGCATTTACTAGGCCAGTGTGATACACCAGACCTTTCTCCTAGAGCCTCAATCATTTATCTAAGAGAAGGATCCAGCCCCACCAGGCTTAGCTCTGCTGGCTTTGGGATATCTACAGAAAGCACCCCTGTCCCCTTCTTCTATGACCCCTTTATCCACGGAGCCCCCGTGTGTAGCATTTGAGAACCTTTGTTTCCACTGTACTCTGCCACAGCTTCATGTCACACACCTCTCTGTGACTGAGATTTATGACTGATGGCCTTCTTTGATGTTTTATCAAGTTAGGTGACAGGCAGAAAATGCCATTGATTAGCCCCCTCAGTCTTTGTGAGTGATGCCTCATAAGTTAGAGGCAGTTGTGTGCTGCCTGACATGGGTGCTGGAAACCAAACTTGTGTTTTCTGCAAGAGCAATATATGCCCTTAGCCACAGAGCATCTTTCCAACCTCCAAATCTATTCTTCTTATAGGGACATTAATCACTGGATTAGGGACCATATTAATCCAGCATGACTCATCTCAACTTCACAATAAAAACCCAGTTTCTAAAAAACAACCATATCCCCAGGTACTAGGTGTTAAGACTTTTACGTATCTTTCTAGAAGATATAAGTCAATTTATAACCCTGCCTTGAAAATAGAAGATAGAAGATGATAAATATTATATATAATATATATGAGTTAATCATCTTCGCTTCTCTCTCTCACTCATTTTCATTCACTCTCTCCCATTATTATTTATTCTACAGACAAAAACTATTTGTGACTCTGGCCAGGCAGGGAAATCAGCAGTTTTGGTAGCTATTCTGCTACATCTTCTCTTAATTGTATGCTGTCTATGGGTTCCATGATGCCTTTGTCTTTTGGCTTCTGGACTCTCTCTACAGAAGTCAGGGAGGTCACCACTTTAGGAGCAGGAAGGGAGGAGTCCTGGGGAAATGTATGCAGAGAACCACACATCACTCAATATCCTCCTGATGCGTGTAATTTTCACTCAGAATATTTTCTCCAAGTCTTCCTGGATTTTCACTAGTTCTTTGGCTTTCTGCTTTGAGGTCCTTTGGCTTTGGAAATTTGCATAAAGAGAAAGGATAAATATGAAAGGTATGCCATGTGTTTAGAAAAGCTTCCCACCCCTGAGCTCATGTGGGGAAAGTTGAAGTAGCATATCTCAATTTAAAGACACAGCCCCCACCCCCTGGCCATGGTGTCACTGGGCATGAGAGAATTACTCTGACTAGATCACCCAGGGAGAGCCTGTGGTCCTTTCTGGAGGCCTCCTTCAATGAATGTGGCTCATGTCTCCAGGATGCTTTTAAAATACAGACATTAATGTGAGCCACATAAATTTTCATCATAGTCATATCAGCATTTCCAGCAGTTGCAAATACAAGCTCTCTTTTGACAAATATAAAAATCGCATGGCCTTTAGAGTTACTTGAAATTTCAAAGTAGATAAATGATGCTGAAAATCGGTAATGAAATACAGAGAGGTCCAGCTTAGGCTGGTCCTGCTACTGACTGTCCTACTTTACAGTGATGCAGAATTAGCCAGATGGAATGCTACCCAGCAGAAACCACAGCTGGGTCTAGGACTTTCGACTTCTCCCAAGGCTAGAAATAGGGAGTTTCTTATTCTTAGGTTGTGCCCCTTGGCCTGATGGTGGCAGTAAACTGTAGCTCCCAGTGATCCCTGTTATCATGAGGGCACCATGCTGCAAGCCGTGGCACTCATGTACCACTTGTGTGGAGTTTTTAGACATATAACATCCTCATCAATGAAGGAACATCTGTGAACTCTTGACCCTGTCAATCATGAACATCTCTCTTCTACATGCTGCGGATTCTAATCTTCCCCACCAGGGGGCGTGTGCTCTCTTCCTGCCCAGTGATGCACACTTTCTTAGGCTTATAACTTAAGTCTGAGAAAAGGGGTCCGAGGGAGATAAGTTTGGAAGCTAGCTAAAGGGGCACAAGAGATGAATGGAAGAGGTTCTGACAAGAAAGAGCCAAGGACCTCAGAAGAGATGTCAGCAGCATGAAAATTTACTGTTGAAGAGGCCCTGGGCAGATTATGTATAAATAAGACTGGAGAAAATACAGACACACCAAAGACACTATCCAAGCCTTGGGTCTGCTGCTGACCCATGTGATTAGTCAAATCATCCAACAAAAGCAAACCTCAGTGCCGTCATGTGTAGTATGAGCCAGACCACTGAGAAGTAAAATGAGGTTGGGGAGGTACTTCTATGTGAAGATGCTCGCCCAGGGCTGACTTCCTCTTCACCCTTTCCTTTGCAAAGTAACTTGTTCATAGTAGTCAGTCCACTCACATTTGGCATGGAGAAGCCAGGCTAAATCGAGTTAAGAAAGAATCTCATTGCTCTGTAATTTCTTCCCTAGCCTTTTCTTCAGGTATCTCTGAGTTTTTCTTGCTCCAAAGCCAGGCTGACTAACTACCAAACATCTTTGGAATCTCCACTCATAAGCTTGTATGTAACAGTGTGGTTTGTGAGATAGTGGTGATAAGGACCACTCAGGATCGATGCGGCAGCTGCTCTGTCTCTGAAAACCTCCTGACTGCATTTAGCTAGGAGGGGGATGCGGATGCTCAGACAGATCTGAAGCTCCATCCAGAAGATGACAGATTGCTGCTGCACTTCCTCCACCCCAGCCAAGAAGATGAAGTAGGTTCTATCGCAGAGGGAGGAAAAGATGTTTCCTTGGGAGGCTCATTACAAATACAGTTCTGGGTGAGTGAAGGAGTTAAGCCTGCTGTTAACCTTTAGAAGCAGGAAAAAAAATTGAAGAGAAATATGGTTGAGGTCTCCAGTTAGCAGTTTTTTAAAAACCTGTCAGAATTAATTAAATCATCAAAAGTGCCTTTTAAAGGGCTCTGTGTGGCTGTCCTGCATGGTCGAAGGAACTCGATCCAAGAGGCAGGCAGGACTTTGGGGGCATGCCAATTCCCGTCTTTCCCAGGCAGAGAACACACGTCAGTCCAGTGGCTCTCATCATTATGTGGCCCCAAAAGGCCATCAAATGCAGAGTTGGCTACAGGTTCTGAGGCTCAGCAGGGTGTGGGAATTCTGCCAAAAGTCCAGTCCCCACATCTCTCTCCCATGAACTGGCCTAGACATCTGCATTGTGTTGATGGAGTTCCTAAACTCCAGTCTCCCTTTCTTTTTTATTCCCTCACAACACCAGAGCTCAAGTTCCATTGTCTGATTCAAAAGACACCTATTTAATGAGATGCCTCTATTGTCAAAAGATAAACTCTCATATACCTATGATTTTATATATATATATGTATATATATATATATATATATAATTTCACAGTAATACATGTAAAATCATCATGATAAATATTTATTTATGAGCCTGGCACTGTAATAAACACTTTATGTATCTCCAAAATACAAAACAGATAAAAAGTAATAATAATAATAAAGGCTAAGTGTGAAACCATGTGCATCCCATTCAACACACCATTTACCAGACATTCCTGGATCCCTCCATTCTAAGCAGAGGAACCTCTGGATTCCACTGTGGTTGGGAGAGGCTGTTTTGCAGAATTATCCTCCAAGCCAGCTTGCCACCTTCTTCATCAAATAAACTGTACCCACTTGCAAAAGATCATCACAGTTGATCTTCCTTCATGGGAGGAGGGGCTGGAAGGGTCATGAGATGGTAACCTGAGTATCCAGCCACTTCTGCCAATAATGTGTATGCAATTCTTCTTCAATTACAAGCGACCTTGGGGAAAAGCGTAAGTACATAGGCGAGAAGGACTGGGGTGGCGGATGGGGTGCGACATCCGTGTGGCCATGGGGGAGTTATCATTCTTGCTGGGAGCAGACTGCTTCTAGTGTGATTGCTTCAAGGTCATCCACTCTCTAGTCCATAAACCCTCACCCACTTCCCTGTAAGCATGCCTAATAAACTCATTGGTTCTCCAGGGTGAACTTTGGTAAAATCATACCTTGGTTTGTTGTTACGACCTTTGGAAGAGAGAGTTAATATTTTCATCTCCCCCAGCAAGGAAGACTTGCCAGTGAGTTTTGAGCAGGAGTGATAGATATTATCAGAGGTTGGGCCATTTCACTGCTGATACAGACCCTCCAGTGAGCTCCCCTGTAATAGTCCATTGATGTGAGTATAAGATCAGTCACAGTCATTTTTTTATTGTAAGCAATATTGTTTGAGTTATTGGCTACTACAGCCTATTTTTGTCTCCCTTATTACATCAATATACTCATGGGCTAGTTCCAAAAGCATCTGTGTTCTGTGCTACCAGAATGATGTTTCAGTCATCAATAGCCCACATATACAATGGTGGTCCCTTAAGATTTTCCTACCTGGGATGTAGCTGTTTTAGCTGATGTAGGAGCATTCTATATTGTCTTCACAATGGTGAGATCACCTAACAATGCATTTTTCAGGACATGCACACATGGATGTGATTTTATAATTTTCATAATTTTGTTTTTATATTTTGTATTTTATTTAATATACCCATGACCTCTCTTTGCACAGAAGTTTAAGCAAATAAACACACACACAAAAACTTATTGATGCTAAACATCATAATTAGGAGAACATGTTTAATTCAGTACTGTTTTCCCATTTAAACCTCTGTTATGCCAATTCTCCTGCTTTGCTCTTGTCTACAATATCTTGCTTAGACAGTTCTTTTCCAGCCACACCTTACCATGCTTGTTTCACATTCAGAACCAGAGAGGCAAAGAGAATGGTCCAGCATCCATCTGGCCAAACGAGGGGTCTGATGAAACCTCTCCATGGCTGTCATTGATGGTTAGAGGAGGCCTTGGGAAAGATAACCGTGATGCTTGGGAACTCTTAGCTAATTTCATGAACAAGTAGCCACACCATTCTGTCACTAGGGAGGACACTACATGGCTACTGGATGTGAGCCTGAAGCAAGATATATCCTGAGAAAGTTCTAGAGAATGAACCCATGGAGCAATCCTTATTTAGGGAAACAGAACCAGCGTGTCAGCTAAGGTTTGTCATTCAATTACAGAAACTCAACTAAAATGACTTAACTAAAGACAGAGTTATTGACATTCTTCCCCACCCCCACTCCCACAACAATGTTCCCAGAAGAGAAACAACAGCCCACGGTGTCATCACTGTCACAGGCTCCATCATGCCTTCACCCCATTGCCAGAAGATCATGGCTGTACCTTAGGCTTCCACCAGCATTCCTAGCCAGAAAAATAAAACTGCAAGAGGAATAGTCAACAGTCATGCCAGGAGAGCAGACTTTCTCAGATATCTACTGGTATTGGATACACACTGCCAAGCATGTCAGGTAAGAGCCCTGAGTCTAGAAAATGACTAGTTAATTCTCTGGCTCCACCACCAAATATCATGCTCGTGAACTCAGTTGCTAACTTCTCTGTATCTGATTAGTAAAGCAGGAGTAATGCACACTTTATAGAACCACCATGGGAACTACATTGCAAGGTATTTGGAGCCATGTCTTGTCCATAGTAAGTGAATATAATAAGTGTTTGCTAGGTAAATATTAAACCAAACATTTCACCAGAAGTCTGGGAAGATGGATATTTCAGCTGGGTATATTGTCACGTAGAACAAACCAGAGCTCTGGTAATAAGTAGGAAGCAAAGAAAGACACTGTTTAGGCATGCCATAAAGTCTGCCACAGTAGGTAACATGGGTAGGAACCAGAGTTTGAAATGGGTGAGTAAAGTAACAAGAAAGGAAAGAGTCAGAGGGCTGCCTGGGACAAAATCCTTAGAGCTGTGGTGTACTTAGAAAATAATGACCATTGCATCTACCCGGAGTCTTGGTCTGAATGAGACCAACCAGCTGCAGGAGGAGAAAAACAATACAACACAATAGATAATAAGAACTCTAGCATAGTTAACAGCTCTACTTGCCAAGTACTTTATGAACTATCTTACTTAGTGTTCATCTGAAGCTTGGCATATGGCATAACTTCTCCCATTTTATAGATGATAAATTTGATATTCAAAGCTCAGTAAATTGCCAAAGGGCTCCAACCCATGACTTATAGCACAGCCACTGGATATGAGCCTGAAGCAAGCTGTGTCCTAGGTAAGCAACTGTGGCTGTGTGACAATCCTCATGTGAGAGGATGGGACCAATAGCAGGTACAGTTCATGGTTCAACTACAGAAACTCAAACTAAGGTTTAACCAAGTAGGGGTCATCACCCCCATAACAAAGATGCCAGAAGAGAGGCAGTAGCCCACAGAGTCATCACTGCCATGAGTCTTGTTCTTAGCTCTTTCTCCTCTCATATGTCCTTCAACTGTGTTAACAGAGGACTCCTCTTTACCATAGAGTGAACATCTGCAGATACTTGAGGACCTCTATGTAACACTGCATTTGTTCTCACCAAGAGATGCTTAGAGGCTAGGGGTACTGGCATTCGGCAGCTGCCCGCTAGTGATGTTGGGGGAAGGTGCAGAACTGGGCAGGGCTTGGGTGAGGGGCATCATGGACAAGAAATCGGCTAGGTGACTCAAGATTGGTGGTGTTTGGAGGTCTAGTGAAGGAGCATGATGTGCTCTGTAGTGTGTGGACTGGCTCAAGTTCTATGCTAGATCTGTACCAGGGAGTGAGGTGGTACCAGGAAAGAGACACATCCAGCCACAAAACTCAAAACTAGATCCCAGGTATGGTGTGGAATAGAACCAGGAGTAGAGCAAAGATCCCAGAGGAAGTCAGGGCAGTTATGAACAAGGGTCAGGGCAGTGGGATAAAGGTGGCTCCCACCCAGCAGGGAACTAGAGGGCAAGGAGGGAGCTCTCAGGAACTTCCTAGTCAGTGAATCTGGACTGGGAGCCTGGAACCCCCTGTACTGACTCTCTAGTTGTTATATCCAAAGGCGAGGGCTTTGACAGGTAGGGCACTTAAGCAGCAGTAGCAATTTTCCAGTTTCTAAGAAAGGCATTCAGTATCTTAACAACTATCTGTGCATGCACTTCTGGGGAAATGTCAGCCTGAATACAAGCTAAATTCACACACACACACACACACACACACACACACACACACACACACACACACACACACGCCCTTCCCTGCCCAGCCCTGCCCAGCCCTGCCTAGCCCTCCTCAGGCAGACTCAGGAAAGATACTTTGAGAGTCACCTAGGAAGGTGAGAGCTCATGGGCATCTCAGAGTTTCCCCTTTCCCTCTTGCTCCTGGGTAGCAGAAAGCAGTTCTGAAGCAGTTGCAAGGCACCTGGGGACAGTGACACAGGCTGAATCATCTCCACCAGGATCTATTGTCCAAGTTTCTTGTCCAGGGGTGCAAATGAGCATGTGTGTTCACATGGGTATGAATATATATGTGTACACATGTGTATGTACACTTTGTGTATGCATGTGTTAAGGCCAGAGAATGATGTTGAATACTCACCCTGGACCTTATGCATTGCAGCAGGATCTCACTGACTCTTGAGCTCACAGATCAGCTAGACTGTCTGGCAAACAAGCCCAAGGATCCTCCTGTCTCCACCTTCCTAGTACTGGGATTGTAGGCTGGCACTGTCATACGCAACTTTTTATGTGGGTGCTGGACATCTGAGTTTGGGCCCTTGCTTGCATGGCAAGTGCTTTACTAAGTCATCTCACTAGCCCTATTACTTTCCATTTTCTGACTTATACAGAGTCAGAGTTGTCTGGATTCATTTGCCTGCTTGTTTGGTGTTGTCCTCTTAGCTTTCCATTTCCAGGTATTTAGAGGAACTAGGCATTTCTTCCTGCCTGTGAGAGGCAGACACAGGTGAGCCCGAGAGTCCCCACCTTCCTGGAACAAGTAGCTTAGAAGTTATATCTCTTATCCTCTGTCTTTTTATAAAGACCCAATTCTCTTTCTACCCTGTTGCCTTCTTCTCCACCTCCACAAGTCACTTTCTACCAACAGCAATTTCAAAATTGATCTTTTAAATGATTCTTCACTTAAGTCAGCTTCTGAACTTTAAAGGGTAAGAACATGTCTCTTGCTTGGTTAGACTAAAATAACGTACCTGTTGACCGTGCTAGAGTATGCAAAGATAGCCTGTGGCTCTCTTACTCTTGATCTTGGAACTCCAGTCCAGTAGTAGGGGGAATACCACAACTTTATCCTGTTTTGTCCTTCTGTCTGGAGAGACTTTACTCCATCTCCATCTATCAAATTCTACCTGTCCTTCATGGTGGAGGGCCTTACATCTCACCCTCTGTAAACTTCTGATGACATGTGTAGCCTCTCAGTCCTTTTCACATTGCATCTGTCCCTTCTGTGACAAGAGACCAGCTCGCTTCCTCCATCATGGCTGCTATTCATTGTTCCTTGAAAGCAACTTACTCTATCGTGATTTAGCATCCATGGATATGATTATTTCTGGATTATTTTCTCTCTGATATGTTCCAACAATACAAACTCATCACCAGTAGTGATTCTCAATCATCATGGTTTGGATGGTTTAGATATGAGATGCCCTATGCATGCTCATGTGGCAAACATCTGACCTGCAGATGCTGGTGCTGTTTGGGAAGACTATAGAAATGCTAAGAGGTAAAACCACACTGGAGAGGGGCTTTGAGATTGATAACCCAGCTCCAATTCCTCTCCACTCATTGCTTCCTGGTCTGTCCAGATGTGAGCAAGTGGCAGCTGCATGCTCCCATGTGTAGAGAGCCATTTGATACTATGCCTTCCCCACCATGATGGATTTGATGCTCCCAAACCATGAGCCAAAATAAATCCTCCTGTCTTAAGTTGCTTTTGTCAAATACTTGGTCAGAGTGATGAGAAAAGTGATGGACACATTGACTTTGGCTGCAAGTTAGAATCCACTGGGATATGTTCAGAACTGTAGGGACCTGCATGGACCCCCGAGGCACCTTGAGCAAGCTTGAAGCTGTTGGCTTGGACATCTTGTGCTGAGTTGTTGTTGGTAATCTTCCTGTTTTGCTAACACACATCTGCTGGGGAAGAACTAAGCCTGAAAACCCTGTTATTTTCCACTGTGCTGTGACTCAGTATAAAAGCCCACACCATCACCTCAATAAAGGGCATTTGGCATTCGGCATTTGGCATTTTGACATTGCCATTGAATGAATTACCCACTGTCTTGTCTCTTATTTCAATCTCTAGGCCTTCACCCAATTCATGGAACAGATTTGTAGCATGAGATTTACACAGAAAAGCTCAGTATCTTATACCACACAGCTGAATGAATCTCTGGGTATGGGAATCCAGACATTTTTACTTTTAAATCATCTAAATGGTATCAATGTACCACCATAATTACTATCATGCTCTAGCCACTTAGGGTTCTCCACCTATTCAACTCATGTTAGTGAGTGAAATTTGCATCTCTGGAACTTAGTATTGTGCTTTTAATTAAATGTCAATTTGTTGAATGAATGAATAAATTAATGAATGAGTGGAGAGATTTATGAAAGACAAGAGGGAGGGAGGAAGGAAGGCAAGAAGGATGGAGGAAGAGATGGAGGAAGGCAGAAGAGACAGAACATAGAGGGAGGGAGGGAGGGAGAGAGGGGAGGGGAGGGAAGAACTATAGTTAGCTTCTCTTGGGTAGTCATGGACAGATTTCTACATCTGCACTTACTCTGGGAAGGAAGGTATCGTCACCCACCCCTAGTGGAGCAGCTCTTTGACACCCCATACTGTTGGGTAACAGGCTTGGAGCTTCACTCAGCCCTCAGGCTCTCCTGGGGCAGTTCTCCAACTCTGTCCATAAAGCATGATTTTGATCTAGACCCAGTGGAGCACTAATAAAGATGGAGTTTGTGACAATGGATCACCTCCTAATCCTAGAGGAGCTTGGAAAATCTGTTTTTTGTTTTCCTTCCAAAAATCCAAATCCCTACTACCAACCATTTTTTCTTGTAAGTATTGATAAATCAATTTAATGATTAAGCATAACAGCAAACTAATAAAGGAAAATCTTTAGAATATTAGAAGGTAGTGTCTGGAGATCCCATCTTTTGGCTTATTGATTACTTTTATTCCTCTCTTTTCTCTCTCTCTCCCTGTCTCTCCTCAGTCCTTTCTCCTTCTCTTGTTCTCTCCTCCCTTGCACAAATATTTATTTGTCATATATTACATGCCACACCTTGCGAAATGTAATGGCAAAATATAGACTCCTTTCCCATATGAAATTTACTGAGACAACTTGACTATTTCATGATTTCTATAAGGTATGATGTATACTGTGGCTTCCAAAAATCCCATCTCATCTACAAGTTTAAGAAGATTGACATACTAAATATTTCACCCAGGCTCATGAAGACAATAGATACCCTGAAGTCTCTTGAGAAGTTGCTTGTGCCTGGTGAATGGACCCAAATAGACAAGACAGGCACAGGCACAGTCCTTTTCAGGGACTTAACTTTACCTTTGAGATCAGCCAGGGGATTATGAAGCTCTCACCAGCCCTAGAAGTCAGGCCTTCAGACCACTAGAACTTCCTGGCCTCCATGTGGTTGGGCTTTCTATCTTCCAACCAACCAGACACCTCAGAAGTCTCTTCTCCCTTTCCATAACCACAATTCACACACTTCAAGGATTACAGTAAGTTTTTCTGAGTACACATAACACCCCCAACAGAGGTAGCCAATAAGAAACATTAGTAATAGGCCAACAACTTTATATCTAATACAGCATCTCTGTGTGCTATTTGGGGCTGACGTGGCACTGGGACCAGGCTGGTGAGAAAAACTGCTAGCTCTGTCTTAAATATTAACCTATTTCTAATAGTTTAAGTATTTCCACATGGTCTTATCTTACTGGAGAGAGAGTCTGGACCTCTTCTCTTGAAGGTTTGTAAATATACTGCTCACCAGCCCAAGAAGAAATAGTCACTCACATCTGGTAAGACGCAGACCTCATTTGAGTCTGTTTCCCATCAAAATCAAGGCCAAAACTTGAACTTTAAGCTTTAGAAATCCTAGCATTTCTATATAGCTGCCTCCCTACCTGATTTTTCTGTCCTAAAACATATATAATTCCAAAAGGCTCTGCCCAGGACTTCCAGACACCTGGTGCTCTTTTGAAAGTCGTCTCTAGTTTTGAGATGTGTGGTGTGGGTCAGAGGACTTAGGATGGCCTTCCTCCTCAGAGCCCTATGGTCATTATTTTTGAATTGTCTCAACTCTTCCATTGCCACACTCCAACCTCAAACACAACTGGCATTTTTGAATTAGGACTTTTATCAAGCCCTGATTGTTCCCTCCTATGTCTAAGGAAGTGCTCATGATGGGACCCATCTCTCCCAAAGACTCATTGCCACATCAGGCCTCATAGAGTCTTTCCTGAAGTTAGAGTCCAGCCAGACTATTCTATGCTTCACCTAGCAATCCCCTATTGTACAAAAAAGACCTTTTCTAACTTCCAACTGTGGTACAAAGCAGGAAAACAATCTATCTTCAATCACACCATGGTCAAGTCATCCATGGAAGACCTATCACCCAAGTCCATGAAGGAGTGAAGTCTTCCAGAGCCCACTTAATTGCATTCTTAAAGACTATGACATTTTAAACATTAATACTCTCATAAAAGAAACTGAAAGAAATTTGGATTAATCAAAGGTTGGATCCCAGAAAGAGGACACATTATGGAGATTGATGGCTTAGGTTAGGTAATCACAGAGAGATATGCATTCAATCAAGAAGTTAATTTTTTCTTTTTTAACATAATTTTGATTGATTCTTAGAGAATTTCACATCATGCACCCCAACACGATCACCTCCCAGCCCCTCCATAGCCTCCCCTTACCACTAAAGCATCCCCCACCCACCCCTCCAAAATGAATTAAAAATGAAACAAAATAGAAAAAATAAAAAAAAACCCACCTCAATCCTCCATCTTTCCCACACCTCTTCACTCATCCTAGAGGCATTGGGAGCTGTGGTGTATCACATAGTATACTCTTTTGTCCAATCAGCCCCACCCACAAAATGTCCATTGCAATGAGACATTGGTCTGGCTCAAGGCCTCTGGCACACCATCATCACTAGACCCTCACTGAAACTCCTCTGGGATATCCTGCTGTTGCTCCAGTTCATGAGGATCCTGTGGTACAAGAAGGTAAATTCTAATCTCCAACCCTGCAGAGGGAGTCTAAGACACCAGAACCCCATGGGAATGCTCCAGGGTGACAAAAATTCTATAAAAACATGCCTCATAAATTCTATGTATTTTATTGTTTCTCAAAAGTCTAATATATATTCAAGAATCTGTTCCCAAAAATGTTGCTAGTATTAGGATCTGATGGCATACTGTATGCTAATTGACCAATTTTATATAATAATCAAATTGTATGTTCACCTGTGTTAAGCACAGAGATGCACATACTGTATATCAATAATATCAATAGTGAATTAGGAAAATGTTTAAACTTCTCATTTCACTTACTTTATTTTTGGTCCCAGATTCCTGCTGGGCAGGAAACTGTATCTGTTTCCTTGCCAGACCCTCCTCCATGTTTGCATTAATTTACTTTGTTAATTGGATTCCTATTCCCTCATAGTCCATTAGTAATAAGATTGCCATTTGCACTTCTCAAATCCACTCCTCCCAACACAATTCTTTAGCCCTCCTGTTGTCCTGAGGCATGACTGAGTAAATGCACAGTTGGCTTCTTTTGGACCATGGCTCTCTGTTGGGTAGGTCAATGGGGATGTCTGGCTCCAGAACTAGTGAAGGAAGGAGACGGAGTCTGGATCTCTAGCATGGTACCTGGACCACTGAAAGCCACTGCTGTTCTCCTGGAAACTCTCTCTTCATGACTTTTAGTAACTGACTAACTGCTTCCAATCTCAAGGGCTATGTCAGGTAATATCACAGCTTTACCTCTAACCCTGGTTTCTGTACCACCTCTCAGCCTCTCTGCACCCACATCTTTATAGATACCCTTATCTTGACCGATCTTCCTCTCAGAGTGCCAGCTCTTTCCTGATAGAACAATGGCAGCTACAAGCCACTTCTTGTCAGTTTCTCACAATGCTTCTGTTTATGTGTTCTTGCAAAATGGTGCTGTTTAGTATGCATCTATTTGAATCTTCTCACAAATGTTACTGAGTTTGGTTTGGCTTTTTACCTTTCTTATTCATTACAATTTCTTAAAAGGTTCATACCTGTAGCTATGGCTACAGCTCATCTGTTGTTTTACATGGATACTCCATATGCCACTGCCTGCGCATTGACTTATCTAGTGGCTCAGAAGATAACACCTACCTGGTCCCCAGTTTCTTACCATGGCAGCCAATGCTGAAATGAAATTTTATATATGCCTCCTGGAGAGCTGTGTCAGGATATCTGTGGAATCCGTAGCAAGGGATAGAATTTCAGACAAATGCCACATACAACTACCTCACTACAGAGAAACCAATGAACTCTGCAGAGCACCCATACTTGCCAGACATTTCTAAGGGTCCCCACCTGGGCATCTACACTACCACTGGGCATTTCCCAAATTCCTGTCTTTTTAAACCTACTTAGATAGAAAATGACACTTTGGTTTGCAATTTGCTTTTCTTTGGTTATTTGTAATTTTGACTATCTCCTGAGGTGACATTGGCTTCCTCTTCCACAAATTGTATGCTCATATCCTCTGAATTGTCTTTCTATTGGGTTACAATCTTTTTTATGTGCCCACATAGATTTTCCTATGTATTTTTTAAATATACATATTGGCATCAGTTAGCTAATATTTTACATGAAACATGGATACTAAAAGTAAATTAATTTGTTGGTGAGTTACAGGGTTTTGGTTGCTGTTGCTGTTGTTTGGTTGGTTTGGTTTTGGCTTGCTTGTTTGTTTGAGATCAGTTCTCTAGCCCAAGCCTGGCTTTGAACTCCCCATGTAGCCAAAGCTGACCTTGAACTTCCAAAATTCCTTCCTCCACCTACCAAGTCCTGAGATTACAGACATGTGCCATCATAATTGGTTTCACATAGTGCTGGCAATTGAACTCAGGGCTTTGTGCATGCTAAGTTAAGTTCTTTACCAGCTGAGATGCACCTCCAGTTCCTGAAGACTCATCTGTCAGCTTATTCACAAAATGATTTTGGAAAAGACAGACAACTTCTATTGTCTGATATAGATATCAATGATAAAACCATGCCCTGTATTTGTGATTAGAGTTAAATAGAACACTGTGCCTACAGTGTCCATGACAGTGGATCTTTACAAATGAAGGTCACCTTAAGTACAATCTCCAGCTTAGTTGGGCTGATGTTTCAATTTGGAGATAATTCATGTGCTCTAAGCATGTGCCTATATAGGAGCAGAGCTCCAACAGGGCCCCCCTCTGAACTTCCAGGAACCCCAGCCCTGATTAGCATGTGACAGGGCCCTAATTAGAGAGGAGCTCAGAGGGACAAGGGAGAGAGTCTCCTGGAGTCTATGGGCAAGCTCTCCTGCATCCATTTTGTCTCTACTGATTAGTGCATGAATGGGGCATTGATTATCAGGCCATGCCATTGTGTAGCCTTTCAATAGAGTGGCCCCATGCAGGGACTTATTAGCAATTAAGCCTTGAATAAATGTTTTGTAAATGGAGTCATTCCAAATGAATAGAAAGGGCTTTGGGAGTTGAGAAACACTCACTATATAGGGGCCATCAAGGCCATGTGCCCTTCCACTTCCACATAATTGTATACTCATCCACTTCAAGGCTGCCAGGACCCCAATTGGTGGATAAAAGCCTATTACAAAGCATGCCTGCCATGAGTTGTCTCCTTCCCTGGAAGAGGATGGATAACTTCTGCATTGTTTGTCTTGATTGGTGCCCATCCCTGAGCATATCTTCTCTCAGGTTCTGCTCCACAGGCAGAGTAGAAGGCTAGGCCATCAATTTCTCATGCATGCCACTTCTGTATGCTATGGGGTTCCCTTCGTGTTTTACATAGGGTTTGATCTGGGTAACAGTTCTGGGAGGGTTGGGTAGGTCTTCTCACCCTCAGCAAAGCTTGAAACTGAAGCTCTATGGATAGGCACTTCAAGATGGGTCATTCTTTGTTGTGGAGGGCTGCCCTGGTCATTTCTGAATGTTTAGCAATGTCCATGGCTTCTACCCACTTGATGCCAACCAAAAATACTTGTTGATACTTCCAAGTGTCCTTGGAGGATTAAATTCAATTGCCCCTGTTAAGGACTGCTCAACCAAAATATTGAGCCTCCTGACGACAAAACACCAGTGGATCAATAAAATTTAAAATTATAAAATGACAGCTGGTTTACATCCATTAATCAACTCTTAATTAAACTCCTTCTGGACCAAGCACTGTTAAAGTGCTAAGAATTCCTCAAGGAACCAGACACACAAGCATCTATCTTTTATGGGGTTTCTACTTGATAATAACAAACAAGTCAATGAACAAATGAGATAATTTCTAGCTCACAGCATAACTGGTAACTTGAATAAAGTATGACATGAATCACTACATTAGATTGAGGGCTCATAGATGGCTTGAATAAGACAGAGTCAGCCATGAGACCACCAAAAGGGAAGAGGCTTACAGCAAACAACAGCGAGTAAACAGAGGCTGTGTGTGTGTGTGTGTGTGTGTGTGTGTGTGTGTGTGTGTGTTGGTTGGGTGGTGGGGGTGGTGGTAGGAGTTTTGAACCTGTTCAAGAACTCAAAGGGAGGCTGATGGGGCAAGAAGCACTAGGGGAGGTTGTGGGATTAGGTAGAGAGGAAGCTAAGAGATGCATCCACAATCCAGATTGTATTGGAAGTTCAATCACACAGCCCTACCCCATCATCATTTACTCTTCTGCTACCCTTATTCCAGCTCACCCACTCTCATTCTTTCCTCAAATTCTCATTTTTCTGCCTCAGCCTAAACCCTTGACCCTTATCATAATTCATTAAAGCTTCTCTACTCTCTGTCTTCACTTTGGGACAGGGCAAGACAGTACAGAGGTTCCTCCCTCTCATCGTCTTGCTAAAGCCATTTTAGGCTTAATTAGAATTTGTTCTCTTTGATGGGAAGCCCCATGGAAAATTACCCAACTCTATTCTAAGAACTTGAGGTCAAGATGCCCCAGCTAACTTTGCTTAACTTCCATTAAGCTGCTTGCTTGCACATACATCCCACTTCTGCAGCTGCCAAGCAATCTAGTAGGGTATATATGAATATATATATTCAAATGAGAGAAATGTGACTTTTTAGTTTTGTTTAAGATTCCCTGGCACATGACTATGGTTTGAAGATCCCCATAAAAACTCATGTTGAAATTTCCTTCCCATGGAGAACTATTAAGAGAGTCATCCTTTAAGAGAGGATTGGGTCCATTCATAGTTTAATAGGTTGGTGGGTTGTCTTGAGGGGGGCTTATTGTAAAAGCCAGTCGGACTCATTTCTTGTTTATATCCCTGCTGTCATGTAAGGTACTACACAGTTTCAGAACCCCTCAGAGTCCCCACCACCAAGGACCACACCAGATGCTGTTTTCAACATTGAACCTCACAGAGACAAGAACTGTGGGTCAAACACATCTTTCCTCCTTTATAACACACAGTTTTAAGACACATGTCCATTGCAGGTTGTCTTTTTCTCATAGTCACCAGGGGAATCCAGGGTACCAAAGGCATCACTTAATATGTGCTCACTATTGGAGACTAAAGCACAGAGGCCATGATACACTGTTATCTTCCCACTGTTATCATCCAAGCTAGGGCTGTGAGGAGAATGACAAGAACTTACCCATTGATTGAACTTACCCATTGATTTTTCACCTGTTTGTTTGGATGATCAAAAGATGACAAATACTGCCTAAGATGGATTTTCATTCATTCTAGTGACATTAGTGTATGTAACTATATGGCTCTTCCATGAACATGTCAAACATTTTAACATTCACTTATTAAATAAGCAATATATGCCATGTCTCAGAACAGCCCATCCATATACAATATTTTATTTAGTCTGCACAGTATATTAAGGAACTTGTTTTATTAACCTGTTTCAGACATAAAATACTACCTACTACTTCCTGGCCCTTTTCATCATCTAGTAGCTGCCTATACTCCTCCATCCCCAAAGCATATCACACCCATCTCTTTCCATCTTCTCTGGCTTCTCCTCCTCCTTCCTGAGGGGACCATTGTAAGAAGTTGAATCCACTAGTTAATTTGAAGTAGTCTTCTTCTCCATCTCATGACCCATGGTCTGAGTACCAATGCAAAGCCTCCCTTGTTGTCTAAGGCAATAGTCATAAGTTTCCAGGACTAGGCAAAGCACACATGCAATGCACCAGATTATTCAGCCTATAACATCTGTCCAGAGAGCATCACAACTCAAGAATAATATTCCACCAATATTTCTATTATCTTCTTCCTCGAATCTTGTCACATTCTCAGCACCATGAAACCACATGTAAGTCATCAGCCTAAGTCCATGAAATAGTCATTTGTACCTGGGGTGGGATATTCAGCCTTCACTCAAAATTGTATCATTAGAGATGTAAATGGTTTCCCCTTCCCTTGTAAAACTAAACATCACAAATGTCATTTAGTTAATAAGGTCTCCCTTTAAATTAGAGCATCTGCTTCCTAAGCACAAAGGTTAAATCAGGTGCTGACTTTCTAGATATTTATGCTTTTATTGCCTCTCTCCCTAGTCAGCTGTGGCCATAGTAGTCAAAGGGAAGACCAGCATTACACATAACTATACACTCATACATACCATACAGCTCCCAGCACTATGTCTGTACTGGGGGGCTGCAATGGGAAAACCCCAGGAAATAAACAGTACTAGACTTACTGTTCTTAAGGTTGAGACATCCTCTGGACGCAGGAGGACAGTAGCTTTTCTTTTGCTGTCTGGGGAATGTACCTCTTACAAAAAATACAAATCCCTGGGAATAGTGAGTTAGATAATGCTCCTGCATCTGTGGATGACTTAGTCACTCACCCATTCCTTATTAAACAGAAGCGTAATAGTGCCTGCCACTGTGCTGGTGCCAGAGACATGAGGCAGTACAGAAGGTGTAGATTCATGGTCTCTGTGGTCGTTTGAAAGTGATTGACCCCCATAGTCTCATATGGAGTAGCACTATTAGGAGGTGTGGCCTTGTTGGAGGAAGTGTGTCACTGTGGGAGTGGGCTTTGAGGTTTCCCATGCTCAAGCTCCTCCTAGTGCCACAGACCATTTCCTGTTGCCCAAATGATGTAGTACTCTCACCTACTTCTCCAGCACCATGTCTGCCTGAACACCTCCATGCTCTCCACCATAATGATAATTGATTGAACCTCTGAAACTGTGAGCAGCCCACCTCAATTAAATGTTTTCCTTTATAAGAGTTGCCATGGTCATGGAGTCTCTTCACAGTAATAGAAACCTTAACTAAAACAGTCTTATTCTGAACCGGCTGTGAGCAGTCAACAAGGGAATTACTTGGAATATATCTTTTGCACTTGGTAGTCTTCACAGAACCTAGAGAACGTAGAACTAGCTTCCTTTTCTGGAGCAATCGGCAAATAGAGACAAGATTTGAATTAATAGCCAGTCATGGAGCTGGAGAGAGAGTTTAGCCAGTGAAGTGCTACAAGAGCATACATATATATTCACACAAATGAACACAGAGGGGGGGGTAGTGAGAGAGAGAGAGAGAGAGAGAGAGAGAGAGAGAGAGAGAAATCAAGCACATGTAAATCCTATCCCGTGAGTTCCAATAATCCTTAGAAACTCTTTAGGGACATAGTGGCGCCTGTGTATATTATAGCACGTCCTGGATTAGCTTCATGCTGATTCAAATAATTTTCTAAAAGTATTAAAATACCAGATCAGCCCCATTTGCTGAGTTGTCTCACTCAGTGTGGTTTTGTAGCTGTCTGAAAGCCCTGGACCCAGCTGTCTGGAATGACCATCATCTGAGGACGGCCATTACCACAGGTCAAGACTCGGGTTTCAGAAAATGTGGCACTATCTCTCAGAGGCAGGAGGTGGCAAACATTTTTGTTCTCATTACAGGGACAGTAAAATTATCTTTCAGAGAAGGCACTGCCAGCAGACAGCATGAGGAACATAGGGCTGGCTCCTGTTGATTATGGAGAGAGGAGGAGAGACAGGCATGGCTATTTTGAACTGTAGAGTGTAGGGTTTTTTTCCTCCCATGGATGGTGACTTGTCACAAAAAATTAGACAAAATCAGAGTGTTTTGTGATGACTCGCTGGATTCTATTCCTCTGAAGTGATCACAGTCTGACGCCAGGATCTAAAATTCTAGAAGACAGGCTGTAATGCATGTTCCCCAGTTGACTATACCCAACATTTGAGGATGAGAGTTCACTGGGGTCATGGCTTTCCTGTGATCCCACTTGAATTATGTGCTAGTTTTGAGTTGTGCTGCCCTAAGTGAGAAAGAGAACCAAGCCCTGCTGTTCTGAAACCCTGGCATTCGAAGAAGCTCCTTCTTGGACAAGTAGACAGATCCCCTCCCTGCCATGGACAGAGACAACACTTAAGAGGAATTCAGTAAAACTATGGTGATGCAAATAGGAGGAGGCCTTTTGATTGATTCATTCAGCATCTCATGAATCTCTATTGAGCTCTTCCTCCAGGCCAGGCTCTGGGATAGTGACAGGAACTCAGTGGTGAGAGACACCTGGATCCTGCCCACAGCACCTCTGCACAATATCTGAAACTAAAAGTAACAACATGTTCAGTCCTGTCTTGAATTGCCCTTTAGAAGGTCAATCTCTCAGCTGCCTTCAACTATTGATTTCTGTCAAAAAATGAGAGCCTCAGGGACTTGGGAGACAGGCCCAAAAGAAGTGTATTCCCCCTTCTCTAGACCAAGGCCTAGGTAACCAGATCTACCTCAAGGCTCTGCATTGGCCTCTTCACTTCCAGTCAAATCCAAAAACAGATGTGGAGTTTTGACATGCAAGCAGGGTTGTCCCAGGCACCTGTATATGGCGCTTACACAGCAGGTAGAGAACAATGTGGGTAGTTGCCTGTATATCTGTATCTATACTTGCCTAGCACTCCCTGATGTGTGTATTCTTCTTATCATCTCTGCTAAAGGTTCAGGGGTATTCATGACCCTACTCGGTTGAAATCACATGTGGACATGGGAGTTCTGGTGGTTGTTGAGGGAACTTTCTAAGATTACACCCATCTAAAACCAGCTTACACAGAAGGCTTGAGTTAATCCATGGCCCTTATTAGTTAAACTAGTTTAAATTGGGTTTTGTCTGTTCATTAAAATATCCCTAACTGGTGGTAATGGTGCATGCCTTTAATCCCAGCACTCTGGAGACAGGGGCAGGCTGATATCTATGAGTTTGAGGCCAGCCTGATCTACAGAGTGAGTTCCAGGACAGCCAAGGGGGCACAAAGACACCACATCCTGAAAAGCCAAAATAAAACAAAATCAGAAACATAAAATATCTCTGTAGTGTAGTAGTTCTCCATCTTCCGAATGCTGCAAGCCTTTAATACCATTCACATTGTGGTGCCCTTCAACCACAAAAATTATTTCACTTTTACTCCATAACTCTAATTTTGCTACTGTTAGAAATCAAAATGTAGGTATCAGATAAGCAAGCTATCTGATATGCGACCCCCAAAGGGGTCCCAATCCACAGGCTGAGAAATGCTGCCTTAGGGTTTGAACGCCCCTCATCAGCTATCAGCTAATCTGTTATAAGACAGGCAAAGCCCAACATGCATCGAGGCAAGAAACTACTGTTGCTGGAGGGTAGAAAGAAGGAATGAAAACATAGGTGGGAAATACCTCCCAAGGTCTCATACAGAAGATATTTCATTTTTTAGTTAATTTCTACTGCTGTGAAGAGACACCATGACAACTGCAACTCTGAGAAAGAAAACACTCACTGGGTCTAGCTTAACAGACTCAGTTCATTATCATCATGACCGGGACCATGGGGGTATGCAGGCAGACATGGTGCTGGAGAAGTAGCTGAGAGTCCTACATCTTGCAGGCAATAGAAAGAAGACTGAGACACTGTTATCTTGGCCATGAGAAACCTCAAACCCCTTTTCTATCTTCTTGCTTCACTGGGTAATGCTTCCCCATGAAAGCTAACTACCTCAAAGCCTCAAAAGGCTGTGTCAATGACATCTGCTACATCAGGAAGCCATCAGCAGGAAGAGAGAACAGAAAAAGAAAAGTAACCAGGTCCCTCTAGTTATAAGGGAGAAGGATTAGTCAAATGGACACTAATGCCATCTCCAAAATGCATATATCCAAGTAAAAAGGGAGAGGGTGGAATTTGGTGATCAGCCATACAAAGGACAAGCATCCTGAAGAGGAATTAGTTGGAGTAGGTGGTGATAAAGAGATCATAGGTCAAAATTGAAGCAGGTCAGGATTTTGGATAAGGGAAATGTTAGCCCAGATCAGAAGTGCTCATAGCTTACATCACCACACACTGATGGATGCCATACACACTCAGTAGCAAACAGCTGGGTCCCTCACATTTTTGCATTTCTTATCAATTCCCAAGTTGTGATGATGACAATGATATCTGAGCAATCCTATTGAAGAAACACTTTATCCACAGAAAAATCAATCCTCTAAGCAACAGGGGCCCCTGAAAGCTCTCTTGGGCTGGGAAGAAATATGAGAACATAGTTAAGAAAGGCTGATGGGCAGGATGGGCAGGAAAGGGTGGAGGGAAGGTGGTAGTGGCTGTGGGAGGAAGAAGGGACCACTGGAGCCAGCATCCCGGTTACTCAGCTGCACTTAATCAGATTAATTACATCAATTTCATAAAGATTCTGACCTCTGAGCCCCAGTTTTATCAGCTAGGAGCACACCAGTCAAGCTATGTACCTTATGCCTGCAAGAATTCTGGTCCTACAAGCATCAGTGCCAGTGAGTTTAAATAAACAAAGTATCAGAGGATTAGAGCCCAGATCTGTTTCTATTTTGTGGTGGTGGGGGGTATGTGGATGGGTGTGGATGGATGTGGATGTGTGGCTGGGTGGGGGTGTGTGTGGATGGGTGTGGATGGGTATGGGGGGTGTGTGGCTGTGTACAGGTGTGTATGTGTGTACAGGTGTGTGAATGGGTGTGGATGGGTATGGGTGTGTATCGGTGTGTGTAGTTGTGTGGGTTGGGTGTGTATGGGTGTGTGTATATGGGTGTGGGTATGTGCTCACGTACTCTTGCCTGAATCCAGAGTTCCTCAGGTATCATTCCTCAGGAAATATTTACCCTGCTTTTTTTTTTTTTTGGCAAGAGTCTTCCATTGTCCTGGACACATGCCAAGTGTGCTGGCTAGTTTCTATGTCAACATGACACAAGCTAGGTTATCTTAGTTGGGATTTCTCTTGCTGTGAAGAGACACCATGACCATGGCAACTCTTATAAAGGAAAACATTTAACTGGGACTGGCTAACAGTTCAGAGGTTTAGTCTATTATCATCATGGCCAGAAGCACGGTGGCATGCAGGCAGACATGGTGCTGGAGAGGCAGCTGAGAGTTCTGCATCCAGATCAGTAGGCGACAGAAAAAGAGCGTGATACTGGGCCAAACCTCAAAGTCACCCCCAGTGACACAACTTTTCCAGCAAGGCCACACCTACTCCAAAAAGGCCACAACTCCTAAAAGTGCCACTCCCTATGAGCCCATGGGGGCCATTCTCATTCAAACCACCACACTAGGGGATTCTGGGAACCCAAAGGGTTGCCCTGGAGGCAAATCTGTGGGGGGCATTTCTTGATTAATGATTGAGTAGGCCCACCTCACTGTGAGCCATGTCACCCCTGGGCCAGTGGTTCTGGATGGCACAAGAAAGCAGGCTTAGCACATCGTGAGCAAGGAAATCAGTCAATAACACTACTCCATGGCATCTGCATCAGCTGTGTGTTCTTGCTCCGTTCACCTCTGACTTCTCTCAGTGATGTGGAGCTGCAAGCTGAAGTAAACCCTTTTCTTGGCAAGTTGCTTTTGATCATGGTATCAGAGCAATAGAAAGCTATGATTCTAAGTAAGCTAGACTGGAGTCCTGGCAAGCCCCAGGGGTTCAGCTGTCTCCATCTCCCCACCACTGGGATTACAAGAGTTTGTGACCATACTTGGCTTTTCCCCCACAGGCTTTGAGGACTGAACTGAGATTCTCAGGCATGCCTTGTAAGCGCGTCACCACACTGAGCCATCTCCTCAGAACATGGCCCTTACTTTGAGAAACAGGAAGCAACTGGAGAGACCCACAGAGAATCTCTGCAGATTCAAATAATTAAGATGCTAGGGAAGAAATCACTCTCACACACACACACACACACACACACACACACACACACACACACACACACACACGAGGCACAGCCCTTTTGCTCAAGCACATGGACAGCCCTGTTTGGTTGAGAGCCCTCTTGTAGGACCCAGCTGGTAGGAAGGGAAGAGGTGGTCCTTGCTTGGGACCCCTAGGTGTTTTCTTGTTGTTTTCGTTTTGTTTTCTTGTTTTTTTGTTTTGTTTTTTTCCAGATGGGACAGCAGACATGGTGCTCCTGAAGATCTGAAGTGGGCCAAAGGAAACAACCCCTCTAAAGGGCCTCGCTGCAGGTCAGCTTCTTTCCAGATCTCCTTTCACATCAGTGAGGGGAGCCGGATGGGTTCAGGCTGGTGAGCTGCCAGGAAACTGTCCGCTCCTCTGAATCCTGGCATTGCAGCCCCTGCTTGGCATTTGCAACAGTGTGTCTGCCGCTCCCCACAGCAGCTCATTGTCTGGCACGAGGACACAGAGCCAGGCTGCCCCTGAGAAGCAAGCCCAGCAAATGGACACCAACTGAGCTCCTGTGGTCAGCAGATTAGCCCTGTGGTCCTGCCAGCTTCAGGGGGTCACCAGGGCCTCTGGTGGCCAGCTTCAAATCCCAGTGACTCTCTTTTCATTAATTTCCCAAGCTCTGGTGCTGCCAGGCTAAGGCTTCACCAGGTGCAGGGACATCCCTAAAGCACCCTTCATGCCATCCAGCCCTTTGCAGGGTCTCTGAGCTTCTGGCTCAGGTGCTGGAGGGGTGAGGGGGGCAGAGGTGGCCTCTCAGCAAGCCCTGTAGGTGTGAAGCAAGCAACATGGAGAGCTCTCACTGCTGATGACTCTTTTTCCAAGGGCCCAGCCAAGAGGCTGGAGTGCCAAATCCCAATTAAATCACAGAAGGAGTGAGAGCAGAGAGGACAAGCGCAGAGGCAGGGAGGAGGGATGCTTCTGCCCAAGTCTCCCAGGAACACTTGCCTGAGGCTTTTCCAGCCTGGATAGAAGAAGTTTCTGGGTTTGTTTGCTTGTTTGTTTGTTTTGTTTTGTTTCTCCTTTTACTCCTTCCTTTATTGGAACAGATAAATGTTGAGCAGCAATTATCTGTTGGGCTTTAGGTCAGCCATAAACAATCAAGAGATGAATGGACCCAGTGAGCAAGTTTAATCAAGTGATAGGCCAGCAAGCAGACAGTGGCCAGGCCCTTTGGCAAGTGCTCTTCTGGGTGAGGTAGCATCCAGTGTTGTGAGAGTGTGTGAAAAGAAATTCCCAACTAACTGCCAGAGGCAATGGGAGAAGCTTTAGAATAGAAGGTGCTTTGGAGCCTGTTTCTTGAAGAGTGGGTGGGAATTTGCAGAGAAGATGACATGTCCAGGAGAGGAGCCATGCATGGCAATGAGTTCTAAAAAACAGTGTAGCGTAGGAACATGTAGGGAAGGGAAGCCAGTGAAATAAAATGCCTGATTCAGAAAGTCTTACTGGCTGATGATCTTGTCCAGGAGGTAAAGGAAGAAGATTTGTAGACCCAACTAACGAAGGAAAGTTATCAAACTGCTCTGCTCTGACATGCAGGCAGAGTTTTCCTGTCCAGCCACTTCTCAAATAATCACTCTGAGGCTTAATATTAATTACAAATGCTCAGCCAATAGCTCATGCTTATTACTAACTAGCTCTTACATTTTAAGTTAACCCATATTCCTTGTTTATGCTCTGCCACAAGGTGGTATCTTTATTAACATGACACATTCATCTCCTTCTCCCTCTGTGTCTGCCTGGTGACTTCTTGGACTCTACCCATCCTCATCCCATCATTCTCAGTTTGGCTCTCCCACCTAACTGCATCCTTTTCAGCTATTGGCCAGTCAGCTTACTTATTAAACCAATCACAGCAACATATATTCACATAGTGTAAGTGGATATTCCACAACACTGACACACACATAGGTACATGCACTCCCTACCATGCATGTACTCTTTAGCACATATATGTATATATATATACACACACACACACACACACACACACACACCCCTCTTCTCTGCCTATTTTGTAAGCATGGGGTGGGCTGGATCCTAGACTATAAAGTTCAAGGAACTGAAAAGTTGACAGATTTTCTGCTTGAAGCAGCAGAGGATAAGAACTAGACTCTAAGATCAATAATGAAGACAAGAAGCTAGGATGGGAGGTAAAATCCAGGAAGGCTTTTGATTATAAGTGTCCCCAGAATAGCTCAGATGCCACAGTTCTGTTGGGTCTATTAGTCTTCTGTACATCTATCAAGTTTTAGGTTCACACATAAGGTCAGGCATAGTGGTACACACCCACAATCTCAGCACTTGGGTAGCTGAGACAGGAGTGTTATTAGTTTAAGACCATCTCGAGTATGATCCTATCTCAAAAAATAAGGCCCAGTAGATGTCTCTGTGGGCAAAGTACTTACCACAAACTCATGAAGACCTGAGTTTGGATTCCCAGAATCCATGTGGGATAAATGCAGTAGCAGCCTTGTAATCCCAGCACAGCTATGGGGAGATGGGATGGGCCACTTATCCTGACAAATGCAGCAGCAAACAAGAGACTCTTTCTCAAAGTGGAAATCAAAGGCTGACACCCAAGGTGTTTTCTCACCTCTGCTCCTGCACTCTTCATGTGTGAATATACACACATCATGCACACTCAAAGATTAAAATAAATATGTCTGGACATGGGGCATGGAGTGGAAGGAAGGATATTGATCAAGGGGCAAGAGGGTCTGGGACCCCCAAAGTGCTCTTTACAGGATTCTTGCCCTATGATCTATCAGTGAGATAGACTAGTCTCCTTCTACTTACCCATAACTGGGATTTACTTCTTATTAAACATCATCTGACCTATGTACTGTTGCATATATGCAGGTGTTGGTGTCCAAAAATGCATTAGCAAAGAGCTCCAATAAGCATAACACTTGGATCTTGTTGAGAAGGTATCATCTGAGTTCATGGTTGTAGGTTCTGTAGACTCCAGCCTTGCTCAAGGGCTTGGAATAATAAGTAGGAGAACCAGAGCCAGGTATTATAGCAGATGCAGGATAGTTCTCCAGGCAGACAGGGGAAATCAGCATCATGTCGATTGGCTTCTCACAGAGCCATGTGATAGAGAGAACACCCAGGGGAACATTCTGCTAGTGATGTGGAGAAATGTGCACCAGGACCTCTGCAAACAAGACTGATTTTTCATTGTGTTCTAGTGATGTCTAAATGATCTGAATGGTGGCCCTGGGCCCTGAAGGGCAATGGGCTGTAGGAAAGTCCATTATAATCAACCAAATAAATACAGCTTGATGCCTATTCTGAGGCAGGTTCTGTATTCGGTGCTGAATAAGAAGCAAATAATAGAATGACATATATAATAATATATTTATTATACTAAGTATTATATGTAAAGTGGTCTGCTGATACATGCTTAATTGATATATGTATTACAGAGTTAGTGTATATTATACATTTGATTCCAGTTATGGAGTTCCTAAAATCCATATAAATAAGAGCACCGGGAGATTTTTTTCTTTAAATATTTGGTCTTTGACCTTAGTTCCCAACAAAGAGCTCACATGACCGCTGTCATTTACTAAGTGATCCTGGCACCTTTTGCCCTCATGAGGTCACTCTTGGTGGGTTCCTGGATAGCCTCAGGATCAAGACTTGTTGCCAGGGGAAACCACCATGTGAACAGATGAGTGGATACTTCAGACCTATTCCCTGACCCCAGGGACCAGGAAGGGGGCTGAATTTTGAGTTGAGCATCAGTGGACAATGACATCATCAGTCATGCCTATACAATGAAACCTCTCTAAGAACCCCAAAAGGCTGAGTTCATAGAATGTCTGGATGGCTGAAGGCATGTAGGTGCCTATAGGAACCATGTGTGGAAACTCAGTCCTCTTCTTCCCTGTGAACTTCTCCAATTTATTGTTCACCTTTGTCCTCTGTGCTAGCCTTTGGAGTAAATAGTAAGCCTATGTATTTCCTTGTGTTATGTGAACCATTCTAGCAAATTTGCCAGCCCTGGGGAAAAAGACTGCAGCTGGGATATGTAGTCAGTTGGTCAAAGTCTAGGCCTCGCTACCTGGTATCTGAAGTGTGTGGGTGGGCACTCTTATGGGACTGAACTCTGCCTCTGGGGTCTTCCTCTAACTGCAGGTCAGCAAGGACACATAATTGGAATAGGGTGTGTAGCACCCAACCTGTGTCTGCTGGAGTCATTGGGAAAAAAAATCACCACTATGCACATTTTGGTGACCAGTGGTAATGCCTTGGATGTGGGTTTGAGAACATAGAGAAAAACATTTGCTTTTACTTCCAAATACTCCGGCAGCTTGCCATCCAGTTGGGAAAGAGAAAATTAAACCTCAGTTACGACTGACCTGTGGCCAGGCCTGCCATTGTAGAAGCATAGGTAGCCATGGAAACCTATCCCAGAGACCAAGGGGGGGCCTTGCAAGGGTATGGAGGATGCTCCAAACAGAAACAGTGTGCACCAGGGAAAGGAGGTCACAGGGAGACAAGGGCACCGGGAGAGTCACGCTATTGTAAAAGGCAGGGTCTGTAGAGGGTGAGCACATGCAGGAAAGGAATTCCCAAAGCTGCAGTCAGGTGAATGGCAGCATGTGGAAACCTGAATTCACAAAGCAGTGGGAGTGTTGTAGGGAAGGGTTAGAGACCTAGCTATTTCTCTGCTGTGAGAAAACTCTGACTAAAGCAATTTGGGAATGTCTTAGTTAGGGTTTCTATTGCTGCAGTGAAACACCAGGACCAAAAAGCAAGTTGGGGAGAAAAGGGCTTATTTGATTTACACTTCCACATTGCTGTTCATTAATGAAGGAAGTCAAGTCAGCAACTCAAACAGGACAAGAACCTGGAGGCAGGAGCTGATACAGAGGCCATGGGGTGAGGGTGCTGCTTACTAGCTTGCTTCTCCATGGCTTGCTCAGCTAGAACCCAGTACAACCAGCCCAGGGGTGACACCACCCACAATTGTCTGGGCCCTACCCCACTGATCACTAATTGAGAAAATGGCTCACAATTGGATCTCATGGAGGCATTTTCTCAATTGAGCCTCCTTCCTCTGATGACTCTAGCTTGTGTCAAGTTAACACAAAACCAGTCAGTACAGGGAATAAAGGGTTTGTTTTAACTTACAAATTACATACAGTCTGTGGAGGGAAGCTGCCTTAGTTAGGGTTACTGTGATAAAATGCCACAACAAGTTGGGGAGCAAAGGGTTTATTTGTCTTACACTTCACCTGGGAGTGCATCACTGAAGGAAGTTAGGACAGAAACTCAAACAGGGCAGGATACTGGAGGCAGGAGCTGATGCAGAGGCCATGGAGGGTGCTGCTTACTGGCTTGTTTCTCATGGCTTGCTCAACCTGCTTTATTATAGAACCTAGGACCAGCAGCCCAGGGATGGCACCATCCACCATGGGCTAGATCCTCCACCATCAATCAACTGATTAAGAAAATAACTCACAGGCTTGCATACAGCCATATCTTATGAAGGCATTTTCTCAATTGAGGCTCCTTCCTCTGTGATGAGTCTAGCTTGCGTCAAGTTGACATAAAACTAGTCAGGACAGAAGCCAAGGCTAAAATTTAAGCGGGGACCTGGAGGCAGGAGGAGCTCAAACAGAGTCTACAGAGGGATGGTGGTCCATAGCTTGCTTATCTTATTTTCTTATACAACTCAGGTCCACTTGCTCAGCTGTGGTCCCACTCACTGGGCTGAACCCTCCCACATAGAGCATCAAGCAAGAAAACAACCTACACACATGCTTATAAGCCAGTTGGATTGAAGTAATTCTTCAACTGAGGTTCCATCTTTCCAAGTGACTCAAGTTCATGTCAGGTTGACAAAAATTTAAGCAACACAGTAAGTGAGACAAGAAAGGATAGCATCAGCTGAAGGGTCACTGCTTGTAGCCAGGCACATCGAGTGAACCCAGTGTTCAATCACAGTTGTTACAGGGGACTCTGTCACTCTCTGTCACCGATTATCTAAGCTACAAACAGCAAATAGTTGCATTGTATGTAAGCAATTGACTGATGAACTGACTAAGCTATGCTCAATTAAGCTGTTTTCTATGCTTCATTTCTATTTTTCTATAAAGGCCTCAAGATCACTTGACTGGAAGTTCTCAGCACTTTCCATGACTCTGGGAACTGCCCAGTTCACAAAACATCTTTGTTTGCCATGCTTCCCTCACATAAATATTACTAAATTGAGTTAGGCTAAGGTATTTTCCTTTTAACACTGGGAGTTCAAACAGGAGACAATGTAATGTGCATTTGAATACAGCAAAGATGATGAGACTCCAGAGTGACTTAGGAACTATGATTTGCATATTAATAGAAGATGGAGGATAAGGATGAAGGATCTTATGATAGACAGAATAATGGTCCTCAAAGATTTCAAGTCCTAAGGCTGAGCTTTTATATGTTACTAATTATAGGTGGAGATTATCTTGGAGTATCTAGGTGAGCCTGAGACACAAACACCTTCATAAAAGAGAGGCAGAGATTTTACCACTCACAGGTGGAGAAAATATGGAGCAGAGATTCTATTGATGTTACCACAAGCCAAGGAGTGCTGGCTGAGGATGGAAGAGACAGCTTACTTCCCAAGAGTCCCCAGATAGAGAACCATTCTACTTACCTTTTGATTTCAGACTCAGGCCACTGAGACTGTGAAAACAAATCCTCTATTATTTTAAGTTACCATCTTGGAAAAGTCATTATAGGAACCACAAGAAACTAACGATGAGCTGGAGTAAAGTATAGGTCAATTTTGAAACTAGAGCCATTAGGTGAAGAAGAGAATTTCACAGAGTTGGGGAATGCCAAGGATGATGTAGGACACATGTTCAAGAATGGCCTATTGAATGAAGTCTATGGGAAGCAGATGTCTGGGTGGGTATGGTTGAATTCAAAAGGATGGAGCTGAGGACCAAAATCTAGGCTAAAGTCTGAAGTTTGTAAGTTATTAACAGTCAGAGTAATCAAAGCCTATTACTCACAAAGGGTTAGCCTGGAGTTTCTCATTTCCTGTGGCCTGTTTGTGTCACCTGGGATGCTTTTCCACCCAACAGTCACTGAGTGAGTACCCTTCCCAGAGATGCTCATTAATGTGGCCTTTGCTGCACCCTAACCCTTCCTAGAGTTTCAAAAGCCTCCAGGTGATAATTGATTAATATACAGGTCAGGTCAAGAACCACTGATACAGAGAGTGGGAGAGAGTACCACAAAAGTCTCTGGCCTTGAGAGAGAGAGAGAGAGAGAGAGAGAGAGAGAGAGAGAGAGAGAGAGAGAGAGAGGAGGGGGAGAGGGACAGAGAGAGACAAAGAGACAGAGAGACAGAGTTTTCAAGTATGAGCCCCAGGCCAACATGTAGGCAACACCTGGGAACTAAATGGCTTCAAGCCAGACCCAGTCAGAAACTAGATATCCAGCCCAGGAGGACTCGTGGTCTCAAGCCCTGCAGGGGTGTGGATGCATCAAAATAGCACTTGGATAGAGGATGATGGCCCAGCCTCTCAGAAAAAAAGGGTAGAATCATAGTTACAGGGTTCACAGAACAAGGAAAGCAGCATGTTTGCACCCAAAGGGGATGGTATTTCTTTGTAATTCTTGTGTGTTTTGGTTGGTTGGTTGGTTGGTTGTTGTTGTTAGGGAGTGATGCTGCCAGTAGGTCAAACACCATAAAGCCTGGCTTTGATACTTAGCTCTGAAGTCCTACAGGAAAACACCCCAGGTCTAGGCATAAGCAGAGACTTTCTGAACAGGACTCCAACAGCTCAGGAAAATAACAGTCAGAATTGACAAGTGAAATTACCTGAAATTAAAAGGTTTCTGCGAAGCAAAGGAAACAATTAGCTGAGCCAACAGGAAAAAAAATCGAGGCCTGCTGTACATTGCAAAGGGGATTGCTATCTCAAAGATATAAACAAGTCAAAAAATTAAAGGCAAAACATCCAATCAATAAATGAGAAAATGAAATGAGCACACCCCTCTCAAAAGATGAAGTGCCAATGGCCAATAAATATAGGAAACAAACGTTCCTCAGGGAAACTCAAGTAGCAAACACAGATTCAAATCTCACTCCAGTCAGAATAGTTATCATTAAAAACAAAAAGTAAGACAAATTCTGCTAAGGATATGGGGAAATGGGGAAATGGGTCCTTTATTCACTGCCGGTGGGAGTGTAAACTTATGCAGCCAATGTGGAAATCGGTATGAAATTTCTTTTAAAAAATAAATAAATAACTACAAATACAACTACCATTTGATCCAACTGTCCCACTCCAGGAAGTACACCCAGAGGCATCTGGGAGATGCCTGTGTATCCATGTTTATTGTGCTCTGTTTACAGTAGCCATGTTAGAATCACCCCAGGTGTTCACCAGCAGATGCATGTATAAAGAAAATGTGGTACACATACACAATGGAACTTTATTCTATTGTAAAAAAAAAAATGGGATTATGACATTTGCAGGAAAACGGATGGAACTGGAGACTATAAATAAACTAAATAATCTAGGCACAGAAAGATGGACCTTGGGTTTTCTCTCTTATGTTGAACCTACATTTTGACTATTCGTGTACACACCTATGATATGGAAGTAAAAGAGGAAGTATTGGGAAAGAAAAGGAAGACCTATGAGAAAGGAAGGGGCCTATAAAACAGTGTGTGAATACAAAATATGCTTACATGACAATATCATTATGAATCCGTCATTTCTACAATAAATATACATTAATGAGTGAGAAAAAATAAGGTGTAACAAGTCCCTGGACTCAGTGATGGGTTAGCAGTCCCATGCATAGAATCCAGGGCAGAGGAGGTGGACTGGCAGTCATGACTGTTGAGGGAAAGGAGAAATTGCCAAGCTCTGGTACGAGTCGGTAGGCTCGTGCAGTTCCAAAGATGTTTGCTTCAATTGCTTTTCTCTGGTGGCAGAGGCCTTATGACCTGCTGAGACTGGATTCACAGTGGCATAATCAGTTGAAGTCAGGGCAGACAAAGCAGAACAGAAAATACTAGTGCAGGGTGTGTTTCAACCCCATGTAGAGTTGAACACCAAGAATGGCTATCAGTCCATGTGTGCCATAATGTAACCCCTCTCTCTCACCAGAAGAATGTGGAAGACAGCATCCAGCATTAGAGCTCTGTTGGAAGAAAAGTACCTGATGCTGATCTAAGTTGGAAAGGAAGGCAATGAGGATGGGAGGTTGCTGATGAAGGGGAAGAGAGAGATAGCTCAGATGATGGGCTGTAGGTGTGAGGGTGAGAGAAACTGGTGGCAATTTGGGAAGGAGGCAAGGTTATGATCGGGGAATGAATGGGTGGCCTGAAACACTGTGGCTTCAGAGGTGTACTGATCGGGCATGAACAGATGCTATTCTAATAGGGGCTTGACTGGAGACAGTCAAAGGCAGTATGTAGTCAGGGTGAGGGAAAAGAACATGAATTAAAGCCACTAATCCCAATACAACAGGTCCAGTTAAAGAGATTGGGGGGAAGAAAGGAGGAGTCAAGATCACTGAACTTTTCTACAGATGTGGCCCTCCAGCCTCTAGGGCCATCCTCAGAGAAGCATGGGGAGTCTTCATGTGTGGAAAATTCCAAGTGTTTCTGCTGTGCACAGGCTGCATTCTCCATCCTCCTGCACAGCCACTCCAGACCTGATATTAGAGGCCAAAGAAGTCATGCTTGCTTTATTGTCCACTACCAGTAACAGCCAGTGTGAGCAAACCAGACTTACATACTGCAATGTCCATATCTAGCGTCATCTGAACCCTCATTTTAGAGGACACTGCTGTCCTCTAAAGAAGCAGCAGAGGAGGAAATTGTATCATTATTGATTAAAGATAGCAATCTCTGTGTTCATCAAAATGTTCCTGTCTGGCTCTTTTCTTACTTTCTCCTTTGACAAGTCCCTCCTCTCTCTTCTTCCCAAGCTGGTATGTGGGGGCAGAAGGGGGCAAAGCCATTGGCTCGTTCACTCTCCTCAGAGCCTCATGCTCTCAAGTAGTCCCTCCCCTTGCCTCCTGGGCAGGGTTTAGGTGTGGAGAGGAGCAGCAGCTGCTATCTGCTGCCTGGATACCTTGCTCAGATCCCAGGTGAAGACTGGAGCCTTTGCCATGAGCTTGCATTAGAAGGCCCCTGGAGTGGCCCTCTTCATAGCTGCATTTTGAAGTACAGGATTTCTCAGCATTTGAAATCAACCACGGGGCAAGCAGGAATTTCTAGGGCAGTAGTGGAGCTGTGTTCTTAGCCCCCCTCCCTCCGTCTTTCACACTACTCCATTCTGAAACAGTGCCAAGACAAATTTTCACAGGCTACATTATAGGACACAGAAGCAAGCAATATTGTTCTGGAAATATCCCCAAATGATAAAGATGTTTCTATAAATTGTCCTCAGCCTTCCAAGGTATTTGGAGGAGAAAGACACATCGAGAACATTTGTTTCCAATCCCTGTCTTTCCTGTGTGTTCGATATCTCTTTCTTCCTAACAGAGAAAGAACGTTCACTCCAATTCCTTTTCCTGTCTGGCAATAGCTACCTTCTGGCACATCCTCTTTCTTCCTAGTACATTTATCCTCCCACCCCAAGCCCCACACAAGGAACTGAAGGCAGAAAAGTCAAAGGAAGAAAACTGGGTGAATGAGAAAACAACTTGGAATGCTATTTTAATATAATATTCCAGTTGTAGTGATGCCATTATAAAACACATTAAAAGTGAATGAGATGAAACTATTAGCACCATTATATAAATGAAGAAGTCAAGGCCCAGCAAGCCCAACCACATACCCAACATCACACAGTCATGAGAAACAGAGGGAATCCTCAAGCCCAGGTCCATGAGACTCAAAGCCACAACTCCCAGCTCCTCTCCCACACCAGGTCAATTGGCCCATCTAGCTCGTATGTGCCTCCAGATGCCAAAAGCCATGGGCCAGAGATTTGCTCTCCCTAACGCCTTAAATGCTGCATTTCCCCTCCGAAGCAACTGCCCTATATAAAAGAAAATCGCCATCCCTGGATTGTGCAGTACATTCAGGAAGAAAGCCTCCAGGCTGATGTCCATCCAAGTCGCCCAGAGCAGACAGGACAATTGTGAAAATATTGAATAACTAAACTATTAATATATCTTCATCTGGTTGATAAACAGCCTCTATCTCTAATCCCCCAAGTAACGTCATCCTTTGATGTCTAATCTTGATCAGCTGCTATCCAAGTTATGGTCACTGATAAATAGCTTAAACACAGGCCCTAGAAGAAAGAAAGGCACATCTCATCCTATTGGAATTGAACATATACATGCAGGTATGTGTGTGCATGTATGAGTGAGTGTGTGGTTTTCCTTGAACATTTTCTACATTTTCTCGGGTATGAGTGAGTCCCAATGTGAAAACACAGAGCATAATGCCTAGCACATAGCAGGTGTTCACTAAACATTAGCCGAACTATCATCTAAGCCATGTTGCTGAAAGTCTCTCCCTGGAGGGAGAGTTTGGAGCCTGGCAATTCCCAGAGCTGATAGAATTAACACACATTCTTTAGAAAGGAAGAGTATGGCAATTTTCATTTAAATCCCCAGCACGGAGACATGAATCAGCTGTGGCTAGAGCTGGAACATCTGAAGAAGCAAGCAAAGGCAATTGCCTGGCTGTTGGAACCACCGGACATGATTAGGTACTAACTCATTGGCAAAAGAAAAGCAAAATTGTAAGAGATGTGTGCCAATGGTGAAAGCCAATCATACTCTCCACCAAGCCTTCCCTGTGGGCAGATGTTACACGATAGCATTTGCCGAACACTATGACCTCTTTGAGTCCTCCTACCCAGTGCAGAAACATGTCAACATTCCCATTTTTGGTGTAGAGAAATGGATGAAGGGAGGATCAGTGGCTTGTCCAAGGTCACACAGACACCAAGACATAAGGTTAGGCATCCCATCTGCCCTTCCTGGTCCTGTTGTCTGTGCTTGCCTCGTCCACCGTGGGCCTGTCCACTGAGGGAGAGGCAATGGGCAGCTCACACAGATGTCTTCATTTTTGCTGGTTTGTTTTGTTTTGACTTTATCCTTTATAGGGAACTCATAAAAGCCATGGTCAAAAAATACATATTCCAAATTAGGCATGCTTTTTAACAAGGCCCATCCACAATCCAGAGAAGCCTGCAAGGTCTATGATCATGGAAAGAAAGCGTAATGAGATGTAAAGAAAGAAACAGGACACGCACTGGTGCAATTGCCAAGAAAAACCAGAAATGAGTGTGTCTGTTGCTGAGACCAGTGAGCCAAAGGCCTCTCAGTGTTTCAAGTGCCCCCATGGTGGTGGAGTACTCAGTGGTACAGGGGATGCACTCTGCCCTAATGGCCTCCCTGGGTGTGCTAGCTTAACCTTGTCATAGGCAGGAGCTGTGAGCCACAAGGCTAATGAACGTTGGCTCTGAGCCATCTGGCTTTCTGGCTGGGTGGGAGTCAATGTTTCTGAACCATGCATATTTGCAGCTGGCAACCACGCAGATGCAGTGGGATTGTGTGAGGACATTGAAGTCTGCCAGCATACTTACCCTGGGTCTCTAATGTCTGTTCTTGGTTAAGGTTCTTTATAGTTTTCAAACCATTCATTCTCATAGATGGAATGGCTTCATTTAAGCCTCAGACCCATCTGCAATGGTACTTTAATCAATGGTACTTTAATCTATTTGTACTGCTACAACAAAATGCGATAGGCTGGATAATCTACAAGCAGTGGAATGGTGTTGTTTACCCATGTGGTCAGTGTCAACTGAGGGATGTCCTACACTTCAAGATAGCCCTTTGTCATTGTGTCCTCAAGAGGGGAGACGGGTTATGTTCTCAAAACAGATGCAATATTGGACTTGCCCACATATCATTTACAAGGCATTAATTGCACTCATGAGAGTGGAGTTCTCATGGATAAATCATCCCCTAAAGTCTCACATCTTAATTCTGTTATTTTGGGTTTAAGTTTCAACATGAATTCTTGAAGCAACACATTCAAACATAGCAGATGGAAAAAGAGTTACATCACATTTCCACCCACTCCCAACCCACATCTTTTTGTCTACTTTCTTTTATTCATTTAATTTTGAGACAGGATGTCACTGTATAGTTCACAATGGTTTCACAGTCACCCTGTAAGCCCAGTGTAGCTGTAGATGTGAGGTTCCTCTGCCTCAGCCTCCTGAGTACTAAGATTAGGTATGTGCCACTGCGTTCAATATCTTGTTTTTGTTGTTGGCTTTTTTAATGGACAAGCAAACTGCCTCTTAGGCATAAGGAAAATGATGCATCTGGAATGGGAAGTGAATACTTGGTTTTGAGTTTTGTGACCTAAAGGCACAGTATGCAGTAAAAAAAAAAGACAAGAGTCCCTGAGTCTGGTTCATCTAGACTCAAGCCCCAACTACCTCTTACTACCTGGGGAAACTGGCAAATTACTTCATCACTGGGGCCCCATCTCTTCACCAGGAAACAGAGATAAAAGTATCTAACTCAGAGTATAGCTATGAGAATTAAACAGGTTGATATATACAGAATGCCTGGAGGTCCATAAATATTTTTCATCCCTCATCTAGGTCCACACTATTTCCAATCTACTGAATTTCAAGTTCAGAACTCTGCGCACTGAAGGCTGGGAGGCAAAGTAGGAAGTTGCTTATAGATCTCTGGCCCTCACAATCCCTGAATGAATTGTGGCTGTAGAAACCCAAACCGAGACTTCGCCATACAGTGGGTGTACCCAGGGGAATTCTGGAGGTGACTGGATGACAATTACCCCATGTCTAACAATATTAATTCACTATGAATACATCCATAAATTTTATTAATAGGTTCTCTAAGAGTGCATTGTGCTAGTGTTATGTCACGATGATGGTTTTCATAGATGTGGGTTCCTGGGTTAGTGAGTGTGGTCCAGAGCCCTGAGCTGTGTACCCTGTCACAGAACAATTGATAAATTTGTCTACAAATTGATAGGGAATGTCCTTCTGTATGCTGTGAATATGATTCTCTTATTGGTTGGTGAATAAATGCTGATTTTCCAGTAGCCAGGCAGGAAGTATAGGTAGTGCTATCAGACTAGGGATGCTGGAAGAGGAACAGAAAGAGAGAGAGAGAATCACCAGAAGGATGCCATGTAGCTGCCAAAGGAATAACATGCCAGAGCATTATGGGTAAGCCACACCCTTGTGCTGATACATAGTTTAATAGAAATAGATTAATAATTCAGGAAGAGCTAGCCAATAAGAAGCCTGAGCCATTGGCCAAACAGTTTATAATTCATATAAGCCTCTCTGTGTTTATTTGGGACCAGGCAGAACAGAAACTTTTGTCTTCAACAAATGACTTTCCTGAGGCAGCTCCTTTTGGAAGAGCTGGAAGATAAGACTTCCCAGAAAAAGAGAGAGAGAGAGAGAGAGAGAGAGAGAGAGAGATCTCATCTCACCTCCCAGAGAGCCTCTCCTGGCTTGCTGCTGTGATAATCACCATGACCATCGAGTTGAGGAAAGAGTTTAGTTCAGCTTACAATTATACATCAAAACCCATCACCAAGGGCAGACATCACTAAGGGCAGTCAGGGTAGGAACTCAAAGTAGGACTGAAGCAAAATGGTGGAGGAATGCTGCTTATTGGCTTGCTCCCCATGAATTAATTGTTCACCCTGCTTTCTTTCTTTTTAACTTTTTAAATTTTATATACATTGGTGTTTTGCCTTCATGTATGTCTGAGTGAAGGTGTCGGGTCCCCTGGAACTGGATTTACAAACAGATGTAAGTGCCATGTGGGTGCTGAGAGTTGCACCCAGGACCTCTGGTAGAGTAGTCAGTGTTCTTAACCACTTAGCTATCTCTCCAGCCCCTCATCATGCTTTCTTATGCAACCCACAACTACCTGTCCAATAGGATGGGCCTACCCACATCAATCATTAATAAAGAAAATGCTCCACATATAGGCCATAGGCCAATCTGATGGAGGCCTTTCCTCAAGTGAAGATCCCTCTTCCCAGGTGACTGTAGTCTGTGTCAGGTTGACAAGGAGAAAAAAAAATACTACCAGCACAAACTCCACATCTACTACCCTAAACTCATATAAAACAACATTTTATAGCCAGGCTTTGTGTGCAGTATCATCTACCAAATGCATACTTGTGAAGTCTCTGAAAAAAGAAAAAATACCCCGAATTATGGCAATTTTCACTTTTGTGGTGTAAATATTCCAACTGTGGCTATTACCATGGAGTTAGGAGAAACAGTTCTTGGAAGCTGGTATGATTTGACTGTGTCAGGCTTACTGTTAAATTCACCCACATTCTCTCATTTAGTCCTGTCTAAAGTTCTGTGAATTAGGCAATGCTGTCTTCATTTTATAAAGAGAGGAACTTGAGAAAGAGGAAGAAAAATAGCCTGACTAAGTCATGGTACTTTGCCCTAGAAGATGAGTGCCTCACTATCAAGCACTCCTCCACACACAACCTCCTGGATGGGGGGGGGGGGCTATTGCAGTTATTGTTTACAGTACTCAGGGTCAGACTCATGTGCCACTGCTTGTTCCCACCTCTCCCACCACTTCCTCACTCCTCATCAAACCAGAAGGGAGCCGATGCATCCTTTAGATTTCACTGCTCTCCTGCCCCTTTCCTTTTTCTTTCTCCACTGTCCTTCCCAACCCAGCAGACCTTAATCCACCCCATTCTCTCACCTCAGGGTTTCACAAGCCTGTTTTGATTTTCTAAGTACTAATGCCTTATTCTTACCAGGAACCACACTGCTGTGGGTCTCTAGCATCCATTCGCCTTACTAGACCACCACACAACCCAAGCACTATGCTTTGTCCTAAGAGACAGTGTGAGGCAATTGCTTTCTTTAATTGAATGAAGATTGAAGACACTCTGGCAATCTGGATCGCTGGGGCCCAGAATGTTCACTGGGAAATGTGTGTGAGTCCCTCTCTCTCTCTAACTCTCTCTCTCTTTCCCTCTCTCTCTGTCTCTCTCTCCCTCCCTCCCTTCCTGCCTCTCTCTGTCTCTCTCTGTCTCTGTCTGTCTCCCTCCCTCCCTGCCTCTCTGTCTCTCTCTGTCTCTCTCTTCCTCTCTCCTGGCTCTCTCTCTGTCTCTCTTTCTCTCTCTCTCTCTTTCTCTCTCTCTCCCCCTCTCCTTCTTCCTCTCCCTCTTCCTGTCTTTCCCCTTTGGAGAAGGTAACATCTGTATTCTGTTACAAGCAGTTTTCTGCCAGCCTGGTCCCAGAGTCGTGTCAGTCCCAAAATAACACACTAAGACTCTATTAGATATAAAGCTAATGGCCGGTCACTAGCATTTCTTATTGCTATCTCTGTCTTAAATATTAACTCATAATCACTAATATATGTATTTCTGCATGGTCTTATCTTACCGATAATGCCAGACTCAGGTCCTCTCTTCCCGAGATCACATGGCGACTCCACTACGTTTCCCAGAATCCTCCACCTATCCTAGTCCCACCTATCTTGCTTTCCTATAGGCCAACAGAGCTTTATTCTTTAACCAATAATAGAAACATATTTACAAAGGACACCTTCTTATTACACTCTGGACAGAGTTTCAGATAAGAACTTCATTCAAGCATTTCCTGCCAAACAGAGACTAGCTACAAATGTTACAGCTAGTCCCCTCGAGAAATTTTGTTGCTTTAATTTTTTTTTTCCTACAGGATCCCATGGAGTCATTGTAGTCCCATTTCAGCAGGAAGTAATCTTAGGAAAACAATGACCCTTTGGCATTAAGGGATAATATTCATCTTCCATAGTGTTGGTTTTAGTTGCTTAGGGTTGGGTCAGGAAAGTGATGCTCAGACTTGGGTATCTCTTTTAGATAAGTATAGGGTATGGTTGGGAAGGATAGGGTTTAGATGGGATATAGGTAGATTAACTTACCTTCGTGTGAATTACCTTGGTAATTATTAGTTATATACTATTTACATTGTTATAGATTCTTATATGTTGTAACTTATGTAAAATTAGGTTTGTATTCCTTTCTCTGATATTTTGTATATTTTGTCATATTGTGTAAGATCTTTCTGTTTATGATGTTTTTGCACAATATCTTTATCATATTCTATGTGTGTATACCTTTTCATATGTTCAAGACATTTTGTATATTGATACAATTTAGGATATTTTCTATCATGATGCACTATATGGTCCTACCACCTCTGATCAAGACATTTCAATTCTATCTCTGTTTTAGAGATTTACATATATATATAAAATCATTGTCCTTGCTAATTAGTTAGGGAAGTTTCAACCATTTGTATAGCTATGTTCGTGAGTATTACAGATTACCTTTACCCATGTTTCTCATACCTATGAGATTAGTCGGACATAGATGTTTGATTTTCAAACACTTCATAGACCTGCAGAACATGGCATTTAATGTTTTAATATTAGTATTCCATTGACATGAGACACTATTACTCCTGACAGCACTGAGCTATTCCTGAGAAAATGTTGGGCACTGATGTCACTCCTTCTAGAGTTCATCCTCACATCAGCTAATGGCCTCTTAGGCAAAGAACTGCCCCCACCTTGACCACTGTCTTTGGACATGCTGTCCTACTGTGCTTGCAGAGACAAACATAGAAGACTGCTGAACCTTGTCAAGTCAAGGTAAGACAGCCTTTCTACCTTCCTGCTTCTGTAGTGGTCTGTCAGATACTCTAGCCTTGCCCAAAACTGGTTGCCCCAGCCTTGTTATGAGATTTTGGGTGACTGTCCAGGTAGGCTGCTGTTTCTGTCTTCACTGCACCTTTTGGAAACACTCGCCTTCACTTCCTGCCTACCCTAGTATTGTTATCTTCCTTCTTAGGTCTTTGATGATGTTGAAGATTAAACTGTCACAATTATTGTTCTCTCTTCCTAGATAGAAATATTAGGTACTAAACTTAAATTTCCAGCTTAGGACAACTCTCTAGTAATCTCTGTTATGCCTTCACCCTAGGACTGGATATATTGCCATTTACTCTTGTGACCTCACTGACAATAGGTCTTAAATGTGGATGTTCTTAATTTTCCCTTTTCTAGAGCATACTTGATATTTACTGTCTTTGTATATAGTTTTGTATCAAGCCTAAATCTTTTCTTTAGACTAAAGGGGAATTGTAGTGAAATATCCACCCTGCCCTCACCTGTTGCACTGACCATGCTCATTGAGGCATGGGGACAGGTGCAGGCATGACCTTGGGGGACTGGGTCTAGGATTCCAAACCCCAACTCCCTCTCTTACTTCCTGGTCAGAGACAGAGAGGCGTCCTTGGGATGGGAACCTACAGCAGTCATCTGTTTCTGGTGTAAGTGATTTCTCCCCAAATAAACATCCATCAGCCTATCGTTTCCCAGATTCTTATTTATCATGCTTTAGTATTCTTCAAAACCTTCTAAAATACTGATATAACATAGGTCTCCAAAAGTAGTTATAGTAGTTAAGAGATAAGGCTCAAGATCCAGGTTCAAATCCCAGCACTGGAATATAATAGCATCAAACCTTGGCTTAGTTGGTATCCCATTCTGTACTACAGGTTCCCTATCTATAAGTGGCACTGACATCTGTTTGAAGGATTATTGTTGAAGGGATTGCATGAGATAACAAATGCACAGCCCCACAGTAGAGAATGTAGCCCACAGAAAAAGGCTCGATGAATTTCTATTACTATGATTATCTTTTAAAGTCCCTTTGATAACTCACTATGACTCACCGTAACCAATCTGCATGCCTTTCTCCAAATACTTCCATATGGGTCCAAATTTCTGAGCACGTACCACCTGCCATACCCTCTCTTCCCCAAATCCCTACATCCAAATGCCTCCTCATTATTCAAATCACAGGCTCATGGCAACTGGCAACTACCACATGCATCTTTCCCAGACCCTCTTCCCTCCTCCCTGCCATGAGAACCACTCCCTGCCCTTTTCATCCCTCCACAGCCAGTCTCTGTGCTGCCTGGGATCTCAATCCTCTTCACAGTGTGACTTTTACCTCCATGGATTTGTTCCTGCTAGGCGGGCTTAATGAAGCTTCATGATGCCTTGCAATAGCTCGGACTTTACAGCCAAACAGGTTGCAACACTTCCATGAAAGGCTGGCTATGTGGCATTGGACAATTATCTGTCCCCTCATCTGCAGAATTAGGGCTCTGGTCAAATTGCTGTGAGGATTTACAATGCTAGCCTATAAAATATCCAGCATTAGATCTGACTTTCCCTCTCTGGACATCCCTTAACTTTAGTCATGGCTATACACACAAGCCAGCACAGACTAGAGACTAAAGAACTATCAAACTGACTGGCCAAGCAGTGTTGATAAGTCCACAGTACTCTGTCAACATCTATGAGCATATCTATTTTTAAAGCGTCTAATTTACCATGCCTTGATGCAAAAATGAGGAAGCTTCTCTGTATGTGGAACCTGCTTTCCTTGAAAACTTCTACAGTGACAGAGTCAAAGTCATGACTGTGACAAAAGTATTGAAACAGCTCACTAGCATGCTGTAAAGTTAGGAAGTCTTTCACCAGGATTCAGCATCAGGTATCAAATGGGTATAAGACATGGCTTGCTGTAAACATCACTGACTGTAGAGGCTGGAAGGCAGAAGGCCTACATCTGGTCTTGGCTTTGTAAATTATTTCTTGTGGTCCTGAGCAAGAGCCTTACCCTCATAGAGATCGAGTTTTGTCCTCTAGAAAGTGAGAACAGTGGTTGGGTAGATAACTAAGATCTCATCCAAATCCACATCTGTGGCAAACCATGGTACCCTCTCAGTTGCCTCAAGTCTCAGACATGTGGTAATTAGCTCTCATTTTGGTGTTGGCTTGTCACATGAAGAGCATCCAACCCACCGTGATGCTGTCCATCAGTGAAGGACTATTCTGCACCATCTGCTCAGCCTGGAGCTGCCTGTGTGACTCAGAACACAGCAGCAGGAAACCTTCCCTTTAAACAGAGGGGTGAGTCAATAAGAAAGGCAAAGTGAGAAGTCATTTCCTTCCTACTGACCTGATACATTTGGGTTTGTTTTTTATGCATGTATAATTAGTAAATTACTACCCCTTGCTAGCAGTAAAGATTTCAGATTTTATTTTATAGCCCAACTGCCACTGTTTGGTTATGGCATGTCTCCCGGCTCATATGTTAAAGGGTTGGTCCCCAGCAAGGTGCTATGGGAGATTGTGGAACCTGGAGTGGGTAGGGTTGTGGGGGCCTTTAGATCATGCACTTGGAGGTGCCTGGGTTCTCTTTCACTTCCTCCAGCACATGTTCCTGCTACAATATATCCTTTCCCCACAGAGCCAAAGCAACAGGGCCAGCCAACTGGAAGCTCTAGGCATGAGCCAGAATGACTGTTTCTTCCATACAAGTACATTACTTCAGGCATTTGCTGGAGGAATGGCAAGCTGACTTACATGTTAGCCATTTGGTTATCACTAAAATAATAATAATAATAATAATACTGACCAAGTCTCCACTGAGTAAGCGAAGGTGGTTTTTCTGGTGTGGTAGTCTTCTCCGTACATTGGTCAACTTATCTAATTTGTACCAAATTAGTGAGGAATGTCATGAGCAGTGGGAGGAAGAGTAACTCCTTGAGATCTAGACTAGTGGATTTTGTATGCCTGTCTGCATGTAATTTCTGGTTGATTTTTGTAGAAATGAAGCTCCATTTTTAGGCAAAGGATTATCTTTAAGTGAGAACATTTTTAGTGTCTCCTGGTAGGCACAGAGAATGTTCCCCAACCAAATGAGACCACTGATTTATTATAATGTCTCTTCATTAAGCCCTTTTCTAATGATCTCATAAAGAAGTACTGGTGTACAAATCGCACAAAGTAAAAACACTAAAATGATGATACCTGAAGACATTTGAAAATTACTTCCACCATGAAGTGTTAGGTCAAATACATCTTAACAATCCAGCTCCTCGTAGTTCAGGTAAGATCTGACCAATCACATCAGTGTAAGGAAAAAGTAGCTACATTTTTTTCCTGAGTTTTTTTAACATTAAATAAAATACAGTAGTATGTCTTTTTGGGGGGTTGTTTGCTCAAGAAAAAAAAAACTGTCTACTAAATTTATACAGTTTTACTATCACATCAGTGTAAGGAAAAAGTACATTTTTTTCCTGAGTTTTTTTAACATTAAATAAAATACAGTAGTATGTCTTTTTGGGGGGTTGTTTGCTCAAGAAAAAAAACTGTCTACTAAATTTATACAGTTTTACTATCACATCAGTGTAAGGAAAAAGTAGCTACATTTTTTTCCTGAGTTTTTTTAACATTAAATAAAATACAGTGGTATGTCTTTTTGGGGGGTTGTTTGCTCAAGAAAAAAACTGTCTACTAAATTTATACAGCTTTACTAATCAAGTAAGCTAATGCTTCTCATAAATGATATTTAGCGTGATGAGAATCATAAATTTGTATTCAAGTAAATTGAATCATTAGTCTGACAAACTTTCTCTATCAACAGTAATTATGTTTCATATTGAACTAGGTTAGACACAATTTCCAACATTGTTAGGTGGATTGAAACTTTGAACAAATACTGAGTTAATTAATATATTTTTAGATATCTAGATATTTTACAAAGTAAGAAGGAATAATGAAACATTAATTACTAAGCATAATTTAAGGTTTATGTAATTTGCCTCTTATTTTTCTATGCTATCAGTTATATCTTAGGTCATGTTGATTAGCTTTGATTTTAAAGTGTCCAAGTGATTTCTTTGACTGAAAAAAAAATTGTATACATTTATATGCATCATAAGTTTTGCTGGTCTTCTGAAATACTTGCATTTGACAGGCAGTTCTCAGTTCTATGCACCTGATTTTTTCCATGAATTAGGAGTGAGTCACTGTAGGTAAGCCATAATTAATATGCATGGTTGAGAACATACCAGGAGCATCATGAAACCCAAGAACCTACATGCTCTTGTTATCTCAAGCAGGAATGTGAAAGAAAGTGAAGAACAAACTGGTTTATAATACCAAAAAGCATGAAACGTGTTCATGCTTGGAACAGGTTCTCTCTCTCTCTCTCCCTCCTTCCCTTCTCCCTCCTTTCCTTCCTTCCTCCCCCCTCCCTCCCTCCCTCCTCTCATATATTACAACCAGACTGAAGTTTCCTCTCCTTCCCTCCCAGCCCTCCCTCTACCTACCCATTCCATCAATCCACACACACCCCCATCCCCTCTGAAAAGAGCAGGCCTCTCACGAACATCATCCAAACCTGGCATAGTATGCTGCTGTGAGACAAGGCACACATACCATTACATCAAAGCTGAAAGAGGCAACTCAGTAGGAAAAGGGTCCCATAAGTGGGCAAATGAGTCTGCAGCTGCCTCCACTCTCACTGTTAGGAATCCCACAAGAACACCAAGCTACTGAGGCATAGCATAAATGCTGAGGACCTAGGTCGGATGTGTACAAGCTCCCTGACCTCTGTGAGCCCCCAAGAGTCCTGGTGAATTGATTCTGTGTGCTGGCTTCTTGTGGTGTCCCTGACCCCTCTGATCCCTCCTATCCTTCCTCCACATCCTCCTAAGGACTCATGCAGCTTTGCCTAATGGTTGGCTGTGGGGCTCTCCATCTGTTCCCATCAGTTGCTGGATGAAGTCTCTCTGGTCTCTTTGCTGAGGATTCTGCTAGGCTCTGGTCCCAAAACACTCTGCAGGCAGGACACAGTGTAGATTGAAGGTTTTGTAGCTGTGTTGGTGTCCCAATCCTTCCTCTTGAGGCCTTGAATGGTTACAGAAGATGGCCTGTTCAGGCTTCCTGCCCCCTTTACTAGGAGTCATTGCTAGGGTTACTCTCATAGAGTCCATGGAGTTTCCATTGCACTGTTTCCACCCTTTCCCCAAAGCCCCCCGATTTCAGGAGTTTCTCCCAGTATTTTCTCCAGCCCCCTCCCCTAGATTTCTCCTGTTCCAAACACCACCCTTGGAATATATATTCTATTCCCCCATCCCAGAGAGATCTTTGCATCCCCCCTTAAATCCTCCTTGTTACTTAAGCCCTCTGGGTGTATAGATCATGGCACGATTATCTTTTAGTTTGCAGCTAATATCTACTCATAAGTGAGTATATACTATGTTTGTCTTTCTTCATCTGGGTTACCTCATTCAGAATGATTCTTTTCAAGTTCCATCCACTTGCTTGCAAATTTCATGACGTTATTTCTTTTAACAGCTGAGTAATGCTCCATTGTGTGGCATCCTTTGGGTATATGCTCAGGAATGGTATAACTGAGTCTTGTGTTAGATTGATTCCCAATTTTCTGAGAAACTGCCATAATGATTTCCAAAGCAGCTCTACAAGTTTGCACACCCACCAGCGTTGGAGGAATGTTTCCCTTGCTCCACATGCTCACCAACATGAGCTGTCACTTGTGTTTTTGATCTTAGCCATTCTGACAGGTATACGATGGAATCTCAAACTTGTTTTGGTTTGCATTTCCTTGATGGCTAAGGATGTTGAACATTACTTTGTTTCTCAGCCATTTGTCATTCCTCCACTGAGAATTATCTATAACCCATTTTTAATTATTTAGTTTGTTGATGTATAGTTTCTTCAGTTCTTTATTTATTTTGGATATTGGCTCTCTGTCAGATGTGTGCTTGGTGAAAATCTTTTCCTATTCTATGGGCTGTCTTTTTGTCTTATTGATGTGTCATTTGCTTTATGGAAGTTTTTCAGTTTCATGAGCTCACATTTATTAATTGCTGATCTTAGTGCCAATGCTATTGTTGTTCTGGTGAAAAGTCAGCTCATGTGCCAATATGTTCAAGGGCATTCCCCCACACTCTCGTCTACCAGGTTCAGTGTAACAGGTTTTATGTTTCTGTTTTTGATCCACTTTAGCTTGAGTTTTATGCAGTGATAGATATGGATCCATTTGCATTTTCTACATACTGACAGCCAGTTATATCAGCACCATTTGTTGAAGATGCTTTTTTTTTTCATTATATATGTCTGGCTTCTTTATAAAAAAAATCAAGTGTCCATAGGTATATGAATTTACAACTGGGTCTTCATTTCCATTTCATTGATCAACATGTCTGTTTTTATGCCAATACTGCATTTTTATTTTATTACCACAGCTCTATAGTACAGCTTGAAATCAAGGGTGGTGATATCTACAGAAGTTCTTTTGTTGCATAGGATAGTTTTCACACCCTGGATATTTTGTGTTTCCATATGAAGCTGAGTGTTACTCTTTCAAGGTCTGTGAAGAACTGTGCTAGAATTTTGATGGGAATTGTATTGAATCTGTAGATTGCTTTTGGTATAATGGCCATACATACTATGTTAATCCTATGTATCAATGAGCTTGAGAGAACTTTCCATCTTCTAATATCTTCCTCAAGGATTTGAAGTTTTTATCATAGTTTTGGTTGGTAAGAGTTACCCCAAGATATTTTATATTGATTGTGGCTATTGTTAAAGGTGTTGTTTCCTTAATAGCTTTCTCATTTCATGTGACATTTGTATATAAGAGAACTACTGTTCTTGTTTGTTTGTTTGTTCTAGCTAATCTAGTATCCAACCAATTCAATGAAGGTGTTTATCATCTGTTGGGAGTTATCTGGTAGAACTTTTGGGGTCACTTATGTAAACTATCATATCATCTGCAAATAGTGAAAGTTTGATTTCTTTCCTTCCAATTTGTATTCCCTTGATATCCTTTAGTTGTCTTATTGCTTTAGCTAGAAAAAACTTCAAGTACTATATTTAATAGATATGGAAAGAATAGGCAACCTTGTCTTGTTCCTGATTTTAGTGGAATTTCTTTGAGTTTCTCTCCATTTTATTTGATGTTGGCTATAGGCTAAAGGCTTACTGTAAATTGCCTTTATTATCTTTAAGTATGTCCCTTGTATCCCTGATCTCTCCAAGACTTTTATCATGAAGGGGTGTTGAACTTTGGCAAAGATAGGATGATCATGTTTTTTTTTTTTTTGCTTTTTCTTTCAGTTTGTTTATATGGTAGATTACATTGACAGATTTTCATATGTTGAGCCATCCCTGCAGCTCTGGGTGGATGATCTTTTTTATGTATTCTTGGATTCAGTTTGCCAGTATTTTACTGAGTATTTTTGCATCAATATTCATGAGGGAATTTGGTTTGTAGTTCTCTTTCTTTGTTGAAAGTTGTATAGTGTGGGTATCAGGGTGACTGTGGCTTTCTAAAATGAATTTGGTAAAAACTTCTCCTATTTCTATCTTGTGTAATAATTTGGGAACTATTGGTGTTAGGTCTTCTTTGAAAGTCTGGTAGAATTCTGTATTAAAACTGTCTGGCCCTGGTTCTTTTTTGTTTTGTTTTTCTTTGTGTTTTATTTTTTGTTTGTTTGTTTATTTGTTTTTGGCTGAGAGAATTTTAATGACTGACTCTACTTCCCTAGAGGTTATAGGTCTATTTAAACTGTTTATCTGACCTTGATTTAACTTTGGTAAGTGGTATTTATTGAGAAAACTGCCCATTTCTTTTAGATTTTCCAATTTTATGTAGCATATGTTTTTGAAGTATGGCCTAATGTTTCCCTGCATTTCTTCAGTTTTGTTAAGTCCCCCTTTTCATTTCTGATTTTGTCATTCTGAATACTGTGTGTGTGTGTGTGTGTGTGTGTGTGTTTCTTTTACTTAGTTTGGATAAGGACTTATCTATCTTGTTATTTTATCAAAGAACAAACTCTTCATTTCATTGATTCTTTGTATTGTTCTCTTTGTTTCTATTCTGTTGATTTCAACTTCAATTTGAGTATTTCTTGCCATCTATTCCTCTCGGATGTTTGCTTCTTTTTGTTCTAGAGCTTTTGAGTGTGCTGCTAAGTCACTAGATTGAGAACTCTGCAATTTCTTTATGAAGGCACTTAATGTCCTGTAAGTTTGGGTGTGTTATGCATTCATTTTCACTGAATTCTAGAAGTCTTTGATTTCATTATTTATTATTTATTTCCACCTTGACACAGCAGACATTCAGTAGAGAGTTGTTCAGTTCCCATGAGTTTGTTGTTTCTATTGTTGAAATACAGCTTTAATCTGTGATGGTCTGATAGGATACTGGGTGTTATTTCAATTTTCTTGTATCTATTGGGACTTGCTTTGTAACTGAGTATGTGGTCAGTTTTGGAGAAATGTTCTATAAAGTGCTGAGAAAAAGGTATATTCCTTTGTGTTTGGGTGAAGTGTTCTATAAATGTCTGTTATTGATCATATTTGATCAAATGTTAGTTTTTTACTGGATGATTCTCATTGGTGAGAATGGGTTACTGAAATTTCCCACTATTACTGTGTGAGGTTCAACGTGTGCTTCAAGCTTTAGTAATGTTTCTTTTACAAATGTGGGTTCCCTTACATTGGGAGATAATGTTAAGAACTGTAATGTCATCTTGGTGGATGTTCCTTTGATGACTGACAATGAAATGTGTTTCTAGATCTCCTTTGATTAATTTTGATTTGAAGTATCTTTTGTTAGACAATAAAATAGCTACACCAGCTTGCTTCTTAAGTCCATTTGCTTGGTAAATATTTTTCCAACTCTTTATATTGAAGTATTGTCTACTTTTGATGTTGAGATGTGTTTCTTGTATACAGCAGAAGGATGGTTACTATTTTCATATCTATTCTACTAGCCTGTGCCTTTTTACTAGGAAACTGAGTCCACTGATATTGAGAGATATTAATGACTGATGACTGTTAATTCCTGTTATTTTGGTGGTGGTGTGTGTATGTGTTTCCCTTCTTCGAGTTTTGCTGGTGTAAGATTATCTATTGTCTGTGTTAGCATGGGTGTAGTTAACTTCTGTGGGTTGGAGTTTTCCTTCTAGTACCTTTTGGAGGGCTGGATTTGTAGATAACTTGTTTACATTTGACTTTGTCATGAAATATCTTTTTTTGTTCCTCCATCTATGGTGATTGAAAGTTTTGCAGGGTATCATAGTTTAGGCTGCCATCTGGGGTCTCTTAGTGTGTGCAAGACATCTGTCCAGGTCCTTTTGGCTTTTAGAGTCTCCATTAAGAAGTTGGGTGTTAATACTGTTAGATCTGACTTTATATGTTACTTTGCAAGGGAGGGAGGGAGAGAGAGAGGGTGGGGTGGCTGAGTGAGAGTGAGTGAGAAAGAAAGAGAGGCCAAGCGAAAGCAAGAGATAGACCGAGAGAGAGAAGCCAAATGAGAGAGGGGGCAAGAGGGGGGCTGAGAGAGAGAGAGACAGAGGCCAAGCTAGAGAGAGGGGCCATTGAGAGAGACAGGAGGGCTCAGAGAGGGCAGCAGCAGGAGAGCACAGAGGCCAAGAAGCTGTCAGAGAAGAAGAGGAAAAGAGCCCATGCTTTCTTTATTGCTTCTATTTCCATTTTTATGTCTTCAATAATTCTCTTCACCTGTTTGGCTTTCCTTAGCATTCTTTAAGGAATTTATTGATTTCCTCCAATTTTTGTTTATCTTTTCTTCAACTTCTTTAAGAAATTTTTTTTATTTCCTCTTTAAGCACCTCTATCTCATTAAGTTGTTTTTATGGTCATATCTTGTGCTGCTTTTTGTTGTTGTTGAGACAGTCTCACTGGCCTGAAACCCACCAAGTATGCTGGGGTGTGACTACATCTTCCCAGGCAAATATTTCAGAATGACCAGAGGAAAAGAAGTACCATAGAGTTTCATAGGTTGAAAGACACCGTCCAAAGTGTGGCTGCAGACATTTTCCCTTGGCACAAGGCAGATAAAAGCCCCACAAGCCAAGGAGAGGAGAGAGTACTCAGGGAGACTAGAAAAACACTCCCTCGAGTTGAGTTACAAGTCCTCTCCTTGACAAAGTCCCTATTTAAATTTGGGGCTAAGATACAGTATGGGAAAGCAATGGCCTGAACGTGTGGCCATGGGAAGCAGAGACAGCCAGATTTCCTGTAGAACACTGGCTCTCCCTCTGTATTCAAAGGTCAGTGGCTATGTGCTGCCTTGCCATCAGGGTCCATGTAAGTCCCAGAGCTTCTTGTTGGCTCCAGCCTTTCCTTGCTTTCCTTCATATTGTCACTTTCTTCCCCTCCTGATCACCTTTAACTAGGCCTTGAAGTACAATACCTGCCCAGGTGTGACAATGACAGTTGTATAAAGGCAAGTGTCTGTACCAAATCTATCTACCTATCTGTCTGTTTGTCTGTCTATCCATCCATACATCCATACATCCATCCAACTTCTATCCCTCCATATGCTAATTTGTCCATTCTTCTGCTTATCCTACTGGCCCTGATTTTCTGTGGCCCAAGAAGGTCACACTGGTCACCTAGAGAAGGAACACCTATGAGGTGCTGTGTCTGAAATCATGGGAGGAGAAAGCATTCTGGAGGAAGTTCTCTGCTCCTTTCAATCACTGAACTGTGTTTTTGACCCTCTAGATCCCCAAGCCCCCTTATCACGAAGGTCCTCTAAGACAAAAGAGGGAAACAAGGCCATTTTTGTCATGCTCCAACCAGCGCTCCTCCTAATCAGCTATAGGATATTGTCACAGGCAGGGGAGGCTGAGAAGCCCCTTTGATGTGACAGCTCCTAATGTAGTTCTTAGAATTAGCAAATCTTGGAATAGCAAACCTAGCTTATAGGGGTTACTTATTTATTTTCTCTCTCTGTTTTTTTTTTTTTTTTTTTTTTTTTTTGTTAAAGTCCCATGGGAAGATGTAGGCTACCAGGAGGCTGTCTGGGAGTAGAAAAGAAGAGTGTGTGTGGAAGGGTGAAAGATGGTCCATGGGCCTGGATAAATGGCTAAGGGAAAGATTTGCTTATCATTAATATTGCAGAATTTCCCCTGGCTACACAAATTATTCTGAAGGAGAAAAGTACTTTCAACAATTATTTTTACTCCTTTGTAGTAAAGAAACAAACCACTTTCCCATGTGCATTGCACTCAAATCATCCCAAATATTGTATTGGACTTTGAACTTGGCATCCAGACACAGCTTCTGGATGAAGAAACTGCCACAGACCTAGTCAGCTATGCTAGGAATGCAAAGTCCTGACTGTTAACATTCCGTGGGCCCTTTTCTTAGCATCTTCCACCCCAAAGCACAGCTATTCTCATCTTCCCATAAAACTGACAAATCCCCAACACTCAGATCTCTTCTCTGGTGGCACACCCTAAATCCATCTAGGTCAACCTGTCACTTTGTATCTCCCCAATGGAGCTGCAGGTCATGGAGAGTCAATGGAAACATGATCCCTGCTGTAGATTTTTGCTCCGGTAATAAAATCTACCATCTCTGACCCAAGAATAGTAAGAATAGTAAGACCCATCTTAGCAAGCAGGATGAAAACTCAGGCATTGACAGTTCTTTTCAATGCTAGCCTCTCAAGGTCTTCTCCAAAACATACAGTGGTCATCTGTTAACTTACATTATATACAGATACAATTTAACATTTACTTATATAGTGTGTGTGGTTACATGTATGTGATATGGGTTTGTACATGTGACTAAGTGAACATGTGTGAGCACACACCTGCCTGTACCTATGCCTTTGAATAAATTTGAATACTTGGTCCATAGTTGGTGGAACTGTTTGGGAAAAGGGTTATGAGGTGTGGCCTTGTTGGAGGAGGTGTGTCATTGGGAGTGGGCTTCAATGTTTAAAAAGCCCACGAATTTCAGCTAGTGCTCTCTCTCTCTCCCTCCCTTGCACCCTCTCTCTCCCTCCCTCCTTCCCTTCCTCCCTCTCTCCCTCCTCTCTCTCTGCCTCTTGGTTATTGTCTTATCAATACATGGGCTCTCAGCTATCTCTGAGATGGCTGCTGCCTGCCTGCTGCCATGCTCCCTGTCATGATGATCATGAGCTCTATCTACTACCTTCTGGAATGGTGATTCCCACCCCCAATTCAAATGCTTTCTTTTAGAAGTTGCCTTGGTCACTAAGACACTATGTAGGCCAGAAGTCAATGTCAGATGTTTGCCTCATTCATTTACACTTTTTGGTGAGGGTGGGGGTGAGGAGATGGTGGTGGCAGATTCTGTCACTGAACCTAGATCTCACAGATGCCACCAGACAGACTGCCAGCCAGTCACAGAGATCCATCTGTCCCAACCTCGAAGTACTGGGCTCAGACACCTGGTGCTGTGCTTGGCTGTTTACACGGGTGTTGGGGGATCCAAACTCAGATTCTTATGATTTCACAGCAGGCACTGTACCAGTTCAGCCATCCTCCCCAAGTGGGCCTCACGCTGACTAACTACCCTCAGTTATGTGTGACCTTCACAAAGCATCTACCATTAAACATACAGGCCAAGGACATGCTTCAGTGGGAGAATATCTTCTCAGCACCGAAGAGGCACTGGGTTCTAGCCCCCACTTAAAGAGAAAAAAAGTTAAATAAAAGAAAATAAACAGGCAAGGGCAGGCAGCAGAAAAGCAGAGGAATATGTGCGCTGTGGAGAGAGGCAGAACTGAAGACTCATCCGTGATGTAACGGATGAGAGGGCTAAGGTGGACGGACATGTTGCCATTGCCCAATGGGCTTGGTGCATGGTGTGCAGCATCCTGGAACAGATGCAGATACAGATTCATCCCTCAAACATGCTGTCTGGCCATGGGATCATCTTGGCTCTAGGCAACAATGGAAGCCTGAGATGAGTAACAATTCCCTTTCTAGATTGGACCTCCTCCAAAGACCACTGTATTTCTTGATGACACCAGAGGCCACATTGGTGTATGTGGTCCATGCTGCTGCCCCAGGAAGTGATGAAGCCTGAGATCCATGAAGACGAGCACAGTCTGTGCTGCTGACTGAAACCTTGGTGATGTCCCTGGGCTTTGCTGCCTGGAGGAGAGGGGGCAGCATATGGATGTGATGTAGACACCTAAAGCCAAGTTGAGGCCCAGGGTCCATGCTGCTGCTGAGGCCAGTGGTGGTCCTGATAAGGCCAGGAGCCATGCTGATGTTTGTGACCCATGTTACCACTGAGGATCCTTCAGATGTCTGTGGTCTGTCTGTACTACAGTCTCAAACTGTGTTGATGATGTCTGTGGGCCATGCTGATTCTGGGGATCATACAGACGTGATCTTGGTGGTCTGGGCTGCCTCCAAGAGTCCTTGTCTGGGTCTGTGATCCTATTGCAGCTGGGGGCCATATCTGTGGTTTATTCTGTCATCAGAAACCACTTGGAAGCTCCTGATCTATGCTCCCACTGACTGTGAAAAGCAAGGATGCTATTTTTGCAGTGATATTGATGATTGCAGACACAGTCAAGAAGGTAGACATGGAAGGCTTCCATGTCAATCCTCACACCCCCAACACCCCAAAAGCAACAGCCTAAACAGGAAGCCATCAAAGACAACTCTTTAAAAGCATCATAAGGATGTGTAGCTCTCCACAACTGATGGATAAACTTGATGGCAGGGGTTGGGGGAGGGGAGGACTCAGTCTATTTAAGGGGAAAGCCACTGAAAATTCGACCATGATCCCATGAGTATATAGGTGATACAAATTGAACTTGATTTTTTGTTAATTTTTATTTCTGGGGAGTGAGAGGTCACAAGGGTGAGGTGACAGACAAGGAAGGGCTATAGTGAGTATGGTCAGAGTGCTTGATGTGAAGTTCCCAAGGAACCAATTAAAATATTATGTTAAGAAAAATAAACAGAGGAGGAAGAAGAGGAGGAGGAAAAAAAGAAAAGGCTGCCAGCAGCAGCACAGCACCAAAGCAATGCAGAACTTCTCCATAGCCAGCAGCCCAATAGCCTGCCCCACGCAAAGGGCTCATGGCTCCTTTGAGCCGAGATCTTCATCTGTGGGAGGAAGCATCCACCCATCCAATCGTGCTTCCCAACCCACTGCTAGAAAACACCCTTCCCAGACTCCACAGACCTTCCAGACAAGTCTTCAAACCTAATTAAGCTTAGCATTATTATTGTTTTTATCACATCAAGTTCCCACGTGGCCCTCAGCTGCAGAGACCACAGAGTCGGCCCTGCATCTTTAAACAGAAACAACAGATTTGGGTTCAATTAAAAATTCATTAAAATGCAAATTAGTTTGTAAAATTTCCCCCCCCCTCCTTCTGACGATTTCTCAGTGTGGCTTTTTAATCATAGCTAGCACTAAAGATGAGGTGAGCCCTGGGTGAATAGAAAGGGATAACTAGGAAGAGCCAAGACCCTGGAGCACCTCAGTAGGGCATGCTGCTATGGAGGCTTAACTCCTTCCTTACCCTACCATACCTGTTTCCTCCCCAGAGAGGACCACTTTCATATTCTTACAAGGTGCTCAATAGATAAGCGCAAATCACTTTTCCCAGCTCAGTCTCACCATGTGGAGTGATCATAACGGGGAAAACAACTAATTGACCTTCTCTGTGTACATTCCCTGGCTACCTGGGCATCTTGTATCATGCTGATAACGTTTTTCCCTGAAGTGTTTACCACTTGGGACTATGATGAAATTTGCCCAGCAATGACAACTGACCTCCCTCCTCTGGGGCGTATCCAAGGAACATTGTTGTCAAACCCTCTGAATTACACAAGTCACAGAGAAACTTCTATAGAATGGATAACAAAGTTTACTGTATGTGGAAAACAGAGGGTTTAAGCCTCTGTACTCTGGTCAATCTCTACAGCAGCCTTACAGAGTTCTACATTGTTACATCTGGCATAAAAGTGGAAGCTGGAGGATTTGAAGCACTTTTGTTGCTATGGTTTGACTGTGTCCCCCATAATTCATGCATTGGCAGTTTAATTCCCACGTGTATATACTGATGGCATTTAGAGGGAGGCCCTTTGGGAGGTGATCAGATGCATCCATTTGGAGGCTAATGGGTGGATTATTTGGTTTCTTCAGGAGTGGTTTCATGGGGATGGAGAGTTAGCTCAGCAGTAAAGATCACTGGATGCTCTTCCAGAGGTACTGAGTTCAATTCCCAGCAACCACAAGGTGGCTCATAACCATCTATAATGAGATCTGGTGCCCTCTTCTGGCAGCAGGCAAACATGCAGGCTGAACACTGTGCGTGCATGCATGTGTGTGCGTGCGTGTGTGTGTGTGCGCGTGCGTGCAGTATTTTCCAAAAAGTAGTGGCTTCATCATAAACATGTTAGCTCTAGTGTAACTTGCAGTTTCTTGTCACGTTTTTCCCTCCTCCATAGCATGATATGGTAAGATACCCGGGACACAATCTCACACCTCCCAGCTCCAGAGCTGTGAGTTAAATAAATGTTGTGTTCACTTTCGTATCTCAAATGTTTGTTGGTGTAGAGGGGAATACTGTCAAGAGATACTGTCCTAGTTTACCACTTTATTAAGTAGACTTTCAGTTAGTGCACAAATGAAGAGTTTCTCTATAGTGTTTCCATGAATGTACATCGCCTACCTTGCTCTTATTTGCCCATCTTTTCCTTTTTCTCCCCATCTTTCCTCCTGCCTTCTCTCACTGGTCTCCCTTCTCCCACCCAATACTAGTAGTCTAAATTTCATTTCATGGGTGTGTGTGTGTGTGTGTGTGTGTGTGTGTGTGTGTGTGTGTGTAGAGACAAACCTGTAAGATCTGTCCTTTTAAGTCTAGATTATTTTGCTTATGATTTTCAGTTTTATTCAAAATTGTATAAATTACTTAATTTTGTCCTTCACAGCTGATATCTCATTTTTTATCCATCTGTTAACTGGACATCAATCTTAGTTTCATATCTTGACTATAGTGACCAATACTACAATAAATGTGAATGTGCAAATAAATCTGTGGTATATTAACTTAACTTCCTTTGTGTTATATACCCAGGAGTGACAGAGCTGGATCAAGGTGTTCCAATTTTAGTTTTTTGAAAGCCTGCTTATTATTTGCACAGTGGCTCACTAGCTTACATTCCTTACCAACAGTGACTAAGGGTCCCTTTCCCCTGCATCTTTCCCAGTGTCTTTTATCATTTGTTTTCTTCATCCTAGCCATTCTGACAAGAGAGATGGACTCTCAATGCAGATTTCATTTCTATTCTCCTGCTGGCTAAAAGTTCTCTTCCCTACAGATTACTCAGTCTCGTGAACTTACAGAAAATAAACTAAGATGGTCATATAACTAAAAAGCAATAGCCAGGACTTGAACCCATTACTCCAGGATTCTGCTGGCAAAGCCCCACACATTGCACTAAGCAGCCACTGTTTGTTGATGTGTTTTCTTGCGCCAGCCTACTGGCTCACTGATTTGACTGCTTCTTCTGTTTAGCTAATATTGATGCAGTATGGATGTGTCCCCTGATGCTGACTTCAAGAAAGAAAAGCCATGCTGCCTCCCACTCAAAGAGAGATGTTCTCATCTTCCTGCTGACTGTGAGAAGTCAAGCAGTTGCTCCAAGTTCATTAGCTGTCCCTAATTGCTGAGAACACATTCAGGAACTATGGCAAATGCAACTTAATTGAGAGCTAATTAACTTCTTATAGTTATCTCATTATATGCCAATTACACGTCTACATATTCCTTTCTTCTCAGATAAAGGAATGGAGAAAGTCCTCAATGAAACTGCAACTCTGAAGGAGAGAATTCCTGAACAGGTCCTGGGTAGTCAACAAGCCTTCAGGAGCTGCAGTGAAGGCTCTTCTTGGTCCTGAAGTAGCCAAGCTCATTAACATGGCTTTAAAGGAAGATGTTTAAAGGCACTGGGCCGAGTTTTGACTTTCAGATGAATTCTCTGTTAAATCTGGTGTGAAATGGGATTTGGCCACAAAGCCCTAAGAGATGGGACCTGGCAACGGCTATCGGCAATCACCCAGCTTTTCCCTAGCTGCTTAAGGTTTGGGCTTTTTATCCCTTTGTGTACTTTTAATCTGCCCTATTCTGAGGAAATTCAAGGAGACCTTGCATGGAGCAGCATACTGCTCTCAGGAATATGTTGCCAGGATAGGCTCAGCATCACCCAGCTCCCAGGTAATCACTGACTTTTAAGCAGGTTTCAGTGGCAGTGCACTTGAACTCCTTCCTCTGCTGAGTTTCCAAACAAGCTCTTCCAAAGAGAATCACCAGGGGTGGGACTTCTGTGAGAGACACATCCCTCCTGGCCAGTAAAGAAGGGGAAAGAGAGAAGACAGCACATTCTCCCACTCCCAGGGTTTACTTTCTGCTCTGATGGCTCGTCCTAAAGTCGGTCTGTGGAAATCACAAAGAAGAAAAAACCCAGTCGATTTCTTCCCATGAGAAACTCTCATCAGCATCCCAGACCTGGCAGATGAAGACAGTCATAGCCTATTCTCACCTGCATGGCACCATAGGAAGTGATGGGCCAGCAAGCTTGGGCTGTCTTGTTGAGATCAGTTGACTCTGTGAGGACCCAGTGTATTTGAGTTTTCATCTTAATGAAAAGCAGGGATGACTGCTTTGAAACGCTCCACTTAATCCCCCAACCTTTCCAGTCTGACAGCTGGCATGCTTTCCACATCTTTGTGGCTCCTGTCTCATTACAGAACCTCCCAAATGCATGATTCCCATGGCTTTTCAATTTCTCAGGCCTCACAGTTAATGTTTATTCTTTGGGTCAATGGTGTTAGCACTGTGTGTAGCATCCCAGAGAGGAATTTGAATGCTGCCCAGGTACCTGTTCTGAAGCAAGAGCTACATCCCTTCCCAGTCACCAAGCTGGACGACCAAACTCTCTTGCCCATATGTTTCTATAAAAGAGCTCCGGGACTCATAGCAACAACAAAAGAATTAATTAAAAAATGAAGTGTGTCCTCTGGAATTAATATGATCAAGAACTTACTATGCATACAATTTAAGCCTGGTGAATTCCACAAATTACAAGTAACCCACAGTGAGGGGAATTTCCAGTTCCACCTCACCCTAAAACACTGTGAGTCCCCAACTTGCTAGAATCACTAGAAGATTACCTTTCACCTCAACCATCAGGCTTTTAGGAAATGTACATTACTGCCTGGGTTCTGCTGTGTCTCCAACTCTTTTTAAAATTAATTTTATATTTAATTATGTATGTGTGTACACATATGTGCATATTTGAGCACAGGTACCTGTGGAGGCCAGAAAAGGACCCCTGAAGCTAGAGGTACAGGTGGTTGGATGCTTGGATTACATGGATGCTTGGAACTGAACTCTGGGACCTCTGCAAGAGCCATGCATGTTCTTACCCACTGAGTCATCTCAGAATCCCAACTCGGTTTTTACTCCACTTCAGTCTATGCAGGGACAAGGTTTATTTGTAACAAGCCCTTAATGTGCTTCCCTTTGCAGAGCACTCAATCTCTGCTTGTGCATTTGTTCAAAGTTCACTTTAAGTACTGAGTATTTATCAACTGTATTGCTCTGCAAAGCGCCTGCCGGAGGTTACTCATTATGGCGAATGGCTCCTCTGCCTGCTTTGCACGGCCTGCCAGCTCTCTGCCTGGGAGTCTCTCCTGCGAGAGTTCTGTTTTCTTTGGCCAGCTGCCTCTCCCTCAGCCTGCATCCTCATGTGTGGTGGCATATTTCAGATTCTACCCCTGGAGGGAGGACTGGTAACTGCTGGTTTGGGACAGCCATTAAAAGAGCACATCCACGGTATGGAAATGCAATGAGAGGCTGTGGTGAAGTGGAGGAGGGTGGCTGTAGGCAGGTGTGGTTGTCTACTTATAAGTGGTTGTCAACTGTTGCTGCCCATTGGAATCCCCTGGGGGACATGGGGGAAAGGTCTGACTTCTCTGCCCCACTTCAGAGGTCATGACGGAATCATTTGTCCCTAAGGTTGGTATGGAATTGTTGAGGCAATTCCATAGGCAGCCCGAGCCAGGGTTGGTTCTTATTCCCCTGATTGGGAGGGGGGGATAGTCCACCAGGAAAAGCTGAGATAAACATCCAGGGGGAACGAGTGTTAAACTCAAGTTCAAAGGATCAGCAAAAGGAATGAAATCCAGATTCAGAGCCAAGAGTTCAGGGTGGGTCAGAAATGGAGCATAGGGTTAAAACAGACAGGGGCAGGGGGGATAGGAGATGCCTAAGGGAAACACACTGAATCAGATCAAAGCATACAGCAGGCAAGTGTGAGGATGTCATAACAAGATGCACGACAGACATAGGTCAATAACAATCAAGCAGCTAAGAAATGAGCCACAATGATCTGTAATGGTGGCTACAAGTACATGGCCCAGTGGAGACACAGCTCAGTCCAGAAGGCCGGTCGTGTTCACAGCTCCATTGGTCAGCTTGATTTAAAGTCCAAGGCAGGACCCGTGGGATTATGCAAACTCTGCTTGAAGCTATTGCCTGCCCTTCTGTCTGCAGTAGCTACAGTTTGAACCATTTCATACCTGCGCTTCACAGATCATAATGACAGATAAAATGGTATAACATCATAGAGTGTCAGAGCAGGAAGAAATGGCTTCATCCACCTGCCTGCGTTACATCAGAATGAGATTCTTCCTCCCAAGGTCTTCGATGCACTGTTTTAAAGTCTCCAGTTTGTAATGGCAAGCAGAAGTGGCTTGAATTTAGTAAGAAGATAGAGGGATCATCAGCTCTCTTAGTGCAGGATGGCATGAAATGGGAGATAGTCGATCTTTCTGTCAGACTTTCTCATACTTAAAGGTGGTTATGAATTGTCTAAGATGGTGTATATTCAAATACATCCTTTGATTACTCTAGAGAGTCTGACTCAGTAGGTCTAGGGTAGGACCCAAAAATCTGCATTCCTTATGCATGGTCAAGTAACAGGCTTTAAGAAATACCTATGCAAGTAAAGGAATTACAAACTTACTACTGAACAAAAGATGAATGATTCATTTTGGTAGTTTCCATCCCTGACTCCCCATTGGAATCATACAGGAAATATTCTCAAGGAACACAGAGTCAGATGGGGTAGTATAAACCTATAATCCCAGTACCCAGAAAGCCAAGGCAGGAGTTCACAAGTCTGAGTCCAGGCTGGGATACCAAGCAAGTTTGAGACAAAGCTGGATCACATACCAGTGGCTTAAAACTATCCATACCTCCAGTTTCAGGGGATCTGATGTGTTCTCCTGACCTCCAGGGGTACCTGGCATCCACATGGTACACATACTTACATGCAGGCAAAACAATCATACATATAACTTCTTTAGATTAAAACAGAAAAGAAAAAGAACAAAGGAAGAGAACTGAAGGAAATATAGAGTGAGAAAGAGAGAGGGAGAAGGAGAGAGAGAGGGGGAGAGAGGAAGGAGAGAGGAGCTACCTGTAACCACTGGTGAGGGTAAGGCTTGAATGTGGCCTCTTATTTTATTAATTGAAATAAAAGCCCACACAAATTTGCAGAATTTCATTAAGGCAAAGCGACAGAAGACATGAGAACAGACTACAGTGGAAAGGAAGGTCATATGAGTGAAATTACTCAGGGGCCCTGATTATCATCTGGGGCCAAGAGAAGGAGGAGCTTGGTTACTGGGGGGGGGGCATATGCAGGTGGTTCTGTTGTGATTAATAGAGTAGGTCATAATAATCACTTTTCTACCTCTCAAAATGCATCTGATTTTACACCTAATTATGCGGAAGCAGAACAGATTCTTCCTAGAAGTTTACTTAAAGGCCAGGTTACTAAAGTATTCCTGTGTTTTCCTGCTTCAGAAGGCAGGAAGGAGGGAAGGGAGGGAGAGAGGAAGGGAACAGGGAAGGAGGGGGAAGGAATAGAGGAGAATGGGGGAGGGGAAGAGGAGGAGGGAGGAAGGAAGGAAGGAAAAGAACACTTAAGCAGCTATGATAAAATATTACAGAGTGATTAACTTATAAACAACAAAAAGCTAAGTCTTACAGCAGTGGCATCTAGGAATTCGATGACCAAAGATACAGGATGGGTATACCAGGAGGCTTGAGAACCTGTAAGCCACACTCCCTGGGCTGGGCAGTGAGCACCTTGCTGGAGGCAACCTCTCTCCATTTTCAGTTTGAGCACATTCCTGCTGCTGAATACCTGGGAGGGGAGATGATTCTTCCATTACCCTTACCCCACCTGCAAGTCTATGTGACCTGGCTCAGACTGCTTCTTTTTCCTCCACCAGGAGCCAGGGCTACTTTCCTTCCCACTAGCCTTGATGCTCCTGTTTCTTATGAACCATTCTAACCAAATGACTAGTTCAGTATTGAGTGGCACAGGAGGACTGGCTACCCTACAATGCAAACTGTTCAGCTCTTGTTCCTTCACTCTCTGACCCTTTCTGTTTTTCACCAATTCCTGAATGTGGTGTGAAATGTGTTTGGTTTCTTCCTTCCAGGTCTCTATCAAGATCAGAGACCTAGTCTTGTTCCCCATTTTGGGCAAAGCCTGGCCCCACAGAAGGCATCCTGTATTTTCTATTTCAGGCAAATGAAATTGGCATGTTCTTTGGTCCCAGATTAGAGTCCAGAGGCATTGTTTTCAACATTAGACTCTCTCTGAGCATTTTGAGAGGCCAGCTGGTCCTTGAGTCCCTAGAGCTTTCATCTTTGCGCTCATGACTGCCTGTTTAACAGCATCCCAACTGCCCAGAGATAGCATGGCTAAGGCAGAAACCAGAATCCCATTAGCTCTTTAAACCTCCAGGAAAATGTCACAGAGAAACACAAAACCTGCTAAGCAGGAGTTAATGAGAAGACATACCGTACAGTACACCCAAGGACTACAGAATGACTCCCACCACACTTCCCCTCTTTAGTTATGCTGGGAACGGCATCAAGGCATCATGTCTGCAAGAGGTAAACAATATTTTACTTTATAAATGGAGAAACTGAGGCACAAGGAGAAAATACATCAGACCAACTGCTAGGTGGCTGCAGCTAGCTGAAAAGGAATCTGATTCTAAAGCCTTTCATCATCTTCCTTGATAGTGAATGTCCTTGTTTCTCTGGCTCTGTAGTGATTAAACAGATATAGCATGACATTTCTGTAATAATCCGGAAAATATCTATGTTTTGTAAAAGTTAGAATAAAAACATGTCCGTGTAATCTATTCATATTATAGATGTTTTAAGTGCCTTAAAAATATTTGAAAGGAGCTGAGGAAATGGCTCAGTTGGTGAAATGTTGGCTGCATCAGGGTGAGGACCCAAGTTTGACCCCCCAGCACCCATATAAAAGCTTGGTGTTGTTGTGGGATATGTATACACTATGTGAAGATGTATTGCTATGATTGGTGTAATAGAGCTGAATAGCCAATAGCAAGGCTCATTTCCGGGGAGAGGGAGAACTCTGAGAAGAAGAGAGGCAAGAAGACACCAGACAATGAGACTCTAAGGAGGTTGGATATATGGTACAGAGTAGAGGAAACTGAGCCATGTGGAAGATTAATAAAAAAAAAAAAAACAGGTTGATTTGAGTTATAAGAGCTAGTTGGAAACAATCCTAAGCTAAAGGCCAAATTTTTACAATAAATAAGTCTGTGGACCATTACTTGTAGGCTGGCTATCCTGACCAAAGATACTACTACATTTGGTGTCCAACATGCAACCCATAAATCCACACAGGGCCTGAGAACGCTGAAAAAATAGTTCTGAACACAGAGTTGGAGGCAAGCTTCCTGGTGATAGTCAGATAGGCCCAGTACCTGTGGCATACAGAGGCATGGCTCATTTAAGAGGCCCTGCTATGGACAGCCGATGTGCTACTCTGCAGCAGGAGACTAGACAGAAATGTCTGCCACAGTACAAACATAACAGCTTCCCAGAGCTTGGACAGTTAAAAGCAGCTCCCACCACTGCCTTCAGGACCCAAATGGGGGCAAAACAAAGGACCCAACATTGGGCGCCATCCCTGCCTTGCCCCTCCACTCTCTGCTAGAGAGGCAAGTGCCAGGGGCTCCCTCAACCCTGACCTCTCCCTCCTGGAGTCCCCTGATGTGTGGCTGTCAGTCCCTTCCTGCCACCAAATCCCCTAGAAAGACATGGAGACAGAACAAAGGACCCAGCATTGGCTACCATTCCTGCCCTGACCCTCAGCCCTCCACTAGAGAAGAGAGCGAGAGACCCCCACCTGTACCCACTGGAAGTAGAAATGGGAGGACAACAGTATAAGACACATCCAACAACAGAAAGACCACCGGAATCTAGGGATTCTGTGCCAGCAAGACCTGAACATCCCAACACAGATGAAGCAGAAGAGAATGACCTTAAAAACAATTTCATGAAAATAATAGAGGCCCTCAAATAGTATATAAGAAAATCCCTTAAAGAAATGGAAGAAAAAATAAGCAAAATGCAAGAAATGAACAAATCTCTTAAAGAAAGCAAGGAAAGCCAAGAAAAAACAATCAAACAGATCAAGGAAACAATTCAAACAGTCCATGACCTGAAAACTAAAATAGAGACTAAAGACAATACAAACTGAAGTAATGCTGGAAATAGAAAAGCTGGGTATATGATCAGGAACTCCAGATGCAAGCATAACCAACAGAATATTAGAGATGGAAGAAAGAATCTCTGTTACTGAAGATAAACTAGAGGAAATAGATTCATCGACCAAAGAAAATCTTAAATCCAACAAATCCTTAAAACGAAATATCCAGGAAATATGGGACACCATGGAAAGACCAAATCTAAGAATAATAGGAACAGAAGAAGGCAGAGAAGCCCAGCTTAAAGGTATGGAAAAGATATTCAACAAAATCATAGAAGAAAACTTCCCCAACCTGAAGAAGGACATTCCTATGAAAGTACAAGAAGCATACCAAACACCAAACAAACTGGACCAAAAAGAAAAAAAAAAAAAAAGGAAAAAACTCCCCTCACCACATAATAATCAAAACACCAAACATACAGAATAAAGAAAGAATATTAAGAGTAGCAAAGGAAAAAGGCCAAGTAACAAATAAAGGCAGACCTTTCAAAATTACACCTGAATTCTCTATGGAAACTCTGAAGGCCAGAAGGCCCTGGATATATGTCCTACAAACACTAAGAGACCACAGATGCCAGCACAGACTACTATATCCAGCAAAGCTTTCAATCACTATATATGGAGAAAACAGGATATTCCACGATAAAACCAGATTTACATAATATATATCCACAAATCCAGAGCCCTACAGAAAGTTCTGGAAGGAAAATTCTAACCCAAGGAAGTTAACTACACTCACAAAACATAGACAATAGATAAACTCACTTTACAAGATGTCAAAAGAAAAAGCAGGGTCAGTCTACATACAATACTATAGACAATAGATAATATAGACACAAAAACATAGACAATAGATAATCCCACTTTATAAGACATCAAAAGAAAAAGCAGGGTCAGTCTACTCACAATAATACCAACAACAACAAATCCAAAACAAACCAGAATTATCAATCAATGGTCCTTAATTTCCCTCAATATTAACGGTCTTCACTCACCTATAAAAAGACACGGGCTAACAGAATGGATATGAAGACAGAATCCATCTCAACTTCAAAGGCAGACACTACTTCAGAGTAAAGTGTTGGGAAAAGATTTTCCAATCATATGGACCCAAGGAACAAGCTGGTATAGCTATCCTAATATCTAACAAATTAGACTAAAATCAATCAAAAGAGACAAAGGTCATTTCATATTCCTCACTGAAAAAATAGGGCAGGACAAAATCTCAATTTTGAACATCTATGCCCCAAATACAAAGGCACCCACATTACTAAAACTCAAATCTCAACATAAAACCTCACACACTTATAGTGGGAGACTTCAACACCCCACTCTCACCACTAGACAGGACCACCAAACAGAAATTTAACAAAGAAACAAAAGTACTAACAGAAGTGATGACTCATTGGGTTTAACAGACATCTATAGATGATTCCATCCAAATACAAAAGAATATACCTTCTTCTAAGCTCCACATGGAACTTTCTCTAAAATTAACCACATACTCAGCAACACAGCAAACCTCAACAGATATGAAAAAATTGGAATAATCCCCTGTGTCTTATCAGACCACCATGCTTTAAAATTAGAATTCAACAACACAAATTGCAGAAACTCTACAAACTCATGGAAACTGAACAATGTGCAATTGCACCATTCCTAGGTCAAGGAAGAAATAAAGAAATTAAGAACTTCCTAGAATTCAACGAAAAGAAACAAATAACCAAACTTATGGGACACACTGAAAGCAGTACTAAGAGGAAAGTTCACTGCACTAAGTGCCCACATGAAGAAACTGGACAATAGTCACATTAGAGAATTAACAGCACAACTGAAAGCTCTAGAACAAAAAGAAACAAACTCATTCTAGAAGAGTAGACATCAAACTGAGGACAGAAATCAATAAAGTAGAAAGAAAGAAAACAATACAAAGAATCAATGTAACAAAGAGTTGGTTCTTTGAGAAAATCAACAAGATAGACAAACCTTTATCCAAACTAACCAAAAAGCATAGAGAACATACAAATTAACAAGATCAGAAATGAAAAGGGGAACATAACAATGGACACAGAGGAAATCAAGAGAGTTTTCAGGTCATACTTTAAAAACCTGTACTCCACAAAATTTGAAAATTCAAAGGAAATGGACAATTTGATGGATTACTTACCAAAATTAAATCAAGAACAGATAAGCAATTTAAATAGACCTATAACCCCTACTGAAACAGAAGCAGTCATCAAAGGTCTACCAACCAAAAAAAAGAAAGCCCAGGGCCAGATGGCTTCAGTGCAGAATTATACCAGAAATTCAAAGAAGGGCTAATACCAATACTCCTCAAATTGTTCCACACAATAGAAACAGAAGGTTCATCACCAAACTCTTTTTACGAGGCTACAATCACCTTGGTACCCAAGCCACACAAAGACACAACTAAGAAAGAAAACTACAGACCAATATCCCTCATGAACATTGATGCAAAAATACTGAATAAAATACTGGCAAATCAAATCCAGGAACATATCATAGAAATCAACCACCATGACCAAGCAAGCTTCATCCCAGGGATGCAGGGATGGTTCAACATATGAAAATTCATCAGTGTAATCCACCATATAAACAAACTGAAAAAAATCCATGTGATCAACTCACTAGATGCTGAAAAAGCCTTTGACTAAATCTAATACCACTTCATGATAATGGTATTGGAGAGATCAGGGATAAAAGGAACATAGCTAAACATAATAAAAGCAATATACAGCAAACCAACAACCAACATCAAACTAAATGAAGAAAAACTTAATGTGATTCTTCTAAAATCAGGAACAAGATGAGGCTGTCCACTTTCATTATCTCTTCAATATTGTAGTTGAAGTTCTAGCTAGGGCAATAAGACATAAAAAGGAAATCAAGGTGATACAAATCAGAGAGGAAGAAGTAAAACTTTTACTATTTGAAGATGATGTGATTGTTTACATAAGTGACCCAAAAAAACTCTACCAGGGAACTCCTACAGCTGATAAATACCTTTAGCAAATTAGCAGGATATAATAACTCAAAAAATCAGTAACCCTACTATATACAGATGACAATGTGGCTGAGAAAGAAATCAGAGAAACATCACCCTTTACAACAGCCACAAGCAACAAAAAAAAATATCTTGGGGTAATGCTAACCAAACAAGTGAAAGACCTATATAGGAAAAACTTTGTGTCTTTAAGTAAAGAAATTAAAGAAAACAGAAAAATCTCCCATGCTTTTAGATAGGTAGGATCAACACAGTAAAAATGGCAATCTTTACCAAAGCAATCTACAGATTCAATTCAATCCCCAGCAAAATCCCAGCGCAAATCTTCACAGATCTTGAAAGGACAATACTCAACTTTATATGTAAAAACAAAAGACCCAGGATAGCCAAAACAACCCTGTACAATAAAGGAACTTCTAGAGGCATCACCATCCCTGACTTCAAGCTCTACTATAGAGCTATAGCCCTGAAAACAGCACAAAAATAGACAGGTAGACCTATGGAATCTAATCAAAAATCCTGATATTAACCCACACACCTATGAACTCCTGATCTTTGAGAAAACAGCCAAAGGTATACAATGGAAGGGGGAAAGCATCTTCAACAAATGGTGCTGGCACAACTGGATGATGGTGTGTAGAAGACTGCAGATAAACCCATGTCTGTTGCCATGCACAAAACTCAAGTCCAAATGGATCAAAGACCTCAACATAAATTCAGCCACACTGAATCTCTGAGAAGAGAAAGTGGGAGGTACCCTTGAACAAACTGGTACAGGAGACTACTTCCTGAACAGAACTCCAGTAGCACAGACATTGAGATCAACAATTAAAAAATGGGACCTCCTGAAACTAAAGCTTCTATAAGGAAAAGGTCACAGTCAACAAAACAAAACAGCAATCCACAGAGTAAGAAAAGGTCTTCACCAACCTACATCTGACAGAGGGCTGATTTCCAAAATATAAAAAGAACATGAGAAGCTAGTCACCAAAACACTATATAATCCAGTTTAAAAGTGGGGTACAGAACTGAATAGAGAATTCTCAACAGAGGAATATAAAATGGCTGAAAGACACTTAAGAAAGTGCTCAATTTCCTCAGCCATCAGGGGAATACAAATCAAGACAACTCTGAGACACCATCTTATTCCTGTCAGAATGGCTAAAATCAAAAACACCAAAGACAGTCTATGCTGGAGAGGATCTGGAGAGAGGGGAACACTCCTCTACTGCTGGTGGGAGTGCAAACTTGTACAGCCATTTTGGAGATCAGTATGGCAATTCCTCAGGAAAATGGGAATCAGTCTACCACAGGATCCAGCAATTCTACTCTTAGGCATAAATCCAAAAGATTCACATCCATGCAACAAAGACATCTGTTCAACTGTGTTCATAGCAGCATTATTTGTAATAGCTAGAACTTGGAAACAACCTAGATGCCCCTCAACTGAAGAATGGATAAAGAAGATGTGGCACATTTACACAATGGAATACTACTCATCAGGAAAACAATGGAATCTTGAAATTCGCAGGCAAATGGATGGAAATAGAAGAAACCATCCCGAGCGAGGTAACCCAGTCACAAAAAGACAAACATGGTATGTACTCACTCATATATGGATTTTAGACATAGAGCAAAGGATCACCAGCCTACAATTCACACCACCAGAGAAGGGGAAACAAGGAGGACCCTAAGTGAGACATACATGGTCCCCTACAGAAGGAGAAAGGGGCAAGATCTCCTGAACATATTGGGAGCAGTGGGGGGGGCAGTGAGTGGAGAGGGAGTTAGGAGAAAGAGAATGAGAGAAGAGGAGGAGAGAGGAGAACATGAAGGACCAGGAAGATTGAGTTGGGGGATGAATAGAGGAGAGCAAGAAAAGAGATACCTTAATAGAGGGAGCCATTATAGGTTTGAAGAGAAAACTGGCACTAGGGGAAGGTTCAGAGACCTACAAGGATGACCCCAACTAACAATCTAAGCAATAGTAGAGAGACTATCTTAAATGCCCTTCCCTGATAATGAGATTGATAACTATCTTATATGCCATCCTAGAGCTTTCATCCAGTAGCTGATGGAAACAGGAGCAGACATCCACAGCCAAACACTGAGCCAAACTCCTGGAATCGAGTTGCAGAGAAGGAAGAGTAATGAGCAACATGGTCAAGTCCAGGCTGCAGAAACCCACAAAGACAGCTAACCCGAACAAGGGGAGCTCATGGACCCCAGACTAATAGCTGGGAGACCAGCATAGGACCAACCCAGACCCCTTGAATGTGGCCTGGGCAGTCTATGGGACCTCTGACAATTCAACCAGGATATATCCCTGGTTCATGAAAGAACTTTGGGAGCACATTCCCCATGGAGGGTTACTCCCTTAGCCTAAAGATATGAAGGAGGGCCTAGGCCCTACTCCAAATGACTTGACAGATTTTGATGATCCCTCCTAGAAGGCCTCACCCTCCCTGGGGAGTGGATGGGGAATGGGATGGGGGGATTCAGTAAAATAAAATATAAAGAAGTAAAAAATATTACATCTATGCATAAACAAACTACAAGACTGGTCATGTATATGATGATCATTTTACTATGGGAAGAGCTTTGAGACTGGTTGAAACATGATAAATCTAATTGGTTACAGAGTCCTCATGACTTATTGTTACATGCCATTCTTTCATACCACATGGCTGGAAATTTATATTACAGTTCAGTTATACCATCCAAATTAACTTGTAAAGTTGACACATGTCTTTTTTTACCTGGTCACATACAGAACAGAGAATCATCTTTAGCTGATTTATGCACATGTCATATCCCATACTTGTGTTCATATAGACATGTATGTTACCTTTAAAAGTTTCTATGTTTTCATAATAAAAGAACCAGGCACCAATGAAGACAAGCAGCTCAAGTGATTCAGCCTCTCAGAATTCCTCTGTTATAGTTATCCCAAAATAAGCATCCAGAGCAACTTCAAAGTGGCTAGCTAAGATGGTCCAGCCTAACAGACTACTCCAACCAGGATTTCATATAAGTCCAGAACTTTCCCATTACACAGAGACTGGACAGCAAATGATACAGTTAGCTCTCCCAGGACTTGACCATTATCTCAAGTTTCTCAGGGTCCCCCTAAAAATGTTGCCACCCCCCAGGCAATAAGAAGTAATTTTAAGAATGTGATTAACACATTCCAAAGAGGTGGAGTGGGTTATATTTGGTCATTCAGTGGGTTATGGATGTTTATCATCATTTGGGGGATTGGTTACAAATTATTACTGGTTATAGTGAGGAAACTAAGCAAGGGAGGTTGGATTCAAAGTTCTCTTTCTGAAAAGGAAAAGGGAAAGAGTATAGGAATGATCGTATAATAGGGTAGATTATTGAATCTACTTTTAAACTAAAAAGTAACTATTAATCTCAAATATTTTTATTGGTATAGATTTTTGTACATGGATACAAATTTAAGGTTATTTTGTTACAATATACTGTATTGTATATTTTACTTGTTGAAGGTATTATATTTATGCAGCTCATGTAAAAATGTCATATGAAAGCTACTATTACTAACTGTTTAGGATGATTAACAAATGCAGGTTAATAGTCTTCTATAACAATGAAACATGTAGTCATGTTAAGTATATTTTAAAGGTTAAACATATATTTTAGATAGGTTGTTTTCAAACACTTCAGAGATGGCATTTAAGATGTTTCAAAAACACAAGACTTTTCATAACAGTGAGATAGGTCTGCTCCTGGCAACACCAATCTACTTCAAAAAAGGATGATGGGAAATGAAGAACCTCTAAACAGAGTTTGCTTTCATTGTGGTAAAGTTAGCCACTTGTCAAGAAGCTTCCCTTGTCTCCACTGCTGACAGTATGTTGTCCAAAATGGACATGAAGAATATAAAAGAAGGCAATTGCCAAACTCTGCCAAAACAAAGTAGGATAGTCTTTCAAAATTCCTGCTTCATAGAAAAGTCTTTCAGATATTCTAGGCCTGTATACCAAAGATGAATGCGCCAATGTTTCAGAAGAACCTTGAGTGGCTGCCAGACAGCCATAAGTCTCAGCCATTGCTATAGTTTGGGACGTTGTTTACTCTGCACTTCCTATTTACTCAGGTAATATATCCTTCTCAGGTCTCTGATGGGGTTAAATGAGATAGTTATAGTTTTCCTTATTACATGATTTTTTAAAACCTCACAAAAGAGATGTAAACGGTATATGGTTGAAAAACATAAAAGCTTAAGTTGTTTATCTAAGAAAATATTTAAGGTCAAAATAAGATATTTATTTTTAAGATGGTAATGCAAGCTTTGCTAGAGAACAATTTACATATATATAGATAATAAAGTAACTTTTCTGAAATTGCCAAATACAAATGGACTGGACATCATGAATGTAATTCTTACCTAATAATTGTTCTTATTATATATAGTTTTATTGTGTTAGAGTTATGCTCCTTCCTTTTTATTTAGAAATGAGGAGGGATTTTGTGGAATATTTGTTTACATTGTGTGAAGATGTGTCACTATGGTTGGTTTAATAAAGAGCTGAATGGCCAATAGCTAGGCAGGAGAGGATAGGCTGAATTTCTGGATAGAAAGAGGAATTCAGAACAAATCCAGGTGCACTAGACATGCCAGCAAGACACTGAAGAAGTCAGACATATCGTATAGAAAAGAGGTAACCAAGTCACATGGCAGAACATAGATTAATAAAGGCAGGCTAATTTGAGTTATGAGAGCTAGTTGGGGAACAAGCCTAAGCTAAAAGCTAAACTTCTCTGGGTCATTATTTGTGGGCTGGCAGTTATCCCCACACTGGGTAGACAGACACAGGAGAACCCCTGGGGCTTGCAGACCAGCTAATCTAGCTACACTGTTGAGCTCTAGGTTCAGTGAGAGAGCTTGTACCCAAAATCAATAAGGTGGTAAGTGATTGAGGTTCCTTAATCACATTTGACACCATTCATGTCCTACACACACACACACACACACACACACCACGGTGCACACACACAAACATGTACATAAATTATTTTTTCAAAAAGAGCAATTTCCTGTGCCAGAAAGATAGCTTAGACAGTAAGGCACAGCCACCACACCTGAGAACATGAATTTCATCCCCAAGACCCACAGAGTGGAGGTAGACAACTGACTTCCATAAGTTATCCCGTGACTTCCAAAGCGCTCATGTGTTCCATACATTTGTTCAAAGGGAAAGTTACCATCTCTCTTCTACCCACAGGAGGATGTCTTTAATTCCATTTGGTGCCTTGGTGGCTGGAGAGAGAACAGAACCAGTCAAGCAGTAACTTAGAGGACAGAGGGACAGAGGACAAAGAGGACAGAGAGGACAGAGAGCTGAACCTAAACTAAGGTAGGATTTCACAGCTGAGAGCCAAAGACCCCTGTGGTCAGAGTACCCTGACTTAATGGCTAAGAGTGAAAACACCTCCAGGCAAGGGTCTCAAACCAAGATTATTCCAGAGAGATGCAGAGAATGAACTTGCTACACACGCAGTCCCCTTTCACTTACAAGAGAGAAAGTCAGGGGCATTTTCAGCTTTTTGTAGGTGTTTTGGAGATGCTGTGCTTGCTGAGAAGCCCTTAATATGGCTTTAGCTTTTAGATGTTTTGGCAGATGTCTGATCAACTCAGAACAGTCCTAGTGTGCCTCTCAGCAAAGTCTATTTTCTAAAAGAAAAAATTGGTGAATATTGGAGGGACGACTTCTCTGAGTGAGTGCACCCTGCTATGTCAGACTTTGTAAATCTGTGACATGACAGCTTCATCGAACCCATGGCTATGGAATGTTCCTGGCTTTCCTGAGATGATGAATTCAATGAAAGGAAATTAAATACCTGCCTCTGAACAGTACCCTTATACCTTGATTAAACACTACAAACAATCCCCCTAAGTGCTACAGGTTCCTCAAGTGGGGAAATTTGTGTATGTTTCCTTTTGAGTTACTTTACCATCACTGTGTGGTTAGCAAAACAAGGTAAAGTACTAGATGGTCCTGGAGAGATGTCACAGTGTACTGAACTGGCCAGGCTGCTTTCCCACAGACCCATGTAAAAATCCAGTATCCTAGCTCAGGCAGTCAGACAATGTTGTGGGGGTACTCTAGGGTAGGCCAGAAAGATTTAAGAATATAAATGTTTTCCTCGTGGCTTTGGAGGCTGTAAATCTGAAATCACAGTGCCAGTATGGCTGGGTTCTGGTGGTTAGTAATGTTCTTTCTGGCTTAAAGACTGTGACCTGGTCTATGTGTCCTCACACAGTAGAGACAAAGAGAAGAATTGAGCTCTCTGGTGACATCCCATAAAGACAAAAAGCCCATCATGAAGGCTTCACTCTTCCGGCCTCATCTAAACCTAATCGTCTCCCAAAATCTCCACATCCCAATACCATCACGTTGAGGATTGGGACCTCAACACAGCGGTTGGGGTGGGGTTCAATTAAACATGATACATGTTAGCTGGGGCCCGGTGTGGGAGAGGTTCATTCCTCTCTGAGTCTCAAACTTGTCACCTGAAATATAGTGAGACTTCTGAGATATTTGTCAAAGTTAAATGAGCTAAAGACTATAGAACTTTCAACACGGGACTTGTAGGAGTCACCTTAGATTTACCCCCCCAACAAGCCTCTTCATAGACAGAAGGTCCATCTAAGCAGGTAAAAGGAACAGAACTGCCCTCCCATCTGCATCTCACATAGAGCAGAGCAGAGCTCAAACACCATCCATCTGATACTTCTCTACTGCACCTACTGGGTACCATCTCTACCATGCCTTCTGGAAATCCTAAGGATAGAGCATACATCTGATCACATAGTGCCGGGATTTGAATAAAAGTGTCCTCTGAAAAGTTGAAGTCTTGGACTACAGCTACTGATGCTATTGGATAATGATTGAATCATAAGAATGTTAACTTCATCAATTAATGTGTTCATAGCTGAACGGCCTAATAAGGGCATACCAGCAGAAAGTGAGACACTAGGGCATGCCTTTAAAAAGTATATCTTATCACAACTTGCTCTCTGGCTCTTTCTGCTTCCTGGACACCACGATCTGAGCAGCTTTCCACCACCACAGCTTCCTGTCATTGTGTTCGTGTATATCCCTTTCTCCACAAACCAAATGCAATAGAGACAGCTGACCATGGACTGAATCCTCTGAAAACTGTAAGCCAAAAAGCAGAACAAAACACACACACACACACACACACACACACACACACACACACACACACACACGCCTTCCTCCTTTGTTTTCCTCCTTTGTCTATCTTTTGTTTATTCTGTCCCAGCAATTGAGAGTCAGCTGACACATACTCAAAACTCTCAAAAATACTTCTGGAAAGATGGACTTTGGAAGATACATCTACACTCCCAGACTAGTTTTTTTTGTTTGTTTGTTTGTTTGTTTTTCTCCTGTACCAGCTTTTAATCTCAACATTCTACACTCTCTCTCCAATATCATCACTAGGACCATACATCCCCATAGATAGATTCAGGTTGGCTCTCAAGTCTTCTCTCAACAGAACCTATGTAATACCACCCCATCAAAAATCCAAAGGATTTATTTTTTTTCCTTTTGGAAAAGGACCAGGGGTACACATGCATGAATACACTATGGATCTCAGTTTAGACAAATTTACTAGATTTAGGAGTCTTATTTCCACTTGAGGAGTTGTATGGTGGGTTGAAAAGAATAAGATTCATATGTTTTGCATTCATTAGTATCATTTCTGTGTTGCCAAATGCATAATTCTGACTCACAGTTCCCAGTGAACCTATAAGCAAGAGAATTTATTTTATCATTTCATTTTTATTCACTGCTTTTGCTTCTCATTCAGTGTTTCACAGCTCCATGTCACAGGTAAAACTGTATTTGTGATTAGATAAAGGATTACAGTGGTGAGAATTGGGGATCAGAGTACAAGTCTCCAATTGGAAGGTTCCTACCACCAAATGTGGGGGAGGTGTTTCTGCAGAGAGATGGCCATGGTGAGATGTTCCTAGGCAGGAAAAAGGAGACCATATTTTCTAGGGAAAAAAAAAAAACCCTCCTTTGATGCCAGTGTTTAAAAACCTTGCCTTAGGGTGCTAGGACCTCCTACTCAATGTTTGTATTTTTACTCAGTATGTTTGAACAAAATGTATCCCCCCCAATAGCCTGTTCTAACGTTATAAGAAATCTCCATCACAAGTATGAAGTCCACAGAAACAGCACAGGAAAAGATATTCTCCTTCATACTTCATGGGATAATGTTATTGCACCCAGCAGATGGCAATGATGAAGAAGTTTGAAATGACACTGGGTTAACCATTATGGGCAGACAACTTTGATGAACTTTGACCTCTCTTACTCTGGCACCTCTTTTAGCAATGACTACCACAGAGTAGAATATGCATGATCCCTGTAACAACTCCACTTCTGGGACTTTGTCCAAACTTGATGATGGTGATATACATATTGATGGTGAAAAACTCTACACCTGCACAGATTAGGCTCAGTTTAAACTATAATCTCAAAAATCTCAAAATTGCATCCCAACCCTCTCAATAAATATATCTCCCTTCCTTGATCAAGTGGGGCCTTCTGCTCTTAGACATGGCTGTCATGCCAGCCTCCCACTTAATAAACCTTGGACTTCTCTCAGCTGGAGACTTCTTTGTCAGCTTCACTGAGAAAAAGATACATATAGGAACTTGTTTTCCCAGTTAAAACACTGTAAGTTGGGTCCTATCAAGAGAGAGCACATGCTTGGCAACATTTAGCCCTGGGGAAAAGTTGCCTGTAGTGTCACTAGTTATATGGAACTTCCCCCAGGTTATATAAACCCTCAGAAGTTCAGGTGTATCATTTAAATAACCAAGATCCTGGCTTTAAGGAGAGAGAAGAATCAAATATTCTTATGGGGTTTGTGTTTGTTTGTTTGTTTGGTTTGGTTTGGTTTGGTTTGGTTTTACCTAAGAAGTGGCATAGATAACACTACTGTTACAGTATTGTAAAGGTTTACTTCAGTGGGTTTAGATTTTGGGCTAACAGTGCCTAAGCAGCGCCTCCCATTTCTTCTGTTTAGGTGCAAGGTGATGCCAGGGCCAGTGATGTAGAGGATGGTTCAGAAGTGAAGCACAGGCATTTTAGGCAGGAAAGGATCTGAAGTTGTGGGTGGAAAAAGCTCTCAAAGAGGGAAAGAGCACAGGTCATGGGAGAGAACCGGTGCCAGCCTGCCCTCCTTGCAGAGAGGAAGAATGTTGTAGGGCGTTGAGGAAATGGCTGAGGTACTTCAGCCTCAGATGCAATGACTTTACATAAAAGTGCTGGAGAGCATGGCAAAAGCTCTTACTTGGATAGTCTGAGAGCAGCAATTATTTAGCCTCTTTTCTCTCCAGGTCTCATCCAAGTGCATCTTATAGGTGGGATGGAAATTTGATCCACACAGGCAGGAATTCTGAGAAAGATATTTGGTAAATCCCAATCCCTATAGGGAAGGTCAGAGCATAAAAGGGAGGAATAACATTGGCTTTCCAACAGACCTTCCTGTGCTGTCAGTGGGAAGTGGGGGAGTAAGGAGTTAGTTTGAGATGCAGATGGTATAGTCAAAAGGAGATGTGGCTTAAATGACTCAATATCTGAGACTGAAAGTCATGGGCAGGAGATCTAAATGTGAGGGTCCTTAGCACATAGATGACATCAAAAACCTTTGAGTCTCAAAATTCTATAGCATCAGACAGACATGCAGTTAGAAGATATTCAGAGACTCAGTCCTGGCCAGAGGAGAAACAAGAGTCAAGGATCCAGAGAAGAATGGGATGTCCTAGATGAAGGGGTTGTTTGGAGACCTGGAATTGGGAGAGTGTGACCTGAGTAGATGTGGTTGGGTGATAATGGATGTCCTTCTGTATTGATTGGTGAATAAATACTGATTGGCCAGTAGCCAGGTAGGAAGTATAGGCTACCAGACTAGGAATGCTGGGAAGAGGGCAGCAGAGAGGAGCTGTTGTGGAGACACCATGTAGCTAGCTGCAGAGGAAGAAAGGGAACTGGGCATTACGGTAATCCCAAGACCATGGGGAAATACATAGAATAATAGATATGGACTAATAATTAAGAGAGAGCTAGCCAATAAGAAGCTGAGCCAGCCAAACAGTCTATAATTAGTATAAGCCTATGTGTATTTATTTGGAACTAAATGGATGCAGGACCAGGTGAAACAGGAACCTCCATCTACAGTTGGGAGTTCATATGTCAGACAAAATGTGTAGCAATTTCCTCTAAGTGGAAACAATCCTCACTGAAGAAAAATTCCTTGAGACTCGGGCAATAAATAACTTACAAATCTCAAGAAGCCCTTGAAACTTATCAAAATCACAAGATCCCTCTCTCTCCATTTATACAAGCATCATGAAATGGTGAGGAAAGTCACATTACATGCAGAACACTTCCATGTTTGGACATACAAGCTTTTGGATGACATGGCTACTTTTGAGTTGTCCATGCTATACATAACCCCATAAAGTCATTGATTCGCCAAGTTAGACTTCGATAGAATCATTGCACTGGTCTACAGTCCAATAGGTCTCTGTAGACATTTGTTGATGTCTCCCTAGAAAATGTCTCACACAGCAGGAGGTCAACAGGGTCCCTTTAGAGGAACTGTGAGAATGGAGCTCTTTGGATTTGTTTGAAAAATGCATGAGCATAAGAGACATTTACTACAAAAAAGAGGACACAAAAAGAAAAAAAAAAGAGCTATGATCTTCACCTGAAGAAACTGCATGTCAAAAAATTTATATAATGATGATTATAGCAGATGGTAGCATTTCAATCCATCTACTCCTGAGGCCAACTGTCACCAAATCCCATGTTGTCTTCTCTCCCATGGACCTTTTACAAGTTTCAAGTTGTTCTTTGTGTGGGCCTGCTTTCTCCAAATTCTAGGGAAGAAACTAAATTCACTAGTTATGGTCTCAAAGCCTCTTGTCAAAAGGTGACTTTTTCTTATTGGAAAATAGGTGATAGTAGACAGAAGCGGGAATGAAGCCTCAGGCTGGTCTTTATAGCTTCAAAAACAAAAGCCGTCACTAATTCTCTCCCATAAGCACTTTCACAGAGGGGAACGTTCAAAGAGATGAGAAGGGGAAGAAAGACTGACACCCTCTCCGTCTGATCATTGCAGGTTAATAAACCAGCATTTGAGTGGATGGATCAACTTCAGTGGAGGCACAAATCTAAACCAGTGAAGAGAGAAAATAACCTCAAAAGTGAGTGCAACATGAGCCACTCAACACAACACTGAGACGGAGTCACATACAGAGGAGAATATCTGAGGTATGAAAATGGCAGACTATGGACAGAAATGGCCACCCAGGTCCTCATGGAAGGACTTTGTGCAGCATTGGTGAAGTCTGGCTGCCAGCTCCTTTGGGATCCACCTTGCCAAAGAGAGTGGCTTCACCCAAGGGCTTGCCCACTCTGATGGCAGTGACCATGCACTGACCACTGCAGAGGGCTATAAAAATAGGCCTCTCCCACCCAATGAGAAGAACCTTGCCTGGACTAACATGCTCCAGACCTCCCTGTGTGGCTGGACAAACCTTTGTTAGGTCTGAAGAGAAGTTCGACACCCCACCCCCTTACCCCAGCTCTGTGTTTATAGCTTCCCTTCCACTGATGTCCACAAAGACATGAAGCACCCCCAAGAATGCTCAAGTAAAGACCTACTGCCCAGAGCAGGAAGTATGGTCAAAAGACAGTCTCCAGTGGCCAGCCCAGGACCGTCTCAGGATTGGGGTGTCACATATTTCAAGGTCACTCCCTTTCTGGGAACACCCAGCTGAATGAGGCTGGCTGAATGAGGCAGGACTACAGAGACCTGATCACATAATACACTGAGTTGTAGAGTTCACTATTGTTCAGTTTTCCTGGCTCAGGCTTCCTGCCTGCCTCATTCACAGGTGATGCTATCCATGACCACCTGAGTCTACTCCCCAAGAACCCCACCTACAACAAAAAGAGAAGCAAAAATGTGAATCGAAGTCACCTTAAATCATAAGTCATAACAACCCCGAGAAAGAGGGAACTTCAGTTGAGAAAATACTTTCATGAGATCTGGTTGTTAACAGAAACAGCTGAATTGAACAGGGGGGGGGGCTCATGGACCCCAGACAAAAGACCGACCCAGGCCCCCTGAATGTGAGTCTCAGTTAGGAGGACTGGGCAGTCAAAAAAGACCTCTGACAGTGGAACCAGGATGTATTCTTAGTGCACAAACGGACTTCAGGAGTATCCATGGAGGGATACTCCCTTAGCCTAGAGACACAAAGGAGGGCCTAGGCCATAACCCAAATGACTTGCCAGACATTGATGATCCCTCATAGAAGGCCTCACCCTCCCTGGGGAGTAGATGGTGGGGGGTTCTGTGGGGGCTATGGGAGGATGGTAGGGAGAGGGAAGTGGGATCAATATGTAAAATAAAAAATTAAATATTAAAAAATGGTGAAAAAAAATCTAGTTGTAAAGCATTTTCTAACTAGTGTTTAACAGGGGAAGGCCCAGTCCAGTGAGGGTGGTGCCATCCCTGGACTGGTAGTCCTATGGTCTATAAGAAAACAGGCTGAGCAAGCCAGTAGGCAGCATCCCTCTATGGCCTCTGTATCAGCTCCTGCCTCCAGGTTCCTGCCCTGTTTGAGTTCCTGTCCTCAATTCTTTTACTGGTGGACTACAGTGTGGAAGTGTAAGCCAAATAAACCTTCCCCACGCCCCAACTTGTTTTTGGTCATGTTGCTTTATCACAGCAATAGAAACCCTAAGATACACTCTATGCTCCATAAATCCAGAGTGTATCTTAAAGCTGAAATAACTCTGTCTTAAGTACATGAAATCAGCCAGAAAAATTTGTAAACTGTTAAGTCACTCTTCTGCGTATTCAATGACAGTATCAAATTTCAAGTTTTCATTAGAATAAATGTAAAAGTCTGCCAATACCACACCAAAGGAATCTATAGGTTCCAAACATTTTAAGAAGCTACATTAAACCCACCCAGGCATAACAGCATCTAAAACAGTATAGTTTAGAACTCAAAACCTCTTGTCTTAAGTGTGAGCCATCATTTAAGATACAACAAGCTTAGGGCTTATACCAGATTCTGAGAGTGGAGAATCTGCACAACTAGGCTGGATTCTCCTCAAGGGTTTCAGAGGCATTCAGACAAGATGCTGGTTGGAGCTGGGCTCTCGTCCAAATGCTCAGCTGAGGGAAAGAGTTACTTCAAAGCTCATCCCGTTGTTGACAGAATCCAGTTCCCTACCACTGTGGGACAGACATTAGTTACTGTCCCAGTGGCTGTCAGCTGAAGACTACCCTCAGTTCCTTGATACAGGCGTATTTACAACATGGAAGCTGGTTTTATTGAAATAAGTAACCAAGAAGGCAATAGGAGAGTCCAATAGTGTGATGGTTAGCCTTCATCACCAACTTGGCTAGATTTAAAATCACTAGGGAACCCACCTCAAGGAAAGACTCTGAGGGCATTCCTAGAGACATTTAACTTAAAAGAAGGTTTTCTCTGAACATGGAAAACACCTTTCCATGAGCTGGGTTCCCAGACTCAACAAAAACGAGAGAAAGGAGGAAGACAAGTGAGTTCTGCTTTGACCCCCTCTGCTTCCTAGTTCCCTGGATGGAAGCAGCAACCTCATACTCCTGCCATCACAGCTAAGAGACACTCCCGTTACCCTGTTTTCCCTGTTCTTCCCTTTTGTGATGACATGAGCCAAAATGAATCTTCTCTCCAAATCCCTTTTGTCAGATACCCCATCTCATGACAAGCAAAGTAACTAAAACAGAGAGCAAAGTGGAAGCTATGACATGTGTAACCTCATCATGAGTTCATAACTCCATCCTACTGTATTCTATTGGACAGTGGCAAATTACTCAAAGGAAGCAGATAGGTACATAGAAGCCAGGTATCATTGGTTCCAGCTCAGAGGCTGACCATTACTCCAAATAGGCACGTATGATTGCAAATGCAAAAAAAAAAAAACAACCTTGGGTCTTCCTAACTCCAGAAAAACACAAGTAGAGTCTACATCCCAGAAATTCATATTATGTCATTTATAAGGACTGCCTAGGATTCCACTGAACAGCTGTCATGTAATTTATAATTTTATTGTTAAGAAATTGCCTATGGCCCGCTGCTCCACTGCTCTGGTTAAGCACTGGGCCAGAGTGTCGGTCCAACAACCCCTCCACTCTAGGGAGCTTCCTGAGCACACTGGACCCTCCTATCCACACAGGACCACCCTGAGTCCCTGCCTGCCTGATCTTTGACCCCCATCATTGGGCCTCTGCCTGAAGTGAGTCTGGGACTGGTTCAGGCAGAATCCCCCCCCACACACCCTTCCCTGGGAACTCCCTGGGTGAGTCCCAAATCTCACCACGCCCCATATCCTCTCCCTAGATAGTACAGTCCTAATACTCTGATCCACAAACCATCCCACCCAGAAACTGCCCTCCACCCATCCTGTGTCCTACTAGGCCCTCTGCTCCACTGCTCTGGTTGAGCACTGGACCAAAGTGCAGGTCCAACAAACCCTCCACCTCCAGGGAACTTCCTGGATATGCTCTGAGCACACTGGATCCACCTATCCACACGGGACCACCCAGAGTCCCTGCCTGCCTGATCTTTGACCCCAATGGCAGGGCCTCTGCTGGAGGAGAGACCACCTAGAGAGCTTGGACCATCCAGAGTTACAGACATCAAATTCCTGACTCACCTATGCTCACCAGGAGAGTAGCTTAGAGAGAGACAGAGACTCCACCTGCACCCACTGGAGGAAGCAATGGGAAGAAGGCAATACAAGAAAACACACAACAATAGAAAGACAAGCATGACATCACCAGAATCTAGGGACTCTACACCAACTAGACCTGAACACACCAAAGCAGATGAAGCAGAAGAGAATAACTTAAGAAATAATTTCACAAAAATGATAGAGGCCCTCAAAGATGATATGAGAAAATCCCTTAAAGAAATGGAAGAAAAAACAAACAAAATATCAGAAGAAATAGAGGAAAAGACCAAGCAAAAAAAGAAAGAAAGAAACAAATATCTTAAAGAAAATAAGGAAAGCCAAGAAAAAACAATGAAACAGATGAAGGAAACAACTCAAACAGTTCAAGACTTGAAAACTGAAATAGAGACAAAAAAGAAAACACAAATCGAAGGAATGCTGGAAAGAGAAAAACTGGGCAAATGATCAGGAACAAAGAAGCAAGCATAACAAAATACAAGAGATCGAAAAGAGAATCTCAGGCGCAGAAGATAAACTAGAGGAAATAGATTCATCAACCAAAGAAAATCGTAATCCAACAAATCTTTAACACAAAATATCCAGGAAATATGGGACACCATGAAAAGGCCAAACTTAAGAATAATAGGCATAGAAAAAGGCAAAGAAGCCCAGCTCAAAAGTGCAGAAAACATATTTTACAAAAGCATTGAAGAAAACTTTCCCAATCTGAAAAAGGACATGCCTATGAAAGTACAAGAAGCATACCGAACACCAAATAGGCTGGACCAAAGAAAAAAATCCCTCGCCACATAATAATCAAAATGCCTAACATACAGAATAAAGAAAGAATATTAAGAGCAGCAAAGGAAAAGGGCATGGTAATATATAAAGGTAGACCTATCAAAATTACACCTGACTTCTCCATGGAAACTCTCAAGGCCAGCAGGTCCTGGACAGATGTTCTACAAGTACTAAGAGTCCACAGATGCCAGCCCAGGCTACTGTACCCAGCAAAACTCTCAATCATTATAGATGGAGAAAACAAGATATTCAATGATAAAGCCAGATTTTCACAATACATATCTACAAATCCAGCCCTACAGAAAGTTCAGGAGGGAAAACTCCAACCCAAGGAAGTTACTATACTCACAAAGACATAGGCAATAGATAATCCTACTTCACCAGAACCCAAAGAATATGCACAATATCACAGCCAACAACAAATCTAAAACAAACCAGAGTTAACAATCAATGGTCCTTACTTTCCCTCAACATTAATGATCTCAATTCACCTATAAAAAGACACAGGCTAACAGAATGGATACAAAGACAGAATACATCCTTTTCTTGCATACAAGAAACACATCTAAGCCTCAAAGACAGACATTACATCAGGGTAAAGTGTTGGGAAAATATCCTCTATTCAAATGAACCCAAGAAGCAAGCAGGTGTGGCTATCTTAATGTCTAACAAATTAGACTTCAAACCAAAATCAATCAAAAGAGATGAAGAAGGTAATTTTGTATTTATCACAGGAGAAATCCATCAGCACAAAGTCTCAATTCTGAACATCTATGTCCCAAATACAAACACATCCATATTCCTAAAAGAAATGCTACTAAAACTCAAAGCTCACATAAAACCTCACACACCACTAGACAGGACCAACAGACAGAAACTTAACAAAGAAACAACAACAACAAAAAAAACTAACAGAACTTATGTCCCAATTGGGTTTAACAGACATCTATAGAACATTCCATCCAAACACAAAAGAATATACCTTCTTCTCTGCTCCACATGAAACCTTCTCTAAAATCAACCACATACTAGGCAACATACAAAACTCAACAGATGCACACACACACACACACACACACACACACACACACACACACACAAATTGGAATAGTCCGCTGTATCTTATCATACCACCATGCTTTAAAGTTAGAATGCAACAACAACACAAATTTAAGAAACCCTACAAACTCATGGAAACTGAACAAGGTGCAATTGCACCATACCTGGGTAAAAGAATAAATAAATAAATTAAAGACTTCCTAGAATTTAACAAGAATGAAGATAAAGATACAACACACCTGAACTTATGAGACACCTTGAAAGCAGTGCTACGAGGAAAGTTCATTTCACTAAGTGCTCATATGAAGAAAACGGAGGATAGTCACATTAGAGAATTAACAGCACAACTGAAAGCCTTAGAACAGAGAGAAGCAAACTCACCCTGGAGTAGACCAGGAAAGAATCAATTTGAGGGCTGAAATCACTAAAGTAGAAACCAGGAAAACAATACAAAAAAATCAATGCAACAAAGAGTTGTTTTTTTCAAGGAAATCAACAAGATAGACAAACCTTTATCCAAACTAACCAATAAGCAGAGAGAGAATATGCAAATCCACAAAATTTGAAAATTCAAAGGAAATGGACAATTTCTGGATAACAATCACTTGCCAAAAGTAAATCAAGAACAGATAAGCAACTTAAATAGACCTATGACCCCTAATGAAATAGAAGCAGTCATCAAAAGTCTTTCAACCAAAAAAGCCCAGGGCCAGATGGCTTTTGATGCAGAATTCTACCAGAAATTCAAAGAAGAGCTGATACCAATACTTCTCAAATTGTTCCACACAATAGAAGTAGAAGGTTCATTACCAAACTCTTTTTACAAGGCCACAATTACCTCGGTACCCAAGCCACACAAAGACACAAGTAAGAGAACTACAGACCAATATCCCTCATGAACATTGATGCAAAAATACTCAATAAAATACTGGCAAATTGAATCCAAGAACACATGAGAGAAATAATCCACCATGACCAAGTAAGTAGGCTTCATCCCTGGCTTGCAGGGATGGTTCAACATATGAAAATCTTCAATGTGATCTACCATATAAACAAACTGAAAAAGAAAAACCACATGATCATCTCACTAGATGCTGAAAAGCCTTTGACAAAATTCAACACTCTTTCATGATAAAGGTCTTAGAGAGATCAGGGATAACAGGAATATACCTAAACATAATAAAAGCAATATACAGTAAACCAACAGCCAACATCAAACTGAATGGAGAGAAGCTTAAGGCAATTCCTCTAAAATCAGGAACAAGACAAGGCTGCACACTCTCTCCATATCTCTTCAATATTGTACTTAAAGTTCTAGCTAGAACAGTAAGACAACAACAGGAGATCTAGGGGATACAAATTGGAAAGGAAAATGTCAAACTGTCACTATTTGCATATGATAGGAGAGTTTACATAAGTGACTAAAAAAACTCTACCAGGGAACTCCTACAGCTGATAAACACCTCCAGCAAACTAGCAGGATATAATATAAACTCAAAATGTCAGTAGCCCTACTATATACAGAAAACAAAGAGGCTGAGAAAGAAATCAGAGAAACATCACCCTTTACAATAGCCACAAACAACATGAAGTATCTTGGGTTAACACTTACCAAACAAGTTCTATATAGCAAGAACTGTGTGTCTTTAAAGAAAGAAATTAAAGATGATACCAGAAAATTGAAAGGTCTCCCATGCTCTTGGACAGGTAGGAAAAACACAGTAAAAATGGCAATCTTGCCAAAAGCAATCTACAGATTCAATGTAATCCCCCATCAAAATCCCAGCACAATTCTTCACTGACCTTGAAGGGATAATAATCAACTTTATATGGAAAAAAAAAGAACCCAGGATAGCCAAAACAACCCTGTACAATAAAGGAACTTCAGCAGGCATCACCATCCCCGACTTTAAGCTCTATTATAGAGCTATAGTCCTGAAAACAGCTTGGTATTGGCACCAAAATAGACAGGTAGACCAATGGAATCTAATAAAAAAAATCCTGATATTAACCCACACACCTATGAATTACTGATTTTTGAGAAAACAGCCAAAGGTATACAATGGAAGGGGGAAAGCATCTTCAACAAATGGTGCTGGCACAATTGGATGATGGTGTGTAGAAGACTGCAGATAGAACCGTGTCTGTTGCCATGCATAAAACTCAAGTTCAAATGGATCAAAGACCTCAACATAAATTCAGCCATACTGAACCTCTGAGAAGAGAAAGTGGGAGGTACCCTTGAACAAATTGGTATAGGAGGCTGCTTCCTGAGCAGAACTCCAGTAGCACAGACACTGAGATCAACAAATAATAAATGGGACCTCCTCAAACTGAGAAGCTTCTATAAGGCAAAGGACACAGTTAAAAGGACCAAATGGCAGCCCACACACTGGGAAAAGATCTTCACCAGTACTACATCTGACAGAGGGCTGATCTCCAAAATATATAAAGAAACTAGTCACCAACACACCAAACAACCCCATTTAAAAAATGGGGTAAAAAACTGAAGAGAGAATTCTCAATAGAAGAAATCAAAAAAGCTGAAAGACACTTAAGAAACTGCTCAACATCCTTAGCTATCAGGTAATTGCAAATCAAAACAACTCTGAGATATTATCTTACTCCTGCCAGAATGGCTAAAATTAGAAACGCCAATGACAACTTATGCTGGAGAGGATGTGGAGAAAGGGGAACTTTCCTCCACTGCTGGTGGGAGTACAAACTTGTACAGCCATTTTGGAGATCAATATGGCAGTTCCTCATGAAAATGGGAATCAGTCTACCACAGGACCTGGCAATCCCACTCTTAGGCATATACCACATTTATGCAACAAAGACATCTGTTCAACTATGTTCATAGCATCATTATTTGTAATATCAAGAACCTGGAAGCAACCTAGATGTAACCTCAAATGAAGAATGGATAAAGAAGATGTGGCACATTTACACAATGGAATACTATTCAGCAGAAAAAGAAACAATGGAATCTTGAAATTTGCAGGCAAATGGATGGAACTTGAAGAAACCATCCTGAGTGAGGTAACCCAGTCACAAAAGAGGAACATGGTATGTACTCACTCATATATGGATTTTAGACATAGAGTAAAGGATCACCAGCCTATAATCCACACTGCCAGAGAAACTACGATAGAAGGAGGACCCTAAAAGAGACATACAAGGTCCCTCACAGAAGGGGAAAGGAACAAGATCTCCTGAGCATATAGGGAGTGGGGGGATAGTGAGTGGAGAGGGAGCTAGGAGAAAGAGAAGGGGATGAGAAGAAAGCACATGGGACTAGGAAGATTGAGTCAGGGGAGGAATAGATGAGAGAAAAGAGAGAGAGAGAGATGCCATAAAAGAGGGAGCCATTATAGGTTTGAAGAGAAAACTGATTCTATAGAAATTTCCAAAGACCTACAAGGATGACCCCAACTAACAATCTTAGCAACACTGGAAAGGCTACCAGAAATGCCCTTCCCTGATAATGAGATTGATGGCTAACATATCCATTATCATAGAGCCCTTATCTAGTAGCTGATGGAAACAGAAGCAGACACCCACAGCTAAACACTGAGCGGAACTGAAATCCAAATGCAGAGAGGGAGGAGTGATATGAAAATGTGGAAGGCACCACCCTCCCTGTGGATTAGGGAGGGGGATGGAAAGATGGTCAGGGAGCATGTGGGAGAGGGAGGGAGGGAGGGAGGGAAAGGGAACTGGGATCGATATGTAAAATAAGAAAAATAAATAAATCATAAAAAAAGAAATTGCCTATGGAAAAAACCTCACAGCTAGACTATCATTGCTATTCAAATGAGCACTTGCCAGACCCAAAGTCTATACCTCTCAGTGTATCTCGACACAGTTAGGACAGCCATTCTGAAGCCATGAGCACTGCTTTGGATTTTATTCTTTTAACTACCAAGTACATTTTTATGCACTTATATGCCAAAAATAAAAGAAAGAAAAATCCATGAGAGTTAAAATGAGAAAGACAATTAACTTAAGGTAGCCTCTTTCATGACTCACACGTCCTTTACCTGCATTCTGTCCTTTCTCATCATCTTCCTTACCCTTTCTTGTTCTCTATGTGTTGTACAAAGCAAATGTATTGTTCATTTGTTTACATATATACATGGATACATTATAATACACCAGGATTTGAGTATGAGGGAGAACATTCATTGTTTTCCTTTTGAGACCTAGTGACCTCCCTTAATATTATACATTCTAAGTCTATTCATTTTCATATAAATGTTGTGATTTCATCCCTATTTAGCACTGAATATTATTCCATTTTACATATGTGCTTATACTGGATAGGTTCTTGTTTTGTTTTGTTTTGTTTTGTTTGTTTTCATCAACTTGACACAAGCTAAAACCATCTGGGAAGAAGGAATATCAATTGAGGGTTTGCCTTTGTAAGAATGGCCTGTAGGTAAGTCTGTGGGGCATTTCCTTGATTAATGATTGATGTGGAATGGCCCAGCCCACAGTGGGTGGTGCCTCCCCTGGACAGGTAGGTGGTTCTACATTGTGTAAAACAGCAAACTGAACAAGCTAGGAATAGTGAGCCAGTAAGGAATGTTTTTCCATAGCCGCTGCTGCAGCACCTGCCTCCAGGTTCCTGCCTTGGCTTTACTTGATATGGATATAGAAGTATAAATCACGTACACCCTTCCCTCCTCAAGTCACTTTTAGTCATGGTGTTTACCATGGCTATAGAGAAACAAACTAAGGCAATATAATGTTTTCATTATCCATTCCACTGTTTATGATCAGCTGGGTTGGCTTCATTTCTTTGGTATGGTGAATAAAGCAGAAATAAACATGGTGTGAAGATATATGTATGGTATGGTGATCTCTGAGTATAGGCCCAGAGAGGAAATAGCTGGGTCTTATGGTAGTACTACTTTCAAATTTTTGAGGACCATCAAAACTGGTTTCCATAATAATTATGTTAACTTGAACCCCCACCGATGAGTAAGGGTCCCCTCTTTTTCATATCCTCTCCAACATTTATTGTCAGATTTCTTCATGATAGACATACTGAAATAGGTAAGGAGGTATCTTGGAGTAGTTTTAATTTGCATTTCTCTAATGACTAGGAATGTTGGGCACTTTTAAAAATAGCTATTGGCAGTTTCTGTTCTTTTTATTGAAAATTGTCTATTCAGTTCATTAGCCCATTTATTGATTGGCAGTTTTATTTCTTTAGTATTCCATTTCTGCAATTCTTTGTAAAGTCTGGCTATTATCCTCCCATCTGAAGTGTAGTTGGTAAGATTTTCTTCTGCTCTGTGGGCTGCTGCGTGCTGTGCTGACAGCTTCCTTTGCTCAGCAGAGACAGTCTTGCTTCATGTAGTCCTCCCTATGTGTTGATAACTGGGGCTAGTTCCCATGCTATTAGTGTTCTGTTCAAGAAGGCCTCGTCTGCCCCGGTGTCTGTCCCCTGTGTAAACTGAGAAGCAGAAACATCTGGATGAATTTCAAACAGTGGGGTGAGATATTTGAACTGATCTCTGTCTATAGACTAGATTGTCCAGAGTCTGCATTTTCTCAGCAGGAGAGCACACCCAGAGTGTACCAGAGGGGCAAGAATGGCAGGCCTCTTTCTCTCAGTTCTAGATGATTCTGTTCTCACCAACTACCAAATCACCTATAGAACAGGTCCCCACATATCAAGATCTCTTTCACATTAACAAGCTTTCCTTTATAGCCGTCATTCCGATTTACCCTGGTGTGAACAGTGTGGAGGATTTGTCCCCATTTATCCTAAATCCTTTATGAGCAAGGGTGCCATCTCCCGCTATCTTCAGGAGAGTAGAGACATTTGTATGTCATGCAGATCTACTTGTTAGATGCCACATAAGTGATCCAGAGATCTCAAGTATGTGAGCTGGAGCAAATGTAAAATGGCAAATTGTTGAGAGCCGGGATAGCAAGGGTGCCTATCTCCAGAAAAGTATGGGCATTTGTGTGCCTGTCATGTGGATCCACTTGTTAGATCCCACAGGAGCTAGACAGGGATCTCAAATATGGGAGCTAGAGCAAACGTAAAATACCAGGCTGTGGAGAACTGGGATGCCTATGGCCCACCGAAAGCCCTCAGACTACAATGCATCATGAAATACTTTGCTTGCATAAAGGCATCCAATGTGTTTTTAACTTGTGCTATGGGCTCAGGAGATGGCTTAGTGGGTAAAGAGCTTGCCTTGCAAACATGAGGGGCAGAACTGGGACCGCAAAACCTACAGGTGGTGGGGGTATGTATGGTGACAAACACCTATGCCTATCATCCCAGAGCTGGAAGGTGGAGCCAGATGGATCTGGTTGATTAGCACAGTCTAATTGAAGAGCTTCAGACCAGTGAGAACTTGTCTCAAAAGTTTGCTAGACTGGGTGGTGTTCTTGAGAAATGACACCCATCCTCTGGCCACTGCCTGTACATACACGCATGTGCAGGAACACACTCACAAACATACACCCACACATAAATAATAAGCAAGTTTGAACTATAGTTTTGTGGTTCACGATCATCCTTGAGAGATAGTTGATGAAAATTTAAGTTCTTGGCTATATTTTTACCTGACTTGTTTGTTTGTTTGTTTGTTTGTTTGTTTGAAAGAGTCTTGAACTCATGATTCCTGTGCCTCAGTTTCCCAAGAGCTAGGATTACAGGCATGGACCACCACACCCAGCATGAGACTTTGAACACAGAAAATAAAAAGTTTCCTTCCCCTGAGCAAAGCCAGCTCCCTCATGGGTGACCTGCCAGCAGTCTGTGCAACAGAAGAAGTCAGAGCAAAGGGCCAGCAGGAATGCTGAGATGGACAAAGAGCACGCAGCTTGATAGCTCTCACTTTGGGGGACTTGAAAGCCTGCATCATAAAACTCGTAAGTGAAGATGATGACAGCTACATAGTACCATATCCACTTTCTCCTCCCATGCTTCCCAAGCCGAGGGTGATGGCTTTCAGGACCTGGGAGTAATGAAGATGCATTTACAAATACACCCACACTTGCCACAAAACTTAGGGGCTTCAATTCCACATCCCCAGAGGACTGACAATGAGAATGCAGTAAGTTAATGAGGGATTGGGTGCAGCTATAGCTGTACAACGTATGACAAGCACACCCCATAATTAAGTCAGGAGAGTTTTCTTTTTGCAAAACCCTGGGGTGCTATGGCTTATATTTCTTAACTCCCTGATTGCTGGGCTTCAGACTGGGCACACAGGGGAAGATATTTGAGAATTACATGGGGCTTTGTTTGTGGACTTGGAGCATACAAATGCTATATTGATGCTGCCCTTTCTGGCATCCCTTGGAGAAGTGAATTCGCTATTGTGTACACTTTCCATGGGGCGGGAGGCATTAAGGAAAAGATTCTTGGTGCACTTACAAAAAGAAAATAAAAAGATAACAGTACCACACAGAGACAATTCTACTTTTTAACTTGTAATCTGAAACAGCCAGAGCCACATTTATTTGCCCATATCAGGGACAGTGCAAGGTGTCCATCTATTATTGATTTGGATATTGATTATTTAAAGAACTACTCAAATGTAATTTCTTCACTAAGGCTAGATGGAGTGTCAATGAAAGGACTTCTCTGTAGAGATTATCGGAACTCCCCAACCAATCTTTGGTAATCCGGGAGCATCTCGCTGTGATTCCTTGAATACTGATTTCCACGGACCATATGCCCACTTTTCATCTCAATTTCAGCTATGTGGCTTCTGTCAGTTTCACACAGATCAGTCTGCAGACAAAACGCAATAGTCTTGCCTTCCAGGCAGCTGTATCCACTTCTCTTCATCTTCTCATGCTGCACTCTATCCTTGAGTCTTCCCTAGCCATGAATTTATGGGGTGAAAGCTAAACCCAGCAATTTCCCTCTCCGCACTCCAAAACCCTTATCTGGCACAGTGCCACCTGGTGGCTGCTCCCAGTCATCGAATCAAGACAACAAAGGCAGAGAAAAGCTATGGAGAGAAACCTGGAAAGGCCAGGGTAAACATATCAAAGAAATCAAACGATAGGAAAGGAATCCCTCCTGTTAGTGCCCAAGTTATCTGAAAACTGAGTTACAGAATAAGAATTGATTCTCCATGGACTGTTTACGAAAAAACACAACTGCATTCCTTCCACATCTTCTCTCAGAATACCTGTTTTATCGTATCTTGTCAGAGGATGGGGATGAATTTGAATTTAACAAGTCCCCGTGGAAGCCGTTCTCTTGACTGGCTTCTGGAAGCAAAGCTGTAAAATGGTCTTCGATTAGCCACACATTAGGACAAATGTCAATATTATTGATACTTAAAAGTTTATCCTTCCAAATGGCTGCAGTAACCACAGAAGGATTCCTGTCTCATTCGAACCACCCATCCACTGGGGCCAGCTGTGTCCTGAAATCCTGGGACCTCCCTGGCTCATACTTGGTCATGCAAACAAAACAAAAACAAGGTGGCAATTTTGCCGCCCCCCCCCCAGCTATGGAAATTTATATATGTTTTTTAAATTGTTGAATGTAATTTTTTAAAAAGTCTTCTTGCCTGGTGATTTCTGCCCTATCATTATCTGTGGTCAATCCCATTCTACGGAGGGAAAGAAGCCCTTTTCCTGCCAGCTTCATTCTCCCCATTGATTTCCTTGCCCAACACAAGCTCCTAATGGAGCTTGAAATGACTGCAGCGAAGCTTTTGTTTTCTTCTTTTGTTGGCACACCTCCCTCCTTCAGAGGCCAGCTGTGGTGTGGGCTGGGGGGTCCTCTGCTGCAGACAGGCCCCTCCCACGAGCTGGCAAACAGAAGGTAAAGAAGGGGAAGGGAGAATGAACGCATCCGCATCCCGTTCCGATAGGCCTCCAATTATCAGCAGATAGCCAGACGCCTTTGAAATGAGCCACAGGACCGGGGGATGAAGGCTTTAGAAAAACACAAGAGAACTAGAAAGTTACCAGTCCAACAGGAAAGGTAAAAAGAAAATGCTGGAAACCTGGACCATCATTAGGAAATAAAGATGAAGCGTACATACCCCCAAGACACACACACACACACACACACACACACACACACACACACACACACACACACACACACACTAAATTGGCTTTTGAGATACATGAGAAAGAGGTTCCAGGACTCCTATAGTTGCCACAGTCTGTGGATGCTCAAGACTCTTACCGGAAACAGTGTATACTCCCCTATTCTTTCAACCATCTGTTGGCACAATGTAACATAAATGCAAATGTCCGTGAAAGGCAAGAAGGAAGGGAAAATCTGTGCATGTTTGGTACCTGTGTAATTTTTTTCCCTCTAATCTTTTTTGCTATTCATTTGGTTTAACACACAGATGAACAACTTATGATCCTAAATGATCCAAATAGAAATTACTAATAGGGAGAAGGAAGAATCTATTACCAGACCCTGCAAGTGCTCTACCTATCTTTGTTTCTCCATTCCTTCTAACCTCCATCTGCACAACCAAGACACTCAATCTGTAACCACCAGTGGACTTCAGTAAGTGAATCGCTCTGATAAAATTTAGAGAATTCTGCCAAAAATCGTGTTTATTTAAATAGGTACAGTAGCCTTCTATAGATTTTTTTCCTACATCTAAACACCCCTGTCCCCAGCTTTTCCCTCCAGAAGAAAACAGAATGCTCAAGCTAGCTGTATTAATGAGCTATGAAGCAATTAACTTTAAAAAAGAGAGAGAGAGAGAGAAAACTGTTAAGTTGTTGATTTTGGAGGTTTCCTTCAGAGATACTGGCCTGCCTGTTCGCTTTGTGCCTCTGGTAAAGCTACTAAATGCCAGGAGTGGGAAGCAGGAATAATACACAACTCATATCACAAATCAGAAAGTAGACTAAGAATTACCAGGGTCCCCTGATTCCTAAGGACTGCACACAAAATCTCACCTCTTAAAGTACCACAGGACTTGCAATAATACCATGCTGGGGACCAAGTCTCTAGAGTATGGGCCTTTGGGGTCCAAGCACTGAAATTCCCCATCCCTAAGACCCATGATCTGCTGTATTGGAAATCACATGTGTTTTGATAAGTCAGTGTTTGAGTAACTTAAATGCTACAGGGTCTGCTATGACATGCCCAGGCTAACCCCGGGTATGTCAAATGGCTTGAGGCCACAGTCTCACAGGAAATTGTATTAAATTGCTTTCAGGAGAGATGAGCAGCCCAGAGCTCTCTTGCCATCATGGTGAATTTCCAGAAACAGACTGCATGTTCTTCAATGGAACAAGGCTATATACATAACTGGAGGCACTGCTACTGACCAAGGACTTGGGAATAAGTAAATCACCGCTATTAGCAATAACATGTTGACATAAAGGCCGACACACAGCCACAAAGCTCTGTAATCACTCAGATTTACCAAAATTATCTCCCCGTTAGTAAACATTTACTCTAAGCTTCGGTGACGCGTGGGATGCCAATGTCCTCTAAAGGATATTTGAAACAGAAGAGCACGTGACACAACCAGGTCATAAAATAGTCTTCCCAGACATGTCAGTGATAATAAAGTTAAGTACCCATATTGCCCTCTTCGAATTTGGAAAGGCTGAGACAATTTGGACTCTTTTATACATCTGCAACAAGCTATCTGGGAAAACAAAAGTTAAAACAGTTGCCTTTCTTTTTATCTCAACAAATTATCTCCTAGCCAAAATTTTTTAAAATACATTTATTTTTTATTTTAGGTCCATTGGTGTTTTGCTATAGCTGTCAGATCCCCTGGAACTGGGATTACAGACATGTGGGTGCTGGGAATTGAACCTGAGTCCTCAGGAAGAGCAGTCAGTGCTCTTAATCACTGAGCCATCTTTCTAGCCCCTAGCCTTTTTTTTTTTTTTTTTTAAGAAGTTATTCTAAATGGGTGGTAGTCTCAAAGCTATATTCACCATGAGGGCTACTCTTCTCAAAGACAGCAAAGCCTGAAAAATGACCTGGAAGACTAGAGATGGATGCCAGGGGTGAAGGTCTGAAAAGGCAAGGCTCTTGACCCTTGCCTGCACCACCATCAAGGGAGTTTTAAGCAGTGGTGGGCAGTGAGGAAACCCAGGCTCTCTGAACAGGGTCCACTCTCCTGCAGAGCTGGCAGCAGAGAAATCTAAGTTGGATGACAGTTGGACTGGCCCAGAAGAGGACAAAGCAGGGGGAAAAACCCTGAAGCATCCTCCAGAACTGGAAATATTTCAGCAGAAGACGGTTTTGTGGGCTGCGTTGTCCTCCCTTGGAGATTGCACTATGAAGTCTAGGTAGATGCTTACAAAATAGCAAAGAAAAGGTTGAAAATTGTTTTCAAAGCCAATTTTACTAAATATGCACATTTATATTAGATTATTGAGAAAGAATATTAAACCCTGCCCCCCCAAAAAAATACCAGTGCAGAGAAAATAGGCACAACAAATTTTAATGGCTTTTTTCCAATTACAGACTAATTGTGAACATTGAAGAAAAATTTTAAGGCAGAAAATAGTGTGAAAAAAAAAAAAACCAAGATCATCCCAAATTTCACTGCCTAGAGATACCTACTGTTACACATATATATGCAATAGACACTATTATATGTGTGTATAAACATATCCTTTATATTTTATATTGTACCAAATAATACATATAGCTTTTTGTGGAGCACACTTAGTTGATGCTAGCTTTATACACACTTTGAAGGTATTATTTTAGTTCATTCCTGAAACTTGTGAGTTAAGTACTATTATTCCCTCCAATTAACATCAAGAAAATTGAAACTTAGGGCTGGAGAGTTGGCTCAGCCATTAAAGGCTAGGCTCACAACCAAAAACAAAGGTTGCACTGTGTAAAATTTGTCTTTAATACTCCCATTGTGACAAACTGCACTGGCTGTCCCCACCTGTGTATCCCTTCTTCCATGATAGAATCTCAGCAAAGTACATAGAAACCTAGAGTAAACATCAATTCTCTGCTTCCCTTGCAGCTAGTTGTGTCACTTAAGCTCTCTGGAGTGAAGTAACTTCCTTTCTTATCTCTTCCCCCAGTTTACTGCCTGGAAATTGAATGAAATGAGCCATTTAAAAGAGGGCTTGCCATTAGGAATGGCACAAGGTTTGGGAACTATTCATCACATTCAAATTAAAATATTTATGCAAGGAAAATAAGGCATCCCTAGACCTTTCTGTAGTCCTCCTCCATCTGCTTTGTCAAGAAAAATATGGGGACTAGAAAGTGCTGATGTGCAACCTCACAGACTCTGATTGAAAGAGAGACAGGGAAGGGAATTCCCAAAGGGACATGAGAGAGGAAACCAACATGGAGCCCAGGAACTCTCTTAGGTCCACAATGCTGTGTGCTACCATGACAGAGGGTCAGCATTCCACTCATTGGTGACACACCATTGTGGATTAACCCTTCTGGGGTTTACATTAGAGATGGAATCTCATTTAGCATGTATTGCATGGGAAATAGGATTCTGGAACACAATGTAGGCTGATTGATGTTTATTTGGGGAGAAATCATTTACACCAGAAGCAGATGACCATTGTGGGTTCCCCCTCCAAGAACGCCCCCAGATGCTCTCTCCAACAAGACCAGGAAGTAAGGTATCTGGGGTCCGGGACCCCAGACCTAGACCCCCCCCAGTCACAACCACACCTATCCCCACACCCCAATGGGCACAGTCAATGCAACAAGTGATTGTGGGTTGGCTATCTCACTAGAGCATGCTTCTCAAGTTTCAGAACCATGGCCACCCCATGTTGCCACTGGTAACTAATATTATGCTAGAAACGGCTTGCTCTCATTGTTTGGTGAAGTCATAAAATCACAAAGTATGAGGCTCAGCAGGAAAAGGCAACTGCTGCTAAGGCTGGCAAACCCAAGTTCAATCCCCAATACCCACATGGTAGAAGGAGAGAACCAACTCATACAAGTTGTCTTCTGACCTCCACATGCACACAGTGGCATGTAAACGTGTAACAGAAATGTAGTAATAAATACTATTACATTAACAATGTAATATATTAGTTGCATATAACAACATAATAAATCAATGTAATAAAATGCATTTTAAAAGTTAAAAACTAAATATTAGCCTACATGAAATATATAAGCTTTCATAATAATAATACCAGAAACAAAGTAAGTAAGCACCCAGAACTATCACTTCCCCATTTTTCACCCTTCACCATTTCCTGTGCTCTTGGGGTGTTTTTATTTCTTTCAGGCATGGTGGAAGTGCTCTGTCCTGGTGTGGCTACCACTCATATCTCTTTCCAACAATGACTTTAACAACATGGGTATGATGGTTTGAAGAAGATCATGATAATAATAAAAAACATATTGATTGTCCATCGTACATCACACTGTGGGACCAGAAAATAATAAACAACGTCTTTATCCCTTGGGAGTTTCTAATTTCATTGAAATTGAATTAAAAATGAAAGAAACTGGTGTATATGAGAGAAAACTAATGCTGTATTTGACTAGAGACAAGCAAGCTGTAGTATAATTTCAGCTTTGAACACCTGGAGATCTGGAAAAGCCCATGAGACTTCATCAGGAAGATGTCCACCTGCCTGTTATTGCATCCCACCTGTCAGCATGGTTTCAGACACAAAACAGTGATGAAACAAACCCTATCTGTGAATGAGAGATCCAGCATTCAAATGGAGACAAAGGAAAGAGATGTAAGATGGACCCAAGGATGGCCAGCATGGGCTAGCCCTGGATGCCTGAGGATGGAGATGTCACACCATTCTGTAGGCAAAGCCAGAGAGGCTGAGAGGTCTGACTCAGAAGTCATGGTGGTCATTTCATGAAATCATGAGAGAACATTCCCCTTTGTTCTCTGCTACCTGGTACTGAACTTCACAGTTTGGTTCTAAATTGTCTTTCACCTCTACTGAAGGGTTTGTCAAACTCTCAAGGAAAAAAATGCAACAACCCCCAACACACACACACACACACACACACACACACACACACTTCTCCTTCCAGCTCACTGTGGTGTACATCCCTACACCCTCCCCACATCGCTTGCTGATAATTTCAGAAACATTTGCAGCAATTGCCTGAGTATATTTCTTTTCGTTCCTTGGCTAAACTACAATTTTGCTATGTTGGAAAGTTACAAATGGAATGCAAATGTGCCCCTTCGCTTTTCCATATTGTTACCACTCAGATTCTGATTTAGAAGGGGGAAACGTGGCATTTTTTTGAGAACACTCAAATGTAGTGTAAATTTCAAGCGAAAAGGCAGGCTCTTCAGTTATTGAAGGTGCAGAAACACAATAGCTTATTAATCTACCCAGACTATGATATCCTGCCTCTTTCCACTCCTCCCCCACACTATCCTCTCCCAACATACTCTCTTTTCCTCTCTCTCTCTCTCTCTCTCTCTCTCTTTATCCCTCCCTCTCTCTCTCTCTCTCACCCCTCTTTGAGAGATAATGAAAAAGCAAAACTATCACTGTTTTGTGGCTAAAAAATGTTAAGTACAAGGTTTGAATTTTGGATAATCATTATTTATTCTGTAATGATTGAAAGGACTTTTCCATGGGGAAAGATGAAAATGAGGATTTATGGTTACTGTCTCGTCAGTGATGGAGACTACACGGAAGTGAAGATGGATTTGTTCCCCAAGCCCCAACACAGCAGAACTAAAGGAATACAGTACAAATCATAAGGAGATGCTATTTACAAATAGATTTAGAACTGCCAGAGTTCTGGGGGAGCACTGGCATTCCCAGGGTCATGGTGGAAGCATCTGACTCAAAATTCCCTCTACCAACTGAACCACTTAGGCAGTTTAGCATTTCTGAGCCTGGTTTGTCTAGTGCAAAAGGTAGAGGATGCTATTTCTATGAAAGGAGGAGTCTGAGAAAACTAAGAGAAATGCCTCTCAGCCTACCTGGCACTGACTTGTGCTCATGAATGTCAGTGTGTTACTCAACACTCCTGCCTCCATTTGGCACAGCCCTTCTCCCTAAGCAGTGTGTTCAAGAGACAATGTTGCATAGGCAACTGTATTGAGGGGGTTAGTTAGCTAAGTGATGGTAAAGTTGGTAAGTTCCACTTCTTGAGGTTGGCATTTCAGAGGACAATCCAATCCTGAATAGTGACAAAAAAGGGTTGCCTGACTGCTGTGTGCTATAAGCTTCCGCATGGCCTCCTTCTCTGCTATCCTTCAGTAATACAAACTTCCCAAGCTCCTTCAAGTTGCCTGAACAGCTAATATACTCTGTTGATTCGAATTAAAATGTTAATGAATGGTAATGACTTTTAATTTGCTGACACTTTCGTATAAGCCCTGCATTTTAGCCCAAGCATTCAATGACTTGGCCTAAAGAAATGATTGCTATAGGACACCACAGTTTCCTGAGAAATCCATTGCAGGAAAGGGGACTTGCTTAAATGAGACTGAAGGAAGGAAGGGAGGGAGGATGGGAGGGTGGGTGGGAGGGAGGGAGGGAGGGAAGGGATCAGTATGTCAAACTAAGCATGTTCCTGTATAGCTGTGCTGGCTAGTTTTATGTCAGCTTGATACAAACATGAGTCAGCTGAAAGGCAGGAACCTCAACTGAGAAAATGCCTCCATAAGATCCAGATGTAGAGCTTTTCTTAATTAGTAATCAATGGAGGAGGCCCAGCCCATTGTAGGTGGAGTCATTCCTGGGCTGGTGGTCCTGGGTTCTATAAGAAAGCAGGCTGGGCAAATCTTGATGAATAAACCAGTAAGTATCATCGCTCCTCCACAGCCTTTGCATCAGCTCCTGCCTCCAGGTTCCTGCCCTATTTGAGTTCCTGTCCTGACTTCCTTCAGTGGTAGGCTACAATGTGGGAGTACAAACAAATAAACCCTTTTCTCCCCAACTTGTTCTTGGTCATGGTGTTTCATGGCAGCAATAGAAACCTTAACTAAGACAGTAGCTATTGACATTTGCTATCAATCTGATCCTTCATTCTCATTCCAAATTCCAGGGATGAACTGAGGTAGCAGAGACAATAAGAGCAGTGGGTATGCACAGGTCACTGTTAAGGACACTGGCCCAGGAAGAGTGCCTAAGTGCCTTAAGTAATATTCTATGGGGAGTGGTCACAAGGGTTCCTCACCACACTCCAAGCCAACTCCCACTTCAATGAATCATTGGAAGAAGAGTCTCTACAAAGTTAAGTTCTTTTTTTTTTCTTGGTAGATATGCCATGGAAGCCTTCTCCAAGGGCCTGGGCACATGAATTTCTCTATAAGGAATGGTATTTGGTGCAAGTTTCCATGGCTTGCTGGCCACTGGGAATTGTTCCTTTCTAGTGGATACAAAGGAGGAATACTGCTGAGCCTGGAATGGGAACATAAGTCACCACACAGAAAATGTGAAGTCTCCACTATAGGAGTATTTGTAGCAGTGAGGTTTCCTGACCTGATGAACAGACCAAGTTCTGTCACAATAAGAACTATCATTGAGGACTGGGGAGATGGCTCAGAAGGCCTCAGAAACCCACATAAATGCCAGTGAGTATAGGAGCCCACCTCTGCCTCCAGCCTGGGATGGCAGAGTTAGGATTCTCAGGGCACGCTGCCTAGCAAGGCTCAATATATTGGTCAGCCTGGGGTGTGATGGAGAGACCCTGCCTCATTGCATAAAATGTAATATTGATCAAAGGTGATTCCCACCACCAACCTCAGACTTCCACATACATGCACACATACATACATGTGTGTCCATACATATTCAAATCATACACACACACACACACACATATATATATATATATATATATATATAGAGAGAGAGAGAGAGAGAGAGAGAGAGAAAGAGAGAGAGAGAGAGAGAAGAAAAAGAAAGAGGTATTGCTGGAGGAAAGGCACAGAACAGGGGAGAGAGAGATCAAGCTGGTTTCTTCTTGCTCTTGGGACTGAACTGATCTTATTAATCAGTTATAAGCAGGAGACCACAGCTGCACTGTAGCTCATATCCTATGCCACAATCAGACACTTGTGCATCTGCCTTCCTTCTGAACAGAGGGCTACTAGAGGGCAGGGAATGGCATGACTCTTTTTTTCTCTAGTCTCTAGCACAGAAACTGGCACAAGTTAGCTGCTCAATAAGTACTGCTCAGTGAATGGAGCAAAGGGAGAAAAACAAGATATTTCCAAGAATAACACAGACCTCCTGAATGTTCCATAAAATCCAAAAAAAGAGAAGGGCGTTTAGAAAATTAGACCACATGAATAGTCACACTGATGGAAAAGGTAGGTGTGTGTGTGTGTTATTGTTCATGTTCATGTGGGGTGTGTATAATGTATTGTAAGTGCACACACAACCATATATTTGTGTATGGAGTCCTAAGGTCAATGCTGGTTGTCTTCCTCAGTAATGCTCTTCCCTTAATTTTTGAGAGTCTCTCACTGAATCTGGAGCTTGCCAATTCAGCTATACTGGCTGACTAGCAAGCCCCAGGAACCTGCCTGTTTCTGTCCTTGCCCCTCAACACCGGCATTAGAGATGCACATTACTCTTACAGCTGTGTGCCTGGGTGCTGGGAATCCAAAGTCAGGTCCATACGTTTCATGTACAGCAAACCCATTGCAGAACTGAGCCACCTCCCCAGCTCTGAGATACCCTCTTCTGATGTCTTGCCCCTACTTGTAATGGGCAAAAACAGTGATCTGAACATGGTGCTCAGCTTCAGAGAGTCACCGCAGAGAAAAACAGTGTGCTCCTCTTAGGGAACAGAGTGCATGCTTATGGCAAGGGGGTGGGAAAGCAATGAAGTACTATGGAAGGCACACAACCCTCCTCTGGGGGAAAGACAGCTGGTGCTGGAAAGTTACATCCAGGGCCGTGTGTGTGTGTGTGTGTGTGTGTGTGTGTGTGTGTGTGTGTGTGTGTGTGTGTGTTGTAATCTAGTTCAAGTAAAACTTTATGAATGGGTCCTTCTCACTTTAATGCAACCGTGCAAACCGTAACATGAGCTAAACTGTTTGAAGCAGGGAAACAGTCCAGTACGGGGTGGGGAAGGGGCAGGGAGGGCATCTTTCTTTGTGGGAATCATATTTTTCTATAAGGCCTTTTGATCGTGATAGGACTCCAGGGGGTTGTTGATTAGACCAGAAAAGAGCAAGAGCTGGGGAGATGAAGCCTTTACAGTATCAGCCACAATGGGGTACTATGCCTACTGTTGGAAGTAGAACAGGTACCACACTGGGAATCCGAAGCTTCAACTCAGGGACCTCCAGAATCCCAGGCTTGGGTCTATAAATGGTGTTTTGTAGGCTGAGCACCTTGCCCATAAATTGCAATGAGCATCTCTGCTGAAGTTAGCCTGTCTTAGCCATTTTTTCTTCCCTCCTCTCTTCCACTTCCCCTCCCAATTTGTCAACTGCTGAAACATAGCCCAGAGAAACCCGCCTCCTCGCCGCGCGCTGGAGACCGTCCCCAGGTGTTAGTCATTGTGTCGGGAAAACTTTGAGACGAAGCGAGGGCGCTGGACAAAGAGGGAGCGAGGGAGGGCGTTTGCCAGCCAGTCCCAATGCTCCGAGTTGCCCCTGGCTCGGCTCAGTCTCCGGATCGCTTTCTATAGCCCAAACCCAGTCTGCCTAGGCCGGGAGTGGCAGGTTCCCCTAACCCTCTCGGGTGGGAGCCGCAAAGGCAGCTAGAGTTAGTGGGTGGAGGCCAGGGGAGGCGCGGAGCAAAGCTGTCAAACTGCGTCGGGAGCCCGGTGCGGGGCGGGGGGAAGGGAGGGGAGAAGAGGAGGAGGGAGGAGAGGGGAGGGGAGGAGCGGGGAGAGAGAGGGAGAGCGAGCGGGCTCGCCGCGCCTGAGCAACCCCTGTCTGTCGTTGCCACTGTCGCCTTGGCCGCCGCCGGTCCGGACTCGCCCAGAGCGCAGGGTGTGTGCCCCGCTGCGCGTGGAGCGCGGAGGCTCCTCCAGCCCCAGCTCCTCGCCCCGGCCCGCGCGCGGGTCCCGGAGGGCGCCGACCCCACCATGCAGCTGCAGTTCCGGAGCTGGATGCTGGCCGCGCTCACGCTGCTTGTGGTCTTCCTCATCTTCGCAGACATCTCAGAGATCGAAGAAGAAATCGGGTAAATAGCCGGCCCGGACCCGGGCCACGAGCCCCGGAGGGAATCTCTTCCTCCCCACGGGCTCCGCGCTCCTCATCCGCTTTGTGTGCACCGCGCCCCCCTGCCGCTCCGCTGGAAGGATGGTGCTGGCGGTTTGGACTGGGGGTGACAGTGTCAGGGGTCCGGGACGCTTTGGGGAGTGGATGATGGGGGCGCGGTTGCCAAGGGGTGTCCTCGGGCGGGTTGCACGGGCAGCTATAGCCGCGCGGCATGGGGAAAGCGGACTCGCCCACCCTGCTCCCTGTCCCCTGGTCCCTTTCCCTGGCGTGTGCGCGCGCGGTGTCGCCGGGGTCGAGGGAGGGCGCCGGGGAGTGTCTCGGGCGGGTGGAAGGACGGAGAGTGGAGGGAGGCAGGAGTTTCTTTGTCTCCGGCTCGGCCGCTTTCTCGCCTTGGCAAAGTGGGCAGGGGGCGCGCGGGGGATCTCTGAGCTGGGGGAGGGGAATCCCCTGGCGGGAGCTTACTGAGGGACACTCGGCGCCGACTCCGGGGAAGGGGAATGTGCTCTACACACACCAATATGCACCCACGCCTCCCACGGGCCAGAACAGGATCCCGGAGTGGGGGGTTGGCACTGCCAAAGGTGTGGCGCGCGGGGCTGGAAACCCGGGCTCTCCACTGCCTTTGAATGTTCAGCCAACCCTGCGACGCCCCAGGCGACCCTGGGTTGCTGTACGCTCACAACAGGCACAGAGAGCTGGAGACCTTGCTGGAAAGTCTCCAACGCCTCCTGGTTTCAGGGTCCCCAGGAGCTTGCGATCTCAGCTAGTCCCCGTCTCTTTAGAGGTGGGCGGGACCACAACCTCAAGCTGCTCCTGGTTCCGGACTTCTTGGAACGAGCTCTCTGAAGGAGCCAAAACACCATCAGGGTGCCCCCTGGGCTGAGGCTGGCGCCTGGCCCTACAGACTTCTGCAAGCAGAGCCGGACCCCTGTCCGGAGCCTCCAAAGCGTGGTGCACGTGTAGGCAGCAGGGCTCAGAGGTGGCCTCAGGGAAAGGGTGAGGTCTTAGAGACAGCAAGGAGCGAATCAGATCCTCTGTGGGGTTTGTGAGGAACCGAGCACACAAGCGTCCCGTACTGCTGCGCCCCTCCTTTGTCCAACTTCATTATCCACGAGAACAGAGGATTCGCCGTGCTGTCTGGCCCCTCCAAAACAGAGAGCGTCCAGAATCCAAGATGCTGAAGCCCTAGGGACCCTAACCTGCAGGCAGGTGTCTCTTCCTGCTGCTACTCTGCTTTCGTTCTGACACTGTTCCTCTCTGTAACCCACAATCCATTCTGTGGACCCCATTATGCTTCAAGAGCCTCTCTGTGCCATTCTTCTCATCCTCGGTTTCCCCAAGAACTCCGAAAACTTTCACAAATGTTAATACACTACGTGCTGTCAGCTCCTACACACAGGAACAGGCTACTTTCCCATAGCTGTTCTCCTAGTAGTTGGTCAGAGAACCACCAGTAGCAAGAGAAATTGGTGAAGTCACATTCTGGGGTGATGTCAGATGGACCATTTGCCCTCCCTCCCGGGTTCCTACCTGGCCCAGACCACTGGGTGTCCTTTGACAATGAGAAAAGGAAGGACCCCCAGATGCACACTTGTTCTGTTATGAAAAAACATGTGCTGCGACTTCTGTGAGCAAGCATCCTTGGTCATCGTTTTACTGAACTTCTCTCTGGGTATTTTCTGTTTGCCAAGGACTTTTAATTTTTAAAATGCAACGAGAAGATCAGTTACACATAGTGTCTCCCTTTCCTGCCAAAGGCACTTTGAAGCCTCCACTTTCCACAGTCAAATTCTTCCAGCAGGCAATCAGGAGTTTCCAGAGGGGCATTTACATATAGAGTGTGTATTGAAAACTCAGGGCTTGGTGCTGTGAGCATATTCTCTGACATGTTTCACTTGGGGATCCCTATTTTCTTCTCTTTCCTGGACTGATCTTAGGAAGAAAACGAACGCCTAGCCCACACCAACATCTCCTGTAGCATGTTCCCTAGGACTCTGGTGTTTGGGCTGACGTTTAGCTTGGTCAGACATCACCACTTTCTCCTCGTTTGATGTAGTCACCTTGGGTCTATACTATCTATGCCACATGATCAGTATCAATAGCCTGTTTCCATCTGCAGTCAGCCCCATCTATGTTTAATCTGGGGGGAGGAGGCTCATTGCATTTGCCATGCACGGAGAGGAAAAGAACAATGTGGGGCGGGGAGGATGGGAATCCCACTTGCCCATCTTTCAGCTAAGGAATGAGGTGTTAACACAGTCACTAATCCTTGGAACTTCCTCAGATGTGACTAGCAAGGGTTTGGTGTGGGCAAATGACCTGTCACAGAGGCTGGGGAGGGATGCCAAGAGGACTCTGTCTCCCTTGCCCTGTGCTTAGCAGAATGGGCTGGGATCCTGTTGAGGACCACAGTGCTTTTGTATCAGCCCTTTGATACCAGTGCTAGAAAGGATAACAAATTACCCACAAGAGAGAACCATGGTCCTGTCAAAAGAAAGGGGGTGGGCTGATTCTGGAAAGCAGTAGACAGTGGGATGCTGAGATCCAGTGGTCAGGCAAGCAGGATCATCACTTTAGGGTTAAGTTTTCCAAGGATTAAGAGATGGACAGTGAAAGAAACAAGCAAATCACACACACACACACACACACACACCACAGAGAGAGAGGGGGGAGGGAGGGAGGCAGGGAGAGGCAGAGACAGAGAGAGAGAACCTAGAGACCCATTTTTCCAAAGCCTTTAGTTCTTTCTTAGAAAATTAGGTTGGTGGCCTCTAATGTCACCATCCCCAAGCATTATATATGCTCTGACCAGGGGTAAAGTACTCTTTTGGAGGCTTTGTCTGAGTGACATCTCTTTTTCTGAGTGGCTTTCTTCAAAGTTCCATTCTTAAAACTCTTGTTCGTATTCATCTGAGACTGCGCGAGAAAAGAATACAGGAAAAAAGACCAAGTCTCTACAAAGCAGCCAAGGAGGCCTGGCTGAGAGCAAGGGGCACACTCAAGTTGAGTCAGCAAGCAGATGAGACTTTGGTGAAGCAGCTGCGTCCCTGCCCCCTGTGCACCTCCTGAGCCTTAACATCAGTTGGCCCATGTTGTATCAGGCATGCTCCACCTTTAGATATTGTGACATGACATTATCATCTGCAAAGTCCACAATGTGCTCTCTAGTTACCAAAGGAAATTGTGAAATTAAATCTTAACGGTATTTTAAAGAAGTTCACAACTTCGTGTTGGACCACATCCACAATGCCTTTGATGTGCATGGCACCTGTGGACTACAGCAGCTCTAGCCCACCAACCAGATCAACTGAGTCATTCTGGCTGTCACCTGGGCTTTAGCCTTGAGTGTAACACCTATGAAGGAGTGTGGGTTTTGGTTGCTATGTATAGCATGTTGTCTTTGCAATTGGCCCACAGAAGTCATTCAGGAAGTATGAATTTCCCCAGTGTGGCACAGGTAGGCATACAACATCCTTGGCAAGGTTGCATTCAGGGATCCTCAGGCCACAAAGGGCCCCTCATGTAGAAATCATTACTGTGTTATGAGTTATGCTTAGTTTGATGTAATATCAGATATCTAAGCCATACCCTGCTTGCTTCCATGTATGCCAGCCTCACACAGATCTCCACCTTTGCTATCCAACACTTTAGTCACCAGACAGCCATTATAATCCTAAGAGCACTATAGAACTCTGTTTAGAATATAAATGAGTAGCTGGTGATCCTAACAATCCCATTTGTGGCACTAAGGGGGATGATAATGATGGTTAGCATGAACTGAGTACTTGTTGTGAGCTGAGAGCTATTTTTAGTTGCCCAAGACATTAACATATTCTAGTCTTGTGTTACTCCAATGGCAAGCAACCAGTGGCACTAAGAATAACTGTCCATTGAGCTCTGTGTACCAGGCCCATGGTGACTATCTTGAAGCACCAGTTCACTGACCCATGACTCCCCTGCCCCATCTCCAATGGGGACTGCTGCTATCCCTAGTATATCAGGAAAGAAACTGAAGCTCTGAGTTAATTTGCTAGTAATGAAACATTTAGTACTTGACCCTACGTCTACATAGGTCAGAGGTCAGACAGACTAAATCTTCTGGAGAAGATAGCGCTCTCATTCATTCTCTTGCAAACTAGACTCCAAAGGCAACTGAATCAGACTTCCTGATTGTATCCAGGCATCCAGAGCAAGGGTGATTGTGAAGATATTTAGCAACCAATCCATCTCTGGCACTAATGTGTTAGAATGGATATCTGAGTGGTCAGAATTGCTGCCATCTAGTATATCATGCCAGCCAGGGTCCTAGTACTATATTAAACATAAAATCATGCCTGGGAAAGTAACAGAGGAGGAGGGGTTACCTCTGCTCATCACTGGATCTGTGAGCAGGGAAGGCAAGGTGAAATACACTTCTTAGAGGAGGAATCTGGGTGGATATGGAAGAATATGGCCTTGGGCAGCCGCATCCTTCACTCTATGAGAAGAGTTTGTGTTTATTCAAGATGGTCCTTTTTGTTGGGGGGAGGGGTCCATTTTTTTCCTCCTCCATCCTAGTATAGTTCACCCAAGCATAAACACAATTAAAAGATAAAATAGAAGAGAAAGACATTCTGCTCGTAACTCCCTTGCTCTGAGTCCTTGATGCCAACTGTTCTAGCATCAAATTTAAATTGTAAATAGATATCCGTCTTAGAAACCAATTTAATGCACAAGGCCTCTTTCCCCTTGTAGTACAGAGTTGCTAGGTTTTTAAACGGCTTACATTTTACAAACTGAGGATGGTAAAAAAGTGAAAAGTATAGATACTTGACACAAAGAGTGGGATTCTAGAAATGTTCTCACTTCTTTAAGCAGGGAACACACAGAAATGGCTATAACCTTCCCGTGGCCTCTCTTTCATCTTTCCCCAGCTCTACCTGTTATGTTCTATATTGCTTACAAGTTTCTACATTGTTCCATGATTGTCCATTTCTAACCCTTTGCACATGCCAATCCTCCTTTCTGGGACTTCTGATACACACCAACCTTTCTGCTTTCCCTGCCTGCTTCCCAGGTCCCTTTCCTCTCACTGCTCTGCTGTTATCACCTCTGAATCACATGCCCAGCCCCACCCACCCCCACACTCTCTCTCTGCCTTAGTTGCTTATCCCATATGTACTTTGAGTACCCTATCATGCCAGCACCCTACGAAGGCAGAGTTAACAATTATGTTTTTATTTATCCTCCGTCCCAGTTCCTTCTGAGAAGCATTATGGTTCAGGAATGCCAGACCTTTTTGACATTGCAAAATGACAATGCCACCTACAAATTCACATTTAGAATCACTTGATGGAGTTACCAAAAAAAAATAATAATAATAATTTTTTTTTTAAGTCATGATGTCTTAAGTTAGTGTACAAGTTTGTAGTGAGCTGCATTCATAGCTATCCTGGGGTGCTTGTGGCCCAGGGCCCCAAGTTGGAAATACCTGGTAAACAATGAAATCCATGAAGTATCTTTTGAATGAACAAACTCGGGCTTAGAGTTTAGCAAAGTCAGGCCCTAGTCTCTGTGTCTGAAAAGATCCCCCACTGTTCAACTAACAGGTAAACACTCCAACCTGATGAGAAAGCCGTGGCATTTCTGCCATGTGCAGCACGAAGGGCACAGCCTGGGAGGGACCCTGAAAGGGACATCTTTGAGACATAGCCCACATAGGAATGCAAGTTCCCTCCCATATACGTTATCTCCAAATGATCTTTATGGCTACTTGAAAGCAGTGTTTTTATTTTTAAAACGCTGTCAAACCAGGGGATTGTGATGACCCACCAAGGCTGGGGATGCTGCACCGATCTAGATAAGCTCAGGAGGATCACATCTCACAGCTGCCTGGAGCAAAACTGAGTTAAACAGGCAGATGGCAGGATAGCAGGAACTCCATAGCCCAGTGGGCCGGTGGCTGTGGCTGTCTCCTTCTGGGAGGAGGGAGTGATGGAGACAGGTCCCTCCCTAGAGGTCTGCCAGGGTGATGTCCCCAGTGGCTGCCTTCCTGCCAGCCTGGGTCTTGCTTGCTATCTCTGCTGTGCTAGTCTTGTCCCTAAGTGTTGAGATTAGTCACTCTCTTAGGTGGCAGCTGGGCTGGTTTTAAATTCTCCCCAGTTGCCCACAATTCATCACCCAGCCAGGAGGCTGTCCAGTGTCCTGACGGGACCTGTTTGTCCCTGATTTTGCTCAGCTTCAGCTGTCACCTACTTCACAGTAGCATGGAGAGAATGGCTTCAGCTGAGGAGAGCAGAGTGCGTGTGCACTATACACACAGGCAGCTGTGTTCCTTCTGACCACTCTCAAGCACTTGGGGGAGCTGATTTGTTTCCCTGGAAAATCCTGCATCACGCCTTGCTTGCTGTGTGAGTTGTAAATCTGCATTGCAAGAGGGAGGCTCTCCACTCTGTCAAGGGGATTTCCCTGGCGCCTGCTTTCTATTGTGGAAGGAACCCGCTATTCTGTTCTACTCCTCAGCCTCCCAGCCACTCCCCCACCTCCACCCCAAGCTTCAGGGATGCAATTTCTACTCATGTAGCTTCTTAATCCACAGCTTGGCTGTTCAGATGACCCTCCCACCCCACTCTGACCAGTGGTCCCCAAGGTGCTGATGTGCAGAAAGGACAAAGGATGGAAAAGGAAATAACAAAAAAGAAAGAAAAGGCACAGTGTATCCAGAACAGTCAGGCAGTTTCCAGTTACCAGCTGTCATTACCTCAGAGTTTCTATATCCTGACATGCTGCTCTTCCTTTCTTTTGGCTACTAAGACAACCTTCCTTTTAAGAAAGTCTTGGTGGGCAGCCCAGTAATCCTCTTCTCTGATCAAACAGTTTGGAAACCAATGCCTGCCGACCCCAGTTTTTTGTTTGTTCATTTTTTATTTTGCTGTTTTTGTTTTTACTATTGCCAGCTTTTCAAATCTGATATTCTGGTATCTGGTTCCTCAGGTTCATGATGAGAACCACACTGGAAGACACAGCCTCCCTCCACATGCAGCTCTTTTCTCCAGGGGAAAGGTACCATAGATGGTAACAACAAAGACATTCTGTGGGTGCTAGATATCCAATAGCACCCCTAACCCTCACAGCAGTCAGATAGGGTTGATGTCATTATTATGCCCATTGCACAGGTGAGGAAACTGAGTCACAGACTAGTCAAATGATTCATACGGAGTCACACAGCTAGTAAAATGCAGAAGCGAGACCTGAACTCAGGCCCCAGAGGACAAGAACTATGCAAAAGTGATGCACTAAGTGGCACCCATTAAGGAAATGAGCATGTTCTTATGTCCATGGGAGTAGCCAACAAAACAGCAAAGTTTGTGTGAGAGAGGACTATACAGACACAACCAGCCTGGGGCAGGCTTTCAGGGTGGTGTGCTGGAGCCCAAGACACAATGGGCCATGACAGCTGGAAAGATCCTTAGAGAATGTGGGGGGAGGGGTGGGCAGCTTCCCCTCTAGCAGTCCTCTGCTCCAAGTGGTTCCCATCACTGGAAGGTGTTTGTTAGGGGCGGAGGGAGGGAGGGGGAGAAGGAGCCGGACTGACTCCCTGGGGGAAGAGAAAGCAAGGCGCAGATGATGAAGGCACGGGGGAGTTCTCTTCTGGCTCACAGTGCCAGCTGCCCCAGGCCAGTGAAGCCCGGTAACATACCCGGCATGGATAGGATGGGTTTCAGCAGGGAGATGGTGCATCCCAGGGAGCCCCACTTCCAGGGCCTGACACATCTGGGAGCTCACTGTGATGGCTGGCCTCACTAAGTGGCCCAGTCATACTGTTTGACCATCTGCAGCTAAGTAATAAAGGCTCGAGGTCCCACCACTTTCTGCGACCGCACAGCAAGTAAAGGAGGAGCTGTGTTCACCTGGGCCTGGCCTAGGCTCACTGCTCCTAGCTACTGTTTGGTACTGACGATTTTTATGCCACCCATCTAGTCTTGCATTGGACCTCCTCTACTCTGTTCCATTTTCTGTGCCACACTGTGGGTTTGTAAGAAGATACTGGAAACTTCTGAGTCTGTAGGAGAAACTCACAGACTATCTGTAGTCTAGCACAATGGTGATATCGCTGGGGTCTGGCGGTTCAGCCAAGACTGAAGAAAGCGCAGACATACCTGGACTCTGCCCAGTAAGACATGAGTGTTTGCTGTTAGGTTTCCTAATCTCTAGTTTCTAGGCTAAGAGTGTTGGCCTCACTCAGGGGACAAGTACCTCAGGTAGCTCATACCTTCTTTCACACTATGTGCCAGGGCAGTTTAAATAATGGAAGCAAAGGCATATGGTGTCTGGAGAGCGAGCTTGCCTGGGCAGGTGGCTTTGGCTTGATGTTTCTAGAGGTCACAAAGGGAACTACTCAAGGTGTTCAAGCCAATGTCCTAAGCAAAAGGTTTATTTCTGAGAAGCAAAAAAAGAGAGGTGAGAAGAAGTGCAGGGCTGTTGTCTGTGTCTGGGCATGCGTACAGAAGGCCTCCCAACAAGATCCCAGATGGGTGTGGAAACAGCCGTGGCTTACAGCCCTTTCCACAGCCTACCCACGCTGCCAGCTGTGGCTCTGACCCCACAGAGGACTTGGTTCTTCATATAAATCTCTTCCTGATGCCAACCAGAGCCTTTCTTCTGCACTTTGTTCTCGCTGGAGCTACACTCACTGCCCATGACGCAGAACACCAAGTTCCACCTTTGTACTAACAAGGAGCTATTACTGGATGGTAGAAATCCTAGCCTCTGGCAAAGTACTTATTACCCATATGCCCCCAAGCAAATGCCCCCTTCTCTGAACCTCAGTCTCCTAAGCCACTGTCTCCTCATGATTATGCAATCTACACGCAATAAGGTATAAAATGCTACAACCACTGTGGAAGGCAATAGGGCAGTCCCTCCCCAAACCCTAGCACAGATTCTATGCCATCCAACCTACAATTTCACTTAAGACAAAACAGAGGGCTTGGTGAGATGGCTCAGTGGTTGAGAGCACATTCTGTTCTTTCAGATGACCCAGGTTCAAGTCCCAGCAGCCACATGGCAGCTTACAGCCATCTCCAACTCCAGTTCTAGAGGATCTGACTTCCTCTTCTGACCTCTGTGGATTAACTAACACACATGTGGTACGCAGACATCCATGCAAGCAAAACACTCATACACATAAAAACCAATAAAATCACCCAAAACTTTTTAAAACTTAAAAGCCGAGACTCAAACAGATGGCTGTACAATAAATAACACTACTGTTCACAACAGCATCAGCCACAATAGGCAAAAGGTAGGAGCAGCTCATACTCATTGACAGACCAATGGACAACCAAAATGTGTTTCACATATATAACGAAACACTATTCAGCCTTAAAAATAGAGGAACTTCTAACACCAGGGAAGGGGTAGTAAGGAGTTACTATTTAATGAGTGTCAAGTTTCTGTTTTGCAAGATACAAAGAGTTCTATAGAGGGATGGTGGTAAATAGTGCACAGCAATCAGAAATGAACTTAGCACCACTGAACAGAACACCTAAGCAAGTTTAAAATGGTAGATGCTGCACGTGTTTTACTACAATTTTTGAAAACACACACAGGCATACACACACACACACACACACACACACACACACACACACACACACAAATGAAAGAATGCCTGGCAGGTGCTCAGGCATGTTGGTTTATTTTAAGAGCACGGTGTGGTTTTAACAAAGCAACATCAATGAGGGTATTATTTCAAATAGAAAGTAATATGATGCCAAGAGGCATGGGAGGGAGGCAATAATGGAGGAGAGAGAGTGGCAGAAACAGGGAACTAGAAAATGCATGACATCGCTGTTTCATGAGTGTGCTTGGATAGACTTGCTGAATGTGGCCCAAATCCCTAACACCTGGGATTTGGGACTATGGGAAGTACAAGCTCACGCTTTTCTGTGTGGCCATTGTGTAAATATTTGCCGGCTTGCCTGCCTGTCTAAATTCAGTGAAGAGGGTCCCTGGGGTCCCATGAACACTCAAATCCACGGAAGGCACAGTGCAATGGAGGAGGATATAGGGAGGCCAAGGCTCCCTCCCAACACCCTGTCTAGCTTCTTTCTCTCCCTTGCTCTATATTGTGTGTGTGGGGGGGGTAGTCTTGAAATCCCCCCTTCCTTGGCCCAAAAGTTAACCCAACACAAGCCTTAACCCTCTGCTCTTCTGACTTGGCAACCACAAGACTAGGAAAACTGGAGTCCCATGGCCCCTTTCCTGTCAGGCTCACAGTATATAGTATCTGCAAGAAAATGGGGATAGGCAGTTGATACAGCTTCTGGGAGCTATGAAGTCCATAAAATGGCCCTCGAAGGCTTGCCTAAACCAGATCGCTGAGCCCCACTCCAGACATCCTAAGGCCTGAGAATTTGCATCTTGGACAAGTTTCAGGAGATTCTGTCATTGCTATGCCATTTGAGAGCCAGGAATTGAGAGACACTGGGATAGGGTCTCTTACTCCAAGTGTGATCTTTAGACCATCCACTCCAGACATCATCTGGAGATCTGGAAGACATGCTGAATCTCAGGCATGCTAAGTCTGTATCTGTCTTATACTAAGGCCCCAGACAATGTGCACATACTTACCCTGCTGGTGGGAATATAGTCACACACAACATAATGATGTTTTGCTCAACTCCAAACTGTATATGTCTAAGTAGCTCCCTAAGATTGTAATGTCTGAAAAATAATGTACCTATGCTTGGATAAACTAATGCAATCATTGTGTAGTACGCCATATAGAAACAAAGTATTTAGTCCTGGAGTAATAAGCCATAGCATATAGTCAGCAGATAGAAGGCTGCACCATCCCTGTTTACAATAATACTTAGTAGCATTCACACATCACTTAATGATACATTTCTGCAGACATGTCCCTGTCTCTAAAGCATAATGCTCTCTCTGCCTTCTGAAGTGACCCTGAACATACTCACTATGGGGAATTTTGTCTATGTATCTCTGCCCAAAACAGGGTTGACCTAGAGTTAATGGATGTAAATAATAATAATAATAATAACAACTCATTACAGGCACAAGTGGGATGCCCATGTGTATATGAAAAGCTGTTCATGTAGTTCACACATTTATTATAAAAATACTGCAGGAGGTACTGGGGAGAAAGCTCAGTGGGCAAACTGCTTATCACTCAAGCACAAAGACTTGGGTTTGAATCCCCAGAACCCATGTAAATCTGGGTGCAGTAGCACACATCTCTAATTCCAATTCTGCTATAGGGAATTGGGAGGCAGATATAAGAGAATCTCCTGAAACTCACTGGCTGGAGTATGCATTGGAAAACAACAAAAAAATCAGCTCAAATAAGGTTGAAAGTGAAGACAAATGCCCCAGGATTGTCCTCTGGCCTCCATGGGTGTGCTATTGTGAACACACACACACACACACACACACACACACACACACACACACACACACACACACACACACACACACACACACACCCTGCAAGAGCAATTTGATGGCAAGTAACTGAAACCTGAGTACAATAATTGCTTCATAAAGCCAGAAAAGGATCCTGAAATTTTTCAGTCAAGTGGGCTGTGTTCCTGGGCCATGAGGTAAAGTCAGGAGGAATCTTTGCCCAAGGTTGACCTGACTTAGGTGTCTAAAGAGGCTCCAGTGTGTCTAGACACAGCCTTGACCTAGGCCTGCAGCACCAGATGGAAATTTCTGGAGAAGCTAGACAGCAAAGCACTCCTCAGCTCCACTGAGCCCTCTAGTGAGCTGGTTGGCTGTGATCATTCAAATGGCAAATGGCCTTGCTTCACAGTTGGCACATGCAATAATAGTTTCTCCAGAGGTCTAGGGGTCCCTCAGCAGATTTGGTGGCCTGCCCAGCCTGTAGTCCAATTCCAAAAACCACTGTCAGGAATGGAGAGGGGAGGCCTCTAGGGGGGTTGGAGGCTAAGTATAGGGGAGCCTTTTAAAACCCATCTGCTCTTCCTGATAAAGAAAGCCCCTAAGCAGGACAGCAGCCAAGAATTTAATTGTATTTATTCTTGCTATTACCTTCTATTTAGGGCAAGGGATATTGGTATTCTATTTATGGTAGTGATATAAAGATGTCTTTTGTGATAAATTCATTTAAGTTTTTAAGAGAGTCAACTTAAAGACAAGTGTTGAGTCAATAAAGTTGAGTTAGCAAAATACATGAGGGTAGACCCAGAAAAATGTTGTGGTTGATGTATGACATGCCAGTCTGATTTCTTCCCATGGCATTCTCCACCACAAAGGTAGCAAAGCCAAAACAACTTCTTGAGGAACTTCTATATAGAGTTAATACTGTAGAAAGATTTCTTGTTACAGAAATGATCCATTTACTATATTTGAGGAGTTGCCTAATACCCAGTGGAAGACTCTTCCCAGGAAACAGTCATGCAGATTATTTAAATAGGGGTGTGTGTGTGTGTGTGTGTGTGTGTGTGTGTGTGTGTGTACGTGAGTTTTGCACGTGTGCGCGCACACGTGCAGGAACAATCATGCAAGCTCCAACTGCCATCACCCTCCAGAGTAGTATCATCTGGACATCCAGAGGGTCAGGATGAGTTATGTCCAAGAGGATCTCCCTGTCTCTGCAACATTAACAGGGCAACACCAGCTCACATTCTTTCTGGGATGCCCTGCCTCTCTTGGGTACTACTTCATATCTACTGTGTGGTATTTGTACTGTGGCTGCTACACAGTAGCTCACTGAGAGATAGGACTGTTCCAGATCTGTGTTGTGTTGTCCTTCCAGCTCCTTACCCAGCGCCTGCTAGAGAACATGAACTTGCTTGGAAAACACAGGAAAGAATGGGAAAGGCAGAGAAAGCATGGAGAGGAAGCTAATTCCCTGAGGGAGGCCCAGAAAGTCCCTGTCAAATACACTGGGATCCTTTAAATACTTCTTTCCATTGCCAGTGAAGAGGAAACCTGCAAGGTATTGCATGGAGCTCTGCAGCCATCTAATATGAAACCCATGGTTATCGTTTAAACATGAGATGCCCCCAACAAGCTCCTATCTTAATTATGTGGTCCTCAGCTGCTAGCACTATTTGGGGAGGTAGTAGAAACCATAGGAGGTAAAGTCTACCTGGAGAAAGTAGGCCTCTGGGGGCATGCCCTTGATGGCTCTGCCCAGAGTCCAGTCCCTTCCTCATTCTTGCTTCCTGTCCACCCTCAAGTGAAGAGACTCGTAATGCTTGCACTGCCGTGATGTTCTGCATAAGCACCTGGGCCAGGCTGTGGACAGAACCCTCTGGGAGTGTGAGCAAAATAAATCTTTTCTTCTGTCTTTGTTAGGTATTTTTTGCTTATGACACAACAACGCTAACTAGTACATGTGTTGAATTCCATCTTATTGATATAGTAAACCTACTCGCTCCCAAATCCATGAAGAAAGATCAGCCCACAGTTGAAGTTAGTATTCCTAACTGGCTGCTTCATGGTTCCACACAGCCATCATATACAGAAACCAGAAGATTGGAAGGATGTGGCCAGAATTGGGAATAGGGTCTGCTGGCTCCTGGCAGGCTGAGATCCAGCTGATAACAAGATTAACAGAGGTCCACAACCTCCTCAATCCTAAGGCATAGAAGAGGGTTTTAAAATCAGTGCTGGCCAGGCTGGCTTAATGGTATCTAATCTTGCCTTTTGAAGCTCAGATATTTGCAAGTTGAGATCCACTGAGATAAAATAGTAAAGTGTGCTGGGTTTTAGATTTTTTTTTTTTTTTTTAAGACTTCAAGTCTCATTGTGCAGTGTTGTTTTTATTTTCTTAGAAGCAGACAGGAATTAGCCTCACTCCATCCGCATGAAGGGTGGTCTATTTTTATTCTCGTTCTTTTTTATTCTTTCATCCCCCACTAGATCATTTTCCATGAGGGAAGGAATCCATGTCTGTCCTAGCTCATCTCCCCATGCCCAGCACATGGCCCTGTAAATGTTCCGTGACTATTTTTCAAATGTGGTGTCTCAGAGAAACCAGCGAGGACATTGTACAAAACAAAAAAATCAGTGCACCAGTTATCACAGCAATGAGGGACACAAGAGGCCGCCCCCTTATTAGTAGTATAGGTGTAACAAATGTAAGATGTGAATGACTTGTCCACAGTCCCCTAAGTGGTAAGAACCAGAGGCTGACTTGTTTGCATTTTGGAGAACAGTCAGGGCTGAGATTAAAACAATTTTGCATGAGGTGGTGATGAAAGCCGTTCATGTCAACGAACCTCTGTAGCAGCAAAGGCTTCAGAAATAAGCCTTCATCTTTAGCTTTACCTGGAGGGTCAGAGCAGAAGCCAGGTGGCAGGGGACATGGAGAAGGGTAGCCAATGAGGTGGGGAGAGGACAAGGGAGCAAGGGAAGCATACTGCCAGAATGTACACCCTGTAAAGATCAGAGTGCTCAGGACCCTGGGGCTTGGTCGTCATCAAGCTTAGAATGGTAGGGTGGAATGCGTCTACAGACCACAGACTGGCCTTGCCAGGGGTTTGAAAAGGAAGGAGAAAGCAGGAGACAGAAGATAGGAAATACTCTACAAATAAAAAGTGGATTTCCGAAGAGGCCATGCTGAGGAGATATAGCTCAGTGACTAAAGCCCTTGCCAAGCAAGTGTAAGGACCTGAGTTCAGATCCTCAGACCTCCTTATTCAGTTGTGAACTTGACACAGCAGAGGGTTGTCTGAGTGGAAAGTCTTGATCTAAAAAAGAAAGTCTTGATCAAGAAATTGCTTTTAGGTCAGATTGGACTGTGGGCATGCCTGGTGGGGGGGAAGGTGGTGTTGATTATTAATTAATATGGGAAGGTGAGGCCCACTGTCACTCAAATCGTTCTTGAGCATGTGATCTTAGGCTGTGTTAAAAACAAAAACAAAAACAGGAAACTAGGCATGAGCCTGTGAGTGAGCCAGATAGTTAACCAGCAAGTAACATTCCTCCATTCCTCCATGGTTTCTACTTCAAGTTCCTGCTTGAGTCCCTGCCCGAGTCCCTGCCCTGACTTCTCTCAGTGATGGACTGTGTCCAGGAAGTGTAAGTCAAATTGAATCCTTTCCTCCTCTATGTTGCCGATGGTCATGGTGCTTTTTATAGGAGCAGAACAGAATTAGAGTATCACAAGGAGCTTGTCAGTGAGAGGCCACAACCCCAGCACTCCTACAGTGCAGTGGGGGGGGGGCAGTTAGCTTGCTGTAGGCAGAGGTGAGCAACAGAAGTCTCTGGGTCAAGATGGAAGTCAAGAAGCCCTGCCTGTCCGCTGTACACGAGAGAGAGAGAGAGAGAGAGAGAGAGAGAGAGAGAGAGAGAGAGAGAGAGAGAGAGACAGAGAGAGAGAGAGAGACAGAGAGAGATTGTTTTCAAAGTTTAAAAATAGAGTCATGAGGAAGAGAAAGAAAGCAAAAGAGGCCTTAAGATAGAGCCACAATCTTGAAGTGGAATGGACCTAAACAGTGCGGAGGAAGAGGGGACAGGAAGGGTGAAGTACTGGGGTGAGGAGGGCACAGCAATACCACATGGCCCAGAGAAGGGAAGACTGGAATGCACTAAGGTACGACGAGGCTGGGCTGTGCATTTGGGTAATAACTTAAGCAATTCCTTTTCTACTGCCCAAGACTGCATTTTGAGTCTGGCTCCCCTAGTCCTCTAAAAAACAGCCCCTCCCAGTCCACTCCTAAACACACACTAAACTGAGGCTCCCTCCATTCCCACTTCCTATTGTGATCTCAGTAGCACCAAGGCATGGGTAGGTAATTACAGCTCCATGCCTAAGGCCAGAAGGATGTTTGCTTGAGAGTGCGTGTGTACATGTGTCTCATCTCTAAATGAGATTCTAAGTACCTTGAAACTGAACACTCTATACTTGCATGCTCACCACAAACACAGAGCCTACCCCAATGTCTGCCATATAGGTACTCGGCTATATGGAATTAATGCTAATTGAGATAAAAAGAAAGTAAAACAGAGAAACGACTATAATCTTCTCAATAGTCTTAATAATGATAATAATGATGATGATGATGATGATATTAATAATAATAATAGCTAATGTATAAGAACAGTGCCTGCCAAACTGGTACCTGTTTCAAGGAATGTAAAAAAACAAAAAACAAAAACATATGGCTTTTCATTCTCTATTAAAGGTGGCACTAGGAATCACACCAAGCTTGTGAGGTTTTTGGTTGGTTGGTTGGCTGGCTGGCTGGTTGTTTGGTTGTTTGTTTGGATGGATGGATGGATGGATGGATGGATGGATGGATGGATAACTGGCTCACTGGCTGGCTGGCAAGCTGTTGGATGGTTGATTGGCTGGCTGATTGGCTGGCTGGCTGACCCCTTGGTTGGTTGGTGGGCTGGTTGATTTGGGGATTTGTGGGCTTTTTTCATCACTTATTACTTTTACATTATCATATCAAAAGCACTTTTGTTGAGAAAACCAGCAGGGTCCCACCTTTCTACTCCCCACCCCCCATCCCCACCCCCACCCCACCCCCACCTGCTAAGAAGAGAAGTAGAAGGTGGTTTCTGTCCCCTTTTCCCTTCATCTGTAGAAAGCACTGTTGGGCATCAGAGTGTCTGTGTCAAAGCCCCTCTTGTGACCAGATATCTACAATGAGCACACAATCTGTCCAAGAAAATAGTGCTAAAACCTCCGCCCAATTGCAGTGTGGTGTAGTCAAGCGGAGAAGTTGGTGGGTCAAGAGTTCTCTTTACCTCTGGATGATTTTAAACCCCAAAGAATAGCAGGCTCCCCACCTCCTTGGCTTCATACCAACCCACTTTTCTGAAATTTCCTACAGTAATTGATGACAGGAGACACGAGAAGAAAATGAAGCTCTGTGGTAGCCCCTTCATGTAACATGTTCAACAGCACCTAGAGTCATTGTCCACAGGATGCTCTCCAGAATCACCGACCCAAGCAAGCCCTGGGCCTAACAGGTCCCTGCCCAGAGTCTGTGCCTATCCCTGCCCCAACAAACCCTGGGGTCTGAGCTGATTGATGCCTCTGTGTGTGTAAGTGTGCGCACGTGTGCATTTGCTCACATGGATATGTGTGTTGCTGTTCATTACATCTTGGTCATCTCAGTGTGGGTGTTTAAAACAGAAAATGGCCTTCCAGTCTGAACTTCCTGCCAGAATGTGCTGGTAGCATCCAAAGTGAAGGGCCAGAACTCCATGGAGGAGGCACAGGAGTCATGATGATCAGAGGGACAGCCCTATCCCAGTGCATGCCACCCATTCCCAACACAGCTTTTCACCCTTTCTCTTGCTCTGTTTAATGAGTTTTGGCATCTGTCCGGAGTGAAGTGGTGACCAGGAACATTGGTTGTATAGTCTCACCCTCTGATATCTTCTCAGCGTGATCTACTGACTCTCATCTTATTCAGGTTAGTTCAGGTTCTGACCATTTGGAGTCTTTTAGACAGCAGAGTTCAAATCCTGCCTACTGTTTTCTCCTTGGCTGTCAATCACTGGGTATTGTTTGGGTTTGTTTTTCTTTTGCTACGATAAAACACTCTTACAAAAAGCAACTTCAGAAAGTCAAGGTATATTTAGCACACTTCCAGAGTACAGCTACTCTAATAGGGAACTTAAAGAAAAAAAAAAAAATCATGAAGTTTGCATGCTGGCTTAATCACTGGCTTGGTGACAGGCTAATACTCAGCTAACTTCCTCATATATTTCAGACCCACCTGCTAAGGTTGGTGTTGCCCATAGTGGGCTGGGCCCTCCCACATCAGTGATCATTCAAAATAGTCTCTTAGAGACAGGGTCATAGGCCAGTCTGATCCGGGCAGTCCCTCAATTGAGACTCTCTCAGATAACTCTAGGCTGTATCAGATTGAAAGCAAAACCTAGCCAGGATAACTATGATGCTCGACTTCTCTCTGTGAAATGTGAGTGATAAGAACACCCACCTTCACGGGTTGTGACAGGGATAGAGAGGAAATTCTACAAGGAAGCCCACCCATGGCAATATCTTGGGTTGCAGTAGCTAGCTGTGTGAAGTTTGTTGTGGTGGTGGTGGTTTTTATGGTTTGGTTTGGTTTGGTTTGGCTATACTTAACTGTCAAAGTGAAGTCTTCCTCAAGTCCTCACTCAGACACATGCTACTAGAATCTTCCTGGCCATAGCCTTGGAGACTCCTGTCCTCTCTGAGCTATTCCCACCCGACACCTACCTGTTGTGAGCTACAGCAGCATTTCTTCATAAAGTCACTTCTGATTTCTAAGCCAATATGGCTGGAGTTCCTGCTTTCTACACTGAACACACCATGAGCTTCCCACAAGACAGTCAGGAAGTAGTCAGAAGGACCCAAGGGCAGTACGTCCCAGTGCGTCCCAGAGCGAAACCCTGAAGAACTCTGGTGGGAGCTTCAAATGTGTGCTCATATCCCAGGAGCCCCTGAGGTTGAGTTCCCTCCTAGCAGTTGCCTTTATCAGAAAACACAGCAGAGATTTGCCAACCAGAGGCTACCATTGCTGCCATTACTGCGGTTCAGTGTGTTCAAAAGATGCCAGATAAATCTTTGACTAGCCTGTTCAGTTTTAAAGATTGGTCTCTGAATTTTAAAACATTTAATGTGAGATGATGTAGAGTGTCTTCCTAACATGCACAAAATACTTAGTTCATCCCCAACACCTCACAGAACTGGCTGTGATGTCACACAGCATGAAGTCCTCAAGAAGTAGAGGCAGAGGGGGGCTGGGAATTTAAAGTCCTCCTCTGCTATTTAGAGTTTAAAACCAACCTGGGCTACAAGAGACCCTATCATAAAAAAAAATCAACATAATACAAGTGCCCACATGCATATTTATACCAGTTATGATCTGAGGCTGGCCATTTATAGATGCTAAGTTTAATATACACACAAATAGAATAAGGCATTTTTGGGAGAGAACGTGATATTCAAAGGTACAACCATGTGATCCAGCTCACACATCCCAGGATACTCCGAGTTGCCTGGCAGAGTCAGAAGTCATGGAAAGTAGAAGAGGAAGGCAGAGGGGCATCTCAGAAAGGCTCTTGTGCTAAGAAATCCAACCCTGATGTTGAAGCTGGTGGTGCCTGTGAAGGAACTCTAAGGAGCTTACAGGAGACAGAAAAGCTGCTGAGATCTGAATTGTCTCCATGCCCCTCTCCCCCGGGGGGAGAGATGTATATCACAATAATGGGGGACACTAGCAGCTCCTCTCATTTGGGGTGATCTAAAATCCGAAGATGATGGGACTTGGAAGGGGACACATCATCATGGGAGTAGATGGGGGAGTTATGGGCACTGCCCTGCTTTTCAATGAACTAGTCAGGGTTGTCCTTCCCTGGGGGAAAGATCTAGGTGAGGGATCTGTTAGATGTAAGGCATGGGTAGGAAGCAGCCATGATGTTCATTGAGTGCAACAGTAGAAGTGAAGTTGCAAGGAGAATTGGACAATCAAGGTAGGCAGAGGAAGTTGAGGTTAGTTCATGTGCCATGCTAAGGCTGAGCAACCCTAAGGACTCGAAGCAAATGGGGGGGAAAGAAGTTTCGTGGAAAAGCCAGAGGAAGTGTTGCCACAACATGAGGCGGGTCCCTGAGACGCTTCAGAGTCTCACTTGGTTCATGGGCAGTGCATACAATAAAGACTTGGTTACATTCTCTTGACAAAAGCAACTTCAGGGAGGAGTTTATTTCAGCTCACAGTTGAAGGTACCATCTGCCATGACTGGGAAATCAAGTCTGCAGGAGTCTCAGACAGCTGATTACATTACCCTGGTAGTCAAAGGAGACCAATAATATAAACTTCTGCTCAGTTCCTGCTCTCCATTTAGGCAATCCAGAATCCCATACAGGGAATGATAGCACTCACCATGAAGAGGTCTTCCTACTTCAATTAATCAAGATAGCCTTTACAGGCACATCCAAAGGCTCTTCACCTAGGTCATTCTAGATTCTGCTGACTTGACAGCACCAGCCATTACACTTGGTTTGTACTACTCAATGAGGGACCAGGCCTCTCTACACAAGGATTCTGTCTTGCACAGTCCCATGAACTATGGACATGTGACATTAAGATGGGTCTTCTATGTGAAGAAAAGAAAATGCACAAAAAATAATCCCCAGCAGCTCTTCCCTGGATAGACCCCAGCTCCACATCTAAGAAGGCCACAGAGCATTAGGAAGCATGGTCCTGCTATGGCTAACTCTCTCTCTTCCTTCATGGCTTCTGATGGTACCCTAATGGGTTGCCCTATGGAAAATCAGCTGTCCCAAGAGACTTCTGAAGATCAGCAAGTAATCACTGGTTTATTCTATTCTGAAGGACAGTGGCCATCACCTTCAATAACACTGCAACCAAACATTCACATGGCCTTCTATTTGAAACCTACAAAACCTAACTTACAAAGAGGATATCAAGACCAAGAAAGAGTCAGGGTGTAAGAGCAGAACCCATGGGGAGCTCCAGCTCCAGCCCCCTATGCAATGGTCCCACTGTACCTCTTATCATCTAACAGAAAGACTTCCTGAGTGGTGACCAGCATTACTGCAGGGGGAGAGGGAATGGCCATTGTCCGAGGACCAGGCAAGTTCAGAAAGAAACACATCAAACACCAAGAAGAAAAGCACCTTCAAAGTCTTCCCTACCCGGGTGTGCTCCAGAAATTCTGTCATGAAAAGGCAGCAGCTACCGTTAATAGGGATGCTGCTGCGTCTGAATGCAAGGCCATCAAGAAAGGAACAAAAGCAAAAGAAGAAAGCCTGGTGAACATGGAGGTTTTTCAAGTAGCCGCCAGGCAGGTTTGAGAGCAAAGTGTGGCATGACGGACAGGCATTCTGTCCCTCTTTAAAGAGCATGGATTTATCCACACCTTACGACATGAATGAAATGAGTTTTTAGGGCTGTCAACTCTCTGGTTAGGGTTCTGAAGTAGTATGCTTCTTCCTCAATAAAAGAGAGGGGAATGGCAGCCAGAGTTAAGGCAGTAGAAGGACTGGCAATAATGGATGCAAAACAATTGGGTCATAGACTGAGTATGTTTCCAAGCATAGCCTCTAATGACCGAACCACACTTCACCTGATCAGTATGATGCAAGTAGGATGTCTAACTTGAATATTTTCCTCAACTGTCTGCTCAGCTGTCTCACTACTGGTTGGTTGGTTGGTTTTGCTTCCTCTAAATTTGCTTGCACACCTATGACTGCACACTCATTTCTCACCTGCAGCTAATGAAGGGGAGGTACAAGGCACCTTCTCACAGATACATGAAATCTCTCTCACCTCACTTGGGTGACATCATGAAACCTCATGTTCTGGGCTTATTCGCTAGGCGATCTTGGGCAAATCCTGAAGCCCTTTTGAGCTTTGGACATCCTAGCTCTAAAAACAGTAAGAAATAAGAAAGTGAATGTACCATATTTCTGGTACTGTGCCTGGTATATGGTAAGACTCCACATGTGAGACCATGACTATTTTTAATGGCTCTTGGAGTCTTCATATCCTTTTAGGCAGAGTTTTGTCTACATGGCCAAGTGGAAGCAAGAACTGTCACCTGAGACAATGAAGACATGACTCTAGGGTGTAAACTTTAGTAGTAGAAAGGAGACTGACGGGGAGAACATGCATACATATACACTCTTTTAACAATGTTTTGTATTTGGAAATGTTGCAAATCTAAATTCTGTAGAAAAAAATAATAGGTTATTCTAAGCAAAATCTGCTTGGGATAAATATAAAGAAAAATTGAAATTTTAAGAATTTCATTTTAAGAGCACTGAAGCATGTCAGGGAGGGATTTTATGCCATTGCAGATAGAACCTTTAGGTGTTAAAAGGGAACAATTAAAATACTGCATCTCTTAGCCAGAGGACTGATGAAGAGTCCTGTGAACTCTAAAACACCCTCTACTTGCAATAATGCTTTGTGTTTCTTCCTGATAGTGAGCTTCCTCCAGGGTGTGCCAATGGATGCATTTTCTAGCGGAGAGAAGGTCTTGTTCAGGGCTTCCCAGTGAGTCAGGCAGAGGCTAAGGACCACACCCTGAAAATCCACAATGTTCTATCCTAGAAGAGAGAAGTAGCTACCACTGGCAAGTACTGCTGAAGGCTGAATAAGATGGCATACTGGTCAGTTTTTGTGAACTTGACACAAGCTGGAGTCACCTGGGAAGAGAAACCTCATCAGTGTCTGTGGGCATTTTCTTGATTAATGATTGATGTGGGAGAGCCCTGTCCACTGTGGGCAAAACCACTCCTTGGTATGTGGTTTGGTCCTAGATTGTACATGAAAGCAGGCAGAGCAAGCTACAGGGAGCAAGCCCATAAGCAACACTCTCCCATGGCTTCTGCTTCAGTTCCTGCCTCCAGGTTCCTGCCTTGAGCTCCTGCCCTGACTTCCTTCATGGGGGACTATAAACTGTGAGCCAAATAATCACTTTCCTTCCCACCTTGCCTTTGTTCATGGTGTTTATCAGAGCAATAAAATGCAAACTAAGGCAGATAATGACTGAGCAATGCTCTTGCAAGGTGGTCCTACAAGAAACATTTGAATAGAAATAAGGCAGATTGGAGTGGAACAGAGAATGTGGTGGAAAGGAAGAGGCAGCTAATAGAGATGAGACTTTAAGAACATTTGCAAAGTGATGGGAAGAAATATAGGACTGGCAGAGGGGAGCATGGAATTGAAGGCTGTTTAAGATTAAGGCAAGATTAAGTGAATATATGTGTAAATGATAGTGGATGGGTGTGAATGAGCCTGAAGCTTGGATGGTAGTTCAAATCTGGGCTCTTCAGCCAGTTTTTTCTGAGTTCAGATCCCAGGTTCTCACTTACTATGTGGCTCCGATCACATTTTTACATTCTCTGTGCCTCCACTTCCTCTTCTGTAGAAATGGATGTTTGTTCTTCCCTCAAGGACTGTAGTGAAGTAAGGTAAGGTTCATGGAACTGAGCCTGACTTACAACAGCTCTATAATAAGTATCAAATTATGCAGCTAGTGGGAATTGTTGAGTTTGTGGGAGACAGAAGACAGGGTGGAAGGAGAGCCTCAAGGCAGACGGGATGTGGTTCAGAGGCACTGGCTTTGGATGAGGAGACAGCTGGTTCCTCTCTTGTAACATGAGAAAGGTGGGAGGCTGAGTTCTCCTATTAATGAATATTAATTGAACCCTGGAGGCAATGTGTTCAACACCACGGGATGGGGGGGGGGGTGGCAAAATTAAGGCAGACATGCTTCCATCATGGAGCTAACCCTGTAGTGGAAGACGGTACCTTTACTAAGTGAGTGTGGTGGTTAAAACTTGGAAGTGATGGAGAGTGAGGAGAACCACTGTGACACAGTACAGGGCAAAGTGGATGCTATTTTAAATGATGGCCAGGAAAGGCCTTGCTACACAGATGACATTTACACAAAGATCTGAAAAGGGAAAGTGTTCCGTGGGGATCTCCCTGGAGCAAACATCCCACAGCTAACACAAAGCCCAGACCCGGAGCATGTCTGGTGGATGCATGGCATATGTCTGAATTCTCCATCCTTCCTCCCAAGCTCTGCTCTAGGAAGCTGAGCCTTCTCTGGAGAAGAACGACACTTGCAACTGTTTTGTCTCATCTCTTCATCCCCCAAGTCTCTCCTAGAACACAATGGGTATGCAGGAAGTATGCTTCCTATGGAAATACCGGCATGAGCAGGATCCCAGACCTATGTTTGACCATGGTCTATGGCAAGGGCACCAGAACTGACGGTAGAGAGCATGGTGCTGTGAATGGGCTAGAACAGGATGGCAGGGTGGAAGGGCCTTACTTGTAGGAAATAGGAATATATGAAGTCAGAAAAGGCTTTGTAGCCATGAGCACTGTTGGTTGTTCCTGTCGCTGTGACTAAATACATGACAAAAGCAACTTGAGGAAGATAGGGTTTATGTTGGCTCACAGTTGGAGGGATACAGCCCTTCATGATGGAGACTGCTTGGGAGCAGGGACAGGAGGCAGCTGGTCACATTGTCTTCCCTGTCACCAAACAACAAGCAGACTGTAAAACCTCAAAGCCCTCCTCCCAGTAACCCACTTCATCCCAAAAGGCTCCACCTCCCAAAGGTGCCACGCCTTCCATAACAGTGTCATCATTTGGGGACCACATGATAGAACACACAAACCCACAGAAGACACTTCGTAGTCAAACAATACCTTACATTTACAAGTTACTGGAGCTTGAGAGATGGCCCACTGGTTAAGAGCACCTCTGGTCCTTATAGAGGCTCAGAGTTTGGTTCCCAGCACTCACAGTAGGTGACCCACAGCCTATCACTCCAGCTCCTAGGGATCCAATGACCTCTTCTGGCCTGAGTGGATACATGCATGTTCACGTGCATACTAGCACACACTTACACATAAGTAAAAATTAAATGTTTTTTTATATGCCTTTTCAACTAGCTTTTCACTAGTCCCAGCTCATTTATTAACATAGATGTACACAACTTGGAGTTTTAAGTGCTTTGTTACCTAAGTCTTTCAACCATAGGGATTTTAGAATGCAGCATTATTTTAGATAGCTATATATAAAGTCAGTCTTCTTTAACAATTTGGAGGCCAAGTCCCACATGAATTGGTAACCCCCGTGTATGCATCTTCTCAGGTCCATGCCTCTATTCATTCACTCTGAAAGCATCTGGCTTGACTGGTAAATCATATTGCCTCCCCCTGATTAGAGGTAAGAAGGAAGAAGGGCCCGGAATAAGCCTGGTGTGACATGCTGGCATCCAAGAGGCTTGTTTACTTGCATTTTGATGAGCAGAAGCCTATAAGTACTTTTATATGAAGTCTAGGGAAATTGGATGGAACATAAACAAAGCTCTAGGTTCTCAGGGATGTTTTCTCAACTTAAGCAGAGGGGAAAGCCGTGAGTGAGCTAGTACCTTTTTGTACAGCAAGGGAAGCTGATTGACAAGAAAAAAAGTTGGCAGAAATCAAAGCGAATGTATAAATCAAATTAAGCTAGTATTTAAAATAGGACGGAGGATAACAAGGGAAGTGCTGAGAAGTAGAGGAGGAGAGCTCAAGGGCACAGAAAACAGACAGCCATTAGCTGAGTTAACCTTTGGTTTCAGCCATACTCTTGGAAGCCCCAGTGCCAGAGACCTCAACTGTTACAGAAGCAACGCTGTCAAGGCTGACACCTATACACATCTCCAACTTTTCTGTGTCCCATGGAGCCTTCATATCTGTGGGGCTTAAGCCCTCTATAAGAATAAGTCTTGCTGTATAAAAAAGGAATCTGGGATACTGGTGAGTACATTGTAAAGCTGTTAGGCCTGACCTGTGAACCAGTAATGAGAAAAACTGTCAATCTGCATGGGTGACACCAAGAACAAATTGTGTTACTTCCTGTGAAATTCAAGCCATTAGGAAAAATGTCTCATGCTGTCGCTCTACATCCTGAAATGGTCACTGACCAATTCCAGTGTGACTGTGATGGCACCACGCTGGTGATGAGCTAACCTCGCTGGAGTTTATGACCTATGCTAGATCTGTGAATGCCACATAGAAGCATAGGAAGTCCTAAGGGGGCAATGTGGCAATGATGTCTCCTAGACGATAAGGAACATCATGCATCTGAAAATAGGGGTCATCAACATTCTATAGCTAGCAGGTCATATCTGGCCAGCTCCCTGGTACCAATTTCTGTCTTAGTCACTATTCTATTGATTGAAGAGACACCATAAACAAGGCAACTCTCACAAAAGAAAGGATTTAATTGGGGGCTTGCTTACAGTTTCAGAGATTAGTCTATCACCATTGTGGCAGTCCATAGGCAGACATGGTTCTGAAGACATAGGTGAGAATTCCATATCTGGATCCTCAGGCACTAGGAAAATAGGAAGCCACTGGGTCTGGATTGGGCTTTTGAAACCTCAAAACCCACCCCCCAGTAACACACTTCTTCTAACAAGGCCACACCTACTCCAACAAGGCCAAATTCCCTAATCATTCTAAAGTACTGCCACTCCCTGATGACTAAGTAACTAAGTATTCAAATATACAAGGCTATTGGGCCATTCTTACTCAAGCCACCACATGGTCCTTAGGTAGAGAATGGGAAGCAGTAAAAAGAACAATATTCATATTGTATGGTTTATAGTATGTGCTCTGGTTTTTTTTTTTTTTTTTTTTTTTTTTTTTTTCTTGATCTTTGCATTAGGTCATGTAACCTTTTCGACAACCATACCAACCAGATACTATTTCTCAACCTATCAATATGGAAACACATAGAAGCTTCTAGATAGGTAAAATGATAATCTTAAGACTGGAAAGAGAAACCAGACATTAGAGCTTGCTCTCAGCCTGTTCCCCATTACTGTAAGGGCAAAGCCTAAGTTCCAAAGACAGATTAAGGTGACACATGAGTTCACAGAGGAAAGATAAAAGATCTCAGAGGATCAGGGAAAGAGTATTAGGAGAATGAGGCCTACTACCCATACAAATGGCAGGAACAATAATATTTAATTGAGCAAAACCTTATCCATCCTGTCCCCCCCCCACCAAAAGAATTACATTCTTCTCATTAGTAGACTGGTGAAACTTCTAAGTAAAAAAACACAAAAAATTCTACTGAATTATTATATTTTTAATGTCATCAATAAAACATGTGTGGAATTTTTTTCTCCCTTATTTCTGAAGGATGTGCATATCTTTAATTTTCCCTCTTAGTTCATAAAGCCTAAAATACTTACTGTCTGGCTCTTTAAAGGAAAGCTTAACTGACACATACCCGAGAGGATATGAAACCTTGGAAGTCACTTGGATTGTGATTGGAAAAGCCAACTACAGTGTGGGTCAGACCACTCCTGCACCACAGTGCACCTGTGCAGGTCAAAGGACCATCTAGGGTGTTGGTCCTTGCCTCACATCTTGTTTGAGATAGATTGCCTTGTTCAGTAAGAGCACTGGGGCAGTACTGTATCTGATTCTATGTGTGTTGTGGGGATCTGAACTCAGATCCTTATGTCTAAGCGCCAAGAGCTTTCCCCACTGAGCCATCTCCCTAGTTCCACATTTAATGTAGTGAAGGGCAAGGTCATGAGAACTTGCAAACCTTAGAGTTTGGGAGGGATGACTGAATTTCTTGTCTCCTGATGATCCCAGCAGTTACATCACTGAAGTCTAGCTTGAAGACAAATCCAAATCCTTCATCAAGGATTCTCCAATGGCGACAACCAAAGATGGCTTGGGCCAGGATTCCTGAGATGGGATACTTAGAGCAAAGTGTCGCCTAGTTCAAGCCACATCCCGATAGAAGCATTCTTCTTGATGTGACCAAACCAGTGGTGGTCCCCAAAGGCAGTGGCACTATTAAGAGTTGTGGCCTTGTTGGAGTAGATGTGGTCTCATTGGAAGAAATGTGTCACAGTAGAGGTGGGCTTTAGGTCTCATATATACTCAAGCTACGTCCAGTGAGGCAGTCTACTTCCTGTTTCCTGCATATCAACATGGAGCAGCTCCTCCGGCACCATGTCTGCCTGCATGTCCCCATGTTCCCAACCGTGATGATAATGCTCACGGTGTCTCTTCACAGCAATAAAACCCTAACTAAGACACCACCTCAATCCAAACAAGCACACGTGAACCACCTCCCACTCATATTAAGTAAGCAATGTAGTTATGGTTGCTAACTTTATGTTCAGGAACTGTACTGAATCAGTCAGTCTGGGTTCCTTGCTCATCTGAGCAAGGATATCCGCCTTTCAGAAGACAGAGACAGGCAACTAATTAAAACAATTTTGGGCAATTGTGTCCCTGAGCCATCACATGTGGGTCACCAGGTGCTCCTGTTCAAACACCAAATGGAGGATGGGGCTGTCCCCTACAAAAAGCATCTTTGTGATGCCCTGCCTCCCAGAACTTCATCATCAAATGCCAGATCTCTATGGCACACTGGTAGATGGATAAACTTTGAAAACATGACATAAAGTCAAAGAAACCAGATGTTGTGTGATTTTATCCACCTGGAATATCTAGAATAGGCAGATCCATAAGTGTTAAAGACAGTGGAATCAAAGTTATGGGCACGATGAGGAGGATTGCTTAATGGATGTAGTTTTTCTTTGGGATGAGATGTTCTGGGGATGGATGCTGGTGATGGGTGATAACACCATTAGTGTTTTACTATCCCTGTGTTGTTGCTGAAAATGACAAATATGGCCAGTTTATGTATACAGAGGAAAGGGCATCTTTAAGTCAAAACCCTTGCTCGACCCTCAGTGGGAACCCTAGGTCTGTTCCTGTGACTAAATCCAAATTGCCCCCTCTATCACCTCTTTCCTGTCATATGCCCATAGGACCATAGATTAGTGTCTATATGGGAATCAGTAGGTAGGAGCTCAGAGTTTTATGTTTGAATTGGAAAAAGATATTCAGTATCCTCCCAACAATGTGAAGCATCTACAAATTCATGAATTGCTCTGCAGTTTAATCTTCTACTCTCAAGATTAATCAACTGTTTAAGTTGGGTCCAGACTCTTAATTAAAGCTGTCAGCACCTGAAAGTTCATTTTCCGAGCCCAACTCTCTGGTGAGAAACTGCAAATATGGGAAATTCTAACACAGACACTGGGCATGACCTGGAGTGTAAGGAGCCTGATGTTCACTTATCAGAATAGCACATTGTACCTCACTAATGTATACATTAGTGACTTATCTGCTGAAATAAAAAAAAAAACAGTTAACATGAAACTTAAAACGCATGCTGGGATTGCAGCTTAGTGGGCAGAGTATTTGCTAACATGCATGAGGCCCTAGGTTGCATCATTAGCACTACAGAAACTGGGTGTATGGGGGTACATCTGAAATCCCAGCACTCCAGAAGCAGAAAGAGGAGGATAAGGAGTTCAAAACAACCTAGGTTACATAATGAGTTCAAGGCTAGCCTAGACTATGTGAGACTCTGACTCAAAAAGAAATACATAATTTTACATAATTGAGTTCTGATGCAGAAGCTGAAGCAGATCCAACGTGTGTGGTTTTGTAGTGTTTTGTTAACATGCCATCTCTTTCTTGTCTTAGTTACTGTGTACCCTCCTAGAAGAGAACATCACTGCTGTTGCAGGAAACACTTCTTTTAAAAGCTGTTTATTTTATTCATTTTCCTTATTTTACATATTGATCCCAGTTCCCTCTCCGTCCCTCCCTCCCTTCCTCTCTTTCACCCCCCCCCATGTTCCCCAACCACCCTCCCATCGCATTCCCCCCAACACTCCACATGTAAGGTGATGCCTTCCAGGAGGGGTCATCTAAATCTGTCAAGTCATTTGGAGTAGGGACTAGGCCCTCCCTCCTGTCTCTAGGCTAAGGGAGTATCCCTCCAAGGAGAATGTGCTCCCAAAGTCCTTTCATACATCCTGGTTCCACTGTCAGAGGTCCCTTAGACTGCCCAGGCCTTCTAACTGAGACCCATGTTCAGGGGCTCTGAGCCTGTCCAATGCTGGATTCCCACCTATCAGTGTGGGGGCCCATTAGGTCCTCCTTGTTCAGGTCAGCTGTCTCTGTGGGTTTCTGTAGCCTGGTCTTGTCCTCCCTCTCTGCATCTGGATTCTAGCTCGCCTCAGCATTCAGCTGTGGATGTCTGCAGGAAACACTTCCTAAATTGTCAAACTTTCAAATGCCCAAACTTTGTCAACATTCTAGCCAAGAATATGGTAGAAAGATCAAAGGGCATTAGTTATTGCTGATATTAGGACTTGTTTTAGAGGCTTTATGATATGCAAGCGCTTTCTCAGAGGGTTGTTGCTGTTGGTGGTGGTGATGATTTGGGTAGTCTAAGCATCTGTGGTTTTATAGTTCAGTCTGTGAATTATTTTCAGCAAAATTTTCATCCGATCATATTCTTTCCCTCAACTAAGCAAGTATTAGTTTATTTTAATAACATTTGAGGCAAAATGTAATCATAAACTAAAACAAACCCCTCATCAGTTTGTCTGCTTCCTTCTAAAGTCAAATACATTCCAACTCCCTTGGGTAATGGGAGAGTAATGCCCTGCCCTAGGTATTATGGCAACACGGTGTCTTGAATGGGTGTAATAGAGGTGTAGGATCAGGCATGCAGAATTCCTGGATGAGACTCTCATCATTCAAAGTCTAACTCAGTTCACTAAGCTCTGGAGCCAGGCACTCTGTGAGCTGCAGGAGTGAACAGGACAGCTCCTCACCCCATGTGGCTTATCATGTAATAGTCCCACAGGGAGAGTGCCACACCAGGGTGGGCACTCAAGGAAAGACCGGGGCAGGTCAGGAGACAGAGTGAGAGGAATAGATTGGCAAGAGCCTTTAGTGTGGCTTCTGTAAGAAGGCAACGGGCAAGGCTGGTGAGCAGGCTAGCTTGAATAATTTCTGTAGGCTGTGGAGTATAGGATATGGTCCTGGTATTCTCATATCTGGGGTTAGTGTTATTGTACAAAGGAAGAATGGCCTGTAGTGGGACCTCCATAAACCAGGTGATGGCATGTAGGCTGTCATGGCTGGCTGGTACTTGAAGGGCACATACCAATGCAAGCCTTGATTATCTGTAGGGTTAGTTAACCCTAGGGAGGGAAGATATCTGAGACAGCAAGACTCAAATGTCAAAACACATAATATGGAAAATAAACTACAAGGTTACCATTCATCCTTGAGAGATGCACACTGCAGTGGGTCCAGAAGGCAAGGAAGATGAAACTGGAACAAAACCTCAGACCTTGTCCTCTCAGCTGTGAGATGATGGAGTGAGGAAAACAAGCTGAGAAAGAAGCAGCTGCTCTCTGAGGAGAAGCCAAGAGTGCCTAAGAATGGAAATCCCAGGTAGTTCTGAGGGAGGTCCAGGTGTTGGGCTTGGGGGTTAGCATGCACGCACGATAAGAATGATAGGGTTGACTAAATTTGCTGGGAGGCACTAGGCTGCAAACAATAGTCACAACACAGGTGGTAGGTAGCAGCAAGTGCCTGCCCCACAACCCAGGTGATGCTGGCAACAGTTAGAGACATTTTTTAATTGCCACAACTTGGAGGTGAGGAAGAATTATACAGTTAGAGTGCAGTAGACAGAACTCAGAGGTGCAGCTGGACATAATGGTGCACGCCTTTAATCCCAGAAGGAACTAAGGCAGAGATAGGCAGATCTCTGTTTGTTCAAGGCTAGCCTGGTCTACATAATGAGTCTTAGGACAGCCAGGGCTACATAGTAAGACTCTGTCTCAAAAAAAAAAAAAAAAAAAAAATCAGAGGTACTATAATATAGAGATAGATGTCCCACTCCTAGCCTCACCAACAATGAGATGTCTGACTGAATGTCAGGAGTGTCAACAAGGGAGCCCCAAGTTAGAGGAGGGATTGACAAGGGAAAGTACAGGGATGTAATTGCTGAAGTCTTCAAGATTCCATGTTCTCTGCAACCTGGCTTGAGGCAGAAAAGGAGAAAGGTGGCATCTGGTATTGGTAAAGAATCTGATCCCTCTAAACTTGTCAATTAGGGGCTGGGAACAGAGGAGGGAGATGTTGGTCTAAGGGCACAAAGATAAGTTAGGCAATTTTGAAGCTCCGTTTTGTAGCCCAGCTACTACCAGTTAACACCATATGTAGTCAAATGCAATGCATTATGCCTATAGCCCCAGCTATTCAGGAGGCTGATGCAGAAGGATCACAAATCCAAGTCCACCAGGGCAGCATGGCAATACTTTGCTCAAATAATATAACAACAGTAGTAATGTATACTTGAAAATTGCTATCAGATTGGTATTCTATGTTCTTATCATAAAAAGACAACTATAAGAGGTAATAGATATGTGGATTTATCTTAATCATTCCACAATGAACACATATCTCAAGGCATCACAATAGACATGATGGACACACACAGCCTTCAGTAATTGTGGGTAATTGACTGTAGAACTCTCCCACAGATACCAAATTCCACAAGTGCTTGAGTCCTTTATATAAAGTGGTGCAGTATTTGCCTGTGATCTATGCACATCCTTCCATATACTTTGAGTTCATTACTGCTAATTTCTAATATACGTGTAATGGTGTACTATTTGGGTACCAACAAGAAAAATATCTGTTCAGCTTCACTAAACACACACACAAAAAAAATTTCTGTTGTTTTACTAGACAGGGTTTCTCTGTGTAAGAGTCCTGATTGTTCTGGAACTCACTCTGTAGACCAAGCTGGTCTCAAACTCAGAGATCCACTGGCCCCTGCCTCCAGAGTAGAGAGTTTAAAGGCATGTGCCACCATTGCCCACATAAAATTTTTAAAGCATATTCTTATCCTAAATCGGTTGAACCCACAGATGTAGAAGCCATGAACACAACGTGTGTTTATATATATTTGCGTGTGTGTGTGTGTGTGTGTGTGTGTGAGAGAGAGAGAGAGAGAGAGAGAGAGAGAGAGAGTGAGTGAGAAAGAGAGAAAGAGAGAGAATCTTGTGGTGTCCCTGAAACACTGTACTTTGTGAGGGCAGGAACTGTATGTGTTCAGCTTTTCCAACAACCCAGCTATTACATCATGCAAAATTTTTGTTGAATGGTTTTTTTAGATTTTTAAATGTTAAATTAGATGCAGCATCCTCCTCACCTGAAGCCCTTGTAAGTTTGATGGAAGCCTCTCCTCCCCCCACCCATGAACTGGGTTTGCCTTTTGAATAAACAGTATTTTAGATTGTGATGAAGGCAGAGCATTCTCCTGAATCTGTTATCTCATCTTACCCTTCACATATACTCCTGGGCTCCCACCAAACACTTCATGAATACACCGCCGTTTTTTAACCCATTTCTTACATTTCTTTAACTTTGTATTTATATGTTGGTACTTTCATATATGGATGCAATATATTCAGATCATGCCCAGCCACACTCTGCTCCCTGTTCCAACTCCTGGTGGACCCCGCCTGCCACACATCCTCCCAACTTCATGTTTGCTTTCTCTTCTAAGTATTTTCCTCTTTTATCTGGTCTTTTCTAGAAGGAGATGCAAGTATCCCCGCTATTCTCCGTGGAGATGTGGGATGATTTGAGGAATTCTTCTGATAAATATTTCCTCATGATGGTTTCGTGTGTTTTGTAATTAAGTACATGGCCCTGTTTCCTGGATGGTCTTGTTTAGGACAAAGGTGCATTTTTAAAGATGGGTCATTTTAAAGTTTAAATAAATGATAGTAGTCATAGATGATAAAGGAAATTGGTTATAGAGATTTAAGAATACTGGTTTGGGGAACGTTAGCATGCTGGCTAATGTTTTGCCAACTTAATACAAACTAGAGTTATCAGGAAGAGGGAACACTGATAGAGAAGACCTTCTATCAGGTTGACCTGTGGGAAAGGTTGTGGTAATTTCTTGATCAATGATTGATGGGAGGGCCCAGGACATTGTGCATAGTGCTACCTCTGGAAAGGTAGGTGGTCCTGGGTTACATAAGAAAGCAGGCTGAGTGAGACACAGAGAGCAAGCCAGGAGACAAGTTCCTCCATGTGTCTGCTTCAGTTCCTGCCTTGACATTCCTCTACTTACCTGAGACCTATAAGAAGAAATAAATCCCTTTTCCCACCTTAGTTGGTTTGGGTCTATGTTTCCTCGCAGCATCAAACTAGGATAACCATTTAAACCCATTTGAAGTTCGTTTTACTATCCACAGTAAGGTGTTCAAGTTATTTCTTCCAAGATTGTTAGCCAACCATTCTAAACCATTTACTTAATTACCCTTTGATAATGCTTTTAAAAATCATTTATTAATTCTTACACATGCAGTATTTCTAGACAATCTCTTTTGTCTCGTTAACCTTTTGTTAGTCTTGTACTACTGCATTTTAAAATACCATGTCTGACTTACTACCTGGCCCAACAGCTCTTCCCTCCCTATGAGAAGAGCAGCTTTGACGACTGGGAACTGAATGAGGGATGTGAATGGACAGTTATAGATGGGAATACCACAGCAAATGAAACTCTTGGGGTCAACCAGACTGTGGATCAGAACTGCGACCTGTGAGATGTTACGAGAATCCCCGTCGGAAGGTCAAGAGCTCTGCCTTCCAAGGAAAATGGAAAGACAATAAACCTAATTAATTAATTAAATACTAGGCATTAAATGAGAATAAGTTCAGTGTTACTTTGTGTCATGAAGAACTAGGCTTGGAGGGGTAAAACTTGATGGTGGGAAAATCTTAAAGGCCCTCGTGCCTCCTACAATTATCTGGCCATGGAATAGGATTATTGGCTGTCAATAAGTAATGCTGAAACTGCATATCAACAGATCAGAAAAATACATACATACATAATACATACATGCATATATATATATGCACATACAATAATATCTGTAGAAACCCAGTGTGCTGCTTTGCTATAACTTCTTCACAAAGAACTCTCATTTAATGACAGTTTCCCCCAAATATATAGCTTCCCTGGGGATACCTGTTTCTTTGCTGTACGCTAACCCCTGCTCTAAAGGGCTCAGTAGAACTTTAAAATACAAGTAAAACTCAAAATGCCTTCTTAATTGCATAGCCTATAAATCAAGGAAGAAACTTAATGAGTAAAAATATTTAGTCTCCTGTATGACTTTTTTTCCAGCACAGGCACATAGTGGGGAGCCAAGAGCATGCACTTGTGCTTTCCTGGGTAAATACAGTAACAAAGCAGGATGACGCTGTGTGGTCAGACAATGGGATCTGACAACTGAATAGGAAATGGACTAAAGTCCGGAGCTTTTCAAGAGCCTGTTCTCCAGGACAAAGGATCCCTTTCATTTCCCACTTGCCTCCTGTCTCCTCCATACTACACAGTAACACTATTAATGTTATGCATCATGCCACTAAAAAGTAAACTGTCACCACATTTGCTTAGGGGCACTGCTGAGTTAGTTCATCTTGATGCCTCTGTTGAATTTCTGGTGTCTTCAGTTTAGGGTGACTGTGATAAACAACATCTCACTACCCATGAATGAAAGGAAGAGATGAGAGTGAGTGATGCTAAGTTATACTGGTGCAAATGCCCCATTGTGCTGAATTGTGCCATCGTGTGGATTAGTAAAGAGTCTTTCCAGAGTGGTCTATTAGCAGTCTAAAATGGGTGTCTCAACTTGAAGTGTTCAACTGGGAGATGGATGGGAGGATCTGAAAGACACAAATTTTCGTAAAATTCCTGGGCTGTGCCTAAGACCAAGACAAGGCCCATTATGGAAAGCACAGAGTCAAACATTGTCATCTTCCTGTGGTTCCCCCAGGTGAGCTCTAGGGTCTCCTGGTGATTGAAGAGGACTTTGCAAAGAAGAGCTGCATTGATAAATAATGCATTTCCTTTGTCTTGCAGGAATTCTGGAGGCAGAGGTACAATCAGATCAGCTGTGAACAGCTTACATAGCAAATCTAATAGGTTTGTAAATTAGATTTTGTGTTCATTTGTTTTTGCTGTAAGGCAGCTATTAATCTGCCTCTCCTCTTTGCTGGGTGGTGCTCTTCTTACTTAGCAAATAGATCTGTTTCATTTCACTTTGGTTTTACATTTCCTTAATCACTTTTGAGGGGAGCTGTCAGTGGGAGATCACATGAAATGGTCCATGGGGCTAGGGAGGCTGCAGAGATGGAAAACACAGGTGGGTAAAAGTTACCTTCTGGAAAAGAGTCCACCCACTTTGTAGAGCTTGAACCACCACCAACTTTCTTGTAACCTGCATTTTTGCTGAGCAGTGGAGCCCCTGAAGCAAGCCAGGACTTTAATCCAATTTCATTGTAGTTGATGGCTGGTCTGGAAGGTTGAGATGGGGATAAAACATTCAAGAACTTTGCTGAGACATCTTGTAGAAAGTCAACTAAATAATGTGAACTCTAATTATTGGATGTGCACTCTAAATTCTGGAAGTGCACTCTTACATTGTGTGACTGAAAGCCTTTGGGACAGCAGAGAGATGGGTGCAGGGAATAGTGCAAATGCTTTGCAAGGCAACAAACCCAGATGCACTGCAGAGACCTCATGCTTCTTTTTCTCCATTCTCCATTAAAAGATGAGTACACAAAAGCTCGCTCCTCTGTCTCAAAGTCCAAGCTTAAGGAGCAAGGAGACAAGTACCAAGACCCTTGATATGAACCAAGGCTACTGTTCAAATTGAAGTTCTTGTTTTACCTCCTCAGTGTCCTATTTTGGTACTGTTGGGAATGAAAGGTCCACAACATCCAGAAACCACCACATTCAGTTTTGTTATTTACTCTTCCATTTTTCTATTTAGGTCTTTTGACCAGACCTGACCTGTAAAGTATGTCTGTTCTGACCTTGCATAACTGGCTTGAAAAACTGTCCCCTCTTGTCCTTGACATCATCGCCTCTACAGCTCTAGTGACCTCAACCATATGGCACTTCAAAGGAAACTTATCTTTTGCCTAAAATGCAAATACAGCAGAAATAAAAGTCACATGCCCTATACTTCTCTCTGTTCTTCTATGAAAAAATGCCCCCTTTTGGAGAAAGGTGACCCTATCCCCAAGGCCCAGGTTTCCATGGTAACATGAGGAGGCACTGCCAGATTGAGTCTAAGAACTGAGCAGAGTCTTGGGAACCAAGCAGCCCTGGATTCAACCCTGAGTTTTCTAGGTAGGGCTTTGGGCAAGTACATTCTTAGTCTTAGTAACCCATTCAATTACAGTGATAAAGCAGCAACTTTGAACTGCTGGCAATAATACGGCTCTATATAGCCTACTTTCTGAGATGATCAAGATAGTCAGTGGATGCTTCCTGCTGTCACTGGATGTACTGATAGCATCAGAGGTTGGTAACTGTGGGCAAAGTTCAAGAGTTGAAAGGTGATGCAACTCAATCCAAAAATGTACCTGTAGTGTTTGGAAGGTCCTGGGACCTGAAGAGCACATTAACAGAAGAGAACGAATCTCCCTTGGTAGTCTAGCTGGGTTTGGATAGCACAGAACGTATAAAACATGTAAACAGAGGCTGTCCCCTTTATTGTATCGACATGAAGGCAAAGGCCAGACACCTGAAGGGCTTCCCATGCCTCCCTAGCCAGATAGTCACAGAGCCAAGATTGAAGTTCAGCACCAAGGTTGTCTATGCAAGATCTCCCTGATAGCTAGGAACTAGGGTCAGAGTGACACATTACCATTATCAGCGCCTGAATCCTTCACTTACTTCTTTTACCATCTTGTGCCTAGGAGAATCCGAGAGACCCATCTAGAGATTTCTGAGCAGGTTCCCACTACATGCCTCCATGAGTCCATAGGCTCTGCAGATGTTTTCTTCCTGAGTGTGCCTGATGCCATGCAAAATGCCCAGTTTCTGGGGAGCATCACCAGGGACCAAATCTACCTAAAACTACAAGATGCCAGCCACAATGCTTTTAGGAAAACCATACCAGTAAAATAATTCCATCCCTCACCCCTACTAATGTAAGTTGCTGTGAATATTGGAGGTCTTGGGGTGTGACTGCTGTACTCATGGTCCTGAGTTTACTGCCCTTACCTCTAGCCACACATAAGTAGGCAGTAAGTACCAGGTCTGGGAAGATAGCTCAGTGGAGAAAGTGTGTGCTGCACAAGCATGAGGAGATGTGTTCAATCTGAAGAACCCACATTACACAACAACCAAATTACAGCCAGTTACAGAGGTAACTGAAATCCTAGTCCTTGGAAGGCAGGTCTCTGGAATGGCTGGCTAGACAGTTCAGATGAACTGGGTTCAGTGAGAGACACTGTCTCAAAAAGTAAGATAGGGAATAATTGAGGAAGATACCTGGCATCCTTCTTTCACACACACACACACACACACACACACACACACACACACACACACACACACCAGAAAGGATGTGGTCATACCAGCCTACTGAAACCTTGGGAAGAAACACAACAATCTTTTAAGAACTCTGGAACCTCAGAGCTTGGTGTGTTCCTCTTTAGATCCCTTCTTCCTGTGAATATCTAGACTACGGCTTAGAGGGCTAAGGTGATTTGCCCACAGATGGCCAGTTTGTGAAATAACTCTATGACATATCCTACTTCCTTCCATGAAACTATAAAAATTCCAAAGTTTGGGCTTTCTGTTTTCTCATATAAGATCCCTTAAGCCCAAGTGATAGATAAAGTACATTAATGCACTCTGAACGCTTTCATGGTCTGTCCTCTGCAAAGCTACAAGACAAGTGCTGAGAGCCAGAGGAGTAAGGAATGTGGAGGGATGGAGGTGAGCAGACGGGGCAAAATTACCATACAGTGTAAACCCCTAAAAAGAATTACTTCTCTGCCTACATAAAGCAAAACAGAGTATTCAGTTCAGGCTTTGCTATCGGGATCTCAACTTTTTGAACTTGACTGTTCCAAGATAAATGTAGATGACAGAGTTGTTTGGTTTGAACTCTCAAAAGCTCTAGAATTCAGCATTGCAAACCCACTTATTCTAACCGGGAGAATGTGCTGCCAGCTAGACAAAAGGAACTTGGGACGTGACCCATATGTATCTGTGTGTGTTGGCAGGAAGCAGGCTGGCTTCTAGACTGCCTTCAAAGCTATCAGTGAAGCCTTGTTTCTTAGAAACCTCCTAGCATAGATTTCAAGTAAGTACCTGAGTTCAAAAGTCCTCCCATGCCTGCTGCCCCTGAGTTGGACAGGAAGATGGTTTATATCCAGCATAGTGATCTGCCTCAGGAATACAAAACCAGACAGCTCCTTCCTCCATGTCAGGGTTCTCAGAACCAACTTCAATGTCAAATTCAACAAGTGGTTATTTATTGGAAACCTGCTATGCTAAACCATTATGAAATGGAAACATGAGTGAGCAAAATCCCACACTTAAAGTCTGGTAAGACAACCAGATACAAGACTAACAACTCAATCATAGATGGGTATTTTTTTCTATGAGCAAGGAAAAGGGATGGGGTGAAGGGCCAATGAGATAGCACAGTAATCAAAGGGACACTCCACAGAGACTGACAATCTGAGTTCAATCCCAGAACCCACATGATAGAAAAAAAGAACGGACACCCCCCCCACACACACACACACACGGTGGGGGAGGGGAGGGAAGGAAGGAGAGAGAGAGAAATGTAATTTGAAAATGTTTTAAAAAGAAGACAGTGATAGGAATTGAGGGGAGGAAGGGGAAGCCACAGGCTACAAGGACATTGTCCTGTGTGGGATTTAGCTATCTCTTTAAGTTTGTGGGCCATCATGTGATAGTCTGCACTGTACCCTTGTGAGCTTCCTTCTCTGTAGCTTAGAAGGGAAACTGTGCTTTCCTGGCAGAGACTGCCAGTTCCCCTGGAAGCTCAGAGATGGGAGGAGGGAAGCATACTTGCAGGGCCCCACTACCTGCTTCCAAGAACCAATGTCCACAGGCTATTCCTGAGAGAGAGAGTTCATGCATTCTAGAAGATAAATAGACTTCCCTTCTCAGGTAATAACAGCAATTTTGCTCTTGTGAAGTTTACATTCAAGCCTGTGCAAAAACAAAACCATTAGACTTGTCATGGGCAGACTCACAGATCCTGTCTACCTTCATGTTTTTTCTCCCCCGTCCAGAGCTGAGGTTGTAATAAATGGCTCTTCGCTGCCAGCTGTCGTTGACAGAAGTCATGAAAGCATTAAGCACAGCATCCAGCCAGCTTCATCCAGATGGAGACACAACCAGACACTCTCTCTGAGAATCAGGTACTGGTCATTACCCATAGGGCAAGAGAGAGGCTGGCCTGGCTCTCTTTACCATGAGCCACCAAATGGCTACTCTCAATCATCTAAAGAAGTCAGGATACAAATAAATGTTTCCCTCCTGAGGAAACAGGTTTCATCTATTACATGCTCAATTAAAAAAATCAAAACCTGGGACAAGTCCAGGCACCTGACCCATGTGGATATACAGCCATTTGGGCAAGTGACCAACCCCCCTAGGGTCCTCAGGTTCAACTCCAGGAGCTGTGCTTCTTCTGGGCATTGCAAGTCACAGGTTTCTTTCTCTAGCATAAAGAGTTGTCTCTTGTTTACCTTTACCTGGTACTTATGCCTCCATTCTGTGACAGTCCTTCACCTTGTCTACCACCTCCCAAGGCAACTGTAGAATGAAAGGCTGTCTCCCTACTGCCACTCACATGAAAATACAGAACTATAAACTGAGAGACACAGAACTGTCCAGACATCTGGTCGACCACCAAGAGAATGTCTAAATCAGAGGAAAGTTTTTGTTCTGGCCTTGGTACCCTCATACAGCAGTCATTCTTGGGTGGTGGACATGGAGGGAAGTTACAACTTTGGCACTTGGGACTTTGGGCTCAGATGCAGTCATGACTAACACATCAACGGCTGGATGTTCATACCAGATGGTACTATGTTTGCAAATAGGTGTAGCTAAGGAGATTGTACTGAAGGGACTCATTCATTTTCTAAGTTGTCCAAGAGGGCTACCAGAAAAGGCTGGCTTACAACAATATGTTTTGAGGGATAAGCAGGAGTTTATCAGGTGTGCCATGCTGCATCCTGCACACACATGGTCTGAATGGTCTTTGTGACCAGGGCTGAAAGAGTATTGAACTGAAGATGGGAATGGGGGGATGGGAGTAAGGCACCCAGGACCATGTAAGGAAAGGCTTACTTCCCCAGGCTATCAGCATGGTGAAGGTAAAGAGCCACATAGAATATAGCACAAAGCAGGATGTTACCCCCTCCAGTGGCTCTACCCCTTAGCTCAGATGCTTCATGGGGGTGTGGAACTAAAACTGTTGACATCTGGGAGCCTGGTGCCTGAGAGGCCACCTGAAAGAGCTGCTACCAGGCCCTCTCAGTGCCTCTTCTGGGGCCACCTAAGTGAGACCCACCCTTGTTGCACTGCCCCAACAGCCATGCTCTTTCCTCTGGAGCACAATGGAACTGACAAGACTGCTACACAGCAATCACCCCTATCAACCTGTGGCTGAAGGCATAACAGTTATTATTCTCTTCCAGATGGTTCTAGAAGCCAGCGTTCTGGGTGCTGTCTCAGCAGCTCCAGGAGAACCCATCTTATAGATTCTGCAGGGTTCTGGCAGCCCCAGGTGTCCGCGTGGCTGTATCACCCTGACATCCATCTATTCTGACCCCTTGTCTGAGTTGGTGTAACATCATCCTCCATCTCTCACAGGACACTGTCACTGGATTTACAGCTCACGGGGAACTCAAGATGATCTCATCTCAAGATCCTTAATCACAACTGCCAGGACACTGTTTCTAAGTAAAATCACATTCACAGGTTCCAGGGATTCAGAGTTGGCCATATATTTTGGGTGGCCACCATATTCCATGTTTCCTGCTACAGCACCTGACAGTAAAATTCTACCCAGCCATTTCAGCTCCTTCTGGCCCTTTTCTGTAGGAACTCAGAAGGTGGGGAGTGGAGAGACATACACATGCATGCACACATGTGCACACACACACACACACACACACACACACACACACACACACACGGGTATGCGGACACAGACACATATATCCTATTTGTGTAGAAGAAGATACCATGGCTGCTATAAGGAGCCTGTAGACACCAGCCACTGTAGAAGGAACAATAATATGCCTCCACCCAGAGGGAAAAGGAATTTCCCTCCTCTCAATTAGTTACCAAAATTATTCACAATAAAAGATTCTATGAGTGATTTGGAATGATATTTAATAATTGATTGTAATTTCTCATAATTAGTTAGAAATTAATTCCCTCACAGAGGTATTTATTTATGAGCTTTCTGGGGGCTCTCTTTGCTTTTAAATACTTTGGGGTAAGTAATTGCAAGGGATATTAGCAATTTCCAAAGTATATTAGCGTGTCAAGTTGTATAATCTTTAGTGAAGTGGAGTAAATAAAACGCTTTTGTTTCCTGCTAAGAAGTAAGAAGTGCTCAGCCAAGGTGGCTTCTCCTTGCACAATAACTAGAGACTGCAACCACTAATTTACAGTGGCTAGTGGATGGAGTGTGACATACTCAAGGGATGCTGGCTACCCTGTGGCTGTCTCAGAACACTCTAAACCCAGATGTATGTCAATCACCTGACCCAGGCCCCCAGAGAATAAGGTTTCCTCAGGTATCAGCCACAGCTTCTAGATTCTTCCTAGTTTCCCCTGTTTCCAAGTATACGCAGGCTCATGGCTCAGTGTGACCCTAGACACATCCAGGAAGAGTTACACATTTGCAAACCACATGAGCATTCTGCGGGTGGGAGAAGACAAGCTTCCCTGGGTTGGTTCTCAATGGTGGCTTGCTGCAAGCTATACAATTAGATCAGCTGACCTGAGTACCCAGCTCCTTCCTCTGCATGACCACAATCACCACCATGTCTTAAAAAAATGATAACTTAGTCATTTCATGGGTTTGTCTGTCTGTCATCTATGGGTGCATGTGCATACGTAGGCTTGTGCATGTGGAGGGCAGTGGTCAACCTCTGGCAAACGTTCCTCACGAGCTGTCCACATTGGTTTTTGAGACAGTCTCTCATTAGCCTGGAACCTGCTGAGTAGGCTAGACTGCCTAGCAATTGATCCCTGGGGATCTGTGTGTCTTCCCTCTCCAGCACCATAATGACAGGCACCTGACACTGTGCCTGGCTTAAAAATGTGGGTTCCTAAGATGAGACTTGAGCCCTCAAGCTTGCATAACAAGCACTTCACCAACTTAACTCTCTCTCTAGCCCCTTAAGCAGTTCTTTTAAAAATTTAATTAAAATATAATTGCATCGTTTTCCCCTTCCCCTTTTTCCCTCATGTATCTGCCACTATTTCATGCTCATGGCATTGTTGTGTGTGTGTGTGTGTGTGTGTGTGTGTGTGTGTGTGTGTGTGTGTGTGTGTGTCTATATGTGTATGTATATATTCCTAAATATATAAACACAACCTGCTCAGCCTGAATGTTATGTACATTGTGTGTATGATTTCAGGGCTGACCACTGGGTATTGGATAACCAGTTGGGCACTTTCAGCACTCCTTAAGTGTTTGTAGTTGAGAGTTCTCCCTTCCCTATTAGCATGCTTATGGGTGTCATTCTTGTTCAAGTCCTCATGTTCTATAAGTAGAGCTCCAAGCTTATGCTCAGGCTACTAGGGACAGGATGTGTATGGTCTGCTGGTGATTTCATGAAGAACCTATTCCAGTGTCTTCCATCCTTTCCCTGTGTTGTTCTGGAACTTGCCCTCTAAATCTAACTTACCCTGGAACCTAGAGAACTGTATTTTGATCACTTTGTTCTGAACAGACCCAGACGAACTGGTCTCTGTAGGACCAAGAAGATGTCATGATTCACAAACCCTGCTAGACAACAACTAAAGGAATAAGATGCAGTCCACAAAATGGACCAGTGCACAGGCCAGGAGGCCACACTCACAGGATCTTACAGGTGGAAGTAGTAGTTTCCCATCACAGTCCCACAGACCCATTTAAACCACGCCAGCCCACCCCTGTGGTCACCATACCTGAAGAAGCCTTCCTGGAAAAGCAGAGGCCAGTGGGGAATCAGGGTACACATTGTTCTGACTCCTCTTTTTAGATATCCCGGTTAGAGGATAGTTCTCCTAAGACTGGCAGTTTAATCCAGGGAGAGCGAAAGGGCTGGGTTTGCCAAGTACTGATGGATTCCTGACATTGGCACACCAACCTTCCATCTAGGGCCATCTGTAAAGTCACAGAGCATCCTTGAGGGCATCTGAGCTCTGGGTGTGCTCACCTGTTTGCTGAGTGGTATGTCCTTGCAGGGTGACATGGACTAGAACATCTAAGCCAGTAAAGAACATTTAGCAACATGGAGACTTCCTTTTTTGGTTTTCACAGGAAGCAGATTTTAAAGTTCTTGGATGCAGAGAAGGATATTTCTGTCCTTAAGGGGACCCTGAAGCCTGGAGACATTATTCATTATATCTTCGATCGAGACAGCACAATGAACGTGTCCCAGAACCTCTATGAACTCCTCCCCAGAACCTCACCCCTTGAAGAATAAGCATTTCCAGACTTGTGCTATCGTGGGCAACTCGGGAGTCTTACTGAACAGTGGCTGTGGGCAGGAGATTGATACCCACAGCTTTGTCATAAGGTAACCTAACACCCCACAGCAAGGGTTTGGGCCCTAAGTGGCAGGTATATTGAAGTGACTAAAACAAGGCACATGAGTTGGGTGTGTCCTGTTCTCAACCTTCATTGCGTGTCATAATTGCTATGGGGGAAACATTGGTTATTTGTCTCATTGCTGTACCCAAACATCTGACAAGAGCAACTTAAAGGAGGGTTTGTTTACGCACATGGTCTGAGGGTCCATCACAAAAGAGAAGGCGTGGGAGGAAGAGTATGAGGCAGCTGGTGAGATTGCATCTGCAGTTAAGAAAAAGAGCTAAATGTTTTGGCTCATCTCTTTTTCCTCCCCATCCTTATTCCACTTGGAAACCCAGCCCATTGGAGGGGCAGGGCTTCCCTTCTTCAGTCAAACCTCTCTGGAAATTTCCTCAAAGGCATATCCAAATAGTGTCACCCAAGGGGATTGACAATGAAGATTATGTCACAATGACAAGAAGATTGGTGTCACAGGGACCCTTATCTCCAATCAGAATGTACATCTAATCAGTTAAGTCACCTTGGGGACAGGACAGGGGCATTGTGTGACCCAGACAGCTCATGTGATTCTGAATTATATCTAAGGTTAGGAATCACAGGGAAAGATTGTAGTGATAGGCAGACTGGCCCTTAGCATGTTTTGTAAATAAAACTTTATTATAACACAGTCACTCAGGCCCACCCTCACACTGTTATTAGCTTTCTGGGCAAAGCTGGGATATTTTTGCTAAAGCATACAGCCTGCAAAGCTAGAAATATTTATTGTCTGGTCCCTTACAGAAAGAGCCTGTTCTCTGAACACTAGACAGAGCCTGCTACAAAAGGGATAAAGAAAATCTAGATGGGTAGTTCCTGTGCCAGGACTGTAAAAGTCTTGTCAGTATTCCGGAAGGTGGTATGCCACCTGTAACGTTAGTATCCTGGAGTCAAAATCTAGCAATACAAAAAAACTCAATGGTCATTTTCTCTGATATCAGTTCTTATTTCACCATCACTGGGGACATTGGGACAGTTACCCATGGCCCTGATACCTGACCCTCAAGCCATACAAACTTAGAAACAAGGCATTGCTGTCTCCTGAACAAAAGTAGGACACAGAGTGCTTCGAGTTTCATCCCAAAGCACTCCCAGCCCTGGCAGAAGAAATGTGTGTCATGTCTCACATTTCTGTTAGGACTGCCTTGTGCAAAGAGAATCTCAGTCTAGGGCTTTGGGAGCATCACCACCAGAGAGTTCCCTGAACCTGAGGTCAAGGAAAGAAACGAGTATAATTACTCCTGCATCACCTGAGATTGGAGGTGCTACAACAGCCTGGGTACCAGTTACTTCCTCTTCATTCCCCCTTGACCAGGTTTCTCTGTGACTGGCAGAGCCAATAGCTCTGTTCTTACATTTCCAAGCCCTCCGGTCTAAAGAGAGGGTCTGGGTAGGAAAAAGAAAGGGAAATGTGTGGGAACTTGTCTGATTGGAAGCCAGGGGGGCAAAGCTCCTCCTTGGGTCAGCTCACCTCCAGAGTGTAGGCTTCAGTGAGGAAGTTTCTCTGACCTAGTATAACCCTTGCAAGACTTGCAGGAGTTATGAGTTATGGGTTTCAACAGTCAGCTTCCCATGCCACACTAAGCCCCCACACTAAGATTCACCCTGAATATGCCTGACATTATCCTATGAGCCAGGGTCACCCCATAGTTTCCAGTGTGGGTTCTGAAACTCAGTCCTGACTCTAATGGTCTTTTGTCATGTGACTTGAAGTAGATCACTCCTCTTTCCTGGACTTTGGTTTCATCTGTAAAATGTTTGGGTTGCGTTGGCTGATTCTAAGGGCCTCCCATGAAGGCTTTCCCGATGCTAACCCAGATTTCTCCACACTTTAATGTGGATACATCTTTACTGGCTTATTGAAATACAGAGGCAGCAGATATGAAGTGAGCCTGAGACTCTGGATTTCCCACAAGACCACAAGGGAGGTGTGATGCCAGATGCACTTAGAGAAGCTAGGCTACAGTCTATCCCACTGACTCCTGTATCCACTCACACATACAATCAAAAGAACGTGATGTCACGCATGTTAGGTGAAATGACATGTGTGAGCATGCCCTGTGCCCCCCACATGATGGTACACTGAGTATCCATTCTCTATAAACCCTGCATCTCCACTGAACTGCCTCACCCACGGACATGGAGCTCCTGAAACAACAGTAGTTTTTGTGTCTGTGTCTTGATCTCCAGGCAAAGACGGTGTGCCTAGCACACAGGAGGACCCCACAGGGCTGAACTCTGATATCAAACACTGACAAATGGATGCCTGCCACCATCTGTCAAAGTCTTCAAAATTAGTTTTCCTTATGTATGTTTCTGCCCCCCTCCATGTAAGAGACACTCAGGTCTCTGCCACCCCCTCAGAAAACTACTGGGGAACAGGACCCCCCAAGAGTACTAGTAGGTCACAGCACACACAGAACACAATGAGTTTGCAACGTACAGCACCTCCCACAATGAAGAGCAGACCACAATGGGAAGGATGAGGAAAGAAGTTCAGGAGGCTCTATTAAGCAGATGCTGGTTGCACACTGGCTTCTGGGAACCAAGATGGATGGGACACATAGGCCTGAGAGGGTAACATAAGACTGCAACACCAGCTTCATTCTTCTGAACAACACACACACACACACACACACACACACACACACACACGGGTAAATCACCATCAGCATAGTCCCTTAGCATGATATGAATAGCATGTTCATGGCATTTGGTGTTAGCCTGTGCACATCTCCTGGTGTATTTAACTCTCACCACTCTCCTTTATAGTGAGGAAACTGAGGAATGGATGGCCAAGATCCAGGTGACTAGCTACAACCAGGGTTAGGCTGAGGAGCTGGCAGTCTGGCTTCTGAGCCACAACTGCCCCTCATCCCAAGGACTACTTACTCTTCCTATACCTGTGGATACAGTTATTTCTGGAAGGGGCCAGCTCCCTTCCTGCCAGATGCCAGGCCTATAGGCAATGCAGCTCCTTCCCCCTAGAATTTTCTGTGAGTAAGAGAGCCTGGATCCACCAGAACCAATGTCAGAAAGGACTGCCCCACGCCAGAAAAAAATTCATGTATTCTATGTCAGTGGGAAGGAACATGTTCAGAGTCTACACATGGCTCAGCTATTTGCCCCACCCCATCACACACACACACACACACACACACACACACACACACACACACACACACACACGCCTAGCAGGAATGTCCTCTCTAAGACATATCACTGGGCAAGCTTGAGCCCCACAGACCCCATTCCCACCCTGTCCCCATGCAGGTATGAAGCCCCTGCTGTGAGTGGGCCTACCCTCAAGGGCACAAACACCCTGATGTCCCTTCTGGTGGAGGCCTTTCAGATGCACCTGATAGCAATCAGTCAGTATGTCCCGCCCCCATCACCTGACTAGAACTCAAATCTGCAGGACACCTGCTAAACCTTCTTTGCCCCACTATGGTTACTGGTGGTCTTCAGTGAGCCTGACAGGGTCAAATGCTCCTAGCTCTGTTCTCAGGGCTGGGAAGTCAATCCACAAGCAGTCAATGCTCAGGAAAGTTTTGGAAGTTTGGCTCAGCTGGCCTCAGAGTAAGAGGGAGACATGGATGGCCCCAGACAGGCCACTGTGCATCAAGTCGCCTCCCACTCTCTGTGGCCTGGAGCAGGGCCATCTGAAGAGATTCCCCCTGCATTCCTCCTCCCAATAATGTTTAGCCACAGTCAAGATTGCAAAGCCGGGGCATGGGATGGAGACATGAGGTATACGGGAAGACTCTGAAGAGTTCATGAGCTTCTGAATCCTTCCTGAACCAGGGAATTTGGGCAAGTCAGTTGGAGACTGAGGACTTCCTTTGTCTCTAAAACTGGATCATGAATTCAGGTTCACAGTAAAAAAATAAGCTGACCTGTGGGAAAAAATATGAGCCAAGTGGCCAGTGTAGCCCAGGGCTCAGTGATGCCAGTATGCTACTCACTTAACTGACTTTCCCAGACAACGAAGAAGAAAAATTGTTGCTTTAAGGCAGGGGCAGACGGTGTCTGTGTTACACTATGAAGTGATGGCACCTGGCCCCTCACTTACATGTAGTCAGCCTCTATACTGTACATACTTGCTCTGAGCTCTCCATTTATTCCCATTGATCTGAACATTTTTCTTACCATCCAGTTTTCCAGGGAAGGCAGTACTTCCTGGCTGCAGACTTAGTCCCAGGGGCCCTCAGACACTATAACCATTGAGGGAGGGACCCAAGGCAGTCCTTCAATAGACAGGCAGGCTGATGGGTTCAGCAAGAGAAAACAGTGAACAGGTCTGCCCATTTCCTCTTTCCCTCAAGACCCTTCCAATCGCTCCCTCCTGTCTTCAGAGCCGAGTCTTTGCATGTCCAACCTCTGATATCTCATCTGGCTTCACCCTGTTCCAGGTCTCATCTATGTAATACCCATTAGTCAGACCAATTCACATACCTCTGCTAAACACCCATGCTGCCTCACAATCGCTGTCCTCAGGCAAATTCCTTTGTCTAAAACTCCCTAGCATGGTGTTTCTTTCATAAGCTGCTAGGAACCCAAGGAGGAAGAGACTTTCAGAAAGTATATATATGCACATGCATATGCATATATACATATAAATTCTTCATGTCTGAGGCATGCTACATCGGGACCGGGAGTCCTGTTTTTAACAAGTCTCTGTGGGATCCTTCTGACGTTACAAACTGGAAACAAGCTTTTCTCCTGTAGCTGTCCACCAGCGCTCTTCTGCTCATGCATCTATGCATTCTTCAGATTTCCCTCCCGGCTCTGACACCTGACAATCATTCACCCCATAGAAAGATGACATCAATTAACACGGGCTACGCTTTCACTACAGTTCAGTAGCATTCTAAGTACCCACTGTTCTTGTGGTCTCCGCCACAAGCCAAAGTCATGGAAGCTCTCTTGGAAAGCACAGAGAGGCTGAGAACGCTACACAGGACCACACAGGTAGAGCATATCATCTGAGTACTGAACCTGGAAGTCCGTCTTCTGAGCCTTCACTCTGAGGGGGTCACCTAATGAGCCAGGCATACCTGCTGAGAGCAACGTCATTGTGGGGCTCCTCTTTTAGAAGCTGGCCTCCAGAGAGTGGCATTTTGTGTTTAAGGATATGACAGGGGCTCAGTAAACATTTGAGGCATGAAGGAAGATATAGGAAATGATACATCTGTGGCGACAAAGAGAAAGAAACAAGAAGCAGAGATAAAGTTCAATGTAAGAAGGACCATCTTCCCTAAGACCATGTTGACTTTTATCCCTCAGGTGCAATCTGGCTCCAGTACAGGAGTATGCTCGGGATGTGGGCCTCAAGACAGACCTAGTGACTATGAACCCCTCTGTCATCCAGCGGGCTTTTGAGGACCTGGTGAACGCCACATGGCGGGAGAAGCTGCTGCAGCGGCTGCATGGCCTCAATGGCAGCATCCTATGGATACCCGCCTTCATGGCGCGGGGTGGCAAAGAGCGTGTGGAGTGGGTCAATGCTCTTATCCTGAAGCACCATGTCAACGTACGCACGGCTTACCCTTCCCTGCGCCTGCTGCACGCAGTCCGAGGGTGAGTGTACCATCATCACTGAGGATTGCCATGTGGCAAACAGGGTGGCCTCTCAGATGCACTTCTGTCTCCACCACCATTAGCTGTGAGGACGGAAGTTTCTGTTACGCCGCCCATCGCTATTTACACCCAAATGAACGCACAGAGGCTCCTATTAATTATAAACTGTTTGGCCGATGGCTCGGGCATCTTATTGGCTAGCTTGCTCTTAATTATTAACCCATTTTGATAAATCTATGTATGTCCATGTAGTCTTGGCTTACCAGACAATGCCAGGGTCTCTTCCTTCCTTGTCAGCTATGTGGCATCTCTGGTGGCTCCTCTTTCCATTCCTCTTCCCAGAAGTCTCCTAGTCTGGTAGGCCCGCCTGTACTTCCTGCCTGGCTACTGACCAATCAGCAGTTATTCATCAACCAATAAGAAAAGCATATATTCACAGCCTACAGAAGGACCTTCCCCCATCATAGCTGATTGCTCTTAGCAAGCTATCTGGCCCTTCTTAACCTCCATCAGCAATGAGAGTGGTTTGCAAATCGGTTTCATCTGGGTGAGCTGCCTACTTCCTGTGCTCTTAAGAAAGTAGTCGAAGGTTGCATTGAGGCTCAATGGAAACAGATGATCTGTTCCTTCCTTAGGAAGGAAGGTGACTGATAAGTCACATACCTGCCATCTCGGGTGGCTGATTTCCACCAGGGACAAATGGCCTTGGCTTCAACATGTCACCTTACGCTCTGTAGACCTTAGCTTCCCCATCAGTAAGCAGATGTGGGAAGGGGAGCATTGCTGGATGTAAAGAGTAAATGGAGTGATGTCTGGACAACAGCTAACACGGGTGTCCTGTTGTTGTCACGTCATCTTTGATTCTTCACTAAGCCCTGGGTCCAGTCCCTAGCACTACACAACCAGGGCGTGGTACCTGAAAGCTCAGGTAGTGGAGGCAGGAAGTTCAAGGTCATCCTCAGCAACATAGTGAGTTCCAGGCCAGCATGAAACCAAACCCTGTCTCAAAAAAAACTAAAATTTTAAAGAAGAAAAAAAAAATCAGTGAAGTCCACACTGATCCAGTTGGACTTTTCAACAGCCCAGCCTAACTGGTAATTCCTAAATTCCTGCTTATTTTGTCCCAACTGTGAAACCATCCACAAGCCCACCCACAAGGGTCTGGGCTAGGAAACTACCTGGGATCACAACAGCCAATAGAGCTTGATGTTGAGCACTCAATCACTTGGTTCCAGTTACCTATTACAGGGCAAGAAATCACCCCAAACCTGAGGCTCCCGAAAAAACAGTAAGAGTGTTCTTCCAAATTGCTGTTAATCAGAAATTCGGTAACAGCTTGGCTGGGTGGTTCTGGGCAAAGGTGTACCACACAGTTACAGTAAGATGTGGCTGGTGATAGGACACTGGGGGCAGATGGCATTGAGTGCACCTCTCTTCACATCATTTTGGGATTAGAGCTTAAGCAAATGGGTGGACTGTGGTACTAGAGGGAGTGTGCAGAAGCCTGGGGGTGGGGCCGGAGCAGCTACTGAGGAACTGAGGACCTTCTTAGGCATAAATCTGACCTGGCTGTAACAAATCTGCCATCACCCACTGATCTACCCAACTACCCACTCAATCAAGGGCCAATCAGAGCCACAGTGGAAGCTCCCCAGGACAGACTCCTCGCCAGCTGAGGCACATGGGGATGCTCTTTGGTGGAGCCTCAGGGTAATAACTGGGAAGCCATCTGAGTCACCCACATAGGACCAGTACTCCTGAAAGTTAAGGTGACCCTAAGACAGTTATAACTCTGACCAAAATTGGTATGTGTTATCTCAGGGAATACACTGGCCCCAAGACAGATCTAAAGAAACAAACTACAAGAGCAACCACTTTTGAGACTGGTGGAACAGAGTGGTCCCTGTTCTGGAGGGACACGAGGCCCCAGAGAAACTCTTCAGTATTTGATCACATCATTCTGTCAGAGTGGGTCAGTCAGAGGAACCTTGCTCCCCAGGACTCAAGCCACAGGCCTTCAAGTCATTTATTCCTGGAAGGAGGGCGTCAGTTGATTTGGAGATCTGAGAAAATAACCGAGGGCAGAGAACTGCCCTTTGGCAACAAGAGCAAAAGTCCTTTGGATGGGGAGCAGGCAGCCACCTGGAAGAAACCTCTGCAGCCAGAGCTATTTTTAGCCATAATTGACTCACTTTCATCTGTCAAAATAGCATTAAGCAGCAGTAATGAGCCCTTTAAACAAACAGGCTGTTGATCCTGGGAAGAAGGCAGCTCTCTTTGCAAGCTCTCCAGGAGGGAATACTGCAGGAGCAACAGGTGGGCTGCCCCACCTCAAGCTTCCAGCTAGGAAAGGAGGTGCCTTGGGATGGATTTTCAAACTTACATAGGCCCCTTGGTCTTGTGGAGTACTTAGTCCAGTGAGAAGCCTGTGTCCTTGGGAAAGGACTTGCCTCCATCTCTGGCCTTACCTGGTGTTGTAACATGGCACAAGAGTTGTTGGTGGGCTGGAGCCAAGAGGGCCCATGTAGGCAGAGCTCACATGGAGAGTTTTATTGGGGATAAGAGAAAGAGGGGAGAGAGAAAGGGAGAACAGAGTAGCCTCATGGGAAGAGAGACCGAGAGGTAGAAAGAGAAACAGAGAGACAGAGGGGGCAGGGGAGCAGGGCCCCACCTTTTAAAGGGGGTGTAGCTATATAAATATGCATAGCTGATGACACACTGTCAGGACCCTGAGCTGGTCAGAGTACTGCCTGAGTACTGGCAAGCACTTCCGGCCAGGTGACAGGGGCAGGCCAGCATAATACCTGAATGCATACATTCTCCCTTTTGTTTGCTACGAAAAGGTGAGGAGTTTGGGTGGCAGGGTTAGGAGAATGAGGGCCCCAAGTTCTCGAGACTGCTGGCTGCTGATCTGGGGGCATCAAAATCTTAGAGGGACTTAAAAAGCCAGGAGTAGGTGGCTTTTTGACTGCTGTCCAGGCTCTGTGAGGCCATATGGTGTCTCTGGGTCTTGGCAAGATGCTTTGTCTAGACAACTCACTGGAGGCAGTCAATTCCCCAATGGTCTGAATAGGATCTTTGCAGCAGTTGAGATGAAAGGCAGGTTTGTTCAGTGGCCAATGCTGCTACTCTTGAAGTAAGTTCTGGGTAGAGATTCTTCTGTGCTAGCATGTCCCTGTATTCCTAAGAGCTTTTTAATTAAACATTTTAAATGCCATATTCTCAGGTCTGAACATTTGAGGACTGGCTGTCTATTAGGTATATATGAATAGACAAACTTTGTTTCTACCTATCTGTTTTAAGCTTAATTCTGAACACATATAGGGGACTAGGTGAGGCTTATGCCTGTAATTAATCACATCAGTACTCAGCATGACTACAGTTCAAGAGCTTGATCGTTTGTAAGATGACTATTAACTTGTATTTCTTAACGGTCTATAATAGATTAGCAGCCCTCATAAGTCTAGGACTTTACATTCCTGTCCAATTTAGCCTTAAAAATAATGATTTTGAATTGAAGCTCTTCTAGTATCAAAATCATAGATAATGGGCTCAGAAAAAAATTTAAAAAAAAACATAGCTATTCTGTGGGTAAAAAACAGAACAAGTTTGTACCAAGCTGTTAAGGCAGACTCAAGGAAAGGTGACAAGGAAAATATCCCAGGTTGACATGAAAACAGGAGAAAGGCAGCCTGTGAGCTGGGGTGGGGGCCCATGAGGCAGGGCCTCGGGGAGTTCGAGGCCAGCACTGCCCTTGACAGGCCAGGGGGGCCTCTGCCCAAATGCCCAACTTTGGGAAAAGGACCCTCTCAGGGAGCAGGCATTCCATTGTAGAATACATATCTTATTTATCAACATATGTTGACATTTATCAAAGTTCTCTATAAGCTTGATGTTGAACACTTGGCAAAAGCATAAGTACTTAGGTATAAATCCCTAGGTAAGCTTTTGTTAATCTTAATAGATCTTTATAACCTTAAGTTTTTATCATCATATAGAATATATTTTAAAGCAGAGCTGACTCACATAAACAGCATGTTGTAACAAATGTAACCATATACTTATTTCATCATCCAAAAGTACAGACTAATCTAAAATATTTGAGACTTGTTGCTTTCCTTAGTCTAGAAGGAGATGCAATGAACACAGCTCATTAGGACTAAGTTTACTCTTTAACCTTAGTAGAAGATGCCTGATAGTCATGTGCCTGCCTACATCCTGATGTGGTCACCAGCCAAGATGGAGAAGAGCCACGTGATAGCTCATTAAAATATGTCTTAATAAACAATGGTTTACATATATGCACAGTTGAATCCAACTTACACACAGAGTTAAATCTAGCTTACATTCACGCACATAGTTAAATCCAAGTCACACACACACACACACACACACACACAATCACAAATAGGAATTTAGCAAATTAAAAGAAAGGGAAAACCGGTGGGTTCTGAGCAAGGCAAAGGTGGCTTCTCCAACTCCTAATCCCACACTGAAGCAGACCTAGACAGAACATTTAGAGAGGGAGAGCAAACAGACATGAGCAGGTTTTGGAAGAAAGAAGATGAAAGTGGAGAATTGTTTCCTCTGTTCCTGACTGTATGGTCAAGGACTATTGAGGCAGAGGTGGGTAGCCCCGCCAGAGCCCCAATTGCTGGTGTTGAATGAAAGGCAAAGCCATCTGTGAATGAGAGAAGATCTGCTGCGGGTGGAAGAGGACAGATCTGTTGTGGGTGTGACAGGCAAGTAGAATTCCTGTGTGACATGGGTGCCTTTGGCCAGCCCTGCCAAAGTATGCCACTAAACAAACATTGCTAGAGGAAAGAAAGGAAGGAAAGGCAAGAGACCAGAGACCAGGCAAAGAGAAGGAGCTCTGCTGGCAGGCACTTTTAAAGGATGTACATGTTGCATAGTTAGTAGGGGAAAGGCACCCAACCATATGTAACTGCTTTGGCAGCAGAGGATGGGCTGTGCAGGGGGCATCATCGAGGTGGCCACGGATTGGAGGACGGAAGCATCCTCGGGTCACACCAATACCCAGAGCGGAGTCAGGGGCATTGCAGCACCCCCAAGCTGCAGCAAGCCCCCAGATATGCCAAGGGGGGAGGCTCAGATCCAGAACACCAACTGCACACCTGCTCCAGACTCACTGTTCACCCGCAGCCAGCACAGGGAGAAAGAACAGAGAGAGGGCTTTAGTGAAGATAAAGGTTGAAAATAGGGTGTCTCCTTCCATCTATTGGATCACTGGCAGAATGTTATAAAGGTCCCATAAAATATAAGGATACAGGGTGCTGGAAAGCAGCCATTTGGATTGAGATGTTGGGCTTATATTGCTGGTAGGCTTATTCCCCATGAGTGGGTTAGAAAAGGAAAAAATGAGACCCAATGGCTTTTTATCAAGTGAGGATAGTGAGAAAGGAACAAGCTTCCCAGTGAGTTATTAGTCAAAGAGCAGGGGCTGAGGGGCTAAGCCTGAGGGATGAGTCTGAGAGACAAACAAAGCATCACTCATGGGGGATGGCCAGAGATGGAGAAGGGGGTGTGTGGCTTACCGATTATGATGGTGTTGGATGAAGGGGCCCAGCAATCCTTTAGTTAGAAAAGTGACAGAGCTGAAGGTTCCAGGGTCCTGGAGTACCTCAGACCGATTGTGGGTGGGAGGGACCCCCAGGAGAGGCTGCCAGAGTCTTGGCACCAATGTTGTAAAATGGTTCAAGAGAGACCTTGATGGGTTGGAGCCTAGGGGCCTCATTGTGGGTGAGAGAGACATGCCATGCACACAGTGCTCACGTGGAGAGTTTTACTGGTGGGGGGAGGGGCCCGAGCAGCCTCCTGAAAAGAGAGAGAGATACAGAGAGACAGAGATGCAGAAAGACAGACACCTAGAGACAGAGAGAAAGAGGGTGGGTCCAGCCTTTTAAAACGGTATGGCTGTAGTGACTTAGCTCATGCGTAGCTAATGCTCAGAAGTCTGAGCAGGTCAGAGTACTGCCTGAGTACTGGCAAATGCATCCTGCCAGGTGCCAGGGGGCAGGCCAGCATAATGCCTGATTACTAACACCTGGTGTTCACTCACAATGAAGGAACAGGTTTGCAGAGTGAAATCATGAGAGAAATGTTCAAGGGTGGTAGAAAAGGCAGGGGACCAACTATGTATAAAGGATGATCTATCAGTCTATCAGAGAAGTGAAAAAAGAAAACCTACAGAATAGGCAGAAATATTTACAAGTAGTATGTTTGGTGAGGGGCCAGCATCCAGGATCTGTAAAGAACTCCCCCCATAGCTAGTGGTACACTGGTTTCTTAAAACCTCATCCCTGAGTGAGATAGGTTTGTCTTTCCTGATTTGCTTAACTGTTTCTTTGCATGTGAAATATTCTTCAGAACAAAAGCACACATGCTTAGATGTCAACTGTTCGATCACATATTCTGAGTGCTATGTGGAGGAACTGAAATGAAAATGGGAAAACAGATGTGGGGCACATGATATCACAGCTATTGCTTATAGGCCAGACAACATGCTGAGCCTCATCCCATGTAACCACCAGATTAGACTTAGTCCCATTATCCCCACTTTAAAGATAGAAAAACTGGAGCCCTGCAGGGTAACTCATTTGCACAAGGCCACCTAGTAAGGGCAAGTTCAGTACTCTTGCATTGCTCCTCATCAGCTTCTATTTGCCTCGAGTGTGCATGGTCCGGAAATGGTGAAGGAACTCTAGAAGAATAATATCAACACTACCAAAACCAAAATGGGCTTGAGCATATAGAAGTAGTAAGAAAAACAATAACAGCACCAAAAGCTGCATTAGCTTTCGGGCAAACAACAAAACAAAAAATCAAAAACAAAACAACAAAAAAAGCAAAACAAAACACAGAGGTGGATGGTACTTAGGCTACAAAAGACAAAGATAGGCTGGGACTGTACTTCTCTTTGCATACCTGAAACTCTGGGTTATCACCACCCCTACCAAAATAAATAAATAAATAAATAAAAATAAGAACAAAATACAGAGGCAAAACAAAATCCTCAACTCCTGTTTTCTCTGCAAAGAGGGTGGAGGTGGGTCTATGTGTATATGCCCTGGACCAAATGGATGACCTTGGATACCTTACCTGCAGCTGCATTTGCTACGGTAGGCAGTGGTTCTCAACATAGACCCTGAATGAGCAACATGAGCATCACCTGGGAGTCTGTTAGAAATGCAGATCCTCAGACCACCACAGGCATACAGAACCACAAGGCTTAGGAAATGTCCAGCAATCTGTGTTTGAATGGGTCCTCTACCCGATTCTGGGGTATGGCATAAACTTCAGGGCCATTGCCATCAATAAATGGAGTCCGGTTGACACCACAGTTAGACCCTCTGAGCAGCTGGCTATAGCCTCTTCTAAACTGAGCTTCCATGGAAGGACAATGGGGCAGCCATCTTGGCTCTGATTTTATTTTAAAACATGGGAAACTACAGACACCAGTGAGCCTGAGTTTAGGAAGGTTATCCATCCAGGGATTCATACTGGAAGGTAGGAAGAAACATTAAAAATAGGTGTGCTCACCAGAAAACAGCAGGGCATGCTGCCCCAGAGTCCCTGACTAAAGGGACAAAGCAGACAGGGTCTGAGGTCAGTGAACACAGGTGTAAGTCAGCTATGGTGATGAGGTACTTTGTAGCAACTTAAAAAGCTGTGGCCTGATTGACAATCAAGAAAATAAAAGGGGACAAGTGATAGCTTTCTTCTGGACCAGCCTTGTAGATAGAATAAAAGTTTAGTTCCCCTTTTACCTGTAATGAAACTAAGACTCAAAGATGTTAAGAGTCCTGATCTTACAAATGAGAAGAGAGGAGCTAGAATTAAACTCTGCCTATTTAATACTGAGATGTCTCTACATATCCTACCACCACCTCCTCAGATCCACAAACCGGCCAACCATTCTCTAATGACCACCGCCCTTCAAGGATGCTAATTCATCACATATGTTTATGTTGACCTTATTGAGACCTCTGTGACCCTGTCACCAGGCTCAGACCCTGTCTCCCATTTTGCCAATGGCTGAAATAGAGTCATTGTTGGTTCACTTAGCAAAAGGTTTTAGTGGAAGTTTCAGTATTCAGCCTCAGAGCAAAACCTTAGTCAATCCAAGGGAAGACTGAGAATTCTGACAAATCCAAAACTCTCCAGTTAGGCTGAAAACAATGGTGGCTTGAGACTGAGTGGATGGCTACCCCAAAGATTTCCATGCTCTCGAGACACAGCTGAGGGCTGTTTGTAACACCCTTTAGGTGTTAGGGAGGCCAGGAATCGCTTTGTTACTCTGCTTGGCCAGATCCCATGGGAAGAGTTGCTTTTGGGGTACCAGACTGTAAAAAGACCACAGCAACAGAAAAACGGAGGACTTGAAATATTTGGGGAGAGAAGACACTAGGGAGCATGAGAACATCTTCCTTCAGTCAGTGGTTCTCACCACACACTTAAAAGCTCCCCGGGCGCTTTAGACTGGTGAAATAGAGCCCTTTAGGGACTACTAGATTGAGCCAGTGAGGCTCCTGGGTAGGTGGAGGGAAGGGGTTGGGGGGAGGAAACTATCTGGCAAATGGTGAGAATACCCCAACACCTGAGAGCCTTGGCAAGAAGGTGGCTCCTTTAGGATGTGATGAATTCAGCATCTTTTGAAATGTCTGGGCAGAGCAAGTTCCCTTACTGGGGCTGTGAAGAGGGGAATCCATGTCATTTACACAGAGTTGCCACATGGTTTAGTAAAGGCTGCCTGAGCAAAGTACCAGCCTGAGATGGTTAAACTGTAGAAATGGGTTGTCTCGAAGCTCTAGAGGCTAGGTACCCAAAAATTAAAGTGTAGGCAGAGTTGGTCCTCTGTGAGGGCTATGAAACATCTATCTCAGTCTCTCTTTGTCTGAGGATGGCTGTCTTCACACTCACATAGCGAGAACATTCCCATTTACAAGGATTTAATATACCTTGGATGAAAGCCAATCTTAATGACTAATTTTAATTTGGATACTTCTATGAGATCTTGTAGTCAAGTAAGGTCACATGCCAAGGTATTGAGAGTTAGATAGGAGAGACTTCAACCAATGAATCTGAGGAATACAATTCAACCCCTAACAGTTATACCCCACTCCAGAATTCTTTGATTCAATGAATCAATGCACTTAGCAGGTTCCAGCCCAGCTGAGACAGTGACCTGGGCATTGCATGAAGCAGACAGCACTGTGCAAAGCCTGCAACTGGCAGAGCTCTGCCTCGAGTGCCAACAAGGACTCACCATGAGCAGTTCACCCAAGGGCTTTGCCAGCCAGAAGAGTGGCCCAGTGCCCTGGCTGGCTGTTGGCCAGGAAGGAGAGTAGAAGAGTGGTCGAACAGCCAGGCAGTGAAATGTGGCACAGTCAGTGGGAAACCAGTCAGCATTTGGTCATAAATGGTTCTAATTCAATTACAACAACTGGGGAGGCTGTGACCCACAGAGAGGGCCACCCCTTGAGCAGGGCAGCAGCCTGCTGGCCCTGAGCAAACACCCTGTGAATTGGTGCCAAATTAAGTACCAGGAATGCTGAGCCTGGTCTTGGGATGGCACTGAGTCAGGTCCCCTCCTGCCAGGGCTTAGAAGGGTTGATCAGTGGAGAGGCCCTCCCATCTGTCACTGTGAACAGAAGCCTGGAGGCCAGAGAACAGGCTGGGTGAGAGGATGGAAGGTGCAGAGAACAAAGGGACAGCTCAGCACTGGCAGGGATGCTCTGACAGACGCCATCCCAGGCCAAAGTGTGCAGATCCCTAATCCACACCCTTCTCTTTGCTGGTCCCACTGTGCTCCACTGGGCAGGTAGTCAAGACACTAGAATTACCTGTCTGGAAGTACATTCTATAGAAAAGAAAGACTGCTTGTTAGTATGTGCTTGTGTGGTGGTAATGATGGTGGTGGTAGGGTGTGTGTGTGTGTGTGAGAGAGAGAGAGAGAAGAGAGAGAGAGAGAGAGAGAGAGAGAGAGAGAGAGAGAGAGAGAGGAAGGTCATTCCTCAAGAGCCATCCACATTTTCCCCAATATGCCAATTAAGCTAGACTGGTTGAGCAGCAAACCCCAGGGATCTGTCTGTCTCTGCCTGCCAGCACTGGGATTACAAACCTGTGCCACCACACCTGACTTTCTATTTTTTTTATGATAATACTTTTTATTTAAATTTGAAACAAGCATGTTTTACATGTCAATCCAGTTTCCTTACCCTCCCCTCCTCCCCATCCTGCATCCAACCCCCATCCCATCCCCTTTCTGCTCCCCAGGGAGGGTAGGTAAGGCCTTCCACAGGGGGGGGGGGGGGGGGGGGGGAATCTTCATAGTCTGTCATATCATTTGGGGGCAGGGCCTAAGCCCTAGCCTGAGAGAGTATCCCTCTATGTGGAATGGGCTCCCAAAGTCCATTCATATTATAGGGATAAATACTGATCCACTACCAGAGGCCCCATACTGCCCAGTCCTCCTGACATCCACGTGCAGGGGGGGCTGGTTCTGTACTATGCTGGTTTCCAAGTTGTCAATCTAAGGTCCTTGAGCTCCCCCTTGTTCAGGTCATCTGTTTCTGGGGGTTTCCCCCAGCATGGTCTTGACCCTTTTGCTCATCACTACTCCCTCTCTCCCATCTGGATTCCAGAAATTCAGCTCACTGTTTAGCTGTGGGTCTCTTCTTCTGCTTCCATCAGCAACTGGATGAAGGCTCTAGGATGGCATATAAGGTAGTCATCAATCTCATTATAGGGGAAGGACATTTAAGGTAGTCTCTCCACTATTACTTGGATGGTTAGTTGGGGTCATCCTTGTGGATCTCTGAACATTTCCCTAGTGCCAGATTTCTCTTAAAACCTGTAATGGCTCCCTCTATTATGGTATCTCTTTTCTTGCTCTCCTCTATTCTTCCCCCTACCCAATCTTCCTGCTCCCTCATGTCCTCCTCTCCCTTCTCTTTCTCCTAACTCCCTGTCCCCCTCCCACTATGCTCCCAATTTGCTAGAGAGATTTTTTTTCCCTTTCCTTTTTTTGTGGGGGATTATATATGTCTCTCTTAGGATCCTCCTTGTTTCCTACTTTTCTGGCAGTGTTGATTGTAGGCTGGTGATCTTTTTTGCTCTATGCCTAAAATCCATACATGAGTAAATAATACCATGTTTGTCTTTTTGTGACTGGTTACCTCACTCAGGATGGTTTCTTCTAGTTCCATCCATTTGCCTAAGCATTTTGATTCCGTTGTTTGTTTCCGCTGTGTAAATGTACCACATTTTCTCCATCCATTCTCCAGTAGAGGGGCATTTAGGTTGCTTACAGTTCTTGGCTATTACAAACAATGCTGCTATGAAAATAGCTGAACAGATGTCTTTGTTGTATGAATGTTCGTTTTGGGGGTATATGCCTAAGAGTGGAGTTGCTGGTTCTTGAGGTAGACTGATTCCTATTTTCCTGAGGAACCATACTGATTTCCAAAGTGACTGTACAAGTTTGCACACCCACCAGCAGTGGAGGAATGTTCCCCTTTCTCCACATCCTCTCCAACATAAACTGTCTTTGGTGTTTTTTTTTTTTTTTAATTTGGCCATTCTGACAGGAGTACAATAATATCTCAGAGTTATTTTGATTTGCATTTCCCTGATAGCTAAGGATATTCAGCACTTTCTTAAGTGTCTTTCAGCCATTTTAGATTGTTCTATTGAGAATTTTCTATTTAGTTGTGTACCCCACATTTTAATTGGATTATTTGGTGTTTTGGTAACTAGCTTCTGGAGTTCTTTGTATATTTTGGAAATCAGTCCTCTGTCAAATGTGGGGTTGGTGAAGATCTTTTCCCATTCTGTGGGCTGCCATTTTGTCTTGTTGATTGTGTCCTTTACCTTACCAAAAAGCTTTTCATTTTCACAAGGTCCCATTTATTAATTGTTGATCTCAGTGTCTGTACTACTGATGTTACGTTCATGAAGCTGTCTCCTGTACCAATTTCTTCAAGGACACCTCCCACATTCTCTTCTAAGATTTAAGCTGGATTTAAGTTGAGGACTTTGATCCATTTGAACTTAAGTTTTGTGCATGGTGATAGATATGGATCTATAACGCGGTAAAATAAGGATCAGGATAAACAAATAGGCCGAATAGATGTTTATTCAGGGAGAAATAACTTACAACCTAGAAAGATGAACACCAGGAAATTCAACCCGATCCTCTCCTGTCCGAGTCACGCCAGAAAGAGAGCGCCTTTCCTGGCCCCCTCCGACCTCCTACCACAGGTCACTCCGCCCATGGTTCCACCCCCAATGGGCGTGGTCAGTGCCACAGAACTATCTCACTACAGATCTATCTGTAGTCGTCTACACACCAGTATCCAGTTATGCCAGCACTATTTGTTGAAGATGCTTTCTTTTTTTCCATTCTATAATTGTAGCTTCTTTTGTAAAAACTCAGGTCTTCATAGGTATGTGGGTTAATATAAGAGTCTTCAATTCAATTCCATTGGTATACCTCTCTATTTTTGCACCAATACAAAACTATTTGCAGGATTATAGCTCTATAGTAGAGCTTGAAGTCAGGGATGGTGATCCCTCTGGAAGTTCCTCTTTTGTACAGGGTTGTTTTGGCTATCCTGGGTCTTTTGTTTTTCTATATAAAGTTGAACTTCTTTCAAGGTCTGTGAAGACTTGTGCTGGGATTTTGACAGGGATTGCATTGAATCTGTAGATTGCTTTTGGCAAGATTGCCACTCTTACTTAGTTGATCCTACCTATCCAAAAGCAGGGAGATCTTTCCATTTTCTGTTACCTTCTTTAATTTCTTTCTTTAAAGACTCAAAGTTCTTATTATATAGGTCTTTCACTTGTTTGGTAAGTGTTACCCCCAAGATATTTTATTTTGCTTTTGGCTATTGTAAAGGATGATGTTTTTCTGATTTCTTTCTCAACCCCTTTATCTTCTGTGTATAGTAGGGCCACTGATTTTTTTTTTTTTTTTTTCTCTAGTCAATCTTGTATCCTGGCATTTTCCTGTAGGAGTTCCCTGGTAGAGTGTTTTGGGTCACTTATGTAAACTATCATATCATCTGCAAATAGTGAAAGTTTGACTTCTTCCTTTTCAGTTTTATATACCCTTGATCTCCTTTTTGTCTTCTTATTACTCTGTCTAGTACTTCAAGTACAGTATTGAAGAGATATGGAGATAGTGGAAAGCCTTGTCTTGTTCCTGATTTTAGAGGAATCACATTGAGTTTCTCTCCATTTAGTTTGATGTTGGCTGTTGGTTTACTGTATATTGCTTTTATTATGTTTAGGTATGTTCTGGTTATTCCTGATCTCTCCAATACCTTAATCATGAAGGGGTGTTGGATTTTATCAAAGGCTTTTTCAGCATCTAGTGAGGTGATCATGTGGTTTTTTCTTTTCAGTTTGTTTATATGGTGGATTACATTGATGAATTTTCATATGTTGAACCATCCCTGAATCTCTACTTTGTCATGGTGGATGATTTCTCTGATGTGTTCTTGGATTCAATTTGTCAGTATTTTTGCATCAATGTTCATGATGGATATTGGTCTGAAGTTCTCTTCCTTAGTTTCTTTCACACCTGCCTTCTTAAACACAGGTCCTGGAAATCAAGCTTGCATCTCTGTGCTAAGCACTTTATCAACTGAGCTATCTCCCAGCCTCGTATATTTTTAATGGTGTATGTGTTTGCAGATGCATGCATGTGCTTGAGCATGTTAAATATCAGTGCACATAGTAAAAAGGAAAATCCAAATTATATGAGAGAAGCTTAGGAGAAAGAGAAGTTAAACTCCTCATCCTCCTCCAGGAGGCAAGCAGTGAAGCTGGCTTCCTGTGTCTATGTTTCCTTTTATACATGGGGAAACTGTGTTCCCCTCACACCTTTCTAAACTCTGAAAATTATTCCATATGGATGCACACCACCTTGTGGTCCTGCAAAGCTGCCAGGCCATGCATGCTGCATCTAGCTCATCACCTGTGTAGGCAGAGGCATTGTTCCCAGTCTTTGCTGTAGGAATCAGGGATTCATCCATCACTTATTATGAGAGCTGCTAGCACATATACATCTGCGGGCTTGCCCTTTAGAAGTGTCTTTGGTAAAAACAGATATGGATATATGCCTTGTTGATTTTTATGGATATTACCAAATTGTCCTCCCTAGAGGCTGGTGCCAATTTTCTTTCACCACAATTATTGAAAATACCTGCTTTCTCATAACCTCTCCAAAATAGGTATTATCAATGTTTGTCATCCTTACCAAGCCAATGAAAAATGACATTTGATTATTGTCTGAAACTGGACTTTTTTGGTTATGGACATGGTTGAATAAAATCTGTTTGTTCCTATATGGCATTAATTTAAACTCTAGAATCTGACAGCAAGGTTTAACCTCCCAACAAATTGTCTTTCTGGAACCTACCTGGCCTCTAGAGTCATGGGTGATACTGAAGTGTGAAAAACTGTCTCTATACACCCAAGGCACCCACTCTGTACCAGGAGGGACCTCTCAAATAATCAGCATCGTGTGTTTTACTCCTTTTATTGAAGTAATGTGCTGTCTATACTGGTGTTGACCTGTCACATGCACATTCCTGGTCTACCTGGATGGGTTGGATCAAGCTGGGGAAGCCCACATACCTCTCCTGGCAGTGCCCCCCACAGTGACCCATGAGCTCAGCTGCCCAGTCACCACTGGAGATGTGTGAAGTATGCACGGAAACAGGAAGTCCAATCAACTCCCTTACAGGATTTAGGAGGGCAATTTAGGAGGACATGATAGGTAAACAAGTAATTACAGTGTAATGTGGGAGGTGTTGTGATAGGGGAAATCAGCACATAGGACCAAAACCATCCAGGGAGGTTCTGAAGGCTTCATCAGGAAATGGAATGGCAACTGAAAACATTCAAGAGTGGCTGACCAAAAACAAAGGAGCAGGGCTTTAGAGGAAATGAAGAATGCCGTGGTGGCAGTTGGGTAGTCCAGAGTCATGATGATGATGGTTTGTAGGCCCAGATCCTGGTGTATCCAGCCTGACTGGGGCTATTGCTTTTGTGCAGTTACTCACAGGATGACTGAAACTCTTGGTAGCTTGATCATGTATGAGGTATACTTGAGCTTAGATAAAACATTGGTGTAGGTAAGCCTAGAGACCTAGACACCTAGAGACCAGAAGCTTCTCAGGTTCCCATGGCTTCAGGTGTGTGTGTGGGTGTGTGTGTGTGTGTGTGTGTGTGTGTGTGTGTGTGTGTGTGTGTTGGTATATGCACGTGTAAGTATGCATCCATATGTGTATATGTGGAAGCCAGAAGTCAACTGTGGGTGCCTTTTCTCAGTTGCCAACCACCTTCTTGTGTTTTTTGAGAAAATGCCTCAGTACAGGACTCAAGACTCAAAGATTAGGCTACCCACCCCCATCCCACCCCCAGCTTTTGGTGGGTTTAAGCTCAGGTCCTCATGTTTACAAGGTAGACACTTTATCAACTGAGCTTTTTATCAACTCTTGACAACAGCCCCAGATTCTAAAATAAAAGCCAGATCTTATCTGTCATGTAAAAATGGGAGATTCATCTTGAAATAAACCAGCGGTACCAGACACCTGAGTGTACAGCCAAGGAAAGGGCAGCAATAGACTGTGAGACCTTTGGGTCAGGGCTGAAGGTGCTGATACGGAAGATAGGGAAGCCGTAGCTAGCTGGTGAGTTCCTTTCCACTCTCTGCTGCCAATCTTGTACAAATCATCACCAAGTGCCCTTCACATCTCCCCCTGTGAAACATTCCTACCCCATAAGGATTTTATGAGCTCTGTCCCACAATGTTACTAGCTTTTTGGAGAAAGCCCTCTTTGTTCCAACTAGGGGATAGCCACTATTGGTAGTCACTATTCTCACCACATACTGTACCCAAGAATCTGGGGAAGGAAGGAAGGAAGGAAGGAAGGAAGGAAGGAAGGAAGGAAGGAAGGAAGGACTTTGAAGATTAAGGATGTTGGCAATCCTCATTGATTACTGCCCATACTCATAAAATACAGTACTTAACTGTCACAGTCATTGGGATGGCCAATTTGAAAAATAATTACTGCCGTCTTTGAGATTACTTTGCCTTCTAATTAAAATCTCAAAACTAGGGATATTAAAGGTGCATTGTCAATACAACTCTCTGGATGCACCCAGCTAACCTCATTTGGGAAGGGGAAATTAATTAGTTTGTGTTCTAACACCCAGCTGTTATCCCAAGGAAAGGAATCATCTAGAAGTCAGCCACGCAGTCTCTAAATTGGCCAGAGCGACAGAAGAGACAGAAAGGATATCTAGAATGATCTGTTCCTACACAACACAGTCAGCTTCTATTACAAGCTGCTCATTAAATGGAGCTCCCATGTCCCTGTCAGACATGGCTCAGATTACCCTGGAGGCAGAGCCCGGAGTATGTGGGTCCCTCCACCAAGAACCATCACACTTGCAATTTATACTGGAACCTTGTGGGCCATTACCACCTTTCCCAGTTAGTGATTCTGGGTGAAAAATCTGGCACTAGATCTGAAGAGCTGTGTGTCCTGTTCCTGTCTCCAGGGTCCACAGTTCCAAAGCTGTGCATGATGCTAGCTTTCCCCTTTTATCTGCCCCCCCATCCTTCCATTTTTCAGTTTCAGTTGAGTAGAAGGTATTTGGCACACAGCAGATTTTAGGACCACCATTTCCAGACCTGCTCCATCGGCAACACCTCAAGTCCCAGCGGTTTTACACAATAGATGTTTGTGTCTCACTTTTATCAAATGTGATGGGTGTTGTTGGAGGCTCTCTTCCAGTCAGTGGTTTGGAGATCTGGACACATCCTGTTTTAGCCAACCCATCTCCAGATCAGGAGAAGGGAAAGCATAAGAAGCCTCTCTTGTTTTAGAACTGGTGATATGACCCAGCTTAATCACAAGGGTACTGGGATGTGTTGGGAGCCCAGTGCTGCTTAGAGAAGTGCCTCTGCCTAGGCTTCAGGTACAGCATGTAGGGAGTTGGATCCTACAAAGGAATATAAGCCATGGCCCCAGTTGCTAAGCACCAAAAAAGGAGTAGGGGGGAAGCTCATGGTGATTAACAGGTTGAGCCAGGGAGGAGTTAGAGGAACAAAGGAAACAGAGAACCATTTCCAGGAAGGTGGGGTGCGTGGCTTAATTTGGGAAAAGAGAAAAGAGAGTTCACTCAGGGAGGAGGTGGAGAAAGGCATGGAGTGGGGGAGGACTGCAGGCGTGTGTGTCCCCCACACACCCACAGCTAGCTGCTTGTCTGTCCCATTGGTTAGATTCACCTCCCCCTTTCTGGGCATAGCACTACTGACCTGAAAAGAAATCCATTTCTGAAAGCCTTCCCTGCTAAGGCCCTACATTCAGAAAGTACACAAAGTACAAATCCCTATGATGGCATCTGGTGGTGTTTGCTCAGGGAGTGAGCATCAGTGAGTCCACGCACAGGGTACCACCAGTGGCTCGTGTGCCCCTTGGATAATGTCAGGGGCAACTCGATGGTCTCTGAATAACACTAGTTGGAGCTATAGTCATGTCACCCTGACTCTGACCCATATGGAATCACCAATGATAAATGCCCCAGAGGCCAAACCCTGTCTGATCTAATCGTATGCATACGAGGCTTGCTTCTGCTCAGGAAAATCTCGGTGTGGCCCACCAGGTTTTTCCTCTGTTCACCAAAAGAAGAAGCCAAGATCAGTTCAGGAGGCTGGTACTCTAACCACAGACCCACTCTGTCTGACCCATCCAATAAGGTTTCACATGATATCAAAAATAAATTTTTGATAATGTTGGAATTAAACCCAGAGCCTCATGCATGCTGGGCAAGTGTTCTACCACTGAACACCCTCAGTGTTCTAAAACAAAAATGTAATTAGTTACCAACATTTTAAAATTTGGATAATTTATACTGAAAATTATACAATTTCTAGTGCTTTAAAAAAAAAATCAGAAAACCTTAGTGTCAACCTTCAGAGCAACAGTAACATTGGTCATTCCTGGAGATGCCACTGTAGCCACTGGGCCACTGCACCCCTATGTGTAACAACACTGGGGCTGGACACCACTTTTCCTATATACACCCTGACTCTCAGTTTATTCCATTTTACCTCTGCCAGGCTGCCTAGCTGGCTGAGTTCTCATCTGTCCTTACATTTACTCTGTTCCCCCTTTCCCTTCCAAATGTAACCAGTATTTAGGCTCTTTCTAGAGATCCACCTCCTCCTGGTCAGAGCAGGAGTTAGTGGAGAACATTATCAGAATCTCAATGTGCCGGTTACTGGAAGTGGGCCCTAGGCATCTCCCAAAGCTCCTGGTATTGTAGTGGGCAACTAAACCAAGAAACTTTGCATTAGGGTTGAAATGTAATCAGCTAACTTAGCAAAGGGCAAGATGTGGGCAGTTGATGGAGATGAACATTTCCCAGGATGTGTGGGAGGACCTGCCATCATTGGCTGTCCTTCTGAGAGTCATCTGTAAAAAAAAAAAAAACAAAAACAGAAACACAACAACAAAAACTCTTTATTGATGTATAATCAGTGCCTATTAATTCACATACTATGACTACAGTTTGGTGAGTTGTAAACATACCATTGTGAAATCATCAGCACAACACCACTTCAAATACTTTTGTCGCCACCAAAATCCCTTTATACCCATTTGCAGTCCCATTGGAAGTTGTCTCTTTACCGTCTCCCAGCCTTTGTTCTCCAGGGTCCTCCCAAGTCTATCTCATAGCCCTATTGAGCACAAAGAATGTCATAGTGGCCAAGAAGCCCCAACCTCAGCATCAAGCATCCCCAGGCCATCACTGTGAATCCTTCCTGTTAGCTGGTCAATAAATAGATAGACCCAATGGGCAGACCCACATCCTAGCAGCAGCCACCTCCCCAGCCACCCATGTACTGTTAGAGCTAGACCACAAAGGACAAAGAACATGGATATGCAATCAGAGGACCTGACCTTTATGGGAGCCCCAGTTCAACTCCTTACCAAGTAAGATCTTGCCTACTCCTTGAGACCTACCTAGTGCTTTAGTCTGTGATATGGCCACTATGCAAAACCCTAGATGAGGAGTAGGGTACAAGAAAGCTACTAAAGTCAGGGCCAGACTTAAGTTACAGTGGAGGGGCATGGCTGTGGAATGTGGGTAGAATGATTAGTGTATTAATCAGATTCTCTAGAGTAACACAACTTATGGAATGAATCTCTCTCTCTGTGTGTGTGTGTGTGTGTGTGTGTGTGTGTGTGTGTGTGTGATTGAGAGAGAGAACTTGTTATTAGAATGACTTACGGGCTGTGGTCCAGCCAATACAACAATGACTATGAATGGAAGATCCAAAAACTTAGTAGTTGTTCAGTCCATGGGGCTGGATATCTCAGCTAGTCTTCAGTATATACCAGAATCCTGAGGAAGTAGGCTCTAATGCCATTGAAGGAATTGAGTTGTTAGCAAAGTTGAAAGCAGGCAAGCAAAGAGTAAAATTGTCTTTCTTCCATGTCCTTATATAGGCTTCCAGAAGAAGGTGTGGCCCTTATTGGAGGCGGGTCTTCTGTATTCAAAGTATATCTTCCCACCTCAGAGATCCATATTAAAGGTGTGTCTTCTCACCTCAAAGATCCACATTAGAAATGGATCTTTTGGTTCGAATTAAGCAAAAATCCCTCACAAATGTGCCCCATTGGGGAAGGGGGTTAGTTAATTCCAGTGTAATCAAGTTGACAACCAAAAACAGTCATCATAGTTGAGGAAGGATAAGAGTTATAAGATGGGCACTTATCAAAGCATGAAATTCTTCTCAAGAGCTCAGAATAGCATCGTAACGTGGGGGTAGTTGGAAAGAAACATCATTAAATACAGCCTAAAAATTTCTGAAACACCCAAGCCACTGCAATAAGTAGTTCTGGTATCCTGTGGATTCTTGGAATAGTGACATTAATTCCCCATTTGACTTAGGGTCTCCAGCATCATGGTCCTCCAGGGAGTTCTCTCATCTACAGGAAGCCTGGCTGATGTTACCTGCCCCATCAATACAGAACCAGATATGCCCAGGACCCCATGGTAGGGGTCCTATGTGAATCCAGCCTGGCTCGTCCCTCCTCCTACTCAGGAGAACTAGGAGAAACCCCCTAGAATTCCAGGCCCATTTGCATGTGGGAAGCAAAGCAGACACAAGAGGCAGACATGGTGCTCCTGTGTTCAATCTCCCCAGGCCTCCTGGACCAGAGGAAAGAAGTTTCCAGCCACTTAGGGACATCAGTTAACCCTGAACCCTAGACACATAGGCCGCCCCCTCACATTCTCAGTATGTTTTCTCTCAGACCAGTGGCACCCCAACTTCTGCCCCTACCTAACCCACAGAAAGTAGGCATAGCTCTGTGGATTGTCAGTGTAAACACAGCCCCCATTCTGAAATCAGCCTTCCCTCCTCCTGAGTGATAATCCACTGCTCCACAGTCCGGCCCCCAGTGCAGAGGTGGCACAGGTGACCCACCAAGAGCCCAGAGTGTAAGAGAAAGGACACATGCACTGCAGTTCCATGAGACTTCAGCAGCCTAGAGAGAAATCATTACAGGGGTGACCTCATGTAGAGTCCAGAGACCAGAGCAAGAGAGCTACAGAGTCTTGATGGGGGGATGCACTATGAGACAGCCTAGGGGCCTTGGAGGGCAGCTGTGGCCATTCATACTGGGAAGGCTATTGCAATAGGGAAAGGCAAGCTGGGGAGTACAACCAGGGAAGGTCTTGCAGAGAATCCACTGTGGAATTTGGACGGCAGAGAGAGGCTTCTGAGAGGGAGTTGGAGGACAATGGTCGACCATGGACCATCACCATAGGAACTTCAGCAGTATGGAGAAGAAAGGCAGGTCTGCACTGTGTCCACAGACTTGCTCCATGCTGATTTTCAATTGCGTTGCCGCCGCAGTTACCAGAGTCACTGTGCTGTTCTCTTTATCACCCATCTGAATCCCTGTTAGAAAATCCAATTGCTAGGAATTTTCTAGGTCCAGACAAGATAAAATAGGAAGTGGCACAAGGAAGAGGGTCTCCAAGTGACAGACGCAGAACAGCCATGGTTGTCCAAAGGAACCACCCAGCTACTGCTGTGGCCTGGCTGAGACCATCTGGGCTCACAGCCTCCTATCTCAAGGTCCAAAGTGACATTCATATCACACCAGACAGATAGTGCTGTTGGGGGGGTTGATTGTGGGGGTCCCCAAAATACCTTTTATTTGATCAAATCTTACAAATATGACTTGCTTTGCTGTAATTACAGGGGTTTTTAGGCATCTGTGACTTCATCTGATCCAGAAGTTAATGCTTCCTCCAAACAAAGAAACAGGAAGTCCTCCAGAGTTGACTCTGGAATCTTCCAATTTCCTTGGAGGAGCTGCAGAAGGAGCCATTGTGGGTAAGGGGTTTCTTGGGCTTCTAGGAAGCCTTTACTCTCCTCACCAACTAAAATGCCAAAGAACAGTCTTAACCTTAAACAATAAGTAAATGCCTTGGTCTGGTGGCCTTTCACTTAAGCATGAATTTCAGTGGCTCACTTATGAATACAATCGTTAGCATAGTTTTGCTGTGGTGCCATCAGAAACAGTACTGGCTTTCTCTTCAATGGGAGTGGCATGCGGGAGCCTATGGGATGTATCCCATGGAGTGTTTTTGTTGTAGGACAGAAAATCATTATCTGTGCCTGGTTTAAAGATGCATATTGGCCCAGCCCAGTGGTCATGGAAATTTCACCTTTGGGAACAGAAACCTGCCAGGCACAAACAGATCTTCAACTACAAATAAAGAAGAGAAACTTGGAGTGAGCACCAGATCTCATAAAGCACAAGGTTCTTACCAGAGAATTTTCCAGTTTTTGAAAAGAGGTCCACTCAGCAGAAGTGATTTCTCAAGACACATAACTAACAACAGAACCATCCAAGTTATATGCCCTCCATCCTCTGGGCATGGGTCCTCATCCAGAGCACAGACAGCCCCTTCTTGCTCTGGTTCTAGCTATGATACACAGAGACACACATACCCTGCTCACCTGGGATGCCCTCATCTAATGCCCTGCTCTCTATACTTCTGTGGTTTCTCCCATAACTTTTAACAGAGTCCTAAAGGCAGGAAACACTAATTCTCACTTAGATGGATAATAAGACTGGGTGAGGATCTTTGGAAGAAATGTGTAGACAGAATTCAGCCCTTAGCCAAGAGCCTGGTTTGTAGAGAATTTATGTTGGCACACTGGTTAGGGCAGCGCTGCCCCAGAGAATGGGTTTTCAGAACACACTGATACAAGCAGTCTATCTATACAATATGTGCGTGGTGGGATAGACTAATGGAAACTGTCTATACAGTAGTGGGTACTGGGAAATAACAACATGCTTTAAGAAGAGGGGTCATGTGCCAACCCTGACATATCCATGTATGTTGTTGGTGGCTTTTTCTGTGATTTTTTAACTGCAGTGTAGTTGCATAGTCATAATTAGCTATGTGGTTGCAAATCTAAAAGTATTTACCACCCAGCCCATTGCAAAAATTGTTAACCCTGCTTCTGTGCTGTTAATGGGTCTACATTTTGGTATGCTGGTACTGCCCCTTCCCATACATGTGGGTGTTCCTTGGGGCATCAGGTTTTATCTTGGTGCCCCAGACCTTATAGACTCATGTACAGGAAATCACCAACTAAGGTATAGTTTAGGTACTTAATTAATGAGCTGTCAATCTCCTGAGAGAAAGCTCAGATCTGGTGACTGGCTCTAAGGCATGGTGGTGGTGGGCTGCTGTTTGTATGTGAATTTCTTCTCTTGGAAAGCATTCAAAAATGAGCATTTCTCCTTCATTGTTTTGGTATGTGCTTGTTTATAATTATAATTCTTAGGGATGCGGATATGTATGTGCAATTGTGCATATATGTGCACGTTTGTATTTGTGGTAAAGATATATGATGCATGTACTTGCCAGGTTACCATGCCTGGCCCTTCACACACAGCGAGAATCCAAACAGGTTCTCATGCTTGCAAGGCAGGCATCTCACCAACTGAGCCATCTTCCTGAATCTACTGTTTCTCTTCAACTTTTTTTTTTTCATCCAGATATTGGCTGACCAACAAAGTCCACATAAAAAAGACCAACAACCGCCCTTTGATGTATACCCCAGTCACACGTTTCGCAATCAGATCTACCTTTATGCTTCTGGCCCTTCCCCACCGGATCAGAATCAGAACTCCCGTCAGCTGTCACTATTAGTGACAGCTCCTGGCATGGCTACACCCTCCCAGGGCCAGCCCCACACCATGCCCCTGGAATTCAAGGCTCCTCAAGAGCCTGCATGAACAGGGGGCTGGAACGACTGCCTGCCAGCAGATGGGGCTGATGGTGGTGGATGGCAGCCCACAGAGGAGACCTAAGTGCTCACTTTCCTGCCAGCCACACCAGAGGCAGAGATGGGAGTCGTGGGGTGGTACAAACAATAGAACAAGTGAGGCTAGTGCCTTTTGTTAAAGTAAAACAGTGATCAGAATATATATATCTATACCTGTATATATATATTGACTGAGTATTTATAATTGTGTGGTGTTCATCTAGCATTAGGCAGATAAGCCATGTGAAGAAGATGTGAGAATCCACCAGACCAGATGTGGCACCAGTCCATCTTTGGGGGCAGAAGGACTTGGATACGCAAAGAAGCCAGTCCCATGACTTTGACAGACAAATCCGCCTCCTCTGGGTTGATGGATCTCAGTTTTATGATGAATGGAGAGCCACTTCTGTTGTCAGTTTTCCCAAACCTCTGAGTGAGGGATACTGCCAGCCCAGACCCAGAAAGGACAGTGTTTAAACCAGTCTAAAGAGGTACAGCTCATAGAGGAAAGACTGAAGTGTTCCACTGGGTACAATGAGGCACAGAGCATTCAAACATCGAGGGTCAGAATAGCTGAGGGCCTCGTTCATGAACTTGCATGCAATGCTCAGCATAAAGATGGGCAGCACCTGTGTCCTAGATAGGTATCTCGTAGGTATGAGAGAGGTTGGTGAAAACTCAGCAAGCCTGCTATCTTCCATCAGACAGCATCACCCAGGACTTAGTAGGGTAAGAGCAGCAGATGGTCTCAAAGAGGGAGAGGTTTTCTAAATCATGGTTTTAGAAACTTGAGACCCTTCCAGGGGCTTCGCTCTGCCTTGTAGGCATCAAAGGGGTGTGCAAATATGGTCATTTTGTTGGGTGTGCTCTAAAGCAACTGAGAAAGAAGTGACCCTGGAACTTCTAAATCTGTGCAAGGGGGGCTTCTCATCCATCTTTCTCTGGGTTATCATACATGAGGGAACTCAACCGTCCTGTTCAATGATATGAAGGCCGATGTTTGGAAGGGCACAGTCACAACAGTACTGTCTCATCACCTTCTAGGCCCTCACAGAGCTCCTGCACCGGAGGACCACAAGGATCATGCCCTGGCTCTTGGTTTTTTCATCACTCTCTGTTTGCTTTCCTCATCCTGAACACTGAGGGTCCCTAGAAACAGACCGCTGTGTCAGTGTCACTTGTCACTTTCCCATCTTGACAGTCATACCTGCCCACACCAAGCTCTACCATGGAGATTGTCAACTGTTCTGGAGAGTCTTCCAAGTGCTCACTATTACACCTGCCCACCCTCCCCCCACACACACAGAGCAACAACTGCAGCATTTTTGGTAAAACTTTCCCCGTCTATTATGATTCACACCTCTATGACTTGTTTTTATTGTCGTGTTCTTAAAAGCCAAACATGTTCCTAAAGACTAGACATAATCTCCAGGGGAAATCTGGGCTCACTGCCAGGTACCTCTAGTAGGAATTAAGGTACGCACAACAGCAAACCTCTTATCCAGCTTGATTTGTTAGATGCAGTCTTTGCCTGGATAAATAATGGTTTTTAAAAGTATATTTGAAAGATAAGAAAAAATTATTATCTTGAAGGTGAAGTAGAGTTAAGAAATGCAATCAAGATCTGCTCCCTGCCACACAGGTCTGACGTAATTAATCAGCAGCCATTCAGAACACAACATTTGCTCTAAAATTAATGTTGACAGTGTGGAATGAAGTGGTGAAGCATGAGGGCACCCTAGAGTGCACAGCCCCATGCATAAGCCCCTCCAGCCCCAAACCAGAAGGAGGATTGTACATCTCCTCGTATTTCTCTCTATTCTTGTTGCAGTATGAAGCGTGTGGTTTGGGATTGCATCATAAAATGAATACTTAAAAGGCAACAGCCCTAACAGCCTCCCAAATGAGTAAGCCCAGCCTCCTCATGAGTGGTAATAATTAGTACCATATTTTACATGTCTCCAGAGCCTTTCATCTTAAGGATCCTGAAGGCTCTATATTTTATTTAATTTCTAAAGTTTGCAGCACCCTGGAGGGATAGGTAAAATCACCATCAGGACCTTGCATTTTGTGCCCTTTGGAGGTCATGAACATCCCTTATGGAATCTCATGAAGACAACCTCCAGAGGTCAGGTTCTGTAGGTGACCCTGAGCTCCACCAGCACCCTCTCCCTGCAGAGAAGTTAGAAGGCCCCTCATTTAACAGGACTTAAGCAGGCTATAACCCCAGGACTACCTGTATATGCCCTTTCCATAACCCAGTTGGGCCTAGGCTATCAAAAAATGATCTGACATATAAATAGCAGAATCTTATGGCCCTAGTACCCCACCTTCTTGTTCTTCTCCAACCAGTCTCACAGTCAACAGCCAAGTGTCCTTGACTTCTTACTGAGAACTCACTTGGGCCTGGGTTCCATTGAAGTCTTTACCATAGGCTGCTTGACCTTGGCTGGCCCCCAGAAGGGGCACAGATTACAATTTTAACATGATTACTGCCACTACAGTCAACATAGCATCCCACCAGCTCCCAGTCAGTCCCATTAGTTTGGCTATCAGCCACCCCCTCAGTACACCCACCCAAGCCTGCTGTATTCTCCATTTACTTTGATCTCTGGTGACTTCATCCTTAGTCTTTGCTTTCACCAAAAAACCTAGGGTTTAAGACATGAGACCTTTCTCAGAACCTCTTGGCTTTGCCTCCCACTTAACCTCATTCTTCCCATTTCTGAGGGAGGAGGTCCCCTCCAGGCAGGGAGTTTGTCCTCCTCATACCCTCGGGCCTCTCACTGGCCTCTTGTGTTCACCCTGGATTCCACATAGCCTCTTCACTTAATCCTCCATTACCAGTCCTTGGTGGGTCCCAGTCCCATTGCCACCAATTCCCCTGACCACACCTTACTGTCCCCTCATAGCCTACCCTCAGGACCAGCATCCAAAGCCTCCCATGCACTTTCAAAAGGACCTCCTCTACTGCAGTAAACTTGACAATGAATTCTCCTAGGAGAGAGACTGTTCTTGGTGATTTTACCTTCATCTGTACTCATGCCAGACCATTTGTTTATATACTGATTGTGTATTTATGAGTATTTGGTCACACTCTTACTTTGAGCTAAAAAGGAGCTAAGGAAGATCTGCCCATTTTTCCTCGCTTCTCCCTGGCCAAGAGTAGCCATTCCTTCCTATAGTCTTTAAGGCCCATCAGCAGTCTCCATGTCTCCTACAGACCTAGCTACCACCACCCAAAGCATCAGCTGTCCTCAGTGTTAGCCCACTGGATGCTCCCTCCCCAGGGATGAATACTTAAATCATGCATACTGTTCTGACACTCTTGAACTCAACACATCTGAAGCTAAGCAGACCATCTGCTCCCCCCGCATGCTCCTTATCTTCCTATTGTGACACCAGTGATTTCCTCAACATAGTTCGGGACCCCACATGACCACTTTGACTCTTCCACCATTCCTCATCACTCTTTCCATCTAGTCCCAACCTCGCCACTACTTGTCCCCTGTATTCCCTCCCCTTCATAGTGGTCTCCCTCTCCCAGACCTCCCCGAGCATGCACACTGGGTCTGTACCTCCAGTTCTTCAAAACCTTTTGATAAGATCCTTGGCCCACAAAAAGAAAAAAGAAAAAGAAAAAAAAAGTGGTCTGCCTTTTATCTGTACTATTACAGCACCTAATCAGGTCCCTTCACCTGCACTGGCCAATCCAGAAGAGTTGTTATTACTGTAAAAAAGGTGCCATGTTCCTGGTTTATGCCCTTGGCCTTATAGTCTTCATCTTCTGGATCACTCTTGAGTTCTTCTAAACCTAGCAGAGACTACATCCTCCACGAGGCCCTCCATGATCCACCAATGCTGGGATCTCTCCTCCAGAACCACCACAGCACTTTATTTGTACCTTTCTCATGGTACCTACCACATTCTGCCCTCTATATAGCTACTGTGCACTTGTCCTGTATGTTCCTAGACTGTAAGCTTGCTAAGGGCAGGCACTGTTTTATTCATCTGTATTCATCACAGCACTAGCCTGCGGTAGCAGCAATAAGAGTTGCTGAATAAATGTTTGTTGGATTAAATGCTGGTTGTCTATAGAGGCCTTTATAGTAATAAAGCTAATTTGAATCTATCATGTCACAAATAACCTTCCAAAAAGTAATGTGGGTTGGATCCAAGAAGAATAAATAGGTCGTTAAACTGAAACAAAGGCCTGCATGGAATTTTCACCAACGTCCCACCTCGCCTAGGGGATTTTTCTAGAAACCTGTGGTTGAGCATTTGTTGTAAAGCTAAAATACTTAGCTAGATGAGGCTAGGCTGCCCCAGTCACTATTACATCTTCCTAGGTGAACCTAGTATGAACCAGCAATATGCAAATTTCACAGTTGGGAAGGACATATACCATTTGGGTTTTTCAGACCCCAGAGGGAGGGGTGTGGGACCTCATTTATCATTCCAGCTGTTGTTGCAGAGTGGGAAACCATCCATCCAGATGGCAGAGAAACCAATGGCTCCAGAGGCTGCTGTTTGATAAATCTCTTCATGCCTAATTAAGGTTTTCTTCCAGGATGGAGTGAGACGTTTATTGATGCCAGCTCAGATGGTACTCCAGACATAATTTTGTCTCATAATGCTCTTAACAGCACTCAATGACACCGACAGCCCATTCCACTGCCATCTCACAGCCCTCTGGATGTCGTCTTTGCTATCTTCATCCCCATGCTTGCCTCCCTTCTGCTATTTTTCGTCAGGGCAGAGGTATTGTTTCATGAATGAGGGAATAGCCACCTCTGAGGGCATAGCTAATGCCTCTGTCACTGGTGCGACCATTCCTGAGTATATCAGCTCTTACTCTTGGGTACTTTGAACCCTAACCCAGGCATTGTGAGATAGCAGGGAGGAAATAGAGGAGGCAAAGCACTAAATACCATCCCTCAGGAGGCAGAAACCAAATGACTGTTCTGGTGGTGGCTGTTCACAATTGGGAGTTTCACAAGGTTGCCATCTAGAACCACACAGTTGCCTTTAGGCATTATAAGGATAACTATTTTCTTCTCACCAGTCCAGGTGGTGATGGGATCTCCATAAATAGGAATATCCAATCTCTAGACTCATTATTTTAGTTGCCTTTAGCCAGAGCCCAGGTGAGCCACCCAACCAGGACACTAAAGTGCTTTGTGGCTGTCACCATCTTGTCTTCCTGGTTGTACATTTTTTTTTCATGCAAGTGGAAATGGGCAACACTCTGATGTTCAGGCTTCCACCACCCCCCAGTCATGTCCCTGTCTGTCCCACTAGTTCTTCTCCACCCTAGGAGTAAATTCAAGCAACTCTGAGCTCTCCTACCCCACACCCACCCTTCTCAACACCCCAACCTATTTTTACTTTCCTCTTATTTTCAAAAGAATTATTCTGGTCTGGGTTTTTTCATCTGCTTATTCCTACTGCATGGAAAGTTGGTTCCTCTCCACACCTTATGGCCACCTCCCCACCCTTTAGGACTGAAACTGGATGTCACATGCTGGTAGTCCTGGTCTTTCTCAGATAATCGCTCCATTACAATGACACTGTCCTAGTAGGTTGCTTCCAAAATCAGAGTAAGTGCACCCATGTCCCTGTGAGACACATGATAACACATCCAGTAAATGCCTAAAATCACAGATATACCAACTCCACATGACTAGTTTTTCTATACATACTAATCCATATAAACATTAATTTACAAGTTGAACATAATAAGAAATAAACATAGAGGGAGGGAGGGAGGATATCAGAGAAAAATAAGTCTGTGAATGGTTGCCAAATTTTTTTTGTCTTCTGTTTACTGACAAAAGGCAGAAGGAGTGAATTGTATTGAGATATGTGGGCTTTTGAAGAGCTTTTCAGGATCAAGCACCCCATCCGAGGAATGGGCTGGTCCTGTTATCAGCAGAAGTGCACTGCATTGTCTCAGGGTCAGCTCCTAGGACGCCTCTCTGTCTCTCTTGCTCTTCCTTCCTCTTTATTTCCACACACACACACACCCCAACCATTTCTGGGCTCTCAAGAAGAGCCAAGGCAAGCAATGGATTTTCACCAATCATGTTTTCCCACTCAGGCCTGAAGCTGTAGTTTGGAATCTCAGGTTCACCCTCACTCTTACCAGAACCCATCACTCAGGGCTGCTCCTGTGGTCTTGTGACCTCTTCTGTGTGGTCCCCTTGGTCCGGCTTATGGGCTTTCTCTATTTCTGGTTACTGGGCTTCTCCTCCCTGTTTTGTGGGGTATTTTTATTGCTGGGGCTGCCACCGCCACTGTTGCCGCCACACCGCCAGACTGAATTCCAGGTGGTCGTTTTATTGTTGCTATGTTGTTGCTTCAGCTACTAGCTTTGGTTTTTGTAATGTGTAAGGGATGTTTTGTCTAAAGGTATGTCTGTGCAGCATGGAAGTGCCTGGTGCCTGTGGAGGCCGGAAGAGGGTGCAGGACGGTTGTGAGTTACAATTTGAGTGCTAAGGAATTAAGCCTAGGTCCTCTAGGAAGGTGTAGGCAGTTCTGAGAACCACTGAGCCATCCCTCCAAACCTGCTGCTTGGATTAATTCTAGCCACACTGGGAAGATAGGACAACATGTTGTCGCCTTTCCGAGAGATCAAAGGTTTTGACTGGCATGATCACTAAGTGGGTTCTTTTTACTAGAACCATGTTTGGTACACAGTGTTTCCAGACTCCTGTGTATGAAAAAAATACACGGAAGCAGAATGTGTTATATGGATATATTGGTACTTGAAAAAGATATGGACTTAATTTGATCCCTGGAATGGAGGGAGAAGGATCTTATAGCTTTAATTAGAGTTTCTATGGTGTGAAGAGATATCATGGCCATTTCAATCCACAAAGGAGAGCCATTTTTGGAAATGATTACAGTCAGGGGAGGTTTAGTTCAGTCTTAATGGTGGCATGCAGGCAGAAATGGGCTGGAGAAGTGGATCTGGAGAATCTATTCTGATTTAAAAGCAAAATAAGAGTTCTGTGTGCTACTTGAGAGTAGCTTGAGTAAAGGAGGCCTCAGATCCCTGCCCACATTGGCACACTTCCTTCAATAAGGCCACACCTACTCTAAGGTTATACCTCCTAACAGTGCCACTCTAAAGGGGCCATTTCAAACCACCACACTTACCTTTAGAAAAGTATTAGAGCTTTTTACAAGGAGAAAAATTCCTCCTACTTTTTCACAAAATATCTGAGATAACTTTGAAGGGCAAAGTTAGGCTGGGACCATAGTCCAATGGGTAAATTGTTTTTCAGGCAAACATAAGGACCAGAGTCTGATAGCTAGAATCCATAATAAAAAGAAAAAAAAAAAGAGATATGTGGTTTGTATTGCATTGCCTATCTGGAGAGCAACAATGGGTGAACCCCAGAAGTTCACTAGCTAGCCATCCTACCCACTCAGCTAGCCTGAGCCAATGAGAATCTGTTAAAAAAAAAAAAAGTGTATGTGCCTAAAGAACACACCTAGATTGTCTTCTGCCCCCCCACACATATATCTCTTGCACATGGTATACACACAAGCATGAGCTTATACATATGCACACTAAACAAATCAAAAGCCCAAAGTTTATTTGGGTTCACAATTTCCAGTTGGAGTCTATGGAAACTCTGACCAAAGTTATTGCTGGGCCTAATAAAAAAGAAGAAAAACAATGTTCCATATGGCAGAGGAAACCGCTCCTTTGTGGGGGACGGTAGGAGGGGAGTTAGGCATCCCACATCCATCAAGAGCATACCCAATGACTTAACTTCCTCCCATAGCCCCATCCCCAAAGGTTCCATCACCTCCCAAAGGGCTATAGGCTGATAACCAAGCCTTTAATACCCAGGTCTTTGGGGACATTTAAGCCTAAAACGCAGAACTTCCCAGCAGTGTTCAGCTTATCAATGGCTTGTGTGCTATAACGTATTGGATTACCAAATCCTCTGAGATGAAAAATTTGTCCAGATATCAGTCTTGAAAGTATGAGCACATAGTCTGAGCACCAACCTTGCCATACAATCTGCCAGTACTGTTCACACCATCTGCCAACACTGCTGACAACATTGACAACACTGGTCACACCATCCGCGAACACTGTTCACACCACTCCCACCACCTGCTCCACCTCTGCCAGTACCGCTCACACCTCTATAGCATGTACACTATCTGCCAACACTGCTCACACCATCTGCCAACACTGTTCACAACACCTCACCAGCACTGTTCACACCATCGGCAACACTGTTCACACCATTGCAACACTGTTCATACCATCTGCCAACATGGCACATCAGCTCACTCAAGCCATCGAGGGCCACCTAATCTTATCACCTCTCAAACATTTGATCATTCCAGAACCCACACCAGAGAGGAGGAAGATGGACCTCACCACCAGACCCTGCCCTAAAGCTCTATCTGCCTTTATACTTCCTAATAACAGCGAAGGAGTATAGATTTCAGAACACACATGCACAGCAGTGCGTGTTAAAGGTTTCTGGCTCCAGCACTGAAGACATGGTCCGCTCTGAGATCCAGGGCCCCACTAAAAGCAATATGTTATGCATCCCTCAGGCCCCAGTATAGGCAAGTTGGGAGGCAGTGGGGAAGTGAGTGTTTGAACAGTGGGAGAGGACACCAGCGAGGCCCCCACAGTGTTTCTGTGATAGAAATGCCTGGAGAAGGAAGTGGCTTCCTCTTTCTTGTTTTGTATGGACGATCCTGGACCCAGCAGATGTCTGGCTAGCCCAAGGTGTACAGATTTACAATTCAATTAGGAGAGCATTTGGAGAGGTGAGAGAGAGAGAGAGAGAGAGAGAGAGAGAGAGAGAGAAGGGTGTGTTCTGACAGTGTGTCAGGACTGATAACTAACCAGTGAGTGGCTGCCGTAGATTACACCTGAAGCACACAGAGGAGTAGACGAGGTAATTAGAAGTTGAAGGAGAGCTGGAGATTAGGAATAGGTGAAGTTCTTGTGGTCTGGCTAGATGTCCATAGACTAATCCCAATTTTCTGGCACCACTTTTATGTGCTTGTTTTTTCAGTTCCATTGAAAAGAAAACCAAGGCAAAGGGGTTGGTTAACTTTTCAGGTCCAAACCCTAGGAAGACGTGAGCTGTAGTTTAAATCCAAATTTTATGATCCCGGGTGGGTGTGGAAGGGCCTCCAAGCTTCACCAGGGCCCCAGGCCTGCACCAGCCTTGGCCAGGGAGCAACAGCTGGTTCCTAAAGTCTTGTTCCCACCCCAGGCTTAGCTTCCAGCTTCCTACCCTGGCCACTGAGTCAGACCCCACCAAGAAGAGATGCTCATTAGTACAGTGTCAGTGACAGCCTCTAGCTGCACTAGACTGCAGCTGCTGCTTTGAACTTGGCAGAAGCTGAACATTGCCCTTCCCAGCCTCCTCCATGGACAACAGCCATTTGGCTCAGGGTCTGTGGGAGGTGCCCAAAGAAGGGGGGCTGCAGTCACAGACTTGGGAAATGTGGACGATTCTCTGACCCCACTAGCTCAAAATGAGTCCCAGAGCCAGGAGACAGGGAATGAGAAAAAGTGAGAGGTCTGATCAGGGACTCTCTGCTCCAACAGTCGCTTCTCAAAACTTGATGCTTATCCTAGGCCAGATCACAGCAAGGAAAGTGTCCTAGCCTCTTGGGCACTAGGGAAAGCAGTGGGATCTCCCAAGAAATCATGGAAATTTCAGGACTGCCTATAACATTAAACTGAGAATAAGAAAATCTGCCTAACTAGATTACCAGTGTTTCTGTAAGTGACTAGGTCCCCTCCATTCTTCACCCATTGTCTCAGCTACTTTAAGCAGGAGTACCTG